>NC_141687.1:1377225020-1378525166 GCF_964263255.1 Lissotriton vulgaris | reverse complement strand
ACACTAGACGATGGGAGCAACTAAACCTAGAGCGCTAGATTACTTTAGATTAGTAGTGCTTTCTGCAGGTAGTCTAAGTCTCTTGCATGTACAGAGCCATGAGACAGGATGTTCAGAGGCCAATGGAGCGACTGAGAGCACAGTGGGAGGAAGACTTAGGGGTACCAATCGTAGCAAAAGACTAGGATGCTATTGTGAAACACACCCTGAAGGTCTCTAGGAATGCAAGGTTCAAGCTCAGAAACAACTATATGCTTCATAGGGCATACCTTACGCCAGCCAGAACCATGCGCTAATTCCATATGGAGGAAGATGCATGCCCACGATGTTGGAACGAGGAGGTGCACATCCTGCACATAGTGTGGGATTGCCCCAGTTTGAGGAAATTCTGAGAGTAGATACTTGCGACTGTTGAGAGCTTCAAAGATAGGGAAATTGAGCACACACTGTGCCGCTGTATACTTCACTGGTTCCCACACGCCTCCAAGACAAAGACTACTGGGAGTTTCCAAGACTTAGCATTTGCACTTGTGAGAAGGGGAATGGAGAAATGGGCAGCTGCAGAACATTGACTCTTACTGCGCACAGTGAACAGAGGCTTAGGAAACCTAGAAACAGCGAGGGCCTGGGGGTACCTAGTGAATGACCTATAAACACCAGACCTAGATGATACAGCAGATGACCAGCCAGATTCCCATCACAGAACACGGACAACGAAGTAGGGATGTTGGAGATAAGAGAGAGGTAAAGGCCCTATGCCATGGCAAGAGATGCAACAGCCTCCGATGTCCCTCACCCCTGCCCACCTACCAAGCATCATCCACAGTAAGAACAGCACAGATAGATGAAAGAGTAGCCCACACCGCTGACACATACAACTGACACTAAGCAACTTGTTTAGGGGAGTGAGTTGAAAGTTAGAACTGGTTGAACCTGTTGACCAATTAATCTGAACAGATATTGACATGGAAGAATGAGAGAATAATGCAATGTATGCAACGATACCTGAGATGTATAAAGCTTCTGTGAGTGTTATGTGAACCTAATCCCAATAAAATATGTTTTCAAATCAAACTATAGGTTATCCATGGCCTTTGGCCATGAACAATGATGGTTTGGCTGCAAGGCATATGAGAATCCACACACATGCATCCAACCTCCTGCTCTGCACAGTCAAATGCCATACAAAGTGAGAATTGGCAACAGAGACTGGATTTGTGGGCACCCAAACCCCTATTGTGAATTGCCAGACCCAGTGCATAACCCCATTTTAGCCATGCACAGCAAGTATTGGCTGCAGTACCTAGCTCTGGGGATCCACCAGGTCAGATCTTGTTGCCCTCGCACACCTGGTAGGGTATCATGCTTCATTATTGAACGCTCATCATCATCTTCAGGTAGACAGAGAAATTGTGGGTCAAGGGAGAATGTCCCGTGCTGACCAACTGTCCCTGAGCCTCGCCAGGACCCTCTGTCTAACGTCCGGGCCACTTTACTTGAAACCTCTGGGTGGGATTGGCCCCCTGCGTCAAGTCAGGTGCAGTATCATACTTTATCAGTGGCAGTCCTTCTATCTAAAGGGTGCTTCACTGATTAATATAAGATATGAGTGATTTATCTTTGGTCCTGATGAAATTCCATTTGACCGTCCTGGAAGATTGAGGAATGAAACACGTTGATCGTATTTTATCACCTTGATTGATAGCTGTCCTAGTACATTGTTCTTAGAAGATAGCTCCACTGTTAATACACTCCCCATGAAGCCTACTTTCCTTCTGACCTTCACATTGACTCTAAAATATAGTTTCCATTTTACAATCCAGAAGCCTTCTTCTAGTCTCCTTCACAAATGAAAGGTGAAATCTAGCTGAGGTAAACAACACTCCTGCTTACCTACCAGACTATTGCAGACAGGCCCCAAAAAGTAGACATTCGAAAGGAGAACGCAGATGCACCACACAATTTGGCAATACAGTATAATTTTTCTTTTAACAATTATATTAAGTAAGATTTTATTTATTTTAGAACTTTTATATAGTGCTAGCCTGACCCGAGGGTATTGGATCACTTTACACAGGATACAATGCAGAGACAACAAACTAGACAAGAGAACGAGACAATAATAATGCATGGCGATGTTGAGGGGACAGCTTCGTAGTCAAGGGAACATCTGTTTCGTAGTCTCACTGACATGATGATGGAGCGGTGCGGGGTGTCTGTTACCCCACTCTGAGTGCTCCTATCGAATCCCTAGGGCACGATTGAGGAACAGGATTTTGAGTTTTCTTTTGAATTTTACAAAGGAGGGAATGGTTCTGATGTGAGGGGAAATGGATTTCCAGATTTTGGGCGCGCTTCCGGCGAAGGAACGAGCCGCAGTTTTTAGTTTTTGGTGGGATGAGAAGGAGGGAGTTTGAGCTTTTGAGGTTCCTGGTCTGACCAGCTTTTTAAGTTTGGCCTCCAGTTATTCGGGTTTGCCGGTATGTAGGGTTTTATGAGTGAGGCATGCTATTCTGAAGCTGATCCTCATTTCATCTGGGAGCCTTTTAAGTTCACTGAGTGCAGGAGAGATGTGGTCAAATTTCTTGATTCCGGTGACCAGTCTGGCTGCCGCATTCAGAGTAGTTTTGATGGGAGCTAGGTGTGACTTTGCAATTCCTGAGAGGACTGCGTTCCCATAGTCCAGTCTTGACAGTACCGGTGAATAAGTGGCCCGTTTGAGATCACCAGGCGGAATGAAAGGTTTTATTTTGTTCAGAAGTTTAAGGTTAAGGGAGGTGCTTATAGCCGAATTCTTGATGCGTCTGGTCATGTTTAGTTTTGGGTCTAGTGTGATGCCTAGTGATTTGACAGAGTCAACTAGGGTGAGATTCCCGTTGACGCATCTACGGCCTTTAGCCATTCAGCAAGTTGAAGGTTCTCCTCCTTGTTCGAAATGAGAAGTATCTCGGTTTAGTCGGGGTTTAGTTCAAGGTGATTCGAAGACAGCCAGTGTTGGACATCATTCAGTACGTCATTTAGTCTTTGAATGTCACTGAGGGAGGAGGTTTCCAGATATATCTGAATATCGTCTGCGTAAAGATGAAAGCGGATGGTGGCTGCTCTGAGTAGTTTGGTGAGAGGTTCCATGTAGATGTTAAAGAGTTGCAGGGAGAGCACTAAGCCTTGAGGGACTCCCTTGTTGATAGTGTGAGAGTCAAAATTAAAGTTTTTAATTTTTATTTTTTGAGTGCGATTATGTAGGAATGAGGAAAACTATTGGAGGAACGCCTCACCAAGACCGGCTCTTTCTTGGAGAGCCCTAATGAGGAGTTTGTTGTCTACTGTGTCGAATGCTACTGATAGGTCAAGGAGAATGAGGAGGCAGCATTGATTAGAGTCTAGTGAGTGGTGGATATGGTTGATGATGTTGAGGATCGTAGTTTCTGTGCTACAGCCTTTTCTGATGCAAAAACAACAGTTGATGGACCGAATGCAGAACAATGTCATACATTCACCCCAGTACAATCCCCACACCACCCCAGTTTAGACATGGCTATACGCAAATCAGCCTTGACCCTGTGCCTCATGGGAACAGTCCAGCCCGAACTGCCAAGCCATGTCTTCCCTGGACCGGAATCAGGCATCCTAGGACCGGTTTCTGGCTATCAGCCGTCTTCAGCAAAGATAGCTGGACTCCAGTGGTGTGGAGAGCACGGGACTCACGTCTGAGCATACCGTCCCACTCACGATGACAAATGCAAAAACAACAGTTGATGGACAGAATGCAGAACAATGTCATACATTCACCCCAGTACAGAGATCTGGACCTAAATCCATCGTTTTTTTTGCTCCCCACACCACCCCAGTTCAGACATGTCATATGCAAACCAGCCTTGACCCTGTGCCTCATGGGAACAGTCCAGCCCGAACTGCCAAGCCATGTCTTCCCTGGACCGGAATCAAGCATCCTAGGACTGATTTCTGGCTATCAGCCGTCTTCAGCCAGGATAGCTTGACTCCAGTGGTGTGGGGAGCCAGATTGGTGGGAGTCCAAGAGATTGATGTTATCCAGGTGTTGGGTAAGCTGTTGGAGTATGCACTTTTCTAGGATTTTGGACAGAAAGGGAAGGTTAGTTACAGGTCTAAAGTTATTTAAATCTTTTGTGTCAAGGCCAGATTTTTTCAACAGGGGTGTGACTTGGCAGACTGGAACATCTCCATTTTTTATGGAGCTGTTTATTATCGAACACCAAAGCGGTGCTAGGGAGTACTTCAGCTTTTTTGGTTAGTAGGGTTGGAATGGGGTCAAGGACATGGGAAGAGGGTTTGGAAGTGGAGATCAGTGTGATTTTCTCATGTTCCAGAATGGGGCTGAAGCTTAGCCAAGATTTGGAGGAAGGGCAAGGAGTAACAATGACCGCCCCAGGTGTGGTGCTCTTAGTGGGTCAAGTGTAAATGGTGTCCAGAGAGAGTTTGATCTTAGTGATCTTGTTGTTAAAGAAGTTGGTGAAGTTGTCACAAAGTTCATTGGACTCCTGAATTGAGGAGGTCATGGGCTTGGAGGTTTGTTGCCTGATGATGCTATAGAGCTCTCTGGGTACATTTTTTGCACTGTCCAGCGCAGAGCAAAAAAACACAGATTTCTTGTTTTTGATGTAATTGTTGTATTTCCTGCAGGCTGTTTTGAGTTGTTTGCGGAGAAAGGAGGTAGGGTTCGTCCTTCAGCTTCTTTCTATGGCTGTTAGGTTTCTCCTTTCGGAATTAGAGTCAGTGTTGAACCAAGACCTGGATGGAATGGCTCTGCTTTTTTTCAACTTTCGGGGAGCAAGTTGGTCCAACATAGTCACCAGGTTAGAGTTGTACCGCGTAGTGAGTTCGGTAGTGGAGAGTTGGTCATTGGGGCAGGGCAGGAGTGAGCTTATCCTTTCTTTGAGGGCTTCCATGGGAATCTGAGAGAGGTTTCTGGCCCATTTTGGGGGGTTGAGAGAGAATGTGTTGGTTGATATGGAATAGGATCATGTAGTAGTCCGACCAGTCCACAGGGAGTACGTGTTTGATCGAGATTGCATCTCGTTTGGTGAAGATGGCATCTAAGGTAGCTCCTTTGTAGTGTGTCTCCTCTGTGCCATGTTGGGTTAAATTATGGTCACCGAGAAGATTGGATAGCGTTTGAATTAGCAGATTATGTGTTTAATTCCATCTCAGGTTAAGATCACCAAGAATTAAGGAGTCTCCAAGAGCACAGTGAGCAATCAGGTCTGATAGTTATTCCCCATATGGTGAGCTGTTGCCCAGTTGGTAATATAAAAGGTGACAGAGCAGTGTTCCATTATCTTTGGTCTTTATGTTGGCGGTAAGGCATTCAAAGGTGTTGTATTTGCATGTGTCTATTTCCATGATGGAGATGTTGTCTTTATGAATGATGGCTACTCCACCCACTCTTTGGTCTTTTCTGATTTTGTTGATAATGGAAAAACCTGGGGGCACAAGCATGTCTAAGCAGCGGGAGGAGAGCTCATTGAGCCAGGTCTCCGTAAAGAAGGCAGTGTCAAATTCCTGTGAGAGAATGCCCTCTGCTAGTTCGGTTGCATGCATGGATGACGTCCTACAGTTGATGTGCATGCAGTTGGTGGAAAGCTCTTTAGTGCTAGGGTTCATTTCCTTGGGTGCCCTGGGAAGGGAGGTGAGGAAAGGTGGTCTGGGGAGTTTAGAGCACTGAGGGTCTCTTCCGAGACCTGTTATCACTTGGATCTTGGATTTAGGGGAGTCAATGGGGGTGTGCCGTACTAGGAGGCTAGATCGGCTGCTTCTTTGTCAGACATCACAGCTTCGGTCCTAGTAGGTCTAAAGGAGACAGGCTTGTTGTCAGTATTTGAATGACTCTGAGCTCTAGTGCCGTGGGCTGTGTTTCTTAGGTTTTTTTTAGACAAGTCCTTCTTCTCCATTCTAGGGGGTCTCTGTATCTGTGTCATGGGGATTGGAACAGTCCTAGTGGGGCACTGGTGGTGGAAGGAGTTGGATGGAGAGGGTGACCTGGTAAGGTATTGTTGGGGCCTTCAGGCCTTGTCGAGGTTGGTGAGGATTTCGTTCAGGCTCCAGGAAATTGTTTCTAACTGGTTTTCAAGTGAAGCGAGATGCTGGGCCATATAGTGTTGTGGGCAGGGATGAGGTCATCAAGGGGCGGGTCGGCCAGTGTAGTGACGGTCGTGTTTATGATGAGATGTCTATTACTACTGGTGTAGAGCATGTTGTTCCCTTTTTGTAACCCGGGAGGAGGGTGCATTGTGTCATGGAGTGAAATCGAACTTCTAAGATCTGGGTGAGTTTTAGCGTTATTTGGGGACGAAGGCTGCAGAGCGGGTTCAATGAGTTGTGGAGGGTGGATCAACTTAGGAGGTCGGATTTGTCGTCTTTTTGAGAGTTGGACGACAATCTCCGTGAAGGCACTGGAGTGGGGGGTGGCGGAAAGAGGAGGAGTGGGATGAGGTAGGGACAGTTTGGATTCCCTGGTGGGGTTGGTTATCTGTTGGTGGGGGCTGGGTCGGGAAGGAACTAGGCATGTGCGGAAGAGCGGAGCTGAGTGTGGGAAAGAGGGAGTCGAAAGCCTCTAGGTTCTCGTTGTTTGCCTGAATCAGGACAGTACCGTTAGTGTAGATGGTCACAGACATGCTTCCACCCCTTGACAAATGGTTAGGGAGTGAAGAAGTTAGTTTGCAGCTATGTGAGGTAGTTGTGGTTTTGGAGATGTAGAGTTGTGTTCTGAGGGGAGTGCTCCATTCCTCTGATCTTTCAGTGTGAAAGATCAAGTCCATCTTAATCTGTCCTTTGGAGGGGCAGTGATATGTGTCCGTAAATAAAATTTCTCTGTGTTGTCCGATCAATTTCTGCTTGAAATTTCGTCTCGTTTTAGAAGATAAGTCGGGGGGAAGCTAATCGTGAATGCGTTTGCGCTGTGAGGTTTCAAGTATGTCGAGGAGTGTTGTTAGGAGTGGGAGGATGTGCCCAGATCCATTGTGGAAATTTCTAAGAGAAGGGGGCTGCGTATCAGAGAGGGAATCAAGGCCGATTGAAGAGGTTGGGCGGATCAGCTGGGGGTGAGATGAGAATGGTCGTCTAAGTTTGAGTTGTGGCGGGAAAGAGTGGGTAAAGTGATCCCTTACAACCACCAGTGAAGATCAGGGGTGATCACTGTGGTGACATGGGAGGCCATCATGGAACAGGTGAAGCGAGTTGCAAGCTGTAGATTGGGAGGCTGCGTAGGGGCAAGATACTGCTGGAGTGATGGGTAGAGGCCCATCTATGCCTAAGGCCAGGCGAAGTTAAATGAGGGCATGGGGCTCTGCGTAGGACTAGGTGCTGAATTCATAAGCTCCTTTGGTTATGGATGGGAGGACATTGGGAACTCCTTATTAAGTGATCCTTGCATCTGTAGTTGGAGATAAGAGGACTTATCTATTTCTTAAATGCTGGATCCCACGAGTTGGGGGTCTGCCATCTTGAGGCCAGGTAGAATCGGCTGAGTGAATGGGGCTCTATGTAGGAGAGGTGCGTTGTTGTTAATAGCATTGTGCTGGGCAGAGGAACCTTGGGTCCTTTAAACAGCAGATTCCTTCATTGTTGCAGGGTTGTTATAGGTTCAGGCTTTAGTTAAAAGTAGATCCCTTAAAGTAAGGGATCGGCCAATTTGCGGCCAGTCAGAATCCAAGGGTAGGACGTGGCTCCATTATGGACTTGCGCGCTCTATTTTGCATCCCTGGTAACCTGTTGACAGTAGACAGGCATGAGAGGTCTTGCTTGGTAACGCTGAGGGTCCCGGGGCTCTGCGAGCCCTAGTCATCAATGTTGGAGGGGACCGGGGGAAGAGCAGTGGCCATCTTGAAGTCAGTGCATGGGGCTCTATGTAGGAGGTACATGTTGCTAGGCAAAAGAACGTTGGTCATAGGAGCAAGTTGAGCCTTGCAGTGATGCAGCATGATCTTTGTGGATTCAGATTTAATAGATAAAAATGGATCCCCGAGAGTCAGGGATCGGCCCTCTTGGGGCCAGGCACAATAGAATGGCAGAGCGAGGCTCCGTTATGGATTTGCGTGCTTGTTCCTGAATCCCAGGTCATCTATGAACAGGTAGAAAAATGTCGGTGGCCTCACTCTTTTCGCTGGGGGCCCTGTAGCTCGACGAGCCTTAGCTGTCAAAGTTGGAGAGGGCCATGGGATGTGCAGTGGTGGCCATTTTGAGGACAGGCATCGGTGGACTGGTGGAGCGAGGCTCCGATAGGGGCTTGCACGTTCGTACTTTCACAGAGAAGCGGTGCGGGATTCACACTGGTTCTGACCTTGCGGTCCTTGTCCCGGTGAAGACGCTCATCAGGAGAGAGGATTCTTTCGCAACTTTGGCCTTCCAACGTGAGGCTGGTTCCGGAGTCCTGCACTGAGTTCCTTCACTTGCAATCCGGAAGGAATCTGCGAGGGACGATCACTGGGCACTACGCTGTCTGCCGTAGCCATTGCCTGTCCTGTTTCTCTCAGGTGAGTCCCGCTTTGATGGGTGGCGGGGTGTAGGGTGTCGAGATGGGGGGTTTGGGAGGGATTCACTGGTATAGTGTTACCGAGCCTGGGAGCCTGATTTCACAGCTCCTTCCCCGCGGCCAGAAGTGGGTAGGTGAGTTCTCTCCCTACCCTAGAAGAAAGAACAATTAGATATATGATAAATTGGGTCTCAGTGGCAGAAGTACTGTTTGCAATGCATGTATCTATAATTTGTCATACTCATTCCTTTGCTTCATATTAACAGCAGATTGATGGTGAATGATGTGCTGCTGCTTAATTCTCAGATGAATGTTGGCCTTGTGTTGTCGTGTTTGTTCTTGTCAAACCTTACCCCAAATCCCATTACCAGTCCATTCATCAAAACCCTTCCCCTCTTCCCCTGAGCTGTGTGATTTATTGAGGTGTGGCTTAAATTCCACCATCAATGGATCACATACTTGGTGGGGCGTATGTGGTGAAAGCAACACCAGCTTATGTTGAAGTTTCAAAGCAGTAGCCCACACCAGCCCATTACCAACCTGCGCATTCAAAATGATCCATATTATTTTAGATATAGAATGAAAAACATCAATTTTAAGCACCATCATCATTCAGGCCTCGTGTTGCCTGACCCTAAACGCCTAACCTAAGCTTTTCAACTCCAGACTTTGAGTCAATTTTTTAGAACTTGAAGATTTCACAAATAATACTGCTAGCTCCACATTAGCCAAAATGTACTCATTTTGCTATTTTTTTGTATTTTAGCACAATCGGGCATTTTCATTGCTCCATCCTGTAGTACTCAGGTGGTGTCAATTCTTTATAAATCTTTAATAAATATATAACCCACTTACTCAGTCTTTCTACTTCCATTTAGTTGTCTACGATGGAAAATCAAGCAATCATTCAAATCAATCCTACAGTTGGAGTTCACTTGGGTGGAATAGGAAGTGGGATCTCGCTTGTGAAGTTGTGATGCCTTCCCTGTTTTGCTGCATGTATAGTCAGGTAAGACAACTATTATGGATGTTATTTAACTCAGTAAGAAATAAATTAACTGCTACTGTTTTTGATCTAGATAGTTCAGAACTTCGACACAACATAGGTCATCATGGTAGCATTCGCCTTAATGGTCAAGACAGTTAGAAAAGTAAAAGCCTACACTCTATAACTACATGCTCTCTTAAGTTACAAGCACATAATCAGGCAGCATACCACTACCTGAACACAGTAGTGCAAAGTAAAATGAAAAGAACCTACTTCAAGAATACATTTACATTAGAAAAAATAGTTCCCCCCTCTATTTATTTACAAAGCAACCCACCCTCTCCACACAAGCAACATGCCCACCCCTCTCCCAAGCAAAGCTATCCCAATCCCCACAACTCAAAATGTCCCAAAAAGTCTCTCTAGCCCCAACTCCCATCTAATTTTTTTAAACATAGACAGAGCACAGCACAAATGAGTTTAACAGCTGATAAATTCAAACCAGCAAAAGGTATTTTTGATATAGAATTTTAATTGTGTATTCTGTTCAGCATTCAATCTTCAAGTTGCTTGTTCCACAGGTAAACTTTTATAATCCAGCCACAGCCTGTAGCTGGATTATAAATCTGGATTACATAATGTCTTCGTAATGTCACAGTGCCACTAGAATCTCCTCTTATTGGGGAGGGAATAGTTTCTGGCAAACTTAGAACATGACAACCCTGATTCCACAGGATCGTGGTAATAATGTACTACTTTTTGCCCAGTCACTCGTGCTCACTTACTACGTCTCAAAGATTTACACAGAAGAAACAGTTGGGCATGTTACAATAAGGTTTTATTGCACAGTTGTCTAGTGTAAAAGAGATGTGCTGTAACAACCGTAGACAGTAGCAGAGATATGATTAGCAGTACAGTGAATATAAAAGGATAGTACAGTTCTACCATCTTTCACCAGTCATGAATACATCCATGAATATAAAATGCATCATAAAAGTGCGCATACTCCTACGATGCTCTCTAGATGTACCTAAGTGTATCTAGCATGTGAGTATGTGTAAAGCCAAGAATCCCGCAAGGTTTAGTCTAACCCATTTACCTGAAGCAAGAGAGTGTGGGCCCCCGTCCTGGTCTCGAGTTGGACACCCCACAAGGGATGTGTCAGACCACTGACAGCTGGAGTGTCTGAATGCAGGAGCCTCAGCGTCTCTGGTCAGTGTGTCAGCCTGAAAAGTCTCAGTTCCCTCTAACTAACACTAGTCAGAGGTGCTGTATTTATACAGAAATTATCTAGTGTTCCTTTGTCCCATGTTTCTTGTGTTAGCCTTTGTTGGGTTTGAGGATGACGTATGGGATGAGCCTTGTACGTAGATATTATGCAGGTGGATGTAACCCCTGCCTGGTTTCCAGGAACCCTTATGAATATTCATTCATACTGTGTCAGTCTAATGATGAAGTCATGGAATGCTATTGTTCAGGGAAAATCCTCCTTCTGCACCCAGGACTAGAACTAGGTAAAGGTTCAATACTAAAAGGCTTGTTACAGTGTAGTGTAGGGAAGGAAATGTACGTGAAGGAGTATGATATTACCCGTACCTATATTAGGGTACCTTTATGGAACATAACAACGTTATGTGTATTTTCTGGAAGGTTTTAATGAATCAAACACATTAAAGGTACTTACAAGCTTCTCTCTGTGATTTTCAAACTTGCTCTACCTGTCACTAGATACCAAACATGGACGAGTGCGAACACCACAGGTGTCTCCTGAATACAGTGTTCATTAAAACATTCCACAATAATCACAAAGAAAACAAAACCTTTCCTCACATGGGAAAAAAGGAAAACGAAAATCAAGTTCAACAATTATAACTCCAGTCTGCCTAGAAATAACATGTTCATGTGTCACAATAGAAGATGGATAACAACATTAGACACTTTGGAATTCAGGCATATATTAGCTGCAGTCCATCCAAATGTGAAATAAAATAGGGGCATATCACCAAGGAGTGCATTGGAAAACGCACAACGCACATTCCTGTATCGCCGACTATCGCCGTTTTAGCGCGCAATTATCAATGCACATCAGGTAGGCGAATTGAAATCCGGCGATAGTCGCCAATATGGCACATTAGCGAATGAAAACAAACGTTATTTTCACGCGCTAATGTGGGCCTTGATAATATGGGGGGTGGATTCAGCTTTTTGATCCACACCCCTATGTTATCAATGCCTAACGCCTGGTCAGAGCAGGCGTTGGGAGACCTGCAATAAACAAGTTTATCGCAGGTCTTTTCCTCCCAACGCCTGCCTTGGTAATAGGGTGTTCCCACCTCCAACCACACTTTTCATGTGGTTGGACGTGGGAACGCCCCTTTTGCATGTAATTAGCGATGTTTATCGCCGACTTGCAAAGTGGGCTTGGGCCAGACTTTAAAATGCCCTTGTTAATAGGGCTCTAGCAGTATCGCCGCTTTCTCGGCACAATTCGCCGAAAAAGCGGCGATACTTGCCCTTGGTAATATGCCCCATAATTTCTCTCCACAAAAAGTATTAGCATGTCTAAGCGTAAACTGTTGGGTTAATGCAAAAATTAATAACATATAAAACACTTCTCCGCCACTAACTTCTATTTTCATCTACCAAAAGAAACTGTAGTGAATTTACTGAATGGTTTGGTGGAGCGCGCGAGACTAATTCCGTTAATCAAAAACACGTGTAACCGTCGGTTGCAGGGCAGTAAGCTTTCAGGCGTAAAGTTCTTGTCAGGAGTCGTAGGTGCTATTAAAAAAATATTCCATCGAAATATCAAACCATGATACAGCTGACAAACAATGTATTGCAACAGTTTTGCAATGTATTTGATTGCACTCGTTGTTAACCATGCTCGTTAGCTCGAGAACCGTTTGTGAAACGAGTGAAGTTGTCAATTGGATAAATGTAATCTCTGCTCTTTATAGCAGGTTTATTTTTAGACTGATCCTATTTCATTTAAATTCTTTGACCTCATCTGATGCATCAGCTGTGCATATTTATTTCGTGTCTTTATGAATGAGTCATGCCTTCCCACAGAGATTAGGCAGCTGTCATTTAAAATTGAGAACACGCGCAGTCGTATGCTTAAACAATATGACAACCCTTGAGACATGGCTCCCAAAAAGGGCAGTTTAATCCATATTCGTGTCAAGACAGATGTACCATCCGTTTCTCATGTAAATTCACGATGTTTCCTTTTCTAGTCGGTCCCATGACATTTGCAGTGTCAACAGACCTTTAACGTGTCTCAGGGATATGGCTTTTCAATAGCTACATCTGGCGCTCTCACTGCGGGAGAGAAGTGAGCGTCTCTGTTCTCGGTGGACATGTCTATTGCTTTGAGTGCATTTCACAGTTTCACAAAGGCCAGGCATTTTACTCAGCTGCCAATTGAATGGAAAACATGCTCTTCGAATCAGCATGGTGTATTGGATTACACGTATGTAATGAAAGGGAGCGATAACTTTCTGGCACGAAAGGTCACCTCTTTCATCCTTTTTCCTGAAAGAGTTTTTGGTTGGAAGCATTTAATTTTCTAATTTATTTAATTGAACGGGCTGTGCCTTGTGCTGAACTCTAAATACTGTATATGTTTCAGGGAAAATCACATTTAGTAAGAAACATTTCAATAGCGGGCAAAGGTAAAAGATGAGGTATTGCAGAAAAAATCATTATTCAGAAAATTACTATCTACAAGGTTTCAATAGCTAAGTTATAGTTTGGAGCTGTCAGATGAAATTAATAGGATAATGTAGCTATTAGAAAATGTGATTTCTATACAATTAACTTCTCTTTGGTGGCCGAATTTTATCTGAACAAGTTGAGCATGATTTTGAACCTAAAGAAAAAGCTGAAGATGTTTTTTCTTCAGAAAAGCTCAACTGTCAAGTTCTGCTCATAAACGTCTTCCTTGGAGACTACCCTTGCTCCACTGGTTGTAAATCTAAATATGTTACAAGAACTATAAAGGAAGGTGGAGTGTTACCTATTTCACCTATTTCAATGAATGATTTACCTTACAAGGTATTCACATCCTTTAGTCACGCTAGATAGCATGTGATACCATTGTGGTCGCTCCTCCCTGGTAACTTAATCTTGATAGGCATGCTCAGCAAGAGCCTTGTTAATGTGTAACTATCTCATCTAATATTTCCTGTTATTACAGTTTTGTTGATACTGCCTGCCCCATTGGAGAATCAACCTTTACAATGCAGTCATTACATCGCACAACATGTACAATGCTGTCAATACATTGCAACATCCTTTAAATTGCATTGCATTACAACACAGCCATTACATCGAATGTAACTAAAACACGTCATTACAACACATTTCACCAAAATGCAGGCATTACAGTGCATGTCATTACAATGCATACCATTACAAGTATAATACCCCTACACTATCCAGCACTTAACCTACTGTTGCACTCACTGGAGTTAGAATAGTAATTTTTACACCTACACTATCCAACACTTACCCTACTGTTGCTCTCACTGGAGTAAGAATAGTAATTGTTACCCCTACACTATCCAACATTTAACCCTACTGTTTCACACACTAGAGTTACAATAGTAATGTTTACCCCTACACTGTCCAACACTTACCCTACTGTTGCTCTCACTGGAGTAAGAATAGTAATTGTTACCCCTACACTATCCAACACTTAACCCTACTGTTGCACACACTAGAGTTACAATAGTAATTTATACCCCCTACACTATCCAACACTTACCTTATATGCAATATAATGGCATGCATTGTAATGGTATGCCTTGTAATGGTATAATGCGATGTAATGGAATGCTTTGTAAATGTAGTTTCTAAAAATGTGTTGTAATGGGATTCGATGTAAAATAATGTGTTTTAAAGGATGTTGCAATGTAAAAACTGCGTTGTAAAGACATGCGTTGTAAATGTATGTGTTGTAATGTGATACATTTGTCCCATTTGAAGGCAACCCTTTCAGTTTCAATGATTCAAAACGAGGCAGACGTGTATGCCTACAGTATCTACTGTGAATTAGTCACCATGTTCTCTTTTGGATATATGATGCCATTGTGGTCCTCTAGTTCAGAAAACAACCATTACAATGCAGCTCTTTCTACACATGCCATTACAATGCATGTGTTACAAGGTATGCTCCATTACAGCACCTAGCATTTACTACACATTTTTTACTATTCATATGCATTATTTCATTTAAAGGTATACATGGCAAAGGCATATGTGTAGTAGTATGGGCATAGGCGTCAAAACAGCCATGTTGGTAGGCAATCCTCGTTGTCAGAGGAAACAGAGAGACTCTTCCGCTTCCTCACAACAACGTGCACCACCCCATCAGACCAGCTACCTGCATGAGGACAAAGGTAAGGGGGATTGAGCCTGGAGTGGGGGGTTACTATTTTAGGGGTTTGAGTTAAAGAAGGGCTGGGGGAATGGGGGTGCAGAGGGGTAGTGTTTCAGGGTTTTTAGTAGGGTAAGGGCTGAGGGAAGGTGGAAGGGGGCTTGCACAGATATTTGTTGTACTGTGACTGATTCGGCCCCACTCGTAGCCAATAGTGTTTTGGAACGTACCCCTGTAGTGTCTGTGCAAGTACCAGTAACCGAAATGGGAACTACAACAAACCATCCCTGAGGAAGAGGGGCGAGAGAAAGGGTTCAACAAAGCCCAGTACTCCTAAAAAAGCTACAAGAGTCGGGGTAAAGTGGAAAAAGATCAACGACACAGCATTTGTAAGTCTAGACCCGCTAAGTAACCAGACCCTGGAAATTTGCTAAAGCCCACAACCGGATATGGCCTTTACACCCTGGGTGGCTACCTTGATGGAGAACTTACAGGGTCAGATTAGAACCACTGTGAGAGACGAGATTGCCCCTTGACAAGCTGGTGAATGTGGGGGCTAACAGGGATGGAAACACCTTTGAAGTGGCCATTCTGTCCAGAGCAAGTGGAATCAACCCTCTACCACTACATACACTGGTGTGGCAAAGGTTTGGGAAAAACAAAATGAACCTCAAGAAGAAAATTCGACCTTGGTTTTGACCGAAGATAGAACAGACTGTGGACCTAAGCAGGGGAGGAGGTGCCACTAACCAAGGGCATTTTGAGGAATAGTATAGACATAGATGGGTCCCAGGAAAAAGGTAGTAGGGTAGGGATTGGGAACACGAGTAGGGGTTTGGAACATAAACACAATCTACCATCAATACACTTCCCTCAGCCTCATCCCTTTATGTAATTAGCAGGTGTACCTGGAGCCAAAGCAGGTCAGAGGGAAACTCAGCTTGAGTTAAAACGAATATGTCCATTCTAGAGAATCATATGCCCTTTTGTCATCAAACAATAACAGAACCACTGGCACTATGCTATATTGTTTCTCTCCAGGACTCTCTATGTGGCATAAAGCCTGATTGATCCATGGCAATTTGATTTTTGATTACGTGGAAATCATGGTTTGGCTTTACCTTTGCCAATATTTTGTCATAAATATTCAATATTGAGCAAAGAAATGGGCCGTCCTCTCACAGTTTACTGGTTTTGTGATTAAAATAGTAGCCATCCTGATATCATGTGAAAGACTGCTCTCCCTTCAAACCTTATAAAAACATATGAATCAGTGCTTCCACAGTTTTAAATATAGGCACTTAAAAAATCAGGGGGAAACCCATTGGACCCAGACGTTTTCCCACTCTTTATCTGTTAAATGGCCTTTGCAATTTCTGTCACTTCTAATTGCCTATCAAACTGTTATTCTTCATACAGTAGTCTAGGGGCAGGGGTATTCTACACAAAAACCTAATCTCTTTCTCAGTACACATAATTTTGGATTGGTAGAGGTGTTTTAGGATTGTTGCAAAGGCTTGAGCTGTCTCATGTGCAGACATCACCAGGTTTCCTGAATTGGATGAATCATCTGGACCCATCATTCCCTTCCTCTCTATGTCCCTGCATTGCATTCAACTGAATCACTAAATTGTACATAATATAATCTATGCTGCTTTGCTACTCGCGAGACTGCTCTAGGCTTATTTATTTATTTATTTAGTGTTTTATAGAGCACGAACCAGACCTGTGAGGGTATCAGAGCGCTTTACAGTATAATCAGGTGGAATATATAACAAAGGGGAGGAGAGTCCAGGGATAAGGGAACAAATATAAACAGTATATGGTAAAACAAAAACAATCATAATAATCGACTACTATAAGGGATGGGAGCAAAAACGATCAAATAAACTAAAAAAAGCAGTCTCATCACCCAGAAGGATTGTTCAAAGTGCAGTGCAGGGTGGGTAACATAGGGGAAGGCAGCCAAGGAATAGTGCAATGATGATAGGTAAAGTCAAGTTGAGGGGGTGATTGTAGTGTGAGCTTTAGGAGAGGAATTTGCCCATTAGGAAAGATTGGGTCTCTTTTTTGAAGTGGGCTAGAGACGGTATCCTTCTAATGGTGGGCGGGAGGGAGTTCCATATTCTTGGGGCGGCCCCAGAGAAAGACCGAATGTGGGTTCTTTTTTTCTTGAAGCGTTCAGGTTGGAGCAAAAGGACTCTGGCGGACCAGTAGTTTCTGATATCTCCGGATAATACAAGTTTCTGTGCAAGAAAAGCAGGGGACTTGGAATAGAGAACCTTGTGGCTGATGCAAGCCAGTTTGAATTCGATTCTGGCCTCAAGAGGAAGCCAGTTCAGAGCTTTAAGGTGGGGCGAGATGTGGTCAAACTTCTTAGAGGCAGTTAGGAGTCTGGCGGCGGCGTTGAGGCAGGCTATCAAGGGTGCCAGGGAGGTCTTGGGTAGGCCTGCGAGAGTGGAGCAATCATATTCTAGTCGAGAGATGACTAAGGTCTGAATATCCGATTTTAGATCAGGCGGGTCGAGGAAAGGTTTCAAGTTTCATAGGTAGTTCAGGTGAAATCTGGCGGTTTTGCCCATCTCGTTGATATGGCCCCGCATGTTAAGGTTGCGGTCGAAGTTAAATCCCAGGGATTTAGCAAAGTCCACGATGGTAGGAGACCAGTTTAGCGCTGGGAAAGCCTTGGTCCAAGCTTGAATATCTGTATTGGTGTTCGGTAACGAGATTAAGAGGAACTCTGTTTTTTTGGTGTTGAGTTTTTGCTGGTCAGATGTGAGCCAGTGAACAGTTAGTTTTAAGGCCTCATTCAGGGAATGGATATCCTCTGGAGAAGAGATGTTGATGTAGAGCTGTGTATCATCGGCATACATGTGGTAGGAGATATTGGCAGTGCGCAGCACCTCTGGGAGCGGTTTGAGGTACAGATTGAAAAGGGAAGGGGATAAGGTTGATCCTTGGGAGACGCCAACTGTGATCGGAGAGTAGGCGGATAGGTTGCCGTTGATCAGGATTCTCTGCGAGCAGTTCTGGAGGAAGGATCAGAACCAAGCCAGCACAGTGCCATTCAGGCCCATCCTAAGTTTGACGTAATTCAGGAGAATTTTGTGGTTAGCCGGGTCAAAAGCCGAGGATAGGTCAAGGATGATCAAGAGACGGGTTTTGCCTTGGTCAAGGGCTTGAAGGCCATCATCGACAATGTGGAGGAGTGTGTTTTCCGTGATATGCCCCAGTCTGAAATCAGATTGAAAGTCGTCTAGAAGGTGGAAGTTAGAGATGTGTTGGCTTAACTGTTGCTGCACACATTTTTCCAGCACTTTAGCTAGGGGAGGGATGTTAGAGATGGGTTTGTAATTGTCAGGAGAGGCAGGATCTAAAGTGTTTGTTTTTAGAATGGGGACCACCTGGCCGGCTTTGAGAGAGTCAGGAATTGATCCCTGTAGGAGAGAAGTGTTGATTATAGTCGTCCACGAGGGGATGATAGCCTGAGAAACAGAGGCAAGGCAGTTTGAAGGGAGAGGGTTGTTGAAGTGATTGTTGGGGCTTAAGGAGGAAAGAGTTTTTGAGATTGAGTGTTCATCATAGACTTTGAAGTTGGATCATGAAGCTTGGTTTTTGGGGGAGGACTGGGAGGGCAGCGCTGAGTGGGGATGTGGAACAGGAGGGGTTTGGGAATTGGTAGCAGATATGAGTTCCTTTGTAGGGCAGAGATTTTATCACAGAAGAAGGAGGAGAATTGTTTGCATGGGATTGTAGAAATAGGGGTTTCTTTGGATGAATTAGCAAGTTTGTTTGATTGGTGTTTGACCAGCTTGAATAATTTGCGAGGTCTATTCTTAGCTTTATCTAGTTCAGCTCTGAAGAATTCTTTTTTAGAATTAATTATTTTTGTTGTTGTAGGCGTTTCTGGCCAGACGGAGAAGTTTAAGATGGTCGGCGGTAGGGTACTTTTTCCAGCTCCGTTCTGTTTGTCGGAGAGACCTCCTCTCATTGTTAAGGGATCTGTTGAACCAAGGGTTCCTGTCTTTGATCTGTGTTTGTTTCAGTTTTAGCGGGGCAAGGTCATCAATTATATTGGCTATCGTTGAGGAATAGTGTTCAGTGAGGTTGTCCATAAAGGTGATATGGGGGGAGGGGGAGGTCAGTTGCACAGCGGGCAGCCAATTTCTCGTGATCCAGGTTCTTGGTGTCCCTGATCCATCTCTTGGGGTTCACTGGTTTCGTTGTCCATGTCTTCTGAGTGCCAACTAACTAATATGACTCCCTGGCCCATGTCGTTCACCAAGCCCTATTGGGACTGCTCACCATTCATGGGTTGCATTTGACCCCTATTTCGGGAGAAGAAAAGTTCTTCCTCAATGGATCACCTACGGCATCTCAAAATACACTCAAATGCCTACCACAGCTAGAGCAGGAAACCTTCTGCTTTGGGGTTCAAGGTTGAGTGGCAGGAAGTCCAACTCTTCTCAAGTCATCAATGTAAGTCTGTAGCTTTTCTTGCTTAGCCCCTCGGTTATTCACAAGCTGCTGTAAGCTACAATGCATAGCCAATTCACCGGATATCTGGCAACGGGTGCAGGCTCATGCCAGATTCTTCCATGCCATTCTCGAAATAGGATGGTCCTTTTCCAATATAATCCCCCCAGAGGGGCAAGAGCCCAGGGGGGTCACTGCATTTTTTTTTATAAAGAGTATGATGCAGCAGCATGCATGGGGCCCACTCCTCCAAGGGTGCTGGTACATCAGGGGTTTATAGGGCGGAGGTGTCCCCAAATTATTTGAAGCCCATGGGAACACCTTAAATGCCAGATGCCGACAGATGTTAAGAGGGGTCCTGGAACACATTCTCTAGAGTAGGCCTGGGCGGCGTACACGCTATATGGAGTTCTACATGTGGACTGAGTTTGCCAGACACTTGTTTGTGTTGCCATATGCAAGCACAGTGCGTCCATGCATTGCTGCACTAAGCAGTATTCATGTGTGCTCTTTTGTTAACAGCACCACGTGGTTCACATGAGCCTGGCCATCTTGTTTTTCTACTCTCTGTTATGGTGCTGGGCCTAATTTTCACAATCCTGGTTTAATTTCTTTAATCCTTCCCCTTTAAATCATATCTACCCCTCATATTCATTTATTATATTAGTTTGTGTCTTTGTGTATTTTAATTTTTTTGCACATTTGTGGGTTGTTTTTTGTGTTTTTTTTCCTATTTTGTTTAGGTTTTCCCTTTCTTCCTTTTTCTACTCCACACAGCACCATGGCAGAGGGTCGTCTTTATAGAGGAGAAGGTAGCAACACTAGTTTCTTTTGTTAAGGGCCACCTCCCCTCCATGGTGTCAGCAGGAGCAGGTCCGGCAGTGGATATCCCCTGCAGGAGCGTCGGTTGCACTGGGGAGGGTGCATTGGTGCATGCAGTGCACCAGCCAGCATCGGAGCACCATCCAGCAGCTGAGGCACCACTGGGCAGATATGTAAGACAAGGACCAGGACCTTCTTTATCTGCTAGGCATCGAGATTCCAGGTCTCAGTAAGTATCAATTATTTTTTGTGTTTGTGTTCTACAATGTTAGAAAAAAAATCTGCATGGTATACTGCTCACTCTCAGAGGTAAGTTACGTTTAGCTATTGTTGGAACATTATTATTGTGTGATCCAGTTTCTGTTGATGCTAGGCAGGTGCACAGCACCTCCTAAATGGCGCTCACTTTGGCTGAATAATTAGGACGCTATTGCAGCCTGTCATCCTGAATTACAAGACAGCCGATGGAACAGGGGCATCCTCTGTGAGCTCCCTAGAGCTAGGATCACTATAATTGAAAATCTCCTACTTGCTCTGGCCATCCACCCTTTGATATCCATCTGAAATCTGCAAAATGAGACGGGAGGACTTCATTGCCCCAACTTGAGTTCCAGAGTCCCTCCTTGGTGGTCTGAAATTGTTGACCGGTCCTTGCTGCCCTGGATGTGCATATTGAGGTGGGTCATGGAGGCACTATGTTGCTGTCATCTCTAGCTAAGCAAGGGGCTTGTTTACAGCAGCTACCCAAATGCCCTGGATGTGGAAATGTGCTGATACTAACCCCAGGAGATCGGCCTGATCGGAGACAACCGGGATTCGCTGCCTCTGTCTGCAGGTCCGACTCTGTGGAGTAGCAGACGTGGAGAGGAGACGAGATGGCTCAAGAGGCCATGCAAGATCGTGACTAACGGAGGACTACTTTCAAGTCGTGGCCCATCATTGGGCTTTAATAAAGCCCTTCACCAAGCCTGCGTGCCTAATGCCCCGGGGCCATGGTTGCCAGAACCCGCGTGTCTCGAGACTCGGTTCTGTTAATTCCTTTTTCTTACCCCACTCTGCTCATCATTTCACCCTATGAGCCATGCAAAAGTGGTGAATCGGGAGCGACCCTGCTCAGCAACTGCACCTTTGTGAAGCAAACAAGTAGAGACGCAAATCGATACAGGCGGCACAGCATATTATTTTTAGATATGCACAGGAGTGTTGAAAAAGCAGTGTTGCAGCAAGTCAATCACACCCTATTAGAATGAACGAGTCTTGGCGTGGCTCCCTGGGAACCTACCTCAATCTATACAGTCTACACAGCGTGGTCTCACACTCTTCACCCAGGACTTTAAATCTGCAATTTGCCTATTTAAAAACTCTCACTCTCTACTTTCCTCTGTGTTTTCCAGATCCCATTTTATGACGCCCTCCCGGAGGTCAACATCCACTTTGGCACTCCCTCTCCATGCTGGGAATTATTACAAAGAAAAGAGGGTGTTGTCGTCCCCATCTAGAAACTTCACAGAGTGAACCTCTCTTCTCACCTATTCCCAACAGCAAAATAGAAAGAGGCAGGCACAAGCTCCTTAAACGGTGGCCATCTTGGATTGGGAAATTGAACCTCACCATTGAACATAATGATCCTGAATCTAATAGAAAAAAATAAGCTTCCGGAGAGGTGGCCATACTAGATTGGCTGGCTCCTCAATCTCTTTGCTCAACAGAAACCAAACCCCATAACCCCAATTCACAGAAACAAAGAAGAAACAAACACCCTTAAACAAAACTCCAAGAACAGCAATAATATTATCTCTCCGTGCAGTGCTTTTTTTTAACTTGGATCTCATGGTGCCTCATGCCCTTGTAGGGCTTGCTTGGATCTTTTCTGCACTGGTCGCTTTGTTCATTGCATTTGCCCCTGGATGGGAGTGCATTGTGTTGGGCCGTATTCCGCCCCCCATTTTAAGAGCCGTCCTCCTTTCTACATTTTTGGGCTTCTCAAGATGGCTTTTAAGCAGCCCTAGTGAAAGGAAAAAAGAACTCTTCAAGCTCTGGTCTCTATTAAAACTGAGGTACGACTTTACAAAATTCAAAGAAATAGAAATAATACTTCCTACCCTTTTAGCACTAGTAAGAATTCCACTTAGTCTTAACTGGACAGCCTTACTGGAGCAATCATTTTGGTTTTCCCTCAAACCTTTACCCCCTAAATTCACACTACTATGCAACTTTTTATCCCTTCAACCGCACCTAAAGAATCTATCCTCTCCCCCTACCTGGTGCTAAGCCCGGATGACTCCTTCCCATTTCTCTGAATAAAGCTGCCTCCGAGCTCCTTACTGGAATAGTATCTGAGGTGCTCTTTATTGTCCCCCTCTAATGCTTTGATATTAACTGTGAGGCTCTTGTATATTTGTGGTAGCTCTCCCTGTCCAGAATTTTTCTAACAGCAACCTCCCTGTCTTTGACTGCAACTATTCTATTCTGGTAACAAATCATGTCTCTAACAAAACCCCCTAACAATCCCCCTGACTCTGCTCTCATGAGTCATGTCCCAAACTTGTGGAGCATCATATATCCAACAAATATCTCTAAGAAAGCCACTATCCCGCTTCAGCAAATCCTAGAGCTGACGCCTTCCCCCCTAGCGGTACTCCTTTTCCACCCTTGCTGCTGAGAGTCAACCACAGAACCTCAGACATGGACTTGCCTCACAGCTTAGAACCCCATGCCCCCGTCCAAAAATTCAGTTACACAGCAACTAATGAAGTCCATTCCAATTGGTGCGATGAGGTATTTTCCCTGAGAACACCATCGCACAATTACTCTTCTAACTCTAACCCTCATCTAATGACTGACCCTAAGCAATCCTAGTATGAATGTTATTGACCACCTTCCTAATGTGGTGTTTCTCTCCTTCATCATTGGCCACCCTCCCATTGTGGGGTTTCCCTCCCCCATCTACACTGATCCTCTTGCGTCTCCCCCACTGCATAATTAGGAGCCGTATCAGTTTGGTTTTGATCCATTACAGCAAACGGAGCAAATGGGTAAGGCATCCTTGTGATTTTGGAACTGTTTTGAGCATGGTCTTGTTTTTAAAAGCATTTTAAATTAATTTTAATAAGTTTCCAACTCAACTAAAACAAATTGCATATTTGCACACTGCACCCAGCCCTTACTGCGTGCCTCCCTGGTCCACAACGGAGTGTTCTGTTTGTGTGGAGGGAATTAGGACGCGGACCAGAAGTATCCCACCCCCAGCAGTAAGCACAGTGGCTGTTGGCAGTCTAGCTGTCTAACGAGAACCATAAAAAGTAGATGCCTTCCTGGACGCGCAGCGGACACAATACTGGGCTGTAAGTTCCGTTGAAAGTTCTTAATGCCAGATGGTATGGCCATTCAGCACTCTGTGATCTATGTCAGATGTATGACCAGGACTTGGATCATGTCATTTTTGTTTGTCCTGCCCTGATGCCTTTTAGGCGTAGATGGTTAAGACCAATTTGCCTACAACTCAACATTTTATCAGCCTCTTCATTTCAGGCGGCCTTGATTAACCCACCTAATGAAATGTTTTGTTTTAAACTGTACAGTTTCTTTAAATGTTTTTTGAACCGGTATTAAAATGGTAATTTTTGATTTGTTCTTAGTGTTTAATTGACATTTTACGTACTACTTGCTTTTGTATGTATATTTTGTCTTTTATGTGGACCTCATAAAGAGTTCCTTTATCATAATAAAATAAACTTGAAACTTGTCTGGATCTTACTCTCCAGTGGTTGAACTTGGCCTCCACCTACAAGGTGGCCCAGGTATACAACCTGCTCTGCCCTATCTGGCACTTTGTTGCCTTGATAGTGAGGCCTGCCTTTTGCAGAGCCTCAAGCACTTCCTTCAGGTGGACCAGGTGATCCTCCCAGGTGGAGCTAAAGACAGCAATATCATCCAGATAAGCTGCACAAAAGTCATCCAACCCAGTGAGGACTTGATTCACCAACCTTTGGAAGGTGGAAGGTGCATTTTTCAAACCAAAGGGCATTACCACAAATTGATAATGCCCACTAGGGGTAGAAAATGCTGTCTTGGCTTTAGACTCCTCAGCTAACCTGATTTGCCAGTAGCCAGCTGTCAAGTCAAATGTGCTCAAATATTTGGCAGAAGCCAACTTGTCAATGAGCTCATCTGCCCTTGGAATAGGGTGCGCATCTGTCCTGGTGACAGCATTGAGTCCTCTGTAATCCACACAAAACCTCATCTCTCTCTTGCCATCTTTGGTGTGAGGTTTGGGGACCAGAACCACTGGGCTAGCCCAGGGGCTCTCTGAAGGCTCAATAACACCTAATTCCAGCATCTTTTGCACCTCAGTCTTTATACAGTCCCTGACGTGGTCAGGTTGCCTGTAAATCTTGCTCTTTACAGGAAGACTGTCACCAGTGTCCACCACATGGGTACACCAGTTAGTCTGACTGGGTGTCAATGAGAACATATGCCTGTATGCCTGTAGAACTTGTCTGCAGTCATGTTGCTGATGTTCAGTGAGGCTGCCACCTAAGGCCACACCATCAACTGAGCCATCCTCAGGGTTCTGAGTGAGCAGGTCTGGGAGAGGGTCACTCTCTTCCTCCTGTCCCTCATCTGTAGCCATGAGCAAGCCCATGTCTTCCCTGTTGACATATGCCTTCAATCTGTTGACATGGAGCACCCTGTGGGGGCTCCTGGGAGTTCCTAGGTCCACCAAGTAGGTAACCTCTCCCTTCTTCTCCAGAATTGTATGGGGTCCAGACCATTTGTCTTGGAGTGCTGCTGGGGCCACTGGCTCCAACACCCATACCTTCTGTCCAGGCTGAAACTCAACAAGGACAGCCTTTTGGTCATGCCAAGCTTTCTGTAATTCTTGGCTAGCCTCAAGGTTTTTGGATGCCTTTTCCATGTACTCTGCCATCCTGGAGCGGAGACCAAGTACATAGTCCACTGTGTCTTGCTTAGGCTTTTTGAGAGGTAACTCCCATCCTTCCTTCACCAGACACAGGGGTCCTCTTACAGGGTGCCCAAACAACAATTCAAAGGGGCTGAAGCCAACCCCCTTTTGAGGGACCTCTCTGTAAGCAAACAAAAGGCAGGGCAGTAGGATGTCCCATCTTCGCCTGAGCTTTTCAGGTAATCCTTTAATCATGCCCTTTAGGGTCTTGTTAAATCTCCCAACAAGCCCATTACATTGTGGATGATAAGGAGTGGTGAACTTGTAGTTGACACCACATTCCTTCCACATAGCTGTCAAATATCCTGACATGAAGTTGGCATCTCTATCAGATATTACCTCCTTAGGAAACCCCACTCTGGAGAAAACTCCAAGTAAGGCCCTGGCCACAACAGGAGCTGTTGTGGTCCTAAGTGGAATTGCCTCTGGGTACCTGGTGGCATGATCCACTACCACCAGTATGAATCTGTGCCCAGATGCTGTAAGGGGATCCATTGGACCTACAATATCAATCCCCACTCTTTCAAAGGGAACCCCCACCACAGGTAGTGGTATTAGGGGGGCCTTTGTTGTTCCACCTGCTTTACCACTGGCTTGGCAGGTTTCACAGGAGCGACAAAACTCCTTGGTGTCTTCAGACATGTGGGGCCAGTGAAAGTGAGGGACAAGCCTGTCCCAGGTCTTATTCTGGCCTAAGTGTCCTGCTAAAGGAATCTCATGGGCTAAGGTGAGAAGGAAACCCCTAAATTGCAGAGGTATAACCAACCTCCTGGTTGCACCAGGCTTGGGGTCTCTACCCTCTGTGTAAAGGAGTCCTTCATCCCAATAAACTTTATGGGCACCTTGAGCATTCCCAGCAGCCTCAGCAGCAGCCTGCTGTCTGAGGGGTTCAAGAGAAGGACAGGTTAACTGAGCCTGCCCCAAGTCTGCCCTAGAAGGTCCCCCTGTCCCCAGAAACTCAACCTGATCAGGTTCAAGTTCTTCAGAGACAGTTCCTTCAGGGGTCTCAAGACCAGCTTCCTGTGAAGCTTGATCCTCACTTGCGGGCAGTTGGGAAGGCACAGCCTTAACCCTCCTGTTCTTCTTCTTGGAAGGTGCTTGGTCCATTGTTCCAGGATCCAAGACCTGAGGTTCAGAGAGGCACTTTTTGGCCTGTGACCTGGTCACAGCAAGGACATGTGATGATATCCCTAACATCTCTGCATGAGTCCTGTACTCAACTTCTGACCATAGAGAGTTCTCCAGGTCATTGCCCAACAAACATTCAACTGGGAGATCAGCACTAACCACAACTCTTTTTAGGCCAGTTACCCCTCCCCAGGAAAAGTTAACAAGTGCCACACTATGTGTAGTAGTGACATTGCTGGCATTGGTCACCAGGTAATTATCACCTGGCATGTATTGTCCAGGGTCCACAAAGTTAGGTGTCACCATAGTGACACTGGCACATGTGTCCCTGTAAGCTTGAGCCACTTTGTTATTAATCAAAGGTGTCTGTCTGTATTTGCCCAGGTTACTGGGGCTTATGTCAGGGGTCAAATCTATGTCCCCTTCACAAATCAGAACAGCCTGAGTAAGGGTTCTGACTAGGTCAGAATCTCCTTCAGTTCCCAAGGTGATACCCACTACCCCCTTGGTTTGTGGACCAGCACTGCTAGCTGTACTAGTGGGTGCAGTTGCCTTAGGGGCTGCAGTGCTGGGGGCTCCACCCTTTTTACACTCACTTGTCCAGTGAGAGGTGTTTTTACAAGTTTTACACCAGGGTTTCTTCTGACCTTCTTTCTTCTTTTTCTTGGAAGTTTGGGACCCACCCTCTGTATCATTTTGGGGCCCTGTTGAAGACTTCTGGTCTTTAGCTTTCTGCTCCCCACCCTTCTGGTCTGTTTTCTTCTGGTCACCACCCTGGTTCTGGTTCTGGTTCTTTTGCTTAACTCTGGTTCTTACCCATTTATCTGCCCTCTTTCCCAATTCTTGGGGAGAGGTCAAATCTGAGTCAACCAAATGTTGATGCAACTGCTGGTTCTGGCAATTATTTAAAATGTGTTCTCTCATCAGCAAATTATACAATCCTTCATAGTCTGTAACCTTGGTTCCCAGCAACCATCCCTCCAGAGCCTTAGTGGCACACTCAACAAATTCAGACCAGTCCTGAGTCTGTGTCTTCTCGGTATCTCTGAACATTAACCTGTACTGTTCAGTGGTTAAGCCTAACCCATCAATCAGAGCACTCTTCAGGACCAGGTAGTTTCTAGAATCCCCATCACTAACTGTGAGGAGTCTGTCTCGGCCTCTACCTTCAAAGGAGAGCCACAAGATTGCTGCCCACTGCTCTTGAGGGATCTGATGTACTCTGCAGGCTCTCTCCATTGCAGTTATCCATTTATGGATATCATCCCCAGCTTTGTAGGGGGGCACAATCTTACTCAGGTTTCTGTTATCAAAAGACCTGTCTTTATCCTTGTGGATATTGCTGCCACCAGTGGGTTCTATTACCCCACTCTCTCTAGGCTGTCTTGCTCTAGCAAGTTTCTCCTTGGCCAGGGCAACCTCTAACTCTTGCCTCTGGATCCTAAGCTCAGCCTCTCTCATCTTGGCCTCATGTTCCCTTCTCTGAGGGCTAGTCATCTCTTTTCTGGAGTGACCATGAGAACCTCTAGAAGCATGGGAGTTGTTAGAGTCACCTGAGTGAGTCCTTCTCCTCCTAGGCTTCTGGTTAAGTCCACCTGGGGGTCTGAATGGGTTGTTACCAGATTCAGTCCCAAACAGGCTTAAGTTAGCCTGGTTCAGTCTACTGACCAGCACCTGAGTATTTCTGTCATCATCTGACTCACTGCTCCCCCCTTCTGTCTCTTCTTCCTCTTCCTCTTCCTCCTCATCTACCTGAGGAGCTCCAGTGATGGGGGCTTCCTCATCGACCAGGATGATAGGGACAGGGGTGTCTACAGTGTCATCCTCTGAAGGATGGCCTCCTTCAGCATCCCCTGTGGGGTCTGCCTTAGAGGTCTTTAGAGTCTCAGACTGATCCGAGATCTCTCTAAGGTGGTCTGTGGTAGGGGAAGGCCCTGTTCTCAGACCCCTTAAGACACAAAGCTGTCCTAATTCCTTAAAGGAAAAAATAGCAAATTTGGATGGTGCCCTTGGAGGGTCACTCTCAACAGGGATGTTCCCAGTGGAACCCTCTGCTCCAGACATTGCTCTAGTGTGGGTGGATGTGTTGCAATCTACCTACACTGGTGTTTACCTACTAAATCTATCTAGTAGTTGTAGTCAGGGTGTGCTACTCCCTTTGCTCTACAACAACTAAGTTCAGTAGAACTTAAGTATACTAGTCTTGTTTTATATGTACCTAGCAGGTACCTGTATGATCTTTCAAATGATAATCTCAAAGATTGTAATGGTAAAACAACAGCAAGCTCAGATCCCAATCCGCTGCTCACCAATGTGAGAAGTTGGCCTGGTATATAATGCTCACTAATTCTAGTGATCACTTTGTACCATGCCAAGCAACCCTTATGATGATTGGTTGTAATTCAATCTTGTAGACCAGTTATCCTAGTGGTAACGTGGACAAAGCAGTCTTAGGCTAAACTCTGAAAGGCATGTGAAGCCAGCTGTATTACCATACACAACCCCCTTGAATACCAAATGAAAGGGACACCACACAGATATATATTGAAAATATATATTGATTTATTAACTAAAAAATCCCCTGGACTCTTTATGAGCACAGAAGCACAAGCGTTAAATCACAAGACAGTTTAAAATACACAAATGTTGCACAATATGGATGAGCCCTAGGGGCCACCTAAACCATATACTAAGAAAGTGGTATACGAGATACCAATCGGAATGGGAACAGGCCTA
This sequence comes from Lissotriton vulgaris, assembly GCF_964263255.1. Taxonomy (NCBI): domain Eukaryota; kingdom Metazoa; phylum Chordata; class Amphibia; order Caudata; family Salamandridae; genus Lissotriton; species Lissotriton vulgaris. The sequence goes on along the minus strand of NC_141687.1, from coordinate 1,378,496,161 downwards.
GGGCCTTGGGAATCGCTGTAGCTATTCGAGACTAGCAGTGACTAAGTCGGGAAAGGCCCGCGGGACTCGGGTGCAGTGTTCAAAGTGCACGCACTTTCCAATGTAAAGTCTATGGTGCGTAAAAAGTACAAAGTTAGATAGTTAGGAACCTTCCGAGTGACCTAGAACGCTGAAACTTAAGACACAGGCCCTTGAGATGTGTACCAGTGTAGGAACACCGGCAGAGCTGAGTTACCTCACCCACAGGAAGCGGGTGCACAGGGTCGAAGTAGTGTCGGGTTTCGTCACGCTGGTCGATGGTGCTTGGAGCGGAAGATGCTGCAGGCAGCTCGATGTGAAGAGTTCCGGTGGATCCAAGGGTAGATCTGAAGTTGTGAAGACCTGAAAGCAGAGGGGACAATGTTCAAAGTCACTAGCCAGTGACTACCGTGGAACCAGATTGGAACCAGGCGATGTCGGGTGCAAACAGGCGTTGTTGGGTAGCTTCTCTCTGCAGCCACGTGGACACCGGGAGTTGAGGACGTCCAGGAGTCGGTCACAAGCTGTCCCACGCAGGCTTCTCGCTGTTGGCGGTGTTGGCGACCTGATCGGAGCAAACAGGCCTTGGCTAATGCAAGCCACGCAGGAATCAAAAGATGCTTAACACTCGGAACAGCAAGGTCAGAGCGAGTGCTCCTTTTCACAGGAGCTTGGGTGAGTCTGGAGCAACCAGACCCGCTGTGTAGTTTGTCGGTTTCGTTGCCAAGATGGCCGCTGACCACGTGGCTAGTGGCCGGGATGGCGCGTCGAGTGGCACAATGCAAAAGGGCCCCACGCAGATCGTGGAGATGCTGGGGGGCTGATCTTCGGTGCAAGGGCTGATCGGTGGTGGGGGTTCTCAGTCCCCAAAGCACAACGTCGAGGATGCCTCAGATGCTGCACAGTCAGCTTTTCGAGTGTCTTCCAAGATGTCCGGTCCCACGTCACTCGGTGCCTCCACGGGTCCCTTCTTTGCAGGGACTGTGGATCGGGCTCTGAGAAGTCTGGGAGTCGGGGTCTTGTCGGGCTCTGGGCTCGGGCTTCGGTGGGAGGCGGCGGCAAAGCAGACTTTGAGTTGCTGGTTGGTGCCTGTGTTCACAGGGTGGCCACTCCTAGGCCACAAGGGAGATTCTCTTCAGTCTTCTGAGCAGCAGAATGTCGAAGTCCAGTCTTCTTCTTTGTTTAAAGTTGATTCAGGATGATCTGCTGTGCAATGGCACTGCTCCCACTCTTATTCCCAATCTGAGGGGTGGATCACCTACTAGGTCCCTCCTCTGGGAGGAACCAGGAAGGGGGGCAGTTACACCCCCTTTCCTTTGTCCAGTTCCTCGCCAGTCCTGGGTCTGGAAAGTCCCAGGACCGGTTTGGACTGGCCTATGCACTGGGACACCTTGTGTGCCCCGGGCATGTCTGATTCTATTCAGCCCTGTCCTACCCAATACACAAAACCCTGTCTGGGGTGGTGCTCGCACCTCCCAAGGCAGGAAACCCTTTGTCCAGGCCACCATCTGCCGAGTTTCGGTCAGCAGCAGGAGGCCAGACTCGTGTCTGTGGTGGCAGCATCCATTTTGTGATGCTGAGGCTCTGGGTAACTTTAACCGGGGTTAAGGCTACACACATGTCGTGTCCCTCTAGAAGGGTGGAATGCTATCCCCGTCGACAGAACTGTCGAGGGGATAGTATTCCAATTCGTATGACACCTTACTCGACATGTTTTGATAAAGCCAAACCAAAGATAGCATTTAACCGCGAGGATTACAATGCACTTAAGAATATATGGTATGGCAATATCCCGGAACAGCTTAGGGAGTGGTTCCCGACAGCTGAAGACAGGCTCAGCTCATGCTAGAGCACCATCTCACATATTTCCAAGCACTCTGCCTCCAGGATTGATGAGGCCTTCCATAGGAGTGGCTGATAGGAACATATGTGTCCAGTTTAGGGTTAGGCACAGGCATACTGTACCTAAGCAAGAGGTGATTACACCAACTTACCCCAGCTGAGTGATCAGCCAGTTGTGTCAAATATGGAGGCCAGGCCAGGGGTGGCACAATACATGCTGCAGCCCCTGGTAGGCCTTGGAAACACCTATGCCCTGGGTACCTAGGGTACACTGCTACAGGGGCCAATAAGGTGAACCAGTTCCAATTCGTAATGCACCTAAAGTGCATTGGCAGTAATTTAGAGAGAGAACAGCAGGCTGTGGGTCTGATTAGCAGGCCCACAGCCACATTAAGTCATAAACCAGTGAAGCAAAAAGCAAAAATTTGGGGTGACCATAGGATAGCAGACTCTACTCTCCTACAACAGTTAGAAAATGCCATTTAAAAACACATATAAATTCACTTAAAAACAAAGGTTACAGGTTTCATCAAAGTTAGCAATTACAATTTGAAAAACTATAGAAATTCACTGAAAGAAAGAAATGTTACAGGGACGATATAGTTAGAAACTAGAATTAAAATACCTTGGAAAATCACTGAAAATAACAAAGGTTACAGGCACGTTATAGTTAGGCTCAGATTTGAATTGTAAAAAAAGTGAAATTCAGCAGATATGGTTACCTAAGCTAACTATAACTTATACCCTCACAATGTACATTACTCATGACATGGTCAGTGACATAACTGATGGCATCATGGATTACATCATCCATACAAACCCTCACATACCAACTCACACATCCATACAACCTCTAATACATCCACTCATATGCCCACACAAGCAGTCACAGATCCATATTACTATTCATACACCCACTTACTCATCCCTACAGCCGCTCACACACACAGTCATTCACCCATATAGCCACTCACACACACTCACTCACTCATAGAGCCACTCGCACACCAAATCATATGGCCACTGACACACCCACTCATACACACATACAGACACTCACACATGCAAACATTCACCTATAGAGCCACTGACTCACCTATTCACTTACCAATGAAGCCACTGACTCACCCACTCACTCATCCATGCAGACAATCACATACCCAGTCACACATCCATAAACCACTCACACACTGTCACTTACAAACCTATAAATCATTCACACACTGAATCACACACCAACACAACCACTGACACACCCACATAACCACTCAGTTACTTACGCACATACCCATACAACCACTCACACACCCACTTCAACCCCCACAACCACTCCAACCCCCATTCGCAAACCCATACAACCAGTCACACAGGCATGCAATCATACATACCCATTTACAATCCTATAAACCACTCATGCACCTATGTATCTACCAACTCACACATGCACACAACAACTCACACACACATGAAACTGGTTGCACACCGATACAACCACTTACAGACATACTCATATACCCATACAAGTACTCACACACCCACTCACACACACCCCAGAACCACACACACACCTACTCATACATCCATACAACCACTCACACACAGTTACTCTGCCATACAACCACTCATGAAAACTTACACACCTAAACAACCACTCACACACCAATAAAAATACTCACACGTGCACTGACGTTGCCACACAACCACTCACACAACCACCCATACAACCTCTCACATACCTATACACACACTCATATACTCACTTATATACCCACACAACAACTCACACATTCAGCTACTCAGATGACATATGTCAGAAATAGTATCACTCATTAAAAGTACCCCTAGTATACTAATTTAACTTTTATAATAGATTAGTATATATATATGTTTAACACTCATATGTAAAACACATTTTCCCATAGACATAGAGTGGGTAAAACCCTTTAATACATTGGGCCCTATAAACTCTTGGAACATCTTATAATCACTGGATGATGTCATCATTGATGTAATCTGTTATGTCATTTGAAATGTTATCAGTGATGCCACTGATTATGTAATGTGTGATACTTGAGGATGACAAGGAATTGCAGTATCACATAGGATTCAGATAAATCATGAATTCAGCTCTCAGAGAGATTTGAAGAACTAGGTTACACCAAAGCTACATTAAAAAATGCCATAGAGAAAGCAAGTCAACACACCAGGGAACATCTTCTGTACATACCAAAAAAGGTTAAAATGAGTCCCAAGTTTAGGATGATTACATCATACAGTAAATAGGAAGGCGCTATACTCAAACTCTTACAGAAAAATGGGCATCTGATCAGCATGATCCTGTGATAGGGAAGATAGTAACCAGATGACCAGGGCTGACTTTTAGCAAAGCTAGACCAATGAAAGATTATTTGGGTAAGAGCAGTCTAGAAGAAGTTGAGAGTGCAACCTGGTTAAACTGCAGTGTGGGATTCAGAAAATATAGTAAGTGCAAAACGTGTCTTTATAGGATTGAATACAAGAGTATAAGATACCACTACAGAAAAGAATTAGGAACATCAAGGGACGGTACACCTGTAAAACAGATTATGCAGTATATATACTCTCCTCTTCATGCGATCTGTTATATGTGGGAAACACTACACTACAGGTGCACCAACGAATCCTAAAACACATGAGGGTAGACAAAACAGTGACAAAAACTATCCTGTAGCAAGATATTTTGAGGAACACCATACAAGCAATGTCAGTATGTTATCCTGCTTCATGATTGATGCAATTCCTAGGAGCAAAAGAAGTAGAGATAGGGAGAAGGACCTGAAATGTTTGGAGTCCAGATACCTTACAGAATTTAATACAAAATGCAGGCACAGCTCAATTCAGTGGAAGATTTGCACACCCATCAGTAACGTCACCTATAACATAGCACCCAGCAAAGATAGGGTAATATTTGTAACTGAATTATAATATGTTTTTAATTGCACAGGCCTCTCATTGATGAGTGCACATAGATGCACTGTAGATCAGCACTGTATTATTTGGTGGTAAACATAATAGGATGTTTTAGGGACTTTCCTTTAGTGACAATAGTGACTTATAATATAGCTATAAAAGATTATCTGAGTCTATTTAGTCAATACTTCTTGAGATGTTTTTAATTAATGTATGCCATTAGCATAGGTGTGATGCACAAAGCACTTTAGGGGATAAGCCCACTTGGGTAAAACTTGTATGACAATGGTGTTATCAGTTTGCATTTAAACATGTGTATATGTGACATAGATAGACATTAGATATACAATTAATGTCTATTGTGTAAACTATGCAAATAACAAGAAATATGGTAAAACAATATTGATCTTCTAATAAAGCATGATGCCCCTGTGGAAGTGTTAATGTTGAAAAACACAATGTCAATGTATGCCATGTATGCCATGATATATGTACTTATAACAATGAACTCACACATGATAAGACCCCCCCTTCAACCTGGATAAGAAATATTTGGTCAGACAGGCCCTGCATCCTAGGCCAAAGCAACTGATTGAAAGATCACAGGTAAGGAGACATGTAACCCTTAGAATAATGCGTGAACAGGAAAACAAAAATCAATCCCACGGATAGGCAGCAACATCACAATGATCTTACCAGATTGGCCACAATAAATCACTCTTGGCCGGGGGGTTGCACATTCCCAAAACAACATAAAGTCAGATGCCACATCAAGTTAGGCACACTCAGCCAATCATAACGCAGAATGCACACTACACACAGTGATCAATGGCTCTCAATGCCTCAATAGAATTAAAAAAAAGGAGGTTCCCCTGGTATATATAACAGGGAAGGGGGTATTTGTATCAGAAAAACAAGGAACCCTGTTAAAACAATAGTAGGCTAGAGTGGCCGAACAAAGTAGTGCTAGAAGGGGTAGGAGATATATAAATAGTTCTCCCTATTTTAATTCACTCATGGTAACTAATTAAAGCAGGCAAAGAATAGACATTCACACAAAAATATCTGAAAGTATACTCAAAGGATCAATTTTTGTTGGTTGCAAAAAATTAAAACAATTTATTACCTCCCAATACGGGTTACAATCTAAAACATGATAAAAACATTAGGATTAAAAACCACCATTGGTGGTAAGGTACTACTATGTAGTTGAATCAAAAGTGAGCAAAAACAGTCGACGCGGCGTTTCGGTGTTTTCTAGGTCTTCACACCTTCTTCAGGACTTTTGAAAAATATTGACTCAATATCTATAGAATTAAAAAAAACATTTTACTATATGATTTCAGATGTATAAAAAAACAACAACCTTACATTACCACTGCCTTGCTTAAAAGGTACATAACTAATATTCTTAAATGCATTTCTTATTTAAGAACCCCTAGACAACCATTTCTTCATCGAAGAAACACAGAATTTATTTGGAGCTTGGTGATAGAATCTCGTTGGATTGTTTTATGTACATTCTATTAAATGTAAAGAACTTTCTTTATGCATGATTATGCATTTGGTAATTATTAAATGTTACCTGGTATGATGCGAAGAAGGATTAAAATTTCCTTCCCTCTGAGTTTGGATTGCTTGTAATAATAATCTTTCACAGGCTGTTTGAAGATAAGCATGGAGTACTATTTAGTGGTTTTGCCCTATTGTATTATTATCCAAAAAACGATTTTATTATGCATTTGTGGCTGAAGTTTTTCTTCGTAATTGATTGAATGAAGCCTACGTATGCACGGAGGAGCCACCGTAAATATCAAGGATAGGTCATCTTTTTCTTAGGATCTAAAAGGGTCATATAGTTCCAAAACTTAATTGTTATGTGTGCGTAAGGGCTACATTTTCTTCCTAGTCAATACAATGATTAAAAGCTACTAACCTGTTTATATTTTTACAGAAGATCTTGAGAATATGGATCAAAGTGCGACAATCTCTTTGTGCCAGTCTTCACCTTCTTGCTTTAATGAAGTGGTCTAATATCAATAAAAATGATTATGTTTAGGATCCTGCCCCTAGTGTATAGTTATGTTATAAATGGTTATTCTGGTTCTATAAAAATGGTGTCTCATTCTTGATGATTATCCCACTTTAATGCAATTAATCTAAGCGCTACATGTTTGATATATTTACCGTGATTGATATACATTTGATAACTTGACTCTGGGTTGGTGTGTCATTTAGTCTATATTTTTCCTTCACTACAAAGATATTTAGATAAAGAAACCGGCAGTGATTTAGTGTTAGAAATTTTAATATTACAGCTTTCACAAAGACCCTTATTGGCTATTATAACAGAACTATTACAGCTACAAGTAACCCAGTTGCCCATATGTCTGAAAATAGACTGATCCTCATTCCCAGGTCTGCTCAAATCTTAAAGGGGAAAACGGTCTCCTCATCTCGGCGAGTATTTTGCCTACCTTGGATTTAGAATTCGGCCTCCCTGCTCCTCCGTGCTTCAGTACTTCATGGCGATTCGAAGTGGAATGAGCCTCTCTAGGGCTCCTCTTTTTATGCTGCTGCCGCCTATGCCGACCCGGAAGTGGTAAATATTACGGGTTGCACCCAAGGATGGTACAGTGGAATTGTACGTTAATATCTTAGACTTTGTGAATGTACTCTTCCTACCGAAATTGTATCTATAACAACATCGTTTTTGGCGGAGAAACTCGAGTTTCGTTAATATTCCGGATATCTGACCCGGAAGTGTAACTGTGTGATCTGCAATCCGGCAAACAATCGCCCACTCGATTTTCAAAAACGGGCGATGTACCCAAGTATCGAGATAAAGACCCGTGTGTCTAAGATAATGGATATTTGAGTATTGGCAGGGATGCTCAACATACTGGGATTCTGGGTAAGTCCCTAATCTCCCTGTGCCTAACAAGAAAAAATGAATGTGCCTGTCTATAACGCAACTGGTGCTCAAGTAAATCACTATGATACCTCTGGGTCTAGTTTGCGTTATATAAAACTTCACAGGCAACCTAGTCCAGCAACTATCTGAGGAGGCAATGCTTTTTACAATCGCTCAATCTAAATACGTAGTAAGTCAAACCCTCAATATGACACATCCACTTCATACTCATTTCATAAAACTCACCCCAACAATAATGACCAGTGACGCCACAATTGGAAGAAAAACTCAAACCTTTACTTATACCTGGGAAGGACTTAAGGCTACCATATGATATGTTGAATGGGAATCCATGCAAGAGTCCGTTATCCGGGGTCGAGGAGATCCACAACCAGTTTATAAAAACAGACACCCAGGCCCATTCATTCAAGTCTAATTGGGATAGGTACCTTTCAAAATTATCCCATTTAGGCCTCCAGCTAGTGGAGGCCCCTACTAGTTCCAATACAAGCCGTAGCTCCAGTGCCTGAAGGCAGGTTTTCTGAATACCTGGGAGAATGGTAGTCCCATAGAACTCCGTAGTCCACGGATGATTAAGCAACAATTTGGCACTTATTCAGTAGGGATATACACCAGGGCAATCAGCCATCCCAGTTAATTGCCCACAGCATGACAAGTTCCACCCATGCACCTGACTCCCATCGTAAGTAAGATATTTTGCGACCCCCTCTCTCCTGATGCTTCCAAACTTCCAAAGTCTGCTCATCAAGTCATGACCCTCCAAACAACACAAGAGTATTGTGTCACAGGGCAAGAAGTCCCTGATCCCTGCTGAGGGAGGCAGATCCCAAGCATCCTGGATACGAAGGACAGAGGGGTAAAGGGAGGGAAAGGGGTTTTGTAGATGAACATCATCGCCGACATACAAGGTGCACAGATACGCTCACCATCGTACCCAGCTTGTAGAGTGATATAGCACAGGACCTCACAACAATTTCCAAGGGAGCAAATTGCCCAGTCCCATTCATTGCCACATCTGAATCACATGGGGGCGACAGAGCAGCTTCTCAACCCCCACAGGCATGCCACAATAAAACCACCACTACATGAGACCTTAGGAAGGCACCCAATGAGCTGCAGGAAGCAGCCCAAAAGTAGTCCAAAAATGAAGCTTCCAGAAAAAGGGTATAGTCAAAACACCCAACTCCATTATGGAAAACCTTGTTACACATCACATATAGGAACCAGATGGGCATACACGTGTCCTCATCACACGTTGGAATTACTCACAACCCCAAAATTGTGAAAATGCCTCCTTCCATTCCCTGTGCATCACACATGTGTATCTCAATTGGTACCATCTGCCTTGATAAACATGCACACATTAGGGAAAGTAGAGTATTTGAGGGATAACAACTCCCATAAATCGATAGAACTTTTCGCCCAGACGCAATGGACCAAGTTTCCTTACAGGAAATAGCAGCAGTTTTAAAGAAGGACATAAGAGATGAAAACGTTTCCTTAAGAAACGACATGACTGCGCTACAAGCTGCTCTCCAACAGCATCCAGTCACCGTGCAGGCCTCATCTTCTGACTCTGGAGGGGGGACTCAGATTCAAGTGGTTACCCCAATGCCTACTCCTTTAGCCCAACCCGAACGCTTTTATGGAGACTGTAATAAGTTCTCCATATTTTTGCAACAATGTCATTTACATTTTTTAGCCAAAAAGTCAGCCTTTCCTGATGACTCCTCCAAGGTAGCCTTTATGTTATCGTACTTTGGGGGTGATGCAGCTCTTTGGTCAATTCCTTTGGTCGAAAGGGTTGATCCGATTCTGTATAATTTCAGGAATTTTGAACGTGCCTTAAAAAAGATTTTTGCAAAACATGTTTTCGTGCAGTCTGCAGACAACGAATTATTGAATTTAAAACAAGGGCCTTCTGATTTACTCCACTACATTTCCCAATTCAATCGATTGGTACTTGAGGCTAACTGGCCGTATGATAAAAGAATTTCAATATTCTACAGAGGACTTAGGGATGATTTGAAGGACATGGTAACCCAAATTTTAGAACCCCCGGGCGATATCAATGAATTCATTGTTCTCGTTGTAAAATTGAATCACCGCCTTAGTGAAAGAAAGGGCGAAAAGGGAAGGAGTGATCATAAAATCCTTTTTGTGAAAGATAAGAATACGACGGTAAAAGAAGTGGGCTCCAAACTAGATCCTGTAGAACCTATGCAAATAGGAACAGTTCGAGGTCCACTCTCTAAAGACGAAAAAGACAAAAGGAGGAAACTAAACCAATGTCTATATTGTGGTAAGACGGGACATTTTGTAAGAGACTGTCCAACCAGACCTAATAAATTTAAGCCAAAATCTTCAGATTTAGCTTTAACACAGGAGCCGTCGGAAAACTAGAAAACTCGATGAAAGCAGAGGTCGGTTCATCGAGTGTAATTCCCAGTTTGGCCTCTACTGTTCCTCCTTTGGGATGTAAGCATTTTGGTATTCAAGTTGAGTTAGGGAGTTTATCTCTTTCCTCTCAGGCCAAAAAGGTAGAAGCAGTTATAGACTCAGTAGCAACGGGAAATTTTATAGACACACAATTCTTCTCCCAGTTAGGCTTTAAATCCATCCTAAAAGATCATCCTGAGATTGTTAGAGCAGTAGATGGTAAGGAATTAACTTCTGGACCGATAAACCGACAATCCGAAATTCTTGACATGGACTGTTCTCCAATTCACCGTGAGAAGATCCAATTTGACATTATTGACGCCCCTCAATTTAAGGTGATTTTAGGAACTCCTTGGTTGATCAAACATAATCCAAGTGTAGATTGGGTATCTCAGACAATAACTTTTCAGTCAACTCATTGTGTTAACAAATGCTTTCTTCTAGAAAGATCTGGAGATGTAATCCAAGGTTTTAATTTTCCTTCAGACTCATCTTGTGTTCTGGCATTAGAAGGTGTTCCACCAATGTATTCCGATCTTCAAGATGTTTTTGATAAAAAAAGGCAAATACTCTTCCTCCACACAGAGATTTTGATTGTAGAATAGATCTCGTTCCTGGGGCGACTCTTCCATGCAGTAGAATTTATGCGTTAACGGAAAAGGAGAATGTTCATCTTAGAGAGTATCTAGATGAGTACTTAGCAAATGGATTTATTCGTCATTCCAAGTCTCCTGTCTCTTCAGCTCTCTTTTTCATTCCGAAAAAGGGAGGTGAATTGCGCATGTGTATTGATTATAGGGCTTTGAATAATGTAACTATTAAAAACAGATACCCTCTGCCTCTGATTCCCACCCTGTTAGATCAGATCAAAAAGGCAACCATTCATACAAAATTGGATTTGCGTGGAGCTTATCATTTGGTTCGAGTTCAAAAGGGCGACGAATGGAAGACAGCATTCCGTACAAAATTTGGACTTTTTGAATACCAAGTTATGCCCTTTGGACTTTGCAATGCCCCTGCCGCTTTCCAATTTTTTATAAATGAAGTTCTGCATGAATTCATTGACGTATGTTGTGTTGTCTATATAGATGACATACTTATTTTTTCTAATTCAGAAGGGGAACATGTGCAGCAGGTCCGTGCTATTCTTCAAAAACTGCTTTCGAATTCTTTGTTTGTCAAATTGGAAAAGAGTCTATTTCACGCTACAAAAGTAGAGTTCTTAGGATATGTTATCAGTCCCAAGGGAATAGAAATGGATCCTAAGAAGGTAGAAGCGGTGGAATCTTGGCCCAGTCCATCTTCTGTAAAACAGGTTCAAAGCTTTTTGGGATTTGCGAATTTCTACCGCAGGTTCATTCATGACTTTTCTAAAACCATTACTCCCATCACAAAATTGTTAAGAAAAGGTGTAAAATTTGAGTGGACAGATCTCGCTGAAGAAGCCTTCCAGAGTCTCAAGAAAAAATTTACTTCAGCCCCTATTCTTTGCCATCCAGATCCCAGTCAGCCTTTTATTGTAGAGGCTGATGCTTCTCACTATGCAATTGGAGGCATATTGTCTCAAAGACATCATGATACTGGACAGATGCACCCAATTGCATATTTTTCTAGAAAACTATCTGAAGCAGAATTGAATTATGCAATCGCAGACAAAGAACTTCTGGCAATAAAAGCAGCATTTGAAGAATGGCGCCATTACTTGCTAGGAGCTAGACACCCTGTAACCATATATACGGACCATAGAAATCTTCAAGCTTTGAGATCTGTTAAAGCTCTGTCTGCAAGGCAACTGAGGTGGTCAATGTTTTTTAACGATTACAATTTTGTTATCACCTATCGACCAGGAAAAGAGAATTTGAAAGCCGATGCCTTGTCTAGAATGGGAGAAAGCTAAGTAGATACTCCTTCTGAAATAAATCCGGTAATACCTCTTTCACGATTTCAAGCCAGTATTACTGTAAGAGATGTGATTTCTGAAATTAAAAAAAGAATTAGCAAGGAAAGAATTCAAGGTATGGAAAGAATCGCATCCCTATCTTCAAGAAAGGGATGATTTGATCTTTATGCAAAATCTAATTTTTGTACCCACAGACGCAATAAAACAAAAGATAATTCATTTCCATCATGACACAGCTTTAGCTGCTCATCCAAGTAAGATTAAGACCTATGATTTAATCAGGAGAACTTTCTGGTGGCCTTCCATGTTTAAAGATTTGCAACTTTTTGTTGAGACTTGTGGTGTTTGTGTTCAGAATAAATCATCTCATCAAAGTCCGAGCGGTTTGTTACATCCTCTTCCCATACCGCCTCAACCATGGCACACAATCTCTTTAGATTTTATTGTCGAACTTCCAATCACTAAGAGAGGATTTACCACTATTCTGACTATTGTAGATCAGTTTTCACGTATGGCGCATTTTGTCCCTCTTAAAAAATTACCAACTACCATGGAATTGGCACATTTGATGATGGAAAATGTTATTCGCTTGCATGGAATTCCATCAGTAGTTATTTCTGATAGGGGGTCGCAATTCATTTCACGTGTGTGGCAAAACCTGAGTTCTCTCTTAAATATGGATATTCGTCTATCCTCCAGCTATCACCCTCAAACTGATGGTCTCACAGAACGTACCAATCAAACGATTGAACAATTCATTCGCTGTATGTTAACCAACGTAGATGAGGATTGGTCAACGCTCCTAAGTCAATTAGAATTTGCTTATAACAATGTTGATCATACATCCTTGGGAATGTCACCTTTTTTTTGTAACCTAGGTTATCACCCTAAGTCTTTTCCAAAAGAGATTAAAGATCTCAATCATGTACCAGTCGTTTCAAAATATGTATCCAAACTGTCTTCAATTCAAGAATAAGCCACTTTCAATTTAGCCAAAGCTAAGGAAGATCAGAAAAGGTTTGCTGATAAACATAGATCTAAACAACCACTTTACACACCTGGAGACAAGGTTTGGCTAAGTACAAGAAATTTAAAATTAAAAGGGAATCGTAAGTTTAATCCTAAATTTATCGGTCCCTTTCCTATTGAAAAGGTTCTTAATCCAGTTTGTGTGAGATTGACTTTGCCTGCAAAATATCAGATCCATCCAGTATTCCATGTGTCTTTAATCAAACCTTTTCATTCTCAAACTCGATTCATCCAACCTCCCTCCTCTATTGATGTTGAAGGAAATCCAGAATTCGAAGTAAAATCAATTTTGGACTCTAAGAGGTCTCGGGAAGACTGTTTTATCTTATAGACTGGAAAGGATACGGTCCTGAAGAAAGGTCTTGGGAACCTCTAGAACATTTAAAGAATTCTCCCAAATTACTAAAGAGGTTCCATGCTCGACATCCCGAGAAACCTAAACCTATTACACCGGTTTTAGGGGGGATCTTGAGGAGGGAGTACTGTCATGATTCTCCTGTTTCCATCTAGTGATTCAGTACTTTACTTAAGCACATTATCCTCTAACTTGGTCAGTATCATGCACGTCCCTACGGACTTGATAACAGTTATGTACAAACTTAGTACATATCTGCCTTATTCCCTTTAAGAAAACCCACCCCTTTCCCGTGCACCAGCACCTCTTGATTGTGTATGTAGTGTATTTGTAGACATTATTTTATTGTAAAATACAGTTTGGCATTTCTGGATTATGTATCAAAGTTCTTATGGGGATATTTCTTTTCACTCATGTGTTGCGAATATTATTCAGGCATCGTTTGTGAAATCAGCAGAGACATTTCAGGTTTCTAGCACGCAGCAGACTAAAGACGCATCCGCTTTCATTGCCGTTTTGAGGCAGAATGCGAAGGCGGCTAAACGTGCGTACGCACGTTTCTCCTGGGTGCGGCCGGTATTTAAACCGCACCCAGGCTTCTGGAACTCGCTTTGCCTCTGCGTTTGAAGAGAGCAACAACGCGAGTTCCAGACTCCGGATTTCCGTCCTCCTGGGTCAGCTCTTCACCGGGGATCACCGCCTGGATCATCAGCGCTTCTCCTGGGAACGTCGCCTTCAACATCAATCATCTCGACCTGAAAAAAGAAAGGATTATTAAGCTAAGTGACATTTGACATTTGCAAGGCGCCCAACGCAAGAAAGAGACTTAGACACAGTGATTCTCAGTTCAGAGACTTTTTGAAGGTTTAATACTTTTGATGTTTGTATCTTTTAGGAAAAGAATAGAAAGAATCTAATTCACAAGAAGTAAATTGTGAGTTAGGATTGCATAGGATGTATGTTTTCTTTTTTTTGTATTTTCATTTCTAAGGTATTAAGGTACACAGGAGGAAAACCACAGTACCCACCAATAATAATAAGAGAAGATGATTTCCATGTAAGTTTAGGTAGTAGGGTAAGGGAGTGAAGAAGAAAGAGAACATTTGTTAAAAGAATAGTTTTAATAAAATAATCGTTTATTTACAGAACTTCAATCATCTCAAAATCAAGACTCCATCCAACAAGACAACTCCAAAACACCACTCCCGACAAGACAATAAATACTGGACGAAGGACAGAACTAGACTGATCGCAGGTAGGATACAGTTAGATTCATAGCTCACTTAGGAGGGGAGAGGGTAGAGCAGTCTAAGTAGGAATTCAAAGAGTGTGAGTTATTTAAGTAATAGCTGCTCAATTGTTGTTTCGCAGGTCGACAGCAAAACATCCAACCCTCCTAACCAACGTCCAGTACCGGCCTTCCTCCCGAAGTTCTATTTAGTACTTAGCTGTGAATTCTAGTCAGCAAAGTTTAATTAGATTTTTGGGAAGTTGGTCCCTTGCGTCTCTGCGAAATCTCCTGCGTTGTCTACAAGAATCTTAACCACTCAAAGGTAAGAGACAACGTCATTTTGGTCTTGACACCAACACACACCCACAAAGACCCCACTAAAACACTCACCTCTAACATGGTGAGGGGAGAGGACCAAGGGATCCACAAAATAAAACTCAGGTGACCCATGACCAAAAACTCACTGATTCCTAAAATGACACCCAAACCGGGCCATCCATCCAATAACACGCCAAGAATTGTGCAAAATGAATGCACAAAAATGTCCCAAAAAAGACAGACACAGAATTTCTGACACTGAATAATGTTGTTTGTTCCCTAAAAGCTAACCTACAACACACAGCTCTTATCCAACAGGTCTGCAATTGAGCCATAAGTGCACCACCTTTACTGCAGCCCACCATCTCTATAGTAGCAACCTCCAAAGTCCCAAATGAGGCTCATGGGTTCAAGCAAAAAAATAGAAGACCACCAAGCAAAGATATGCTCAGATGCCAGAGAGCTGCAGACGACCCCTCCATACACCACCCCAGAACCTTCAATGTTCTAGAAGTTATGCATTACTGCACCTTTGTGCACCACCTGCTAAACATTGGTTTGGACATATCCATCCCTTTTGAGAATTCCGTCTAGTCATATGGAGCCTACCTCGACATTTCTAGAGTGCTTCCACCCAGGGTCGGATTGGGATCACAATTTGGCCCGGGCACTGACGAAAAAAGTGGCCCACGTTCAAGGGGCGTGGCATACATTTAAGGGGCGTGGTCTACAGTTAAGGGGCGTGCCCTTTCATGAAACACTATTTGGTTACTCTTTGAGGTCAAATTCATAGAGAAATATTTAGTAAATTAAGCCTTTTAAAGCTTACAGAGCAAGTAACATTGATAAAGACTAGGAGCACTGCACGTCTGATAACTGACTACTTACATGCAGTCTTAACGCCGTGCACAAGGTCGTTAGATACTCTTTCCCAACCAGCTAATCATCACATAAATCAGAAATCTAGTACAAAGTCAAGGAGAAAGGGTAAGACTGGAATCTCTGGGAACAGAACATGTAATAACAAAAGTAAGACTTCGCAAATGAGGAAAAGGCAGTCTGGGGTGGTGTAAAGAATGCTGAAAAAATGTATCTGTACAATCTAGTCATACATTTATTTCACAGCCAGCAAGTGATGTCTATATACAAAAAACACAGTTTTATTCACGTCTGTTGCTGCCTTCAAGTCTGGGCCATGAGGAGACTGAGGATTACTCAATTAACCATGAAAATGATATACAATCTGCAAAAGGGAATTCTAACCTGAACATGCCAGAAAAGTTAATTCTTCTGCACAGAGAAAGAAGTGCAAGTTTGCAAATTTTGCTTAGGCCTCGAACAAGGCCTAGCAGAGAATGAGGCTAAACAGCTCTCTTTTGAGAAATCACATTACACAAAGTCTTAGACATGTCCTGAAATCAACACACAAACATGTTGCCACATTCTGGCCTAGGACCTAAAATAGAGTGCAGTCAAACCTACACACTACAAACAAAAATTAACCAAAACTTATTAATGAATATTTTTGGCATATAGAGAAATATGCCCCTGGTCTGCATTTTAGATGAGGCCTTTAAAATAAAGTTACATTATTAACTGGCACACAAATGAATCAGTAAATTGTGCAAAGAAATGGTAAACAAAATGGTTCCTACTGGTTCCTTCTTGCTTCAGAGGAAGGGATCGGCTAGCAACACATTGCATTTCTGGGTGCTGGATGTGGCAAGTCAAGTAAACCTTTGAGGAAGACCTACTGCACTGAGTCTAGTGCAGCATTTTCTGGATTCGGTGGGATGACAATTGAGGCACACTCGATGTAGCTTTGAGTACTGCTTTACTCAGCCTACTTTGGTCAGCCCTGTGGAGAGTGGGATGCCAAGGGGATTAGATGGCCCCTCTTGAGTTAGAGATTAGCAGTGTGGTGCATCTGGTTACAAGAGTAACCAAATAGAAAAGGCTGGGTGAACACTCTATAGTTCTGTATGGGAGTGTCAGGACTAGGGTGACCAACTGGCATGGGTGCAAATTAAGGATGGGGAGTGTAAAAATTCAGGACAAAGGGTTAAAATTCAGAACAAACCTTCTGGACAAAAGGTACGTTTTACAGACCCATCAGAGGAGGTTGCGCATTATTATGTAAGTAGGTAAATAGACAACCATTTAAGCACTAGTCAAAATAAGTTTATATCAGGTTGAACCAATCGTGTACTTCACGGTTTTTCAGTATGCACGCAGCTTTGATCAACTGTGCAGGTCTTTTTGTGATATTTTATATGATAATAATCTATATATATGGTTACAGCACTGAGTTGTAGAGTCTGATATTTTGTTTACAATTCATGGTTCTGAGCAGGCATGTTTGTTGGGAGAAATCGTCGGGAAGATCTGCTTGGATAGTCATTGTGAGATGTAAAGTGGCGAACATAAGATGCCGCTAATCCAGATCCAAACATATTCAACAATTTGCAAACCTATCCATCATGTATTCTTCCATCCATCATTTCACTCATCCATCCCTCCATCCACCCTTTTACTCATCCACCCATTATCCACCCATTCATCCACACTTCCACCTATCCATCCATTCACTCATCCATCCATTTACCCTTTCACCGATCCAGCCACCCTTTCACTTACTCATCCATCCACCCAGTCACTCACCCTTAGACACATTCACCCTTTCAGTCATCCACCCTAACTTTTTCTCTCCATCCACCCTTTCACCCAATCCATCTCTTCACTCATCCATCTAGCCATTTGCCCTCTCACCCATCCAGCCATCCTTTCACTTTCTTATCCATCCAGCCAGTCACTCATCCTTCCACCTATTCACCCTTTCAGCCATCCATTCTCCCTTTCTCTCTCCATCGATCCTTTCACCTAGCCATCCATCCTTCCTTCCATCCACCCAACTATCCATCTACTCATCCACTCATGCATCCATCCATTGACCCTATCACTCATCCATCCTTTCAATCATCCATCCATCTTTTCTCTCATCCATCCTTTCACTCCTTCGCTCATCTATCCAATCTTTTGCCCATGTACCCTCCCTTTCACTCACTCATCCATCCTTACGGCCTCCATTTCACACATCTGTTCATCCATTCACACTTTCACTTATCAATTAATCAATCCATCCATCATTTCACTCATCCATCCACCCATTCTCTCTCATCATCCATCCATTCATCCTTTCGTTAATCCATTCACACTTTCACTGATCCATCCAGCCATCCCTTCACTTACTCTCTGACCCACCTTTTCACAATAATTGTGAGCTGAGCCTTTGTATGCAGAGTTGCTGACAGAAGAGACTCATCAGGAACTCACCCCTCGCTGTAGTTCCTAAAGCAAAGGGAGGCGTTCAAGATGCCCCTGCACATAGTCAATCTGAAACCTTGGAAGTCATGAGTCATGCATGATGCACAGTGCCAGGCCCTGAGGTGTCTGTGACATGGTGTTGTTTCCAGGGCTTTAAGTGGGATGACAAAACTGAGGGGTCTCTCCAAAGGGGGTGTTCAATGTAATTATGGGCGTAGCTTAACACCTAAGCTACACATCTGTGCTTAGCATCGTGTGCCGCCCGACTGGTACTTTGCTGCTTCTGTCATTGCGTTCAGATATATAATACAGCAAGTAATGTTACACCTACAACAAGCCAGAACTATAGGTTTCGTCAATGATTGTTAGTTGCATAAAATAGAAAAGCTGCAACCATGACTTCCTTGAATGTAATATTGAAAATGCATCAGTTCTAAAATGATGACACCGAGAAAGAACTATAACCCTTTTTTTTAAACTTCTTGCACGGGGGGGAGGGGGCGGTGGGGGGCTTAAGGTGAAGATTGTGCGCTTTCAAAACATCACCTGGCCCCCACAGCCAGACCCATTCTTCCTCGCCCACTGTGCCCTGAATGTGAGGGGCTGTGGGTGAGGTGTTAAGACTATCACTGTTTCCCCAGGCCTGAGAGACACCTGGCTCACAAGAGGGGCTGATTCTTGTAAACAATCCCCCCTCCCCAGCCACCCTCAGTGTGATTGCTTTGCAGGGGCAGGGGGTGAAGTAGATACCACAGCTGATAATCGCTGTATGGCCGCACAGTGAAGCGCTTTCATTTCTGTCTCTGTCTCCGTGCTCTCTGTTGGCCGTTTTTTTTCCTCCCATTTCCCAGTCGACAAAGAGCAGACAGCAGAGAGAACTCTCTGTGGGAAAGGGGGGGGGGCAAAAACGGCCCACAGAGGGCACTAAAACAGCGGCCCTTCGGCCGATACCCGAATGCCCGCAGTGCCAATCCGCCCCTGCTTCCACCTCACTTATACTTACTCTGATCCAAACACTAGTTTCTACACACACTACACAGCACATTCTTGCACATCCCATGGTACTAGCACATAACCTCTGTGGGTGCCCAGACACCGGCTTGGTCTTGCTATGTCTGTTCACTGATACCCTACACTGTGGGCACAGACAGACTTTACTTATCCGAAGAAATAGCTCCCAAGAAATCAAATGTCTCATCCACCTATACCTATGTAGGATTAGGGCCAAGATACAAACCTGTAGAGTAGTGGTAAACATTACCCGGTATTAAACAAACCCCACTGCAATGTACCTTCTCATCGATTCAAGCAATATTCAAACTGAGCTAGTCAGGATGCTCAGGTGGGGCGCCATTGGGGGGACACTATTTGGCTCTGAGATTGTCCAGAACAGATGTTCTTGAACGTAGAAAAACCAGTGCAAAATCTCAGCTGTTCCCACCTCTGTATGAGGTCCCAGGGTGGCACTTAGCATTCCTGGGGCAGTCTTCTTTAATAACAGCAATGCAATGGAGCGGTGCACTACCAGGGTATAGCGGTATATAATAATGAAGCACGATCAGTTACTTCGTTGGTACCATCTTTATTCAAATAGATCCAAATCAACAGAAAACAGACATCAGCCAATGCGTTTCGTTCAAGGAAATGAACTTCGTCACGGCAATAAGTGTATGTCGAAAGCCTTTACAAGTGGTAAACAATAATGTCCAATCAACCTCAGTCTGTAGTCATTGATGCAATTATCGCTTGGGCCTCCATGATAAGGGCTGACAGTGAGAAGCAATACGTAGTTAAAGGTACAGGAGGAGTGGTTAGTACAGTACATTTGCCAAAGCTTTGTTTGCTGTTCAAATGAACACGTAAGTATTGCAGCATCATTTGGTCTGGTTTTTATTAGCAATCTCTTCTGTATTCAAAGATAAGCCCCAGGCATGGAGTTTCAGTGCAGGGCCATCTACTGGCAATGATGGATATTTACTGGCAATGTGGAGAGTTTCCATATGTTCAGATCATCGCCCAATGGCAGGGTCTCAGTGCCCTTGTAACCATACACGCCTGACCATGGCCATCCCTGGAGATGACCTGTCTGAGTTTTTGAAACATCCAATACAGACTAAAACCAACTTTATTGCATCAGTGTAGGAGAGTAGGGTCTGCTATCCTATGGTCACCCCAATTTTTGCTTTTTGCTTCACTGGTTTTCGACTTACTGAGGCTGTGGGCCTTCTAATCCGACCCCCAGCCTGCTGTTCTCTCTCTAAATTCACATACATGTACTATAGGTACATAACCCAATTGGAAAATGGACTCCTTGTCAGCCCCTGTACCATGCACTATAGGTGCTCAGGGCATAGGTGCCACCAAGGCCTACCAGGGGCTGAAGCATAGCCTTTGCCAACCCTGACTGATTCTTAAATTGACACAACTGGCTGATCACTCAGCTGGGGCAAGTTGGTGTAATCACCCCTTGCTTAGATATAGTATACCTATATCTAAACCTATATCTGGACACATATAAACCTGTGAGCCACTCCTATGGAAGGCCTCATCAATCCTGGAGGCAGAGTGCGTGGTTTAATGTGGGATGGAGCTCTGGCATGAGCTGAGCCTGTCTGCAGCTGTCGGGAACAACTCCCTAAGCTGTTCCAGGATAATGCCAAACCATATACTATTAAGTGCATTATAATCCTCGCGGTTATATAGCAACTTTGGTGTGGCTTTATCAAAACATGTCGTGTAAGGTGTCATACGATTTGGAATACTATCCCCTCAACAGTTCTGTCGACGGGGATAGCTTTCCACCCCTTTAGAGGGAGAAAACATATTACTTTACTGAAACGCGGTTGATTTTTAAAAGAGCCTCAGATCCACAAAATGGATGCTTCTGCCACAGACACAAGTCTGACCTCCTGCTGCTGACCGAAACTCAGCAGAGGAGGCCTGGACAAAGGCTTTCCTGTCGCAGGAAGGTGTTACACCACCCCAGACAGGAGATAGTGGATTGTAGCAAGGAGGTTTGAAAGAAACCAGACACTGCCTGGGGAGCACAAGGCTGCCCCTTGCATAATCCGGCCAAACCGGTTCTAGGGCACACCAGCCCCAGTCCCAGCGCGGCCTGGATTAAAGGAAAGGGGTGTATCCACCCCCTTCCTGGGTCCCACTCATAGGAGGGGACCTAGCAGGTAATCCAGCTCCTAGATTGGTATAAGAATGGGAGCAGTGCCAACGTACTCAGATTATCCTGATGAAACATTTGAAACAAAACTCTGGACCCTTTGACATCCTACTCAAAGTAGAAGACTGAAGAATCTCCCTTGTGGTCAAGGAGTGACCACCCTGTGCAAACAGGCACCAACTGGCACCTCGACGTCTGCTTTGTTGCAGTTCCTGCCAAAACTCGAGCGACAGAAATCAACGAGATCAAGCTTGCCCGCCTTCTTACAGCCCGATCCACAGTCCCTGCAGAGCTGAGACCCGTGGAGGCGACCAGAGGCGTGGGGCACGCCATCTTGAAAAGACCACGAGATGCTGACCGTGCAGCCCACGAGTGACCCTCGAAGCTGTACACCGGGGTTTGAGAAGCCCCAACCCTAAGCCACTTTTGCACCAAAGCTCACCCCTCTACACTCGATGAGTGCTGCGTGGGGCCCTTCTGCTTTCTTTGGCTCGACGCGTTGGCCCGGTCACTTGCCAGCTGGCTTGTGGCCCCTGTGCCGGCGAAAACCTAAATACAACTTGCGATTCTGGTTGCTCCAGACTTGCACCAGCTCCTCTGAAAAGGAGCATCCGCTCTGACCCTCCTGGTCCGAGTGAGAAGCAATCTTCCAGACCTGCGTGGATTGCTCTTGCCAAGTGTTGTTCTTGAAGCCGACAGTGAGAGCCTGCATGGGACAGCTCGTGACCCACTCCTGGATGTCGCAGATGCCCCAGAGCCCACGTGGCAGCGGAGAGAAGCTCCTCAACAACTACCTGATTGCGCCCGACATTGCCTGGTTCCGTCCTGGTTCCACCCTGGTCACTGCAGAGTGACCCAGACTCTGTCCCCTCTGCTTTCAGGTACTTTTCTACTCTGATCCACCCTTGGATCACACCGGACACTTCTCCTTCACATCGCCTGCAGCATCTTCAGCTTCAAGCACCAACAACCTGCGTGACGAAACCCGACGCCACTTTGACCCTATGCACCCGCTTCCTGTGGGTGAGGTAACTCAGCAACGCCAGTGTTCCCACACTGGTACACACCTCCATGGGTCTGTGTCTAAAGTTTTGTCCTTCTAGGTTCAGCGGAAGTATCCTTAAACTCTATTTGTGTAACGTTTACGCACCATTGACTTTGCATTGGTGCATGCGTGTGCTTTAAGCGCTGCACCCAAATCCTGCGGGCTTTTCCCGCCTTCAGCATTGCTTGTCCCGACTGCTCCCAGCGATTCCCTAGGCCTAACCACTGTTCGATTGGTATCTCTTATACCACTTTCTTAATATATGGTTTGAGTGGCCACCCGCCCTCATCCATAATTGTGCAACTTTCATATGTTATACTGTGTTTTTGATTTAACGCTTGTGCCCCTTTGCTCATAAAGAGTACTGGGGATTATTTTAAAAATAAACACATATATTTTTATAATATATACTGCTGTGGTGTCCTTTCATTTGATATTACAGGATTGTGATTAGTAAAACAGCTCGCTTAACACGACCTCTTGAGTTTAGCCTTTAAGGCTGCTTAGTCTATGCTACCATTAAGATAGCTTGTCTATAAGGTTGACTTACAACCAGACACCATAAGGGATTGTGTGGACTGATGCAAGGTGGTTCCAGAATTGGAAACATCATATATCAGGCCAACTTCTCACATTGGTGTGCAGCGGTGCGGATTTGAGCTTGCTGTTTTTTTACCATTGCAATTTTTTTATCAAATTGAAAGATCACATCAAGTACCTTAGGTACATATAAATCAAAAGCTTAGCATATTTAAGTTCTACTGAACTTAGTATTTGTAGATTAAAGGGATTAGAACACCCTGACTACAACTCACTAGCAAGGTACAGTAGGAAAACACTTAGGGGCCGATTATGATTGCGTTTTTTCCGCATCCTCGGGGCCGGCGGAAGCCACCGCCGGCCCAGAGGATGCGGAAAAACCGCAGCGGACTGACCAAGGACCCACCGCCACATTAGGATGGCTGGTGGGTCCTGGTTTCCGTCCGCAGCTTTTCCGCCGCGGTCGGCTTACAACCGCGGCAGAAAAGCTCTGATATTGTGACGGTGTCTCTCAGACACCGTCCGCCATATCAGGATGGGCTTTAAAAAGTGCTTTCCGCAGCGGGTTTTCCGCCGTGGAAAAGCATTCGGATCTTCACTGCGGGGGCCCGTTGCGGGCCCCCTAGGTGAAGGGGGGTGGGGGGTGCACATGGGGGGTACCTGTGGTACCCCCCTGCATTTGCATGCAGAAAGCGGCAGGCACCGCGCGGTGCCTGCCTCTTTCTGCATGCAAATGCAATGCGTGCATTTTTAACATTGCCGCGGGTGCAGCTTGAAGCTGCACCCGCTGCAATGTTAAAAATAGAGGATGTGACCGCCAGGGTGGCGGTCACATCCTAATTGCACAGGAGGGAACTCCGCATGCCATGCAGAGGTTCCCTCCTGCTCTGGGGTCGTGGACGGACGCAAGTCCGTCCGCGATCCTAATCGACCCCTTAGTGTAGGTAAATGCACCACTTGCACCTCACAAGCAGTCATGTCTGACACAGGAAAAGCTTCAGGCTCTGCCCCTGTGACAGTTGACCTTACCAAGGCAACTTCTAGCTATGACAAACTTAGCCACAAAGATTTGGGTGCCTTGTGCATTGCAAGGGGGCTAAAAAGGGGTATAAACCCCACCATTCCTTCCCTGATAGCCATCCTGGAAAAGGATGACTTAGATAAGGCGAGTGCAGATCCCTTAGATTTAGGAGATGGAGTGAACACCCCTGAGAATGAGAAAACTCCAGTTGAGGAAGAGGAAGAAGAGGAGGAATAGGAGGAAGATGGCTCAGATGTAGATGAGCCTGATGATCAGGATCAGAGGGGTAACCAGGTTGTAGTTGCCAGGCTTAACCAGGCCAACTTAGACCTACATGGGAATGGAGAGGGCCAGCACCTCCCCTGACCCCATAACATAATTCTCCCAGGCAACAGAAGGGTGAGATCTCCATCAGGGGACTCTCATATTTCTAGTGTCTCAAATGAATCTCAAAGGGGAATGACTTCCCTCCAGAGGAAAGAGCATATGGCCAGGATGAGGGCTGTCCAACTCCAAATAGAGAGGGAAGAGATAGCCTTGGCTCAAGCTAAACTTGCTTTAGCAAGAGAAGAGAAGTTGTGTGGCTTAGATGCCACTGGTGGCAGCAATATTCCTATAGAGAAAGACAGGGGCTATGACAATAGAAACCTGACAAGAATTGTGTCTCACCCTACAAGGAAAGGGATGACATCCACAAATGGATGACTGCTCTTGAGAGAGCCTGCATGGTACAGCAGGTTCCTCAGGATCAGTGGGCTGCAATTTTATGGTACTTCCTTTCTGAGAAAGGGAGGGATAGGATCCTCACAGTGAGACCTGAGGATGCCAAAAACTACTCTGTCCTGAAGAGTGCTCTTATTGAAGGGTTTGGCCTAACCACTGAGCAATACAGGTTGTTGTTCAGAGACACTCAAAAAGCACAGACTCAGGACTGGATTGATTTTGTTGATTGTGCCTCTAAGGCTCTGGAGGGTTGGCTGCAGGGAAGTAAAGTCTCAGACTATACAGGATTGTACAATCTTATAATGAGAGAGCAGATCCTTAATAACTGTCAGAACCAGCTGTTGCATCAATACCTTATTGACTCTGATCTGACCTCTCCCCAAGAATTGGGAAAGAAGGCAGACAAATGGGTCAGAACAAGCATTAAGCAGAAACCCCTGAACCATGGTGGTGACCAGAAGAAAACAGACCAGGAGGGTGGGAATAAGAAAGATAAAGAAAAGGACCAGAAGTCTTCAGGCCCCCAAACTAGTAATAATGAGGGTGGTTCCCAAAATGGCAACAAGAAAAAGAAGAATGATGGCCCAAAGAAACCTTGGTGTAATACCTGCAAATCAGTTTCACACTGGGGCAGTGAATGCACCAAGAAAAATCCAGTCCCCACCACTGCAGCTCCTAAAGCTCCTGCACCCTCTAGTACAGTTAGCAGTGGTGGAAAACAGCCAAAGGGTATAGTAGGGTTAACCCTGGGTACTGAGATGGAATCTGGCCTAGTCAGAGTCCCTACTCAGGCTGTTCTCCTATATGATGTGGACTTATCTTTGTCCACTACTGTGAGTCCCAGTAACCTGGGCAAGTATAGGCAGACGCCTTTGATAAATGAGAAACTGGCTCAGGCCTACAGGGACACTTGTGCCAGTGTCACTATGGTGACACCCGACTTTGTGGACCCTGGTCAGAGTGTACTAGGTGAGAATTACCTAGTGACCAATGCAAGCAACACCACTACTACACATAGTGTGGCTGTTGTGAACTTCTCCTGGGGAGGGGTAAATGGCCTAAATAAAGTTGTGGTAAGTGCAGACCTCCCAGTAGACTGTCTGTTAGGCAATGATCTTGAAAGCTCAGTTTGGTCAGAAGTGGAGTACAGGACTCATGCAGAAATGCTAGGGATTTCAGCTCATGTCCTTGCAGTGAGATGGTCTCAGGCTAAGAAGTGCCTTCCTGAACCAGTGGTGGATCTTGAAACATTAGACCAACCACGACCCAAGAGAAGGAGCAAGAGGGTTAAGGCTGTGCCTTCCTACTTGCCCCAGGTTGAGGATCAGATTTCACAGGAAGCTGATTCTGCAGTCCAAGAGGAGACTGTCTCTGAGGAACTTGAGCCTGACCAGGTTGAGTTTCTGGGGACAGGGGGACCCTCAAGAGCAGACCTGGGCAGGCCCAATTAGATTGCCCTTCACTTGAACCCCTCAGACAGCAAGCTGCTGCTGAGGCTGCAGGGAATGCTCAAGGTGCCCATAAAGTATATTGGGATGATGGACTCCTTTACTCAGAGGCTAGAGACCCCAAGCCTGGTACCACCAGGAGGTTGGTCATACCTTTGAAGTTTAGGGGCTTCCTTCTTACCTTGGCCCATGATATTCCCCTTGCAGGACACTTAGGCCAGAACAAGACTTGGGACAGGCTTGTTCCTCACTTTCACTGGCCTCATATGTCAGAAAATGTCAAAGAGTTTTGTCACTCCTGTGTCACTTGCCAAGCCAGTGGTAAGTCAGGTGGCACAACAAAGGCCCCCCTGATACCACTACCTGTGGTGGGGGTACCCTTTGAAAGAGTTGGAATAGATATTGTGGGTCCCATGGATCCTCAAACAGCATCTGGGCACAGATTTATACTGGTGGTAGTGGATCATGCCACCAGGTACCCAGAGGCAATTCCCCTGAGGACCACAACAGCACCTGTTGTGGCAAAGGCCCTTCTTGCAGTTTTCTCAAGAGTGGGTTTTCCAAAGGAGGTTCTTTCAGACAGAGGTACCAACTTCATCTCTGGATACTTAAAGGCAATGTGGAAGGAGTGTGGAGTAAACTACAAGTTTACCACACCCTATCACCCACAGTGCAATGGGCTTGTGGAGAGATTCAACAAGACCCTCAAGGGAATGATAAAAGGATTACCAGAGAAGCTTAGGCGGAAATGGGACACCCTTTTACCCTGCTTGCACTTTGCTTACAGAGAGGTCCCACAGAAGGGGGTTGGCTACAGCCCTTTTGAACTTTTGTTTGGCCACCCTGTGAGGGGTCCACTATGTTTGGTGAAGGAAGGATGGGAGTTACCTCTCAAAAAGCCTAAGCTAGATGTTGTGGACTATGTACTTGGTCTCCGCTCCAGGATGGCTGAGTATATGGAAAGAGCATCCAAAAACCTGGAGGCCAGTCAAGAATTACAGAAAGCTTGGCATGGCCAAAAGGCTGTTCTGGTGTAGTACAAACCAGGGCAGATGGTGTGGGTGTTGGAGCCAGTGGCCCCAGCAGCTCTCCAGGACAAATGGACTGGACCCTACCCAATTGTTGAAAAGAAGGGAGAAGTCACCTATGTGGTTGACTTTGGAACCGCTAGGAGCCCCCACAGGGTGCTCCATGTAAATCGTTTGAAAGCATTTGTTGACAGGGAGGACATGGGTCTCCTCATGGCCACAGATGGGGATCAGGAGGAAGAGAGTGACCCTCTCCCAGACCTGCTTTCCCAGAACCCTGATGATGGTTCAGTTGATGGAGTAGCCTTGGCAGGCAGCCTCACTGAGCAGCAACAGATGGACTGCAGACAGGTGTTGCAGGCCCATAGACACATGTTTTCACTCACACCCACTCAAACTAACTGGTGCACCCATGAGGTGGACACTGGTGACAGTCTGCCTGTGAAGAATAAGATCTACAGGCAACCTGACCATGTCAGGGATTGTATAAAGGCTGAGGTGCAAAAGATGTTTGAGCTTGGAGTGATTGAGCCATCAGAGAGCCCATGGGCCAGCCCAGTGGTCCTTGCGCCAAAATCTCATACCAAAGATGGAAAGAGAGAAATGAGGTTTTGTGTGGACTACAGAGGTCTCAATGCTGTCACTAGGACAGATGCACATCCCATTCCAAGAGCAGATGAGCTCATTGATAAATTGGCTTCTGCCAAGTTTCTGAGCACATTTGATTTGACAGCTGGCTACTGGCAGATCAGACTAGCTGAAGAGTCAAAAGCCAAGACAGCATTCTCTACCCCTAGTGGACATTATCAGTTTGTGGTAATGCCCTTTGGTTTGAAGAATGCACCTGCCACCTTCCAAAGGTTGGTGAATCAAGTTCTTGCTGGGTTGAATGACTTTTGTGCAGCATATCTAGATGATATTGCTGTCTTTAGCTCCACCTGGGAGGATCACCTGATCCACCTGAAGAAGGTTCTGGAGGCCCTGCAAAAGGCAGGCCTGACTATCAAGGCTACCAAGTGCCAGATAGGGCAGAGCAAGGTTGTGTACCTGGGCCACCTAGTAGGTGGGGGTCAGGTTCAACCATTGGAGAGCAAGATCCAGACCATACAGGACTGGGCTCCTCCAACTACCCAGACACAAGTCAGAGCCTTCTTGGGCCTGACTGGGTATTACAGAAAATTTGTAAAGAACTATGGGTCCATTGTGACACCATTGAATGACTTGACATCCAAGAAGATGCCCAAAAGGTTCAGTGGACAGTAAGCTGTAAAAAGGCAGTTGATGACCTGAAGAAGGCCATGTGCTCTGCACCTATCCTGAAGAGTCCTGACTACTCCAAACAGTTCATTGTACAGATAGATGCTTCTGAGTTGGGGGTGGGAGCTGTGCTTTCACAACTGAATACAGATGGTCAAGACCAGCCAATTGCTTTTATTAGCAGAAGGCTGACCCCCAGGGAGAAACGTTGGTCAGCTATTGAGAGGGAGGCCTTTGCTGTGGTTTGGGCCCTGAAGAAGTTGAGGCCATACTTGTTTGGAACTCACTACAAGATTCAGACAGACCATAAGCCCCTCTTGTGGCTAAATCAGATGAAGGGTGAAAATCCCAAACTGCTCAGGTGGTCCATTTCCCTGCAGGGGATAGACTACAGTGGAGCACCGCCCAGGGACTGACCATGGTAATGTAGATGGTCTCTCCAGGTACTTCCACTTAGAACATGAAGACTTATCTGGTCAAGGTTAAGTTTAATGTCCCTGCGTTTGGGGGGGGGGGGGTTGTGTAAGAGAGTAGGGTCTGCTATCCTATGGTCACCCCAATTTTTGCTTTTTGCTTCACTGGTTTTCGACTTACTGAGGCTGTGGGCCTGCTAATCAGACCCCCAGCCTGCTGTTCTCTCTCTAAATTCACATACATGTACTATAGGTACATAACCCAATTGGAAAATGGATGCCTTGTCAGCCCCTGTACCATGCACTTTAGGTGCTCAGGGCATAGGTGCCACCAAGGCATACCAGGGGCTGAAGCATAGCTTTTGCCACCCCTGGCTGGTTCTTAAATTGACACAACTGGCTGATCACTCAGCTGGGGCAAGTTGGTGTAATCACCCCTTGCTTAGATATAGTATACCTATATCTAAACCTATATCTGGACACAGATAAACCTGTGAGCCACTCCTATGGAAGGCCTCATCAATCCTGGAGGCAGAGTGCGTGGTTTAATGTGAGATGGAGCTCTGGCATGAGCTGAGCCTGTCTGCAGTTGTCGGGAACAACTCCCTAAGCTGTTCCGGGATAATGCCAAACCATATACTATTAAGTGCATTATAATCCTCGTGGGTATATAGCAACTTTGGTTTGGCTTTATCAAAACATGTCGTGTAAGGTGTCATACGATTTGGAATACTAACCCCTCGACAGTTCTGTCGACGGGAATAGCATTCCACCCCTCTATAGGGAGAAGACATGTTACTTTACTGAAACGCGGTTGATTTTTAAAAGAGCCTCAGATCCACAAAATGGATGCTTCTGCCACAGACACAAGTCTGACCTCCTGCTGCTGACCAAAACTCAGCAGAGGAGGCCTGGACAAAGGCTTTCCTGTCACAGGGAGGTGTTACACCACCCCAGACAGGAGATAGTGGATTATAGCAGGGAGGTTTGAAAGAAACCAGACACTGCCTGGGGAGCACAAGGCTGCCCCTTGCATAATCCGGCCAAACCAGTTCTGGGGCACACCAGCCCCTGTCCCAGCGCGGCCTGGATCAAAGGAAAGGGGTGTATCCACCCCCTTCCTGGGTCCCACCCGTAGGAGGGGACCTAGCAGGTAATCCAGCCCCCTAGATTGGTATAAGAATGGGAGCAGTGCCAACACACTCAGATTATCCCGATGAAACATTTGAAACAAAACTCTGGACCCTTCGACATCCTAATCAACGTAGAAGACTGAAGAATCTCCCTTGTGGTCAAGGAGTGACCACCCTGTGCAAACAGGCACCGTGGGGCCCTTCTGCTTTCTTTGGCTCGACGCGTTGGCCCGGTCACTTGCCAGCCAGCAAAAAGCTAAATACGACTTGCAATTCTGGTTGCGCTAGACTTGCACCAGCTCCTCTGAAAAGGAGCATCCGCTCTGACCCTCCTGGTCCGAGCGAGAAGCAATCTTCCGGTCCTGCGTGGATTGCTCTTGCCAAGTGTTGTTTGCTCTGATCTTGAAGCCGACAGCGCCTACGGTGAGAGCCTGCGTGGGACAGCACGTGACTTGCTCCTGGACATCACAGATGCCCCAGAGCCCACGTGGCAGCGGAGAGAAGCTCCTCAACAACCACCTGATTGCGCCCAACATTGCCTGGTTCCGTCCTGGTTCCACCCTGGTCACTGCTGAGTGACCCAGACTCTGTCCCCTCTGCTTTCAGGTACTTTTCTACTCTGATCCACCCTTGGATCACACCGGACACTTCTCCTTCACATCGCCTGCAGCATCTTCAGCTTCAAGCACCAACAACCTGCGTGACGAAACCCGACGCCACTTCGACCCTATGCACTCGCTTCCTGTGGGTGAGGTAAGTCAGCAACGCCGGTGTTCCCACACTGGTACACACCTCTAGGGTCTGTGTCTAAAGTTTTGTCATTCTAGGTTCAGCAGAAGTATCCTTAAACTCTATTTGTGTAACTTTTACTCATCATTGACTTTGCATTGGTGCATGTGTGTGCTTTAAGCGCTGCACCCGAATCCCGCAGGCTTTTCCCGACTTCAGCATTGCTTGTCCCGACTGCTCCCAGCGATTCCCTAGGCCCTAGGCCTAACCACTGTTCGATTGGTATCTCTTATACCACTTTCTTAATATATGGTTTGAGTGGCCACCCGCCCTCATCCATAATTGTGCAACTTTCATATGTTATACTGTGTTTTTGATTTAACGCGTGTGCCCCTTTGCTCATAAAGAGTACTGGGGATTATTTTAGAAATAAACACATATATTTTTATAATATATACTGGTGTGGTGTCCTTTCATTTGATATTACAGGATTGTGATTGGTAAAACAGCTTGCTTACCATGACCTCTTGAGTTTAGCCTTTAAGGCTGCTTAGTCTATGCTACCATTAAGATAGCTTGTCTATAAGGTTGACTTACAACCAGACACCATAAGGGATTGTTTGGACTGATACAAGGTGGTTCCATAATTGGAAACATCATATATCAGGCCAACTTCTCACAATCGGGCTCAAGAAAAAAGAGCTGCAGATTATTTTGGCTGGGCTCACTATTATGACATTCCAGAAGAATTAAGACTGTTTTCTGAACTTTCAAGTAAATGCGGGATGGTCCATACCCTTCTTCACATTGCAAACAAAGGCGAACATCCGCTGGCTGCAGATTCCCAGATAAGAAAAACTGAAGTCTATCAACAATACTGAGGTCAGCATAAATGTTCAAGGAAGAACTGAGAGCCATCCACCTTAAGTGATGCAACATTGGTCTGTGTTGCACTTGATGACTACAATGGACCATGGGGAGTGAGTCTAGATCGGTGTATCTGCTGCACTTTTATCCCTGGAAATGGCATTGCCATGGGGCGCTAACTCTTGCAATCCAAGCATTACATCATCTACAAGCTGACAAGAAGGAGAGAGGTGCCCCATAGCAGGACTGGTTTATCAATTTGTTTTACTGGCTACCCCAGTGGGTGACCAGACTGTGCAAGTCGTTGCTTCCGATGATCATGTTTGTGCTGTTTTTGTGTGGTTTCCTACAAGTGGGAGGGTCCTGCTGTAAAAAGCAGGCCTCAAATTAGGAAGGATACAAGTAACTAGGGAAGTCATTGCAAACGCAATAGAAGCAAACTGAACCTCAAATAATGGGAATGTCATGAAGTGTGGGGCAATCGATGTAGTTAAAAATTCAACTGGAGGGAGTAATTTTAATATTGAAACATTTGATGTTGATGCACACCATGATATATGTACATATAACATCGAACTTGCATTCCTGTTCTTGAATCCACCTGATATGCCTCCCCATCATCCCTGTGAGGAAGTCCCCAGGGCCAGCCCTGCTTATGACACCAGAACACCGCTGCATACACTATGGGATCCTTACCTCATACAGGACGAGGATATCTCCGGAATGATACTGCTAATGGAAGCCTCTTCCCTCCTCCCGCAGATCACCGGAAATAACCCGGAAGCAGTCGTACATCGGGAAGGCGGGATGGGAAGCCACATGATCCCACCAGGAGCGTCGGCAGAAAGTCTGGACGTGCAGAAAAAGGGCAGACACAGCACGGAAAGGCACCAGCTGAGGATAATCTAGGACTCGACGACCAGGAGAGCGAGAAAGAGTTCAGGAGTATCGCCGAAGAAGGAGAACATGAAGGAGAAGCAGCTGAGACGTGGAGCGAGGAATGGTGGGTCCCGGAGGACGTATGAGGCGCCACAACTCAGGAGAGTTGTGGCTCAGAGCGGTACATGAACAAGACCAGGGACTGAGGGAGGGGGGGAGAGTGTAACTAAGGGAAGGGGTGGGACAAGGGTGTTTAGTCAGAGCACTGTAGCACCGTAAGAGCATAGACTAAGCACTGCAAGCTTGACTACACTATTGTGCCCCAGTTGTTAGAGTACTCGAGTCGGCAGCCTATTTTTCCTCTCCCCTGCACTTCCCTTAGCTAACTTCCTAGTTTGAAGCCTCTAAACATCACCGCCCATAACTTATCCATTTTTTACTTTCACATGGGGTCATGGTGACGGTACCTGCACATATAAAGAACCTTAGACTGACAGCTACTTTTCTTTCCTTTCTTTTGGAGTCTTTTCAGGGACCCCAACAACCCGGTAGAAACCTTTAATAGGTTTCTGAAGCCTACTAAGCCGGTAGAGACCAGTAATATGTTTCTGGAGTCTCAGCAAACCCAGTAGAAACCCGTAATAGGTTTCTTGATCACCACAGAGTTGTTGAAGCCTGAAGAAAAGCATCAAGCTATTCCAGTCCTGGGAAATCTGCCTCCATTCGACTCGTCTCTTCCTATCTTTTTGAAGCCTTTTTTTTTCAACCTAAGACCTGCTTTGCCTCTAATCCTGTGGTTACAAAATTGGCAATTTCTTTCAATAAAACCCCAATATTGAACACATACGGCCTCCTTGCTTCTGCTTCCTACCATCCCTCCGACAATCCCCAAGTCAGACATATGTGGTCAGTCAGGCCCTGCGACCTAGTCCTGAAGCAACTGATCACAGGTGTGGTGTCATGTAACCCTTAGACAAACGTGTGAACAGGAGAGACCATTTTTTTTCCACAGATAGACATCAACACCACAATGGTCTTAGGAGATTGGCTCAAATAAAACATGGTTGGCCGGAGGGGCACACATTCCTAAAAACCATATAGTCAGATGTCGCACTAAGCTAGTAACACTCAGGAATAAAACATCTAGACGCAGCGATCACGCACTCCCCATGCTGGACATCTGGACCTACACACTAGTGTTTTCTACATTGTGGACTATATGACAAATGTCAGCTTTTAGCCTCTTTATAAATGCACAACAGCCAAGTGTTCATTATTCATTCCTTACTTAGATGGTTATATTTTGCAGTTCTCACTCCTCGGAATGTTACCATTTAATCCACTGCTGCTTTTAAAGCATACTGCATTGCTCCATAAATTAATTTTTGTCCAAAAGGCCCCTCACCACAGCCACATTTGTCATATAGCCTGCAAACACTACCACAGCAGAGGTGTTACGATTTGGATTCAATTAGTGTGAACTAAGCTGACATGGCCACTATGAACATGAGTCAGAGATCATGGTAGCAGCAGTCCTCTCTTGCATGTAATGATTATTCATCAAATGGGATTACATCATTCAAGCCTTAAATGTTATTTTATTTGTGCTGCCTTGCTTTTAAACAAGTCTGGAAGAAGGTTAACGCCGAAACGCATAACTTGCATTTAAATTAATGAACTTTGACCCTGTGAGTGCATTGTGTCTCCTTTTGGGAACTTTTTGTGATTCATAATGTGAACCCACCACTACCTAGTGAATGCATCAGTCCTGAGTGCAGCAACAGCCAAAGGTGGAACTGTTGGCGCATGATGTCATTTGAGATGTCATCAGTGATGTCATTTGAGATGTCATCAGTGATATCATCAGTAATTTCACTGACAGTGTCATGAGGGCGGAATATGTGAGGTCATAAGCAGTACATTGAGAGGGCATGAGTTCAGGTAACAATATCTGCTGATTTTATATGGTTTTGTATGAGTGAAATCTCAGCCTAACTATAACATCCCTGTAATCTTTGTTTTTTCAGTGAATTTCCAACATGTTTTTAATTCCATCTCCTGACTATAACGTCTCTGTAACCTTTGGTATTTTCAGTTAATTTTTAAGGTTTTTTATATGCTAATTCCTAACTATAATGTCCCTGTAAAATTAATTTTTTGGGGTGAGTTTCTAAGGTATTTTTTATTCTATTTCATAACAATAATATCCCTGTAACTTTTTGTTCTTTCACTAAATTTGTAAGGATTTTTGAATTCCTATTTCCTAACTATAGAGTCTCGGTAACCTCAGTTTTCTTTGGTGAATTTGTATGTTTTTTAAAATTCTCATTCCTAATTATACCGTCTCTATAACATTTGTTTTTTAAGTGATCTTCTAAGGTTTCTAAGATTTTATTTGGTAACTTTAATGTCCATAGTACCTTTGTTTTTTTTTTGGTGAATTTCTGCATGGTGCACCACTTATTGTTGTATTTGTCATCTATTTATTTATAAAGTGCATTATTCATCTTATTTCAAGATGTTTGGTTTTCGCAACTAAAATGTGGTCGCCGCCGACACACTGCGAATACCGCATGTTGTTGGCAAAATGTAAAACATATATACACACATGTAGTACATAAAGTTTGACTCTGGCTATTTAGTAGCATATTAATTTAACTTTACCCTTTGTATTCATTTGTCGAAAAAACTACATAAGAAATTCATTTTCCTTGTTTGCGACAACACCAGATGTCGCAATGATGTCGGAAGTACCGCATGTTTTTTGACAAAGTGTTACTCAAATATAAAAATGTTTTACATAAAGTTTGAATCTAGCTGTTTAGTAAGATATTGATTTAACTTTCTTCTTTGTAATTAAATGCTCAAAAAACTACATCCAAAATGTGAGAAACACATATATGAACACATTTTTTTTTTCTTTTTTAAATCTGTTTTATTAGAGGTTTCATAAACAAAAGTAGACATTCACTTTTGTCATTCCATATTATTACATTTACTCTGTTTGGACATACAATACAATATACGTAGTCATAATATACCTGTTCAGAGGTAATGACTGCCTGTTTATTGCACTTGCCAATTTTTCCTATGGGCTCTGCATAACTCACTCATTCTTCACTATTGTCCCATGCTGAGCTCCGGTCTATGCCATTGCTCTGTTGGTGTGTCTATTCAAGCACCTATCTGTTGGTCTAGTAACTTGGGAGGCGGGTAACCTCACCCAGTATAGGTGTGTGTGCAAATGTATACAGCGAAAGTCTCTCGGGCGTGTCTTCTTGCAGCAGCCCCCATGTCTGTGACTGTGCATGTTCACCTGGGAATCTCTTATGACTGTGTTCGAGTTTGCTACAATTGGGATCTTGCAGAGTCTCAGCGTTTTTACTGTGCAATGCCACACTGTTCACCTTTGCCCACATCTGCAATGAGCACTGCCAGGCTAGAACCTGAGGGGTCTCAGCGAATTTCCACCTTTATCTAATCATTACAATCGCTGCTATCATTCCTAAGGCGATAAAAAGGGAGGCAACCCAATGGCGTTTAATTCTATGATGCAGGTGTGAGATACTGGCCTTCCACTCGAAGTGGAGGGTGTGCTCAGTGCATCAGGTCAGGGTCTCCACTACTGCATTCCAGTATACCTGTAGGCACAGGCAACCCCACAGCATGTGTAGCAAGTTAGCGTCTGCAAGACAGCAGCGTGGACAAGCGGCATGGGTGCATGTGCATTATTTAATAATTTTGGCCACTGTAAGGTACGCCCTTTGCACAATGTTTTACTATATTAGCCTAAAACACATGTTCCAATGAAATTTAAAATTTAAAATTTAAAATTTAAAATTTTAAATTTAACATTTTAAATTTATTGTTTAGTTAATTAAAACCATAACAATTTGATGTATTTCGCACACGCATTATAAAAGTTAATAAATTATCATTTAAAAAGGATTAAAAAAACATTTTATAAGAACAAGAATTAGGGGGTAAACTTGATAAAAAAATTCAACAAAAGTATTTAAAAAAAAAAGAACAAGAATTAAGAGTCAATGTTTATCCAGATTATTAACAATTGGGATCGTCGTATTGTTTAAGATATTTCTCAAATGCTTGCAAGAACTTCACCAACTTGCAATGCATTCGAGGGGCAGTTATATCCAAGCTTCCAATAATAGCAGATCTACATGTTCGTAGCTTCTTGATCCGAAAACTATGCTTTAAAAAGTATGACCGTTCCTTAGACAACTTCTTACAATGGCAAATTATGTGTATTAGATCTTCTTTGGGGCTACCACGCAATCGACATGTTACAGCTGCTGTTTCCAAGCTGGTTCCTCTGCTAATGTCAGGAATTTGCCAAATCTCAATAACATCAGCTTTCTTTTAATGAAAATGGAATATGTTGTTTCCAGGTACACTGCTGGGGTTAATGTTTTATAGCCGTTTTTCACAGCCCAGGAGTGCGAGCGATGGGAAAAATCTCTTTGTCCAATACCAATGGATAGAGTTTGGCCACTTTATTTAATGCCTGTTTTAGTGCTGCAAATGACAGATTTTTGTCCCATAGGGTTTTTCAATCAATCAATCAATCAATCAAGGCATTTATAGAGCGCACTACTTACCCGTAGGGTCTCAAGGCGCTTAGGGGGGGGGGGGGTGCCGTTACTGCTCGAACAGCCAGGTCTTGAGCTTCTTCCTGAAGGAGAGGTGGTCTTGGGTCAGGCGCAGGTCGGTCGGGAGGGAGTTCCAGGTCTTGGCGGCCAGGTAGGAGAAGGATCTTCCTCCTGTTGTCGCTCTACGGATGCGTGGGACGGCGGCGAGGGCGTGGCTGGCTGATCGGAGGTGGCGTTTGGGAGCGTAGAAGTTGATTCGGTTGTTGAGGTAGCTCGGGCCTTGATCGCGTAGGGCTTTGTGTGCGTGGGTGAGGAGACGGAAGGTGATTCTTTTGTTGACGGGGAGCCAATGCAGGTCTCTCAGGTGTCTGGAGATGTGGCTGTTTCGTGGGATGTCGAGGATGAGCCTGGCTGAAGCGTTCTGGATCCGCTGAAGTCTCTTCTGGAGCTTGGCGGTGGTTCCCGCGTAGAGGGCGTTGCCGTAGTCCAGACAGCTGGTGACGAGGGCCTGGGTGAACCTCCAAAGCGTGCGTGAGGAATTGATTTGCTTTGGATTTTCTTGGGGATTTGAGCTCTTGCAATAGGTGTGTATTAAGGTTATTATTAGTTGCTTTTTGCTTGATCTGATACCATACCTTGATATATGAGTATAATCTGCCCAGAGTTTCTTTTTTATGCCAAATTCTAGAATAATTTGGGCTGGCGACGCCATCCTGGGTAATCGTAAGACCTTCTTGTAAATTTTTGTTGTTAAGCTGTTAAGTAGGTCCATATCCTTTCCATGCATTGCCTCACTTGCATAGGACAGTGTTGGAAGAACTTCGTTGGCTATCAAAATTATTAAAGGTTTAAGTGATGGACCTTCAAGTTTTTTTGTCAAAGTGCTTAGTCCGAATATCAGGGCACCCGCTCTTTGTGTCAGGTATTTCTTCTGTTCTTTAAAATCAAGGTTATCATCCAGATAGAAACCCAAATATTTATATGCTGAGACTCTCTCTAGTGGTTTTCCTTTCAGCCAAATATTGCAATTAGATCCACTGCGATTGGTTATCAACATGGATTTGGTTTTTGAAACATTTAAAGCCAACTTCTTTGCCAACAGGAATGTTGAGAGTTCATTTACTAATCTGATTAAACCAACTTTCGTTAGGCTCATGAGTACTATATCATCGGCGTAGGCCAAGTGGGTCAGCTGTAGGTCTCCTAGTTTAGGTGGGTGAGCATTACAATTGTTCAGTTTACCGGTGAGATCCGAGATGAAGATATTAAATAGATGAGGGGCAAGGTCACACCCCTGTTTGAGTCCAATTGATGTAAAAACTTTTCTTGACAACCGTGTGCCATCACCTATTTTTAGTTGCGACCAAGTACTAGAATAAAATAACAGCAAACCCCTTAAAATACTCTCCGGTATTGCCCATGCTCTCAATTTCAACCACAATAAGTTAAGGTCCACACTGTCAAATGGGGCCTGAAGATCAATAAAACACAGATTCAGGTCCCGTTTGCAGGTAATACACTTCTCCGCGATCATAGTGATGGATAGGTTATTTGCTGTTGTACCTATCCCCTTCCTGAACCCTGTCTGATTAATGGGTATCAGCTCTTTTTCACTTGACCAAGTGACCAAATCATTTAAGAGAAGCGTTGCAAAATATTTTGCCTCAACGTCCTGCAATGTTATTAGGCGATAGTTATTTGGATTTGATCTTTCACCACCTTTATAGATTGGAGTAAATATGGATCCTTGCCAGCTTTCGGGTACTCTGTTCCAGTTTTGCACATCCAAAAACAGTTGCGCCAGACAGGGTCCCCAAATTTCCGCAGCATGTTTGTAGGCTGCTTGCGGGATGCCATTCGGGCCCGGTGCCCCATTGGGTTTATCTTTTTTCATCAGTTTAATGATCTCTTCCACCGTATATTGTTTATTCTGAGGAACAGTGCTAGATACGTTACAGGGATTACTAGTCAAAGGGTGTCTCCCTTGTTCTTCTGCGGGGAACATTTTAGTTTGACTGTTTAGGCAAAGAGCGTTACTCTGAGTTTTTGTCGAGATATCTGTAAATTTTGTAGCAAGAAACGATGCCCACTCCGATTCCGGCACATTTGATATGAGGGCGCTACAGGGTCTTGTTAGCTGGTTTATGGTTTGCCAAAATATATTAGTATTCTGGAGTTTAGAACTGAAAATTAATTTGGACCAAAAACTCTCATTAGTTGACCTTTTATGTTCCAAGACGTTTTTTTAATATTCTTTTCTTTGTGTACGGAAGCTGGCCCATTGACTAGTACCACGGTCAGCCAGCTTTATCTTCCTTTGAGTTTTCTGAAGTTGTCTACACAGGTCTTGTGGATTTTTCTGATGTTTTTTCTGTGGTCCGTCTATACTGGATTTCATAACTGGAAACTTCATTTTTTGTTTTAGTTTTAGCAGAAAATGGGACCATGCTTGAATTGCATCCGTTGATACATTCCCGATCTCACTCAGTGTGTCCTTCATTATAGTGAACCACTCGTGATCATTGGTTTTGGACCAATTTATGAGTTTCAGGTCAACAGAACTTAGCTGACCTTCTAACATGTATGACGGTTGCAATCTTTCCTTATTGAGGTTGATTATAGTGTGTTGCATTGTATGGTAACTCAACAGGGTAAACTCAATTTGAAAGCTGATCACCAAGGGGATTATTGAAAGACTGACCATTGTAAAGTCCAAGGTGGATTGAGAATGTGGACCATAGTGCGTTTTACTTGGGGGTTGATCTTCAGGAAACCTCCCATTCAGTGCATGCAACCCAAGAAACTCCAGTTCAGTCACTAGTTCGGATGCTAGTGAATCCTTCCGTATTCCAAGACCACCTTGCATCTGTTGGGGAACACCCAGTAGATGTTATCAGCTGACAATTTATCATCCTCTTCCGGTGTTAGGATCAGGTTGGAATTAAAGTCACCAGTGATTATTATATTGGATAGTGGGTCTGAAGATCGAAGGTCAGTAATGACGGTGCACAATATCACATTCTTTAACTTTTTCTCCTTAATTTTGGGTTGCTTGTAATAATTAACTAAGATTGTTGGCTTAGAATTATTTGTGTGTTGATCTGATAGTTTGATTGGCTGAATACTAGGATCTGGTGATTGTAGTTGGACTGAATTAATTTTTAGGGATGAGGACACATATACTGAAAGGCCACCAATGGCACGTCCATGGCTCTTACATTTTTCAGCAACTACGTTATGGTGTATAAACCCCACTAGTGCAATTATTTCTTGTAGCCAAGTTTCCTGTAGCGCAATTATGTCACAACCGCGCCATTCTTCCAATGGTAGGCCTCCTTCTAATAGTCTTTTTGCACCTGCAATGTTCCAAGATAACACATGTATGACCTTGTATGTATCTTGTTTCAATTTACCTTTGAACGGTCAGACCTTCCGTTTTGCATTTAACTTTTCAGGGAGCCATTTCCAGTTATCCATGGTATTTTGTGACTCCCCGTTATGCCGTACTGTTTGATCACATGCTTGTAAAGGTTCACTTCTACCCTTTGCGTTGAATAGAATTGAGTATACAGGGTTTTGTTGGTTTGTATGTATATGCATCATCAATTTTCCTAATAAGTTGAACTCCACCCGACCTCTTCAGTGGAGGCGGGTAGCGTGGGGAAATTTGGTAAGATATTTGAATGCCCCAAGATTGAAAAATATCGGCTTTTCCCATAATTGCTTCTGCTATTTCTGTTGATTTCCAGGTTGTCAGGGACTGATCTGTTGATATATCATTAAGGCCTTTAAGAAATTGAACCTGCTCAAGATCCGTTGTTTTGATATCTTTTAGGTCGTCAAATTCAGCTAGTAACTTCAGAATATTGGACCTCTTCAGTATGTCATGGGCCCCCTGTGTCTTGTACTCTGGTGCCCAGATTATTTTATGCAACTCTATTCCGTATTCTTGATTGATTGGCCGTTTCGGAATGCCAGGTTCCGTCTTTACATGAGCAACTTCTGAGTTCCTTACACAAAATTTTAATGTTTTCTGCGTCGGGGAGTTTAACTCCACGTTCAGTCTTTGGTGCTCACGATACTGTGAATCCTTTCTGGTTGGATTTGCCAAATCTGTTATTGTTTGTGTCGAGGAATTTGGTATTGCCTTTGGACTATACACTGACATTTGGGCAAGGCTGATTAAACAAACTGAGGCAGTATTTTTATCTGCTTGTTGATCAACTACCTGTGGTTTAGATGGTATTGAATTCACTGTACAGATACTAGATTGCAATCGCCCCTCCTTGTCATCCTTTTCCACACCTTGGTCACTGTCTTCAGTAGGCTTGATCTTGACTTTTACTGCTGGCTCCATGCTCAGATCACCAGTATTCTTACACTTGTTATCTGGATTTGGAATAGTCAGATGATTAGTGCAGCCCATCTCAGTTTGCAGTGTTTTAGTGATATGTAAGGATTAATTTGCTTTCCCTGTTTGCTGATGGCTTTTTGAAGCAGTTGTAGACAATGGTTGACCAACTTTAGATGTGTCATGACTTGCTGATGTGTTTGGATGGCTGCCCCAGTTGTCAGTATATTTTGATGTTCCTTGTTCCGGGATAGAAAAATTGGGATATAAACCATTAACCATTTTTGAAGTTACCTCACTTTTCTTGTTTCGGGCTTTCCTCTCTTTTTTCCTTTGTCTCTTGGTTAACATTCGTTTTGTGGACTCATTATTACTGGAGTCTTTCTCAACTGTTATGTTGGTTCCTTCACCAATATTCTCATTGACCATGGCCGTAGTTGCCTCATTTGTTCTTAACGCAGTTAGAGTTATTTCGTCATGCTGTACAATTACTTCAGAATTGGGACTGATCAGACCATTCAACTTCTGATCTGCGCTGATCTGTCTTTGATTTAATGTTAGAATCTGTTCGAGAATGATAGGAAGACAACTCAGTTTATCCAGGACAGGGCCACAGGAGCAAGGGGATTGTAACTGATAAGTATGTGCTTGAGCTTTTATTATTAGGCTGTTCAGATTGCCCAACTTTGTGTTTATCCCAGCAATATTGGATGCTATAATGTTCATTAAGTCGATTTGAATGTCCAACTTGTCAGATTGCATTATCAAAGTTTTCGTGGACGTTTGCAAGGCTTTTAAAAGTGGGAAAACCAGGTTCACAAACGCCATGTCCATTTGTGTTTTAGTCATGAGTTCCTCTTTTAACGGATCATTGTAGTTTGTATTCACTACTGGCCGTTGAACCGCCCTGAGACCCGTTGGCCTCTGTGAGTGGTCTATGAGGCGCTCACTATCCAGATGTCTGTCCTCCTTGTTACTCTCAATGTTACTCTCAATTGCTCCTACACCCACTAACTCCCTATTGCCTGGGAAGAACTCAACAGGCCCAACCATAGATTCACCTTTCCCTGTCGATAGGCTTGTATTGGGGCTGGGGCAGGCTAACATATCTGGCGCCAATTCCATCAGGGCCGCGCCTTTGACTTCCCGAGTGACTGTAGAATCTATTGAAGCTGGGCTTATATTGGTGGTTGTTAGCATTTTTGGGGGCTGCAGTTTTATTGAAGATGTCATTGGTTTAACCACTGGGATAGTGTGTACTAATGCTACTGTTGTACCTTCACTATGTTTCCCCCAACGACCTGTTATTTTTTCTATGTTATCAAAAGCCTCCGACTGTTCAGTATGTTTGCTGGGCTAACAAGTATCACAAGTGTCACTTGGTTGAGTACTAAGCCTCCCAGGGGCAGTTATCGTTGGTAATGGTGAAAAAGCATTGTATGGCATGGCCGCCATATACTCCCCCGGGGAAGTCCTTGTTGTTGAAGGAGCAATTGGAGTTGTTAGGCCCAAGACTCCCTCCGTTGAGGAAAATAATACATCTCCCAGGTCTTTCAAAAACTGGAATCTTAAACATGACGAGTTTTTATTTTGAATTGACTTCTCAAAGAGACATGCAATTGGTGAGATGAGTGGATTCCGTTTTGGACTGTTTGCCTTATTAGCATTCAGTTTCTCCAGTCTTTTCCGTTTGAGAGAACCTTGTGAGGCTGGTATCTTATCCCCTGGTGGTTTTCTCACTTTACCAGACCTCATGTGTGACTTGAGTGACTTGAGTGACTTGAGTCCAATAGACAAACGTTAAGCTCTCCAGTACAG
The DNA here is from genome assembly GCF_964263255.1 of Lissotriton vulgaris. Lineage (NCBI taxonomy): Eukaryota > Metazoa > Chordata > Amphibia > Caudata > Salamandridae > Lissotriton > Lissotriton vulgaris. Next base: position 1,378,452,784 of record NC_141687.1, on the reverse strand, counting down.
CCTCCTACTCCTTGTCTGTAAATGGCCTGTGACGATCTTCTTCCCACCGCTGTCTCAGTGGTAATAACGTTAATGAGGAGTGGTGTCTAAATGAGGCTGCAAACTGATTTGTAGGATGCCTGCCTTGCCCCATGATGTGGAATTAGTGCATTGTTAGATAAGTCGAATGCTCAGTCGTCATGTCCCCCCATTGGCTAGTTAAGGGCAGTAATATTAAGCGTTGTAACATAATTAGCCCTGGATGCAACCCTCCTTCAGCCAACAGTGTGGCATACAAGGGTGCCCTCCATGTATAAGTCCCCCACGTCATGGATCCCCCGCTCCCCATTGATATAGTTCTGTCGCCATTGTGACTGCACTTTTTCTGGGTGTTCCCAGTAACAGCAAAGCAGGCGTGTATGGCTTCGCATTTCTGGTGATACATAAACACCTGCAGTAGCACTAATAAGCTGTGTCAAGCAGTAGGGGAGCCAGAGGTTTCCGCTTTACACAAGGACTGTGGACTGTGGCTCATATAATGCTGTATACTGTTGCGTCATCGCCGCATAAATGTCATGCTGGGTGTTTACCATGTGCCTTGTGTTCGCACGCTGAGCGTGTGTGGGGACTAGGTATGCTTTTGAATTAGCAGCTATGCCAAAAGCCGACCTGTTCTGTCCGACATTGCATGTGTGCATGCAGATTGTGCTACATAGTTCAGACATTGAAGTCGCTCTCGTAATTCAATGTGCTTGCTTTGTACTGCATCTAGTTGTGTGCATACCACCTGAACTTGCCTGTGCCTCTGACTCGCAATGCAGGAGCTCGCGTTTGGCTCTGCTCACTGTGACGTTTAAGTGCTTATGAATATTCCATGTAAGTTCAAGACTATGTCCTCTAATAACTACTTTAACGGTGTCAACTCTGTTAAGGTGTTGCTAGTGGAACTTTCATAAGTATCAAAATATTCCACTGTTGCAGCTCCCAGTGATGAAGGGCCGCTGGTTAGAGGCACCAAGTGAGAATAGTTGGCAGGTGGACATCCCATTTAAGCTGCATATATTGCGGGTTGTGGGATGAATGTGTGCACTCTAGGTAGTCAATGAACCTAATCAAAGGAAGTAGGGAGCCCACTATATGGTGTAGTCTGATTTGTAGCCTGTGTAACGGGGAGTAAAATGAGTATATTCGTGTTTCAGGGTTGCGGGCATGCCACATGTCTGTCAGTGACCAGTGGGCTAATCAGGCACTCAGCGTTTGTGCATTTGACAATGTTGTGGTGTTTGTCAAGAGTAACATCGAATACCGAGTTCCGCTTCTATTAACCAAGGAATCCCACTCTATTTGGATAGAACACTGGTCAGCATGCGCAGAAATGAGGCTTGGTCTGTGTTAGGGTCATACAGTGAGCCCACCAGGATGTCATGACTGTTTAATCTGCCCCTTGTGAACACTTAGTGGCCCCCTTAGTCTACCTGCAACTCCTCTACCACATATGGGGTCTCAACCTTCACCCATATCAGCACTCTTTGTGCCAAGGTTGACTTGTTAGTGCTGAACACTTGCTCTGGCCAGTTGCGGTGGTACTTGAACCCACTTACCTGCTATTATCTTCTTTCAAGACCATATTAAAAAGCCTTGACGAAGTTCCCACTGGCAAAAAAACAGGAACGAAACATGTTGGCTGTGTGCCAGTTTTCAAGATTTGCTCAAATAAAAAGAAATGATTTGGAAATTATTTTGACTGCTGCGTCTTGACTCCGCAACGTGTGCACCTTCCACTTTCTTTGGAAAAAACACTTGCTCTCGTCAGTGCCTGCAAAGGTGGTCAGCCTCCGCTTGTGTTAAATGAGCTTCTTGTAGGAGCGCTATATTAGTGGATCTGCACTGCAGATATGAGTATATAGATCAATGACACATCAGTGTGTGTATGCCTCTCACATTCCACATTATAATATTTACACATGCCACGGTGAACGTTGTTCACGGCATATGGTGTTCCCATTGTACCTTCTTCCAGAGTATGTTTTAATGCATAGTTGCAGGTTTGTAATAAGAGATCTAGTGCTCACCCGTCGCTCCATAGCTTCAAAAAGAAAAGAGGAAACAGGGGTCTGCATTGGGACAGGTATAATGTCATGAGAGCAGATCCATGGGTCTGTCTATACTATGTCACCTAACTCTGCCAACTACCAGGTGTTTTGGTGTCAAGTGTGGTCTCAGCTCCTGGTCCCCCCTATGGTGTCTCTTGTATTTTGCTAGCTGTGTCTCATTACATCTAATGTTGCTTTGTCGAGTGTGATGGCCTAACTGTGAGGGCCCTCATTGACTTCATTATTTAGTCCACACAATGCTTCCGCTCAAACCTCTGTATTAGGGACACTAGGCTCAGTTATTATGAGATCGGCTATCATCTTTCTATGTGGTTGTGTAAGACTGAAGGTCCATCTCGTGTCTCTCCTCTTTCAATCATATAATATCATCTGAGGTCTGCTGAGTGACAACCGGCTGCCCGACTAATTTGGGCTTCTGGTTCATGCAGGAGTATAGTCCTCTTCATGCTGAGGCTGGGTAGATTGCACATCTTAGTCAGAAGCCTGATTTTGGTCTTGGATTGCTGCTGGTACACTGAGAGTTTCTCTCTGCTCTAGGTTGGGAACAGCAGATGGTGAACTGGAGTTGCCTGCTCCCCATTTCTGCCCCGAAGGCAGTTGTTCTTCTCTTAGCTTGTTTCAGTCTTGCTCTTTGGTGAAGTGACCCTCTGCAAGACCAGCACTTTCCAGCCAGTCCCATGATTTCAATGGTGAGTCAAAGAAACAGGCGGTGCCTTTTGCCACTACCCATAGCCGAGCAGGAAACAGCAGTGAATAGAGCAGGTCTAGTTCCCGAAGAATGGCGCTTTACAGCCTAGAAGGAGCTTCACCATCCCTGCACTTGCGCTGTGTAATCGGGAAGAGCATGATGTGAGCATTTTGGGCCTTTATTTCATTTAGCTTGCCAGCTTCTCTCAATTTAGTGTCGCTGTCCCAATATTTCAACAACCCCAACAGTGATGGTATGGTATTTGTGTCCGGTGGCAGCTTGTACGCTGGCACTCTGTGTGCGTGTTCCACAACAAATTGGGGTGACAGCCAACAGGTCTCTCATCCAATGTTCAACATAAGCCATTGCATCTTGGCCCTCATCTACTTCTGGAAGGCTCACAACTCTTACCATGTTCCTACTTGAATGGCCTTCTGCGTCTTCTAACCTGTCTTCCAGGCTGTTTACCTTATCAAGCAGGGTTTGCAGCACATTTCTGTTTGCCTGTGTTGTTGGCTGTAGTTTTGAGTGCGCTCATTGGTGCGGAATTTTTCTGCCAAGTTGTGGTGCTGCCCTCGTAGGAGTGTGAAGTCTGATGTGACTTTGTTGATTTTAAATTCCAGTGATGTGCATGTGTGGTTGAGGGCTGATTCTTTCTCCTCGAGCACCTCCAATACTGTATCCAGTCAATTGTGTTTCTTCCAGTTTGAGGTGGCCTTCTACAGGCGACCCTTCAGTCGTCTTGGACAATGTCACCGTATCTGGGGCGTGTGTCAGACTGCGACACATGGCTCGCTTCTGAGCTGAGGGCATACATCCTTCCTTGTTGCCGCACCATTGAAATCTGTGCATTTACTCACCCAGGTGTAGATTGGTCTGCTACTCTTTTGTTTGGGGTTTGCTCCTTGTTCTGCCCTCCAGTTGCCAGAAGGGGTGGGGTGAGGATGGAGTGAGGTCCACCAGTTTCCAGACCTCTGTCTGCTTAGTGCAGCCTGCGGTGAGCGCTCAGTGCAATGTGTGCAAGGCTTCAATTACTCACTCCTGGCCTGGGTACTGTTTCCTGTTTTCGTGGTGTCATTGAAACTCTGATTGTGCAGCTGCTTGCCTTATCCTTGGCTTTCACCAGAGCAAAAGGCATCAATGGGTGACGTTTCGAGGTATCAACGTTACATTACTGGTAACTAGGAGACAGTCCAACTCAGCACATGGGTATTACATTCCGGCTAAATGTCATTCACGGCACAATCTGCCCTGTGCCATGTTTTTGAGCTAAGACTTTATTTTTGGAATGTTCACTCAGATGTATCGCTATCTTGTCTGCACACAAAGCGCATGCAAGTTATATTGTGCATTGGAACCACGCAATCACGTGTTCTATTATGTGCCTCGCGTGACAGTTCTTTCAGTGTCAGAAGAGGGCACGCGGGTCCAACCAAGCAGCCCGCAGCCATCCTCTTGGGCACTTAATACCACTGCCCATACACCAATGCTGACAACTACTGTGTCGAGGACTTGGCCATCTTGGTCTAGGCCTGAACCCTTTCCCCATGAGCGTCCCACGACCCCCTGTATTTTAGCGCGGGTGTGCGGCTCACCCTTCTCTCGCTGTCTCACCCCATTACTTCAACGGATTAGAGTTCCATTTATTATGTATAATTGTAACATACAATAATAGTATTAGTAAATACATTTGTGTAATGATCTTTTTACATCATCTTTATACATCTTGTACCGTACAACCTATGCAGAATTTGAACGTGTACCAGACGTGTAAATTATGTTTTTAATGTTTGTATTTATTAGCCTTATGGAAGTTAAAACATGACTTCCAAAAAACGTTGCCTTCTTGACCGCTGAATATTAGAGGCCTACAATAAAAACACATTATTTGTTTACAACAGGGTCAACCTTCTCTCTGCTGGCTATCTATATGAGAATTAGAAACATTATATGAATATCCATAATAATCAACCAACTATTCGTTTAATAAGAAATTGACTTGCCATAGAAATAGAATGTAATCTGTTCTTTTCATTCTGTCCAACATATATTCAAGGTATAGTAAGGTATACAATCTATGACAGTCCCTCTATAGAAAAGCCTTGGGCCTCATTTATGAGAAATGACGCATCGCTGTGTGAAAGCAGTGATGCGTCACTTCTCAGTGCGCACTCCTTGCGACATTGCTGATGCATCATATTTAATGTATGACGCATCATGTCGCAAGGAGTTACAGATACGTCAGTATTTCTAATGTATCTGTAAAGGCAAAAGTGACGCATTGCTGGAGTGTGTCACAAAAGTGACGCAACTCCAGCAATGCTTCCTTTCACAAGGGGCAAGCCCCATGTGAAAGGGCTTGCGTCAGTCTTACGCCTGCTGTGAGGCAGGCGCAAGATTTTGACGCAACGGTGTCCTAAAAGTGACGCAGTGAAATCTCATTAATTTCACTGCGTCACTTTGAAGACCCCTCCTTGCGTCAATACGCCCCCCTTGCATACATTATACCTGGCGCAGGTATAATGTGGTGCAGGGGTTTACAAAGTGACGCATCTACCTAGATGTGTCACTTTGTTACTATGGCGCAACAAGGCGCATTTTTTACGCCACTGGGGCGTCACAAAAAGTGATGCACCGGCGCCGTAAGAGTGACGCATAGCCTCATAAATGAGGCCCCTTGTACTTCTATTTGAGTCATGCAGATCTTTCGAAGGCAGAGGAAGAGCGCTGGGAGAAACAGAGAAATAGATGTGATGGGTTCCATCTGCTCCTTGCTGTAACAAGATAAAGGCATGATAATTGCATTTAACATGCTGGCACAATGGTTCTTTGATAGCACGTTCTAAAATACACGGCATATTAGAATGAGAAAGAGACTGTTAGAGTCCTTTTTGCTTGCATTTTTGTAGAACTCCTCATTACAGCTGCTGACTTTAAGACAATGAAGAGTCTCTGGCATTTCGCACATATTTATTTTCCGAATGACGAACAGTTCTGAAAATTGGAAATGCTGTTCACCAGAGGCAGCAGTGTATCTGCAAGCATCGCATGCATGCAGGAGAAGGCAGCACACCTGTTGTTCTCGCACTCAGCGTCCAGTGCGGGTTCACTCAATCCAGGTTGACATTTACACAGCCACCTAGTGGGTTGTTCCTCTTGTCATGCAGACTACCGGCCTCGAGAATGAGGGGGATGTGCAGAAGTATGGATGAGAGGAAGGATAGCGAACAGGTGGGTGTATTCGCATGCCTGAAGTATCCAGGTTTGAAGTGGGGTTGTGGGGTGCACTCCTGTTTTTCTTGATTTTGACTTCTTCAATGTAGTTATCTTTGTTTTAATTGGTGTGCTGGAAGGGGAGGAGATGCCAATCTCCGCAAAGACAAAGTGAAATAATACTAGTGACTGTCGTCATTAGACCCTATCCGCACTACATTTGGCTGAAATCCATCTGCCTTTGTAATCCAATAAGTAAGCTTTGTTTGTATTTTGCAAATCAAGTTTATTCTTTTGGTTTTTCCAAGTTTTTCAAGACTTATTCATTGCAGTTTTTTTCAAAAATAATGCTTATTTGTTCAATTACTGTTGAATTTCAAATCATTGAATATAGTTCTCATAACACGTTCATAAATCAAATGAAATAATATTTTTTCTCTCCCAATGCATTTCGGGATGATATCCCTTCGTCAGGGGCACTAAAAAAACGAATAATAAACATTTTTAGTCTTTTTATCTCTTGCAGCACACTGTGTAATAGCTATCATCTCTTAACAAATTAAAATACATTTCAATGGGATTGTATCATCGTGCGTATCAATGTGTTTCACATTTTTCAACAGTGAAATTTTGCTAAACCTGAAGGAGGGTAGAAATAAATATACAAAGAGGGTGGTGAAAAAAAGTGTGGATGCGTGTATGTCTGTTTGCACTTAATAAAGGAATTAGATATAAACAGAGTAAAAAAAGACTTGATAATGCGAAAAAACTTTGTGTTACTAGATTTCATACCATATTATGGATATCCAGGGTTTCTGGAGAGGAAACCTTTTGTTTGGTTTCAAAACTGTAGCAATATCTAAAGAGATGAATAAAGTTGATATGGTTCAAGTTTGTCAAGATATAAGTGCAATTATCAACCAAATGGTCGGGAAATAAGGAATCACCTTAAAATTTATAAAGAAATCTAGATGTTGGCGTCCTTCTGAATATGTTCAGGTAGATAAAAACTCGTACGATGTATCTGCAATTATAACATAAGTAATCTGTGAACAGAGTTTGTCCAGGCTGTGTGATAAAAAAGTTTTATTTAAGTGTATGTATACCTCTTCAATACACTTTTCACGTGGTGGCTTGATTGCTGTGTGCTAAGTAACTGGGTGTCCCTTTTCCTCGGAGTTAACAACTGGTAACATTTAAAACGAAAGTTATTTTTAAGTTACCAAATCCTGACAGTTAAGTGAAATTAATGGTATGTATACCAAAGACAAAGTACCTGGGTGTGGAAACAGCAATAAGTACGCTGGGGTTCCTTTTTACTGTGCTACTTTGCGTGGATAGATTCCGAATAGGGTATATGTAGGACCGGACTGAAATTTAGAAAATATAAAGAATGAACAGCCTCATTTTCACCATGAAGTGATAACATAAACTTGCTCGCTCTGGGTAAGTACCTCTTTTGGCAAATTGTTTTTAGTTAACACGAGAACCATAAGAATACAACAACGTGGCTACTGTCTGTAGTTAATAAAGTTTTTAGAAAAGTGTAGGGAGACTCTAAAACAGAATTTTTTTTTTTTTTTATATCAACAATCTGATTATGTCCAGAAATTGTTAGCGTGGACTAACTAGTTTAAACAAAATACCTTTAGAGGCGATATCCTCTTAGCGTACACAAGTGCCTTTTGAGTGTAATAACTGCTACCAACATCTTCTAGCGGAGCTAATCTGGAAAGAATTGAATTAAATAAACCATGTGATTTTCTCAAAACTGGTTTGCAATATAAGCTAACTAGATAGAGCTGAATACCTGTGTGAACAGTATATACTGGGCTGTCACGAGCGCCGTGTTGATAAAGTAATCTTTGCCGGCTGCTTCTAGATTTGAGGCTTGTCAAAAACTCTGGAATAAATAGACAGGTGATTTAGGGTTACCGTACGTGATGTCGGATGCAAAAATTGCCCAGGAGGGAATTACCTGCTCGCTATATTTTCGTATCTCCAAACATCGGCGTTCAAAACCGCGGGAAACGGAAAGAGGTTTTCCGTGTTTTCGCTAGTGGCTACTTACTAAGAAATAAAGAACGGACTCCGGAAATGACGACTCAGTTCGAGATCAGAAATAGAAAACATACTATTTCTGTGTGATGTTATACGAGTTGGGCGATCATAGGAAAAAAACAAAGTAAAACTATAATAAGTGTCTCTGTTTATGTTGGGTGACGCAGTAAATAAAAAGAGCTGCCTGGATAGGAACAGACAATACGGTGAAATATGTGGAAACACGATAAACGGGTGTAAATAAACGGGCATAGATGAATAAATCCCTATATGTTGGAAAGCTGTATCTAAGATAATTTGGCAAAAAATATAAAGTGTGGGTAATATAATAATAACTAAAGTTGCAAAGTTCCAAATATATGGATAACAATAGGTGTAGATGACGCTAGTGAATGATGTGTAATATACTGATTACAACCTAAACGTTCTTACAGTTTTTCCTAGAATGCTATACTGTATAATCCAAACCTCCATGATTAATAGGCATATATTTACTATAGAGTAAATTTATAAAATTTTAACAAACATTCATGATCCTGAGTGGTGGCTCTGTAGTGTTCAGTTACATGTCTGTGGTTACAAGAAGCATGTCATATCAACTTTGTCGTTAAGACCTTTCGGTGTCTGAGTTTGTAAGAAGTCTATCCACCAAATTTCTCTTTTTGATAACCAGTTCTGATTGTTGCGGTCAGGTTTAAGTTGAATCTGTTCCAAAACTTGAAATCTTAATTGAGGAATTGTGTGCTTGAAGTCTGTCCAATGAGATACTAAACTGGATGTTAAAGTTTTATTTCGTATTCGACTTTTATGTTCCGTGATCCTCACTTTGATTTTCCGCTCTGTTTTTCCTACGTATAGCTTTCCGCAAGGACATTTTATACTGTAAATCACAAATGTGGAATCACAATTAGTTTGTTGCCTAAGTTTAATTTTCTTGCCCGTTTGAGGGTGTTGTAAAAATGGACCTTCCATTACATTATTGCAATGAGTGCAATTATAGCATTTTTTCATGCCTTTTTGTGAATTTGAAAATCCTGTAATTGCCTTTGAGCGAGTTGCCATTTCCTGTAGATTAACATGTCTGGTGTGTGCAAACAAAGGTTTGTTGTTAAAGATGCCTTGAAAGTCCTCCTCCTTTTGTAGTAGTTCCCATCTGGTGTTGATAATCCTTTTAATTGAATTGGCTTGGGTGGTGTATTTGGTTACAAAGACTTGGCGTTCTGTTCTTTGTTTTGATTTAGTTTGTAGCAGTTGTTCTCTTGGGATTTCCATGATTTTGTTTTCTGCATTTTTTATCACTTCTTCTGGGTATCCTTTAGCAATGAATCTTTGTCTTTGGTTGTTGATTTCTGATTCTAGAGCTTCTGGAGTTGATGCTATTCTCTTGCAACGTATGAGTTGCGAAAATGGAAGGTTACGCACTAGGCTCCTTGGGTGAAAACTGTTGTAGGCTAAAGTGTTGTTTCTATCCGTTGGTTTGTGATAGACCGCAGTTTCTATTCTGTTGTTCTGAAGTTGTACCAAAACATCTAGGTATGGTATTTCTTGTTTACTGATTGAATAAGTGAATTGTATCCTTGGATTTATTTTGTTTAATTCATCTATTTGTTCAATCAATAAAGTTTCTGGACCTTTCCACAATAGAAACATGTAATCTATGAAAATTTTATAAAAGACTGTGTGTCTTTTCCAAACGTTTTCTGTAAGGATAAAGTAATTCTCGTACTTTGCCATAAAGGTGTTTGCAAACGACGGCGCTCCAGAAAATCCCATTGAGGTTCCGCTAATCTGTAAGAAGTACTCATTGTTCCATTTGAAATAGGAGTGTTGTAAGCAAAATTGTAGTAGCTCAAGTATGAATATTTTGTTCGCTTTCAAGTTGGGCATTTGCAGGAGTGCCCATTCACAAGCTTCCAAACCTTCAGCCAAAGGGATAGAGGTGTACAAAGATGATACATCTATTGTGCATAGCAAGATGCCATTACTCTCAATTGTGATCTCATTAAGACATTGTAAAAAGTGACCTGTGTCTTTAATGTATGTGGTCCATCCTTGTACAAAAATTTGAAGAAATTCATCTATATATATTCCCAATGGTTCAAACAATGATCCGCATCCACTTACTATGGGTCTCATTGGTGGATCAGTGGCATTTTTGTGAATTTTGGGGAGCATGTAAAGTTCTGGGCATCGTGGATGTTTAGTTGTCAAATATTTTTTAGTGTTGTCATTAATCCATTCCATTTCTAGAGCTCTGTTTAGAATTACTTCTAATGTGTTGGTAATTTCAAGAATAGGGTTGTTTGGTAGTTTTAGATACGTTGTACTGTCTTGTATATGTGCTTCCACTTTAGAGTTGTAGAAAGTAGTGTCCATGATAATTAGGGCTCCCCCTTTATCTGCTCTTTTCAATGTGATCGATGGATTCTCAGCTAATTTTTTCAATATGTTTAATTCATGCTTGTTGAGGTTGGTTCTCTGTTGGTGATGCCAATTGATTTGTTGAAGATCCTGTTTGACTAAGATTTCAAACATGTCCAAAACTTTATGTGACATAGGTGCCATATACGTACTGGGTTCTTTAAATTCTTTGCATTCTGTGTCTTTTTGAGGTTGTGAAAATTCTGGCATTGGGGGCACAATGTTTTCAAAGAAATGTCTTAATCTTAGTGTCCGCATGAATTTGAAGAATGCGATTTCTGTTTCTAATTTATTTCCGTGATAGGTCGGTACAAATCCTGTGCCCTTTTCCAAAACATTGAGTTGTTGTTTGTCAAGTTTTTTTGATGAAATGTTATTGCTAAACTTTGCCTTTGCTTCTCAAGTTCTGACTTATTGTGTCCTTGTCCACGCCGGATCTCACGTTTTCTGTTAATTCTGGAGGTTTTCCTGTTTGAGGTCCCTTCTCTAAAAAACTCTGTTGCTTGGGTGTGGTTCTTGTTGTACTAGTAGTGGCTGAATCATCTTGTGGTGGGGATTCTGTGGTTGTCACTGTTAATGGTTGGCGAGTTGCGGATAAATCTTTATCTGAGACTACACTCTCTTGTGAGGACGATGCATATTTTGATGCAGGTTTTCTTCTTGCATACACTTGAAATGAAATGAAATGAAATGAAAACGGGATTTCTAGAGCGCATGGCTGCCCGGGGGCGTCCCAGCGCTGGGATTGTACTAGCCATTGAGGGGGGAAGCAAAAAACGGGAAGGGAATAGGCAAATTATTGTGGGAACAGGTGGGTTTTGAGAAGCTTGCGAAATTTGTTGTGATTCGTTTCTGCTCGAAGATGGATGGGTAGGGCGTTCCACAGTATTGCTGCTGCAACTGAGAAACGACGTCCTCCAGTACGGGCTTTCCTAATTTTATGTACTGTGGCCAAGTTGCCATGGGAGGAACGCAGAGATCTGTTGGGTTTATATGGGAAGAGCCTAGTTTTATGCAACGGAGGACCCTGATCTTGTAGAGCTTTGTGCGTTATACATAGTGCCTTGAATTTGACCCTTTCACGGATTGGGAGCCAGTGAAGGGTCTTCAATGCAGGTTTAGCTGATGTTCTGCGGGAGGTGCCTGTCAGGAGCCTAGCAGCGGCATTTTGAGTTCTCTGCAAGATGTTCAGGGTTGCTTCAGGGGCTGCCAGGAAAAGGGCATTGCCATAGTCTAGCCTCGATGATATCAGCCCTTGTATTAGGAGCTTTTGAGAGGGGGCAGGGAGCAGGGGGAGAATTTTCCTGGCTGAGCGAAGTAGGCCTACGCAGGTACCTGCGGTTTTTTTTGCCTGGGTTTTAAGAGAAAGGTCCTGTTCTAACCTGAAACCCAGACTTTTGAGCTCCGGCTTGGGTTGGGGAAGGGTCCCTAGGCAAGAGGGCCACATTGCGCTGGGGAGGAGTGATGTTTGTGGTCCCAGTAGCATGAGCTCGGTTTTAGAGCCGTTCAGTTTCAGTCTTGAATCACACATCCACTGATAGATCCCTTCAAGGCAGTCATGAAGGTTTTTGATTTGAGCACTCTCTAGCGAAAAAGAGACCACCATTTGGGTGTCATCAGCGTATGTGATGGTTTTTAGCCCAATTGTAGACCTCGTTCAGTTTATAGTCTATTGTGTCCCTTTTGAATTTCCGCAGTTTCATTTCTTGTGTATCTTTCTCATATTTATCTAGTTTTTCTTGAAGTTCCTTTAGTGTTGCATCTAATTCTTCCTGTACCATTTGTTTTGAGATTTCTTGCTTTAGTACATCAATTTCTTCCTCTAGTTCATTTATAGTTTTCGCTAATTCTTCCACTAACAGTAGTATTAGGTCAAGAGAACACTTGTTTAATATAGAGTACCATTTGTCCATGAAATGTTTATTGTACTGGAATTTGTATAGCATTGGTTTGATTGAAAGTCTTAATCCTCGTGGAATTCGTTGTACTTTATGATATTGTATTAACGTTGAAGCATGGAGTTTTTGGTTAAGTGCTCTTCTTGAAATGAATTCTAGTTGTCGTAGTAGTTGGGTTGTTGATCCTCTTCGTGTGCTGAAAGACCAAATATCTGAGATTAGAGCGTATATATCTGATGCTTGCGCTGTGGTGTAAGTTTTGGTTACTGCCTTGTTGTCTGTGATATTTGAGATTGAATCGAAAGACATCTTTCTCTTTTGTTGGGTGCTGCCCCACCGTTGGCTAAGTTGAAAGGTTTGAAGTGGGGTTGTGGGGTGCACTCCTGTTTTTCTTGATTTTGACTTCTTCAATGTAGTTATCTTTGTTTTAATTGGTGTGCTGGAAGGGGAGGAGATGCCAATCTCCGCAAAGACAAAGTGAAATAATACTAGTGACTGTCGTCATTAGACCCTATCCGCACTACATTTGGCTGAAAACCATCTGCCTTTGTAATCCAATAAGTAAGCTTTGTTTGTATTTTGCAAATCAAGTTTATTCTTTTGGTTTTTCCAAGTTTTTCAAGACTTATTCATTGCAGTTTTTTTCAAAAATAATGCTTATTTGTTCAATTACTGTTGAATTTCAAATCATTGAATATAGTTCTCATAACACGTTCATAAATCAAATGAAATAATATTTTTTCTCTCCCAATGCATTTCGGGATGATATCCCTTCGTCAGGGGCACTAAAAAAACGAATAATAAACATTTTTTGTCTTTTTATCTCTTGCAGCACACTGTGTAATAGCTATCATCTCTTAACAAATTAAAATACATTTCAATGGGATTGTATCATCGTGCGTATCAATGTGTTTCACATTTTTCAACAGTGAAATTTTGCTAAACCTGAAGGAGGGTAGAAATAAATATACAAAGAGGGTGGTGAAAAAAAGTGTGGATACGTGTATGTCTGTTTGCACTTAATAAAGGAATTAGATATAAACAGAGTAAAAAAAGACTTGATAATGCGAAAAAACTTTGTGTTACTAGATTTCATACCATATTATGGATATCCAGGGTTTCTGGAGAGGAAACCTTTTCTTTGGTTTCAAAACTGTAGCAATATCTAAAGAGATGAATAAAGTTGATATGGTTCAAGTTTGTCAAGATATAAGTGCAATTATCAACCAAATGGTCGGAAAATAAGGAATCACCTTAAAATTTATAAACGAATCTAGATGTTGGCGTCCTTCTGAATATGTTCAGGTAGATAAAAACTCGTACGATGTATCTGCAATTATAACATAAGTAATCTGTGAACAGAGTTTGTCCAGGCTGTGTGATAAAAAAGTTTTATTTAAGTGTATGTATACCTCTTCAATACACTTTTCACGTGGTGGCTTGATTGCTGTGTGCTAAGTAACTGGGTGTCCCTTTTCCTCGGAGTTAACAACTGGTAACATTTAAAACAAAAGTTATTTTTAAGTTACCAAATCCTGACAGTTAAGTGAAATTAATGGTATGTATACCAAAGACAAAGTACCTGGGTGTGGAAACAGCAATAAGTACGCTGGGGTTCCTTTTTACTGTGCTACTTTGCGTGGATAGATTCCGAATAGGGTATATGTAGGACCGGACTGAAATTTAGAAAATATAAAGAATGAACAGCCTCATTTTCACCATGAAGTGATAACATAAACTCGCTCGCTGTGGGTAAGTACCTCTTTTGGCAAATTGTTTTTAGTTAACACAAGAACCATAAGAATACAACAACGTGGCTACTGTCTGTAGTTAATAAAGTTTTTAGAAAAGTGTAGGGAGACTCTAAAACAGAAAAAAAAAAATTTATATCAACAATCTGATTATGTCCAGAAATTGTTAGCGTGGACTAACTAGTTTAAACAAAATACCTTTAGAGGCGATATCCTCTTAGCGTACACAAGTGCCTTTTGAGTGTAATAACTGCTACCAACATCTTCTAGCGGAGCTAATCTGGAAAGAATTGAATTAAATAAACCATTTGATTTTCTCAAAACTGGTTTGCAATATAAGCTAACTAGATAGAGCTGAATACCTGTGTGAACGGTATATACTGGGCTGTCACGAGCGCCGTGTTGATAAAGTAATCTTTGCCGGCTGCTTCTAGATTTGAGGCTTGTCAAAAACTCTGGAATAAATAGACAGGTGATTTAGGGTTACCGTACGTGATGAAGAAGTATCCAGGCATGCCTTGCTTGAAATCTATGGCTTCACAAGTTAATCACCATTGGAGTGTATGTTGTCCGAAGTTCAAATCACAAGATGGCTTTAACTTATTTTCTTGTGATGCCATTTCCTGCCTAAACCAAATGTGAGAAAGCATTACTCTGAGCTGGATCTATCAAAACGCCATTCCTTCTCTTATTTTGTCTTTGCATTCATCACCCACTGCTGTGTCTTTTTTAACTTGATTTTGTTCCATTTCCAGTAGCTTAATTCTACATAAACTCTTCTAGTTATGGAAATTCTCATGTTGGACGTTTCCTCAACCCCAATTCAGGGTGTTAATGGGGCCTTGCTACTACTACTAATGTTGCCAACGAGATTTTTTTGCCCTTGTGGGTTTTTCTTCAAATTCGGACCCTCTTAAGAGAAACCTTACACCTTCTCAGTCCATACGAAGTGCAGGGTAACAATCTGGCTAACAGGAGAAGTCTCCCTTTCCTCAGGAAACCAGAAAGGACACTTGAGAGACTCTTGCATCATCGAAACCTTGTCAAGCGTTCTGTTATACTGCGTCTCATGCCAGATCACGTATGATAAATTCAACCCCAAGACAAGGAGTGTACATCCAGACAAGGCCCATATGGTTGCGTCCTGAAGTATCCTTCCCTCCCCTCCCCAAGAAAACACACCCAAACGTGCTGAGGAGAAAAAAAAGCAAAAAAGAATAATGAATAGGGAGGAACCTAACTTTACCGAAGCCTACAATAAGCCTACAATAGGTATAAAACGTGATATATACCTGAGGGCTAAATGACTGATAATTATTTTAGATCGACACTGAGGCCAGCAAAGCAGGAGGACCTTAGAACAAAGGCTAAAGGGTAAATGTATTTAACCCAACTGTATGCTTGCTAACAAATCTTCGGCTTCCTGTACCGATCTCACATTGTGCATCATGTTTTTAAACATGATCTTCAGAGAAGCCAGAAATTTAAGCTGGGCCACCGCTCCCAACTTCCTAAAATCCTCCAACTTCCTACCCAGCTCCCACTGCCTATCTAACGTGACTCGTGCCAGATCTGATCTAATCTGGAAAGGGAAGTCCTTGCCTTTCGGAGATTTATATTTAAGGGATAAATTAAGGATCTTCTCCTTCACTGAGTAGGTGTGGAAATTAATAAGGATTTTCCTCGGGTTCGCATGGTTCGGGTGTCTTCTAAAGGGATCCCTATGAATTCTCTGAATGTCCCAATCCAATTCCTCGTCTGAGATCTCTAGCTTGAGTGATTCCTTGAAAAGCTTAACCATGAAAAGCTTAAGATTGTCACCGTCGCTCCCCTCTGGAACATTCAAGAATCACAGATTATTCCTGCAAAAATTATTCTCCAATATTTCCATCCTGTCCCGTAAAGCCCCATCTTCTTTTTTCAGGGCGACAAGGTCGGCTTTCACAACATCTAACTTCTCCGTTAGTGTCCCCACATTTAACTCTAATACTCCCGTCCTGGTATTTAGGAGATCTACTTTTTTGTCCAATGATTCGCAGAAGCTCCTGATCTCCCCCTGATTTCCTGCTGAGACTTCAAAAACCTTTTTTTACATCTGCCGATAATGAAGCCATAAGCTGTTCCAGAGAGGAAGTCGAATGGACTTCTGAAACTGGAGATTCCGGATTCAGCACTTTAGCTCCGCTTTCCTTACTTGCTTCTATGGTGACCTGGCTCTTATCACTAGATGGACCCTGGATGTTTTCTGGGGCAGAATGGGGTATCCAATCTACAGCCTCTTCCCCTTCCCCTTCTTTCCGAACCTCCATTCTATTGCCTCTTCAGGACGCAACGATCTGGGCCTTGTCCGGATGATTGGGGGCAGGGTTCTCTATGGGTGGAGGGTGAAGGGGTTTGGGGGTAGGGGCAGGGATGGGGGAGGTCCAGTGGGAATGAAAAAAAAAAAAAGCCTAATTTCCGTCATCTTTGAGATGTCCATTTGTGGAGCTAGCAGTAAGGGCGTGGAGTATGTGAAGATCAGGGCCCAGGTGTAAAGGGGGCTGGGATTTGACCTCCGGCATCCCCCTAGAGTTGAAAATTAGGAGCCGCAATGAGTTCTTTCAAGATTCTTTCCTGGAATGTCAATGGCCTGCTCACCAGACCAAGGAGGGATAAGATATTGCAGTATTTGTAGGGCTGTTCTGCGCAGGTAATCGTCCTCCAGGAAACACACTTATTGGAAGCAGAAATGACTTCTCTGTTGAAATCTCAAAGCTGGGGGTGGGTTCCCATGTTAGCACAAACCAATCAGCAAATATTAGAGGGGTGTCAATTATTTTTAAGAATTCGGCTAGGGCCCATATTTGTTCACATATAAAAGATCCAAATGGGAGGTGAGTCATAGTTAAAGCTTTAATAATAGACACCCTGTTAACACTAACTGGGTATTATGGTCCACACCATGATGACCCTACCAGTTTGCAGTCTATTTTTTCACATTTATTAGACGTCCCAGAGCCAATGCTGCTAGCAGGGGATTTTAACATCGTTTTGAACCCAGAATTAGACAAAACTCTAACTAGGACTGCTGTCTCTTCTAAATCTCGGGATTATTTGCTTGGGGCTATGAGGCAGTTCACTCTTTCGGGCATTTGGAGAGACAGATCAGGGCAGCAGATGGGGTTTCATATCGAAATTTTAAATACAGGCATCAGTCAAGAATTGACCTTGTTTTGGTCAGTTATTCATTGAGAAGCCTGATAAAGAACATAGCATATTTGGCACCCCATCTTTCAGATCATTCCGGTGCCCTTTTAGATCTGAAGAACCAATCACCCAGTCTTAGTAGAACATGGTCTTTTAATTAAGCGATACTTCTGGAGGAAGAAGAAGCTCTCTCTCTTTCACAGGAAGTAGCATGGTTATTGAAGGTGAATGAGGGCACAGCCACAATAACCTCAGTCTGGGATGCGTTAAAAGCTTTTTTGAGCGGAAAAATTACTAACAGGTCGTGCTATAGGAATAAAAAGTATAAGGAAGAGATCCTAGACATTGAAACCAGGATGAAAAATGCAGAAATAGACCTCTCAGTGCCAGTGCCTCCTGAAATCCTACAGGAAAAACGGGATGAGGTCACTGGTTTAAGAGCCGAGTTTACATTTTTTCTTAAATAGCAGGCTTTTTCGAGGATGGGAGGCTAGTAAGATCTCCCATTTCGAATATGGAGAAGGAGCATGTAAACTCATTGCTTGGAAGAGTAAATCAGACCGAGCAAGGAGTTATATCAAAGAGATCAGAAATGAGCGGGGTTCTTTAGTTACTGATGAGGAAATCGGGGATGCCTTTCTGACCTTCTTTCATTTCATTTTTCATGAGGACGGTGGGGTGGAAAGTCGGGGGGCACAGAGGTACCTGGATGATGTCTCGCTTCCCTCTCTTAGCTTAGAACAACAGCTACATTTAGACAGGGATTTTTCCTGTGAAGAAGTAAGGGAGGCTATTTCCAACTGTAAGAATAGTAAGGTCGCAGGGCCAGATGGCCTACCTTCCGAAATTTATAAAGTATTGGGGAACCAGGTCATCCCCTTTATGACCAGACCTTTTAATCAGATCTTGCAAGCAGGCTTGCTGCCACCAGATTTATGGAACAATGCCATCATAGCATTGATCCTGAAACTTATAGACCCATTTTGCTATTGAATGCCGACTATAAAATGTTTACTTCTATACTGGCAGCACGATTGGGTCCAGTGGCTGGGGACATCTTACATTTAGACCAGAAGGGCTTTGTGAAGGGCCGCCAGATATCGCACCTAACTTATGACCTAATTGGGGCCATAGATCTGGCATCAACATATTCCATCCCTTTGGCAGCCATAACTTTGGACGCCACCAAGGCCTTCGACAGGGTGAATTGGGTATACCTGTCGGAGGCCTTGGGGAAATTCAATCTAGATGAGAAGTTTTGCCGTAAAGTGCAATCTATGTATAGGTGGCCCTTGGCCAGACTTCTGGTGAATGGCAGAACTACGGCACCCTTTAATATATCTAGGGGTACCAGACAGGGCTGCCCACTCTCCCCTCTCCTCTTTGACTTATACATCGAGCAGTTCGCTCAACGACTCAGAGAAGACCTCAATATTCAGCCGTTTAGGTATGGAGGGTGGGAGAGGAAGGTAGCCCTGTATGCCGATGATATTCGGATTTGTACTGCCGACCTGGATAAGGCATTTCAGCTGTCATCAGTCAAGCTCTGGAGTTTGGACTAGTGTCGGGGTACGAGATCAACGCGGGTAAAACCAAGATAATGGCCTGGAACCAGCCTGAAAATCCGTCTCCGCACCAAATAAGCCCCAGAATTAGATATTTGGGGTTAACATAGTGCAAGATATAGCCAAGATGGCTGAGGTCAATTTGACTCCGGTAGGGAAAGAGTGCGCTAAGCTAATAAAGACCTGGGCTTCGCTCCCCCTCTCTATCATTGGTAGAGTCAATCCGGCCAAAATGTCAATACTCCCAAAAATCAAGTTTCTTTTTAATTGTATTCCTCTTCATTTTGGGAAACTACAAATTGATGAAATTCGGAGGGACATCAATTATTTCGTTTGGGGCTATACATTTTCAAGGCTAGCTTGGAAGAAGATGAGACGGCGATGGGAGAAGGGGGGTCTTGTCCTGCACGATATTTAGGTTTATGCTTGGGCCTTCCAACTATCCCACACTTGTATGTTACTGAAAATGCCAGTCAATGTAGGTGTAGGAGTGATGTTTTTAGCAATGCTTCAGGACGCTAATTTACCGGTGGAGGGTTTTTTGTTCAAATTTGGGACGTTAAGCATTTAAAAAAAATCAGGCTTAAGGTTTTGCAGGGTCTGGGCAAAACTCGGGCAGATTTGAGGAGGTTGGTCAATCTTGGTTACTTCTCTAGCATGGCCCCCTTATGGGAGTCACCTGGAGGTCCAGTGTGTCTGACAGATAGTTTTGCGGTTCCGATAAGGGAATCTGACCTGGAGGTCTGGGGGGACCGAATCCCAGATGGTACCTTGATAACATGAGAACAACATAGTGAGAGGGTGGGGCCTGGTCTCTCCAGATTTAAATATCTTCAGTTGGCCAGCTGGGTCCAGGCGCAGTTACAAACAACCCAGGGAAACGTGCTAGGGAGAGGTATTGATCTAGAGTACAATCTTGTGACCAGACCTCGGGTGAAGAAAGTAGTCTCTTTTTGGTACTAGGCAGTCTTGGAGGCCGTGGATGGAGAGTTTAATCTCGCCGAGGATCTTTGGGGAAGTGCCTTACCAGCTCAAGAATGTGACACCTTGAGGCAATCCTCGTGTAGACTACTATATGAAATAGTAAAACCGGCTTGGTTAAAAAGGAATCACCTATTCAACATTCCTTGTTCATTGTTGTATGTTGAATGTATTTATGTGTGCATAGTCATTTGTGAATTGAATACACATGATTGACTGAACTAAACTCTACTATGACCATTAAATTGTCCTTCGCAAAAAGATTCTTAAAACATAAAAATAATCTTGGAACAAACTCCCTTGGAGGCACTCCTTACCCATTTCATAATTTCACCCAAGCCCCCGAGGGTATACTGGGTTGCTCACTGTGTGTACCTCGTAATATAAAATTAACATCTTTAATAACTTCAAATGAGGGAGACTATGTCACATAGAAGTCTTAGCAACTGAATGAGGCAGTCTAAAGAGTGCAGAAAACAGGAGCCTTAAATATGCTTAGGGTTACATAGTCAGCATAAGACCAAGGGGCAGTCCTGGCTCATGTAAGCATGCAAATGCAAATGATCTGCTTGCTCAACAAAGTGGGAGGAGAGTAACTTCTCCATACAGCAGCAAAAATAGCCTGACAGTTGTATGAGAGAAGCAGGTGCATTCTACTATCTAGGCCCTTCTGAGCATGTGCACGGCTCTGAAGAAGGAAACAGCACATGGCTACCTAAAATGGCTGCCAAAATACAAAATGGCTTTCAGCTCATGCTAACAAATCCCTCCAATCTTTAACACATTGAGACCCTCACGGGAGAGTAGCACGCTTACAATTTCCCTGATTGATTCATTGATTGATTGACTCCCAGCCTGCCAAGTCAGCTTCCTCTTGCCAAAACAGTCTGGCATTGAAACCAGTAGCTTCCTTTACCAAGCCCCATCCATGTGGATAGGGTGTCTAGCTGCGGTGTGTGTCTCGCTCTCCCACGCATAGGCAAGAGGAGAGGGAGCAGCACACCCCCTTGTAGGAGTGCGCAATGACACCCCTCCTTTTCACTTAACTTTGGAGCTCTAGAGTAGGCATAGGTGAAAAAATCTGCTCCACTCACAACATTTGCTGAAGTTGGGTTTCCCGGGCGTGAAGTGGAGTTGTCCTTCCATTCGTATGCTCAAGGTTTGTTTAGGCATGCGTGACTAAGAGCCACAGTAATTATTGGCTGCTAGTGAGCTTGTGCGATACTTCAAACTCGTTTGCACTACTGCCGGCCTCGACGACACCAATGTAGTGCCGACCGCATTAACGAATGGACAGATGGATTGTCTTCCCCAACTGGCTGTATGAGTTGCTATATTTTGTGTGAGAATGCTTTCGTTTTTTTTAAACTGTTTACCCAACAGGAAGATATGTCCCAGAGACTCCAGCTTCCTGTATATGTCCAGCATGCTCCTTCCAGTGCTTTGTCTATCTTCCGGTCACTTTTCATTGGAATTTGGAGCTAGAAGGATCACTATCCTTGTCTGCTGCATATATACCATTGGATTTAAGGACTTTGTATTTGAGATTTCATAAGTAAGTTGAAAAACTGGTATATAAGGGGGTTGTTTGTTTGAATGAAGGCATCCACCAGGATTTATTTCTACGGTTATTTAATTTTTAACATTGATTGTGGTTGGTGGCCTACCGTTTCAGTAGGGCCCTAGTTATTTCTTTGCAAGTCATTTTTCTTCTTTTGTGAAGGAAAAAGGGTACAAAGTTTAGTAATTTTTTCCATGTTTTTAATAACTTTGCAATATTCATTTAATTCACTATGTGGCCTAGCCTAGCAGGGGCCTTCCAACCAGTAAGCCAAGTTATAGTGATAGGTGCACACAACAACAGTTTTTGTGGTGTTGGTTGATTTGAAGCATCATTTAGTCCATGGATGGCATTGGATTGAATCGCAAAATGTTTTCTTTTAGAGATATTTAACATTTATTTATTATGAAAGTGTATAGGTGGGGTAATTATACGTGATGCCACTAAAGGATGAGTGTTGTTGTAAAATGTTTTAGCCAGTTAATTTATATTTTTGCCATTGCAGAATTAATGCATTTTTTTCTGTGTTATCATGCCTCCTCATGGCCAGTTTGAAAGTGTGTTTGCCAGAGGCCACCATTTGTCTTTGTTCCCCATGACACGTGGAGACTGACCATTTTATATAGTCACTGTGCAGAGGCCTGCACGTGTTTTTTGTTATCGATGCTTCCTTTCTTGTTCTTTGACCAATGGCCGGTGGCCATTTTGTATATGCAGCCACTATGCTTTTGTCTTAGGTCTGCATGTGTTCTTTGATTGCCAGGCTTCCTGCTTGTTGTGACCATGTGGCTGGTGGCCATTTTGTGCAGGAAGTAGGCAGCCAACGTGCTTTTTCCATGGCCCTACATATATTCTTTGTATTTCATTCCTCCTGATTAATGTTGTGACCAAGTGGCTCAGGCAATTTTGTATCGGCAGCAAGCGTTCTTTAGACATAGGCCTGCATGTGTCCTTTTTTTGGCACTGCCTCCTTGCTGGTTGTTGTTGTTGTGACTGACCATGTGGCTGGTGGCCATTTTCTGGGGGCAGCCAGTGTGCTGTCACCATAGGCTTGCATGTGGTCTTTGGTGTAGCCATGCCTCCTTGCTGGTTGTTGTTGTTGTGATCATGTGGCTAGTGGCAATGTTGTGTAGCCAACCAGTGTGCTTTTGCAATAGGCTTGCCTGTCTTCTCTGTTGCACATGCCTTCTTCCTCCAAGTTATTGTTGAGCATGTGGCCTTGGGTGGCTGACATTGTATGCATCCCGCCTGTGTGCTTTTACCATCGGCTTACATGGAAGGATGAGCCATTAGTTTAATAATATGCTTGCGGATAATTTCACTTATTTTTTATTTTTTTGTTTAATGTAATTTTGTTTCATTTTTTTTCCTTTTAGAAAGATGTAATTATTTTTTAATTCAATTTTTTACATATATTAGTTTCAATTTTTACATTTTTATTGTATTTTTTTACATTTTCTATTGTACAAAATTTGTTCTCATTTTACCTTTTACCTTTGCCAAGCTATCATCCATCAATCCACTATAGGTGCAGAGCCACGCAACAGCATGCAGTTTTTTAGGTATATAAATCAATTTTTTATCCTGAACAACATGGATGCAGTGCATTTTAGACTCTAGAATCATTCATTAGTGTAATCATGATGATTATTATATTCCATTCCTTCCGGACCACATTGCCTGCCGTAGGCCAAACTAACCTCCACTTCATGAAAGATTGCTATTTCATTTACCCATTTAGTTCCCCGAGTGCCACAGGCATCTCATTTAGAATATATGAAGATAAACGAAAGAGCTCTATCATTGTGTATATTCTGTGATTCTGATGGGGAATTATGGTATGGTTATGTGATTTGACTTTAAAGCAGTTATATATGTTAACAAAACAACGACACTAATATTGCCTTTGTCTGTACTAATTCAAACTGCAAACAATGCCACGTTTCACGCTAAATGCTTTTCTTGCTTGTTTGCTTTTAGATGCACAAGACTCAGAGAAGAGACATCACCCGCAGTACTGCCAAACAGAAGGCATGTGTAGTCACACGCCAGTCCTACAATCATTTCTGTTTGTGCAGCTTGGTGCAACTGCCAACTTTATTCTGTCCCCAAAGAAAGTTTTTGCCAAGAACGTATTCAGTAAGAAGAAGCAGCTTTCCACCGGTGGTATATCGATCAAAACCTTTTTCAGACAATGTGTGCCTGCTACACCCGCCTACAGGGAGCACTCCTGCATCACCAGCACCACCCCGACCTAGAGCCAGGGCCATGTCTGGTAGTGAAGTAGCTAGCCATTGCAATCATGTTGCAGCCAATGAGTAGTGACGTTGAATTGGATTTGTCTCTTTCACAAAGTAGTACATAGTCATTTCAGGAAAAAGAGCAAAGGCGGCAGCAGCTAAAGTCAGCAATCGTACATGTTCCTGATATTAAAGCAGAACAGGAGGTTGAGCTTCCTTCTGAGCAAGAACATCCTCTTTTAGAACGAGTGGCTCCCAGATCTCCAGCAAGGAAAAAAAAGGGCACTACTACACCATCTTCTCTAAGCACCACTTCTGATGATGGTGCTAGGGACATGGAGTGGACCCCAGTAGAGTTCCAAAGACAACAAGATAAGCTAGGAAAAAGAAAAGGAAAGACTGCCTGATCAATGTGGAAGGTGACACGGAGGAGTCTGACATTGCTATTTAATCTCTTCAAAGGGATGTGGCACAGGTATTTCCACCAGCTCCCATATTTACAAAGCCCCAGCTGAGACCAGCACCAACCCCTAACTCAGAAGAAGCAGAGAGGCAATCGATGATATACCCACCAACCTCTAGTTCTTCTTTAGGTATTGGCAGTGGCACAGTAAAAAAGTACTTCTCCTCAGTTTGGCACTATTTTTTGGTTAGCAAAATATAGGATAAAATGGAGGCCAAATGACCCATGCGAAAGCCCACCACACAATCAAGTGGGAGGAGCGCCTTAAATAAATTGCTGAACATGGTCATGGTGATGAGGAGAGGGGAACATCAATCACAAGTCCAATCACAGTGGGAGTTGTTGATGAGGAAGAAGAAGGTTACATCCCCATGTAAAGCAGCAGTGTCCCCATTTGTGAACCAGCAGAATCACCCACCTCTGAAATTTTGCTATGGCACAAGACTCGGCATGAGATGGAGACACCACTTCGTACAGCGACAGTATCACCACAGCTTACATTGAGTCTAACACCACCATCTCCTTCTCAAAAGATGCCTGTAACAATGGCCCCAGAAATAGGAAAATCCAGGCTTCTCTTAAGGGCATGGTTAGGCAGGTGGGCCCCTACACACAGGACCACCAAACCACATGTTTGTACAATGCAAAGATGGCAAAAATGTTAGTGCTGGACCTCCTACATTTTTTTTGTAGTTGGCATCTGCCAAAAACAGGTTCCAAGTAGGACCTATTTGTCAGAGTTGCTGTTCCAGCACTGCATCACGATGTACTGCAGTTGGTTGGACAAGCAAATTACAATGAGATGTCTGTGTCAAAGATGAATACCTAATACCTAACCAACCCATGTTTGGATTAGAAGAGGTTACTAAAAATATTGCAATGGTGAGTAAGTAATTGTGTGAGTGATGATGAATGATGATTTGTGTGGTGGCAGACAGTGAGGGATGGTGCTGAACTGTGATTATGGAACTTGCTTGAGATGATTGACTTGCAATGTTTGGCCCCTGAGTGATGGCCGATAATGTTTTCCCTAGATGTGATTGGTCTTTACAAACTCACTTAGCAAAAATGAATTAACCAGAACAGTCCACTCCGATCATCCTTCTGTTTTTTCATCACCTAGGAGGGCAGCCCCAGACATTCATTTGATTTACTAGACTACCAAATTCCAATCTATTGCTTGTATCAAAAGGGAGATAGTGTACCTACCATCGTGTTTGGATTGGAACCGGTAAGCATTGCACCAATGAGTGAAATGATTTATCGAGTGATGATTGATGATTCATGTGGTGGCAGACAGTGAGGGAGGGCGGTGAACTGTAATTTGAGAACTTGATTGAGATGAGTCATTTGTAAAGTTTGTGGCCTGAGTGATGATCCATAATTATTTTCCTGTAGGTGATTGTTCACACTTAGCCAAATTTACTTGCAGAGTCCTCTCCTTTTTTCTGGTACTTCAGAGACCAGAACACTACTGCTTACCTACCCAACCTGTCCAGACAGGCACCCAAGAGTAATGGACATTCCTGAGGAGAATACAGTAGCATCACTTAATTTTGCAAACAGTATCATTTTTCTTTTAACCCCTTCTGTGCTCATGACAGCCCCCGGCCATCATAAGTCACAATGGGCATGTGATCACGATGGCCAGCGCCTTTCCAAACCCCACCTATGAATGGAATGTCTAGCACCACGGCAATATTTGTGCTGCAGCCAAGGTGTTAACAATCATATTTAGAGAACTTAAGGGGGGTGGGGTCACTCTCAACCAAGAAGACAGAACTTTACATATCTGATAACGTGGATCTCAGTGCCAGAAGGACTATTTACAATGCCTTTTTCACTGTACGGTGTCATACTCTTTCCTTTGTTTCCTTCCACACACATTGATGTCGAAAGATGTGCTGCTCATTGCCCAGATGAATGTTGTTGTTGTGTAGTGTTTGTCTTTGTTAAATCTTTTCTTAAATCCCTTTTCCCATCCATTCAACAAATACCTAACCCTCTTCCCCTGGGCTGTGTGAATTATTGATTTGTGGCTTAATTTACACCATCATTGGATCATACACTTGTTGTAACAAATGTGGAGAAAGCAACACCACTCACTGCAGGATCTTCTACGCAAAGGCCAACACTTGCCCCATTTACCCAACTGTGAATAAAAAGTGATGCCTATTTTAGATATAGAATGTAAAACATTAGTCATCAGCATCATCATTCATGCCTTGTGTTGTGTAACCGCAAATGCCTAAACAAAGTTTGTCCACTCAAGACTTTGAGTACATTTTTTTAATCAAGCATTTTGTAAGTTAGTGGTAGCCCCCCATTGCTCAAGTTACTATAATAACTTTTGCTGTTTTTTGTTATTTTATCAATATCAGGAATTCATATTGAGTCGTCATGTAGTAGTATGGTGTCAATTCTTAGAAAAGCTTTGATATAACCCGCTCACTCAGTGTTTTTACTTCCATTTAGTTGCCTACGATGGATAATCCTTCTGATTAATCCTACAGTTGGAGTTCGCCTGGTTGGAAGTGGGACACTGCAGGTGTAGTTGTGATGCGTTCCCTGTTATTGCTTCATCTATATTCAGGTAGGACAACTATGGAGTGCAGTGAACTAGTTAAGTTAGTAAGTAAGTAGCTAACTGCTGATACAAGTAATTGTTTATCAAATAGGCCAAGACAGCATCCCCCTTAATGATAAAAATAGAGAGGTATAACTCTGTAACTAAGCAGTACACTCTCTCTTACGCCCACATAAACAGGCTGCTTAAAAACCTAAGGCATCAGTGCAAATTAAAAGTAAAACAAACTACTTCAGACATACATTCAGATAAAATATAGTCTCCCCTTTATTTTGTTTTACAAATTCCACCTTTTCTAACCGTACAACATGTCTAACCCTCTTGCCAATCAAACTGACCCAAGCCCCAATGTCCTAAAATCAGAAATGTCCAATGGAACCTGGTCCCAAACCCCATCCCACCCTTTCTACCCAGCAACAAGTCATTCCCACCAAAACAAAAAATGTTTAAAAAAAGGGCTGAAAGAGGGCATTTTGGACTTGGGTCCAGGTCTGGTCCAGGCACTTTTACATAGTGGTTAATTGGCTCTCTATGGTGTCAAGCTGCTGCAGAATGTGCCACAGCAATGGCCTGTTATTTTAACTGTGGGGGCGGGGGAGGTAGCAGTTGATGTCAGCTGGTGGTGTCACCGAAGATGGCTTCACCCAGAGGCTGGAGTCTGAGAGGGACCAGCTGCACTGGAGTCCATCTTAGAAGCATTTATTTCCTCCTCCTTTTCCAGGGCTACTAGCCGTAAAGTATTATTGCTGGATACACTCCAGCCTTTGCTGCTGCAGACAGGCCGCTATCTCTTGCCTGTTGGGACCTACGGGTATACCAGGGGGAATAGCTATATTGAGAAAAACAAAAAGAAAAAAGAAATTTGTAAATAATGCTCTGTGCAAACTAATCGAACAGTAGCAGTATACATTGCTGGTCCACTAGGGCCATTGGAAATGAATGTAATTTTGATTAGGAGAGTCACAAGGCCAATTTTATTTTACCTATACATGTGTTGCATAAAAAGCACTGACTGTGTGGCACAAAAGTATTAAGGAAGAGTAAGACCGGATTAAAAAAACAGTGACTTTATGTTTTTTTACTCTAAAATCTTTTCAAGTAACTATAAACAGATGCTTTGAGTTGAAAAAAAATACCTCTCATTAATGAGTTCGGTTTTAGGCACTAAGGAGACCAACAGGGATACTCAAAGTATGGCCCAGGGCTGCTTGCTGTCCTCCTGTCCTTTAATTGCTGGTGAACAGACAGAGCAGGGACTTCCGGAAAGCTGTGAAATAAAAGGGCATACTTTAGTTAAATAAATTAATGGTAAAGAAGAAAAGAAGGTGTCCTAGACAACTTTTCTTTAGAACATGTTTAGTTTTAAATACAACCTGCACTAAACATGTAAAAACATTATAAACTGTCTGTAAACTGCAAAAAGTGAATTTTAACAACATACATAAGTGCTTTTCCTTGGTAGATCAGATTAAATCACTTCATTGAGAGGTGTTTATTAGCAGTGATAGTTTTCAAACATGATCATAGAAACATTCGTGCCTAACCCCCCATGCATTCACCACACCCTTTCAGGAACCGGAGATACAGCCCGTTCCTCGCACACAGACTGACACCCGCGGTCTGAAGCTTAAAAGGCTTACTACCACGGAAGGGAATTAATTCTCCTACATTACTCGTCATCGCCATCTTACACCTCTGACTGAATTCTTAATTAGCAGATCACATCTTGTCTTGACCAACTGGAACCTACGTACTCGCTCCTTACCCAGCCGTAACAATAAGCATAGCCAATCACTACTCGCTCTGATTCATACCTTTCACCTGGGTTTGAGCAACTAACAGCTCACGCCACTCCCAGGTTTCATCACTTATCGATCGCCCACCGGTCATCACCTAAATGCCTTAATTGCTGCCTGACTGTACTATTCTTCTAAATTCTCACCAGCTTCTCTGTTCTCAGAATTCAGCTTGCTCACATTTGCTATGTCCGGAAGATGATCTCAAGTCATTAAGATCAAAACGCAGTCGACCCCCTACAACAAGAACTCCATGCATTTTGTATAATTTGTTCATAAGAGTTCTCTTGGTTGTTGTCAATGTGATGTATATACTTTAAAGTCACTCTCACTTATCTCATCACGCTTGTTGTCACTTTTTTTATGTGAGCACCTGAACTATATCTTTTTGCATATTGAAAAAATAAATAACAAATGTTATTTTGAATTGAATGTGTCCCTGGATACATATGGCATTGCTCTCTGTGGCATTAACTGCTTTTCCTCAACTCAGACCTAATGTTCTCATTTCTGACACAACCAGTGTGTCTAAACGTGGACAATTTTGGCCACATAGCAACCATTGTCTTCCAAAACAACAACCCCATTCTGAAAACAATGCAATTAGTGAACCAAGAAGCAAGTCATTTGTCAGGTGTACCTTGTATATAGACGTAGTTGTTTTATAATTGGAACCACATTATAGTGTATTAAAAAAAGCACAAGAGAAGGTTTTGTACAGCACACATCCTGAACTCGTAAATTTTAAGGGTCTCTCTTATGTGATAATGAAGAAATAGGATTGAAAGTGAAATTAACCAATTGCCTACATATCACACAATTTCATCAGGTGGGGCAGTCAGGACTAATACCAGGTTTCTGGTTTCACATTTTGCAATTCAGCCACCAGATAAGTATCTCTTTCCCTCTCGTGTTTAACAATAGAAGGTAATGCTTTGACTTTAATACTTGCTGCATGAGAATAGAGCTTTGGTGGCAGACAGAAGTCAAGCAAAGGCTTGGTTTGTTGTCCACACCATGCATCTGCTTCGCACCAGTCTATGCCCACCTTTCATTACCCTGAGCCTTGCATTTCTGGCACCTGTGTGGCCCTAGAGCACGTCACAGACAGTCATTTTGTGGCCTCCTAGGAAATGTTTGCGAGTATCCATTAAGTACAAGTTGTATGTTGTGCTAAAATAATGTAGCCATGCTCATTGATAGCTAGTGCATCGGGTATTTGTCTGCTGTCTGCAGCTGGGGCAGCTGTATTTGACAATAATCTATTTTCAATTTCAATGACCCAGCTCTTCTCTAAATGCATTTCTCTTTGTACATTTGTCGTGGTGGGCCTCAGCCAGGCCTACCAGTGCTAGGGGTTTGCCCTTCTCTGAACAAATCCTCAGACCAATAGGAAAGAAGTTGGCACAGAAACTGCAATATAAAACAGAGCGCTCTATTAACCTCAAGAGGTGGAACTACATTCACACAACACCCTTCGGTAGTGTATGAAGTAGCACACTGAACAGAAGGAACATGCTCCTTTTATACCCACCCAGGGGCTCAAAAGAAGGCGGTACAAGTACAGAAGAGAAGGTTTACATACATAAAAGGTCATACAGAAATGCACAGTGACAAGTGGGAGGAGGTAACAGTTTCCTGGTTCTTACAGAAATACCCTGACAGTTACGAGTTACAAACAGGTGCATGGAAAGTCACAGTCCCCTCTACGCATGTGCAGAATAGCAGAGCCTAAATATAGTCTATCTCTAGGCAGACTACAAGAGCAAAGGACAGCAAGGTAGGACAGAGCACATGGTGAGCACATGGCAGACAAGATGGCTGCCGAATCTAAGATGGCTTCAGCTGAATGCTTACCCCGATCACTGCCAATTTACAACACCCTGACTCTAAATAGGTATATGAATAATAAATAAGATACTATGTCACACAACAATCTTATAAGCCTTTAGTAGACATTGGGGAAAATGAAGGACTACGCTACAGGGAAAGTAACAGACGTGTGTTTGGCACATTCATCAAGGTGTATCCAATACCCCAAACTTGCAATCAAGTCATGCACTTACTTCCACTTTACTCACTGGCTTTGCCCACCACCACATGTTATTTCCAAAAAATAAATTCACTGGACAGTAAGTAAGGAAAGGAAACTTGACTAACTCTACTGCAGGGTAGGATTGAGGGAATAGGTGGGGTTGGTTGAGCTTTTGATAGAATAGTGGGGCCCACACTGATCACCCATTCATCATCTTTTGCATATTCAGTCACTGTGCTAGTCGACAAAAGTCAACAGGAAAAAATCTGAAAATATGTGAAATTAATTTGTTATGGGAAATAATTAAATATATTCTGGAATCACTCGAATTGGTTATAAAAACAGATGTGGTGGGGGCGGAGCTTGCCTGACCTAAATATCGCTGCCTGCTGTGCAAGCTCCTTCGGCCATTTCAACAATCCTTCACAATCCCTCATCATCGTGTCAAAACATGTATCACAGGGCACCATCCTACACTTCTAGTGCATAATCACTTCTATTATGCCCTGGATTCCCAAGAGAGGACGCTGCCTGGAGGGCTGATGCGGCTCAGGGCGGCCTTCCCTGTCATGGTGGCTCGGAGTGCATGAGGCCTGTCTCTGCTGTGGGCTTGTCTGCGGTCAGCTACAGGTGGCATCAGACCAGGTGGGCCGGAGTATCTACATCGGCCCATGACTTTCCAGAGCCATACAGCAGAGAGAGGTGAGCCTGAGTGAGTGACCTGGGGGATTGCGCTGGTGCGTGTCTGCTGATTTGTGGACTGTACTGGGCCCTTTAGCACAGCTGGAGCTGTGGAACTGAGCTGCTGGGGGTGCTCTGTGGATCTTTCTTGGACTTTTCCATACTACAGGCAGATGCTTTGGGACTGTGCTGCACTCTGGATCGGGCCCATATGGTGGCCCGCTACACTGATTTCTGCAAAGTGATAGGGCACCTGAGTCCTCACGGATCCTGCACCTGATTCAGTCTTTGCCACACAGCGTCGCTCTGTGACTGTGTTTTGGGTAGTGTCTTGCCCACGAGGAGGCCTGCAAGTGTGATTGCCCACCTTATGACTCAGAGATTGCCCTTATTTTTACCCCACTTATGTGGATGACCACGTTGTAGAAGTGTACTGGGCTGGGCAGGGCCCACTAGGCAGGCGGCATTGAGTTGGAGGGGACGAAATCTTGACCCAGATTGACTGTGTGCAATACTGATGGTACAGTAGGGTCTTTGTTGGCCTGTGTGGAGCAGCCCACACTTGGACTCCATTGAGGCTATCTGATGACATTTAATTCGTAGAAAGCACCCTGGATCGAGAGTGGTGACAACACTTGCCAGAACAATGCATTGTGACTTTAACAAGTCCATGCTGGATCTATTATGTGGACAGAAACATTCACCTTATAGCATCTGAGTGATGACTCTAGTGTGACACAACAGTTATCCTCATCCCCCCAGTGGATGCCTGTAGAGGAAGAGTCCTGCAGAAAAAAAGCATGTCTAGCTTTTTGGCCTATTTTCGCCTGTTGCACGGTTCCTAGATTTGACTGTAATTGCGGCCTTTGCTACATTCGTTGAAATGGGGAAAACTGATAAGAATCAAAAAGAAGGGAGAAAGAAGCTAAGGTTAGGTTCCGCCTCTGGATTCTAAACTTTAACAATATAACCCTTTCAATGGATTGTAAGAAGCTAGCCTGTCAGTGAAGTAATAGCAGGTCTTCCCAATTAGGTGTGCCTGTTTGGAAAAGAAAATTATTTTCTTTAGTCCCCTCACTCACCAGAGGTTGCCCTTAGGTGACATGCTTCATCATTGGGGCTTCCCAGCATCTACTGCTTGGGGCGTGCTGCGACTTGCGAAGGATACGTAGGAGCACTTTTGTTTGAAACTATGTGTGGTGCGGTGTATGGTGGAGTGGTAATTAGTGTGAGTTAAAAATACCTAGCTAGTAAGCCAACACATTCATTCGTGCCTCTAGTTGGCATTGTGTGAAAGGGGCCTTATTTACAAGGCAGAGTTAAGCCACATTAAGTGGCTTGATGCTGCCTTGTAGATAAGGCTAACCACTATCAACACCACAACATCATTAACAGTGACATTGTGGTGGCTATAGGGGCTTGTACATATGCCCCTAAGACTTTTATTGATCCCAAGGATCGGCAGCAGTGCCTTATCCATAATGAGTCCTCCAGAGCTGATTGTGGGCCATCAAAACAAGCAGAAGATGATCAGGCCTCTTCCTACGAACTTGATGATCAGGATTAATAGTTGGTTTAGTACTCTTCTGCTGTATTGCTGGGTTGTGGCATTTATCTGTTTTATGGCATGTTGTGGATATGCCTGTTTTAATATACTGGTTATATTATGGCTATGA
Organism: Lissotriton vulgaris; assembly: GCF_964263255.1. Taxonomy (NCBI): domain Eukaryota; kingdom Metazoa; phylum Chordata; class Amphibia; order Caudata; family Salamandridae; genus Lissotriton; species Lissotriton vulgaris. The sequence continues at coordinate 1,378,419,888 of NC_141687.1, read as the reverse complement.
CAGTATGGACGCAAATTGGTCCTGCATTGTGGATGGTATCGGATGTGATTATGTTCACCGGCTGATCTGGATGGGCATCGCTTTATGATGGGTACTTTGTGACATGAGGGCTCTTGATATATGTTGTGATTCTTTAGTGAAAACCTGGTGTGCTGCTACACAATTCAGACTATTTGTTACATGTTTGAAGCAATCTTCTCTCCTCTAATGACCCTCCGGTGACATTAAGTTACAGGAGTGCTTGGCAGGCACTATCTGCCCCATGTGTGAACCACATTGTTACTTTTGGGGCATAATGTTTGGTGGTATTTGTGGGACAGGGGCTGGATATCTCTGGCTATGTCGAATGTTGGGGGCATTGTGTGGGTGGGGTATGGTTGGCAGCATTCAAGGAAGACCTGAGCAGAAAATATGGCATTTGCTGGATTGTGACTACTGGCTGCCTACTGGTTGGTCTGGTGTTGGTTAGCTGGATGGGTAACATTGCTACCTCAACTAGGCATATGGCAAAATTGAATTTCCAAACTTGGAATGTTATAGAATTGAATGATTGTCATAAGGGATGCAAAGTGGTGTTGTATCCCCAGCGGCATCAGATGGATGTGTACATATTAAAGGAGATGCACTTAGCCCCCAATACCAGGTTGCTCACATTGGGGCATATGTGAGGAGAGTGCCCTGCTGTGGAGCTCACCACTGACGTGAAGGGGGATCCTAGTTTGAGCTTGCTGCCGCTCAGAGATTACATTGCCAGAAGTATGTGTGGACCCTGGAGATGATTTTGTGGTGGCGCTTTGATGGTGGTTTATGGATGCAATCATGATAATCCACAGTTCCATTATTCACTGCATGCCAAACTTTCTACATACAGCAATATGCCACAGTTATGGGGTGGCAATTTCAATTATGTTCAGGCCCCTGATGTGGACTGCTATTGGGCCCCCCACGGTGGCCTTCAGCAGCTGCTCACACTATAGCTGCTGGGACTGAAAATGACTGTCTTGTGGATGTCTGGCGTTATCACTCAACACAGGGCAGGGAGTATACTCATTAACCTACTGTCATGCACATGCGCATCGACTATTGGCTTGTTTCACACAAGTCTGTTATCCAGGGTACCCCAAATGTTACCATCTATCATGCACATACTCAGATCATTCTCCAGTATGGCTTGTTTTAGACTTAGAGTGCTGGTGCTTATGTCTGTTCTCATGGCGATTTCCAGAATATTATAGTCTTGATGGTGTGTTTTGTTACGAACTAGCAGAAGCAATAGATTATTATTTTCAAGCCATTCTTCTCTCTGTTTCAAAGTTTGGCACTATTTGAGAGGTCCTTAAGGTTTATATACATGGGGTCATCATCCTGAAGCATGCAGGGGTACTCCGTTGTATTCAAGGCCACCTACAGAGGTTATTAACAGACTTAGCAGGCTTAGATTGAGTTCATTGTGATACGAGGGAGCAGGAATTAATAGCACATATTAGAGTTAAACTAGAAGAATACAACAAGATTGCTCAGAGCGAGGTAACGCACTTGGGCAAGTATGCTACTTCCAGGGCTTGTGAAGATGGTGAGTGGCTGTGTTTAACCTTGGCAGGCCTACCAAGTCCGTTTTTGTTTACCGCAACACTTAGCAACCGCGCTATTTAAAAACCCGCGAGTCCTTCACTTCTACTTACACCACATTTATCGAGAGGCACGGCCAATATGGCTGAGATACCCGCCACCCCCTCTCAACACAATCCCCAAAAGGAGGGAAACCGGAAACAGTTCTTAAAGTTTTTGGATGTGGGAGGGAGTGACCCTCCCGGCCGTATTTATTAAAACAAAAAATTAAAACATTAAACGTTTCATGTTATGTACAATTTCATTATCACATTGCGATGTTTGGCTAACCTTAACATATTCTCTAATACAGAGGTTCTCCTAGCCGAACTAGCATCCTACAAAAACATTCTCTAGAAACACTGAAATTGTACATCCTAACGTTTAAGGGCCAACAGCAAGGTCATAACCGGTGTCAAGATCCCTAACCAGACTTACCCCTCCCACTTGGGATGGGCGACAGCACAGAGGCTTACCTCAAGTGCAACTACTAACAATTTCCCTTGACTTGACGGGGGCACTTAAGACTCGACGCCATTTAAAGGTCGTTCGAAGACTTGTGTGTGGTATCTAGAAGGTATCGTGGACCTCCCCCCACCCCACACAACTTACCGCATCTGCCGTCGCAGATGACACTGGCCCCGGGAAATTCCCCCAGGAGGGGGCTGTAACCCCTCCTACAAAGGAAGGGGCCTTGACCGCCTTTCCTTTACTTCCGGCGACCCGCCCTTAGACGGTACCGCCTCCCCATTGAGGGGCCAATGGCCACCTCTCCCGAGCGCTCCCATCCGTGTTGGGTGACGCCCACTCATAGGGATCTACCAATTAGTGCTCACCGATCATGACCTTACCGCCTACCAAAAAATAAATACGACAATTCTTACTCAAACCTAAGAAAACATTGGTCGCTACGACCGAAAGAATATGCTTAAAATGCAACACTACATCAAATCATTTTAATCGTAACAACTTACACGATATTCACCATACTTTATTATGATCAACAACAAACTGATACTTTCACAGCCTGTAAACGAAACGGAAAACATACTTATAAAAATTCACTTTATTGCACAACGACTTGCTGTCCTCAGGGGCTGGTGGGTGGGTCAAAATTGGCTCTTCGTTCTGTCCCGAGCTCACGGGTAGCGAGGAGGTGCAGCTTCGGAGCACAAGAACAAGAGGACGTCTTCTGGTCTTGCGTCTCTTTTTATCCGTCTTCAGGGCGGGCGAGAACCCGCCCCTGCCTGCCCCTAGGGCGGGGCTGGCTACGTCGGTGTCTAGGCCAGCCCACTCCAGGGCGGGAAAAGGCGCGCCCCGGCTACGCCGCTTCGGGCATACCAGCCGAGACGCGCCTCCCGCCCAAAAATGGCTTCCCGGGGGGATCGAGGCACTCCGCCATACGTTCGGGGGGACCGAGTGGTCGCCCCTTTCCATATGGCTGAGATACCCGCCACCCCCTCTCAACACAATCCCCAAAAGGAGGGAAACCGGAAACAGTTCTTAAAGTTTTTGGATGTGGGAGGGAGTGACCCTCCCGGCCGTATTTATTAAAACAAAAAATTAAAACATTAAACGTTTCATGTTATGTACAATTTCATTATCACATTGCGATGTTTGGCTAACCTTAACATATTCTCTAATACAGAGGTTCTCCTAGCCGAACTAGCATCCTACAAAAACATTCTCTAGAAACACTGAAATTGTACATCCTAACGTTTAAGGGCCAACAGCAAGGTCATAACCGGTGTCAAGATCCCTAACCAGACTTACCCCTCCCACTTGGGATGGGCGACAGCACAGAGGCTTACCTCAAGTGCAACTACTAACAATTTCCCTTGACTTGACGGGGGCACTTAAGACTCGACGCCATTTAAAGGTCGTTCGAAGACTTGTGTGTGGTATCTAGAAGGTATCGTGGACCTCCCCCCACCCCACACAACTTACCGCATCTGCCGTCGCAGATGACACTGGCCCCGGGAAATTCCCCCAGGAGGGGGCTGTAACCCCTCCTACAAAGGAAGGGGCCTTGACCGCCTTTCCTTTACTTCCGGCGACCCGCCCTTAGACGGTACCGCCTCCCCATTGAGGGGCCAATGGCCACCTCTCCCGAGCGCTCCCATCCGTGTTGGGTGACGCCCACTCATAGGGATCTACCAATTAGTGCTCACCGATCATGACCTTACCGCCACAGGTCCGGATAGTTGACCGGCTATCCGGACCCCCCACAAAACTCCTACCTAAAGGTCATGTTTTAACGATTTTAACCAAGCTAAGAAGTCACCTATGAGTAACTCATTCCCCACCCTTGACAAATGCACACCATCCCCCAGATACATACTGTCATCATTAATACAACTATGCGAGATCGAATGCAATGTCTTGGAACGGAACAACCTACTCACTTTGTTATTCAATTTTCTAACAGAATGATTCAAAGCAGGGATCGAGATAGCCCCCCGCCACACTTTTCGTGGGATCATATGAGACCACGCAATTATGCACCCCGGAACTCTCCTCGCTAACCAACTTACTGTGGAAAGCATAGCCTCCAGGAGAAGTCGTCTACCGGTGGTGACCAAATCATTGCCCCCCAAATGCACTATGACTATGGACGGCGGTGACCTCATCCGCTCTAACAAACCCTCAAAAAATTCCTGAAACTGGTCAATACAGAGACCGCCCCTTCCGTAGAAGGACACTCTGTACCCGTATTCCCCAGGTACGTCAATCATGTCACCTGCTTTGAATACGTCTGCGGCCCGTCTCACGTATGAGTGGCCCACGACCCACACCTCCTTCCTCACAGCCGGTGACGTGCGACCGCTGGCCTGGTGTTGGGTCGACTGCACAGTCCGCTCTGCCGCGTAGGCTTGCGCAACTGAAAACAAACAAAAGACAAGAAGCGTGAGTACATGATTACAGCTTCACAACATGTGCAATCGCACATACCTCTTATAACAATTGGAGGACCAGCGCCCCACACGTTTCACTTGTTCTACATTAAGACCCCTGGCTGTAGCTTCAGTGGCAGCCCCTATACGAAAGGAATGGGTCCCAAATTCGCCCGGGTCCAAGCCCGTTGCGGCAATGGCCATTGCAAGCACCCGCTGAAACTGAAACCTCGTCAGCGGGGTGGCGTCTGCATGCCTCAACAATGTCCCCCCCCATGATGCCACCCTTCGTGCTAGGTAATCTTCTAAGCACTGTACCGGACACATGGATGACTCGGGGTTCCTGCGAATGATCGTGCAGTCCCCTCTCCCATCTTGGTCAGTCTTGGACCTGAGAAAGGAGACAATCATCGCATCACCCCTGATCTGAACATGTTCCCTGCACAAGCCCCCCGTCACATCCTGTTTGTTCCTTGCAACTAGCTCACTAACTCTCATAGCCCCGTGAAATGCCAGCGTAAATGCAGTCCGGAACAAACAGGTCTCGAAAGGGGACGAGCATGTGTTAGGGAGTGTGGCCAGTAACTGGGACAACCTGTCTAAACCTATCGGTCGTCTCACGTCTACTCTGCGACCCTCTAGGCGTTGCCACCCACGCAGCGCTTTCTGTACTGTAAAAGACGCTGTTGGGTCCAGGATGCCATGGGCCCTGGCAACAAAAGAAATGGCGGCACGATGCCTTTGGGCCGTAGCCACCGATTTCCCAGCCCTACGTAAGGACATCAGAAAAAGTACAACCCACTCTTCCTGACCCCAAAGTCCCCCTCTCTCTGCCCCCAAAAAGGCTAAATAGGCCTGGAACGCCCCTTCATATGCCTTCCTTGTCCTGGGTGCTAGACTCTCTCCCACGAGGTGACGAAGTTCGGGGCACCGAGAGACCAGAGAGCTTCGGGGAAGGGTGCCGGCTCCGGGTCCGCTGAAGGAAGGAAACCCGAGAAAGCCTGCATGTGAAAACGAGACAGTGCATCAGCAGTCTGATTCATCACCCCTGGGACATGTTTTGCTCTGAATACCACGTTCAGTTGCATACACAGTAGGACAATTTCTTTGAGCAGCCTCAAAATCAATTTACAATGGGCTGCCTGACTATTGATGCATTCTACCACGGTCATATTGTCGGACCAGAACACGACAGAATGATCTCTGAACCCTTCTGGCCAGGTTCTAAGGGCCACCAGAATGGGAAATAGTTCAAGGAAAGCAATATTACTCGTTAGCCCCTTCTCGTGCCACCATAGGGGCCACCTTTGAGCAGACCACTTTGTGCCGAAGATGGCGCCAAAGCCTATGCTTCCTGCTGAATCTGTCCATAGCCCAAGCTCTTCTGAGGACACGGCTGGCTTGTTCCAGACGACTCGGCCATTGAAGTCCGCCAAAAATGCTAACCAAATCCGCATGTCCTGACGGACCTCAGCCGATAACCTCGTGCGATGATGACCCTCCTTTAGGCCAACCATCGCTTGGGCAATTGAGCGGGAAAAAGGGCGAGCCATTGGGATCACCCTCAAGGCAAAGTTCAACTTTCCCACTAATTGTTGCAACTGATGCAGTGTAACCTTAGATGCATTCAAACATACTCGGAGGGCTGCCCTGAATTTTAACACTTTGCTAGCTGGTAAACGGAAACACCCCTCCCTTGAGTCCAACTCGATCCCCAAAAACTCGAGGCAAGTCGTGGGACCCATAGTTTTACCCGGTGCTAATGGCACGCCAAAATGACCCATCAACACACAGAATTCAGCTAAGGCCTGAGCACATTCGGGATTTCCGGCGGGACCAAGGAACAAAAAATCGTCAAGGTAGTGCATTACATTTCGGAAACCCGTTTTCTTCGTGAACACCCATTGCAGGAAAGTACTGAATTGCTCAAAATAAGCACATGATATAGAGCATCCCATTGGCATACACCTATCCATGTAAAATGACCCCTGAAACCCGAATCCCAAAAGACGCTGATCGTCTGGGTGTACCGGGAGCAACCGGAACGCTGACTCGATATCCGATTTCGCCATCAACGTCCCGGGCCCCAGGCGATTCAAGATGGCTACTGCCTCATCAAACGATGCGTATCGCACCGAACAAACTTCTGGATCAATTGCGTCGTTCACCGAAAGGCCGTGTGGAGCAGACAAATTATGGATCAAACAAAACTCACCTGGGTCCTTCTTGGGGACCACCCCTAACGGAGAACAAACAAAATCCGGTACCGGGAGTACACTAAACGGGCCAGCGACCCGTCCCCGGCTAACCTCTTTCTGAATTTTTTCTTGCACCACAGATGTATGTTGTAAAACAGAAAGTTGATTTTTGCAAATCCCTACACCCTGAAAGTCCCCTACCGGGATGCGGAAACCATGTGAAAAACCGTTCCGCAGCACCCCAGCAGAAGTACGATCCGGGTATTCACTGAGCCAGGGAATCATTGCCAAGGTATCAATCGGGGTTGGTAAAGGCGCCCCTCGGACTAGTTTAGACCTGTTTGGCGCCACCCTTACCCCCATTCTCACCCGTTCTGGCTCTGCACGATGACTCAGGATGGGACGACCCACACGTACTACACTCATGTTTGAATTTACACGATCCCGGAGGTCTGGTACATTTCCCTTTGTTGAAATTAAAGCAGAAACCCTTCCTCCCTGTATTGCCTGCGGGCCTCGACTGATCGTCGGTGCTCGTACTTGGTCGAAAGGGCGTCCCCACATTTTGGCGGGAGTAATCTACAACATTGCTCCCAACCAATGGCACCTTTAACATTCCTGATTCTTTCATTTTATCCCATGTTACAGAATCGTAACAATCCCAAGTCAAACCCTTGTTATGTTCCTTTTCTTTCCTGAACAGATTGTCATAACAAAACCAATGGTTACCTTGATACGCTGTCGAGTAACCCATAATTCGTGATTGATAAATGGGAAATTCAGAAAGCAACTCGGGCCTACGTTCCCCCAAAATCGATGTAAAAATACCCCACGCATTGCCCCAGTTGCCAATATTCTCATTTACCTTAAAGGCGGCCATTTTTGCGCGCCAAACACTCGGATGCATTAGGTCCTTCTGACTTTTAACATGCTCCACCTCATAATGATCAACAAGCAAGGAGAAAATATTCACGTACTCCCCAGCCCAGATCTTTTCTTTTATAGCTAAAGGCACATGTTGTCCCAATCTCTCTCTACGAGAGGGTGCTGACTCGTCCCTTGCAATCGGCAATGGCCGCTTACCTGCACCGGACGCAGCTTCGGCCGCTTGCGGCTTGTCTATTCCCGCCAACGGCGCAGTCACTTTAGCTGCATCTCTCTTCTCACGAAGCCCTTTTATCAGCGCCTGTGCCTCGGCAGCCGTGGCGCCATCACTACTATCCCCCAACCAAGCTGCTAGCTGTGCTGCCAGCTCGGGGGGCATGTCTTCTTTGGATGTCGGGGTGACGACAACGGGGATTGGATTCCCCTCCATTGGTACTGGGGTCGGCGCCTCGAGCGGTACAGAGGGGACCGGGACGTCTCCACCGGCTGGAACCCTTCTCGGCCTCTTAGGTCTCCCTCCAGCCGGCGCAGGGCCCGAACCCTCCTCCCCGTCCCGATTCGCCAACCGTTTCTTTATGTCGGACACCTCTTTGCAAAGGGCCCGCACCATCTGGTCGGTCGTCATCCTCTTTGCGACTTTCTTTGGCATTTCTCCGACGAAGTATCTAGAAGACAAAGAAAAAGATCAAAACGCTCAAAATTGGCTCTTCGTTCTGTCCCGAGCTCACGGGTAGCGAGGAGGTGCAGCTTCGGAGCACAAGAACAAGAGGACGTCTTCTGGTCTTGCGTCTCTTTTTATCCGTCTTCAGGGCGGGCGAGAACCCGCCCCTGCCTGCCCCTAGGGCGGGGCTGGCTACGTCGGTGTCTAGGCCAGCCCACTCCAGGGCGGGAAAAGGCGCGCCCCGGCTACGCCGCTTCGGGCATACCAGCCGAGACGCGCCTCCCGCCCAAAAATGGCTTCCCGGGGGGATCGAGGCACTCCGCCATACGTTCGGGGGGACCGAGTGGTCGCCCCTTTCCAGAAGGATCTTTACGAACGCGTTCTGAAAACTGCCGGTAAGCTCACATTATCTTTGTATTTGGCTAAACTCTGCTCTAGTGCTGTTTAAGACCCGGTTTTTAATATGGGTCCCTCATTGTTTTTCAGATACATTGTTCTTACGATTTCGAAGAGCAGGTAATTTTTCGTTAATTTCCGTTTTTTCTGTTGATTTTCACCATACTCATTCCCAATATCCATCATGACCTTAACACTATAGAGTTCCTCATGGATTATGCTTTCTATTCATTACAGAGTAATGATATGGTTCAGCCCCATTCATTCAGACAGTGAGGTTCATTTAGACGGTTGCAACACACATGTGAGTAAGCTTTACTTACTATATGAGAAATTCATTAAAATGATTGTTTGCACTGCCAGTATAAATATACATTAAGGAATCAGTATGCATTAATAATTTTTTCCGTTTCTTTAATCAAACTACTATAGAAAGCAATACTGCTATTGAATAGTTATGTGTTTGTCTGCATTGTTTGTTCTAATGTACTTAGAGACAGGAACTGATTGTAACAAAGGAGTGTGGTACTCAACACTGAGTAGTGGCTAAATGAAGAACAGTAAGCAGAAAGTAACATGCATATCATTTTTTCCACAGAGGCCCCCGAAGAAGGGACGCTGGTCCCGAAATGCATCGGGCCAACAAATTCAGCAATCGTCGATTAGTTGTGATGAATGTATTATGATGCTATAGAAATTTTTTTTGATTATGAGTTTCGTGTATTGAAATACACTGTGCTAAGTTAGCAAAAAGAATGTATTGATATATAATTTGTAAGAATTCATGTGAAATAAGGTCTCAGAATAAATATGAGAATTAAGCACAAAGATTGAATTAGAAAAATCATTGCAAAGGGGGAAATAACTTAAACATTGGCTGTGCGCCTGGTATGGTTGTGATATTGTTACCACTAACCAATCCCCAACAGTTTTGATAAATCTCAGGGACAGGCAGCCCAGAGCTACCAAGCAGCACGCAAAAGAAGGACAATAACTTTGACGAAAGTTACAAGCTACCATTAAACATAAAGTAACAGGAGTGCTTAAGACCTACCCCACAATTTTGAAAAACACAATGGTTTCATGCCAGCTATTATGCGTGAAGCGTTACTGATCACTTTGCTTAAACCAGGCAAGCCAGTAAACCATTGCTCGCCCTACCAACTGTTATCACTCCTAAATACAGACCCAACATTGTTTGTAAAAGTCTTAGCTAGTAGGATGATGACTTTGTTGCTCGGCATAGTAGGTCCAGAGCAGTATGGCTTTATGCTTGGCCAATCTTTATTCTTCAAAGCTTCTTTGGGACAATCTCACTCACCGACCCCTACATACGTGTTGCAGCCATTTTTCTGGATGAGGATAAAGCTTGTGATTCTGTTGAATGGGAGTTTATGTTATCGGGATTGAGCCATGTCGGAGATATATTTTTGAAGCTAGTCCTAGTTTTATATAAAGACTCAACAGTGTGTTTGTGGGTTAATGGCCTGGGATCTGCCCCAATCAATATCACTAGTGGTACACATCAGTGCTGTCCCTTGTCTCTGCTTCTATATGCCTTGTTGTGGAACCTTTAGCCTGTGCGTTGCAGCAATATCACAGACATCGTGGTATTCACTTACTGCATTACAATCTAATAACTTGTGCTTATACTAATGATATGATTCTGTTTGTTTGTGATCCGGAACAAAATCTATCTCTAATTCTTAGAGAGGTGGAAAGCTTTGGTTGCCACTGTGGACTATGTATAAACTGGGAGAACGTCCTCATTTCCCCCCTCACTGAAACCACGGTCCCCATATCAGCGGAGTGTCCACTTAGGTGGAACACTGAGACAGTGCGCAACTTGAGCATTAGATCCACATAGACCCAGAGGTAGTGATACAGGAAAACTATGGAAAGGCTGTACAGCGCCTTGCTGAGGCTGTGGATTGCTGGCCACGCCTCCTATTGTCTTTCATTACATAGCCAATATGAAAATGGTTGTCCTTCCTCACTTTCTGTTCCTCTTTGCGAGTGTTCGGATACTGCTACCAGGTGCGATGTTTCGAACCCTGTGCTCTTTGATGTTGTGTTTGGAGTTGGCCGGCATACAGCCTCGCGTACAATGGGATACACATACTCTTCCCGATTCGGCAGGAGGGAAGCATTAACTCACCTGACTTTGAAACATACTATAAAGGGGCACAAAATATGTTTGCTAAAGTTTGGCTGCACAGCTTGTCAGATTTGCCACATCTTTGGTTGGAACATGATTGGGCATTTCCTCTGTCCTTATCTCTTTTCCTACTTGACAAACCGGTAGGCCTTTTCACATAATAGACCCGGTAGGCACCACAAGATGTCTTTTGAAGAAATCAGCAGATGTGCCACAGATGATCTTACTTCATTCTCTGAACTTGCCCTTGAAAGGGTGCAGTTGGTTTCTATTGGGGTGGGAGCGAGTGGTGGTTGAGGCCCTGCATGCACTTGGAATACAAAAATGGGTGACTTTTTTGAAGAAAAGGTGCTTCACGACTGGGAGCAGGTCTGGCTACAAATAGATGTGACAACCTTTCTAGCACAATTGTATTACTACTGAGCATGCTATTCATTGTGGACCTTGGTAAATCAAGATCTGACTGAGCCCCGAAAGTCCCCAACAGACAGAATCAGTATTAAATGCTTTCACGCTGGAGGTTAGGCGCCCCTGTATTTCGAAAGCTTTCAGTGAATGGCAAGAAGAGCTGGACATAGACATCCCTGAGAAACAAAGGGCTTACTGTTGTTCTGTAATACATACTATTTCATTGACTTCATATACCATCCCTGGTACATTTTAAATATGTTAATCAGATATACTATACTCCCAACCAATTATTTTGATAAGGCCTAAGGGATGATTCTCGGTGCCCCCGCTGTGGTGCGATGGACTCTAGCTGTGCACATGAGGTATGGTACTGCCCAGGTGTGCACCACTTTGGCTCATAGTTTAAAACAAATGTGGTGAGATCCCAGAAGATAACTCTGTTGGCACTTCTGGGGTATGATTGTGATGTACTGTGACCTTACTGGGGACTTGTGATGAAGGATCTTTTGTTGGCACAGTGCAGAATTACAATGCGATGGATGAAATGGTCTCTTCAGACAGTGACGGAATGTCATACTGATGTGGCATATTGCAACACGCAATCTGACACTTATCATGAACTTATGCTGCCCCGTAGTCGTCCAGCAGACATGTGAGGCCCATACCAGGAGCATTTGATTTACATGAGCCGTGATACTGAGTGTGAGGAGGTTCTGGGGGACGTTGCATGAGAGTTTTGGAAACTTTGAAATATAAAATTACCTTTTAAGTTAGGGGGCTTGGATTGTGATGAGCCATTGATGGAGAGGTGGTTATTGATGGTAAATATGTCTTTTGCACCAAATGCTCTGACACGGCTGTCTGGTGCCAGTAGAACATTACTGGAGTTTTAATCCAAGATATATACATTAATTACGATTACTAGTAACATTTACCTTTCTTTTTTGTATGACTGTTGCCATCCTGTCAATCCACTTTGTGTTTCTACTTTGCCCACTATGCATCTGTAATATTAGTATACTTATTTCAGGTACTTGGTCAATACTGTAAGGGAACACTCTGTGATGCTGCACTGTTAAGTTACATAAAATTTAAATAAAGTTAAAAAATAAATGTGGCACATGCCAATAATGGATTTTCCAATTTTTTGGTAGACTGGGACTGAAGAACTTATGAAAATAAAGTACTAAGAGATTACTGAGTGAGTGAAGGGAAATACACCTTGTGTGTTCGGTTTGTAAATCATTGAAAACTTTGTAAATGGTGGGTTACCTGAAGCACATGCACATTGTGCAGCCAACACTGTAGTCACATGATGTCACAAATTGAACCATACTGCACTTTGGTCATAGAGTGTTGAAGGATGGGAGGGATGCATCTAGCTCATGTATCAAATACAGTGAGTCAAGAGAGTTGAAGAAAAAATAAAAAATACCTCCCACTTTGAACCTTAGCTTTCACAACCCTAAATAAACAAAGTAAGCAAAGTAGGTAAGCAGCATGCCCTTTCCATGAGAAGAGCTGCCTTGCTTATTCATCATAACAATCCAAAAATGTATTCATCATTTAATTCTAATTCACCCATAGCCACCATGATTTATCTTTACTTTCTCTCATCTAGTCTTTAACCATAATTTCCTATTCATTATCTTTCCATTCAATATCCAAACTTTTTTTCAACCATACTTTCACCCATCCATCTTTTTACCAACTCACGTACCCTTTAACACGCCCTCCCTTTCACTCATATACCATTTTCTTTTCTTTTAAACTTTCGTTTTTTCACGTTTCAATGATCATTATGTGACCTTTAGTGAGTTACAGATAAAAGGAGACCATAATAACTCAACCACCGCTGCAGCTGGTAAAGCGAGGGGGTTTACTGTCCCAAGCTGATGACGCCCTGGTACTGGCTAGTCAGCATAATACTAATTGTCAATAAGCAAGCAATTATGTGACTTACCTGTGCCTATCCCTGGTGCCATTTCTCCCATTCCAACTGACTCTTCTCCTGCAGTGGCACTAAAGCCAACCTCAATGGTGGTCTGTGTGGCTAGAATAAGACTTTATAAATAGATACACCACTCCTTAATTTCTTTAATCAGAAAATACAACCACACTACATCAGTACAGTTTGGTTTGCACCGCAGTATCTTCTAACAAAAATATCACTCTGGGCATATGGTTGGTTCACAATGTGTGACAAGCCAGAATTGGAGTAATGGTCAATGAAGACATATGGCGTTGGTTGGCAAATTCAATACAGTGGGACCTCATACTTTTTTCATGTCATGCTGTACTGAATATATGAATGACACAGCATACAACATAGGGGGTGTGGGGGGTGGTCAATGACCATGGCTACTCTCTCTTGAACTCAACTGTTAGAGGATGAGCAGGAAAAAGAAAGCCTTCTCACCAAGCATACATGGTGTATATTGTTGTATACTACTAGCTCACTTGGGCCTGCAATCTTCACATCAGATAGTAGACTACCATTATGTGTTATTCTAATCTTACTCTTACAGTACCACAAGATATATAGGAGAAAGGAAAAGATTACCAACAAAGCAGAATTTAAGTGATCTAGAGATCGGGAAAAGTCAGGTACCAAAAAAGAAAACTATATAATATAAGGGAAAACAATGTATTCAGGTATAACAGGAATTAATCAAAAATTATATCCATTGTTCTTTGCACAAATGTATTTGCACCCCATCACCTTTGCCACATGGAAGGAAGACAGCAGGTAAGGGTGTCAGAGAAACTTTATTTCTCGCTAGCAACACCAGCCTCAAGGCATCAACTCCTGTCTTGGAACTCAGCCCCAACATTCCAATAATACAAAATTCTACCCTAAGCCCACAACAATCATAAAACACAATATTAGGGAAATAGTAATAAAAATAGTAGGACTTACTAGGGTTAGCAGAGCCCTCAGCAGCAGAGCTGGTGACCGGCATCTCTAGCTGACCAGCTTCTCCCAGACCCTATACAATGCCCCTCTTCTTGCCCTTGGGTGCTGATGTAAGAAATCAAGACGTTGTACACAAAACTAAATCAGTAATTGAGTTAATCTCCACAAAATTATTAGGACAGGCAAACACAGTAAAATAATTGTATTTATCTAAAACAGATCACCTATAGTACTAGTTTTGAGTCTATCGACTATTGTTGAGTTGCCCATACTAATCCTAAAATCCTGATTCCAAATGTATGTAACAAAACTACATTTGGAAGTAATTGATTGAAGTGAATGATCTTTGATTTTTTTCTCATTTCTCAACCTCCTTTATGGACAACTCAGTCTCCCTTTTTTACAATGCATAGATGCATATTACACATTGCGGTGAAATAGCTTTGAAGTGTCTGAGCTACTTAAACAGAAGTTGCAGAGAGAATGTGTTACTCACTGATATCACTGATTCATTACATTGTATTTATTTATTTATTTTAAAGGTTTTGTATTGCGCTGGCTAGGCCCAAATGTATCAGATCGCTTTACAGCAGCAAGATCAAGGCAAATATCAATGGAACAATGGTGCATACAAAATACAATAAAGGAGGTGAGACATCAAAACCGAATCTGGAGCAAGGCAAAGATCTTAGGATAAAAGGTTACAGACAGTTAAAAAAAAAAGGGGTGTGTGACAGAGGAACATACAATTAAATATACAAAGAAATGTGTGTGGGGGTATAAGGGATGGGGTTACTGAAATGAGATCAAAACAATTAACAAACTTAAGGGACATAAAATGGTAGCTAGGCTAGAGCCAGAGTTAACATAACACTGTACAGAAAATTAAAGAAATGTGGTTGGAATGAAAATGAATGAGGGACCATAGAGAGCAAGGCACGTGTAAACAATGGGGAGAACACAGAGAAAAAGAAAGGCCAGCTGATCAGCAGAGAGATGGCCTGAACACATGAGTCCGAAACAAATCAGGTTCAGAAAGATTCAAGGGCTCCTGGATTTATTGAGGAGATGGCGTTTCAGGACTCTTTTGAAGCCAGGGTAGGAGGGGTTGCAATGAAGGTCCCTCGGTAGGGCGTTCCAGATGCTGTGCGCATTTCCTGAGAAGGAGCGATTCTGGTTAGATTTCTTTTTTAGTAATGGGGGAACAAGAAGAAGAGCACTGGAGCTTCTCATTGGTCTGGTACTTCCCACTCTTCTGAGCTTATTGTTTAATTAGTTCGGGGATAGAGCGTGAAGTGCTTTGTGGTTGATGCAGGCAGTCTTGTCGATGCATCTTCCTTTGATGGGAAGCCGGTTATGGGACCTGAGGGAGGCATGATGTGATCATACCGTTTGTAGTCTGTTAAAAGCCTGGCAGCCATGTCGAGCACAGATCTGAGGGGAGCGAGGTGAGTTTTAGGGGCTCCAGTGAGTATAGCATTACCATAGTCAAGTTTAGAGAGGACTAGCGATTGAACGACCCAATTGAAGTCATTGTATGGGATGAGGGTTTTTGATTTTTTTGAGGTGTTTAAAAGTCTAAAGTGCTCCTTTTTTTTCAAATATTTTATTGAACAAAAGCAGAGGTAGTGTTTAGCAGACAGTCATGAGTTACAATCTTGACATAGAATACTTGCATTACAGCAGTGTACCACAAGCACGATCACGAGGGAGACCATTGCCATGTCAATTGAGGGGGAAGTACACAGTTCACCTCTATAAATGCTCCATTGTCCCCATTTCTTATCCCAAACACCAGGACACCCCCTGATCTTGTAGACCATTTTTTCGGACAACATACACACATCCATAGCGGCAACCCACCTGATCAAAAGCGGTTTAGATGGTGAGCCCCAATGCATTGCTATTTCACTTTTCAGCAAGAGAAAGCCCAGAGCCGCCCACTGCTGTTCCATTGCAGTTAGATCTGTGGGGTCCCATACATTGAGGAGTTTCGCATTTGGGAGTCCGAGGGACGGGTTTTCCTAGTACATCAGTCATTTTTAGAGTGGCGCACTCCCACAGGTCTTGAATCACCGGGCACTCCCAAAGAATGTAGTAGAAGGTGCCAATCCGACCGCAGTTACGGAGACAGAGGTCAGATGAGCGTCTACCAATCCTGGCCAGAAGGGGAGCGGGCATGTATGTTCTGTGCAAAATCTTTGCCTGTATAAGTCTAAATGTGTGGTTGATAGCCGATTCGCGTGGGGACATCAATGCCGTCTGCCATTCAGCCTCATCCAAGATTCCGATGTCATTCTGCCATTTGTCTTGTAGAAGTTGGGCATGTTATTACATAATTTAGGGTAGCTGTAGGATATCGCTTTGGCCTGGAGGGGTTCTGACAGGAGTCTGTCCTCGAGGATTGAGGATTGTGGGAGAGAAGAGAGATCAGGGACGTTGGCGAGCATGGCATGTTTGATTTGGAGATAGCGGAAGGCCTCAGATTGGGCTAAGTCATGTGTCTTCTGGAGCTCTTCAAATGTCAGTAATTTGCCCTTGTTAAGCATGTCACCCAAGGTAGAGATGCCAATTGTGTCCCACTTATCAAAGCCCTGATAGTGACAGAGGGAGCCCAGCTTATGTGAAGTCCAAAGTGGGGTGGATAATGTGAGAGTGTTAGCCCTCCCGAGACGCTTGTTCGCACGGTGCCAGATTGTTATTGTGTGGGACATCGGGCCTATATACCGGGCACAAGAGTGTTTGCCATACAGAGCCTCAAGATATCCCCCGCGGCCCGTCTGGTACCTCTCTAGGTGAAAAGCAGGGTTCGTGGGTGAATCATAAATCCATGAGTTGGTGGCAATCAATTGAGTAGCCCAATAGTAAAGTCGAACATTTGGTAGGGCAATACCTCCATCATACCACTCCTGTGTAAGTGAGAGGAGAGCAATGCGGGGAGAACCGCCATCCCATAAGAGGAGGCGGAGGTCTCCTTCGAGTGTGCTGAAATAGGAGTCGGCTATGGGAAATGGACAATTTTGCAGGGCATACAAATATAGAGGGAGTGCGAGCATTTTAAATAGGTCCGCTCTGCCTGGGAGAGAGAGAGGGAGTGATCTCCAATGTGAGATGTCGTTATGGAGTCTTTGAAGTGGGGCTTTCAGGTTCCAGTCGTAAAATATTTTTGGGTCTGGAGTGATAAAGATTCCGAGGTATTTGAATCCGTCCAGGGCAATTTCAATTGAGTAGCCTCATGTGAGGGGAGGGGGTGGGCCGTGTAGTACGTACAGTATTGATTTGGACCAATTGATGGAGAAACTCGAGCATTTGCCAAAGTTAGTGATGACGTGTAGCAGACTGTTAAGAGAGGATTTGAGGGAGGAGACGTAGACGAGGATGTCGTCTGCGTAGAGCGAGATCTTGTCGATCGTATCAGTATTCCATCGGAGGCCGCGGATGGAGTTGTCTGTTCTGACCCAATGAGCCAGAGGTTCAAGGGTGAGTGCGAACAACAAAGGGGACAGAGGGCACCCCTGTCTTGTACCTCTGTGCAAGGGAAATCGCCTGGATGTATGTCCGTTAACATAAACTTGACCCCAGAGGTCAGTGTATAGTAGTCGGATCCACTGAATGAATTTGGGACCAAACCCATAGCGGAGTAGGACCTCAAAAAGGTATGACCATTCGATAGAGTCAAAGGCAAGCGCAGCGTCAAGGGAGAGTATATCTGCGTCTTCTTGAAGACGAGGTATCCTACTCAGTTCAGTTCATAAAGTTTTATTTCGGAACATAAAAGCAATGTCTATAAAAGCACAACAAATACAAGCAAGGTACATTCATCAGAAAAAAAAAAAGCAATAGTCTATGTAAATAGTTAAAAAATCATACTTTTCCTGGCCCTAATCACTTTCAGAAGAAAAGTAGCAGTAAAAAAGCAGATATCAACAAGATTTAAATTAAAAAGCAATTTCAAGGCATCATGAACTGTCCTAACACCAAACTTAACAAAGACAGGTTTTAAAAAGGCGATACGAAAATTTTCATATAACTTACATATCAGAACAAAGTGCGGAGTGCTTTGTGCGGAGCTATTGTCACATGGGCACGCGCCCTCTGGGTGCTTGTTCAGGGAAGGGAAAGCCACCAAATGGTGCACAATCCCCAACCTCATCCGAGTCAAAAGAAATCGGTGGGACGCCCTATTAACATGCCTTAGATAAGGTTGAAAACCCATACTTTCATTATATTTGGCGTAGTAGGAACAAGTGGATAAATTAGCTCCATTACATCGCCGCTGTTCAGACTTAAACATTAAAAAAGCATTCTTCAGGTCGGCTTTAGATAAGTCGGAGGCTGCTAGGCTGTCCCCCTTGACATCAATTCCGATGATATCCTTAAAGGTGTTAATTACATATTTAATCCAGGGGATCTTAAGATAATTGTCAAGGGAAAGACAGTCCCCTATAATAGCTCTGTTTAAGGACGTTTCTTCCTTCGCCCACACAGCACGCCATAACATTAGAGGTCTTAAAGCAATTAAATCAGACAGAGGGGGGATACCTAGTTCCTTGTGGACTAAATCAGTAGAGGATGATTTAGGTAAGCACAAAAGTCTTTTAAGGAAACAGTTTTCCTCCACCTGGAGACTACTTACAGATGCAGAACCCCATATCCCAGCTCCATAAATTGCAATCAATAGGGATCTCGCCTCAAAGATCTTAAGCATGTCTTCAATCCGCCTATCTCCCAACTTAGTGATATCCTTAAAGGTGTTAATTACATATTTAATCCAGGGGATCTTAAGATAATTGTCAAGGGAAAGACAGTCCCCTATAATAGCTCTGTTTAAGGACGTTTCTTCCTTCGCCCACACAGCACGCCATAACATTAGAGGTCTTAAAGCAATTAAATCAGACAGAGGGGGGATACCTAGTTCCTTGTGGACTAAATCAGTAGAGGATGATTTAGGTAAGCACAAAAGTCTTTTAAGGAAACAGTTTTCCTCCACCTGGAGACTACTTACAGATGCAGAACCCCATATCCCAGCTCCATAAATTGCAATCAATAGGGATCTCGCCTCAAAGATCTTAAGCATGTCTTCAATCCGCCTATCTCCCAACTTAGTGGCACATTTGCACACCCTATGTGCGCTTTTCGCCATTTTGGCCCTAACGTTATTGAGCTCACAACCCCAGCCTTTGTTTTTAGAAAACGTAATACCCAGGTAGCAAAAGTTATCTACAAGTTGTACCTTCTGGCCATCAATAAAATATGGGTGATGTTTCCCCCTACCTTTACCACATTCCATAACATAAGTTTTGGATTTGTTAATAACCAGTTTACGTTCACCAATAAAAAGAGAAAACGTGTCCATAAGTCGTTGCAAACCCAGGGGAGTCCTTGACAGCAGCACCGCGTCATCCGCGTATAATAATACCGGGACGTCGATATTATTGACTTTAGGGGCATCGCCCGCAATAGTTTTCAGACTTTTATAAACTTCATTTATAAAAAGAGTAAAAAGGAATGGGGCGAGGACGCACCCCTGCCTGATAACCCGCCCTACCCTAAATTTGGGTGTACGTTCCCCACTTGGGCCATAACGGACACTCGTACGTAGGTTGGCATAGGCACGTGCTAGGAAATAGACAATTCCCTCAGGCGCTCCGAGTTCTAACAGTTTGGCCCAGAGAATGCCATGGTCCACCAAGTCGAAGGCGCTACTCAAATCCACGAAGCAGAGATAGAGAGAGCCTGACTTTGCCTGGGTATACTTCCCTATAAAGAGTTCAAGATTGAGGCATTGTTCAATGGTACCCCTCCCCTTCCTGAAACCATATTGGCAATCTACAAGAATATTATTTGAGGTGGCCCACTCTTCCAATCTTGCAAGTAGAACTCGGCTCATAATTTTTACAGAAAAGTCTAATAGCAAGATAGGGCGATAATTCTTCACCTCCCCCCTGTCACCTTTCTTGTAAATTGGGACAATGATGGATTCCTCCCATGAGGGAGGGACCCCGTAACAGACTGCAGCATTAAAAACTTTGGTTAACAAAGGACCCCAGAGCTCAGGGATGAATTTATATACGTCGATAGGTACCCTGTCAGGGCCCTGTGCTTTGCCCCCTTTACTGGCATTGATGCTATCCTCAACCTCCGTTAGGGTAATATTTAGTGGAACAATAGGCCATGTGCCATCACGAACCTTAGCCCAGCCTTCCGAGTCAAAAATACCTGAAAAGTGAGTGACCCAGGAGTCAGAATGAACATTAGGAGTCAATTCGGGGGTTTTGTCGTCCTTTAGGAACAAACCATTTACTGTGGTCCAGAATAGCGTATTATTGGATGTTTCTGCTGCCAGAGCCAAGTTATCCCAGGCTTCCAGCTGCAGTTCCTTCTTTCTACGCTTAACTTCCTCCTGGTAGATACATCTAAGTTGTTTTACCACACTCGTTACTCTCGGTTTTACAGTGAGTGCCTCCTTCAACTTTTTCAGTGCGAGGGTGCAGGCATGGTCAAACCACCCCCTCTGTCAGTCAGTTTTCCCCTTGCCAGTTTTGGTCATTACTCTCTCAGTAAGAGCATTAATAGTAATGAAAGTGGCTACAGTCTTACTATTGTCCACATCACTGTCCAGGATGGCAATGATATCTGAAAAACAGTTCCTAATGATGACAGTAGACATCGTTTCTGCTTTGTCCCCCTTCCATCTAATTCTAAATCCATTAGTTCTGTGTGGTTCAATGTTAACAATAACACCATTATTAAGGGCTGAATTTGACTTCCAAAAGGTCACCTCAATAGCTACACAATTATGATCGCTATGCAGGGAGGAGTCCACAACCCTAAGCGCCCTACACCAAGAAATGAGGTGGGAAGACATGCAGATGTAGTCAATTATGGAACTAGAGTTCCGTCCTGTATAGGTAGGAATGTTGGCACCAGAGGTATCTTTAGCAGAAGGCAAAATTACCATATCGTAGGCAGCTAACAGGTTATTCAGTGCATCCCCATATTAATTATGTGGGAAATGGATATCGACATCCCCATTCAAGTCAACAATCCCACATACCCTTCGATCAGAGAGAGGACAAACCACCAAATTAAAATCGCCTACCCATATCATTTCGAAAGCAACATTAGAACCCATAGTAATATCTTCAAGTGCGCTCTCTAGGGCAGCAATAACCAGATGTCGTGAACTGTGAAAAACATTGTTATAAAAATTAATTAAAAGAAAGTTTCTGCCATTATCCTGTTTCAGCCATAGAATCTGTGAATGGGCGCTTACTAGCACATGTTTTTTCACCATGATAGGGAGTTTAACAGAAATCAAAACCAAGAGCCCTCCCTTCGCTCTTCCTGATGGGGATGCCAGAGTGGGTAGAGAGTAAGAGACATATCCATTAAGGTTAATGGATTCTTTGGACCAAGTTTCCCGGAAACATAATATATCGAAACTATTTACAAACTCTGTCCAAGTATGACACTCCAATTTAGATGCAATACCAGCTATATTCCAACTGCCAATTAGCCAGGCCGGTTGCCCGGAACCTTTATCCAGAGCGGTTAATGGCCTGACGCTACTATTATTAGGCTATTCACATTCCTTTCTTGTAATCAAATCAGGGAGTGACTGGTTTCCACTACAATCCATAGGCTTACTAAGGGTGGATACGGATAAGGTCGACTGTACGGCCTCTATGTGTTCAGTGCGTCAATCCACAGCCTCTAATTCACTAAACCGACTATAGCAGGGGATGGTAAAGGGGACATATTGTGAGCCCATCCATTCTGCATGTTGCTGTCGGTCATTATAATGTATTCTCCCCGCCCTTCGGTGTATTGAAGTCCAGCCATCATTTACCCCCTCTCCCCAAGTATTTTGGCTTGGGTCGCCAAACATTTCTTGCCCCCACCCTCCCCTGGGATGACTAGAGCCCCTCATCCAGCTCCATCTATTGTCCGCTGGCTGAGCTGGCATGTAGAAAAAAGAGAGCGGTCTTGCCACAATTGATACTCCATTGTTTCTATTTGCCCCCAGACAAATATGATCCACTGTTCTTGGATCTTCAAAGGTTACCACCACACAGTCTCCTTGTATACTCCTAGTTTTTCCCACCCAGGGAACCCTCTGTACCATCAAGATGTTGCTAGTTACTGTTGTTGGGAGGGGATGGTTAGAATTTAGCCAATGAAGCACCTTGTTTTTAAGAGCCCAGAATGGTTCAGTGGCTTGGGGAACCAATTCAGGGACCCCAGTTAGTATTACCACGTATGGGCATGCTTCAGGTGGGAGATTGATCCCTCTGCATTTTTCAATCCTATCTTGGTGTACTTTTTCAGGACTGTGGGTGGGGATAGTTAAGGTAACTGGTTTATTCGTGATAGCCTCAGTGTTCGAAGTGGGTTTAACACATTTTTTACTTATTGCTGGCGGGCAAGGGTTTGGCAATGGTGTTTTGGGAGGTGGTTTTTTTACTTCAGTAGATGGTTTGTCTATTGTTCGTGGTTTATTGGCAGGTAGATTTGAATGACCTACTTTTTTAACCTGGGTCACACGCAAGGCTTCTATATCCTTGTGTAACACATTAAGTTTGAATTCTATTTCCAGAAGCTTATTTTCCAGGGGAGACAATAGGAATTTAATGATGGTCTTTAGTGTAGATATAAAATATCTTCCCTATCTACACTAATGCCTGTACTATTGGGTGTAGGGCTGTTAGAAAAAATATCAGCCAAAGTGTCATCTAGAGTGGAATCGTCGATGGTCAGAGGCAATATTCTAGTACCAACCTCTTCTTTCCCTGAGTCCGCCCTATAGGTTTCCCTCACTAATTCTTTACTAGTTTGGGATCCCGGTGTTTTTGCAGTTACCAATTTTATCTTCTTAGAGGTGGTGTTATTTTTGGTATGTCTATTTTTTAGAATTGCTCCCTCCCTTTTCCCTCGCAGCTCATTAATAGTACTTTCCACCTGGGAATCTATTAGTGTAGTGATCAGGATATTTCCTGATGGTGGCAGGTCCTGGGAAACACCGGGGATAGAGTCCCGAAGTGCGGGCTGGGTACTAGTATGGTTGTGGACCTCTACATGTGTCTGCAAAGGGGTAGGATTACCTATCACATTAACCGGGCTACGAACCTCAGCAATGTGGCCCATAGAAGACCTCTTGGCAAACGCTAGATCCTGGGAGACCCTTCTATCCATGAGCACAATTCCCTGGTCTATCAGTGTATTAGTGCGTACTATAAAGTCATCAAGAGTTCCTGTCAGCTTTGCCCCACCAGCTGCAGCCTTGCTTCTAGTTTCATGAGTCATTATTCAGAACGACGGTGATTAGTTTAGGTGGGCAAGTTAAAAGTTATTTCTGCAGTGGCGGTGTAGTAGTCACTCACAAAGGACCAGAATAATAGAAATGTGTAAGACAGTACAAGATGTTAATGCTTCCAGTTCCAGGGGGCATCCGTGGAGTAATGAGCAGGGTTTCGGGCCCAGCCCGGCCTCCTCTGGCCTTTGAGGGCCACAGAGGGCCCGCCCTATGCCCGGGCTTCGCCCCGTGATATGTCCCGCGCGCGTCCCGCGTCGCGGAGTTAGTGGGCTACTTTTATACCCCCAAGGCAAGTGGGCGTAGCCGCTGCGGGAAGAGGCTGCAGGTGTGTCCTGTCCTTGCCTTGCAGTCCCGCAGCGTTGTAGATGTAATCAACGGCACGCCCGAGGAGCGGGGGCCGCGCCTGGCAACAGTTCACAAAAGTGCGCCAGCAGCAGCAACAAACTGAGAGCCTCCCGGTGAGTAGTAGGCGATGAGTGGTGTAGGAAGGTGGATATCTGACTATGGTTACCCCCAAACTTTTTGCCTGGTGTTTAGCTGGTTTTTGACATAGTTGGCCTGGG
Organism: Lissotriton vulgaris; assembly: GCF_964263255.1. Lineage (NCBI taxonomy): Eukaryota > Metazoa > Chordata > Amphibia > Caudata > Salamandridae > Lissotriton > Lissotriton vulgaris. The sequence goes on along the minus strand of NC_141687.1, from coordinate 1,378,395,881 downwards.
ATCCTGCTATTCAGGGCCCCAGGCTGATTGCTCTCTCCTTAAAATGGACTCCATGTACCCTAGGTGCATAACATAATTGGAACTGGTTCACCTTATAGGCCCCTGTAACAGTGTACCCTAGGTACCCAGGGCATAGGTGCATCCAAGGCCTACCAGGGGCTGCAGCACGTCTTGTGCCACCCCTGGCCTGGCCTCCAGATTTGACACAACTGGCTGATCACTCAGCTGGGGTAAGTTGGTGTAATCACCTCTTACTTAGATATAGTATCCCTATATCTAACCTTAAACTGGACACATGTTAACCTGTAAGCCATTCCTATGGAAGGCCCCTGCAATCCTGGGGGCAGAGTGCGTGGTTACATGTGAGATGGTGCTCTAGCATGAGCTGAGCCTGTCTGCAGCTGTCGGGAACCACTCCCTAAGCTGTTCTGGGATATTGCCATACCATATACTCTTAAGTGCAGTATAATCCTCGCGGTTATATGCTATCTTTGGTTTGGCTTTATCAAAACATGTCGAGTAAGGTGTCATATGAATTGGAATACTATCCCCTCGACAGTTCTGTCGACGGGGATAGCATTCCACCCTTCTAGAGGGACACGACATGTGTGTAGCCTTAACCCCGGTTAAAGTTAAACAGAGCCTCAGCATCACAAAATGGATGCTGCCACCACAGACACATGTCTGACCTCCTGTTGCTGGGAGTCCTTCCAGCGAGGAGGGCCTGGACAAAGGGTTTCCTGCCTGGGGAGGTGCGAGCACCACCCCAGACAGGGTTTTGTTTATTGGGTAGGACAGGGCTGAATAGATTGAGACATGCCTGGGGCACACAAGGTGTCCCTGTGCATAAGCCAGCCCAAACCGGTTCTGGGGCTTTCCAGCCCCAGTCCTGGCGAGGAGCTGGACAAAGGAGAGGGGGTGTAACCACCCCCCTTCCTGGTCCCACCCATAGGGGAGGGACCTAGCAGGAGATCCACCCCTCAGATTGGAATAAGAGCGGGAGCAGTGCCATTGCACAGCAGATCATCCTGAATCAACTTTACACGAAGAAGAAGACTGGACTTCGACATTCTGCTGCACAGAAGACTGAAGAGAATCTCCCTTGTGGCCTAGGAGTGGCCACCCTGTGAACACAGATACCAACCAGCAACTCGACGTCTGCTTTGCCGCCGCCTCCCGCCGGAGACCGAGCCCAGAGCCCGACAAGAACCAGACTCCCAGACCTCTCAGAGCCCGATCCACAGTCCCTGCAAAGAAGGGACCCGTGGAGGCACCGAGTGACGTGGGACCGGACCTCTTGGAAGACACTCGAGAAGCTGACTGCGCAGCTTCTGAGGCATCCTCGACGTTGTGCTTTGGGGACTGAGAACCCCCACCACCGAGCAGCCTTTGCACCAAAGATCAGCCCTCCAGCATCTCCACGATCTGCGTGGGGCCCTTTTGCATTGTGCCACTCGACGCGCCATCCCGGCCACTAGCCACGTGGTCAGCGGCCATCTTGGCGACGAACCCGAAGATTTACACAGCAGGTCTGGTTGCTCCAGACCTACCCAAGCTCCTGTGAAAAGGAGCACCCGCTCTGACCTTGCTGGTCCGAGCGAACAGCATCTTTCAACTTCTGCGTGGCTTGCATTTGCCAAGGCCTGTTTGCTCCGATCAGGTTGCCGACACTGCCAACAGCGAGAAGCCTACGTGGGACAGCTCGTGACCGACTCCTGGACGTCCTCGACCCCGGGTATCCACGTGGCTGCAGAAAGAAGCTACGGGACAACGCCTGTTTGCACCCGACATCGCCTGGTTCCAATCTGGTTCCACGGTAGTCACTGGCTAGTGACTTTGAACACTGTCCCCTCTGCTTTCAGGTCTTCACATCATCAGATCCACCCTTGGATCCACCGGAACTCTTCTCATCGAGCCACCTGCAGCATCTTCAGCTCCAAGCACCATCGACCGGCGTGACGAAACCCGACACTACTTCGACCCTGTGCACCCGCTTCCTGTGGGTGAGGTAACTCAGCTCCGCCAGTGCTCCTGCATTGGTACACATCTCAAGGGCCTGTGTCTTAAGTTTTAACTCCGTAGGTCACTCGGAAGGTTCCTAACTTTCTAACTTTGTACTTTTTACGCACCATAGACTTTGCATTGGAAAGTGCGTGCACTTTGAACACTGCACCCGAGTCCCGCGGGCCTTTCCGACTTAGTCACTGCTAGTCTCGAATAGCTCCAGCGATTCCCAAGGCCCTAGGCCTGTTCCCTTTCCTATTGGTATCTCTTATACCACTTTCTTAGTATATGGTTTAGGTGGCCCCTAGGGCTCATCCATATTGTGCAACTTTTGTGTATTTTAAACTGTCTTGTGATTTAACGCTTGTGCTTCTGTGCTCATAAAGAGTCCAGGGGATTTTATAGTTAATAAATCAATATATATTTTCAATATATATCTGTGTGGTGTCCCTTTCATTTGGTATTCAAGGGGGTTGTGTATGGTATAACAGCTGGCTTCACATGCCTTTCAGAGTTTAGCCTAAGACTGCTTTGTCCACGTTACCACTAGGATAACTGGTCTACAAGGTTGAATTACAACCATCATCATAAGGGTTGCTTGGCATGGTACAAAGTGATCACTAAGAATTAGTGAGCATTATATACCAGGCCAACTTCTCACATTGGTGAGCAGCGGATTGGGATCTGAGCTTGCTGTTGTTTTACCATTACAATCTTTGAGATTATCATTTGAAAGATCATACAGGTACCTGCTAGGTACATATAAAACAAGACTAGTATACTTAAGTTCTACTGAACTTAGTTGTTGTAGAGCAAAGGGAGTAGCACACCCTAGCTACAACTACTAGATAGGTTTAGTAGGTAAACACCAGTGTAGGTAGATTGCAACACATCCACCCATACTAGAGCAATGTCTGGAGCAGAGGGGTCCAGTGGACTTACTCCTGTTGAGAGTGACCCTCCAAGGGCACCATCCAAATTTGCTATTTTTTCCTTTAAGGAATTAAGACAGCTTTGAGTCTTAAGGGGTCTGAAGACAGGGCCTTCCCCTACTACAGACCACCTAATAGAGCTCTTAGACCAGTCTGAGACTCTAAAGCCCTCTAAAGCAAACCCCACAGGGAATGCTGAAGGAGGCCATCCTTCAGAGGATGACACTGTAGACACCCCTGCCCCTATCATCCTGGTAGATGAGGAAGCCTCCACCACTGGAGCTCCTCAGGTAGATGAGGAGGAAGAGGGAGAAGAGGAGGAGGTGGAAAGCAGTGAGTCAGATGATGACAGAGACAGTCAGGTGCTGGTCAGTAGACTGAACCAGGCTAACTTAAGCCAACTTGGGAATGAATCTGGTAACAACCCATTCAGACCCCCAGGTGGACTTAACCAGGGGCATAGGAGGAGGAGGAATCACTCAGGTGAATCCAATACCTCCCATGTCTCTAGAGGCTCTCATGGTCACTCCAGAAGGGAGATGACTAGCCCTCAGAGAAGGGAACATGAGGCCAAGTTGAGAGAATCTCAAATTAGAGAGGCTGAATTGAGAGTCCAGAGACAAGAGTTAGAAATTGCCCTGGCCCAAGAGAAACTTGCTAGAGCAAGACAGCCTAGAGAGAGTGGATTAGGATCCACTGGTGGCAGCAATATCCACAAGGATAAAGACAGGTCTTTTGATAACAGAAACCTGAGTAAGATTGTGCCCCCCTACAAAGCTGGGGATGATATCCATAAATGGATTACTGCAATGGAGAGAGCCTGCAGAGTACAGCAGATCCCTCAGGAGCAGTGGGCAGCAATCTTGTGGCTCTCCTTTGAAGGTAGAGGCCGAGACAGACTCCTCACAGTTAGTGATGGGGATTCTAGAAACTACCTGGTCCTGAAGAGTGCTCTGATTGATGGGTTAGGCTTAACCACTGAACAGTACAGGTTAATGTTCAGAGATACCCAGAAGACACAGACTCAGGACTGGTCTGAATTCGTTGAGTGTGCCACTAAGGCTCTGGAGGGCTGGTTGCTGGGAAGTAAGGTTACTGACTATACAGGATTGTATAATTTAATTATGAGAGAGCAAATCTTAAGTAATTGTCAAAATCAGCTTCTACATCAGCACCTGGTTGACTCTGATCTGACCTCCACACAAGAATTGGGTAGGAGGGCAGACAAATGGGTCAGAACCAGGATCAGGCCTAAGAACGAGGGTGGTGACCAAAAGAAAGAGACTACCAAGCCTCAAGAGAAGGGTGGGGATAAAAGTAAGGAAAAGACTTCCCCAGGGCCCCAAAACTCCAAGAATGGGGGTGGGTCCCAAGACACTTCTACAACCCAGAAAAAGCCTTATTGTCATACCTGTAAACAGGTGGGGCATTACAAAACAGATAGCTGTTGTCCCAAGAATGGCAATAAAGAGAATATACCTCCAGGTAAGGCTCCAACACCTCCTGTCACTGTTGGCAGTGGTCCCCCAGGTGGTGGGAGCACCCCCAAGAATTTGGGTGGGTTTACTTTTGGAGGACAGGTGGACTCTGGCCTATCCAGGTCCCCTAACTCAGATACTCTTGTCTATGAGACTGGCATGGGGTTTGCCAATTTCACTGCTTGCCCAAACACTTTGAGCAAGTATAGACAGGAGCCCCTCATCAATGGTTTGAAAGTTGAGGACTTCAGAGACACAGGGGCTAGCATCACCATGGTGGCTGAATGTCTAGTCCCCTCAAGGCAACTTTTACCTGATGCCAGATATCAGGTGACAAACATTGATGGCATAGAAACCAATCATCCCATGGCAGTAGTCAATCTTAGCTGGGGAGGTGTCACTGGCCCAAAGAGAGTGGCAGTGTCAGCCAACTTGCCTGTAGATTGCCTACTGGGTAATGATTTGGAAATCTCAGCCTGGGCTGAGGTTGAACTGCAAACCCATTCTAGAATGGTAAATCTCCATGGAAAGGTTAGTGGGGCTGTGATGGCTACAGCCCCAATCCAAGATGTCCTTCCTGAAAAGGTTGGGAGGGCTGAGCAAACCTCAGCCCCATCTTTAGATAACCTCCCTCCTGAAAAGAGTAGCAGGGCTGTACTGGTAACAGCCCATGCCCAAACTGAGTCTCCTCCTGAAAAGGTTGGAGGGGCTGTGATGGCCACAGCCCAAACTCAAACTGATACATGGGTAGTGAAGCCTGAAATGATGGATCACTCCACCCAAACAGAGAGCATGGAGGAGGAAAAGAAATCTCCCCCTCACCAGACTTTAGGAAAGGATCAGCCTCCTCAGGGAACTGATCTTACCCCTGATGAAGGAACTGTCCCAGAGGTTGTTAGGCCTGGCCTGACGGAGCCTCTGATGGCAGTGGACCCTTCTCAGGTGGGACCCAGTCTGGAGCAGGTAACCTGCCCCTCTCTACCTTGCCTTACTCAGCCCAGGGCTGCAGAGGACAAGAAGGACAGTGAGACCCAAAGGGCCCCCTGTCAAATAAAGTACCCCCATCAACAGATTAGGGGCACCGAAACTAGTAGCCCTAGTGAGGTGCAAACTTTAAAAACTCCTGAGGGATCCCCCTTAAAAGTAGTTAGGGACCTTCCCCAGATGGATATTGTTGGGCACAGCCAAACCTGGGACCCTAAGGGCCCAAACCTGAACTGTCCCTCCAGAAAACCAAACAGAGGGACTCAGCCTCCAGCTTTAGGTAGCCAGAGGTTTACCCTGAGAGCACAGTGCAACTCAGTCAGAGAAAGAAAGGCACACATGGTGGAGAGTGATTGGAGGAAGCTGAGCCCTACAGAGGAAACTCACTTCAGTACTCCATCACAACACCAGCCTTTGACTTTGCAAAGACACACCACAGGTAGAGATTCCCTATGGTGGAGACCCTCAGATGCCCTTAGGGTGAGGGATTGCTTAGTGGACCATGAGACAGGGGGTTACCAAGCCAGAGCTGGTACTTCCTTATATGGCCACTTAGGCAATATAGGCTTACCTGGTCAAGGATAGCCTTATCTCCTTTCGTTTGGGGGGGGGGTTATGTAGGAAGGTGGATATCTGACTATGGTTACCCCCAAACTTTTTGCCTGGTGTTTAGCTGGTTTTTGACATAGTTGGCCTGGGATCCTGCTATTCAGGGCCCCAGGCTGATTGCTTTCTCCTTAAAATGGACTCCATGTACCCTAGGTGCATAACATAATTGGAACTGGTTCACCTTATAGGCCCCTGTAACAGTGTACCCTAGGTACCCAGGGCATAGGTGCATCCAAGGCCTACTAGGGGCTGCAGCACGTCTTGTGCCACCCCTGGCCTGGCCTCCAGATTTGACACAACTGGCTGATCACTCAGCTGGGGTAAGTTGGTGTAATCACCTCTTACTTAGATATAGTATCCCTATATCTAACCTTAAACTGGACACATGTTAACCTGTAAGCCATTCCTATGGAAGGCCCCTGCAATCCTGGGGGCAGAGTGCGTGGTTACATGTGAGATGGTGCTCTAGCATGAGCTGAGCCTGTCTGCAGCTGTCGGGAACCACTCCCTAAGCTGTTCTGGGATATTGCCATACCATATACTCTTAAATGCATTATAATCCTCGCGGTTATATGCTATCTTTGGTTTGGCTTTATCAAAACATGTCGAGTAAGGTGTCATACGAATTGGAATACTATCCCCTCGACAGTTCTGTCGACGGGGATAGCATTCCACCCTTCTAGAGGGACACGACATGTGTGTAGCCTTAACCCCGGTTAAAGTTAAACAGAGCCTCAGCATCACAAAATGGATGCTGCCACCACAGACTCATGTCTGACCTCCTGCTGCTGGGAGTCCTTCCAGCGAGGAGGGACTGGACAAAGGGTTTCCTGCCTGGGGAGGTGCGAGCACCACCCCAGACAGGGTTTTGTTTATTGGGTAGGACAGGGCTGAATAGATTGAGACATGCCTGGGGCACACAAGGTGTCCCTGTGCATAAGCCAGCCCAAACCGGTTCTGGGGCTTTCCAGCCCCAGTCCTGGCGAGGAGCTGGACAAAGGAGAGGGGGTGTAACCACCCCCCTTCCTGGTCCCACCCATAGGGGAGGGACCTAGCAGGAGATCCACCCCTCAGATTGGAATAAGAGCGGGAGCAGTGCCATTGCACAGCAGATCATCCTGAATCAACTTTACACGAAGAAGAAGACTGGACTTCGACATTCTGCTGCACAGAAGACTGAAGAGAATCTCCCTTGTGGCCTAGGAGTGGCCACCCTGTGAACACAGGTACCAACCAGCAACTCTACGTCTGCTTTGCCGCTGCCTCCCGCCGGAGACCGAGCCCAGAGCCCGACAAGAACCAGACTCCCAGACCTCTCAGAGCCCGATCCACAGTCCCTGCAAAGAAGGGACCCGTGGAGGCACCGAGTGATGTGGGACCGGACCTCTTGGAAGACACTCGAGAAGCTGACTGCGCAGCTTCTGAGGCATCCTCGACGTTGTGCTTTGGGAACTGAGAACCCCCACCACCGAGCAGCCCTTGCACCAAAGATCAGCCCTCCAGCATCTCCACGATCTGCGTGGGGCCCTTTTGCATTGTGCCACTCGACGCGCCATCCCGGCCACTAGGCACGTGGTCAGCGGCAATCTTGGCGATGAACCCGAAGATTTACACAGCAGGTCTGGTTGCTCCAGACCTACCCAAGCTCCTGTGAAAAGGAGCACCCGCTCTGACCTTGCTGGTCCGAGTGAACAGCATCTTTCAACTTCAGCATGGCTTGCATTTGCCAAGGCCTGTTTGCTCCGATCAGGTCGCCGACACCGCCAACAGCGAGAAGCCTACGTGGGACAGTTCGTGACCGACTCCTGGACGTCCTTGACCCCGGGTATCCACGTGGCTGCAGAAAGAAGCTACCCGACAACGCCTGTTTGCACCCGACATCGCCTGGTTCCAATCTGGTTCCACGGTAGTCACTGGCTAGTGACTATGAACACTGTCCCCTCTGCTTTCAGGTCTTCACATCATCAGATCCACCCTTGGATCCACCGGAACTCTTCTCATCGAGCCGCCTGCAGCATCTTCAGCTCCAAGCACCATCGACCGGCGTGACGAAACCCGACACTACTTCGACCCTGTGCACCCGCTTCCTGTGGGTGAGGTAACTCAGCTCCGCCAGTGCTCCTGCATTGGTACACATCTCAAGGGCCTGTGTCTTAAGTTTTAACTCCGTAGGTCACTCGGAAGGTTCCTAACTTTCTAACTTTGTACTTTTTACGCACCATAGACTTTGCATTGGAAAGTGCGTGCACTTTGAACACTGCACCCGAGTCCCGCGGGCCTTTCCCGACTTAGTCACTGCTAGTCTCGAATAGCTCCAGCGATTCCCAAGGCCCTAGGCCTGTTCCCTTTCCTATTGGTATCTCTTATACCACTTTCTTAGTATATGGTTTAGGTGGCCCCTAGGGCTCATCCATATTGTGCAACTTTTGTGTATTTTAAACTGTCTTGTGATTTAACGCTTGTGCTTCTGTGCTCATAAAGAGTCCAGGGGATTTTATAGTTAATAAATCAATATATATTTTCAATATATATCTGTGTGGTGTCCCTTTCATTTGGTATTCAAGGGGGTTGTGTATGGTATAACAGCTGGCTTCACATGCCTTTCAGAGTTTAGCCTACGACTGCTTTGTCCACGTTACCACTAGGATAACTGGTCTACAAGGTTGAATTACAACCATCATCATAAGGGTTGCTTGGCATGGTACAAAGTGATCACTAAGAATTAGTGAGCATTATATACCAGGCCAACTTCTCACAAGTGGCACCACTGTATTACGGCCTGGTAAGAAGCCCGACTGATCATCATGGATCAAGGCGGGGAGGACTGTCATAAGTCTGGTAGCGATGAGTTTCGCTAGGACTTTCACTTCGGAGTTGATAAGTGAAATTGGTCGGTTGGAGCCGTAATCATCGGTTTGTTACGTTTACAAATGACCACTATTGATGCCATCCGTTGGTCCAGTAGCGGTACACAAGCGGGTGGTGATGGACGGAGCATCTGAATGAATCAAACACTCACACCCAGTCAAAAGATCTGGGTTTAATCCATCACCGTTCTTTAGCCCACTCTGCCACCCCTGGTCAGACATGGCTATATGCAAATCAGTCTGACCCTGTGCCTCATGGGAAAAGTCCAGCCCGAACTGCCAAGCCATGTCTTCCCTAGACCGGAAACAAGCTTCCAAGGACCGGTTTCTGGCATTCCAGCCGTCTTCAGCCCGGCTTGCTTGAATCCAGTGGCAAAGTGAGCAAGGGACTCAAGTCAGAGCATACCCTGCCACGCTTATGGCGGTCAAAAGCAGTACAAAAGGGGGTGGTGATGGACGGAGCATCTGAATTAATCAAACACTCACACCCAGTCAAAAAATTTGTGTTTAATCCATCACCGTTCTTTAGCCCACTCTGCCACCCCAGTTCAGACATGGCTATATGCAAATCAGTCTGACCCTGTGCCTCATGGGAACAGTCCAGCCCGAACTGCCAAGCCATGTCTTCCCTGGATCGGAAACAAGCTTCCGAGGACCGGTTTCTGGCATTCCAGCTGTCTTCAGCCGGGCTTGCTTGAATCCAGTGGCAAAGTGAGCAACGGACTCACGTCTGAGCATACCCTGCCACACTTATGGCGGCCAAAAGCGGTACAAAAGGGGGTGGTGATGGACGGAGCATCTGAATTAATCAAACACTCACACCCAGTCAAAAGATCTGGGTTTAATCCATAACCTTTCTTTAGCCCCCTCTGCCAACCCAGTTCAGACATGGCTATATGCAAATTAGTCTGACCCTGTGCCTCATGGGAACAGTCCAGCCCAAACTTCCAAGCCATGTCTTCCCTGGACTGGAAACAAGCTTCCAAGGACCGGTTTCTGGCATTCCAGCCGTCTTCAGCCCGGCTTGCTTGAATCCAGTGGCAAAGTGAGAAAGGGACTCACGTCTGAGCATACCCTGCCACACTTATGGCGCCCAAAAGCGGTACAAAAGGGGGTGGTGATGGACGGAGCATCTGAATTAATCAAACACTCACACCCAGTCAAAAGATCTGTGTTTAATCCATCATCGTTCTTTAGCCCACTCTGCCACCCCAGTTCAGACATGGCTATATGCAAATCAGTCTGACCCTGTGCCTCATGGGAACAGTCCAGCCCGAACTGCCAAGCCATGTCTTCCCTGGACCGGAAACAAGCTTCTGAGGACCGGTTTCTGGCATTTCAGCCGTCTTCAGCCCGGCTTGCTTGAATCCAGTGGCAAAGTGAGCAAGGGACTCACGTCTGAGCATACCCTGCCACACTAATGGCGGCCAAAAGCGGTACAAAAGGGGGTGGTGATGGACGGAGCATCTGAATTAATCAAACACTCACACCCAGTCAAAAGATCTGGGTTTAATCCATCACCGTACTTTAGCCCACTCTGCCAACCCAGTTCAGACATGACTATATGCAAATCAGTCTGACCCTGTGCCTCATGGGAACAGTCCAGCCCGAACTGCCAAGCCATGTCTTCCCTGGACCGGAAACAAGCTTCCGAGGACCGGTTTCTGGCATTCCAGCCGTCTTCAGCCCGGCTTGCTTGAATCCAGTGGCAAAGTGAGCAAGGGACTCAAGTCAGAGCATACCCTGCCACACTTATGGCGGCCAAAAGCGGTATAAAAGGGGGTGGTGATGGACGGAGCATCTGAATTAAGCAAACACTCACACCCAGTCAAAAGATCTGGGTTTAATCCATCACCGTTCTTTAGCCCACTCTGCCACCCCAGTTCAGACGTGGCTATATGCAAATCAGTCTGACCCTGTGCCTCATGGGAACAGTTCAGCCCGAACTTCCAAGCCATGTCTTCCCTGGACCGGAAACAAGCTTCCGAAGACCGGTTTCAGGCATTCCAGCCGTCTTCAACCCGGCTTGCTTGAATCCAGTGGCAAAGTGAGCAAGGGACTCACGTCTGAGCATACCCTGCCACACTAATGGCGGCCAAAAGCGGTACAAAAGGGGGTGGTGATGGACGGAGCATCTGAATTAATCAAACACTCACACCCAGTCAAAAGATCTGGGTTTAATCCATCACCGTTCTTTAGCCCACTCTGCCACCCCAGTTCAGACGTGGCTATATGCAAATCAGTCTGACCCTGTGCCTCATGGGAACAGTTCAGCCCGAACTTCCAAGCGATGTCTTACCTGGACCGGAAACAAGCTTCCGAGGACTGGTTTCAGGCATTCCAGCCGTCTTCAACCCGGCTTGCTTGAATCCAGTGGCAAAGTGAGCAAGGGACTCACGTCTGAGCATACCCTGCCACACTAATGGCGGCCAAAAGCGGTACAAAAGGGGGTGGTGATGGACGGAGCATCTGAATTAATCAAACACTCACACCCAGTCAAAAGATCTAGGTTTAATCCATCACCGTACTTTAGCCCACTCTGCCAACCCAGTTCAGACATGACTATATGCAAATCAGTCTGACCCTGTGCCTCATGGGAACAGTCCAGACCGAACTGCCAAGCCATGTCTTCCATGGACCGGGAACAAGCTTCCGAGGACCGGTTTCTGGCATTCCAGCCGTCTTCAGCCCGGCTTGCTTGAATCCAGTGGCAAAGTGAGCAAGGGACTCAAGTCAGAGCATACCCTGCCACACTTATGGCGGCCAAAAGCGGTACAAAAGGGGGTGGTGATGGACGGAGCATCTGAATTAATCAAACACTCACACCCAGTCAAAAGATCTGGGTTTAATCCATCACCGTACTTTAGCCTACTCTGCCAACCCAGTTCAGACATGACTATATGCAAATCAGTCTGACCCTGTGCCTCATGGGAACAGTCCAGCCCGAACTGCCAAGCCATGTCTTCCCTGGACCGGAAACAAGCTTCCGAGGACCGGTTTCTGGCATTCCAGCCGTCTTTAGCCCGGCTTGCTTGAATCCAGTGGCAAAGTGAGCAAGGGACTCAAGTCAGAGCATACCCTGCCACACTTATGGCGGCCAAAAGCGGTATAAAAGGGGGTGGTGATGGACGGAGCATCTGAATTAAGCAAACACTCACACCCAGTCAAAAGATCTGGGTTTAATCCATCACCGTTCTTTAGCCCACTCTGCCACCCCAGTTCAGACGTGGCTATATGCAAATCAGTCTGACCCTGTGCCTCATGGGAACAGTTCAGCCCGAACTTCCAAGCCATGTCTTCCCTGGACCGGAAACAAGCTTCCGAGGACCGGTTTCAGGCATTCCAGCCGTCTTCAGCCCGGCTTGCTTGAATCCAGTGGCAAAGTGAGCAAGGGACTCACGTCTGAGCATACCCTGCCACACTAATGGCGTCCAAAAGCGGTACAAAAGGGGGTGGTGATTGACGGAGCATCTGAATTAATCAAACACTCACACCCAGTCAAAAGATCTGGGTTTAATCCATCACCGTACTTTAGCCCACTCTGCCAACCCAGTTCAGACATGACTATATGCAAATCAGTCTGACCCTGTGCCTCATGGGAACAGTCCAGCCCGAACTGCCAAGCCATGTCTTCCCTGGACCGGAAACAAGCTTCCTAGGACCGGTTTCTGGCATTCCAGCCGTCTTCAGCCCGGCTTGCTTGAATCCAGTGGCAAAGTGAGCAAGGGACTCACGTCTGAGCATACCCTGCCACAATTATGGCGGCCAAAATCGGTACAAAAGGGGGTGGTGATGGACGGAGCATCTGAATTAATCAAACACTCACACCCAGTCAAAAGATCTGGGTTTAATCCATTACCGTTCTTTAGCCCACTCTGCCACCCCAGTTCAGCCCTTTAGGAACTCGATAGGGACACCGTTGGGGCCCATAGCTTTACCTGATTGAACGGCAAACAAATCATTACCAACCTCCTCTGCTGTGAGGTCTGCCTCCAATTCCTGCACTTCAGATTCGGAAAGAGTGGGAAGTCTCATCTCGGCCAGGACTAGTTTAGACTCTTCGGCCCTATAGTGTGCTCTGGCTGTGTAGACACCTACTAGGTGGGTGGCAAAGGCCTCTGCTATTTCACCCGGGTCCATGACAGTAGACCGGTCTGGTGTGGTAATCTCTGGGATCCATCGAGATCCCTGCTCACGTTTTTCGAGCCATGCCAGCAGTTTACCTGCCCTGCCCCCCAGTTGGTAAACACAATGGCGGGTCTTTAAGAGCTTGGCCTGTGCTTTCTCAAGGGCCAACGCTTTGTATTCTAGTTGTTTCGCGCGGAGGCGAGTCGCCGTTTTGTCTGTGGGGCTTGCATTGTTGAGTGATTCCAGGTGGGTAAGGTCTGTTTCAACCCAAAGTAGATGTTCACTCTGTTTGTGAGTGTAGCCAGTTTTGAGAGCTAATGCCTTGCCCTTATGTACTACCTTGTAAGCCTCCCATATAGTTATGGCCGATTTCACAAAGCTTCCATTTTCCGCGAAGTAGTATTCTGTGTGCTCTAGCAGGCAGTATTTTATGTCAGGGATTTTTAGGAGCAAGGGCGTTATGATTATGGGGCCGCGAGATCTCTGGCGGTAATGTGTGAATTCCAAAGTAAGTGGGGAGTGGTCAGAGATTCCCCCAGGGAGCCCTTCAGGGTGGTGAAAAAACTCCAGATAGGTGGTAGGGGAGAACAGATAATCTATGCGAGAGCTGCTGTTGTGGGCATTGGAGTAGTGTGTGAAGTAAGAAGTAGTTGGGTGGGACGAGCGCCATAGGTCTTCAAGCCCCATTGTCTGTGTGAATTCAGATAGATCAGAGCTCGGCTTGTGTGACGTGCGCTGGGGTGCCGATCCTGGGTATCATTCATTGTCTTGTTGAAATCACCCCCAATAAGTAGGGGTCCTTGTGGGAGATCTAACATTATGCGCTGTAGGGCCTGTAAAGCAGCTGTGCCCAAGGTTGGAGGGATGTAGACTGAAATAACGTTTAACGGTTTGCCTTCCCAGGTGGCCTCTAGTACAGCGAAACGACCCAAGGGGTCAGCCCATGTTTTTGTACACGTCAGTGCAACATTCTTCCAAATTCATATACTAGGAGTACAGAGGGATTTACAGGACCAGGTCGCCCTCCACTCAAGCAATCAAAAAGACAACGTGACCTAGTCCGCAAGGCAATCGTTTTGTGTATATCTGTGGGTATACGTGGATATGTCTAAAGATCATTCCAACACACCTTTAAGTTTAACAATAGGTGTATTACTCCAGATACTTGCCAGTAAGTCATAAAAGTAGCCAATCTCTGATACATCTAACTTTAGACAACACAGGACATACATTCACAAGAGAGACGACACATGAAAAAATGTGTGAGTAGCTAGAAGACACCTCACGGGCGCACCACCATTGGGGCCCCTGGTTGGTACTCACCAGGGTGGCCCTGTTCTCATCATTGGTATCAACTAGCTTAACGGAAACGTGACCGACTCCCAAAAGGAAAAGACAGTGAATGGTGCAGTGAACACAAACTTATATGTGACAAGGACTAACAACGTTCAACATATAACAAAACAAATACTGAGCGCACAAGAATAAGGACCTCTTTATTTGTATTCTCCTGTCCGCTAACAGTAAACACATATATAAAACAAAGAGAGAAGCGAATACTCCCTATCGATTCGCTTACAACTCGCTGCCGACATGTTTCATTGCCATGGTCAATATTCAGGCAATTTCTTCAGGGCAAAGATGTTTTTTTAAAAAGCCACTGCCAGCAAAGTACTGCGGTTTGGGTGCTGTAAATCAAAGAAAGAAAGCACGTGTAAGGAGCTATCTGTGTTTGCACTGTGTGCTGTATATCATTGCCAACCAGCCACACTGCGGAAATGTAAATTACCTGGCTTACAGCTTCGACTTTCATACCATTACATTCATCAATTTTGAAAAGTCGGGGACCCACTCCCACTCGGTAAGTGCGGTCTATCCTCCCGTGAAAATGTATCTATTCAAGACAAAAGGAAACAGCCCCGCGCAGGCGGACATTAGGAAAAGCTAATCTAGTCTCACCGGGAGCTCCGTTTCCAAAAGCTTCGTGTGCTGCAAAGTAAAGTAAATACCACTGGCAAAGGATTCATCGGCGTCTCCTCAGCACCGGATCGCCGAGTGTTTGGGGCGTGTGATATTTATTTTCAGTTACAAGTTTCTCATTGGCTCTCAGTGTCACGTGATTAGACTCAGACCCGGCTAAATCTAGAGCGAGCACCTGATTGGTTATGGCGCTCGCTTGCCGTGGTATCTCGATTCCAATTGGCCATGGCCGTTAAAGGGTTCGGTAGGCGGTGCTGCGTGTGGATTTATTTGTAAAAGTAAACACAAACATGATATTGTTTTTAAATAGTATGATTTAAAGGAGGCGCGCCGGTGTTGTGGGGCAGGTGCTCAGTGGAGCTGCTCAATTCAAATTGTTATATCCCATATTTATACAAAGACATCTATGCAATTGATGAAATTTAATAAAGGTCAGTGGTCATCGCCCTTGTAGGGCAAGTGCTCAGTGGAGCTGCTCCATTCAAATTATTATATCTCATGTAATCAATTAATGAAAATTAATAAAGACCAGTGGTCATGGCCCTTAGTAAGATGATATGTATATTTCTCTTATTCATATTTTCGTGGTGGGTGACAGATACTATCAACAGAGAAGAGGTTTTGTTTACAACAGCTCAACCCCCATGCGATGGAATTAGTGAATCTAACTTACAAGGTAATTTTCATTCTATCCAAATGTTTGACCATAGAGTACTGTGCCAAGGAACAACTATAACTGTGTATCAGGAGTCCTGCTCAACGCAGTTTGTTCCATTCCAACAATTCATTTAACCCCTGCTGTTCACTCCGCTCTTGATATATCCAGCGTGCCTCTTTTGTCAACAGGCGTCTTTCCATGGGTTGCGCTTCACCTACCACTCTTTCCAAAACCACCCAGGAAAATGCATGTTTGTTACGATGGCAATGCTGCACTAGTTTGGTGGTCAATTTTCCTTGTCGTATGGTGCTTAGGTGTTCCTGAATACGGAGCTTAATCTTGCGTGTTGTAAGTCCAATGTATTCCAGGCCGCATTCACAGCTCAATCTGTACACAACATTTACAGTGTTACAGTTACTGAAATGGTTTAATGACCATATCTTCCCAGATTTTAGTGTGACAGTGGTGCATTTTTCGGTAAGATGGCAGACTGAGCAACCCCCACAAGGGTAGTGGCCATTCGGTACAGTGGTTCTTTCAGTTGGTGTTCTCTCTACCATTCTTGTATGGACTAATTTGTCCTTGAGATTCTGTGCTCTACGGAACGCAAACCGAGGTGGTGGCATTTTATTCTCTTGTGAATGTATGTCCTGTGTTGTCTAAAGTTAGATGTATCAGAGATTGGCTACTTTTATGACCAACATTCTTCCAAACCAGGATTCCGGTCCCTCTTGATCCGGAGGTGAAGCCTGCTTGAACGAGTAGTTTATAGCCTCCCCGATGCAGATCCATTTTTCGAAGATCGGCCCGTAGCAGCATTACTTCTATATTCACTGAGTCAATACAGGTCTCTAGTGAGGACCGGACCCCAGCGATCGCCTCCATGACATCATCTAGGGTGGGGGGCCTTGCCTGCAGAGGGGGAGTCACCGTCTTAGAGTTAGTATCAGGGGCAGTGTCTTTAGTCTCCCCTTTTGAGCCCCATGATAATTTACTGATTTGTCTTTGGTTGGGGGGTCGATATTCCTTACCGGAGGCCATTATGAAGTGCAGATCTTGCAGGAGGCCGTACAGACGCAGACTCAAGAGGCGCCCAATTTAAAGGGGGGCCTCTCATCGATCGTGGTGGGGGCCGAGCTCTTCTGGAATACACGCCTTTGAAAATTGCAGATCTACAGGATCCCAGGAGGTGGGGGCAAACGGCAGTTCACAGAAGAAGAGGGGGAGCAGGAACACCACTGCCAGGTAGAAAGGCCCCACAGCTCAAGTCTCAGGTCCACGGTGGGGGAGTGGGAAGGACCTCAGCTTCCCGGTGAGGTCGAGTGTAGAGGGGTGGAAGGGCTCCCCCGGGTCACCCCCTCCCTCGCAGCGCCCGGGAAAAACCGAAGGGGTCGCAGAGGCAGGATTCAGGCTGGCACTATGGCACACTGCATCCACTACAGAGTCCAGTTCAGGGCGCAGAGTGGCGCACAGACCCCACCCGGCTGTATCCACCGGCTGCACCTACGACCTCGGAGGGCCGAGCATCGCAAAGTGGGGGCTCCCAGCACTTCAGGAGCCTCCAGAAGTCAGGGTGGGCACAGAGATCGAGCACTGCGTCAGAGAGGAGGAGGGGTGAGTGCCGCCCTCAGCTCGTCCAGATAGGGCCCAAGGCGATGTGTGGACTCTCACCCAACAGGCTGTAAAGAGGCTTAGAAATCTCCCCTTCCGTCTTAGCCACGAGATCAGGCAGGAGGAGGTGGTCCACTCGATGGGGCAGTATGCCTGGCCGTTGCGCCGCCAAGCAGAAAAAGAGCCTGATGCCACCGGTAGTTGCAGGGCGGTCCCCGGCAGTAGGCCCAAATCTGGGTACTGGCGTGGATGCAGATGCAGGGCGGCAGAGAGGGCCTGTTGATCTCTGTTGCTCGTCGCCCGGGGGGGGGCAGCAAGGCGGGGCTAGGCAGTAGTGGTGGGGAATCACCCCCACAAGACTCAACAGGGTTGCTTGCAGGGATGTGGGGCTACTGGACGGCGGGAGCGGCCCCGGAGTTTGTTGAAGGGCTTCTGGTGATCGCGGCCGGCATCTTTGGCTGAGGGAGGGCCAGCCTTCGGGACCAAACTTTGGTGGTTAGGAGTATCTGGTGGGCAGCAGAGGCTCAGTAGGGACGCCCAGACGGTCAGTAATCTCTTGGCTATCGGATATGAGCGGCCTGGGAGCACTAAGACAGGATAGGCAGCAGTGCGGTAGCGAGGGCCGATCAGCCGCTTCCGGGTGCGACCATTCTCCTCGGTTGCAAGCCACGCCCCCCTCTAAATTGCTCCTTTGACTAAGTTATTGATATGGTCCTTTAGTGACATATCTTTGTCCAGGGTGAAACCTAAGGATTTAGCTGTGTTGGATAGAGTGAGCGGACAGTTTAGGGATTTGAGGTCAGTGATCCAGCCTTAGAAAAGGAGGTGGTTACTTTTGGAAGAGAATAGAATGATTTTGGTTTTGTTAGGGTTCAATTTTAGATATTTGGAGTAAAACCAGGATTGAATCTTGCTCAGTGTGTTAAGATGAAGGATGTCGCTGTGTGATTTGATTTTGTAGTAGAGGTGCGTGTCATCATCATAGAGGTGATAATTAATCACAGTTTCTTTAAAAAGGATAGTAAGGGGTTCCATGAAGAGGTTGAAAAGAGAGGGAGAGAGAATTGAGTCCTGGGGGACACCCAGAGAGACAGTAGTAGAATTAGAGAGGCAGGAGTTGATTTTAATTTGTTGTTTTCGGTGTTGGAGGTAGGACGTGAACCAGTTTACGACTGTGCCATTGAGGCCAGAACGAGTCTTGAGAGATTCCAGTAAGGATGAATGGTTGACTGTATTGAAAGCAGATGAGAAGTCCAGAAGGATAAGAAGACAAGCATCTCCATTCTCTAAAGAACCATGAACGTCGTCAGCAAACATTAAGCATGGCAGTTTTGGTGCTGCAGCCTTTCCTGAAACCAGATAGGAAGGAGTCTAGTAGGTTGTATTTGTCGAGTTGTTGTAAGACACATTTCTCCACGGTTTTAGCTAGGAGTTGGAGGTTAGATTTGGGGCTGAGGTTGTTGGAATCATTGGGGTCTGCTTTGTGGTTTTTAACAATGGGAGTGATTTGCCCAAGTTGAAGGGATTTTGTCCAACATGGGCTGTACTAGATTTGTCAGGAGTCGGTCTTTGGTATGAGAGGTCGGCTTTAATTTCGCAATGATATTAAAGACTTCAAGCTCAGTGAGGGATTTGAAATGTGTCCAAGTGTAATTTTTTAATTGTGTGTTGGAAAGGATGTCTCTAGTACCAATTAGAGTAATTTCATTGTAGAAAGGATCAGGAGGACTGATTGTTGTGGAGAAAGGGTAGATGTTAAGAGAGACTTGCAGAGTAGAGAAGGCCATGATTTGAGGGAAGGATTGATCAATTGTGGCAATTTTTTCAGTGAAGACGCTTTCAGTTTCATCACATTTTTAATTTTAGGCCAACAAGTCAGGAGGTGCAGATGAGGTTTGTCTTCTGACAATATTGAAAAGTTTTCTAGGCCTATTTTTAGCAGATCAATTTGGGAACGGAAAAAAAGAAGCTTTTTCTTTGAAAATATGCTTCTGATAAGCTAACCTTGCAGATGAAAGGAGAGCTAAATGTAAAGGCTAGGGTTGTTGCATCCAAGTTCTTTCTGCTTGTCTAAGATGTCTTTATTTATTGAGCTCAGAATTGAACTCAAGATTTAGATTGGATTGCTCTTTGTTGTTTAAGCGGTGCAACTTGGTCAAAAACATCAGTTATTCCCTTGTTGAAGTGTTTGGTAAGCTCGTTTGCATTTTGGGACTGCTGGAGAAGTTGGAGTTGAGCATGAATTTTTGACTCAAGTTCGGTAGGAGGGACTTATTTGAGGCTTCTAGTCCACATCTTTGGTTTGTTATTTAGGACTGGGGGAGGAAATGCAAAGGTCAAGATGTTGAACAGAATGAGATTGTGGTCAGACCAGTCAATGGGGACTATGTCAGTAAGGGAGACCAGATCATTGCTAGTGGTTATGGCATCAAGTGTAGCACCTTCGATATTGGTAGTTGTGTTGCATAGTTGCTTTAGGTCATTCATCTTAAGAAGGTTAGCGAGGCACCTGGCAGTGAAGTCTTCTGCATTATTCCAATGGATGTTATAATTTTGTTGCATAGTTGCTTTAGGTCATTCATCTTAAGAAGGTTAGCGAGGCACCTGGCAGTGAAGTCTTCTGCATTATTCCAATGGATGTTATAATTTCATTCTTCGAGTCAGAAAGGGAGAAATGAGTAAGAAGTTCAGATATTTCTCTGGCAAAGGGGAGGAGCTCCCCTGGAGGGTGGTAGATATTATGTAATTTGATAGGTTGGGAGCCTTTGATATCGAGCTCAACACCAATGTATTCAAAGGTCGAGCATTCAGTATTCTTTAGAAGGGAGAGTTGAATTTCGGTTTTGTGGATTAAGGCTAGACCTCTACCTGTTCGATCAGGTCTGTCATGTCTGATGATGGAGTAGCCAGGCGGAGTAAGTAGGTCAAGGATGGTCATCGAGTGGTCATTGAGGCAGGTTTCTGTGAGGAAAGCAATGGTAATACCCTCATCTCGGATGGTTTCAGTAATCTCTGTAGAATGTAGTGCAGCAGATCAACAGTTTACGATCATGCAAGAAAGAGGGTTAAGATTATACTTAGCTTATTTGAGGGTGTGGATGGTGGTCTATTGTGCCGGAGGTCTGGGTGAGTTGTGAGTTGCTGGGACTTCGATTTAAGCCCACTATTACTGGGATGTTGGAAGAAGGGAAATGGTCAGTGGCCTGGAACTTAGGGAGATAAGATTTGCTAAGGGTATTTTAGTTCCAAAGAGGATTGAGTGCAATGAGCAGGGTAGGGCCTGGTTGCCCACCTGCAAAGGGGGATGGTTGGCCAAGGGGAGCATTGAGATAAGTTGGGAGAACTAGTGGGTGAAGTATTATAAGAGATGGGGTGGGTCCAGGTATTTTGGTCTGAGAGATCTAGTCTAAAATGTGGTAATTCTACAGCCAGAGGGTTGAGTTTCAGTTCCATTCTGTTCTGAATCTGTGCAAAAGATTTTGAGGGGTATCCCACAGTATTTGTATGTGTATTTTGTATTTGAATATATTTATAGAGCACATCAATCATCCAGAAGGACAACAGGGTACTAGGACGGAATTTTAGAGCAATTCAAGTTGTTCTTAATATGATTAGTATCTAGACAACAAAGTGGTTTTCAGTTTTTTTCTGAACAGGAGATGATCTTCTGTCAGGCAAAGATCAAGGGTCATGTTGTTCCAAAGAACCACAGCTGCTTTAGAAAATGATCAGTCACCCATCCTGACCTTGGATGTGCGTTTGACTGGCGCAAAGGCTAGGTGGCACGATCTCAAACTGCGTGTAGAGACATGGAATTGTAACTTATCTTGCAGGATATGTGATCCTTTTTTATGCAGGGTTTTATGCGCAAAGCATAAAAGCTTGAAGCTATCTCTCTTGCGTACAGGTAGCCAGTGTAATTCCTTCAGGCAGTGAGATACTGAACAGTATTTTCTTTCATTACAGATTAATTTAGCGGCCGCATTCTGGACTACCTGGAGTCTAGAAAAGAGGTAGTAAGCCATGCCAACATAGAGGGCATTGCCGTAGTCCAGTCTGCTCAGGAACAAAGCTTGCGATATTATTTCTCTGCAGTTAGAAGGGATCCAGGGGAAAAGTCATCTGAAAAGTTTCAGAATGACAAAGGTTTTTTCCGCACAAAATGAGTACTTGGTCCTGCATGGATAGAGTGTCATCAAAAATGATGCCCAAATATTTTGCCGCACGCTTGGGTTTTGGGGCAGTGCTTAATGCCTGGGTCACCAACTATTATCTCAAATTGCCTGGGCACCCCCGAAAAGCAGGATTTCAGACTTCTTGGCATTTCGTTTAAAACAGTGCTGGGACATCCAGCTTGCAAGTTCATTGAGACAATTTATTCGGTTTTCCTTAGTCTCTATGTTGTTCAGACTATTTCTCAGGGGAATCATCAATTGGGTATCGTCGGCGTAGGAGCAAATGTCAAAGCCCCATTTCCTACAAATATCAGCTAAAGATTAAACATATGCAATAAGAAGGGTAGGACTTAAAGTGGCTCCTTATAGGACTCCATGCTTAATGCTTTTTGAGGAGGAGGAGGTACAGGATTCCATTTGAATTGTTTGGGTTCGGTCTTTAAGAAAGGAGGCGAACGATGACAAGGCTTTAGTGCAAATCCCTTTTTTGTGTAGGATTTGAAGTAATTTGGTATGTGATACGGTGTCAAAAGCCACAGTAAGTCTAATAAGATCAATGCTACAGCTCTACCTTGGTCAACTTGTGATCTTATATTGTCAGATACAGCTAGTAAAGTGGCCTTGGTGCTGTTATTTGCCCTAAAACTAGTCTATGAGGGATCAAATAAGTTGTTGTTTCAAGGAAAATGGTGAGTTGTTTGTTGACTATTCGCTCCAAAAATTTAGATAGGTATGGTAATTGGGAAATTGGGCTGTAGTTGGCTGGATAGACCACTGTTTTCTTCCATATATCAGTAAAAGAGGCTTGCTCAAAAGACTGGTTGAACATTTTGGTGACAAGGAGACATAAGGCTGGCACTAGTCTAATAAAAATGAAATGTGGGCAAGGATCAAGTGTAGATCATGCCTTAACCTCAGCCATAGCATTGGTCACCTGTTCTTCTGAAAAAGGAGTCAGAGTGTCGAGAGGGATTTTTGCAGAGGGGTAAAGAGCCAGATTTTCCTAATCAGTATTAGCCTCTTCATGCGGATTATCAAAGAACGTATACATTTTTGTCACTTTATCAGTGAAAAAATTATTATTTAGCTCACAGTTCTCTGTCATGGGAGCCATAGTTTGCGATAGAATGGAAGGTTTACAAAGTTCACGAAAAACTTTGTAAAGTTCCTTAGATGAGCTGCCATTATCTTCAAACCTTCTTGTGTAATAGTTTGTTATGACTTGTTTAAGCGCGCTGTGATAATTTTTCAATTCAGATAAGTAATTTTGTCTATCAATGCTGTCCTTTGACAGTCTCCATTTGTGCTCCAAAGATCGACATTTTCATTTATTTATTTTTCATTCAGGGGTGTACAATCTTTCGGATCGGGAGTTAGAAGCAGATTGTAAGAGGGCAGCTGATAAACAAGCAGAGCTAGAGGGAAATGCAACAGAGTCATGGTGAGTGAAATGAGTAGCAAAGGCTTCTTGGGGGATTAGGTTCCATGCTCTTTTCCCTATTTGATATGTTGTTTCAGCCTTGGAGGATTTGATTGGTAAAATTAAGGAGAAAGAAATTAGGGAATGATCTGTCCAATGGAGTGGTTTAATCTCATGAATGTTAATGGTCATTATGTTAGAGAACTTTACGTCCAGGGTGTGTCCAGCCACATGGGTTGGTCCCCAAATCCTCTAGGTTAGTTGCATTATAGCGAAATCGTTTTCCAGGTGTTTAACGCCTGGATTGGCTGCATTTTCATAATGAAGGTTAAAATCGCCTAGGACTAAAAACTGGCTCTGTTTTTGGTAAAGGGGAAGAAGTTGTGCAAGTAAGTCAGTGCCTATTCCAGAATGATGGTCTGTAGGGTTGTAAATAATTGCCCCTCCCAGTAGTGTATTTTTTTCCCTTTAAACCTGAGAAAGCTAGGATCTTGTGGGACCCTGCTTGGATAGTTATAATGGGAATTCAGGAGAGGTGGTCTTTGAAAAGAATGGCTAAACAGCGGCCTCTCCTGCCCTTTCTGTCCTGTTTTAATATTTTATAGCTGGGTGGTAGGGCAGAGACAATGTTAGGGTTATTGTTATCATCCAGGCAGGTTTCTGTAGCAAAAGCCAAGTCTGGGCCTAAATCATCTAGTGTGTCCCAAATCTCAGTGCTATGTTTAGGGAGTGACCTAGTATTGAAATAGAGGCAGTTTAAGGTCAGGTTGCTAAGGTGATTGTTTGTAACTACTCCTGAGGGCAGGGTATGCTCGTCTTGACTTCCCCATTTGCAGTCGAGGAAGGTGAAAGGGCATTCGAACTCCACCGGAGAAGCTTTTAAACAACACATATTTGTATTTTGTTTACCAGCCAATTTGAGGAGCTCATCTCTTAAGTATGTATTTGGAGGGGGTCCTTCTGGGGTGCAGAGGGCTGAGTTTTTGGGCCCTGGGCCCAGTCGGGCGAAGTCGGGCGCAGAAGTGCTTGCCTAAGGCGCCTTTGGATTGCCAGCTGCGTGCCAGCTGCGTGCCCGCTGCGCGCGCCCTCTGTGGGTCGAGGCAGGCATCTACTTTATATGGTTCCGGTTGGACAGCTAGACTGCCAACCGTCACTGCTCTTACTGCTGGGGGTGGGTACATCTGGTTTGCGTCCTAATTCCCTCCACGCAAATGGAACACTCTATGGTGGACCAGGGAGGCACACAGCAAGGGCTGGGCGCAGTGTGCAAATATGCAATTTGTTTCAGTTCAGTCAGAAACTTATTAACATCAATTTAAAATGCTTTTAAAAACAAGAGTGCTCAGAACAGTTCTAAAATCACTGGGAGTCCTTACCCAGGCGCTCCGTTTTCTGTAATGGTTCAAAAACGTACTGATATGGCTCCTAATTGTGTCCGCTGTACATTCAGGCAGGCATCTACTTTATATGGTTCCGGTTGAACAGCTAGACTGCCAAACGCCGCTGCGCTTACTGCTGGAGGTGGGATATGTCTGGTCCGCGTCCTAATTCCCTCCATGCAAACGGAACACTCCGTGGTGAACCAGGGAGGCAAGCAGTAAGGCTGGGCCAGTGTGCAAATATGAAATTTGTTTCAGGTGAGTCGGAAACATATTAAAATCCATTTAAAATGCTTTTAAAAACAAGAGTGCTCGAAACAGTTCTAAAATCACAGCAAGACCTTACCCAGGTGCTCTGTTTGCTGTAATGAATCAAAACCTAACTGATACGGATCTTAAATACGTTTAAAAACAAGAGTGCCTAAAACAGTTCTAAAATCACAGGGAGCCCTTCAATGGCGTAGCTAGAGCTTGTGGCGCCCGGGGCTATCCCTCAGATTGCCGCCCCCCTTGAGGGGAAAAAAGACGGCGAGCACTTTAAAAAGGTCCGAGAGACGCGTAGTATCGCTGCTAATAGTTACCTCGATCATGCAAGTTATGTGCACATACATGACACAGTCTAAGACTACACAGTTGAATACACCGATGGTCGGCAGTACAAAGGAGAACACACACACTGCATATTCTATCTGGGGACTCAGAAAAACTGTCTGTGACATCCATCAGAGAGCTGCATGAACAATTACAACACAAAAGGAGTGCATACCACATGTCAGCCCTACATGAAGTTAGAATTTTTTAAATCCTGTTTTATGCTGCTAAAGTTTTGAGAAACTTCAATGTTATGCTGTCCGAAAAATTTCCCAAGGTAAGTTTGTCTTTGCTTTCCTTATAAGTTTGCATTAAATTCTGCTATGTGCGGTAGCTCCTGGAACCACACTTATTGGACTTTAGAATTTTGGAATGAAAACCATGTTCCCTTCATAAATGCTTTCAGGCCAAACCTACTGATATCTATCAGGGGAAAACCGGAAGATGGCCTTTAGGTGCAGTAAGCAGCAAGATATGGACGTTGTTTCTCATTATTGGGGAATAACCACTCGTAATTAAGTGTATAGCAACAACAAAACAACAAAAATTCAAAATTCTTCACTTCTCCCTCCACTATCCTTTTTTCAATCCAAATAACAGACTAACATGTCCACTACTCAAATAAATTTCCTATTTCACTATACTAGTTCACCACTAATCCTTTATGGGTTCCGGAGTAGCATGCTACTCACCGGAAAAGCACATTAACACCTCAACAGGGGTAGCAAGTGCTATATAAATGTAAACCTTTTTACCTCTTCTACCCCTTTGTTATCCTTCTTAATCCAAATAATTGACTAACATATCCACCACTCAAATTATTAAAAATGACTTGCATATTTCATTATACTAATTGCGTCTGTGAGCTCTGCCTCCCGTGGTCTATCCCACCCTCCAGTGTGAAATGACCAAACATAAGTAGGAAAGGAATAAAAGTGAAAAACGATTGGCAGTGCCTCACGGGAGTACCACCATGGGAGTCTGCAGACTGGTACTCGCCTGCATCCTCAGGTTCTCATCATCAGCGACTGCCAACCGATAACAAAAATTGTGATAAAGTAAGAAAAAGAAAGAAGACACAGTGCTAAGTGCCTAAATCTCCATACCTCCACTATCATTCTCAATCCACATAATCTGACTAACATATTCACCACTCACTTTACTTTCATATTTTCATTATACTAATTCACCACTATTCCTTTCTGGGTTCCGAAGTAATGTGCCACTCTCCAAAAAAGCGCTTTAACACCCCATCAAGGGTAGCAAGCGCTATATAAATGCAAACCTTTTTCCTTCTTCTATCCCTCCACTATCCTTCTCAATCCAAATAACTGACTAACATATACACCACTCAAATTTCTTTCAAATTTTCACTATACTAATTCACCACTAATCATTTATGGGTTCCGGAGTAGCGTGCCACTTGTTGAAAAAGCGCTTCGATGCCTCGTTATGGGTAGTGAGTGCTATATAAATGCAATTACAATGCAATACAAAAAATAATTGTAAAAGTGCCATCAACACCCTCAAGCAACCAGACAAGGGGAAACCATGCAACAAAATGTAAACCCATTCTTCCAAACTCCCGACCTCCACAAAGAACGTAGGTCCATATTATTGCGTCAAAGGCAATATTTGAAGCTACATGAAATCAACCACATCTGGCCCACATTCTGGGTTAAACTAGACTTTAGGTTAAAGTTGTTAGATATATGAGGTCCTGCACCTCAGCCTCCTCTTAGATATGTTGCAGCTTTGTTCCAAACCACAGAGCGCAAATGCTGATTATGCAAGAAAACAGAAGCCAAGGGGTTCACAGGAGGAGCCCGAAACAATTGAAAGGATAACAGCAAATAATAGCAAAAATCCTCATGTGTGCATGGGAAGCAGTTAGAAACACATGGGAAAATGACAAACCCCATTATTATTCACAGAACAATATGGACCTCACAGACCTCCCCAGTTGGCAATGTTCTTCTGTGCTGTAGTGTGATATTGTATCTGAGGTTGAGGCAGGCTGAACTAAGGTAAGAAGCCATGGCAGGAGTAGAGTTTTGGCTTCTCATGGCGGCTGGGCTTATCAGTGAGACTGAGTTGGGGCCCAATTCGGTTAAAACAGAGTAGAGACCAATGCCCCTATGTCCAGACCTAGCCTAGACCTTTTCTTCTTTGAACTGTTCTTCTTGAAATCACTGCAGAGATGCAGGCTTCAAAACTGGTCACGGATCATAATACTTGCTAGTGGTACAGTTTAAGTGCAACAAAGCATTATGGGAAAGCAGGGACGCAGTACTTCACATCTTCAAGTGACCCTTTGACATCAGTGACACCTTCATCAAGTCCTGCTTTTGTGACAAACAGCACTTTGCTTTCTGGTGTTTTAGGATCCACAGAAGCAAAGTGGTCTTGGCTAAAAAGCCAAGATTGGAAGGTGTCACTTATGACAATGGGCGGTTAACACGCTTACTACTTTCATAGGATTAGCAGGATAGGTTGCCATCTTACAGATTCTTCCACCGATGTGTGCTACCCAAGACCATTCGTTAAAGGGCGATCTAGTGAATGAAGTCACAATAGGTATCACTATCCAAGCATACATCACAGTCATCAAAGAAAGAGCATTCTGTAATGCTTAGTGGTGGTGCCTGTTAGTGGTGCAGGGAGGCCTGTTACTTTTTCTTCCGATGATGCCCCTTTAAGAGAGAAGAATCTCAGCCAGGCAGCAGCCCTACGAAAGGGAAATATGATATGATAAAATGAATAAAAGATAATTTCACTGTGGGAGGAAGGCGGTTCCATCCTCAGCTCATTTATCCCTGATAGTTTGGACAGAGCTGGCATTCTAGTTTGAAAACTAGAATGAAACACTGGCTTCCATTAAGCCTCTCTCCTTTCTGACTTTTATCTTCTTCCCCTCTTCTAATACATAATACATTTTACATCTGGTCTTTTTAGGGTCACACGTCTGCTTACCCTCTAATTTCTTTTTCTTGCCTCGTCCTGTTTACTTTCACCACTTCCTTTTCTTTCCTTTCTCCCTCTTCTCTTCCCCCTCATTCCTCTTGCCTTTTTCTTCTCTTTTCATAACTTTCTTTCTGCCCACGGACTCTCCTTACTATGCCAGTGTGTCTCCCTTCCTCCATCTCTGCAACTTATGTGGTGGAATTTGGAATTATAACTTCAGCTGACACAAAACTCGAGTGCCTAAATCGCTTTTGACTCTTTTTTTTTATGGAATAAATTTTGAACCCCCCAGCCCAGTGCATTCCAGTGTCAAGGCCACCCGGGCTCCCAATTTAATGGCTGAGGATGCTGTGAGTCACGGATATGACCCCTAAAGTACTGGGAAGAAGAAACGTGCACCACCCCAGCTTTAATGTGCCCGTGGAAAAAAAATGCTTTTCATTTGCAGAAATGCAAAGAGGCGCTGTCGCATCAGCAGGCACATTCCAAACCACTTGAAGGAGCTGACTCTATTCCATTTTCCAGTGGTCTTAAAGAGCACGAGACCGAAGAGTTACCTGGGGGCCTTAATGGTGCTCAATCAGGTCATGATGATATTGCAGAGCAGACAGTGGCTTTTCGAAAACAGAGTCCCGGGTTTCCCAGCCAGTTCCTCTCAGACTCAGCAATTAAATTTGCAGCAGCGGCCGGGGGTCGAGTACACAGCAATTGTTCAGCTCCACGCACAGAGACAGCTGAGTCACACGGTGACCAAGGAGGCGGCGGCCGGCGGTACGAGAAGGCCGCGCTGCCGGCCCGGGGCCCCACCACAATCATTTGCAGTAACGCCTCTGCCTTATTCCACCCACAAACTCCCCGCCTTCGGCAGCAGGATGTGGGCTCACGTCACCCGGCAGCGCCTGGTATCATGGCTTTATCTGACTCAGGCCTGCCTGGGTCTCACAGGCCGCGTGCGGGAGGCCTTCCTCGCTATGCCCTCTAACGGACGGACCACCAGTGCAGCGTGGAAGCCGCCCCTAAAATCGTGCCGCCTGGGGCGGACCGCCCCCTCCGCCCCCCCCCCTAGCTACGCCGATGAACGGAAGCAGGTCTTGTCTTATTAAGTACACTAAGCGTCTAACGCAATGAGAGATGTTCCAGTACATATAAGGTTGAGCTTTCCGCAAAATACAGGACTCAATAACAGGAGTACAGCCTTTTTTCAACAGCCGGAAATCTCTGTCCTGACTAAACCCCAGTTCCCATGTGGCGGACTTCAAGATGGTTTTTAATTGATAAGAGGATAAAGAAAATAAAGTCTCTTCATTCAGTTTCAATTGTGCCACGGCAAATCTGAATTTTTTTACAATCAAGGAATAGTCATTGAAGTTTCCCAGCAATTCATTTTTTATAAGATGTCTTAAGGTGTTAGACTCACTTTTTGCTATACTTACTACCCAGCGTATGATACTGGCCAAACCTTGAACCCAGCTACTGCGTAAGCCAAGTTCCTGTCTCAGGGAAGCAGTCGAATTTGCTGTACTAACAGATAATAAACTGCGCAAAATTTTTCCTTCCGCGGAGTTTAAAAAACTCCACTTTTTTAGGTCAATTAACTCTATTCCGTATAACAGGGAGGCAGGAACTTTCGCTCTGAATACATCTAGGAGAATAGAAAAATGCCTTCTACCTGTGGCTTTATACAAGGATACTAAGCTCTTTCCCTGTGAAATAGCCTTCCGGGAGTTATTGTCTATATGCGCTTTGTCACTTAGATTATTTGTGACAATTTTGCCAAGAAAGGTGTAGGATTTCACAATTTCCAATTTTTGACCCCCCACAACCCAAGGAAAGATAGGAAATTTAGGTTTCTTCCTACCAGAGAAACACATCACTTTAGTTTTTGCCGTGTTTATCAATAGGTAATGGTTTTCAGCGTATTCAGAAAGCGCTTGCAAGCGATTATTCAAGCCCTTCGGGGTAAGATCCAGAATCAAAATGTCATCTGCATACATAAGGCATGCAATCAGAACTCCACCCAAAGACGGGGCAATACCAGCGCAAGTTGAGAGTGCAAGAGGTAAATCAACTGTATAAAGGGAAAAAAGCAAAGGAGCCGAAAGGCAACCTTGCTTTAACCCATTAGAAGTAGGAATTATTTTAGATAAACCACATTCACCTCCCAGCAGAACTCTGCACCAGGTGTCTGAGTAGAGGGCGCGAATTAACTTAATGAGAAAGGGGGGCATCCCTAAATCAAATAACTTTCTCCACAGCAATATTCTATCCACTTTATCAAATGCGGTGGAGAAGTCAATAAAAGCGCCATATACCTGCCCACCACGGACTTTCACATATTTTTCCGTGATAACTTGCAATGCCGTCAAGTTATCTAGAGTTCCGTGATTTTGCCTGAAACTCGTTTGTTCAATAGGCAGGATTTTAAACTCAGTTACCCATTGGTTCATTAAAGTAAGAATACATTTTGCGAAAACCTTACCAATTGCATCAAGCAAAGCGATTTGACGGTAATTTTGGGGAAGATCTCTTGCCCCTTTTTTATATAAAGGAACAATGATACTTCCTTTCCAGGAGGGGGGGACTATTCCGCTAGAGAAGCAACATTTAAACACTGGAAAGAGGATTTTGCTCCAAAGTTCACTCTGTTGTTTTAATACAGAGATGGGAACTTCATCTGGACCCATCGCACCAGAGGAACGCATGTTTTTAATAGCAAATTCAATTTCCTTTTCCGATGGACAATCAAATACACGTGAGACAAAATTAATTTCCACATTATATAATTGTGAATTATTGTTACTGTACAAATTCTCAATATATTGGACCCAAATCTGTTCCTCAATGGCAATAGGTGTCGGACTGGCTCTAGTACCACAACCCTTGCCGATTACAGACCAGAAAGTCTTGGCTTGGCCGTTATAAGAAGCTTCCCTCAGTTGTATCCAAAGAGAGTCTTCCTTATTGCGTTTTAAACGGGCCTTAAGCCTAGCTCTCCTTCTTTTTAAAATTGTCAACTTATGGTTGGCTTCTTGGGTGAATAATAGATATTGCCCCCTTATTACTTTATTTATTTCTATATTTAAAGCCCGCAGGGGATAGGGGACTGCTAAAGGTTTTTTCACACAGGGTTTCTTTTTCGCTAAGGAAGTTACCAATTCTAATAAGTCAGCAAATCCCAACAGCTCTCTCCCTTCCCAGAGAGGTAAACTCTCGACAGTTAAATTCAAGAGGGACACCAAACTATCCAAGGAACGAAAATTCCAGAAACATTTCCCAGAGTTGGAGTCAAAATTCACCAGATCCGTATCCATACTCCAAGAATCCACTTTCGGAGGACTGACGGAAACTGTAAGCATCAACACATTATGGTCACTAAGGTTAGCCTCAATGACTTTCATATCTTTCAACAGGGAAAAAAAAGCATAATCTACAATAATATAGTCAATAATAGATTTTCCCTTATTTGATTTATGCGTATAAGCTGCCGGGGTGTCAGAGGGGAGCCTCCCATTTACTATTAAACAATCAACTTTATTTAGGCCTTCTAGGACAAGTTTACCTCTTTTGTTAGTTTTAACTTTAGCATCGAACTGGGCCGATGGTATATTCAGAGACTCTTCCCTAGGATTGTTTCTAAACAAATCCAGCCCACAATTGGATATATTGCAATTCAAATCCCCAAACATTAATACATGAGGGACGGGGTAGTATCCATAATTTTAGTTAGAAAAGAGAAAAGTGTTTTTAAACCATCATTAAAGCAACAGTTTGGGGGAATATAGATGTTTATCACAACAAGCGATCTATTAGGGCAATCCTTGAATACATCTTTTAAGGTTATTGCCTGGAACAATTTCCCTGGATCAAGATAATGTGAGTAATTCCATTTTATTCTATTTGTTAACAAGCATGCTATTCCTCCCTTTGCGTGGCCTCTTCTGGAGGAGGTTGCGCTATTTTCCAAAACAAAATAATCTTTTTCTAGAGATAATCTACATTCCACCCATGTTTCTTGTAAACAGATTATATCCGCCTTTAGGGAACGCAAGAAACATAGTTTCTCCTTATGATCTTTAAAACCTGCAGTATTCCAAGAGATGAGCTTCAGCTCTCTGTTAAAAATTTGAGTGCGGTTTGGGGCAGGAAGCAGATTTACTCGATAAAACTCCTGGTAACCAACTCCATTTAGACTGATCATCCTTCACGGTTTGTTTAAGAGGAGGAGGATTTTTAAATGAGACTTGCCTTTCATTCCTGGACACACATATTTTTAAGTCCTCCGATCTGGAACTAGACCAATCAGACAACATCAAACCAGTATTAGAGGGAGATGACAAGTTGGAAAGAGCGCTTTGATTTCGTTTTTCCCCAAAGTATGGCGTAACATCTATCCCTCTGATTTGTAATTCCTCCGCCCACTGTAGAATAAGATTTAGCACCACTTTTGATTGAAATTTCACCCTTGTAGATCTCCCTACCAAAGAATTAAGAAGAAATACTACGTCCAAATCAGACGTTTGAATTAATTTTAAGCTTTCAATCTCTTTAAAACAGATACGTAGGGCAGATCTGTTTAAAATTAATTCAGTTTCAAATAAGGGAGAAAAATCAAGAAACAAAGTATCTACATTTATTTTTTCTTTAGGAGGAATGACTGCAATTGAGGGTGCATCTTGGAAAGGCCTTGCTGAAGGATTGAGAGAGGAAAGGAAAGGATTAACAGGGGGTGAAGTAACCTTGGGGAGGAAAGGGTTAGTGGAACTTATAGGACCTAATCCTGCAGACGTGAGTTCCACCTTAGGGGAAGCAATCATATCTTCCTGAGAGGCAGAGGACTGCTCAGCCTGGGGGGGATCTTCTAGAATTAGTTCCGAACTTTTATCAAATAGAAGTTTTCTCTGTCTTTTTTTAGAGAATCTTCGAATGGGTTTTCTCTTCTTTATTCTGATCTTTTTGTGTTTTGGGGGAATCGATTTTTCTACAATACCAGAATTTGCTGTAGGGATCTCCTCCTCTTTTTTTGACTGTAATGAAAATATAGGGAAGAGAGAGGGGGTTTCAACATTATGGTTGGCTGGGGACGTAGGTACTACCTCTATCTCATCACTAATAGAAGCTATACAATTAGCACCAGCCGAAGCCGCCTTGAAAATCTTAAGGTCAGCTGGTAGAGCTACTGGATTCATTGCTTTTTGGCCTTCCGTGAGGAGAGGCGTTTGAGCTGAGTCCAGTGCTACTTGAACACTCGGAGAACTCTTTTTAGGGATCTCCAACGGAGTAGCAGGCGTTGGGAGGCAATCAGACACTGGTCCACTCTTATTTTGCAAAAGTACTCTTAAAATTTGAGTTACCGTGTCAAAAATACACTCAGAACCTCCAACAAATTTTTCAAGTAGGCTCAGAATAGAAGATAGTATAGATTCCAAAGAGGAAAATGAGTTGGAAATTAACCTCCCATTAATACTTGGAGAACCCTCAGCTAGATTGTTCAAAATAGGGCCAGAACAAGAGGTAAAATTTAGTTGAGCAAGGGAAAAATCTAATTTATTAGAAGGTGTACTACTCAGAGGACCCGCACTTGAAATGGTTATAACTTCATTTGTATTTGGGATACCCCTAGATTTCCCTTGTAAGGATCTCATCAGATCTTTGTGAGCTGTTAAATCAATGTCTGGTAATGTAAAATCACTCTCTGGGACGGCCGGATTAGATGGCAAAACTGACAAAGGGCTAGTATTCACTATAACTTTGGGAGCTTCCATGAGAGACGCTTGAGGGGGGACAGTGCTATCGGGTTTCAAAACCTTACAACCCGAGGACTCAAGAAGTGAATATAATTTCAATTGCGAGTCGTTTGATGTCAAAGGCGAACCCCTTACTATTTCGGGGCTAGCAGGTATAAACAGAGATTGACTGGGAACCAAGCTCAGATTAGAGGAAACGTTAATAACCATATTAGCTGGCTCATAAACATTATATTCTAGAACTTCACTTGGGGGCTGCAGCTCAATCGACTTATCTTTCCCTTTATCCCATAAATTGAAAAGCTGACACTGGCCTTTCAATTGCATTGAGGACGTAATTTTATTGCGTAAAGGGTTAGATTTCGTTTTAGACCCAGATCTCCCTACTAGAACGCGTCCAGAACGCAGTTTTTTAGCCGTCATGAGAAAAATTTACACAAGATGAAATAGATAGAAATTTCCAAAGCCCCAAGACAAAACAACCCTGTAGTGCAATGTCAAACTAAGTAATAACAAAGATTAAACGGAGAGGGCCCAGCCCAGCCTACTTCAGCCTCTGACGGCCTCAGACGGTCCCGCCCTTGTCCCGGGCTTCTCCCGGCGCGCTCCCGCGCGCTCCCGCGTTGCGGTGCCAAGAGGGAGATTTATAGCTGCGCTGAGGCGGGGGAGGAGCCAGCAGGGAGAGCGGGTCAGCTGATGAAGATGCCGAGGGTCAGGCGCTCCTGGGACTAGTAGTCCTGCGCCTGCCCTCGCTCGCAGCCCTGCACTCACCACCGCCCCAGAAGCTCAAACAATACAGTTCGTATCAGGCTTTCAGCAGTAGAACACAGCGCACTTCTGACAGCGCAGTCCAAGAAGTCCAGAGGCGATGCGGGACCCGCGAAGCGGGTTCCGCGAGGAGTGGAGTATGAAGGCAAAAGGAAGAGCTGCTCCGACGTGCTCGCAGTCCAGTAATCCTTCAACTTTTGTGATAAAGAAACAGGTGAGCAATCCAACGAGGGAACTGACACGCTGGTTTTAGCTGCGCTGAGGCGGGGGAGGAGCCAGCAGGGAGAGCGGGTCAGCTGATGAAGATGCCGAGGGTCAGGCGCTCCTGGGACTAGTAGTCCTGCGCCTGCCCTCGCTCGCAGCCCTGCACTCACCACCGCCCCAGAAGCTCAAACAATACAGTTCGTATCAGGCTTTCAGCAGTAGAACACAGCGCACTTCTGACAGCGCAGTCCAAGAAGTCCAGAGGCGATGCGGGACCCGCGAAGCGGGTTCCGCGAGGAGTGGAGTATGAAGGCAAAAGAAAGAGCTGCTCCGACGTGCTTGCAGTCCAGTAATCCTTCAACTTTTGTGATAAAGAAACAGGTGAGCAAACCATAAAGGACTGGTCCCCTCCAACTACCCAGACTCAGATCAGAGCTTTCTTGGGCCTGACTGGGTACTACAGGTAGTTTGTTAAGAACTATGGGTCCATTGTGACTCCTCTTAATGATCTGACATCCAAGAAGATGCCCAAAAAGGTTCAGTGGACAGAAATCTGTCAAAAGGCATTTGATGACCTGAAGAAGGCCATGTGCTCTGCACCTATCCTGAAGAGTCCTGACTACTCAAGAGAGTTCATTGTCCAAACAGATGCTTCTGAGTTGGGAGTGGGAGAAGTGCTTTCACAGCTTAATGTAGATGGCCAGGACCAGCCCATTGCTTTTATTAGCAGAAGGCTGACCCCCAGAGAGAAAAGTTGGTCAGCTATTGAGAGGGAGGCCTTTGCTGTGGTGTGGGCCCTGAAGAAGTTGAGACCATACTTATTTGGCACTCACTTCAAGATTCAGACCGACCATAAGCCCCTCTTATGGCTTAATCAGATGAAGGGTGAAAACCCCAAACTACTCAGGTGGTCCATTTCCCTACAGGGGATGGACTTTACAGTGGAGCACCGCCCAGGGACTGACCATGGCAACGCAGATGGTCTCTCCAGGTACTTCCACTTAGAACATGAAGACACAACTGGTCAAGGTTAGTCTAATGTCCCTGCGTTTGGGGGGGGGTTGTGTAGGAGAGTAGGGTCTGCTATCCTATGGTCACCCCAAATTTTTGCTTTTTGCTTCACTGGTTTATGACTTAATGTGGCTGTGGGCCTGCTAATCAGACCCACAGCCTGCTGTTCTCTCTCTCTAAATTACTGCCAATGCACTTTAGGTGCATTACAAATTGGAACTGGTTCACCTTATTGGCCCCTGTAGCAGTGTACCCTAGGTACCCAGGGCATAGGTGTTTCCAAGGCCTACCAGGGGCTGCAGCATGTATTGTGCCACCCCTGGCCTGGCCTCCATATTTGACACAACTGGCTGATCACTCAGCTGAGGTAAGTTGGTGTAATCACCTCTTGCTTAGGTACAGTATGCCTGTGCCTAACCCTAAACTGGACACATATGTTCCTATCAGCCACTCCTATGGAAGGCCTCATCAATCCTGGAGGAAGAGTGTTTGGAAATATGTGAGATGGCGCTCTAGCATGAGCTGAGCCTGTCTGCAGTTGTCGGGAACCACTCCCTAAGCTGTTCCGGGATATTGCCATACCATATACTCTTAAGTGCATTATAATCCTCGCGGTTAAATGCTATCTTTGGTTTGGCTTTATCAAAACATGTCGAGTAAGGTGTCATACGAATTGGAATACTATCCCCTCGACAGTTCTGTCAACGGGGATAGCATTCCACCCTTCTAGAGGGACACGGCATGTGTGTAGCCTTAACCCAGGTTAAAGTTAACCAGTTCCTCAGCATCACAAAATGGATGCTGCCACCACAGACACGAGTCTGGCCTCCTGCTGCTGACCGAAACTCGGCAGATGGTGGCCTGGACAAAGGGTTTCCTGCCTTGGGAGGTGCGAGCACCACCCCAGACAGGGTTTTGTGTATTGGGTAGGACAGGGCTGAATAGAATCAGACATGCCCGGGGCACACAAGGTGTCCCCGTGCATAGGCCAGTCCAAACCGGTCCTGGGACTTTCCAGACCCAGGCCTGGCAAGGAGCTGGACAAAGGAAAGGGGGTGTAACCGCCCCCCTTCCTGGTTCCTCCCAGAGGAGGGACCTAGTAGGTGATCCACCCCTCAGATTGGGAATAAGAGTGGGAGCAGTGCCATTGCACAGCAGATCATCCTGAATCAACTTTAAACAAATAAGAAGACTGGACTTCGACATTCTGCTGCTCAGAAGACTGAAGAGAATCTCCCTTGTGGCCTAGGAGTGGCCACCCTGTGAACACAGGCACCAACCAGCAACTCGACGTCTGCTTTGTCGCCGCCTCCCGCCGGAGCCCGAGCCCAGAGCCCAACAAGACCCAGACTCCCAGACCTCTCAGAGCCCGATCCACAGTCCCTGCAAAGAAGGGACCCGTGGAGGCACCGAGTGACGTGGGACCGGACATCTTGGAAGACACTCGAAAAGCTGACTGCGCAGCATCTGAGGCATCCTCGACGTTGTGCTTTGGGAACTGAGAACCCCCACCACCGAGCAGCCCTTGCACCGAAGATCAGCCCCCCAGCATCTCCACGATCTGCGTGGGGCCCTTTTGCATTGTGCCACTCGACGCGCCATCCCGGCCACTAGCCACGTGGTCAGCGGCCATCTTGGCAATGAAACCGACAAACTACACAGCGGGTCTGGTTGCTCCAGACTTACTTAAGCTCCTGTGAAAAGGAGCACTCGCTCTGACCTTGCTGGTCCGAGTGTTAAGCCTCTTTTGATTCCTGCATGGCTTGCATTAGCCAAGGCCTGTTTGCTCCGATCAGGTCGCCGACACTGCCAACAGCGAGAAGCCTGCGTGGGACAGCTCGTGACCGACTCCTGGATGTTCTCGACCCCCGGTGTCTACGTGGCTGCAGAGAGAAGCTACCCGACAACGCCTGTTTGCACCCGACATCGCCTGGTTCCAATCTGGTTCCACGGTAGTCACTGGCTAGTGACTTTGAACATTGTCCCCTCTGCTTTCAGGTCTTCACAACTTCAGATCAACCCTTGGATCCACCGGAACTCTTCACATCGAGCTGCCTGCAGCATCTTCAGCTCCAGGCACCATCGACCAGCGTGACGAAACCCGACACTACTTCGACCCTGTGCACCCGCTTCCTGTGGGTGAGGTAACTCAGCTCCGCCGGTG
The DNA here is from genome assembly GCF_964263255.1 of Lissotriton vulgaris. Classification (NCBI taxonomy): domain Eukaryota; kingdom Metazoa; phylum Chordata; class Amphibia; order Caudata; family Salamandridae; genus Lissotriton; species Lissotriton vulgaris. The sequence goes on along the minus strand of NC_141687.1, from coordinate 1,378,358,210 downwards.
GTCCTACACTGGTACATATCTCAAGGGCCTGTGTCTTAAGTTTCAGCGTTCTAGGTCACTCGGAAGGTTCCTAACTATCTAACTTTGTACTTTTTACGCACCATAGACTTTACATTGGAAAGTGCGTGCACTTTGAACACTGCACCCGAGTCCCGCGGGCCTTTCCCGACTTAGTCACTGCTAGTCTCGAATAGCTCCAGCGATTCCCAAGGCCCTAGGCCTGTTCCCATTCCGATTGGTATCTTTTATACCACTTTCTTAGTATATGGTTTAGGTGGCCCCTAGGGCTCATCATATTGTGCAACTTTTGTGTATTTTAAACTGTCTTGTGATTTAACGCTTGTGCTTCTGTGCTCATAAAGAGTCCAGGGGATTTTTTAGTTAATAAATCAATATATATTTTCAATATATATCTGTGTGGTGTCCCTTTCATTTGGTATTCAAGGGGGTTGTGTATGGTAATACAGCTGGCTTCACATGCCTTTCAGAGTTTAGCCTAAGACTGCTTTGTCCACGTTACCACTAGGATAACTGGTCTACAAGGTTGAATTACAACCAATCATCATAAGGGTTGCTTGGCATGATACAAAGGGATCACTAGAATTAGTGAGCATTATATACCAGGCCAACTTCTCACAACTGTAATCTGTAATATTTGAGAATGAGTGTACAAGTGTCTCAGTGGACCTGTGAGAGTATCTCAGAGGGTCTGTCAGCGGGTGTGTGAGGATATCAGTGGGTCTGTGAGTGGGTATGTGTCTCTGAGTGGATCTATGAGTGAGCACATGAGTCTGAGTGGGTCTGTAAGTGAGGGCATGATCCTCTGTATGGGACTGTGATTGGTTGCATTAGTGTGAGTGGGTGTTTGAATGGGTGCAGGAGTGTCTGAGTGTGTCTTTGAGTGGGTATATGAGTGTCTGAGTGGGTCTGTGAGTGGCTGCATGGGTATCTGAGTTGGTATGTGAGTGTGTGTCTGAGTGTCTGTGAGTGGGTCTGTAAGTGGGTATGTAAGTGTATGCTTTTACTCTCTTCTGCTTGACTTTTCATTTAGTTTCTTAACTGTAACCTTTGAGAGTGAGTGTGTGAGTGAGTGCATGCATGTCTCAGTGGGTCAGACAGAGGGTGCAAGAGTTTTTTGAGTGGATCTATGGGTAGGTATCTCTGAGTATGTCTGAGAGTGAGTACATGAGTCTCGGAGTGGGTCTGTGTGTGAGTATTTAGGTCTCTGAGTGGATATGTGAGTAGCTGCATGAGTCTCTGAGTAGGTGTGCGAGTGGGTGTGTTAGTCTCTGAGTAGGTCTGTGAGTGAGTGTGTGAGTGTCTGAGTGTGCCTATGAGTAGGTACGTGTCTGTCTGTCTGAGTGAGTCTGTGAGTGGGTGCATGAGTCTCTGAGTAGGTCCGTGTGAATATGAGTGTCTCACTGGGTCTGTGGGTGGGTCTATGAGTGGGGCTGTAAGTGTGTATGTGTGAGTGTCAGAGTGTCCCCTGATTTACCCTCATTCATGCTGTTCTGGCTTTTCCGCTTGCTTTTCTACTCTGTTTTACCTTTACAGCTCATCTTTTTGCCCTCTGTTTTGCTATTCTGCTAATTTGCCCACCCTCTGTTTTACCCTCTTCTGCTCTGTTATGCTTTTTCTGCCTATGTTTCTGCCCTCTATTTTGACTTTTCTGCTCCCTTTTCTGCCCTCTTTTCTGCCAGCCTCTGCTCCTCTCTCTCTTTATTGATGTTTTCATCCTTGCACTCTTTTCTTAGCCACGCCCTTTCTCCCTCCCACTTTCATTTATTCCTTCTGCTCTCATCATTCTTCTCCCCCTTCATTTATTCCTCTTCATCAATATCCTTCTCTTCCATTCTCCATCTTCAATGCATCTATTATTTTCTGAAATGCTTTTGTGTACCTTCTTCTTTTTTTTCTTTCCCTTCCTCCCTATTGTCTGCCATTTTACCTCCTGTATTATTAATTTCTTCCTCTTTCTTTCTACCTTCCTTATTTGATTGCTTCATCGTTATTACATCTTCCTAATGTTCTCTCCTATTTTTGTCTCTTCTTACTATATTTCTTGTTCTGTATAACTTTATCTAGACAAACATCCTGAGGCCACACACGGTTCAAAGTAACATCTGCAGATCAGCAGCCTGCACCTTCTTACTCCTACTGCCTGAAGCCTCCCCCGTTAGCTCAACCTTTGGAGGTGTATGACCCACCTCTGTCATGACAAGAGCCCACTATAATCCATACACTGCCTGGCAATCATGCGCATGCAACTACATAAACTTGCAGTGCCTGATTCCCCATCTGCAGGTGATGTCAGGAAGTAAGGTAGTAGTTCTCTTGATTACTAAAGACTCCATGGAGTCTGCCGTGAGACCAGACTAGTGGTCGATAGAAGCAAATCTACAGCAAAGTGTGTGCATTTCAGCACAGAACTGATAAATTCAATCCCAGCACAGCAAGTTGTGATAATAATGTAACTAGGTAAACACTCACATCAAGGGGGTTTGTAAACATGACGAACACAATTAAAACATACAATTAGAAGTTCTAGGTGCCAATAGAATCTGCAGGGCATGGGGTGCGGGGGTTGCAGAGGAGTGCCGCTGGTGGCACATAGTTGTGCACAGACTGATGTGGCCATTTGCATGGCACCGAGGCACCCCTCCTACCAGGATGTTGCACTGGGATCGAGGCATAATCCTGAAATTGGCATTGATATTCAATAGTTCTTACTGTCCCTGGTGAGGTGCTCCAAAGTCCCTCTCAGACACAGCGTTGACAGCCCACTCTAGTTTCGTATTCTGCTGTACCCACAACAGAAAAACAACACCATGATACGCTGCCCATCAATACTAGTCCGATTACCCTCATCTCTTCCATCCATCTCCGTCGGTGTGAGTGCACTGCAGCTTCTAATACCAATTCACTTAAAGAATAGATGCCATCTTGATACCAACTTTTGATTTTGTGGCGCTTTCTTGAAACAACATGCCTGACATGTGCATGCGCTTTTGGATCAGCACCTTAAGCAGCTTTCTCTGCTGCTAGTGGGATCCCAAATCTGTCAGCCTTCACCTTCAAAGTTTGCATTAGCTGAGCACATTATTCTGCCATATCAACCCTTTCAAAGACAAAATTTCATTCAGGGAACACAGGACCTGCTTGAATTCGGCCACTGTCCTCCCAACGAAGCAATGATGATCCTAACTTGTTTGTAAGAAACTATACCATGCCATTCCACAACTGGCATGCACCTGTTTATTTGATAGCTTTACATGGCTGAGGATGCGGGTTCGCCCCCCCTCGCCCCACCATCCACATGCCAGTGGCCCACCCAGTGGCTATACTCTAGACAAGCATGGGTAAGCACGCTTACTTCTTGTCAATGTTGCTGTGAATTCACAGATTCACCTGCGACTTTGTGGCAAAATTGAAAAAAAAATATTTTTAACCCCTGGCAGAGTCCCTGTGGGAATCAACCACTAGACCTGGAGGGTCAAAGTATTCCTACCCTGACCCCTTTTCTTTATTTTTAACATTTTTTTGCAGGACTCGGCTGAGTCCCAAGATGGCTGCCGAACGTTTCTGGTTGAAGTGTTGGCAGCCAATCAAACTTCAGCACAGGGACAGATGGATCCTCGGAGGATGGGTGCCCCTAGATATGCAAATTTGGATTTCTTTTACTATCTCAAAAACCTCTGAACAGCTTTAGACCAAATAACAAAAGTCACTGTTTCTGGACCAAGAGATAGCTTTCTGCCAAATTTGGTGCTGTTCCATTCAGCAGTCCAGGCAGTAGTCATGTCCAAAATGTATACAGGAATTAACATAGGAAATGCACTTATTTTGACTCCCCTTTCTTCTGGATCCCGCATTGAAGGATCACCCTGAAACTTTTCAGACACAACTAGAAATTGTCATCAAGATTTGGGAAACAGGGCCATAGATGTAGGCAACTCAAAAAAGCTTTTCTGGGGAAAATAGGTCCTAAATATAACAACCTACTAGTGACCGCCAGTTGGTAATATATAGTCACTGAAAAAGCCAAAGGTTACAGAGACATTATAGTTAGGCTCAGATTTCACTCATACAAAACCAGTGAAATTCTGCAGTTATTCTTACCTGAGCTAGCTATATTGTACGTCCCCGCAATGCACTGCTTATGACACCACATATTACATCCCTCATGACATGGTCGCTAACATCACGGATGACATCACTGAAGACATCTCAAATGATATCGCTGATGATATCACTGATGACACCATCCAGTAAGTGTAAGTATTTTGTAAGAGTTTAAATTTGTTAAACATATATACTAAGGTATTATAAAAGTTAAAGTAGAACACTAGGAAAAACTATTCTCAAAATATATCATGTGAGTAGCTAAGTGACTGTATGTATCCTTGCGCAAATGAGTGTGTGAGAAGCTTCATCGGTGAGTGAGTGGGTGTGTCAGTGGCTGTATGGGTGTTTGAGTAGTGGTGTGAGGGGCTCTATAGGTGAGTAAGTGGGTGTATAGTTATTGTATGGGTGAGTGAGTGGGGGCCCGATTCACAGAATGAACTTAAGACTAAATCCTAAACTTAATACTATTTGGTATTCACAGAATACACTTACTACTTTCGGGATTCACAGATTAAACTTACTACTTTCGGGATTCACAGAATGAATTTACTACTTTCGGTATTCACAGAATAGATTTAAGACTACTAACTTTTCGTCCGCACTCGGGCTGTAAATTCCGGCCCGGAGGCGGAGTTTCCGGCTTGGGGGTGGAGCTTACGGCCCGGAGGCAGAGCTTGCGGCTTGGAGGCGGAGCTTCCGCCCCAGAGGTGGAGACTTCAGCCATGGCTAAATCCCCACCTCCGAGCCGGAAGCTCCGCCTCCAAGCCGCAAGCTCCGCCTCCGGGCTGCAAGCTCCGCCTCCGGGCCGTAAGCTCCGCCCCAAGCCGGAAACTCCGCCTCCGGGCCGTAATTTACGGCCCGAGTGCGGACGTAAAGTTAGTAGTCTTAAATCTATTCTGTGAATACCGAAAGTGGTAAGTTCATTCTGTGAATCCCGAAAGTAGTAAGTTTAATCTGTGAATCCCGAAAGTAGTAACTGCATTCTGTGAATACCAAATAGTAGTAAGTTTAGGATTTTGTCTTAAATTCATTCTGTGAATCGGGCCCTGGGTGTCTGAATGGCCATAAGAGTGAGCTACTGGGTGTGTAAGATGGTGTCATCAGTGGTGTCATTTGAGATGTCATCAGTAATGTCACTGACCATGTCATGAGTGATGTAATATGTGAGGTCATAAGCAGTGCATTGCCGGGTAAAAGTTATAGTTAACACAGGCAAACATAACTTCTTAATTTCACTGGATTTATAGGAATTAAATCAGAGCCTAAATATAACTCCCCTGTAACCTTTTTCCCAGTGAATTTCTAAGGTGTTTCTAATTCTTTTTCCTAACTATAACATCCCTGTAACCCTTGTTTTTTCAGTGAATTTCTACAGTTTATTAAATTCCGTTTCCTAACTATACTGTCTTTGTAACCATAAGTTTGTTAAGTGAATTTCTAAGGTATTTTAATTCTGTTTTCTACATTTAACCCATAGCCTTTGTGAGTGAGTATATGAGTGAGTGCCTGAGTGTTCCAGTTGATGTATGAGTGTCTGAGTAGGGGTGTAAGTGGGTGTGAGAGAGTATGAGCGGGGCTGTAACTAGGTGTATGGGTATCTTAGTGGGTCTGTGAGTAGGTGTGTGAATCTCTGAGAGGGTCTGTGAATCAGAGCATGAGTCTATGAGTAGATTTGTGAGTAGGTGAGAGAGAGTATGAGTGATTCTATAAGTGGGTGCATGAGTGTCTGTGAGTTAGTGTATGTATCTGAGTTCATCTGTGAGTAGGTACATGAATGAATGGGTCTGTGAGTGGGTGAGAGAGTATCTGAATTGCTCCGTGCGTGGGTACATGAGTACCTGAGTGGGTTCTGCTAATTTTCTGCCCTTTTCTGCTCACCTTTTCTGCTCACTTTTGACCTTTATTTTGACTCTTTCTGCTCATTTCTGCCCTGTATTTTGTCTATTTCTGCTCAGTTTGGAAACTTATTTTGCCTCTTTCTGCTCTTTTCTGACCTTTATTTTGCCTCTTTCTGCTTATTTGCTGACCTTCATTTTGCCTCTTTCTGCTCGTTTCTGACCTCCATTTTGCCTCTTTCTGCTCGTTTCTGATTTCTATATAGCCTCTTTCCAGGTGTTTCTGACCTATATTTTTCATCTATCTGCTAGTTTCTGATCTCTATTTTGCCTCTTTCTACTCGTTTCTGACCTATATTTTACCTCTTTCTGTTTGATTTTCACCTTTATTTTGTCTCTTTGTTCTAGCTTCTGATCTCCACTTTTTCTCTTTTTGCTGGTATCTGACCTTTATTTCTCCTCTTTCTGCTTGTTTCTGACCTTTATTCTGCCTCTTTCTGCTTCCTTTTGATCTCTATTTTCCTCTTTCTGCCTCTTGGTTCTTGTTTTTGACCTCTATTCTGCACCTTTCTGCTTGTTCCTGACCTCACTTTTACCTCTTTCTGCTTGTTTCTAACCTTTATCATGCCTCTTTCTGCTTGTTGCTGCCTCTATTTTATCTCTTTCCGCTTGTTTCTCATCCTTACCATGTCTGTTTCTTCTCGTGGCTGACCTTTATCTGCCTCTTTCTTCTCATTTCTTACCTTCATTTTGCCTCTTTCTGCTCATTTCTGACCTTTATTCTGCCTCTTTCTTCTTATTGCTGACCTTTATTCTGCCTCTTTCTCCTTGTTTTTCACCTTTATTTTGACTTTTTCTGCTTGTTTCTCACCTTTATTTTTCTTTTTTCTGCTCACTGCTAACCTGTCCCTCTTCTCATTTCTCACCTTTATTTTGCCTCTTTTGCTTGTTTCACACCTTTATTTTGCCACTTTCTTCTAATTTCTGACCTTTATTCTGTCTCTTTCAAACCTTTATCATGTCTTTCTACTCATTGCTGACCTTTATCTGACTCTTTCTTCCCGTTTCTCAACTTTATTTTGCCTCTTCTGCTCATTTCTCACCTTTATTTTGCCTCTTTCTGCTCTTAGCTGATTGACTTTCTATTCTGACCTACATAGACATAACAAGCTCCAGAGGCCTCCTTACACCTCCCCAGCTGACCTACTGCCTGGGCCTGCAAAATTACCTTTCCGAGCCATGCTAACCTCTGCAAGAGCTAGTCCCTGAGCCCCAAGAGGTGCCTTCCAGGTACATGTCCCTTGGCTCCTCTGACTCAAAAGGGAGAAAACCTTGTGACTGCAAACCAGCCAGTGTGCACCCCGACCTTTCTACCCCAGCAGCATGCCAAAGTGAGGCTCCGGTGAACCTGACTCTTCACACTACAGTGATCACTAGTGATGACCGGCAATGCAGGATCTGCACTTTGTGCTACAACATTCACACCCATGGTGACCATCCTCAATGCCCTACAGGGTGCTAGTGCCTGCTTTTCGGGGGCCCCTTCTCCACTGCAAATAGAGCTCTTCATGCTGGACTTTAGGAGGTAACTTTTTCAGAAGGTGTTAGACCTTGCATCATTAGTGTGAGCCTCCCTTCCATTTTTGATGGATTGCCTCCTCTGTTTTGATATGTTTTTGCTGTTTATATGCTTTGGGCACTGTGCCACTGCTGATCAGTGCCACAGTGCAAGTGCTCCCTATGTTAAAGTTATGTACTAATTGGTTATTCCATGATTGGGTTATTTGATTTATCTGTCAGCCCCTAGTACAGTGCACCATGTGTGCCCAGGGCTTGTAAGTCAAATGCTGCTGCTGGGCTTCCAGCACTGGTTGTGCTACCCACAGAAGCAGTTTGTAAAGTGTGTCTCAGGCCTGCCATTGCAAGGCCTGTGTGCAGTCTAGCACTGCCATGTTGACTTGGCCAAGTGCACCCGCTTGCCAGTCCTAAAACCTTCCCTTTGCTTCATATTAGACACCCCTATGGTAGGCCCAAGGGCAGTGCATTGTAAGTATAAGGTAGGACATGCTATGATGTATGTAGCATGTTCTAATAGTGAATTGCAGCCATTTCCGCTTTTCACTATTGAAGGCTACCTGTCCTCTTAGGCCAGAATGGGCAGTTAGATTATTACATTCTTATAATCCTAACTGGCTCAGGGAACATGGTAGACATTCGAATTTATTATGCCTGAACTCAGAATAATAAAATACATCTTTTAGTAAAGTTGGTTTTAATAATCTGCATTTGAAAATACCACTTTTAAAAGTAGGTATTTTCTTGTTTAACTATCCAGGTCTGCCTCTGCTGGGTTGTGTATGCCTTGTCTGGGTTTGTGAGTGACAGGGCTGGGGGAATCCAGGAGACAGGCGAGGGCAGCCCGGTGGTGAATAGAGAGATCTGCATCTAGATGAGAGGGAGGAGTTTCACCTGGGGCCTGAATAGGGCTGGGCCTTCCCTCTACAATGCTGGCTCCACCCCCTGTGGCTTGTCTGATGTCTCTGCCCTGCACTGTGAAAGGAGAGGAGGAATCATGTCAACAGAGTGCTCCAGAGCTACATCTTCTCTCCCCTGTGCTGACTCCATCTCCTGGGGGGCGGCTGATGTCTCTGCCCTGCACAGTAAAAGGAAGAAGAGAGTCATGTAAACAAAGTGCTCAGGAACTGGTTTGGACTAGGCAGAGGCCTCTCTGCCTTCAGAGAACAAAAGATTTTGGGGTAAAAATATTGGGACCCTGATCCCAAGAAATTAGATCACTTCTGGAACAAGAAACCTTTCTGCCACGGAGAAGAACCAAGTAAGCTGCAGGAATTTGGACTGTCCCTCTGCCAGTGTGCTGTTTGCTGGGTTGGCCTGCAGTGGTTGCTTCATTGCCAAGGGAAAGGCGATGGAATGTTTTAAGGACTTTCATCATCTACAGAATAAGACAAAAAAACTTCACCTCCAGCTCTCTCCTGAATTTCCTTGCTGGGAATGCTGACTCCAGAGACTTGCGTGCCACTGGGAGCTGGAAGTGCAACGCATCAAGAAGAAGCGTGTCGCCGCCGCAGCTGATATCGTCGCATCGCCGCAGAAGCGAGCCTTTGCCGCATCTCCATGGAAGCGTGTGTTCATCGTGAGAGTCGCCATCGCATAATCGGAGAAGCGTCTTGCAGGGCCTGTTGCGGCTCCAAAGTGCAGAGTCGTCACAAGGCTGCCAGGGCGTCATCGCATCGTCATCGCATCGCTGCATCAAGGGCACCATCTTCTCGCATCGCAACCGGGTCATCGCATTGCATCAAGGCGCTATCTTGCGGACCGTAACAGGCCCGCAGGCCTAGAATCTATGCATCTCCTCCGCATGGGTAAGGCTCACGACGAGTCCTCTACTGCGCAAGCATTGAGGCAGGACGCAACTATTCCCCCTGGTCAGGGAACCGACACATCTCCCCTATTGCGAGCCTTTTGTTCACTATGCGTTGCGCATCCAGGTACTTTGTTGAGAACTTTGTCGCATTTACCATCAAATTGAAATAGGAGACTTTAATCATTTTTTAGTTTCAAATGTGTTTTATTGCTTTTTCCAATAGAAGTAAAGGAAGACATCGTGACAGATTGTAAAGGCATTAGGCATATACAGCGGACGGGACAGACAAGCATGTCTTCCCTGAAATTGAGTAGCAAAGCGAGGTACATATGCCAAAGATATATTACGATATCATAGATGCAAATGTCGGGCGTTGCAAGAAGGTAAAAGAATAAAAACAACAATAACCAAAACCCCCCGCCCAACTCAGTCCCGGTCCCCCCTCCCCCACCCCAACCAGTGTGCCATTTAGGTCCGTCAACGGGCCAGTGAGGATCAGTGCGATTGTCCGAGAAGTCACCGAGAGTCATGTGTGGTGTCAGTGAGGCGTAGAACTTTAAGATACTTAGGACATGTGACTTCATTGAATTCCTTGGACAGGAGAGACAGCAGTGGAAGCCACGTTTTCCAAAATGCATCGGTGGAGTTGGTAAGTGTGGCCTGTATGCGTTCCATCCCAAGTGTGAACCAAAGCTTGTGGAGCCACACCGTGTGTGTGGGTTTAGTCGTCGAGCCCCACAATGATAGGATATGCTGCGTGGCTGCTTGTATGGTGATCCCCATTTGACGACCCCGCAGTGATTTCAGAGGGAAAGTTAATGCATTGGGGAGAACCCGTAAAGCATATGCAGGGAATCTCGGGATTTCAGTCTCAAAGGTGGAGTCAATATCATTCAGCACTGTCTCCCAGTAGCCCCTAATTTCATGACTGTCCCAAAGGAGGTGGGTTAGAGTGCCCCTTTCCCCGCAACCCCTCCAACAAAGCTCGCTATGTGATGGATTCCCTTTGTGAAGTCGGACCAGGGTGAGGTGCCAGTACATAGCCAGTTTCACTGCCGCTTCCCTCGCCGCTGTATTACATGTGGTGTGCGAAGCCCTATAATATATGTAGCGCCATTCTTTAGATGTTAAGGTCCTACCTAATTCAGCCTCCCAGCGCCTCTGACTTGGTGTTTTATCCGGGGTATGTGGTGGTGTGAGAATTTTGTAAATTTCTGAAATGAGGTGTTTATCTGTGTCCTTAGTAAGTAACCATTTTTCAAAGGTCGTCATAAGGCGGCCCACCATGGCGGCAGTGTCTGGATCAGTGAGCCAATGTCTAAGTTGAAAGTATTGGAAAAGGTGAGGGTTCTCTATGTTGTACCCCTGTTTGAGGTCTGTAAAAGGAAGAAATCCTCTTAGATCAAAAAGGTCGCCGGCTTAGCGACACGCCGTACCTCGCCACTGGGAGAATGCACCTGCGCCATTGCCCGGAGGAAATTCTGAAATATCTAGTATAGGGGTGAATGGGGAAGGAAAGGTTGTCAAACCGTTCTTGAGAGCTACCCTATCCCATACTTGTAGAGTTGTGCGGGTAATAGGTGACTTTAATAAGTATTGTCGTCGATGTTGCCTAGCGAGGAATGGAATCCTCCAAAGCAGAGTCTGCGCCATAGCTCTATCCTGGAAGAGCCATCTCTTCTCCGACTCTGGTCTGTACCACTCTACTAAGCAGCGGAGTTGAGAGGCATGGAAGTACTGCAGCAGGTTGGGGACTCCAAGGCCTCCTTCGTCCATGCTCTTGTACGCCAATTGTTTATGGGCACGTGCGCGTTTCCCCTCCCAGATGAAATGATGGAGAGTGGCCTGTAGGTCTGTCAGGGTGCCCGCTGGGGGCATGACTGCGATAGTTTGGAAGAAGTAGAGGATTCTAGGCAGGATCGACATTTTCACCGCTGCTACCCTTCCCAGTAAAGAGAGCGGCTGTTTTGACCAGCGCGCCAGATCCGTCCGCATCTGGGTGGTGAGGGCTTTGTAATTGGTTGATACGGTCGATTCTGTTGAGGAGGTAAGGGTGATCCCTAAGTACGGGACTTGGGCGGCCAGCAGAAGACCGCTCCTTTGTCCAATGGCAGAGTTGTGTGTTTGTGCGTTTTTGCCCAGCGGCAATATCAGAGATTTACCTATGTTAATGCGGAATCCCGAGACAGAGCCAAATGAGTCAAGTTCCTCCATAAAGGCGGGTATGGAGCTGTCTGGGCGGTCAAGGGCGACTATCACGTCATCTGCGTATAAACTAATCGTATGGGGTTCGTGCCCGAAGTTGATACCCTTAATTCGGGGGTTATCCCGGATCTTCTGCGCTAGAGACTCTATATATAGGGTAAATAGAAGGGGGGAAACGGGACACCCCTGTCTAGTGCCACGCTGAATTTCAAATGGGTTTGAACGTAAGCTGCCCATTCGGACTTTAGCTTGGGGGTGATGCTAGCAGCATGCTATCCAAGAGCAGAAGCGGTCACCCAGTCCGAAACACCGCAGGACCTGTTGTAGATATGTCACTTTAATCATTTTTTAAGTAATCTTAAGTGTACTATTGTGGATTTTTGTCTTTTGTGGTCTTGTGTTAAGTCTATATAAAGAATACTTATTTTTATAAAACCTGTGTTGTGTTCATCTGTAGTGTTTCCACTGTATTGCTGTGCATATTCACAAATGCTTAACACACTGCCTCTGAGATAAGCCTATATGCTCGTGCCAAGCTACTAAGGGGGTGAGCAGGGGTTATTATGGAGTGTAATCCCCTTATCCTGACTTAGAAGTAAAGGTCCCTATTTTGACAAAGTTGAATACTATTGCCAACTAGAGACCCCGAATCTCAGAAGGTCTAACCTGGTCCCTGTATCTGGCCCACATTTCATCACAGCCTGCCTGAACTTGTGACTTTCACTCAATAGCACATGACCGGAATAAAGCAAGTGGCACTCTGTGCCTTGCTTGTGGCTCTATAATGACCTGAAATCATTAAAACTGCATACCTCTGGCTCTGTGGATTGATTTTTACCATTTTGGTATCAAATAATTTATTAAAGTATACTGTATGTTTCTAAATTGGTGTGGGATTTTTCTTGTGTGGTGCTTTTACTTTGTTACTATTTGAGCGCTGAATAAATTCAGATTTCCTATAAGTTAGGCCTGACGTCTTTCCTCCAAAGCTACCAGAGGGTTGATCACAGGTTAATATAGTGACTTTTGTGGTTCACCCTGACAAGGATTGTGGCTTGTACTTGAGAAGAGCTCACACCTCACACCTCTCTCAACCAACAACCAAATTTCTCAAAAGAAACATCTGTTGACAGTTAATGGTGAAACCACCACTCCTGTGGTATGCCTGCCATCCATACTAGGTATGCTTTTTCTTAGATGGAGCACAGTGTTTGTCGTTGCACCCACTGAGGGAGACTATACCTGATGCTTTTATACAAGAGGGACCTTTCACATTGCCTGTGGAATTATTCCTCTTACTGATTTCTTCTTTCACTTTCTTTCCCTTTCATTTCACACCTTCCTCTCTTACTTGTCTGTCACTGTTTCCAAATTGTCGTTTTAATTTTAATTACATTTTTCTGATTTTATTCAGTTTGTACAAGCTAATGCCTCATGAAACCTATATTTATCTGCAACTAGATTTCAATTAAAAAAAATCAAATTGTATTTCTTATCAAACGGTAGGAAATGAATCATGATGCAGCTGAAATTCATAACAACAATTCTGTTGTTAGTACGTCAGATTATTCTTTGAACTAATTGCTATGTATTCATGTTCCCTTGAAAGAGGCACTTCAATTTATTTTGTTTTGTTTGATACTTTTGCTACTGAAGCTTCTAAACACTGAAGATAATTTGACATTTCTGTTACACATTAAACATTTCTGACTAAGACTAATTAGATTTCTTGCTTCTCCGCTTCGGTTTCGGCATCTGAAAATAATGCATGTTATGCCAAGGTGTTACTGCACGGTTCAGCTATATATCACCAAATAAGTCTGGGAATTAATCTTCACATTTGGATATGTATATTAGAATTAACCAGCACAACTTAAACACGTCACTGTGTTCTCCTGACAAGCTTAAAGGCATTGCATGAAGTAAACCAATTTCATGTAATTCAATGCACCTTTTTGATAAGTTAGATTAAAGCTTGACTTAATCTAATGCACTCGGAACATAGGGCAATATTTATGAAGATTGTGGCGCACGGCAACACAGCAAGTCACCTTGCCCTACATCACAGGGAAAGGGCAGGAATGTGGTGTATTTGAGACATACAGCGCATTCCTGTCCTTTCCCCTTGTGCTGATTCACAATGGGCCGCCTAGGGCGAAAGCATGCATTGAGGTTCCGTGACAATTATAGTGGTGTTTTCGACTCGTTCGATTATGGACGAGTTTGGTATCTATGAACCGCAAATGACGAGTTTAGTGGGTGTACGCGTTTTCGCTACACTGGCCTGAACCGTTCGTCATATTCGTGGGTTTCTTCATCTGAACCCACTGGTTCCATTTTAGATACAGCGGCCATTTTATCTCTTGCCCTCAAGTAGCCAGCGAACGGACACTGTCCGCTTCGTGACCCTGGGATTCCCAAGCTCTTGCGGAAGACACGTGTTCCTTTGAGGGTGTCTTTATGATGAGGGGGATGACACTGCAAAGGCAGATGGCCCCGCTCGAGGCTCATCTTGCCGTGCTGGTCTATTGTTTCAGCCGTGCATTCATTAGGCACGTCTCCTTTGATCCTGCAATCGTGTTTCCGATATCACCCCCTACACTCTTTTCAATCTGTTGTCTGTCTTCCTTACACCTGTTTCTGTCTCTTCCTTAAACTCGTTTACAGCCGGAATGGAATGTACTTGATGATGAGAAACATACTTTTACAGTTGGGAACCGGCGATGCTACTGTAATTATGTTCGGGGCCCTGAATACATGAAAGCAACCCTTTTGAAGTTTACTGTGGGAACTGAGTTGTAACCTTTTGTTCGCCATATTGTGCTATGACAGAAATATGTATAAAAGGAGCGATCCACAGTTGCAATTTGAAGCAGTCTCCTAGAACCTACATGCGTTGTACTTCTTGTGACTTCTGTGTTCCCTGCAGTAAATAAACCTCGATCTTTGACGCCGGAGGAAGTGTCCCGTGTCTCTGTAATTTGTACGCCGGAACAGGTAACCCACGAAGGTTTCAGGTGTTGTCCCCTGGCACCGCTGGGCCTTAGAATAGCCCAGTCCTTCAGTTGGCGCCCCACGTGGGGCGACATCAGCGGTACCGGTCCAAAGCCCGACGATCGTGAGGAACTTCGTGTGAAATCTCCGAGGGAAGGTGCACCCCGCTTCCTCGATCCTGTTGTCGAAATAAGTGGTCCGAAGACTTTTCCCGCGAAGATCCCCGCCTCCTGACGGCTGCGACTGACTGATGCCATGACTGTCGACCTGTTTTGGCACCTGGCGTAATCCTTTGTACTGTGAGACGAGTGACGGGCCTTCCTGGTGACGCCATTGCTCTTTCAGTTAAGTATTTGTGGGTCGCTCCCAGAATCCTTGGTTGTTGTTGAAACTTGGTTGTTTGCATGGTTCCATTGCATTTGTGGTTCTTAGTTGTTGGTTCTTAGTTGTTGGGTTTTATTTGACGATTGCAATTGCCAAAAACCGAGGGTCTTGCATTTTTGTGAGGATATCGTAATCGATAACCCTTGAAGTTTGTGAAACTCGGTTAGTGTGCACGATGCCTGGCCATAGTACTTTGTTTAGTTGCTTTAAATGTTGCGGTGCGGATTCCCGATTGGAGGACTCATGTCCGATACCTCCAGTTGGAACTCCGGTCTATGAGCTATATAGTCGCCATGGAGTGGGTCCTATCGCATATAATGATTATTGGATCCGCTATACTAAAGATGACGGTGTCCTTAGTTGGCCACCTCATGGTAGTTTCGAAACAGCAGTTTTGGATAATCTCGAAGCAAAATTGTTCAAAAAGAAATCTAGGCCGGCCATGTTTGATTCCTTTCAGTTATGGCGTAAGGAGGCCAAGCAAAAAGAAATCAAACAGCTTAAGAGAAATAAGAGGGAAGGTATCGTTACAACGATGAGAAATGCAGAGCAGTTTCATAGAGACAAAGAAGAGAAGGAAAAGGAAGTTTTTGTTAGATTACAACGTATGGCGGTGGATAAGTGTTATCCCGTTTTACCGTCGAGTACTGATAAGAAGGGAGAGGAAGCGGTAGAGGACCCTTTGCTGTCCTACCTACTGAAGTCACCGCCTCCATATGCACAGGATACTACAGCTCCTGTGGTTCCTCCTGTTCCTCAACCTGTTGTTCCGGCAGCTGCTTGTCAGCCTATCGCGATTCCCGTTCTTCCGAATCCCCTTGTTCCTCAAGTCGTTCCTGTTCCTTTACCTGCCCTTCTTCCTACTGCTCCACTGCCTATACCTTCTCAGTCTGTTGTTCCCGCTACTTATGCTCTTTTAGCTACTCCTACTGCTCCTACTGCTCCTGTGTTTAGTCCCCATGTTGTTGCTCCTGTACTTCTCTCCTCTTCTCCGTCTGTCCGTAGTCGCATTCCTAATGCTGTCGCTAACCTTTGCTCCCCTTTTGGACCGATCCTTGGGTCCGATGTTTCCGATGTCCCTCAACGACGAAGTCAGATTCCTGGTGGTAGGGAGAGTGATACGTTAATTAAAATGGCGCGAAATTGGATTAGGTATCCCGTTAAAAATACCCCGCGCATAATTTTTGAGACGTTCTCTCAATTTAATGAACCCACACAGAGATTTGTGTTTGAGGAAATGTGTAAATGTTTACGAGAAGTGATGGATAATGATGAGGAAGATAATGTGCCGCCCGAAGTGACTGAACTTCAGCATCAGTTTTCGAGTGGTATGATTGTGGGTAGTAATGTTCGACGTGCTGTTGAACATATTCTATCTTTTCGGCCTACTGTAATACCTTGAGCATTGTTTAAAGATGAAACTGAAGAGTGGATGGCAACACCCGGTCAGTATCCCATGCGAGAAGTCCCCCCAGTGTGGATGCCAGGTGATGCTACTGCCGTTCCTATTTTTCCACCACATTTCCAGAGAGTTTGGATACACCTCCCATGGAAGCGGTCGGAAGTCTTGCAGGTGAAACAAACTTTGCCTGACCCCCGTAAAAATCCTGCTGGTTATTACAAAGAGTTGTCCCAATTAGTGGATGCCACTATCATGAATCTTGTCGATATTGACATGTTGTTCGGCAACGTAGTACCTCAACCAATTTGGGCAAAAATCCGTCAAGAGAATCACATAGCCGAGTTGGGCGGTGATTGGGCTGCTCTTGCGGCGGCCGACGGTCGACAAGTTGGTGGGGCTAAGCCTGAACAGCTTATTGAGAATCAATCCCAGAGGATTATTACGCTAATGAAGACACTTATGCCAGCAATGAGAGCTAATTGGGATAAATTGTCTGTGTGCAAGCAAAAGAAGGACGAGAGTGTCTCCGATTTCTTTACGAGATTTGAGGAGGCATTCATCGATCACAGTGGCCAGGATATGAGCACTGAGGGAGGTCAGCGGTTGTTCGTAGATACATTTGTATCGAATTTGTTGCCTGACCTTAGCAACAAGTTGAAAAATTCTGAAAGTTCGTGGGCTGTTTCTACCTCTGCTCAGATATTAGCCACGGCTCAATATTACGAAAATAGGGAGAAGGAGGAAAATGATCGTGCGGATAAGAAAACAAAGGATCTCAAAACCAAAGTTCTGTTACAGCAAGCGTATCCTCTGCGCTCAAATCAAAATGACTCTCAGCAGCGAAATAGATCGCAATCACAATCATCTAGGTCACAGTCGCGTAATGACTCCTCCACGCCGAGATCTATGCTCGGATATAACCAATGTGCATATTGTAGAGGTGAGGGCCATTTAAAGTTTGATTGTCCGGTTTTGCGTGACCGAAATAGTGGTGGTTCGGCTCGAGGAGGTCGTAGTGGTCCTCAACAGGCTTCACGTGGTAGAGGTCGTGGTGTTACTCAAAATCAGAATGAGCGTTCTAATAATTCATCAGATTCTAACAATTGCTTTGATCAGCGTGGTTCATCTTCAGGTAGATCTGCACAGTATCATGTGGATGACTGTTACATCGAGCATGATATTGATGACGGTAACTACTAGGACAGCCACAGACAAAGAGAGGGAGTAGTATCAGTTCCGGTTGATCAGAGAGGGCCTTACGTCGCAGTTCCCACATCGGGCGTAGTTGAGCCTTTTCTGTTGGACACTGGTGCAGCGAAAAGTTCCATCATGCATTTGAAACTCCCTGGCGCACCTTTGTCTGGCTTAACGAATGTTTCCGTTGGATTCTCTGGCGCCCCCGTTAGCAATCCGGTTTCTAGCCCTTTGCCCCTCGCAATTGGGCCTCGTGAGCTGAAAGCTCCTTTAATTTTGACTACTGGTTGTGGTGAAAATCTTTTGGGCCTGGATTTGCTGAAACGGTTATATGCGACCTTGTATTGTTCTCCTGCGGGAGTGGAGCTTACTTTGGGTCAGAGAGTGATCTCTCCTATGTACTTGTCAACTGAAAAGCTCCCACCGGAATTGAGTTCTCTTCCTAAATCTTTGTGGGCAACAGGTCCCAATGACGTGGGCCTGCTTGACATCTCACCTTATGTTGTACAATTGAAATCAAATGTGCGATTACCACGTATTCCCCAGTATCGTATCTCCCTTGATGGTGAACGAGCATTGTTAGCAATCATCTATGACTTGATAGAGAAAGATGTTATCGAGGAAACTCGGGGAAACGTGTGTAATAGTCCTGTGTTACCAATCTTGAAACGCACTGATCCATCCAAGCCTCCTGTTTACCGTTTTGTTATTGATTTACGGGAGGTGAACAAAATTGTGATTCCACAATTTCCTGTGGTGCCTGACATTACGGCTTTACTGACTCTGATTCCAGCTTCTGCTTCTTGGTTCTCAGTGATCGATCTGAAGAATGCTTTCTTTAGCATTCCGATTGCTGAGGAAAGCAGAGATCTATTCGGTTTCTCATTAGGTGGTCGCAGCTTTAGGTTTAAACGCGCTCCTCAGGGCTACTGTGAGAGTCCATCGATATACAGCCAAGCCTTGAAGAGTCAACTTGATGCGTTTGTGTTACCGGCTGGTGCGGCCTTGATCCAATACGTTGATGACTTGCTTGTGGCTGCTGACACTAAAGAAATCTGCAAAACTGCTACGGTATCGCTGTTACAGCATCTCTGTGACTTACATCACAAGGTGTCACCTTCTAAACTGCAATATTGTTGCCAAGAAGTAACCTATCTAGGTCACTTATTGTCAAAGGAGGGAAGAAGGTTGACCCCAGAGAGAATTGCAGCGATTGCTCGAATGACTGTGCCAACAACTCAGAGAGATGTGCGTGCCTTTCTAGGTATCACGTCATACTGCAGGCAATGGATTCCAAATTTTTCATTGCTAGCGAAGCCATTGGTAGCCCTCACGTGTAAGGATGTTCCGACTCCTTTGCCATGGACTGAAGAGTGTCAGAAAAGTTTTTCCGAATTGCGTGATGCGTTGTGTTCGGCCCCTGTGTTAGGTACTCCTGACTACAGTAAGCCGTTTACACTATACGTTCACGAGAGAGAGGGTTGTGCGTTGAGTGTTTTGACGCAACAATTCGGTGGTAAGCAGCGTCCATGTGCATATTTTTCCTCGACCTTGGACCCAGTAGCTAGAGCATTGCCGAGTTGTCTAAGAGCGACAGCGGCGGCTGCGGTGTCTATTCGACAATCTGCAGGATTGGTCATGGAAAATATGCTTACGGTGATGTTTCCGCATGCAGTTATCACTCTCTTAAATTGTACAAAAATCAACACTTGACGAGCGCAAGGTTGTCCGGTTACGAGTTGACGCTTTTGGCAAGTCATATACAAATAGAACGCTGTAATGTACTAAACCCGGCGACGTTGTTGCCGACTAATATGGAATCAGATGATGTACCACCACATGATTGCTATTTGCAAACTGAGGAAGAAATGAAGGGTCGTGTTGACCTAAAAAACACTCCATTGGCAGATCCCGATGGTACTTTGTAAGTTGATGGTTCGTATTTTAAGTTGCCGAATGGTGATGTGACGACTGCGTATGCTGTGGTGACGTTGAGTGCGGTTGTGGAAACTGCGAGATTGAGTCAGAATTCTGCGCAGGCGGCGGAGTTGATTGCGTTGACGAGAGCGTGTGTTTTGTCGAAGGGAAAGCGAGTGAATGTGTTTACAGATAGCCAGTACGCATTTGGCGTTGCACATAGCTTTGGTCGATCGTGGAGAGAAAGAGGATTTGTGACATCGCATGGCACGAAGATCCAACACGAACAGCTCGTGAACGATCTTTTAGACGCACTTACATTGCCTAAGCAGGTGTCAATTATTAAATGCAGCGCGCACCGAAAAGGTACGGATGATGTTGGTCGTGGTAACGCGTTTGCGGATGAGATTGCTAAAGAGACAGCTAGAAACCTTGCAACCCGAATGTACGTTATGAGTTCAGTAAGGTGGCCTGCAGAGACTGGTATGTGTGAGGACACTGTTGAGAGCGTGAAAGCGATTTAGAATGAGGCCACCGAAACTGAAAAGACTAAGTGGAAAGAAAGCACAGGAAAGTTAGATGCGCACGGATGTTGGATTGATTTGTCGGAAAGTCAGAAGTGGATGTTGCCGGATGCATATGTGCTAGCCGTTGTGACTATGGCACACGGTTTGTCACATATTAGCGCGAAAGGTATATGCAAGTTGCTGTCCCCTGTATGGAAGAATGATGGTATCGCTAAGTGTGCTGAGAGAGTGGTTAAGAATTGTATGGTATGCATGATGTACAATCCTGGCAAGGGCACCCCCACACCACCTGGCCATTTTGCTCCTCCTACATGTCCCTTTGAGGTTATCCAACTGGACTTCATCCATATGGAGAGATGCAATAATCTGAAGTACGTTTTAGTCGTGGTTTGCGCGTTCTCCAGATGGATCGAGGCATATCCTCTCAAAGACAATACTGCCCTGTCCACTGCGAAAGTCCTACTGAAGGAATACTTTCCTCGGTATGGAATGCCATGGATTGTATGGTCAGATAACGGAAGTGAGTTTGTGGGGAATGTGATGAAGAGTGTGTGTAAGGGCCTTGGAATTCGACAAAAATTCCACAGTGCCAATCATCCCCAGTCAGCAGGTTTAGTTGAAGGGTACAATGGTACTCTGAAACTGAAACTTGCTAAGATCCAAGCTACGACTGGTTTGCATTGGCCTGATGCCTTGCCTCTGGCTCTCTTGTCGACCAGGGCGACTGTACACTCTCGAGTAGGGCTTAGCCCATATGAGATTGTGTTCGGACGTCCAGCGAATGTCTGGGGAGTCCCTAGGCCTAAGGCCTTTGATAGTCTTGAATACCCAATGTTAATTGATTATCTTCATGATCTGACTGCTAAACTGAGGTTAATTCACCAACAGGTCTTTGAAGCACAACCGGCACAGACTGAGGGTCCTGGACATCGGCTCCAACCGGGTGACTGGGTGGTCACCCGTAATTTCGGCAGGAAGCGCAATTTGGAGCCGAGATTCGTGGGCCCGTTTCAGGTCCTCCTTGCCACAAGAACTGCAGTTCGTCTGGAAGGCCGGAAAAACTGGGTGCACGCCACCCACACCAAGAAGGTGCCTATTCCTTTACCAGCAGATTTGTGGGTGAGGACAGGAATCGCCGCAACGGAAACAGAAACTCCAGTAAAATTTGTGCCATTCAGTGATGCTCAGCTTGTAGAGGATACTTCATTGCAGTCAGATATACTTGTTGAACCTTTGTCATTGGAAAACTCGAGACTTGAACTTTCATCTGATCGACAGGACTCTGTTCCGCAACCTGAACAATTATTCGAAGAGCAGACTCGTCTTGGGAGAAGCAGATATTTTCTTTGTTCTCACAACAAAGACTAATAAAACACTTTTTGCCTTTTTTTCCCTTTGTGAATTCATATTACCCCTACTGTCATTTTGAACATTATGAACAATTGCATCCTCTCTTCATTTTTGAGTCTTTTCCACGTATGTATGTTCTCTTCCACAGCTAGGAGATTTTGTATTAAACTTGAATGCTTGATTGAAGAACCTTACATCCGGGTTGACCGTAGGGCTGTGCAGGTACTTCCTTCTGTTGATCAGGTTCCTGACACTAGGTTGGTACTTTTGTCGATTCCTGGGAACTCCTGGGAATTGATAATCGCTACTCAGAACGAAGTGCGTCAAGAACGTTGCGGACGGTTTTTAGAGGATGGAATTCTCAAAGTTGTCAGAAGTGGAGAAGACTTTAGCTCAAAGATCTACACTACACAGGGTTGTACGAACAAAATGCTTTCTGTTTCAGGTGTTCCTGCTGTTCTTGACTGTTTCCATGTTATTGGTGGGTGGAGTGTATTTCAGAATACAATCGTTATTGCCTTCTGCTCTACCTACTTCTTCTTCTGAACCAAAATCTACTCCCACTGTTTCTCCACATTCCTTTCATCCTTTGCCTCAACACGAACAGGTTAGAGGTGCGGAATTCGTGAATAACTCCTTTGTTCAACTTCTTCATCAACATCAGTTGGTGATGAATACTACCAACTGTTGGGTGTGTGGGTTAATGCCACATACCATGGATAGGGGAATTCCGTATTTGGTTCTTCCTTATAGTTCCCAGGGTTCAGCTCGAGCATTCCAAACTATGTTTCGTAGCGCACTAGATTCCTACCCCCATCGAGAGCCACGCACTGCAGATCATGGTCCCGGCCCGTACCACAAGCCTTTGGCAAGAGCGATTGCTGACTTAGATAGAGATATTTTTGACGCATCGCTCATCCCAGAGGAAGAGGTGCGAGCATACAAGGATCTGAGTGAGGCTGAGTATAGCATGTCAGTGGGTGATAGACAGCTTAAAAGCTCGTCTCCGATCTGGATCGCACCCCATCTTGGTAATTTCTGCCTGAAAGGCCTTGGCCAAAGCCCACGAGCTCAGCTTGGGAGGAGTTCTTGCACTGAAACGTATGTTTTACCAACGCCCTCTTCCCCTGTTCTGTTGACTGCCAAGGGTACATACTTTGTATGTTACGATCGCGCATATACATGGTTGCCCCGTGACTTTTCGGGCACCTGTTATATTGCGAATCTGTTGCCACCGACTTTCACAGTCGCCTCGGACTATCACAAGCCTAGAGTTGTGAGAGGCGTTATTAGCGAAGAAGACACTGCCGGTCAAGAAGCAGGAGACTTCTTTAAGGGTTTCTTGCCGTTTTGGGGACCTATGATGAATAGTAGGAACCTGAGACAGTTGACTCGAGTGGTGGAATCGACTGCTAATATAACTGCAAGTGCTCTTGGCAATCTGACAGCAGAGCTTCAGGCGGACAGGCTTATGACGTTGCAAAACCGTGTGGTTTTAGACGTTGTTCTTGCAGATAGAGGTGGTGTATGTAAGGTGATCCATTCGAGTTGCTGCATTTTCATCCCTGATAACGCTCCAACTGTCTATCAAGCCATCTCGAAGTTGCATAAGATCTCCGAGTCCATACACGTGGATGTAGGTGATTGGACGCAACTAGGATGGTTTTGGGGCCTGATGTCGACGTGGGATTGGAAGATTCTGATGATCATCGGGGTTGTTGTAGCATTTCTGTTCACGTGTTGTCTTTGTGTACAGTGTGGTCCTGCCTTATGTGGCCTCTGTGCTACGACGTGTATAAGACGGCCATCTGCTACCAAGGAAGCATTGATGGATAGAATGATGTTGCAGCAACATCTGAATGATCTGATGAATATCGAGATCGATTCTGATATCGACTAGTGCTTGCCTACATGAGGGCAAAAGGAGCGTCTGAGGTTCCGTGACAATTATAGTGGTGTTTTCGACTCGTTCGAGTATGGACGAGTTTGGTATCTATGAACCGCAAATGACGAGTTTAGTGGGTGTACGCGTTTTCGCTACGCTGGCCTGAACCGTTCGTCATATTCGTGGGTTTCTTCATCTGAACCCACGGGTTCCATTTTAGATACAGCAGCCATTTTATCTCTTGCCCTCAAGTAGCCAGCTAACGGACACTGTCCGCTTCGTGACCCTGGGATTCCCAAGCTCTTGCGGAAGACACGTGTTCCTTTGAGGGTGTCTTTATGATGAGGGGGATGACACTGCAAAGGCAGATGGCCCCGCTCGAGGCTCATCTTGCCGTGCTGGTCTATTGTTTCATCCATGCATTCATTAGGCACGTCTCCTTTGATCCTGCAATCGTGTTTCCGATATCACCCCCTACACTCTTTTAAATCTGTTGTCTGTCTTCCTTACACCTGTTTCTGTCTCTTCCTTAAACTCGTTTACAGCCGGAATGGAATGTACTTGATGATGAGAAACGTACTTTTACAGTTGGGAACCGGCGATGCTACTGTAATTATGTTCCGGGACCCTGAATACATGAAAGCGACCCTTTTGATGTTTACTGTGGGAACTGAGTTGTAACCTTTTGTTCGCCATGTTGTGCTATGATAGAAATATGTATAAAAGGAGCGATCCACAGTTGCAATTTGAAGCAGTCTCCTAGAACCTACATGCGTTGTACTTCTTGTGACTTCTGTGTTCCCTGCAGTAAATAAACCTCGATCTTTGACGCCGAAGGAAGTGTCCCGTGTCTCTGTAATTTGTACGCCGGAACAGGTAACCCACGAAGGTTTCAGGTGTTGTCCCCTGGCACCGCTGGGCCTTAGAATAGCCCAGTCCTTCAGCATCCTTGCACGGTTGGGCAAGGGTTCCTGTGTTGCATGCAGGATTATTTTTGTGCAGGAAGGTGTACCTACATGCACAAAAACAATCCCTAGAGGGATTTTCCTATTTCTGTGTGTTGCAGAATGCAGCACACATAGAAAGAGGAAGTAACAAGGAGAAATAAAAATATTTCATCCAATTTATGCCTCTCCTGGGGAGGCAAATCTTTTTGGTACATTTCAAGGCATACTAGACTTGGTAAACCTTTGAATGCGCCAAAAAGAATGGAAGTTGCATGGGAAACCCACAGCAAAACCTATGGAAAGCCGCTCTTGCACAGGCTAATGCAATGCAGCAATTTGCTCTGTGCTGCATTACTCCATATTATTGAAGCCATTCAAAGCCAAGCACAGTGGCTTTGAGTGGCTTTAACAATATGACTTAGAGGTTTGCGTCATGCAAGTACCACATTGGGTGGTACCAGCAAGATGCACAGCTCTCATCCGTATTTACTATAGTGTATATCCTAAAGACAGAACTTTAGAGTTTGCGTGGACATGTTTTTTAAAGGGAGCAGCACATTTGTGGCCATTGTAGAGGAGATAAAATCACACAGAGTTATAACATCCAATTCCACACACATTTATTCCCAAAATATGTTGGGGAGAAATTCACTAACCATTTTTTACCTAATGGAGCTATAGAGGAAGGAATTTCTCAGCAAGGACAATGTTTTGATGGGGAAGAAAATTTTAAAGTTGATGCGCTAAAGTATACTTATGTGAGACTTGGGGGACAATTATGATGAGTGTCACAAAGCCTCCGACCTCAGTTCAGAGGCTTTGAGACACTCATCGTCAGTTTCAATTCTGACTGGCTGATTATGATACAGCCGGTCAGAATTGAATCAGCCAGTCATTCTGGCTGGCTTCCGACAGGTTCAAGGAGTGCGGTTGCATCATATTGAGCAGTCAGGACCCCCGACCAGAGGTCGGTCGGTCCTGTTTCTGCGACCGTGTTGGGCAGACACAAGTCCTCCTGACATCGTAATAGGCCACTTAATCCTAAAGATTGCCCATCCAGTGATTCACAAAAGTAAGTTACACATTTGAGTAAGTTTAGTACTTTTTGGTATGCACAAACTGCACTTTTATACTAACTTACACTTTTGTAGTAAATCCAGCAGTGAACATGGCCAACAATTGGTACTGCAACACCTTCCCATAGAACATAATGGAGTTGGGGACTTATAACAACAGTGTAAGTTACCTCAAAAGTGCTGTTTTTGAATACTGAAAAGTAGTAAAGTTGCTTAAAAGTGTTCGATACTACAAAAGTACAATTTGTGAAGAGCAGTGTACAGTAGGTTTGTAGTGCCACTGTAGTACTACAATGTTTTTTTAAAACAAGGGAACCCCACTTATTAGAACCTGGGGTGGAATGATGTTTTTTCAAAAACAGTGGTTCTGTTTGTGGCCTGATTAGGTCCGGGAGGACAAGAGTGGGTAGCGAGTATTCAATAAACGCTAAGGAGCAAAAGCTGTAGGTATAGGTAGAAACAGTTATTTATTTTTCTTTTTTGAATATACATAAATACTTGTACTTATACTGTATTTTCAGGTGCTCAGGTGAATAGTATGGTGCAGGACGTGACAAAAGTGAACAAAGTGAACGGACTGTCACACAACAACAAACAAGGTTAAAAAGCAATTATATACAATAGAGAGAGTAAAAATCCTTGGGTATGTCGACGGCGTTTCGATCTATGTAACTTTAGATCATCATCAGGACTGATGAGCTTCCTGAAACTTGCCTATGCATTTTCAGACAAGGATGATATTTGTATACTTTAGTTGATGGTTGCTTACTGGAGAGAATACTGTAGTTAAAGTAAATCTTCTCTCAATTAGGTAATCCAAGTAGCGCTCTGTCACTTTAGTTTAGACGAGGGTCCTACATGGATTATTTGTTGTTACAGCGCGAGGAAAAATGTTTGTTCCTTATCCTCGATCTCACAATTACAAGTACCGGCGCCTAAAAAGTTTAAAATCGGCGGTATTTGAAGTAGGTAGGGGGTCAGCTAAAGCGCATTCGTCGCTCTGCATTCAAAAAGTATTTGGCGCATTACTCTCGGCGCGGTCGCGGGGCAGGTTGGGGGTCCGAGTCTCTCACCAGCCGTTGCTCACCTAGCAGCAACCATCAACTAAAGTATACAAATATCATCCTTGTCTGAAAATGCATAGGCAAGTTTCAGGAAGCTCATCAGTCCTGATGATGATCTAAAGTTACATAGATCGAAACGCCGTCGACATACCCAAGGATTTTTACTCTCTCTATTGTATATAATTGTTTTTTAACCTTGTTTGTTGTTGTGTGACAGTCCGTTCACTTTGTTCACTTTTGTCACGTCCTGCACCATACTATTCACCTGAGCACCTGAAAATACAGTATAAGTACAAGTATTTATGTATATTCAAAAAAGAAAAATAAATAACTGTTTCTACCTATACCTACAGCTTTTGCTCCTTAGCGTTTATTGAATACTCGCTACCCACTCTTGTCCTCCCGGACCTAATCAGGCCACAAACAGAACCACTGTTTTTGAAAAAACACTGTAGTACTACAAAGCATACTACAAAGTAATGTATTTGAATCAGACATACATGGTAAAGTGTAGGTAGCAACAGCATTCATGATTAGTGTAGATTTCAATGATTATTCTGATGATGTCCATTAATCTCAAATACCTTTGGCATCAACACATATCATAAGGCATCACTCTGTTTTGAGCAAATTGCTGACTTTGCAAATGATACTTGTAATAATTTCAGCGTTTTCAGATGTGTGCCTTGTGACTGCTTACCTCTTGAGCTAAACTTTGAATTTAAAAGAAGTATTGGATTACTGCCTGACAGTCTCAGAGAAACATTCTGAAATTCTTTTCCCCTCCAAAGAAGTGAATAAAGCGATTCCAAACACTACCTGGGCCACATGCATAGAAGAAAAAAAGAGAGATGCTTTTTTGACAACATTTAAATATCATTCAACAATATCTCCAATAAAACAATTACATAATCTTCATTCGCACTTGTTAAATGCAGAAAAGTACAAATACAATGCATAACAGATAAAACCTAAACAAGAAGTCTATTAAAAGTAGGAAAACAATGTTAAAATAAGTTAAAACCGGCCTTCTGTGACTTAAGCAAACTCTAAAACAGAAGTGCCTGTATAGACTGTAATAACAATATCACTACAACAATACACCTGTAATCCATTAATTTCATTTCGAAAGAAACAAAATCAGATATGACAACCCCTCTTGCCGATGACTTCTTTCTTATCTGTTGGATAGATTTCAAGAAGCACGCTGTCTTGAAACATGTAAATGGTGTTTCAAAAGAGTTTATTACAGCAAGAGCGCTTTAATGTGAATTCAAGCTCAGTTTTTTTCAACATGGGAATATTAAATGTTTTCCTTTCTAGCTTGTAAAATTAGCAAAAGAATAAAATATGAGAAATGGATTGAGTAGATCTTTCATTACAAGGGCAAGGAGACAATTGATTAAGTGAATAGGCCTGGGACAGGTAGCCAACCATTAAGGGGAAGATGTTCAACCTCATCCTAGTCAATAAAAATCGATGCAAAATATTAGAAACAAAAGAAAGGTAGGAAGCATGACCCAGTGCAACCGCGGGTAACGCCCGGTATGTTCATACTGTAAGTTTTGAATAATTCAGTTGCCACCTATCAAAGTCGCACTGAGCAATAAAAAGATCTTTTAATTTTGATTTATGGAACACCAAACAATGAAATGGGGTTTCAAACAAAGGATAGTAGGCCCCGATATTTAAAGGACCGCTTTACATAAGCTAGCCAGGGAATGCTGGGCACTCGGTCAAGCGTAAGTAAATCATTACGCACCATCTGGTTTAATTTTCTAAAGAGTTAGCCATAGTAAAAGTGGAGCCATTTTGATAAGATCCGTTATAAACGACAGGCCAAGCTCTTTATGAAAAATTATGTTCGGTCAGGAGGATTGGATTTACAGCAAATTGTTTTTTTAAATGTATCATGTAATGCCTGAATAACATCAACATATGCTGTACTCCAAATTGCTGCACCATATAAAGCTATAGAAACCGATTTTGCCCATTGGATGTCCAACATTTCCTTATATGCTTTCTTACCTAAATTTGAAGCGAATTTCCACAGCTAAACTTTTTTTCATAAGGTTTGTCTAGTTTATAACCATCGCTGACCAATTTAATTTGGTGTCAAAAAGTATTCCCAGATACGTAACATTCTACACACAATCCAGGGTGTTTGTATCAAATGGAAGGAGCATTTGTTTTTTCTTCGTGGTGCCAACTGCCATAACAAAACCTTTTGATTTGTTGACCGAAAGTCCACATTTTGCCATTTATTCCGAAAAGATGCAAAGAGATATCTGAAGGGGCCCTAGGAGTTCTAGCCATAAGAACTGGGTCATCTGCATATACCAAAGCGGGCATGGGAACACCACCTACAGTTGGAACCTCCTTACATTCAATGTTAAGTACTATGCTTAAGTTATTGTTGTATAACAAGAGGAGAAATTGGGCAAGAACACAGCCCTGATGTATGCCCTTTTCAATTCTGAAGGAGTTTTCACATTCGCCCTGGGTCCCGTATCTGATTACAGCACCTGCGTTGCTGTAAAGTTCCCTAATAAAGAGAATTATGGAGCTATCCATGCCCATCGACTATTTCCAATCAACCCATCCAATTATATCCAAAGTAGTAACAATGTTTGATTGAAAATAAATACAAACTGTTTTATGCTAATCCTTCATTATAATATCAAATACATTGAAGAGATTGCAAATTTACACTATATAACCTCCTATATAATCATGTTTCTGTAGTTGACTTCCTCTTGTCTGTAGCTTTCTTCTGCTTTTTTAGTAAGCTTTCTCTTGCCCCTTATATTTCTTGTGGTACTTTAACACTGAGAGAACACATTTTGGTACTGTGAAGATTGCAGGCCCAAGTAGGCTATTATTCATATTCACCACTTGTTTGTTGAGATGGCTTTCTTGCTCTTGCCCAAAAAGTCAATGCAAAAGAGTGGCCAAGGTCATGAACCCCCGCTCCCATGTTGAGTCGTCATTCATTCACACAATATACTCTCAGTTTCCGTGACACTGCAGCATGGTAAGAAAGTATGAGATCCCATTGCATTTGCCAACCAAGACCATATGTCGTTCATTGACAATTCCATTCCTTCATTGTGCTTCAATAATTCAGAGTGAAATAAGGAAAATATCCCTTAGGTAATATATGAATCAAAGAACCATCATTTGTGAAGTTAATCACTCAGATATACTTTCATGCCCATTCAACATATTATTATTATTATAATTACATTTATTAAGCGCGCAGCTACCCGGAGGTTTCCAGGCGCTAAAGCAAACAAAAGGTAAACTAGGTGTGAGGAATAAAGGACATGCAGATTAAGTATTAAAAAGCCAGGTCTTAATTCCTTTACGGAATGCCAAATAATAGATTTCAGAACGCAAAGTTTGGGGTAAAGAATTCCATAAAGAGGGTGCTAACAAGGAGAACGAGCGACCGCCCATTTTAGCTCTGTTAACACGAGGTATCCTAAATTTGTTTTGAGTGGAGGACCTCAGTGTGCGGGGGGGAACATATTGCTGCACCAAAGAGGATAGATATTTTGGAGCTTTACTGCTCTTTATATGGTGCATTAAACAGAGTGCTTTGAATTTCACTCGGCTCTCAATTCGTAACCAGTGCAGTTTGCGCAGATGGGTGGTGGCCGATGATCTGGCAGGCAGGTTACATATAAGGCGAACTGCCATGTTCTGTACCACCTGGTATTTCTTTATTACCTCCTTACAGGCACCCAAAAGTAGAATGTTCCCGTAGTCCATGCGTGAGGTGACGAGAGCCTGGACTACAGTCCTCAGGGTGTCAGCTGGAAGCATCCACATGATTTTTCTTAGCCACCTGATGATGGTGGTACAGGTGGTGGAGACTTTTACAACGTGTTGCTTAAAAGATAACTGGTTGTCAAGGAGGACCCCCAGATTGCGGGCTGTCACAGATGGAGTAGGTAGAGGGCCCATCTGAGGAGGCCAATGTTGCGGGCCCCAGAGTGAAGTATCTGGACCAAACAGGAGCAGCTCAGTTTTGTCCCCATTTAATTTTAATGTATGTTTGTGCATCCAGTCAGATATGTGTTTCAGTCCGACTGTAGTGAAGACGTAGGAAGATGTTTATTGGTAGAGAGTGAGTAGACGATTTGTGTGTCGTCTGCGTAAGAATAGATTGTGAGACCAGCTTGCTCTGCCAAGAATGCCAGGGGTCTCACATACAGATTAAAGAAAAGAGGGCTAAGAATAGACCCCTGGGGAACACCGTGAGGGGAGGGGAATATTGAAGAAACAGAAGTAGAAGAAAAGACTTGAAAAGTGCGATCAGAAAGAAAGCTAGCAATCCAGGCCAGGGCGGGTCCATCTATACCCACAGATTTCAAGGTGGACAGTAAGATGGAATGGGAGACAGTATCGAATTCGGCACTCAAATCAATCAAAATGAGTGCCACTGTCCCCCCATTGTCCACCTGTCTTCTGATGGTCTCTGACACACCAAGAAGAGTGGTCTCAGTGGAAAAGCCAGCCCTGAACCCGGACTGTGAGCAGTGAAGGAGATTAGAAGCTTCAATGTACGAGCTAAGCAAGGAGTTGACATGCTTCTCAAGAACTTTGGAGTAACATGTGAGCAAGGAAATAGGGCGAAAATTGGAGGGGTTGTTTGGATCGGCGTTAGCCTTTTCTAACAATGGAACCACCATCGCGTGTTTCCATTCATTAGGAACAGTGGCTTCAATCAATGAAGCATTCAGAACATCCAGAATAATCTGGAGTAAGGCTGGGTGCAGGGTACTCAAAATTTGAGGAGGCATCGGATCAAGGGGGGAGCCAGATTTTATATTTTGAAGATATTTTATTAAGAGCATGGGGGAAATTGGCTCCCAGGAATGGAGTTGGGGAACAGTGGGCGTTGAACTGGCGGCATCAACAGGAAAGGAAGTAGGTGGTGCATAATCAGGGAGGGTAGATGCAGCAGGAGTAGCATTAAAAGTATCGTAGATCCTGTCAATTTTCTCCAGAAAGAAGTTTGCCAGGGCATTACACTGTACAGTGTCCAGGCAAGGATCTTTAGGTGAGGAAGACGCACCTGAGAGATCTTTGATTATTTTAAACAGGGCCTTCGGCCTATTTTGAGCAGTGAGTATAGTGCTATTAGCATAATTAGCTCTGGCGGTATCACAGGCAGAGTGATAAGCTTTAAGGGCAGCCTTGTATTTTGTTTTATAGTCTGTGCAGTAATTGGAACGCCAAATGCGCTCCAGTTTCTTGCAGCGAGATTTTTCTTGGCGAAGAGAGTCATTGAACCAGGGTGCCGGAGGGTGATGAATCTGCGATTTGTTTCTTTGAGTTGGGAGGCAAGAATCTAAGGCTGTTGTCAGCCAAGAGCTGACAGCAGACACCTCTTTAGTAGTCACACTGGAAAACGTAGGTTTCGAGTTTACAAGGAGGGTGTATAATTTGTCTTTGTCTAAACGTTTCCAGTTCCTACTGGCTTTATGAGGATGTGCGGTAATGGAAGAATTATGAACAGATATCTTGATTGAAAAATTGATGATAAAGTGATCAGACCAAATAACCGGAGAGGAGGATTGGTAAGAGATGCAGGTAAGATTAGAAATAATAGGATCTAATAGGTTGCCGGCCTTGTGCGTAGGGCCGGAGTTGTGTAAGTGAAGATCTAAGGCTGCAAAATCCTGTAATAGGCGTGTAGTAATGGGACACGAAGCAGAGTTGAAATGGATATTTAGGTCACCCACAACAAGAAAATTAGTAGATTGTGCTATTAGAGGGGCAATGAGTTCGGGAAGAGAGGAGCCCCAAGCACCAGCCGAGCCCGAGGACGATAAATCAGCGTTTCAGTTAAGGTAAAATGGGGAGAGAGAAGAAGTTTAAAAAGACCAGCTTCGCAATTAGGAAAATCTAGGTCTTCCCATTTGCAGGAGAATTCTCTCTTGAAAATTATGGCAATACCTCCGCCCTCTTTGAGAACCCGGTTTCGCCCCACATAGGTGTAATCATTGGGGAGAGCCATGGCGATGTCAGGGCCAGAGTTCTCATTTAGCCACGTTTCTGTTACAAACATGGCTGCTGGGCTGGCTGTCTCTAGGAGATCAAATATATCTCTCTTATGTTTCGAGAGAGATCGACAGTTAATACTAATAAAATTCAAGGAAGAACTGGTTTTATACAAGATAGAAGAGGCATGATGCGTGGGAGGAGGAGTAGTCCAGAAAGTAGAGGACGAGCAATCTGTGACCGGGGTGATAGAGTCTAATGCAAGGGTGCAAATCGAGCAATTAGTCGATGCGTCCTGACAGTTAAAGATAGTAGCAGAAGTACAGGGAGGTCGCCGTAACCTAAGTAAGGCAGTACGGGAGTATGTTATATGACCGTGGGCAGGGGGAATGGTCCCTGGTCCCGTCCTGGCGCGGACGGGCGCAGACGGGCAGGACTTTGGCACGACTTCGGCGCGAAGTCGGCGCTCCCGCTGCACTCGTCCGCTGCGCTTCCGCCATTGCGTCATAAAATACTCAGGGGAAGAAACTCACTAGTCCGCTAACCTGCTAATTGGCCAGCAGGGCGGAAGTGAGGATGTAGGGGTGGAACAGAAGTCGCGCTCATGTGGCCACCGCCGCTGCAAACGGCACAAGCCGTGGCGGATCGGTGCCAGGAGCGAAATACAATGTTATGCAGATGAGGGAGCGTTGCGCCGAAGAGTGGCGATCACATACAGGTAAATTGTTATTAAAATCAACAATAAGACCAGTTTTACATAGCGCTAAGAAGCGGCCAGGTAGACTGTAGAATACACAACAAAATAGTTGAAAAGTTTTAAAATAATAACCAGTAAGTGCACAGAGCCTCAGCGGCCTCTCTTACCAGCTGTTAGACCCGACTGACGACTACGCTGGATTTAAGTAGTAGCAACTATTCCAGTCACTAGTCCGCTAACCTGCCAATTGGCCAGCAGGGCGAAAGTGAGGATGTAGGGGCGGAACGGAAGTCGCGCTCGTGTGGCCACCGCCGCTGCAAACGGCACAAGCCGTGGCGGATCGGTGCCAGGAGCGAAATACAATGTTATGCAGATGAGGGAGCGTTGCGCCGAAGAGCGGCGATCACATACAGGTAAATTGTTATTAAAATCAACAATAAGGCCAGTTTTACATAGCGCTAAGAAGCGGCCAGGTAGACTGTAGAATACACAACAAAATAGTTAAAAAGTTTTAAAATAATAACCAGTAAGTGCACGGAGCCTCAGCGGCCTCTCTTACCAGCTGTTAGCCCCGACTGACGACTACGCTGGATTTAAGTAGTAGCAACTATTCCAGTCACTAGTCCGCTAACCTGCCAATTGGCCAGCAGGGCCTAACTCCTTACAAGATTAGGCCACATAAAAAAAGGAAAAAACTCAACTGTTGAAAAAAGTCAAATGACATATATTTAATTCTGCCTAATTCCAAAATTAATAAGATAAAAACACAAAGATATCCTATCCATTATTACAAATTTGTAAAATCACAGAATCTAATAATTCATCAAAAAACAACAAACAATTTGTATGAAAATGTAAACGGAGTTAAAAAAGGCAAGAGTTAGACTAAACAACTTGGTCTTAACTAGTTACACAGCCGTTATAGTATCATCACAAAGACTTGGGCTTAAGCACTCTATAATTTGCTTTTTGAACCCCACTGTCCCCAAACCGGATTGTGTGTATAGATATAGCGTTGACGCATTTCAATGGAGAAAATTTTATGGATCCATCTTTTTCAAGACTCTGATAATGAGCACTCTGTATCTTGTAACATGTTTTCATGCAAAGACCTATGTGTAGATAAAAGAAGGTGGTAAAACCTCCCTTGTTGATAGTTTTCAAAGTTAAAATGTCCCAGCTTAGGGGTAGCCTCCCAAAAGGTTATTATTGCAGTGGGTGTAGATTGCAAAAAAACGTTTAATTGTATTATTCTTTTCTTTATACGATCTGTTCTTGTGTTTATACCTGTTGTGAAGTTTAAAGGAGGAAAGCTTTCTGATTCGATATGGTATCTTCCCTCTAGTTAGGAATGCTATACACACCGTAGGTGCTGTTGTACATTTGGGCTGATTAATAAACACAGTCCCTTTTCTTTCCTTAAGGGATCCGTGGAGGAGAACAAACAGCGTGTGGTCTCGCTTCTTAGTCAAAAAACGGGCAACTTCAGAGCCATCATAGCTTTGTCACTCCATTATGAAAGGCGCGCCTAAGGGACGTTTCAATAGTTTCACGGAAAAGCAAAATCATTTTCATTTCGTAAATCAAAAATACTGCTTTTATAAGTATGGTACTAAATGTCTTGCGTTATTATTTACTTTTCATACATATTTTTTACACAAACGCAGAAATAGCGCTCTGGGTGCGCTCTCCGGAGAGCTTACTGGTGCGTGCACCCAGAGCGCCCCAGGACAAAATTATTTTTAAAAAAAAACATTTAAAAAATATTATTATAAAAAAATTATATATTAATAATTAATACTTACACAAAACAGCAAATAAAAAAAATAAAACATCGTAGGTTACAAACTTGATATAGCAAGGAATTAGCTTTTAAAAAACCTTTGAAATTCAGTGAAAAAACCAGAGGTTTCACAATCGGTATAGTTAGGAATTAGCATTTAAAAAACCTTTGAAATTCACTGAAAAAACAAAAGGTTTAACACCAGTTATAGTTAGCTGGACATTTTACTCATACAAAACCATTGAAATTCCCACGTTATAGTTAGGTGGACTCACTATAACTCGCACGCCCGTAATCCACTGCTGATGATGTCACGTATTACATCATTCATGATATGGTCAGTGACATCACTGATGACATCACTGATGACATCTCAAATGACATCACTGATGACATCACTGATGACAACATCCAGTGTCTGTGTGTTTCTGCAAAGTTTAAATATGTTTTACATATTGATGAATGAGTGGATGTATAAGTGTCTGGATGAAGGATTTAGTAGGTGCGTGACTGACTGTATGAGTGAGTGATTAAATGTGTCTTACTAAATGCATGTGTTAGTGACTAAACTGTCTGAATGTGTGCATCAGTAGGTCTGTTGTTGTGTAAGCTGCTGCATGTGTTGATCAGTAGCTATATGAGTGGCTATATGGGTTATTGATTGGTTGCCCAAGTATTTGTATGTGAGGCTGAGTGTGTGTGTGGGTGGATGGGAGGTGTGTGAATCTGTGCATAGATGTGTGAGCAGTTGATTCACTTGGTGTATGGGTTCAAGAGTGCATGTGGAAACAGCTGTATGGGCGGTTGACTATGTGCATGGGTGTGTTGGTGAGTGAAAGGATATCTCAGTGCTTTATGTCCAAGTAAGTACATATGTAAAACACAGTGCATGTGAGAGTTGACATATATAAATGACTATACATGAGAGCCTGTGATTGCGTAAATGATTGTGTGGTTCAATGTGTACTTGTTTCAGTGATTGTAAAAGAGAGTAAGTATGTGTTACTATATATTTGAATAAGTAAGGTTTGGTGTGTATAACTTTGTAGTTGATTCTCTGCATAACTGACTAGGTGTTTGAGTAAGTCTGTGAATGAGTGTCAGTGTGTAAGTGTCTGTATAGGTATATGACTGGATATGATAGTGAGTGTCCGTATGTATGAGCGATTGTATGGGTGAATGAGTGGATGTGTGTGTAGACCTAGCAATCAGTGAGTGTGTATGTAGTTACCGGTATTGGTGAGTCAATAATTTCTTAAATGGTAGTTTATATTTAACACTGGGTGTATCAAAGGTTAGATTAGAGTGTGAGAAGGTGCATCGTATTATCACATGGATGATGTCATCAGTGATGTAATTTGAGATATCATCAGTGATTGCGGGCGTGCAAGTTATAATGGGGGAATTTCAATGGTTTTGTATGAGTGAAATGTCCATCTAAATATAACGCCCCTGAAATTTATGTTTTTTCAGTGTATTTTTAAGGTTTATTAAATGCTAATTCCTAACTATAACGTGCCTGAAACCTATGGTTTTTTCAGTATATATATATATATATATAAAAAAGAAGAAAGAGTTGCCCCTAGGTAGGATGCACTTACAGGTAGGAATTTATGCCAAAGCAAGGGCACGAGCCGTGAGCAAAGTCCTTTTCCTGCCAGACGCGTTTCGGACAAACGCCCTCTTCAGTGGCAGACCATGTGACATGACGGCAAGCGGCAAACACCAGTAAATCCCCACAATAGTTGTGCTCAGGTGTACCACCTGAAGTAATGCTTTCTGGGACTGGTGAATTAGTCAAATCCAAGTGGGTCACCGCCGCCACTCACATTCAAAAAACGTTTTAAAAGGATTGCAGATGTTCCATCAAGCACCCCACAAATAAAGGGCACCTCCTGTTCCACAGTTAGCTGCCTAAATAAGGTAGCTGTGGACCCACAATTTTTTCACGGTAGTGCAATCCCGCAACCGGGCTGGCCGCTATCAAAAAGAAGAAAGAGTTGCCCCTAGGTAGGATGCACTTACAAGTAGGAATGTATACCAAAGCAAGGGCACGAGCCATGAACAAAGTCCTTTTCCTGCCAGACGCGTTTCGGCCCAACGCCCTCTTCAGTGGCAGACCATGTGACGTGACGGCAAGCGGCAAACACCAGTAAATCTCCACAATAATAGTGCTCAGGTGTACCACCTGAAGCAATGCTTTCTGGGACTGGTGGTTTAGTCAAACCCAAGTGGGTCGCCGCCGCCACTCACATTCAAAAAAAGTTTTAAAAGGATTGCCGATGTTCCCTCAAGCACCCCGCAAATAATGGGCACCTCCTGTTCCACAGTTAGCTGCCTAAATAAGGTAGCTGTGGACCCGCAATTTTTTCGCGGTAGTGCAATCCCGCGACCGGGCTGGCCGCTATCAAAAAGAAGAAAGAGTTGCCCTATATATTACCTACTGGTGGTCAAAGTAGTTAGTTATAGTTAGGACCTATTTTCCATAGGAAATCCGCAATATTCTATTTGGATTAACTTTGGCGCCGGTTGACGAATCTTCGCGATATGTTCAAAACTCGTGGGGTGCTCCGGTCCACTCCTATCCTGAAAGTTTGGCGGTGATTCGTCAAGTGGGGGCAGAGAAAAAAGGGGGGTTCCAAAATGTGTTTTCCCCTTGCAGTTTCCCAGAGGGCCTTTAGCCACAGCTACAGCCTGAACTGCTGAACGGACTTATGCCAACTTTGGCAGAGAGGTAGTCCTCAGTTCAGACTTGCGCCTTTTCCTGAAATGGTGTCAATCTGTTCAGTAGTTCCTGAGAAAAGTGTAGTTAAAAAGCATATATATATCTATGGGCGCAGTGGATCTGCAGACTCTGAGCGCACCGTGAGCGCAGAATAAGCTCAGCCTTCCAATCACGCGCTGAATGCTAATTGGCTGTCAAGTGGTTGTCAACATTCGAAACCAGGAACTGTTGGCAGCCATTTTGTGCTGTGGTAGAAGCGAGGCTAAAAAAGTCAGTGGAACAAGTGTACAAAATGTAGAAAGGGGGCAGGGTAAAAATACTTTGAGCCTTTAGAGGTGGTTAAGGAGTGCCAGAAGGACACTAGGGCCCACAATTTTTTTTTAAACCGCTAGTGCGAGTAGGGTGCGCAGACTCTGCTGTGAAAAAAGTGGAGAAAAAACAAAGTTTTTTATAATTAGCCCCAGGGGGGCTAAATCCCGGGGGCACAATATTAGGTTTTATGGGCGGGGGCCAGAGGGGCCCCCCTGCCCCGGGGACCATCACCCCCCAGGGCTACAAAAAAAATCGTTGGGGGCTCCAAGGCCCCCAAAGCCCCAGGGACTACCAATTCCTGGGGCTTTGTGTATTGTGAGAGGGGCTACGTGGCCTCCCTGGAGCCCTCGAGGGCCCTGGATACTTCCACAACCCAGGGCCGGCTCCTGCAGTGTCCCGGGGTGCATATACCCAGGACACTGCTGTGTTCTATGAGAGAGGGGGAGTCTCGCGGCTATTGCCGTCCTATAGCAAACTTGGTTTGGATTTCGAAAGGTAGAGCAGGGAAATCAAACCAAATTGCTTTTCCACATATGGAGCTGCATGTTCGCTGTTCCCCATGTGGAAAACCAATGCCGGCTCCCGAAGGACGCGGGGAGCCGTCTGGGACCATGAGGACATTGGGGCTCCCCCCACGGTCCCCGACCTTTTTTATAAGCCCAAGGGGATGGGGTCTCCGGGCATAATAAAAATTAGTTATTGGGGCTATTTTTTTTAATGGTAAAATAAGGAGTCGCGCACCCATCGTAGCGCTCAGTGATGCCCCTGGTGTGCATGCGTTGGATGTACGATTCATAATCTGTAGGGTGTGCGACTGCAACAAGTTTGGTGTGCGACTTCTGAGCGTTTGGGGCACGACTCTGACGCGTTGGGTGCGTGACTCCAAGCAAAAAATTTCAATTGTTTTTTAGATACACATAAAGCGTTTGCGTTTAGTTCTTAGGGGGTTCTAAAGAGAGCCCTTGTGTTAATCGAGAGATGTTTATACCTACAAGTAAGTACCTATACAGAGTCTAAAGTTCAAGAGGAAGACTCTGTTACCCTCATCTGTAAAATGTACATCATCTCTCCTATAGATGCCATGCATATTGGAACGCAGATTGCTGTGGTAAATGGACCCCATTCTATAGTCACGGAGAAACGCAGAAACAGATGTATTCACATGTTTCCTAGCTTTCTCAATTTGTGGACAACATTGATTGGACCAGTTCCATTTCTGTCTTTGGCATATGTTAGAATAGACAAAGGCAGTTGGGGGGAAAAGTGTCATCAATTCTCCAAAGGTGTCCTTCATAAGCATTTCCAGACCTACCCAAGTCAAAGTGCCTAGGTCATTGCCACCACAGTGCACAATTATGAGGTCAGGGTGTTGGAGATGCAAAAAGGATTTAACCAATGGCATCGATTGGTGCCACTTTAACCCTCTTTGTCCAATCCATTTAATGTCTACATTGTGTAAACTTTGTGAATGCGTTTGTTTTCTGCATACCTTTGGCTTCAGAAAATATAGCTATATCCCACAATCAACACTCTAAGCTTCTTAAAGGGAGGTCTGGATGCACTCAGATAGTCTCTGTAAATGAAATGGCAGTTTGAAAAATAAGAGTTTTCTAGACTGGTGGATAAGATGTAGTTTTGAAAAAAGAAAAGAAATGATTTGTTGTTTGAGAACATTCTACAGTGAAAACGAGGGTGTTAATATTTCTATTAAATACATATATATAGGTTTTTGAACATTAAAAAATTCCGCGGGGGTTCCGCACCCACCATGTCCCCCCGCATATGACGTCACGCGCAACCGTATGACCGTCACGCCGCGTAATACATACATTTCGTGTATGCTCCATGAGACGTGTACCAGTCGCATAGGGCCTAAGTTTGGAATGTTGTACTCGTCGCACACCGTACGCAGACCCTACACATTAATCCTAAAATGGCGGATATGTTCCACGCAGTGAACGAGAACAGTGCGCTTTGGGTGGGCGACTGTCAAACAAAAAAAGAAAAATATAAGCATATTTAAAAGAATATAAAGTAATAAAAAATATATATATTTATTTTTAAAAAGAATATATCTAAAAATAAGTAGATTAAAAAAATGTACTTCAAGAATATAAAAAACAGAACAAGAAATATACTTAAAAATTATCATTTAAAAAAACCTTTGAAATTCAATGAAAAAACCATAGGTTTCAGACATGTTATAGTTAGGAATTAGCATTTAAAAAAGCTTTGAAATTCATTGAACAACCATAGGTTTGAGGCTTGTTATAGTTAAGGATTATCATTTAAAAAACCTTAGAAATTGTTTGAAACACCATAGGTTTCAGGAGTGTTATAGTTAGCTGGACATTTCACTCATACAAAACCATTGAAATTCCTCCTTTACAGTTAGTTGTAGTACCTGCAACTCTCGCGTTCGCAATCCACTGATGATGATTTCATATATTACATCATTCATGACATGGTCAGTGACATCACTGATGACATCACTGATGACATCTCAAATGAAATATTATATATAATATAGGGGGATATGTGGCTGAATGGTTAATATTTATTCTGGAGGTTTCCTTGCTGCATATTTGGACTCTGTGTTTGGTTGAAGGCATTACCTCCCCAGACAGTCACAACTCTCTGCCCAGTCTGTGGCCCAGTTCCTGTTGGGGTGAGTTCCATGCCTGCCATATATTTGTTTAACTACCTAATTCCTGCTGCAGGGTGTGATGGCGACTGACCTCCCTGTGGCTGAATGCAAGGTACATTCAGGTTTCCCTGTACTTGGCTTTGTGAGTGAACGTTTATGGGGATTTGTGGTGGTTTTGTCCTGACCCGTGGTTCTCTGCAAGTGATATTCGTTTAACCAGCTTCTATATGCCAGGTGGCCCATCCTGTGGCAATAGTACCATTCCTTAGGATCTGGTTGCTGCCAACATCCCTGACCTCAGACACCATAACTAGGTTGAAACCCTCTGGGGTTTTGCAGTATAGGTAATAGCTAATGCTTTGCTTGCTAACTGTGATGAAGAATTGTGGACCGGGGTTCCTGAAAGATGGCACATGGTCCTAATAATGACTCTCGCCTGTTTTTCTCTGACCTGTGTTTTCTGTTTGTATGTGTTCACATATGTTCAATTGCGCTAGTGTCAAACGGTCCTGCCTATGGCCATGGAAATATGTGTGTCTTTGTGTGTGCATGACATTCTTCTTGTCAAAACTTATTACTTTTTTTAGCCTATGTGGGGCACCTGGTTTGCATGAGCTTTAATAGTGACTCCATGGTAAATCTTGCAGCTTTAGTGGACAAAGCACACATTAGCTTCTTCTTGAGGAATCTTGGTTTTGATCTAATCATGGGGAAAATGTATGTGGTGTACTTCTTGTATTTACGTTGCTATGAGTTCAGCACCATCTACAGATACATCAAAAATTCAATGTGAACATTTCATCAACTCAAATAACAAT
The DNA here is from genome assembly GCF_964263255.1 of Lissotriton vulgaris. Classification (NCBI taxonomy): domain Eukaryota; kingdom Metazoa; phylum Chordata; class Amphibia; order Caudata; family Salamandridae; genus Lissotriton; species Lissotriton vulgaris. Next base: position 1,378,316,926 of record NC_141687.1, on the reverse strand, counting down.
TCATGTGAAGGGATGCAACTTAGGTAAAAAGTTAAGTTGTTAATAGTAACAGTATCTGAACGATGTTGACTTTTGTACTCAAATACAGCTTGTGAGAAAAAGAAGCACCCTCATATGAAACATTGAGGCATCGATCAAAAAAATACTTTAGACACAATACAGTTTACAATATTTAACAGCACCATAACAATACATATACATGACATCAATTTTATCAAAACTGACAGAGAAAAAATGATGACTTTGTTAAACATTTATTAGCCCGCTCCTAGCCCATGCTATCCTGTGACCAAGGGAAGCTTCTACATGTTACACGGAACTTTGAGAGCCTGATAGGCTGCCAATATCAGCTCTGGATCAAAGCTAATAACAATAGTTCAAGGAAAAAGGAGATAACTTGAGAACCACAGGCCCCTCTCTTCCAGACACAAGTTACACCTAGATTCCCTGGTCCAAATGTTTGTACATAAATGTCCTAATCGCAGCCTGTATCACACCCATGGCTCAAGTATTCCATCAGTGTCACACCCAGTGGTCCAAGCAGCCAACAACTCTCACTTCTTTCAGATACCAATGATGTTAAGAATCCGGTGGCACTTTTTAGACTAAAAAGTAAGACTGATATTTATAAAGAAGTGGTAAAGTGAGGCTTTAGCCACCGTGCCTTAATGCTTCACTCCACCACTTCGGAAATGCAAGGCTGCACCATATTTACAAGGATATGGTGCAGCCTTGCATTTCCCCCTTAGCAGTGTAGGGCGACTGCAGCCACCCTTGCACCATAGTGCAAGGGTGTCTATGTGCAGGGAAGAATTGTTTATGTGTAAAAGTATCCCTTCCTACACATAAACAATCCTGAAATGTCATTTTGTCACTTCTATGTTTGCTGCATAATGAAGCACACATGGAAGGTACAACATGTCATTTTTTTAAGGATTGTTTATGTGCAGGAAGAGTTACCTTCCTAAACATAAACAATCCAAGGCGTTTTGCTTTTTCCATGAATGCTACGCAAAAACTAGGAGAAATAAAGCATTTCTCCTTGTTTCGCCAAGTTAAGACCAGATTTTCCTTGGTCTTAATTTTAGCGCTGCCACCTATTTGCGCTGCCCTTGTAAATAGGTGACAGCATCAAAATCAATGGGTGTAGAGGTGGAACACCTACTGTAACACCCACAGCCCACCCTTTTCACGCTGAGCATAGCATGAAAGGGGGCCTTATTTATAAGGTAGCGTTACGCCATAGTAATAAGGTGAAGCCCCTTTCGCCATGGAAACATCAAAAAAGTGATGTTCCCGTGGCAATAGGGGCTTGTACATATGCCCCTAAGATTAAGGTGCCAATTCCCCCCCATCCAGATAGCTTTGTCACAAAAATAATATCCTGGGAGCCATAAAGGGCTATAGAATAAATATTCACCTTACCTAGTGTGCTGACTATCGAAAAAAAAGGGTCTTTAACCAGGTCGCCTCAGAGGCTGCCTTACAACTACTCAGTTAGGACATACAAAATAGGTAATATGCAATATTTCTGTCAGTGGCAGAGTGCTCAGTTTATCTTTTTATGCTTCTTCCTAATTTGCCATAAGTCAAATGTTTTAGTAAGGTTCTGATGTAGTCTTTTACCATCTGTTGTGGCTGCTTCATGACTGACCTCTGACCCACGAATTCAGCAGTAGTTCCAATAAATAACAGTCTCTGCTCACCTCCCTTGATGGATAAATGTGAATATGTTCGGGCAGGGTCTACTTCCTTTGGCTGCATTCGGGTTCAAGGTACCAATCAGCTCCGATAGTGGCTCATCAGAATCTTGCATGAACATGAAATACCATGAAAAAACAAGAGGCATTTGGCAAAACAGTAACAGTTCATTTACCTGAACAGTGCGGCCAGGAGAACAGTTACAGGCATAGGGTCTGAGTACTGTCTCAACTTACAATCATTAGGAAATGGGTTTTTATGCAATTCATTGAATGCCGTAAACAGTTCTGTTGTTCCTGTTTTGGTAAGGAATGTGAGCCACTGTCTGTGGACACAGGTGCCTCTCCAAAGCCTGTCAGCTTGTTGGCTGAAGGGAGCCTTTTAAACTGAAGGGAGTTTGGGAGCACACTGCTTCACATCCCAGCACAATTCACCCCTTTGCATTGCGGTAAATGAAGTACACAATTTTTTATTTAGGTGGCCCATTAAACCAGACTTTGAGTTTCAACTGACTACAAAGAAGAAGTGGACACTGGGCTGCTGATCCCCACAAGAACTGAAGACTGCTGTGGACTTTTGGCTTCAAACCCTGTGTGCCGTTCAGAACTCAACAGTTGCAAAGAACTGATCATGTGGAGTGGTGTGGCTCACTGGTTAGAGGCGGCAGACCCGGAAGCAAAGAACGGCCCGGGACCAGGGTTCAATTCCCGACGCGGCAGGGTCGTGGACGAGGGTCAGTGGACTCGATAATTCTCGCCTCGGTGCCTACTCTAACCAGTGATCACACTCGGCAACTCTGGGCATTAGCCCACCACATTTTCCGGGGATGCCTGGTTTCACCTTGGAGATACCCAGTAGGGACCATCTCACAGGGATAGCCAGTACGGGTTCCCCAGCGGTCTACAGCGCCAGGACGCCTCAGGGCAGCAGTGCGCTTTACAAGACACATACATTACATTACATTACATTTACATTACATTTGTCCTGCAGCTGTGTATCCTCCACAAGCCCTGGAAGGATGCCAGTACTTCACCAAACAGCCTACATCTCCTTTGGAGCATAGGAGCAAGTCCCCTGCATCCTGAAGGAACTAAAAACTGACATATGGTTTCAAGAAGTTGTTGTTCATCAGGTCCACCAAGCAGTATCTGTAAGAAAGTGGCTCTATATATTCTGCACCAAAGTGAGGTAAGGTGTGTACAAAGTCCAAGGGTCTCCAGAGGTTTGGCAGAGGTTAAAGTTATATAGAACCTTACTCTCTAAAGTGGTAGCTTGGTCGAACAGTAAGGAAGTATCAAAGGACAGTGTTAAGCATTTGATGTACACACTCAGTCAGTAAATTAATTCACCCACTCAAGAACTGAACTCTAGGCCAATTGTTTTTGTATAAAAAAATATATTGTTGCTTATTTCTAGAAGCAAGTAAGCCTGGCACAGGTACGCATAAAAAATACTTTGCAGTAGTAAATTACTTGTGTGAACACAGTTCACAATTGCAGTATAACTTGTACTGATTTTGGTTACAGTTTAAGTAAGCAGTTTGTAACACTTGCAGGTATACTACATTCAAATGAATGGGCTTTTTAAGTAAAATGCAATTAATTACTTTTCAGATTACTTTTGCTAACACAGTGCGGGATCCTAGATTCAGCACCGCAACATTTCCTGAAAAAGGGGGAGTAAATGCGTTTTAGTTAGAGGTACGATTTTGAAAGAATAATATTGCATTTCAAAAGTTGACACTTAAAAACGTTTTCACATAGAATCACCAATGTTATCCAATGGAGGAAATTCACGTGGCAGGTAAGTTAGGTTAACAATACTTTTCTTACTCAGTGCTGGATACCTAGATTCAGCACTGGGACATTTCCTGAAAACAGTTGAAAAAAAGCGTTTTGGTTATTCGGCTGTCTTTAAAGGTTTATTCTTAGTTTTCAAAAGTCGACACTTAGAAACTTTTTGGGAGAAAAAGTGTCAATGTTCCAGGTAGGTAATCGGTCTATAGTGTTAGGTTCCTAGGGTTAGGCTCAGGGGTTTCCCAGGGTGAGTGATTCACTGTTGTTGCAACCTCAGCGGCACTCGGGCGGCCGGGTGCAGAGTGTTGAGGCCCAATGTTATCCTATAGAGGATAGGGGGACTCTGGTTGGTGACTGCCAGCAAGCAGGTCACAGCGTTGTAGGAGCAAAGCTCCTAGGGTTAAGCTCAGGGCATGTTGGGGATCAAGTTAGCACAAAAGGGGCACCCTCAGCAGCACTAGGGCGGCCAGGTGCAGGGAGCTGTTTTTAGGTTAGGTGCCCTGTTGATTTCAATGGAGAATCTCTGGGACAAAAAAACACTGCAGGCTCGGGGTACGAGGATCTTCCAGGAGCGACCACCACTTAGAGGGGTAAGTAGGGATGCAGAGGGTTGGTTAGGCACTGCTGGGCTGGGCACACAAGGCCTTGGGGTGTCAGGTGCAGGGGTGCCTCTGGACATCAGATTTTCTTAGTCGCTCTGGTCGCGGTATGGGGGTTCTCTGGATTGAGGCTGCAGGCATCGTCTCGGTTTAAGGCAAGTCAGAGGTTGCCGTTGTCCTGGTCAGGATTGCTGGGGGGACCTCCTCGTGGTGTTTTTCTACTCAAACTCGGGCCGGGCTAGGTGGGTGCAGAGTGGGCTGGATTCTCAGTTTCTGGCTGGCACCAGAAGCTGCAGTTCAAACATGTTCAGTCTTCACAGGAGAAACAGTCCTTAAAGTGAAGACAGGCTGGTCCTCCGGGGTTTGTGAGGTTGCTGGCCACTGGACACGCCGGTAGGGCTGGGGCCAAGTCAGTGAGCGTGGTCCTCTTGTTAACTCTGCACAGATTCTCATCCTTCTTTTTTTTTCTAGGTAGTGCTGGATCTGAGGAAGGAAGCCTCAGGGTGCCCCTTAATACAAATTGTTGGGGCATTACAGGTAGGTAAAGGGCAGGGACCAATAGGTCCCTTCCCTGGGCTGGGTACACCCCCTTATTTTGCCACTCTCCATTGGGTGGGGGGCAGAAACCTGTCCATAGTTGGCTGGGTCCCCCCATCCTCAAGATGGCTGTGACTTGAGGTTGTGCTTCACCTCGTCTCCCCCACCTTAGGGGTGGAGTTGGCAGAGGTGGGCACACCTCTATTCCACACTTGTTTTTCCCGCCTGTTCTCCCACCCAAAGGGGAGGGTAGATCCAGTGAGGACCAGTTGCTGCAAGCAGCAAATGGTCTGGAGAGGCTCACAAAGGAGGCATGCCTGTGAAGCTTCTTCTTTGTCAACTCTGCCCATCCTGGGGGAGGAAGCTTGGCACCTCATCCCAGGATGTGCATTGTTTCAGGCCCCGAGAGCAGCAAGCTCTTGAACCAGGGGTCCGGAAACATGTCTGTGGTGGCAGCCTAGGCAGCCACTCAGTCAGATCACTGGAGGTTGGTTGAGTTTCAGGGGGCATCTCTAAGATGCCCTTTGTGGTGCATTTTACATTAAATCCCACACTGACATCAGTGTGGGTTTAATATGCTGAGAAGATTGATACCAAGCTTCCCAGTCTTCAGTGTAGCCATCATGGTGCTGTGGAGTTTGTAATGACAAACTCCCAGCGCCATATACTCTTAATGGCAGTACTGCTCTTACAGTGCCCAGGAATGGACCTGCGTACTGTAGTAATACAGGGCTCATGCACCTGTATCCTCACCACTGGCATAGGGTACCCAGCTAGAGTGGTGACTGATGTATGCCAGGGCAGTGGTTTGTGGGCATGGCGCACAGGGATGTGTGCCATGTCAACTCTTCACTTTGTTCCACACCAAGACATACATCCTGAAAAGGCAGTGTGTGAGTGTCAGGATACAGGGCCTCTATGGGTGGCGCAATAAGTGCTGAAGCCCTTAGAGGCCTTCTCTGGTCACAGTGCCCTGGGTAATTATGGTACCATTTACCATGGGCTGACATGTGGCCAGAGATGCCAATTGGGTTTAGGCTTCAATGCAGTTTTACGGATGGAACATAGACCCTGGGTACCTGATTAGCAGGAGCCCAGGGCACACTCAGTCAAAGAAAATCAGCAATTCAGCAAAAAGTGGGGGCATATCATGTAAGAAAAGGGGTACTTTCTCGCACCCCCCCCCCCCCAAACAAAAGATGATGAAACTAATCTTTCCCTAGAGAGTCTTCGTTGTCAAACTGGAGGAACCTGGAAAGTCCATCTGCATTAGCATGGGGAGGCCCAGGTCTGTTTTCCACTTCAAAGTCCATTCCCTGTAGGGATGTGGACCACCTCAACAGTTTAAGATTTTCTACTTTCATTTGAATTAGCCATCTGTGAGGTCTGTGATCAGTTTGATCTAGGAAGTGAGTATCAAACAGTTATGGTCTCAACTTCTTCAGGGACCAAACCACAGCAAAGGCCTCCCTCTCAGTGGCACTCCAAAGCTGCTCCATGGGGAATAGCCTTCTGCTTATAAAAGCAACAGGTTGTTCTTGGCCTTCATCATTGGTCTGCGATAGGACCGCTCCTATCCCTAGCTCAGAGGCATCAGTCTGCACTATGGACTGCGTGGCATAATCTGGATCCATCAGAATTGGTGCTGAACAGATTGCTTCTTTCAGGGTGTCAAAAGCCTTTTGGCAACTAACGGTCCAGTTAACTTTCTAGGGCATTTTCTTGGAGGTGGGTTCTGTGAGGGGAGTTGAAAGAGCGCGCAGGTCACCCGGCTAGGATATTTTTACTAAATACTCACCTGGGCCCATAATATTTTTTTGATACAACCGTAACATTCACCTTGGGTAACTCACACTCTACTATCAGTATATCTTGAGATTCTTCTAAACTACTGATTCCTATATCTATCACCCAGCAGTGTAGATACTAGGAACATAATCACCTAGGATCAGGTTGTTGAGTCAAAATATTAGGTAGTCAAGACTTTTTAAACATTTGAGAAATATGAAATAACCACAGACTCTGGGTAGGATTTGAAACTTTATCTAATCATCATCATCATATGTCATGAGCAGAAAATTGAATGTGATAAGGCTATCAATAACTAAAATCAGAAACAGTATATAGCTATTAATAAGACAGAGTATGCTTAGCATTTAGAATTTTAAACTGAAAGACAGGTAAAAACAAGGAACATACTAATCTTAGATACCAGGCTTACGCAACATTGATTAAAGGAGGGTAAAGAAAGGGAACATGCTATATCCAAAAGTCTTTAGAGCAGTTTAAAGAAACTTATTGTAATTCGAAATTCAATTTTAGATCAAATACTAAAGGGTAGGTAAGATTGGAACATACTTTTCAATTCAGCTTATCTCCTAGAGGGAGGGTAAGATAAGGAAGATATACTAAAATAGAAACGATTTAGCATTTACTAGAGGTAGGTCAAAAGAGGAACATGCTAATAGACGAGTAATGCATGAAAATCTCATTTATAAAGGGACAGGGGAGAAAAGGGAACATATGCAATTGCGCTTTACAATATTCGAGAATTAGAAATGCAAATATAGATAAGCAATCACCCACACAGACTTTATATTTACCTAGGATAGAGTGAAGACCAACCCTGGCCACGGGTCAGTTTGGAAAGACGGGAAGGAACCCTCAAAGACTTAGGTGCCAATAGGCGAGCAGGAACAGCTCATGGACAGTCAGGACAGTCAGGACAGGATAACCCCAGAATTGGATCAGGACCGGGTTCACCAAAGGGTACGACCAACACCCGCAGCTTCGGTTGCAACGCCTGTGCTACTCCCTCTCTGCAAGGAATCTGCCAATAACCCCGATTGGGTATTGGAACCTTCCAGCAAAGTGCTTCGCCAGCACTTTCAATCTGCCAATAACCCTGTAATGGGTTTCTCGAATCTCCGAACAGAGTGCTCTGCAGCTCTCTGTATCAGTCACCTATAGAGTACGTTGGGTCAGTGACAGGTCAGCTATTCGGACAAGTCGGACACATTCTCTAGCTAAACCTACACTAGTTATACTGTTTTTCGGGTCAGTGACCCACCCCCCAATGTTGCAAGTGTAAGGATCCCCAATTTTGATTGGACAAAGGAGGAGGTTAAGTCATCACACCACCTAAATTTTAGACTTTCTCAGGCTTAATATTCAGTCTTGGTACCCACCCCTTAACTTCCAACTTCTCATGACATATGTCTTTCGTATAACAATAGTCAATACAAATTTTTAATACATTTGTTGCAAGTTTGGTACAGTTCAGCTTCGTTCAGCTAGGTCGCAGGTCAGGTTCCCAGGAGCATCTTGGCTGTGGCTGCCAGCTGGCTGGGTGCCATTGCTGCAGAGTTTTCTCTCTTCGCATCAAGACCTGCGCAGTAGGGACTTCCAATATGGAGTAATAAGCACCTCCCAGGCCCAAAAGGATACGATACATGAAAAGCAAGAGAAAACAATTTAGAACAGAGTAATAAATGATTACACTGTATACCATGAATCACTATACTACACCCATTACTTCATAATAACTATAGCATTATTGGTTATGCAGAACAGACAGCTTTTCGAAAGCGGAAATGCAAGCTTGTAGCATGTGAAAAAACAGTGCGGCCATGTTAGCTGTATTGCGCATAAGCAAACACTTTCCCACCAGAACTGCGAGTACGTCACGTCACATGGGTATGACCGACGCATGCGTAGTCTAAATTCCCGCGTAGCAGCGACCATTTTGTAGTGCAAGCGTATTAAGATTAATAAACACATAAGCAAGCGTCTCTTGGACAGGATGGCCTGGATCTTGGGCTGTAAGGGCTGTTCCTGGCCTCCACCAACACGGTGGCCCAAGTACACCACAGTGACCTGCCCTATCTGGCATTTGGATGCCTAGATAGTTAGGTCTGCAGTTTGCAGGGAGTTTAAAACCTTCCTACGGTAAATCAGGTGATCCTGCCAGGTGGAACTAAAGACAGCAATATCATCAAGATAAGCTGCACTAAAGGACTCCAACCCAAAACAGGCTGATACACAGGGAATAGGGCAGAGGTGTTGGTGCTCTCCTGTCTTAGACAAGCAGCCAACACTTCCGGTGAAAATGTGAAATCTACTGGTTGACCTCAAAGACATGAATAAAGACAGCCCCCGAATGAGCATAGAACCCCTGAACACTAAGGCAGGCTACTCAGAGGCACCACTTCCAGTGGAGTCAGAGGGGCTGAATGGTGGTCACCTTTCCGGCTGCAACAATGAAGGCCTGGGGACTGCTGGATCCAACACTGGGGTGGCCCCTTCACAAATGGCAGACTCACTAGATTTAGACTGGACCCAATAAAACATGGACACATTACCAAAACAGCGGGGAGCAAAGAAGAGAAAGGGTCGCAACCAAAAGCTCCTCCAGCCTAGCAGGCTGGCAGCCTATCCAGTCTTCAATACAAGACTCAGGCCACAATCCACACCCAGGGATGCAGATCTCTATGAGAAACTGAGGGCTCAGGACAGGGAAGACCTTGCCACTTTTAAACAAACTAGCCCTGCGAACAGATAGAGGTAACATCCTCAAGCATATTTGGACAATGGATTTGATGGGGGAGGCTGCCTCACATAATATAGTATCAATTGAATGTGTTGTCCAGGCGCTGGTCAGTGAAATTAATCAACTAAAGTAGAGCGGGGCTCTATTGATATGTTTGAGAAGATCCTGAGCGCAGCCGATATATTCCAAGGCTGGGGAGTACCATTACACCATTCAAGGGAACAGGATATTCCCATCCTCTGAGTCACAAAAAAAGGTTGACTTAACATCGACCTGACCGAGAACTGTCACTCTGTCCTGAGAAGCGCAAGAAGCAAATTGAATGGGCTGAACGGCCCTGTAGTGGGTCTCCCAGAGAACCAGACGTGGCACAGAGTGGGGTTGGCTGTCTGGTGCCTTGAACACAACCAGAATTTTACATTGATAACACACTGCTCTTACCACAGGTATTGAAAAAGAACTTGGGATCGGCTCTTGGAATATTAATGGCCTGGCTAATAAGCATGAAGGACTAGACATCTACCAATACCTGCGCACCTTCCATGTAATTTTCCTCCAAGAAACCTCGGCTCAGGTTGCATCTTATCTAGAGGGTTTTACAAGCTTTTATACCTGCAGTCAAAGCACCCAAACATGGCTGCAGTAATGGTGGTCTGCAATATAAGTCGGAGCTTCAAGCACTATTGAAAGCCTAGAGCAAGAAACTGATGAAGCTGGCCAACAAATCGTAGTAATGACGGTCAAAACTACAAATCGCTCGCCAAAGAAAATATAATGGTAATCATCTACATTCACCCCAACACCACAACCAAGGCTAGGCTAACAGAGAAGATGACTGAGGCAATCCTGGATTTAAGGATAAATGAACAAGACTGAAATGATAGTTACAGGCCACTTCTACTCATGGCTAATGAGCAAGCTACCGAAAAATGAGGTAACAGAGGCCCAAGAAGCACTTTGGAAGATAGCAGCTCAGGTGGCCCCCGGTGGCAAAAAGAAGATAGGAGAAGTCAAAGGCTACAAGGAAACCTAGATCATTTAGGCCTTAGAGCATTAAACGGTTGGTACAATCCCGGCAAACCACCTGAGCCTTCATTTCTGACCAGATCTGGTGCATCACTCATTGACTACACATTTGTAAGTTTCTCACTACTGCAAGTTGTTTGTGCTTATGAGTTTGGCAAGAAATTGGAAAGTGACCTCCGGTCCCAAGAAATAATTCTATAATTCGGCTTAGAAGCACTCGTACCCGCAAAGGATAATGGAACTCTAGGTTACACGATCAACCTCAAACACATAAAATACACAGTCGCCTCCCTAACGGTACAGGCACAAATTGTAAAACTATTGTTTATTAATTCTAAGTCTAAGAAAACTGGTGAAAACCCACTGATCATCTGGGAAAGATTCACTATAAAACTTGCAGATCCAACTGCAAAACCAGTCAAGTTAGTTTCAATAAACAGGCAACATCAAGAGAATAAGGTCAACTCCCTGGAGAGGAAGGAGTGTAACCCCATGATCTGGGTGACCATAAAGGAATCTAACCACCTCTGCCAAGCCCTCAAAAGGTCACCTATGGACCCTGTCAGTCTGAAAGATCTCAGGGCTTCAAGAAAACAATTAAAAAGGGCAAAATCGCAGCTTCAAAGGATTTATTCTGGGCTAAGCTGCTGAATGACAGAAGAGAAAACAACTCCACCTTCTTTTGGCAAACATTAAACAAATCAACAGGCCACTTCCAAGAGTGGCAACATTCAATAACTCTGAATCACTCTGGTATCATTTCCTGAGCTGTCACTATAATCAGGGGGCACTGGAGGAACAACAAAGGTGCAAATTAGATGACCTGGACCCAGTGAGCACATCTCAAACCTCACAAAGGGAGAGGGTCCCAGAATTAGTCAGGTGCCTAATCAGCCCTTGCTCTGTGCAGAGGCAAAGTACAAGGGATGTAGAAAAGGGGCACTGGGCCCGAATGGCATTCCACCAGCCATTTACAGGGAGGGGCCACTTTTCTGGACAGCTCCATTTGTCCCATTCAGCTACATAGTATTCCTTCTTCATGGAGAGGTTCAAATATTGCCCCAAAATACAAGGGGAGATAAGGGCAACCCCAGAAATTACTGTTTAATACCCTTAATTGATAATAATGTAAAATACTACGCAGGTGTTCTATTGGAGGAATTTCAACATTGTTCTCAGGCATACCTAATTGTTCTCGTAAATAAAACCGGCTTTACTAAACAAACAAGGACCACAACAAACATTATGGTGCTTTCGTTGCTGATTGATTCTACAAAAATGAATACAAACCCTGTCCACCTTGATTTAATTGATTTTAAATCTGCTTTTGATACAGTGGATCGGGGTAGGCTCTGGAGGAAATTGTCAAATCTAAAAATGCCAAATGGTTTGTTAATAGCCCAGGAAATACCTCACACAGACACCTGGGTCATGATCTAGGTAGGGGACAGCTCCCATTTATCAAGGAAAATAAAAACCAGGTAATGGTTTAAACAGGGATGTGTTTTGGCCTCAAACTTATTTAACCTTTTCCTTGCAGACCTCACACCTTCACTAAATGAAGTAAACTTACACTCACCAAATTGGTGGGCTTCCAGTTATTAAACGTACTGTATGCAGATCATTTAGTCCTTTCAAACAGAACCAAGGTCGGCCTACAGGGCTTGTTGAATGAAACCCTTGCTTACTGTGAATAACAGAAAAAAACAAAAATATTACCAGTGCAAAGAAAAATGGAACAGAAGCATACTTGGTATCTGGGGGTTGAAATAATTGAATCAGTAAAAAGCTTCAAGTACCTTGGAGTTTATATCAATGGGAAAGGAAGATATAGCTGACAACTGGAGGAAATCAGGAAGAAGGGCAACACATTGGCCTTCAGTTTGAGGTCTCTTTGCAACAAGCTTTAAGACCCCAAGCTTACCCCCATCTTACAGTTAGCACAAGCTAAGATACTTCCCACCTAAACATATGGGAGGGAGGATATAGTCTCTCAGGAGAAGAGTCAGTGCAAATCTGGACAGAATGATTCTCAAAATATAATGGTTAATTTCCCAAATACCTCCGAACACATTGCCTGCTCAAATAAGGCTGGAATTTGGTATCCCCAAACAGTCAAGGGCTCAGAAGGCGGACTTTGTGTACTGTTGCCACAATTTTAGGCAATTTTCCCGTGCAGCTGTCTCTGGCAGGAACTGGAACTCAGGCCGATGGCTCCGCACATGTCTATGTAAACCAGGAATTGAGTTCACAAAGCTTAACAAATGTTTGGGGCTTATCTCTAGGCCAATGGGAACTTAGAAAACTACATCTAGCCCCGAACAAACGCACAGCTGAATGTGCACAATTGCAGGAATTTTTACCAATTTTTCACAATGTTCGTCCGTATTACTCCTTAATTTTCCAAATTTATAATCATTATTCATCTGTTTTAATTCGAGTCCACACGCTAAAGTTGTATATGCTGTTTCCGAATTTTTACTGTTCAACTATGTCTATCCAGACTTTAAGAATGAAATTGGTAAAAATTCCTGCAATTGTGCACATTCAGCTGTGCGTTTGTTCGGGGCTAGATGTAGCCCCCTTTACAGTGAAGTAGTTAACTCTAGTGCCGGTAGGGCATGGCACTACATCCAATCAGCACGCAAACACCTGATGAAATGAACATACACTTTGATAAATTGGATTACGAGGTGTGCATCCTGACCCCCCATTTACAGTGAACTTAGAAAACTAGCCACATCTAGTGCACAGTTGTTATCAATGTTTGAGGATGAAAATAAACTGTCTAAACATAGTTATAGATGGATGACACTTCAAAACTACACCTGGTAAAAATCGTATTTGGACCAAGGTGCATTTCCTGAATTACAGACTGGGTTCATAACCATTATTAAAACTCTCCTCCCATGGAGAAGACGGCCAGGGCAGGTCATTTGCCAGTTTTGCCTGAAAGAACTGGAGAACATTATTCACATCTTATGCCTATGCCACACCAGTATGGGGGATCTACGTGAGCGCTTGTGCAGGACCGGGAGAAACCTGTCATAAGGTCATGCAGAGAGGCGGTGCTAGCCTGCTGTGATCCTAATGATATCAGTCTGAACTGTGCCATGATAAAATTCCTTCGGAGATTTTAAAAGAGGGCTGCAAGTAAGGAGTACATAGCCGGTGGAGATGCAAGACCTACTTGAGAATTCACGACTTGGGCATTAACACTCTTAAACGCTTGCAATTGCCCGTAGCTAGGCTCAAACCAAAGGCCCAATACTCAAAGGAGGGAACAATCGCACTTCAACGTTGAACTGCACCACCTCAACTCCCTTGACAACTGCTCGGTTTACTTATGCCTTTTTTTCCAGCAATTAACATTTGTCTTAATTTTTAGAGAAAGGGTTTTTATGAACTGATATCTTGCACTTTAATGTTTTATTGCTTACTAATGCCCACACCAGTACGGATCTTATATAATACTTTTTAAAGTAACATTAAATGCTTTTAAATGGATTTTCATAGACCCTACTGCTATGAAATTAGTCGTGTTATGTGCTTTGTATAGGTGTTTTATCATGCATCTTATTGCAAAGAGTTTAATAGATCATGAATTAAAGATTTACTTACTTAAAATAGTTCATGAGCTTTTCTTTAACTTCCAAAAAAACTTAAAAATCCACAGAATCATGTAATCAGCTGCTGTTTGGTCGCAAAGAGGAAAAGGTGGTTAGGTGCAGAAGGATGGGTGTTAATAGGACATGAGAGTTATAGGTAAATTGTCAGTTTTAGGAGAGGTGGGCAAGGATAAGAGACGTTGGGTGTAAAGGACAGAGGTGACATAAACCAGAGACAAAGGTAGTGAAAAGAGGGAAGGGTTGCAGCAGCAGGGCTTAATGTACAACTTATTAAGTTCTCTGAAAAAGAAAAAGCAGCTCCAGAATTGAATCAAAGGGCAGGCAGCAGCGTAGCCTTGGTGTAGAACATGGGTCTGTGGAATAAGCCCATTTTCTATAAGGAATTTGGGGCTGGTCCTATCCATACCCACGGTAACAAAATGACTACTCTGTTACATGGGTCAGCCCTCATTCAGTTAGAGAAAAAGTGGAGCGGTGCACTCCCAGACGTGTCTGTTTTAATTATAAAGATTGGTCAGTTCCTTTGTGATAAATAGTTTCTTTATTTCATAATCCATCAAACTCTGCAAAAAGCCTCAGCCAACGCGTTTCGTTCAAAGGATTGAACCCTGTCAGGGCTAATAGTGTAATAGGCGAACAGTGCTCACTGTGCATCCTGGGTCGAAATACCCTAAGTAGCCGCGTAAGGCCCCAGAGTGGTGCTCGATGGTTGAGTCACATGTCAATCAGTGACTCAATGGGTAGCGTGGGCCTCCTTGATAAGGGCCTGGATGTGCAACCTGGAGCAGTAGTAAAGTGCTCCTTCCTCGTATCACCTCTTTGCAGAATGGTGTCATTCAGTTAGATTAGCCGAGACACAAAGCGGAGAAGAAATATTAAGGTCTCATTTACGATAGGGCTCCACAATATGGGTGCACAAATATGGTGGTATGCAATTTGTGCATGGCTACTGCTAAGGCACCTTGAATTATATAATGTCATGTTAAAAGTTCATGCTATTCCACACTGGGGCGAAGAAACATGGCACATGCTTTATTTGGTCCCACAATTTGCAGCAGGTTTCACCTTGCATAAATCACAATAGCAAAAACCACAATTTGCGAGCAAATGTTTATTATCAGCTTATCACTCTTAATAGAGGCCTGAGAGAGAAACAGAAGGGAAAACACATTTTATATTTAGCAATCAGTCACCCAATATGAACTAATTTCTTATTGGTGCATCAATATTTATCAAACCATTCAGTGAGTCACACAGTTTCAAGTAGTAGAGAAATGTATTTTATATGTATGTATGTGGTATTTATGGTGCACCATAAGGTAGTGGAGCTCTCAACACAGGGCAAGGCAAAGACAAAGTCAGCATGTGATGGGAGGGCTTCCAAGTTTTTTTATATACCACTGTAATTTTTGCGACTTTCACAACTGCTACAATTATAAAGTTTGCAAAGTTTCTGCTCAGTTAAACTTCCTCATTCACCCTATGCATTAATAAAATGTGGTTCAGATAGAAAAATGTTGCAGACATTTTTCCTGCAAGTTTACCTTGTTCAATTTTTTTATTAGCATAAGAACAGATGCATTTAGGAGTTTTGTCCACATTTGCTTTTTTTGATTTAAACAAAAATAATTGTTTTCTCTCTTCTGTCTCAAAACTTGGGTCTCTTCTCCCATTTTCATCCTCTCTGTGTCACTTTTCACACTTCTCTACCTTTCAATTTTCTGTTCCTTTTCTCCCTCTTTGTGCCACATTCGACACATTTGTGCCTCTTTCAACTGTTTTTTTCAGCCTCATTTTACTCCCTCCCTGTCACTTGCTCTTTCAGCCTTGTTTGCGGCTCCCACAGCCATGCCAGTTTCTGATTGCATTCACCTCCCACCTCCTGCACCTCTTCCTGCCTCCCCCTCTCCTTACCAGCTCTCCTGCTTGTCTCCTTCCCACCTCTTCTTCACATGCCTGCTAGTCCCCGCACTCTTCCCACTCCTACATTCTTATTGGCAGCTTGGCAGCTGCGATGCAACCTTGAATAGAGCATGTGCAGTGGGTGCGCCGCGCTAAAGGGCTGCCAGGACCACTCCCAGCACCACAAACCCAGGTCTGATCAGCCCTTACCACTTCGATCCTTTGCTCGCTCTGCCCTAAAGCAGCACACCCCCACACATCCCCCATGCACCACCACTTGTGCAACTGCCTCACAAAACAGCAAAACAGCACTTTAACAGCCACTTGCTTGGAGGCTTCTAAAACACCCGCTCGCCCAGCAAACACACCACAGAGGTCTGGGATCTCTCAGCAACAGCACACCGGATCTCCTCTTCCTCCCAGCGTCAGCACCAAACATTGCTGTGGCTATCCCGACAGGTTACAACATTGTACATCAGGATTACCCTCACAAGCCAGGAAGAGGACTCAGAGTCATCTATAAGGACACCATTACATGCACCACATCAATGGACATCAATACTCCCTTCCGAGAGCACATGCACTCTAGTCTGCAAATGGACAGCAGCTGCACCCTCAAAGTCACCCTCGCATATCAACTATCAGAACCATGAACAAACTCATGCAACCTCATCACAGACTTAATTTCTCCCTTCACCATCAACTACAAGGACTTCATACTACTTGGCAACCTCAATTTCCACCTTGAAGGCCCAACGGACCCCTGCTCAACATCCCTCCTCAAAACCCTCAACAACATTTGACTCACCAAGCTCTTCACAGACCTTATACACATTGCAGGACATACTCTGGTTCAAATCTTCACCACCATTGACAGGATCACAAGAGACTCCGCCTCAGCACTCACATGGACCGACCACTTCATCATACACTTCCAAGTCACCACACCATGAGTCAACGCTCCCATCATCATCAACCTTCCCAGCCGGAAGTGGTGCAGATTAACAGAGGCTGACTGGTTCGGCATCCTCAAAACAGACAAACCCAACACCACCAACAACCTCAACAGGGACATCAGCACCTTCTACTTATTGATGAACACCTGTGCAGACTCCCTTGCATCCATCATAAACAACAGACTAAGAAAAAACAACAAACAAGCCAGCTGGATTGCAAACGACCTCTGGAAATCTAACAGCCACTGAACGGAGCTAGACAGAAAATGGAGGCCCAGCCACAATGCAGATAACACAACTACCTACAAGGCTACACTCATGCGCTACTACCAACTCCTGAGAGACACCAAAGGACAGCACTGACAAAATGCATAAAAGCTAGCTCCAACAGCTGAAAGGAGATCTTCTTGATTGTCAAAGAATTCACCACCGCCCCAGTTGCAGCGCACACCCTCACAACATCAAAGAAACACTGCAACAACCCTTTTAACTTCTTCCACAGCAAAATAGAAAAGATCTACAGCAACTTTGAGCAACAATCAGCCCCCAAAGATCTCATTGTCAACCTGAACACCACCAACTGAGACAAGCACCAGACTGAATGGAAAACAGTTACTGAAGAAGACACCACAGCGAGCATAAAAATAATACACTCAGGTGCCCCAACGGACGCATACTCCCATCACATCTACAGCATGGGAGAACCCCCAATCATCAACAACCTCAGCCACATCATCAACCCCTCCATCAAATCGCCACCTTCCCTGAAAACTAGAAACATTCAGCAGCCAAGCCCTCCTCAAAAAACCATTGGCCAACTATCGTGAACTCCTCAACCTACTGGACCACACCCAATCAGCATTCTGTAGCACCCACAGCACAGGAATGCCACTCATTACGGCTATATGCCAGATTTGCACCATACTGGACAATGGAGTGACCACAGCCCTCATCTTACTCAACCCATACAGTACCTTCATCAGAAAACCACACAATAGAGGCAAAAATGACCGGCCCTCAACTGGATAAGCTCTTTCCTCACTAGAAGAAAATTGTGGGTTAGACTACCACCCTACACTTCGGAATCCAAGAATCTAATCTGCGCCCCCAGGGCTATCCACTTAGCCAAACCCTGTACAACATCTACATGACACCTCTCTCCAACATCATCAGATCACAAGGCAGCCCCATCATACCCTAAACTGATGAAACCCATCTCATCCTTTCTCTGATAGAAAAGTCCATTAGAATCAACGTCTCCTATTGCGTGATCAACGTAGAACACTCAGTGGCATCCAACTGCCTGAAACTCATCTGCAACAAGACGGACGTGCTGAACTTCTGAAACAAAAACTCTCCTTGAGACTCCACCCATCATAGCTCAGACCTACACCAACCTAACACGCGCCAGAAACTTGGGAATTTATCTGTACAACAAGCTCAACATTACAGCACATGCCAACACAGTCAGCACCTTCTTCTTCCATATTCTCTACATGTCCCACAAGAGCTCCAAATGGCCTAGAACACCAAACACACCATCATGCAAGCCCTCATAAAAAGCAAAGTGAACTACAGTATTGCACTCTACACCAGGCTCTGTAACCATCTCCTCCACTGACTCTAGACTATCTAGAACACTGCAGCAAGACTCATTACGGACCTCCCACGACACACCCACATTTCACTAAACCTTGGAGGGCTCCACTGGCTCTCCATCCGCATATGAAGTCAATTCAAACTCCTCATGCATGCATTCAAGATACTGCACAACACTAAACCAACATACCTGAACAACCACATTTATTTCTACCAAACCACCAGATACATATGCTCAGCATCACTCTAACTCACACACACACACCCCACATCAACAAAAGCAGAACAGGAGGCCGAGCATTTTACAAATCGCATCCAGGATCTCCCGTAAAACATAAGGGGCTCCTCCTCACTTCTTGAATTCGACATGAAGCTGAATGCCTGGCTCATCTACAAATTATGTGGGCCAAACACCCAACACCATTAGTCTAATGCCTTCACGCCTGCTCACGCACCTGGATACCCTCATGAGTGATTAGTTGCACCATACAAATCCACATACCATAACAGATTTGCCATGCAAACCTCTGGAACGCGTCAAATTGTGCAACTTTGTGAAGTTTTCCATTGACTTTCAAACACATTGTGTGCGGAAAAGAAATTCCAGATTCCAGGAGGTGGAACAACAAGCAAGGATGTGGTACATAGGACTGGTGTTGAGGCAGTCAAGTTGTGCTTGCCAGCACCTCCTGACACAGTGATAGAGTGGGTCTATCAGTGATTCTGTTGACAAGGTCCACATGTGGCAACGTGGGCCACTGTGGTGAGAAAGAGGCTGAAATATGGTAAGTCACACAACGTCAGGCAAGAGCTTGTTGATGCACATAGCACATACTATATTTATTGGTGCATACTATTATGAAAAACATAGAGCTGGGATCTTTGATTCAGGTTTAACCCACTAATCAACATTCCACTGTGCTGAAGTAAAATGCTTTTCATTTGTGTGGCATACCATCAAAGAAAAAAGCAGGAGCTACACATAGAGACAATTTATAAAGTGCATCTGCTGTTCTTAGCCTTACTTGCTAGGTTAATCCCAGTTCCCTGGAAATATCCAGTTGGGTGGATATGGCTACTGGTACCATGAGTGGGGTGGGCAAAAATGTAGCTAATTTGTGAGCATAAGTATTCAACTTGTTAGTCTGCCTCGTCATAGAAAACGGTTTGAAACACTTCTAAACTCACCCAAAAGTGTAATAAAAAAATCAGAGGAGACCAGAAAAATTCCTGTCCTCAAGAGGCTTAAACTTTACATTATCAAACAGTAACAGATATGCGACACTTATTGACCTAGTAATCAAACCAGAAGGTTGCATCTTGCAAACCACTTTACATTTAAAAAATGCAGGAATGTCTTACTTTACTGTCTCTCTTTCCGTCTTAGGGCACTTGCAAAAATCTACAAGTGGGTCAATTTCTGTGGAATAGGAGTAATTTCAGTTCCTTGGAGTATTACACTTAAGCTAAAAATATAAGTGAAACAATGATTGACAGGATCTACCTAAGTAATGTTGTCAGCCCTGAATTGAAAATGCACTCGACAATCTTCAGTAAAGGCTCTTTCAGATTGCCAGCCATCCCATCAGTAAATGAACCAGGCATTTCAAGGGACCACTTTGATACATATATGCCACAGAAACAACATCTTCCAACCAATGTTTCCTCCGTGTGCTGCACTGTAAGGTCTCTGAGTGCTGCAGCCAAGGCTATGAGCCCAGTAACCCAGCCTTGGCGCTGCTGGTGTCCTGTGTGGCAATGCTTGTTGGCGCACCCAATGACCACCCATGCCATGGATTCCCTCCCAATTACCCTTTAACAGAGCCCCTCAAGGTCTCATTTCCCACTCTCTCTGAGATGCATTTGATTTGTTTTATAGTGCCTCTCATACCAGTGTAGGGTGTACCATACATTGCACACACATTAAACAGAGACAATCAATCATAGGTATGCAAATCAGTGTATAATAAATGTTAATATTTGTCTTTTATGATTCTTTTAAAATCGAAATAAAGACTTTAAAACCTGAAACCTGAGGACTGCCAGGTATAGGAGTTACATGTCATTCATACTGATGGGCAGTATAGTTTAAGAGTGCTTTGTCTGGAAAAGCACAAAATCAGAATTTAAAATGTAACATCATGGTTAGGATTTCTCTTTAATATGAATCACTTTGTACCAAAATCCTATTTACAACATTAGGATAATGAATGGCCTGGGTAAAAAATCATAACGCTCTAATCTATACCTTGCAGTATGCATGAAGTTCTCTGATGACAGTTAGTAGTTTACAGTTCTATATTAGGATTTTAATTTATAAACTGCAAGTAACAAAATTACCTCTCTGACAAAAGTAGCTAACCAATTTTCATTCTATGTACTTTGTGATCTGCATGGTATACATCCTTTGCAGCAGGCATATTAACCCTCTGCGCTACCTTCAAACTTCCACTAGAGAAAATTCCGATCTCTCTAATACAACAAGTAACATTGCACCAACAACAAGCCAGGACTGTTGGCTTTGTCAATGGTTCTTATTTGCATATGATAAAAAAGCACCAACTACACCTTCATTTTAGATAACATTGCAAATGCTCCAGTTCTGACATCGTGACACTGAAAGAACAATAGCAAGTCTATTTTTTATGAGCGGGGCCCCCTGCCATGATACATTCACTGGTTTAGGAGTCAGCAGGCAGCGACGGTGTCGGTGAGACCAGGGCCGCGAAGTGAAGCAAGGCTGTGTGGAAGGTGGGGCCCACAAGTCACAGTGCAAGGAGCAGCTTGGTAGCGTCATCCTCAGTAAGACCAGTGTTGCGGTGTGAGATGTGGAAGTGCCTTCTGTAGTGCGGACATGGAGCCAGAGATGGAGTCGGTTGCTTTTCCCTTCTCTGTGTCAACTGGTACAGAAGTGGTACCCAGAGGTCGGTGAAGTCTTTCCAGTTCCTGAGACTTCAGAACAGAAGGCAAACTCTACTTCAAGTCCTTGGAGATACTCAGCACAATTAAAGAAAGTTCTGTTCAGTCCTTTCACTGCCCAAGTCAGAGGCAGCAAATGCAGGCCAACCCAACAAAGCAACAACACTACAAAGGGGTAGTACTCCTCCTTGCAGCTCTTCCAGCTCTTCTTCCTGGCAGGCTCCTTGATTCAAGTGAGTTCTAAAGTCCTGGGGTCTGGGCCCCAGTATTTGTACTCAAAATTCCTTTGCTCTCTCTCAGGTGGAGAGTATTTGGTGCTTAGTCCAAAACAGTTTGGTCCTCTCTGGCCCAGCTTCCCAGCAGGAGGCAGAGACAGCATTGTCTAAATGAGACCAGGCCCACTGAGGTGCACGGGAATCGCTTCCCACTACTTTAAATGCAGCCCAGGTCTATTCAGCCTAGCCCAAACTCATCCAGGAGAGGCTGGACACACCTTGACTCCCCAGTAGCTGTCTGAAGAGAATGCACATCCCCAGCCCCTGTCACTCCAAAGCCAGACAGTCAATCCAGTAACCCAGCCGAGGCACACAGGATGGCTAAGCAGAAAATACCTACTTTCTAAAAGTGGTATTTTCAAACACAGAACATAAAAATATTTACTAAAAGATGTGTTTTTACACTCTGAGTCCAGGCATACTAAACTCTGTCTTTTCCTAAAGGGAAGTTATGCTTATAAGATGTTATAAGTAAAACTCCCATTCTTTCCCATGGGACAGATAGCCTTGCAGTGGTGAAAAACGAAATACACTGTAATGAACCACCAGGACATGTCACACACACCAGTACATGTCCTACCTTTAATATACACAGAACCCTGCTCACAGGGGTACTGTTGGCCTACCTAAGGGGTGACATACATGTATGAAAAGGGAAGATAGGGCCTGGCAAGTGGATGCACTTCCCAGGTCAACATGGCAGTTAAAAACAGTGCGCAGACACTTGAGTGGCAGGTCTGAGACCCCTTTTCAAGGCTGCTTCGGTGGGTGGCACAATCAGTGTTGCAGGCCCACTATCAGCATTTGATTTAAAGGCCCTGGCACTCTTAGTGCACTCTACTCTCTATAGCACAATTTACAACAGGAGCACTTGCCCTTTAACAATGAACAGAAGGGAAAAAGTGCGCAAAGACATAAAACCAGCAAAAAACAGAGTCAAAACCGGGAGGACAGAAAGCAAAAAGCCTGCGGAAACATGTCAAAAGATGCAAGGTCTAACACAGTGACTTTTTCGATCTCTAGTTACCACAGCATCCAACCACAGTACAATAACATTATTAACCGACAGTCCACGATGCAAGCTGAAGAATAAACTATTGGCTGGTGTCTATGGGCCTGATATCCTAGATTGGGCACCTTTGGATTCTACGCAGATCCTTATCAGACAACTCCCCAATAGTTCAAGTACCGGACGGTAAGCAAATTACCTGACATACTGGAACATGGAGATCTCAACCAGAATTCTAATTATATGCCTCTTTCAGGAATGAGCAGAGTAAAGCAATCACTGAACACTCAGACCTCAACCTGGTCTCTGTGGTGCGGATGACTACATTTTGGCAGTCCTTTAAAGTGTATGTCGTAGGTAAGGACATAGCAATGGAAGCGAAGACATTAAAATTGCTGTGATAATGATTAACATGACTTGAAATTTCTCTTAGGTAGCTGTGAAAGATTAAACAGGGGGTCATAATTATGACACACTTTCCTGAATGAATGAACCATTAAGCAATTACTAGGAGGTTGCAGAGCAGGAAAGGCGATTCATAGCAAAGCAAGCTGAGGAATTGTGTATTAATAAATAATTGTGCATGATTAACAATCTGCAGAATCAAAATCTGCGCTCAAATTCACACATGTATACTGACCTCATGCTATTGCATTTGAAACGATTTGATATGACCTGTTAAAGTGTGGTATCCTGGCTAACTAGGCCTCAATTGGGTTTCAATACCATCTTGTAAAAAATGTAGGTAACATTCACTGTTTATTTCTGCTGCACATAGTCAAGCAAGTCATGTTTGTTTATTTCTGAATGACACTGTTCTTGAAGAAGACTCTTTGGCATGGACTTAGAATGTAACATTTTTCCAAGGGTTTTACATGAGGTATTGCATTTATTCACAATGATTTACTGTTGTTTCTGTAACTAGTTTGTTCTCACACCTCCGGATGACATTAGGCCAGAGTTAGAGAGAAATCAATATTTACGTAGTAGGTTAGTGCCTAGGTAGTAAGTCTGTATAATGTTTTTAAAGTCTGCATTTTGATTTGTTGAACATGTATTGTCCTCGCACCATGATTTAGCAGTTTTCATACTGTTCAATGAGGCCATTTCATACATAAATGCCAGATTTTGGGGTGAGCCAGAAGTCCTTCCTACGCTACTAGTGATGCTGTCTGAGTTCTTACTGATTTTCCTGCATATTTGGAACTTGGTCTTTTATTAAGTTTGCCTATTACTATGTATTGTTCTATTAAAGAGAGCCTTCACTGCAATAACTTTAGGCATATAAATGAGATTAGCTGCATTTGCACAGCATTCCCAATCCACCCAGCCAGTGAGAGTGTTTGGCACACAAACAATACATGTGATATAGACGCATCCATAGTTAAGCACATCGGGAATTTTGTGTCTGGTGCATCACGGCACTTTGCCGTAAAATTTTTTAAGGGGAGGGTACCCACTCTAATTTGGTGATAGAGTTTCCTGTTGCCAGGTCTCACAATGAAGTCCCAGTAAGGCTCTGGCCTAAATTCGTACTTGTGTTCTAAAAAGATGCCTTTCAGGGAGGCGCTACCCACCAATGACATGGACTTGTGGCAGGCCATGTCCCTATATAGTGTTTTAAAATCATTTTTTGTTGGGAACAAATTCCCTATTGGGTCCTCCCATCAATGACTAAGCCCCATATCATAAAGCGTGGCCTTAATCTTTTGTACAAGATTTATCAGAGAGGAAACAGACACTTGTAACACTAAGCCATTGGTTTAGTAAATTTTAGAGTAACCTCATAAACCCTATGCAAATTGGAATATAGCGGTATATGTGGTTCATCCGCCCCGCATATGGGTTATCGGCCGTTATCATCGGTTACTCTAAGTGAGTGATTTAGCCAGCCTCAACCGGAGGCGCCTCTGGCATATAGTGCAGTGTCCAGAGAAGGAAAGTGGTGTGTCAAAAAGGGAAAAAAGTGAAGGGTTTGTTAAAAAATACAGGAAAATCACCCTCGGTAGTTTTATTAAGTGGTGTGATTTCCAGTTTGTTAAAAAAGACTGGTACTACTGAGTTGATCGGGTCACTAGATCACAGTAGTTAGGAAAAACACTTATTACATAAACGTCGACATGTTTCTGCTCTGTCGGCCCATAGGGGTCTATAGAGCATTCGTCAGGACTAACAAGGACAAACAATATTCTGATTACTCACACCTTTTGTGTTGCAATACATTAATAACCTGTTTTATTTGCAGGGTATTGACTCCTCTGGTTTCTGAAAAGAAATAGGGAGAAAACATCGAAAAAAGACACACTCTATTATTGACAAACCTAATTTAGGCTAGTGCTATTAATTCGACTAACATTGTTATTCTTTCATTTCTTGAAAATTCAAGACATTTCAACTCTAAGAAATGGAGGGTAGTGTTACTGGAAAGAGCTTATCGCGCTATAGACAGGGTAATGAAAAGTAGTCACGTTCGGCTTGGGTACGGTGCAAACAATGTGCGTTAACCTAGTATCTAGTAGGCAAAGCAGGTGAGTTATCGCTGGAGAGCGCGTGGATTGAACTGAGCGCGCTGCCGTCAGGGTTGAGAGTACAAAACGGGCACATTCGGCAAGGGTGCATTTTTAACTTAGTACGTGTTAACCTCTAGTCTAGCGAGTCTAACATGCGCAATGGAGAGAATAGTGCAGCATAGGGAAGCGTGGAAGCGCAAGGAGCCTCTGAAGCGAGATAAGCGAGTTTGTTATTAAAACGCAGCTCATTTCTAGTACCTTATAACCAGGAGTACTTGCTTGCGTCGGGGGGCCCTCAGGACTCAGAGCTATATTTAAAAGAATATATATATCGGGTTAATTAGTATCTTGTTGCGTCACCTTACCGGGATTCAGTAGGCTGTGTTGTTTGGTTCCGCCATTACCCGCATGTGTCTGCAAATTCGTCTAGTGCTGACTCTGCCCCCGGAAGCTAGTGAAGCCGGCTGGGCAGACATTTTTAAAGGGGCAGGCGCTCATGACTCACGTGTTACTTGCACATTGGGCTGATGTGTTTTTTATGAACAGAACTTTATTGTTCTCATCAAAGGGAAGTTATGAATATTCGATTACTGAAAATGGAAGTCTCTTGTATTAGAGGTGGTAATTCATTGAGAGGTTTATACAATGGCACTAGAATGATGGTCAATCATTTAGAGAATTGGTGCCAGGGTATGGAATCATTAAGACCGTTTTCATGGGTTCTAAGGCGTTCCACCCATCTTTGTTCCTTTTCGAATAATGTTCTTTCACATCTCTGTGATTTATCGGTAAGCATTTCAATTACTGACCATTGGATGTCATCGCAGGAGTGGCCTGCTTGCACAAAGTGGGTACAAAGTTTGGTGGTATTCTTTTTCAATCTTATGTTGCTGCGATGTTCGCCAATCCTTGTTTTTATCTTTCTACATGTCATCCCGATGTAACGTTTGCCACATGGGCAGGTGACAGTGTAGATGACGTGGGTCGAATTACAATTCGTGTGTTGACGTTGCTGCCAAACAAAGGTGTCAGATAGCTGCAATGTTTTTGTGGCCGTTGTGGTTTTGCATGCAACGCATGACCCACACGGATAGTGTCCCGTTACTGGTGCCATGGTTATATCTCTTAGAGGGATTGCTTGCAGTTTTTTGCGTGCTGGTCGGGTGTGTACTAGGACATCCTTGATATTTTTAGATCTCCTATTGGCAAATCTCGGTCTGGGCCAATCAAATTGTCCGGTGTGTAGGATATGCCAGTTCTTGTTTACTAGTTTTTTTACTGCGTAAGACGCCTGGCTGAATGTTGTGACACAGGTGGTTAGGTCAGGTACTGTTTCTTTTTCAAAAGTTTGTAGGAGGCATTCTCTTGGTTGATTCGTCGCTCTCTTTTTACAGAGTTTGATGGTTTTCTCTGTGTAATTTCTTTGTCTCAGTCTGTCACTTAGTTCATTGGCTTGTACTACAAAATCAGAGTTGTTACTGCAATTCCTCTTCAAACGTAGGAACTGGCTGTAAGGGAGGTTGTCCCTCAATGGTTTGGGGTGGAAGCTGTTGTAGGACAAAATGCTGTTCTTAGCCGTAGGTTTCCTATACGTTTTGGTATGTAGCTCATTATTCTTGACAAAAATTGTTATGTCGAGGAAGTCAAGGTTGCAGCTTGTAGCTGTATGTGTGAACTTTAGCCATGGGTCTAGGCTATTGAGCCAATTCATAAAGGCCTGTAGGTCCAATTTTTTGTCCCAGATCATGATGATATCATCAATGTATCTCTTCCAGTATAAAATACTGGAAGAGAAGGTGTTGTCTACATTGATTATGTTGAGTTCTTCAAAGTGACTGACATAGAGCCCTGCTACCGAGGGAGCGAAGGCGCTCCCCATGGATGTGCCATGGATTTGGAGGTACAGGTCTTCTTCAAAAGCAAAGAAATTCTCCTTCAATGCTAACTTGCAACATTCTAGGATAAAATGTCTTGGTGTTTGGAATTCCCAATCTCTTGAGAATAAGACGTCTTCCAGAACTTGTAAAGTCTCGTTTTGAGGCAGACTGGTAAAGAGGGCTTCAACATCCAGGCCCACAAGGAGCATGGTTTCCGGATTGAAAGGTTTCTTGTCTATTTGTACCAGGAGATCTCGTGTGTCCTTTAAATAAGCCGGTGTTTCTTGGACAAGAGGCTTCAGGAATTCATCGGCAAATCTGGAAAGAGGTTCTAAAATTGAACCGATGCCCGACACTATCGGACGGCCTGGTGGTGGACTCCTATTTTTATGGGTTTTTGGCAAAGAGTAAAAATAGGGGGTGATAGGTTCTTTTGCCATCAAGAAATCCGCTTCTTTCGGTGTGATCCATCTTTTGGTTTCAGCTTCATTGACCATAATTGAGATGGTGTTTCTGAGTCTTTCAGTGGGGTCCAAGTCTATCTTTTGATGAAACCTAGTATCTGATAACAGAGCTAGGCACTGTGTGTCGTATCCTTCTTTGCTTAAGATAACAGTTCCACCCCCCTTGTCTGCTGGCTTGATCACTATTTTTTCATTGGTTTTTAATGCTTCCAAGGCCATACGCTCATCATTGCTTAGGTTTTGGTAGGGTTTGTTAAATTGCAATTTGTCTACGCCATTGAGGAGTGCCTGCTCAAACGTCTGTAATTCTGGGTGAACGGTTGAGGCTGGTGGATTAAAGGTTGACTTGTTCCTCAAGGTGGTATCACCCTGTTTAGTAGCCCCAATGTTGGAATTATGATCAGAGAAGAAGGCCTTCAACTTCAAAGTTCTGCAGAATTCGGCTAGTTCACTCTTCAATTTAAAAGTGTCAAGCCTGGGAGTAGGAACAAAACCCAGTCCCTTGTTAAGGATTTCAATCTGTTCTTCCGGTAATTCAATGCCTGAAAGGTTTACTACGAGGGATTGGTTTTGCTGGTGGAGGGGTGCGAAGCTGCCATGCTGCGTGTCTGTACATTCCTCTGTTGGTCTTGCCATCTGAGGGATTTTTTCTTGCCTCTTGGCTGA
This sequence comes from Lissotriton vulgaris, assembly GCF_964263255.1. Lineage (NCBI taxonomy): Eukaryota > Metazoa > Chordata > Amphibia > Caudata > Salamandridae > Lissotriton > Lissotriton vulgaris. Next base: position 1,378,288,912 of record NC_141687.1, on the reverse strand, counting down.
TTTTGGCCTCTCGATAAAAAATGAGGTTCCTTTTGTGTAGTGTACTGATTATGTCCCATTTGTTGTTCTCCCAAATTTGGCATCTGTTGTACGCCTGGGTTGTATGGATCCATCCAGCCGCCATATGGTGAGACAAAGGGTTGGTAGTATGGCATGTTATACCCGTGAAAGAATGGTCTCTGCCATCTATTACCTCTCCTCGGGCGATTTTGTCTGTAGTTGCCCCTTCCTCGTTTGGGAAAATATCCATCCGAACTATTGAAGGAGCTGTTGGAGGAATTATTGGATTCGTTGTCAGATCCTGTGTCCTGAGGGGAATATTCCTCTACGGTATACGGGTGCATCTTCTCTTGATTGAATTTCTTGAGATCTTTTCCCAATTTGGTTAACTTGCTCTGAGTAAGAAATTCCCGGTTTTCCTGCAATTCTTTGTTGATTTCATCAAGCCTTTGCTTGTACACTGTTGGGTTGATACCTTTCTTCAGCTCTTTTTCGCAATCCTCAATCTCTTTGAGGAGCTTATCTGATAATCTCTTTGCTGTTTTTACGATTAATACTAAATAGTCAAGAGTGCACTTCCACGATATTGAGGACCAGTCCCGTCGGAAGGCTAGATCAGTCAAAAAGATTCGTGGGGCGTTATTAACCCAAAGGCCTCTTGGGGCAGCTTTCACTCTCAAATATTCCGTCATAATGATTCCATGTATAGATGTTCTCATCTCTTCTCTTTTTATCTCTGTCAATTTGTCCCAATCATCTGCCTGTGCCAATGCTTCAGTAAGTTCAGTGTTCTTCAAAAGCGATTGTCCAGCCAGAATTTCATCAATGTCATTCGCATCAAAGCTCAAACCAAGATTGCCCTCCATTTAGAGTATCTGGGTAATATACACACTTCAACTGTGTATATTATGTTTTGGTCCCGCTGCTGTGTGCAGCTTAAATATCAATCAATCAAATGTGGAGGGACTAGGGATTTACGGGTCTGTCTCATTCCCCAGGGAAAGTACAAGATTTATCAGAGAGGAAACAGACACTTGTAACACTAAGCCATTGGTTTAGTAAATTTTAGAGTAACCTCATAAACCCTATGCAAATTGGAATATAGCGGTATATGTGGTTCATCCGCCCCGCATATGGGTTATCGGCCGTTATCATCGGTTACTCTAAGTGAGTGATTTAGCCAGCCTCAACCGGAGGCGCCTCTGGCATATAGTGCAGTGTCCAGAGAAGGAAAGTGGTGTGTCAAAAAGGGAAAAAAGTGAAGGGTTTGTTAAAAAATACAGGAAAATCACCCTCGGTAGTTTTATTAAGTGGTGTGATTTCCAGTTTGTTAAAAAAGACTGGTACTACTGAGTTGATCGGGTCACTAGATCACAGTAGTTAGGAAAAACACTTATTACATAAACGTCGACATGTTTCTGCTCTGTCGGCCCATAGTCTGCTGGCTTGATCACTATTTTTTCATTGGTTTTTAATGCTTCCAAGGCCATACGCTCATCATTGCTTAGGTTTTGGTAGGGTTTGTTAAATTGCAATTTGTCTACGCCATTGAGGAGTGCCTGCTCAAACGTCTGTAATTCTGGGTGAACGGTTGAGGCTGGTGGATTAAAGGTTGACTTGTTCCTCAAGGTGGTATCACCCTGTTTAGTAGCCCCAATGTTGGAATTATGATCAGAGAAGAAGGCCTTCAACTAAATGAAAGAATAACAATGTTAGTCGAATTAATAGCACTAGCCTAAATTAGGTTTGTCAATAATAGAGTGTGTCTTTTTTCGATGTTTTCTCCCTATTTCTTTTCAGAAACCAGAGGAGTCAATACCCTGCAAATAAAACAGGTTATTAATGTATTGCAACACAAAAGGTGTGAGTAATCAGAACATTGTTTGTCCTTGTTAGTCCTGACGAATGCTCTATAGACCCCTATGGGCCGACAGAGCAGAAACATGTCGACGTTTATGTAATAAGTGTTTTTCCTAACTACTGTGATCTAGTGACCCGATCAACTCAGTAGTACCAGTCTTTTTTAACAAACTGGAAATCACACCACTTAATAAAACTACCGAGGGTGATTTTCCTGTATTTTTTAACAAACCCTTCACTTTTTTCCCTTTTTGACACACCACTTTCCTTCTCTGGACACTGCACTATATGCCAGAGGCGCCTCCGGTTGAGGCTGGCTAAATCACTCACTTAGAGTAACCGATGATAACGGCCGATAACCCATATGCGGGGCGGATGAACCACATATACCGCTATATTCCAATTTGCATAGGGTTTATGAGGTTACTCTAAAATTTACTAAACCAATGGCTTAGTGTTACAAGTGTCTGTTTCCTCTCTGATAAATCTTGTACTTTCCCTGGGGAATGAGACAGACCCGTAAATCCCTAGTCCCTCCACATTTGATTGATTGATCTTAATCTTTTGTAGCCAGCCAATTTTAGAGGACAAGTCAGCCTCTCTAATATACCTTACTGCATTAGCATATGGTGCTAACTCCGAGGTAGTCCATAGCCGTCTCCAATACGCCAGGGGTCTAAAACCCGTTGCCTCCTCGAAAGAAGTACATCCCAGATCTAAAAGTAGGGGTTTGAGAGGAGTCGATTGGGGAGACCAGTCAATGATCTCAGAAACGTATTCTGGTCTAGGACTAAGGAACCTAGACTTTCAAAGCCCCAGAGCTCTGCGCCATAGATTATTGATGCCCTGATTTTCTCTTTATAGATTGTTAACGCCAGCCCTATTGGTTTAGTATGGGCTAGTTGGTGCCCTTTTAATAGGGCCCCTGCTAATTGATTGTGCCTCAGGACCAGTAGGTCTATCTAGGGTTTCCATTTCATTCTCTTGCCCATTGTAACACCCATGTACGTAAAGGTATCAGTTTGCTCCAGGGATGCAATATTCATTTCTACTCTGCCTTTCACTATTTCATGTTTATGCAACACCATGAACTTGGTCTTATCGACATTAACTACTAGCTCATGCTCCTTGCCAAGAAGAGTGAATCTATCGAGGGCACGTTGCAGACCGGTTTGAGTTTTAGACAAAATTAAAGTGTTGTCTGCAAACATTAGCAGTGGAACCTTTATGCTGGCGAGAGTAGGGGCGTCAGTTGGATACGCAGTATAATATGAGATAACCTTATTTATAAACAGAGAGAAAAGGGTAGGGGCAAGAACATACCACTGTCAAACTCCCTTGCTCACTGGGAATAGATCTGTTAATTCGCCCTGTTATCACCACGGTACCTGGGCATAGTTAGACTCATGAAGTTTAATGATAAAACATAAGATCTCGGAGGGCGCAAAGTATTGAAAGGTAAGCTCAAGTAACAAGAACCTCTGGTATAGAGCCTTACCAGGGATAAATGATATCCCCTACTTATCGTTAATGGCCTACCCTTTTTTGAATAAGGACTTTGCACTTTAAATATGACTCTCCCGCAATGGGCGCCTGGCATCAAGACCTACCCACCTGCAGGTGAGACAATATTGCAACTCAAAGTATCAGCCACTTATTTTTGTTTTTCCACTTGTACCAGGAGCCAAGACTTTGATCCTTGGCATCGTTTTTTACAGGAGGCCCATGTGAGACAGTACAAGGAAGGGCTACTGTTTATGCAGGCACTAGGTTCATCAAAGTTTGGTGTGCAGGACTCAATTGTATCAAATCAGCATTTCACATTAAGAGGGCTTATGAACAGTCAACGCTTTTTAATCAAATGAAATGTTATGAATTGTATTGAATGTCCTTGATTTTATGTGACTTAGTGATATGTTTTTATTTATCATATTTTTAGAAATATGTGATCTGATTTTTGTGTGCTTTCATGGCCTCTCGCCGAATAACATTTATCTTGACTTGACTTGATATCACACTTTCATGATTGGAAAGGTTCACATGTCTGCCTTGAGGATTTACGAGAGGAAATAAAGTAGGTTCAGAGTGGTGAGGTATCAGGGCCTGATGGGATTTTAATTGGATTTTATTAAGCTTATGCTGATTTAATTAGCCCCCTACTTCTTAAGGAGTATGAAGAAGCCATTCTGGAAGGGTGACTTCCCACAATGACAAGAGAGGACACGTGGACAGCACTTCTCAAACCAGACAGATCAGAAGAACTCTGTGCATCATAAAGACTACTGCAATTGCTTTACATTAACAATATGGTATTTGCAAAAGTCCTAGTTAGTAGGCTAAAACCACTTATGCCAGGTCTGGTGCTTCCAGACCAGACTGATTTTATACCCAGCCACCCAACATTGTCACATTAAATATTCTCCTAGCAGTGATACATCATTTAGACCCTCAATTACTGGCATAGTTGCTTCTTCTGGACACTAAAAAAGTATTTGACTCTCTGGATTAGCCATATATGTTTCATGCATTAACTAAAATCGGCCTGGTTAGGCATTATATTAAAATTAACGTGTACCGTAGGAACCCCTTGACCAGAGTGTTTATCAATTGGCACTGGCACCAGACAGTGTTGCCCCCTGTCACCACTCTTATTTGCCATATCTGTGGAACCCTTGACCTTTGTGTACAGACAGCTGCATGCACATAGAGGAATGAATATGGGTGGCAGACCATTGGATGTATACCTGTACATGGACAATGTCCATCTGTATATACAGGACACAACCGGAAACATGAATCCAATTGTTCAAGAAACTGACTGATTCAGTGTTATCTCTGGACTAAAAATGAATTGTGCAAACCGAAGTAGCCAAAGGGTCATGTTTTCTTCATTTGGCATGGACATGTCCATACAGAGCTAATTTTTTGGGGGGAATTCATGACTGCACTGTACAAGATTAGATAAATCCTTGCACTGTTGTTCCCAATTTTGGCATTGTTAGACTTGAGGATTTGTAGCCATGGCTCTACTTTTGGCAAATTGTGAAATTGCTGTGTGACGGATGAAAGGCCCAACACCAACACCTACACCTAAAAAATGGAAACAAGTCTTAAGGTATTGAAATGATTTGATGGTCCTCTTTAAGGACTGATCCTCCCAGTGGCAAGATCATGGGACTTCAAGGACCCACTGAGAACATAACCTTTTTTTTATACAAATTTCCTGATTGGTTTTAGCACAAGTAGAAAAAGAACCAAAAGACCATAACAGTGACCATTCCGAAGTGCCATTCACAAACAATATCACATCAAACAAAATTAACAAATGTGAACAGTGGAGTCACAATAGCCTAAAGCAAACATAAGGAGATGATAGATGGAGCGTTGGACCTTTTCGCCACCCCAGTTGACACCACCAAGCCAGTCCCAGGATGCTTGTTTCCGGTCCAGGGAAGACCCAGCTTGGCAGTCCAGGCTGGACTGTTCCCAGGAGGAACAGGGTCAAGACTGATTTGCATATAGCTGGGTCTGAACTGAGGGGGCAAAGTGAGCTAAAGAACGATGATTGATTCAACCCAGAGCTGTGATTGGGAGTGAGTGTCTGAAATGTTTCCATGCTTGGTTCATCTCCTCGTGTTTGTCATAATAGTCTAGACATGTCACACCTCCAAACTCAGGTGCATGTCATAATGAAGAAGGTCCCTGCATGTCAGGGTTAGCAGTATGGTATATCCTGTCAATAGTCCCTGGGGGTACAACATGATTTGGAAGGACACCCAGGAATGTGTACGTGCCAGTACAGGCTAATCCACACATGGAGATTTAAGTAGATCCTGCAGGCCAGTGGTCACTACGGGCCAGGACATCAATTCCGGGGTGCCTGTCAAGACCCCCAATGAGATCCACACTCACTGTTCTTAGGGTCAATGTGGGCATGGCTGTATTACCTATGTGGAGTCCTCATAGGGGCATGGTCCCGCTATCTCATATGCTGGCATGGCTCATCATATGAGTTGTAGGATGGACAGAAGGACCTAGGGTAGTGGTCAGGGTTCAGGGTTAACATGCATACTTTTTTGCCTCTAAGTCTCTGATATAGGTATCCCAGCACCCATCTCCAGCATTCCCCCCTCCATGTCTACGTGCCACTGCGAGGACATCCTGGTCATCTTTTGCCCATTTCAGCAATGTGGAGAGCCAACAGTGTGTATCAGGGGCTGTATGAGCCCTCCAGGACATGATGAATTGCCATTTGAAGAGTATTATGGTTAGGTCAAGGAATCCATGAAAGTACTTATCCCCCTTAGTCTTGGGTCTAAGACCGAGTAGGCATGATCCCAGGATTGGCAGGACCAAGTGCTTCAGCAAAGTGGAAGTAATTCTGTTACTTCTCCCCAGGGCCGCTCCATCACCCAGTGCTCCCAGACCATGTGGTCAAAAACCTTCCTCATATGCTCTACATCTGGGTCATGCAGAGGATCCTGTAGGAAACATGTGCGTGATGCGTTTCGATGTGAGGTGTGCCTGATGCAAATAGTTAAATTGTGTGTAATAGAAGTGTGGATTACCTGAAATCTCCTTTACATGTTGTAACGCCTGGGTCCGAATACTGTTTGTGAATTACATCTCGAGGTCAGCCATTCATAGGTCTTTAGCCCTGTCATACGACTCACAGTGGGAAGAGTGTAACGCAACATATATGGCCATAAAATCTTTCTTTGTGACAGGATTGCGTGCAGTGGTTGTGTAGTGTAGTGATCGCATTCTGTCCGGCATGATATTTCAGGAAATGGCCTGCCACAATGCCATACGTGTCCATAATCTCAAAAAGGGGATTAGTGCAGCCACCATGAAAAGGTCACCCATTTGGTCAATCTCTGCCTCTCTTCAAGGCGACATGGTATGTTGTTGTTGGGTCACCTCCTGGAGTGCCGGCAACTGTCAAACTGGGATCAGTGGGGAGTAATGAGGATGGGGCCCGTTGCCTTGCTCGTATGCATGCCAGCACACATGTCCTATCTTTATTTGATGCGTCTCATGTGGTGGGACAGCCCTGGAGTCCAACAGCCACATATATATGTGTCCACCTAAGAAGCCTGTGATTAGTTGCTCTCTCGGGTTAAGGGGCTGTGACCAGCCAGCGCATGAACAACTTCAGCTGAGCTTCTGCATAGTAAAACTCATAATTTGGACCACCCTCATGAACCAGGCACTGGAGTATGAAGAGCACCACCTGTCTCCTGCCTGAGCCCCATATCAGCTCCAGCAGGAGACCATAGAGGTCCTGAATGAAGCGCTTGGTGAACGAAAGTGGTAACGCTGCAAAAAAGTACAGGAGTCATGGCAAGGTAAGCATTTTTAAGATTACCCCCCAGCCCAGCGAGGAAAGCTGCATGGACAACCATAAGGGAGGGATTTACCGATGTAGTCTAGGACCCTACCCATGTTAATGTTGCCCTCCACAAGTCCTTGTCCGAGTGGTAGATCTGTACACCCAAGTACTTCAGCATGTCAAGGTGCTATTCCAGCTCAAACAGTTGCAGGACCCTCCAGTTATGCTCATGAACTGGAGAGAGGGGGACAGGCAAGATTTAGACAATGCAATCTGAAGCCTGTTACTATTCCAAATTCCTCTAGTGTCTCCATCAGGGCTGGAAGTGTGGCAGTGGCATCAAACAGCTAGATAAGGTCATCATGTGCTTATAAAGATATGATATGGTGCTTGTCATGAACTAGGAGACCCCAAAGCTGCACTTGCAAGCTCTGGAAGCAGGCCAGGGGCTCCATGGTCAGGATACAAATCAATCAACATGGACAGGGGGCAACCCTCACTGGTGCAGCTATGTATGTCAAATATCAACTGTACCATCCAGACTCTTGCTTTCGGGTTCTTACAGAGGGTGCATATCTAATTAAGGTACCCCGGCCCAATGCTGATTTCCTCCAGCGTTGCCAGAAGGAAATCCTACCCCAGTATGTCAAACTCCTTATCTAAGTCAAGCGACAACACCAACTGTTCCCCCGTCTCACTCAAGGCAGGTTTCACCAGTTGAAGTAGTTGTCGTATGTTGAGAAAAGATTTGAATTCTGGAATAAACCCACATTGATCTTCTTGCACTAGGGTGTTAGCAACAGGGAGCAGCCAATTAACCAGGGCCTTCCCTAATATCTTATTGTCTACGTTTAATAGGAAGATTGGCCAATATGAGGGGACTTCGGGGGATCCCAGCCTGGTTTTGACACCTCTATCAGCACCTCACGGAGCGAGTCTGGGAGCTGACCCTTCTTTATTGCTTACTTAAAAACTTCCAAGAGAATCTGGGAAAGGTGTGCACTGAAGGTGGCATAATATTCTAGTGTTACTCCATCCGCACATAGAGTTTAATTTCATGCAATTTGGGTGATAGCCACCCATATCACATCCATTTGAAGGGATCCATCCAGTTCAGCTCATTGGAGTGGATTTAATCAAGGTAACGGTAGCTCGTGAAGAAACCCTTTGATGCTGTTAACGGGGGCTATCTACATCTGCATACAGGGAGTGATAGTACTTTGCAAAATCTGCTTTAATGGCCATTTGTGTATTAACCACCATGCCACCCCCAACTGGATTGCTCCTACTGATGGGCATGCCTGGCACTCTTTAACGAGCCATGACAATAGCCTGACCAAACGATCCCCTCCGCATGGAGAAGGGCAAGGCAGTGAATATAGTCATGTTTCCCCTACAGCGCATCTAGATCCCTGTGACTCTTTCCCAGCTGCTTGTATCGTTCCATCCCATCGGCCCACCATGACACATTGGTCTCAAGTAGTGTCAACTCACACTCCATGTGCAGAAACTTCATGTGCAGGCCCTTACGTCCCCCCTGAAGTAGTAGCAATGCATTGCCTTCTGATGACCACCTTGTGGAAATCCCACTTCAGTGCCCTGGAGCGGGTGGTGGCTGAGTTAAGTTTGAAATATTGAGTAATTTGTTTTGAAAGGGCCTCCCTGAAGGGGGCTTCTGAAGTGCCTTGGTCTAAAACCTCCAGTGCTGTAATGTCATCAGCAGTGGGCAGTGATCTGAGAGGGTGCTCACCAAGGACTCCGTCACAGTTATCTGCGTTCCCAATGGTTCATTGCAGAGAAAAAGATCAAGTTTAGTTTGGAGGTCATAGACCAGGCAATAAAACAAGCCACTGGTGTCCAGATGGTGCAAGTGCCACATATCAAACATGCTCTTGTTAACCATCGAGTCCTGAAAATATTGTGACACCCTGACACACATAGCACCATTCAGCGGAGGGGTGGAGCAGCCCCAGGCAACAACTGGAACATAATTAAAGTAGCTGCCTGATGTGCTTGAATTGTGTGTGTCTCGGAAAATAGCTGAGGTGAAGATACCTAAAAAAGCAGAGTGAATAGTATTGGGGGCATAAACAACCACCAGCATGAGGGGAGCACCATCCATTTGTCCTTCCACCACCTAGTACCTATCCTCGGCGTCACCTTTGTGCATGTTCAAAATTGGTACCCCTGGGCAATCTATCTCATGACCTCCTTTGCATATGGGATGCCGTAGTGCTATACACCTGCCCCCTCCTTTTTGCATGGAGTTTTTGTAAGTCTGCCTGTGTCAAATGCATCTCTGGCAAAAAGTTATGTGTGTGCAACGCCGCTTAAGATATGCATGAACCCAGTACATCTCTGTGGTAGTGGCCATGCCCTTAACATTCCAGGTCAGCAAGTTATAGTGTGGGGTAGTAAGTCATGTGGGTGTACCCATTGGGTATGGAGGTAAGTAGTTATGCATCACATTCCACAATTCCCATTCCCCAAAACTCCAGTGTGAAGGCAACCCCAAACGTCTGATCAACGATAAAGAGACGAGTGAAGTACAGGGCCAGGTCACAGAATTATATGTAGAAAACTTCATCTGTGCATCAAAAGAAAACACAAGATTTGTATCCCCCTGACCAGGACTTCCGTGAGCGACTAGCCATAAACATCCAACGAATATACAACAACCAAAGAGAAATGTGTAATAAAATACATGTCCTGTTTGGAAAAGTCAGGGCTCCCGGATACAAGGGTCCTCTCCAATGATCTGGGTGTCCAGTCCTCTCTCTTGAGGTTCCAAGGTGTCTCCAAAAGTTACTGGTGGGCAGTCCACACCACTTCTCACACAGCAAAGACCAAGCCCCCACCCTTCATAGCAGATTATCCGCCAGTCCTGGTGTCAACTCCTGCCCCTGGGAGTACTCCCAAGCAGAGGCCATTATTGTGTAGTTACTACAAACCTATATAGGAATTGTGTGTTCAGATGACATAAACTAAGGGACTGTTGTCCAGACTGATGATTCTAGTAACCCCCAAAGGATATGTTAGTCAATAGACTAGCTAGTTCACAGTGCCACTATGAGCCCCTCTTACCAAGGAGCGAATAGTTTCTGGCAACTGTTGAACATGACAACCCTGACCCCTCAGGGATCGTGGAAACAGTACAAAACTTTTCACTCAGTCACTCATACTTACTTTGTCTCAGAGAGATACACAGAATACACAGTGGGGACATTTTCAATAAGTATTTCTTGAACCAGCATATCATTCTAGTATAGTATACGTGTGCTGCAACAACCATGAGACATAAACAGATATATACGATTATGAGCACCAGTAGAGTAAAGAAAATGTAGAATTCTACCATGGTGCTAAAACAATGACTATATGCAGGCATATAGATACATAACAGTAAAAATGAGTACTCCTACGATGCAGACCCTAACTAGATGTACCTACGTTTACCAAGCATGTATGTAGGTGTATAGGCAAGAACATCCTTAGGTTAGAATCAAACTCATTACCTGATGTGGGAAATCAAAGGACCCCGTCTTGGTCTTGAGATGGACACCCCGCAAGGGATGTCAGACACTGCGTGCTACAGTGTCTGCATGCATGGACCTCAGCGTTTCACGTCAGCATGTCAGAATGGGAGTCTTTCTTCTGTGGTAAATAAATTTACCTAGTCATTTTTCCGTATAATTATCATTACAAGACAGCTCATTCAAATGAGAGGCAGAGTCCGTGGTATCTGAGTCATTCGGGCTTTAATGGCATTATCCTTAAGGATGGAGCATCATGTTCCGTCACCTCTAAGGTTCGGGAAGGGACAGTCAACGTTTTATTAACATTACACATTATATATAGTAAAACCTTACAATTGAATCCAATACAGTAGGCGTAACAGGTGAAAAGAGTGAGATAAGAACACATGTGCGTAAGAGGAGGCGTGAAAAAAAGGCGTACACATGGGCGTGCACTGTTCATGTCAGAGAAACGTCACAAGAATCGCCACATGTGGGTGGATGCATAAGGAAAAGTTGCAGAATAAGCAGAAACCCTTAACCTGGATGCGCGCGCAACTAGCATGACGTGTAACTGGGGGCTTTGACTTTAGCACTAGTGGAGGAGACTGGTGTCTGGAGTGTCAGGGCAACCTGTACCTATAACATATCTAGTATCTTATGTTTGGAGGATGTAGTGTCTGAAGTAAAAGGTCTCTCGGGCAAGGGCCATCCAATACTGAAAACTGGTGTGTGCATACGTGTCTGGGTGCAACGTGCGGAGCCATGGGCCCACCATGGTAACGGAGCCAGTAAATCACTTGCAAGGAGGACAGAAAAGGCCGGGCCCTTTGCTCTGCAGCCGGGAATATGTTTAACTATTTCACTAGACTGGAATGTGTTTTCGAGGAGGATGAACTGATAATTTGAAGGCAAAACATGAATTTGGCAGGCAGTCCAGGCCGAGCCGGGCACCGCTGCGCTGGCAGGAAGTAAGGCAGAGGTCAGGGATGCATCTCCATGCTGCAGCTTTCAGAAGCAGAGACAGAAGTGGTTCGAAGTCAGAAATCAGGGTCTAGCTCGGCAGAGCCAGGAAAACTAAAAAGTGTACCATGTAAAGACGTTGGCATGGCATGTTTAGAAACTGAATTATCGATCCATTCAAGGAGGATCTGGTAGAGGACATGTTAACATTGGACGCAAATGTATTTGCGTCTTCATATTCGGTCATGGAGGGAGATTGCATGTACTTTAAGCACGTACATGGAAACGTTGGGGTACACGTTAGGGGACATACTCGACCATAAAAATTTCAATTACCTCATTCCCTCCTTGTCCCCTACGTTCCCTTCAGGATATATCTATCTTCATGAGACCATCTATCTGTTAATATAACATCATCTGCTCATCTTTTCTCAGATGAGAACTGGAACGTGAACTTGGATGAGGAACACAGGCTGTGGCACACAAGCCGCAAATCGCTGGCCCACATTGTAGGCATATACAACAACTGAATATTATGAGCAGTGCGATTCCTAGGAATGACAATAACTTCCATCCCCAGGCTGATGTTACACTCCAGAGCCAACCGGACCAAGTCCAATTGCCTGGATTCTGGTGTAGCTGATGAGCTATTTCGTGAAGCCTGGTTATTGCTTTGTATACTGATGGTGCGTTATTAGGAATAAACACACAACAACTGGATCCGATGACTCTACAAGCCCCGCCCCTATCGGCCAGGACAAGGCGGTTCTGAAGAACAACAAGTCTCATAGCAGACTGCTCTTCTGTTAAGTTACCTAGGGCAGAAGTAGTCTCATTCACTACGGCTTCAAGGATTCTGGTTAACTTGTGTATCAGTTTACTATTGGAGACAGTACCTATGTATGGAAAGAATCCTTTATTGAAATCTATGTATTATTCTAATGTAGTTTCAGTCTGATCGACTATTGGGAGACCTCTCTTTTGTCTAACGTGAGTAAGGCAGGAATTCCTGTGATAATCAGATGGGGCTAGAAAAACAGGTGGCAATAGGAATGCAATAAAACAAGTACCATCCCAGTCTGGAGGTAAACGTATATAGGCTGTCTGACCACAAATAAAATATGAATGTCGGGAAGCTTTGAAAGTAGACTTGCCTTTATCACTGAATTCGACAACAGTATCACAATCACTGTGTCCTAGATGCACTGAACCACTCTTCCTGACGCATAATACACCTTTAACTGGTAAGACTGATATTGATGGCAAGTCTGTATTAGTCTCGGACTGAACATTTAGAATCATGAGGTTAAGTGTAAAATTACCTAATCCATACACTTCATTTTCTAGATCGGTCCCTGTCATTTGTGGAAGACCTTCCTCGTCTGGGAAACATGCTTTGTTCATAACTGTGTTCAGGTTTCCCCATATCCAATTGCCCTGGGAAACTCTGGATTCAGTGTCTAAAGAGGAAATCAAACTAAACCATGCACCACAGGAACCATTATGTGTAAACGGATAAGGAAAGAGGGGCAGAGCTCCCTTGTAGTTCTGATAGGGAGGGAGTCGGCCACATATCCAACAATTAGTGGCATTGCTGGTCTGGTGAGAATGGTGTACCATACGGATGAATGTATTGTTGCGCATGGCTAAACGATAGGAAAGCTCATGTGGGGGCACTTCCCTAAACGTGTGCTCTGCAGTGTCATTAGAAAAAGAATGCGCAATAGGAAAGAACATATGTAACATCCAACTCGTGCAGATTATCGTAAGACTCAGAAAAAACATAATAAGTAACGTTAGAACACAACGACTTCGGAGATTTTTACAATATTTTTGTTTCTTGATCTCCTGTCTATCTCTCTCACTAGTGGGGTCTATCTTATACATGTCAGGAACCTGTCTAACCGCTTCACCCAGGAGGGGACTGTAATGGCTGGATTTCCTGTCTAGATGGGATCAGCCCCCAGGGGCCCCTGTGACCCAGCCAAAACGTACTCACCTTCCCTTCTTAGATCGTATTCACAATAAGTACCTATACAGATAAATATACAGATTGCACCTAAGAATGGGGAATGACAATATACATATATGGGGTTTTTTACAGTATCTTATTCACATCAGTTGGCCTCGCGGTCGCCCCGACCCAGACCGTTCTACCCTAGGGCAGATCTGACACACAATCCGGCGTGTCTACACACGGGCCTGCAGAACCCAATGCTCCCTTTTCCAAGCGTTCGCGATCCTGCGAAACATCCACGCCAGTATCCCTCCTGGCGCTCTCATTTATCTTATACCACAATCCGGTGGCTTTACACGATAGTATCCTCCCTATCGTTCTCATTAACGCCGCATATCAACGACGACCACATTCCTATGAAACGTTATTGGGATGATATCTCAGCAATCTACTTAGGATAAAACTAAAGTAATAACTTTGGATATGGATTCAGATTATATAATGTACTTTGTGCTCACGACATCAAAGGTCCACTCACTCCCTCCTTATTTAGTTACCACTTGTCTGATCGGGATTTCTCATCCGTTCGTCTAAATAGTGCCTAACTAGAAGTGCCATTTACCAAGATTGAACATAAGCACCAGATACACAATAATTCTATATGAATTAGGGTATTTATTAACAATAGGCATAAATCACATTACTATGCAGCATTACATTTGCAAAGAGAATAAAAGATAAAGGTTAGAGTGCACGCACTATAAGAGTCGGTCGGACATCACCTGGTTAATGGGAAATCGGGACTCGGCAGTCATCTAGGCTCCTGTCTCGTCTCTGGGTCCTGGCTCGCCTTGCAGTCACCCTCAGCCGTCACAAGTACACGTCTGCACCGTTAGGCTCAAACTCGTCTGCTCTCCCTCAGGACCTCGGAACCTTGCTGTTAATTAGCTACCGTCTCTCTCTCTCTCTCTGCATTAGTGCGCTCCGCGCCACTTCTCGTTCAGTCTGTTTTCAGAGAGTCTCGGTCTTAAATCTTTCTCCGACTTCAAAGATGGCGACTTGTCCACCATGAAAGTGAATAATAGCAGAGATGCTAACGGCTAGATGCCGCCTACGGACTAACTGACTCAAAGACTAACACCTTCGCTAATATCAAAGCCCGTTCCTTCATGGAAATTCACGGCCAGTAACCTGCCGCCCACCAAATTCTTGTACCTCCCCGTACCAAGGACACTTTCCCAGCCGGCCGGCCTGAAGTTGTGTCTTCGGAGTGGAGAAAAATACATTCCTTTGATAAGGGTCAGCCTGAACCGGTTCTCTCCAAGCGGACAACAGCTTGAAACTAAAACATTACACTTCACCTAGAAAGCCTTCTCGAGCTACCAGGCAGAAAGCAAAATGGAGTCTGTCTCGCTTAAGGCCTACGGAGCCCATAATATGCATAGCTCCATGAGAAACAGATCGGCATGTTAGCAAATGAGTAAATCATGACTAATACTTATATATCTAACCCCTCACTTAAATTCATAAGCCTTACTCTAAGGGAAATGGCACGAAAATGCCCTTATATCTGTAAGACAGGGTCCCTGTCTATCGGCCTAATCCCTATGTTATGGGGGTGATAGGCTGGAGTCACTCTCCATCATTCTTCTTCTCCAGAGAGCTGGCAGAAAGGCAGCCATTACATTACACCCCTTGACTCCAGTCTATTAACCACAAACTAAATGGAACTAACGTCAGTAGACGAATAATATGAAACAAAACTAACTGATCTATGAGCCTTAGTAAGTCTAAAATATTGTAGCAGGGAAGGAATACACTGAATAAAGCAACAAATCCCTATAAGGACGCAGACAGTAATAATAACCCCTCCCAAAATTTGTCGTAAAAAATGCATGTCAGGGAGCCAATTAAAAAGCCAGTCAAAGAAACCCTGATCTATGTGTTCCTTAATTTCTGCAGTCAAGTCGTGGAGTTTATTAATATGGGATTGGATTTCTTTAGAATGGTCAGACAAATTAAAACAGCATAGACCTTCAAATTCAGAGCACTCATGCCCGTGTTTCAGCAACAAATAATCGATAGCGGCACGATTCTGCAAAATAGCTCTACGTTCACCTTGGGAGTCCAATAACAAATCTGATAAAACAGTAGATGTTTGGTTGATCGATTTGACCATCCAGCAGGCCATTTTGCCGATTGTTTTGGCATTATAAACGGCCAATGCAGGAACACCAATAATAGAAAAAGCTAAACCAAGATATTCTGATCTGGAATAAAGATGAACAGAGGAATCACAGTCTTCATGCAATGACATAGAGTCTCGAACAATACGGGAATGTGAAGGAGGATGTGAAGAAAACATTAGCAAACTTAATCTAGTGATGGCACATGGGCCACCAGAAATATTCGCAGGAATATAGGGCCAAGATGAATTCCCGCATGAAAAGAGCCATCCAGCCGGTAACAACATTGAACGATAATGGCTAGTGGCAACAACTAAACTTTTGCAAGTCATATTGTTCTTCACTGAAAAACATGAATTAGGAAGTCTTTTCGTACATAACAAACGCTGGTGAAATGAAAAAGTAGTAGCGGCTTGGAGTTTCAACCGCAAACATTCAGAGATGGCTTTAGGATTACAGGTCATCATGAAGCAAAGGTCACCAGGGGTAATGTTAAAAGTAGTGATTCTAGAAGTAAGTAGGACATCTTGGTCTGGAAGAAGAGTACATGAGGGACAATATTCATGGGCCAAAAAGTCGCCCAAAATGACATTAGGTCGGGCACTGGATATATTAAATACATGACGAAGTGTATCAGTAGATGCAGGGACAGCAACCAAACAGGTTGATAAAATGTCAGTAACGGACTTCATGGGTGTAAGGCAAAAATGCGGAGAGTTCGTCACTCGCTTCGCGAGTGTGATCCAAAAATTGGAGGACTTCTGCCACGCGGACCGCGCGGCTCTTGTCATCCCATCACTCGGCGTCGGTAGATGCTCTCTTCTCCCGGCGTAGCAAGCCAAAAGGAGTCCAACGACGACACATCCTGCAGCAGCAGTCCAAAGAATGATCTGAAAGAATACAAACACAGGCCTTAATCATTCTCGTAAGTAACATTTATCAGCTGGGACAGCTTCCCAGCCATCTTGCCCTGGCTTCATCACCAAAACGGTGTTGTCATGACCGGTCGCAATAATATCAGCCTGTTCAGGAGGATTTTTAGGCGATTGCACCCATATTTTAGCTCCAGGAAGATCAGATGATCCGAAGCCTTTTTGTCCACGCACAGTTAGCAACGTTGGGGCAGAGCCTTTTTTGATCTCACCACTGAAGACAGGCATAATCAATAACTGAGCAACACGGTCAGACTTTTTGATAAACAAATCCATCTCACTGCTATTAAGCAAGAGAACCTTAATCTCTCCCTGATAATCACTGTCGATCACGCCACCAAGGACTTGAACACCTTTCAGGGCCAGGCCAGATCTAGGGGCAATTAATCCAAAACTACCGGCAGGTATAGAGACACCTATGCCAGTTTCAACAATGATTCGATCCTTTCCTGGGAAGTGTGCATCATTTAAAGCATGCAGGTCGAGGCCTGCGGAACCTGGGGTTGCTCTACATGGAGCCAAAGCACCGGGGGTAATTTCCCAATAAGTGACAGTACTTCCAACAGAATTAGGTTTCGCATCAACATGTGGAGGAAACAAACGCATCAAAGGAGATTCAGCATGCAACAAAGGACGATTATTCAGTATTAACAAGGCTTGAAGTAAGACATCTCTCCACTGGCTGTAACGGTCATCAGTCAACTTGCGCAACTGCTCTTTCAACAAACCGTTCATTCTCTCAATCAATCCTGAAGCTTGTGGATAATATGGAATGTGAAACACCCAATCGATATTGTTTTCCATACAGAATTCCTGCACCAATCTTCCACGAAAGTGGGATGCATTATCTGATTGAATTTGGAATGGGACACCATAATATAAAATAATCAGCTCCAGGGTTTTAATTGTATTCACTTGGGTAGCATTCTTGCAAGGGAAAGCGACCAAAAGGCCACTATAAGTATCAACTGCTGTACAAATGTATTGACAATTTCTGCTCATGGGGAGCGGACCAATATAATCAATCTGCCAAATTTGGGCGGGCAATTTACCTCGATGTAAGTGACCTCGAACAATTTGAGGCACCTCTTTCTTTCTAGAATGCTGGCAAATGGGGCAATGTAAAATGGCATCTTTAATTAAAGAAAAGGGAATATGAATTCCTCTATCAGCAGCCCACCTGTTAGTGGCTTTCTCTCCAAAATGTCCTGCTTTCTGATGGGCCCATTTCGCCAATCCAGCCAAATCAGAATCTTGCATGTCAACCACTGCCTCAGAAATTTTAGACTGTTCATCTGCAATGTTATGGAAAAATTTGTCAAGGGAGTCGATTGGAGTATGAGCATCCACGTGAAAGATTGTTACAGTACTCTGCGGAAGCAGTTCCCAAATTTCTTGCCACAACTCTTTACCCCATAATTCTTTAGAGTGCAATTCCCAATTGTGCGAATGCCATGTAGGCAACCACACCGCTAGTCCATTTGCAGTGGACCAAGAATCAGTGAAAATATGACATGTACCTGGTAACTCCTGTTTCAAAACTTGGTAAACTGCATAGAGTTCAGCATATTGACTACTCTTACCGTCTCCAGTTGTGCTCAATAATTTCTTTGTAATCGGGTTATAGGAGACAGCTTTCCAATGTCTCTTGTCACCAATGAACTTCGCAGAACCATCCGTAAACCACACATGTTTTCTATCCTCCACGGACAGATCATCAAATGATTTACCCCACTTCACGGGAGACTCCTGCACTACGGGAACCGAACGCTCACTCTCAGCTTCATTGGAGGGCGCCTGCGCCACTCGCTCATGTAGAACCGCAACACCTTTCGGACCCACACGTGCCCTGTCCTGAATGTACCATTTCCATTTAATCACACTAGCCTCCTGAGCATGTCCAATTCGATGGGACTTCGGCGAACTCAAAACCCACTGCATGATGGGAATCTCAGGCCTCAAAATCACAGCATGGCCCAAAGTCAATTGCTCGGTATCCACCAGAGCCCAATAACAAGCAAGCAACTGTTTTTCAAAAGGAGAGTAACGCTCACCAGCCTCTGGTAGCTTTTTGGTCCAAAAACCTAATGGCACTTTTTGTCTGCCCTGCTTTTGCCACAAACTCCAATTGGCATACAGACCTTCCACGGACACATTCAAATCCACATTACCCTCACTCACGGGCCACAAATCCAAAGCATACTGAATAGCTTCTTTAGCCAAATCAAAAGCAGTCTGTTGAGGTTCACCCCACTCAAACGCATTCTTTTTACGAGTGACTCGATACAGTGGAGCCAAGATTTGACTCAAATGTGGAATATGTTGGCGCCAAAATCCAAACAACCCAATAAAGGATTGCGCCTCTTTCCTATTTCTGGGAACTGCAAAATCAAGTATTTTACGTTTAACTTGTGGGATCACTTCTCTGTGACCTTCATGCCAATTAATTCCTAGAAATTTCACAGCTTGGGATGGAGTTTGTAATTTGTCAGGATTGATTTCCCAACCTTTCGCTCGCAAACAGTCAATGATCTGATCCAAATGAGACTGTACCTGGTCTTGCGTTTCACCTTGAATCAAAATGTCGTCAATATAATGACAAATCTGAACTTGTGGAATCGTAGGCACTTCAGATAAATGTTCCGCCACCAGCCGGTGACAGATTGTAGGGCTATGTACATAGCCTTGAGGAAGACTCCGGAACGTCATTTGACGTCCATTCCATGTAAAACTGAATTGTTCTTGGCATTCGGGAGCAATTGGAATCGAAAAGAATGCATTAGCAATATCGATAGAAGCATACCATGTACCAGGATGCTTTTGAATTCTCTCAATCAATGTAACAATGTCAGGCACTGCCACAGTCAATTTAGGTGTATGTTTATTCAATTCTCGATAATCAACAGTCATGCGCCAAGAGTTGTCACTTTTGCGCACGGGCCAAACAGGATTATTCCAAGCGGATGTGACCGGAGTAATGACTCCCGCGTCACCCAAATCCTGAATCGTAGCTGTAATTTCTTCATGACCACCTGGGATGCGATATTGTTTCTGAGAAATCACTTTCGTTGCTAAAGGGATCTTAATAGGTGGCATGCGTAAACGGCCAACCCGTACGGGTCTGGTCGAAATGTACTGCCTAGTACCAAACTGATAGTAACCATCATCCAAATGCAAAGTCATACCTTTCAAGATGTCAATTCCAATAATGTATTCCAAAAGTGGCACAACCAACACAGAGTATTCTCTACGAGGAATCCTACCAATTTTAATCTCAAGTGCAGTTTGAACTGCGGGCGTTTCTTTACCACCCAGGCCGGTAATTGTAAAAGACTGTCCATGAAATTTCCTTGCTTTACCATGAATTAAAGTGGCCTCCGCTCCAGTATCAACTAACGCTCGGGCCCTTTGGATATTACGATGTTTCCAAAAAATCTCAATATCTACATATGGTCTGTAATCTCTGTGGGCCCACCTGCGTACCGGAGCTTGACCTATTTCCTAGTCATTTTTCCTGCGTTCCGTCAACCAAGACAGATCAGGGTAGATGTTTTCAGTTTTCTTCGGTATCAGAATTTCTTGTTCATATCCGTCTCCAGTACGAAACGGATTAGTGTCAGGTTCAAAAAGTTGTGAGTTACGGTCAGAGAGTCTATTACGATCCTCCCTCCTACGTACATCAGGGGAAAAACTCCTTGCATCTCTACGTCTGTTAGAACCACGATCATCTCTACCCCTTTCACGATCATCCTCTCTCCCCCTCCCATCATTACGACGGGGGGAATCACCACGTTCTTGGCGCCGATCATCACGGCGATCAAAAGTCACACGTCGTCTCTCATCACCACTGTCATCCGAACCACGATCATAATCATTCTTTCGCACACGACGGGCACCTTCCTTTCGATCCAAACCACGCTTACGAAACATATCCCATAGGATATTATTAGGTTCACCATCGATCTCCTCCCTTTTCACACCATCAGCAATAAGAGCAAGAAACATGTCACGTCTAGAGAACTTATAGTCCCCACCAGTACGACCCTCAGGTCGAGATTGTCTTTCAGGTTTAAACCATTCACCCAGCTCACCAAGCTGACGAACAGACTCAAGCACAGCAGACAAAGGATTGCCAGTTTGATTAATTAACAATGTCATCATGACCTGCTTGTAAGCAACAGGAGAAGTACGTATAATGCGGTTACGCACGGAAGATGTTAACAAACCATCCAATAACCTGTCAGCAGTACTAAGGAAGATACACGTTTTCATGACTTCTTCCTTTAAACGTTGCGACGCATCGCGCAGAGTGTACCACGGTTTTTCATCAGAGGGCCAATCAGACTCAGTTGGATATTTATGATTACAGCCCTCAGACGCAAGCTGGAGCAAAGAAGTCTGGACATTACCATTAAAATTCCGAAAATGGTCCTGAATAGTAGAATCAGAACTCAGAGAACAAAATCGTAAGCAATCAACAGCATCGAGCATAATACCGGAAGCGCCAAGCTCATAAAGACGCACCATCCAGGTAAGCAAGGCCTCACCAGGCCGTTGTTTAAAACGTTGCAGGATGTCACTAATCTCCTGCTGAGTAAAATCTTCAATACAGTCAAGAGGGATGCCACCCGGATTACCAGGGGCTTGTTGTAATTTCCGTCGAAAGATCGGGTGAGCAGAAACTGCGGGAAGAGCTTCCGTGGAAGCCCGCATTTTAGATTTAACAGAACAATCAGGGCAAGCTACGTCATCCGCACGGGAAGAACGAGCACGGTCAGAATCGGTAGTCAAATCAATGCATGAAGCAGATTTACAATCACGTCCGGAGCGAGAAGACTCGCGCTTATCACCCTCCTCTGCCGAGGAGTCAGAAGTATGAGAATCCCAGATATTACCGTCCCACTCATCGGGGTTCCAATCCATTCCAGCTTTTGCTACAATCATACGCACTTTACGGGACGACACGCGCCCACGACGATGTTTGTATTTATATCGTGCAATACGGACCGCAGCTCTTTCGGCAATGGTCTGATATGTTTCAAGTTTGTCGGCAAGCAGTTTATTTTGACAACGTAAAAGAGTATGCGAATTTTGCAACTCAACACACTGTCCTTCCGTATCTTTAAATTGTTTCTGTAGTTGAACAAACTTCTCATGCAACATTCTGTATGCAGTAAGAACAATCCACCCTCTGCGTCCTAAAATAGGAAGCTCATCACCCTTCACTACTGGCGCTTTCTGTAGGCACGAAATCACATCAGCAGGCTCCGCCTGCTCCAAAAATGAAGACCAATTTTCACTTAAACCAGTAGAATCAGCCCACTCACGGGCCAAAGCCTCGTAAGGCGTAGACTCCCAGCCGGGAATCTGAATCGGTAATTTGAAAACCGACGGAGATTTTTTCGGAAACATATTAACACGCAAAAACTATATACACAATTATAAACAAAATTTTATACGTACAAGCCGAGCGCAAACCAACGAGATCAAAACAACACAATGCACACAGGCTTCGTAAACAGTTCGTGACGCCAGATGTAATGGCTGGATTTCCTGTCTAGATGGGATCAGCCCCCAGGGGCCCCTGTGACCCAGCCAAAACGTACTCACCTTCCCTTCTTAGATCGTATTCACAATAAGTACCTATACAGATAAATATACAGATTGCACCTAAGAATGGGGAATGACAATATACATATATGGGGTTTTTTACAGTATCTTATTCACATCAGTTGGCCTCGCGGTCGCCCCGACCCAGACCGTTCTACCCTAGGGCAGATCTGACACACAATCCGGCGTGTCTACACACGGGCCTGCAGAACCCAATGCTCCCTTTTCCAAGCGTTCGCGATCCTGCGAAACATCCACGCCAGTATCCCTCCTGGCGCTCTCATTTATCTTATACCACAATCCGGTGGCTTTACACGATAGTATCCTCCCTATCGTTCTCATTAACGCCGCATATCAACGACGACCACATTCCTATGAAACGTTATTGGGATGATATCTCAGCAATCTACTTAGGATAAAACTAAAGTAATAACTTTGGATATGGATTCAGATTATATAATGTACTTTGTGCTCACGACATCAAAGGTCCACTCACTCCCTCCTTATTTAGTTACCACTTGTCTGATCGGGATTTCTCATCCGTTCGTCTAAATAGTGCCTAACTAGAAGTGCCATTTACCAAGATTGAACATAAGCACCAGATACACAATAATTCTATATGAATTAGGGTATTTATTAACAATAGGCATAAATCACATTACTATGCAGCATTACATTTGCAAAGAGAATAAAAGATAAAGGTTAGAGTGCACGCACTATAAGAGTCGGTCGGACATCACCTGGTTAATGGGAAATCGGGACTCGGCAGTCATCTAGGCTCCTGTCTCGTCTCTGGGTCCTGGCTCGCCTTGCAGTCACCCTCAGCCGTCACAAGTACACGTCTGCACCGTTAGGCTCAAACTCGTCTGCTCTCCCTCAGGACCTCGGAACCTTGCTGTTAATTAGCTACCGTCTCTCTCTCTCTCTCTGCATTAGTGCGCTCCGCGCCACTTCTCGTTCAGTCTGTTTTCAGAGAGTCTCGGTCTTAAATCTTTCTCCGACTTCAAAGATGGCGACTTGTCCACCATGAAAGTGAATAATAGCAGAGATGCTAACGGCTAGATGCCGCCTACGGACTAACTGACTCAAAGACTAACACCTTCGCTAATATCAAAGCCCGTTCCTTCATGGAAATTCACGGCCAGTAACCTGCCGCCCACCAAATTCTTGTACCTCCCCGTACCAAGGACACTTTCCCAGCCGGCCGGCCTGAAGTTGTGTCTTCGGAGTGGAGAAAAATACATTCCTTTGATAAGGGTCAGCCTGAACCGGTTCTCTCCAAGCGGACAACAGCTTGAAACTAAAACATTACACTTCACCTAGAAAGCCTTCTCGAGCTACCAGGCAGAAAGCAAAATGGAGTCTGTCTCGCTTAAGGCCTACGGAGCCCATAATATGCATAGCTCCATGAGAAACAGATCGGCATGTTAGCAAATGAGTAAATCATGACTAATACTTATATATCTAACCCCTCACTTAAATTCATAAGCCTTACTCTAAGGGAAATGGCACGAAAATGCCCTTATATCTGTAAGACAGGGTCCCTGTCTATCGGCCTAATCCCTATGTTATGGGGGTGATAGGCTGGAGTCACTCTCCATCATTCTTCTTCTCCAGAGAGCTGGCAGAAAGGCAGCCATTACAGGGACTTAAACAATTGAACTGTCTGACTCACTAGACCTCAACTTTGTACGGTACTCCTCTTGGGGAGTTTTCTCTAGCAGGGGAAGTTTAGAATCAGTCTCTGGAAGTGGGCAGTCCTTAAAGGGAGAGTCTGGCAACAGTCCGTGAATTTTTTTAACATGGCTCGAATGCAGCCATCCTTTCCTCCCCTCCACTTTAACTGCAGTCCTTGTAGATAATAAAACCAATTTTGGCTGCTTCTATCTGGGTTCCAGCGGACTCTTCCGATCGAAGTTCCTCACGAGGACCACATCTCCTGGGCGGACTTCATGTGGCTTCACTTGGGTGCTGTCCGGAAAGGCAGCCGCGACCTGTGAACGACAAGATTGTAGTGCAGACATCAATGCAGCCAAGTAATCTGTCAGCATACAACTGTCAACATCAGTAATCCTACGGGGCATAGGCGTCCCCCACATATTCGGAGGCCTGCCAAAGACCACCTCAAACGGGGATAGCCCTGTCCTAGAATGAGCTACCATTCGCATGTAAAAGAGTGCAACTGGCAAG
Source organism: Lissotriton vulgaris (assembly GCF_964263255.1). Taxonomy (NCBI): domain Eukaryota; kingdom Metazoa; phylum Chordata; class Amphibia; order Caudata; family Salamandridae; genus Lissotriton; species Lissotriton vulgaris. The sequence goes on along the minus strand of NC_141687.1, from coordinate 1,378,264,367 downwards.
GCAACTATCCAATCTGAACCTTTCTCGGGACATATTTTGGCTAGACGTGTTTTCAGGGTCTGATTATGTCTCTCTACGAGACCTGCGGCTTCAGGATGTCGGACACAATGAAACTTCCACTGGTAACCTAGCAGGAGTGATACCTGCTTCATAAGTTCGGACGAGAATGGCTGTCCATTATCAGAGTACACGACACGGGGCAAACCGTACCGCAGGAAAAACTCACGTACCAGTTGTCTGGCAGTGGTTACAGCAGTGTAATCGGGGACTGGATATGCTTCTGTCCATCGGGAAAGAGCACATACAACTACGAGGACATACTTGAATCCTCGACATCTGTCCATCTGGATATAATCCATCTGGAGGACTTCAAAAGGATGGTCAGGAGGATGAAATCCACCCTGTTCCACGGGGACACCTTTTCCTGGATTGAACTGACAACAGATCATGCAAGTACGCACTTTCTGTTTTGCGGCTGCACGTAAATGTTTATTGTACCAGAGATTCTGTAAACTGTCTAACATGGCTTTCTCTCCTAAGTGTGCTGGACTATGTGCGGTGTTAATTATGACCTGAACCATAGAGTCGGGGAGGAACCATGTGGCCCTTCCCTTCGTCATCCATCCCTGATCTGTTCGGATCCCTCCTTGTTCAGTCCATTTCTTGATTTCGTCTGGTGAAGCATGTGTCTGTATGTCGAGTACATCTAGAATGGGATCCTTAACTGTCAGGCAATGTGTCAATGTAGTCGGGTTAGTCTTTGTCATGTCAGTCGGAATATCTGTCTGAGCTGTGAGTTTGGCTGTACAATCTGCCAGGTCGTTACCCTGTGAAATAGTGTCGGTGACTTTGGTATGTGCTTTGCATTTCATAATGGCTATGGCTGTCGGCAAGTGTATTGCTTCTAACAGGGCTTGAATGAGGGGACCATGCTGGATCTTGGTTCCGTGAGAAGTTAAGAAACCTCTCTCTTCCCAAAGAACTCCGAAGTCGTGAACGACTCCGAATGCATACTGTGAGTCTGTGTATATGTTTACTTTCTTGTTCTTGGCTACTATACAGGCTTGAGTCAGAGCAATGAGCTCTGCAGCTTGAGCAGACAGTGTGTCAATACGATGTGTTTCTATGACTTCAGTTTCAGTGGTCACTGCATAGGCGGCCACTAATTCTCCTGTACTTGTTCTCATACATGAACCATCCACGTAAAGTGTCAGGTCTGGATCAGTCAATGCAATATCTGTCAAGTCTTGTCGGGGCTTCGTCACTGTATTAATGACTTCTACACAGTCATGTGGAGCTGGATCGGTTGAACTCGAGGGTAACAATGTGGCAGGATTAAGTATGTTGCAACGTCTGATTTCTATGTGTGGCTGGAACAGTGTCAATTCATAACCTGTCAATCGTGCTATGGTCAAGTGCTGAGTCTGGGTGCGGTTCAGAAGTACTTCTACGGAATGTGGAACCTGTACTGTCAAAGGATGTCCTAACACTATGGAATCGCTTTGTCTGATAGCTAGAGCTGTTGCTGCAACTGATTTTACACATGCAGGCAGAGCCTGGGCTACTGGATCCAATGTACTAGAAAAATAGGCACAAGGCTTATGGTTTCCTGCTTGATCTTGTGTGAGAACAGATAACGCTGTGCCATCACGTTCTGTGACGAAAAGTGTAAAAGGTTTGCTGTAACATGGTGTCGCTAAAACTGGTGCTTGACATAAAGCTTTCTTCAAGTCATTAAAAGCTTGTGTATGTTCCTGAGTCCAAGGGAGGACAGTCGAAGTCGCTGCCTCCTGTGTTGTCAACTGTATGAGTGGCTTGGCTAGAAATGCATACTGGGGAATCCATTGTCTGCAGTATGAAGTGAGGCCAATAAAAGCCCGAACTTCCTTTTGTGTCTTGGGTTGTGGCAGATGTGCTATTAACTGAATACGATCTGGTGTCAACTGTCTACCCCACTTGGACAGCAAGTGCCCAAGGTATACCACTTGCTGGGCACAGAATTGGAGTTTCGAAGGGGATACTTTGTGCCCCTTCTCTGCCAGAAAATACAAGACTGTCAGTGACGCGCGCTCGCAGTCACGTTCGGTCCGTGCTGTGATCAGTAGATCATCAACATACTGTAGTAGAGCAGTGTCAGTAGGCATGTGAATACTGTCTAGTTGTCTTTTCAATGCTTGGCTGTAAATACTCGGACTTTCCGTGAACCCTTGAGGAGCACGTGCAAATTTGCAGCTTCGGCCATTTAAACAGAATCCGAATATGTATTGGCTATCAGGATGAATGGGGCGTTCTTCAGATCAATTACAGTAAAGAACGCAGCTTCGGAATCAATGGCAGTCAATAGTGATGAAATATCTGGGACCACTGGATACTGTGGTACTATACATTTATTGAGTTTTCGAAGATCGATCACCAGTCGATAGACCGGAGGTGCATTAGGGTCAGTCCGTTTAAGAATCGGAATGATTGGAGAATTACATACATTGGAGTCAGTTTCTACAACTACTCCATGGGCAATGAGTTCGTCAATAATTTTCAGTAAGGCTGCCACAGCCTCAGGGGGCTATTTGTATTGTCGGATTCGGGGCAGTACAACACCTTGCTTGAGTGTAACACGATAAGGAGTAATGTGCATACAACCTACATCAGTTGGACCTTGCGCCCATAAATGCTGTGGAACATCTTTCAATCTGATATCAAAATCTCTCAAAACATAATGGACCTTGAAATCACGAAGGAATAATCTCACTCCTTCTGGGGAACAACATATAACAGCTCCTAGAGCTTTCAGTGTTTTAATACCAAGTAGGTTTTCAGGACATGATTTCGTAAGCAATAAATCTGTAGTACGGGACAATGGACCAACTGCAAGGGGAACTGGCTGTGATACTTCGTTAACAATAGGCTTTCCTGAAAATCCAAGGGAAACATTCTGTGAGCCTGAGAGGGGTGCCCCTGGGACCTCGTTATGACTAATGGTAGTTCTGCTCGCCCCCGTGTCAATCAAAAATTTTCTGTCTTTCCCTAATACCTGACTATGTACATAGGGACCATCTTGATCTACAGGAACCTCGATAAGGGGCAAGCCAACCTCCCTCTCTAGGCTGTTTCATGTGTACTGCTGATAATCGGGGTAATCAGATTGTGCATACTGGTACATTTGCTGTGTGACGTGTTGTGTTGCGGCAATGGGTTGGGGTTGGTGTACAGCTACTGTCTGTTGCTGGGCATTCTGTGGAGGTTGCGGATTCTGTGGAATATTCTGTTGAATATGTTCTGTTCTAGGCGGACGTGATCTTTCTTTCATTTTGCCTGTAGCAATATTGTGTCTGAGAATGGCACATTCACTTATAAAGTGACCTGGCTGCTTGCAATAATTGCAATTCCCTTTAACAGGACCTGCGGAATGACTAGTCTGTATGTTCTGCGTGTTACCCCTCTTCTGACCATCAGCTGGAACAGACTGGGCAACTAGTACTTTCATTTTCGTGTCTTTCATACGTCTCTGTTCATGATTGTGTTCCTCTCTAATCCTGTTCTGGTGGTACTGTAACATCTGTAACATTTGGGAAGGCGTATTAGCTTGCCATGTACTTTCGACTTTCAATACTCTGTTTTTAACCTGTGGTAAGGAATTCTTGACTAGTTTGGTCACAAAAAGATGTGGGAATGACTCGCTACTTGTTTTCAGGCCACTATTAATAATAAAACATTTCTCGAATCTTGAATAAAATCACTAGTGTCTTCGTCTTGTTTCTGTTTGCAGGCTGAGATCGCATTCCCAGTCTTCCTTTTTGACTGTCAATAATCTAGGCAAGACCTGTACTAATAATCCTGGCAATGCTTTAGTTTTGTCCCCAAGACCTAAACCTGGGGTACGTGTCTTTTCTTCGTCTTCTAATTCAGTCCAAACAATCTTTTTATCTCCCACCTCCCATTCTTTTTCTTTCAATTTTTCGTGAATCCCTGCTGGCAATAATACTTTTAACATTTTAAGAATGTCAGAATACGTGTAATCGCCCATAAGTAACATGTCTTTTAATTCACGGTGGAAACCTGCAGGATCTTTATCGTGACAAGGTACAATTTTCTTCTTTTTCAGTAATTCCATTTTAGTCAAAGGAGTGTATACGAATACGCGTTGAAGCGTATCATCTGGCTTCCGGATTGGATGTACTTCTCGTAAGGGGTTCTGTCTATCTAGGTGATATGGCTGTCTTACTGGGGGTGGAACGGAAACAAGATGTGGAGTTAGGAAAGTTCTGTATTTGTGACGCTGTTCTAGAATGATATCAATTAAATCGGTACCTAGGCCTCTCCATCTTCTCAGGAGTAAGTCTTGCAATATGTTATACAATGGACCTGGATCAGATTGCTGATTTTCATACAGTGTAATGAGATGTTGGATCATGTATATACTAGCTAGTCGCTGTTCATCTGGAGTAAGACTCAAAAACGTTTGCACTACTAAATCATCTTTATATATACTGTCATCCCCAGCCCATTGGACTGCTGACCGGGCTAGTTCATGATCACGTAAGGTAGTGAGTTCATGATAACCTATTCTTTCTTTCAGTATTTTATCAGTAACTTGGAATATATGTTCAAGGGAACATTGCTCTGGTATCGGAGAAAGAAAACGTTTCTTGTTTTCTAGACGAATGGGTCTGTCGAAAGGTCTATCAAAAGAATACTGTTTAGGGAGTTTCACTCTACCTACGTACGCTATTTTATCCTCAATCTCTACTGGAGTCTCTACTTCCTCCTCTTCCTCCGAGGAGTCATTCTTGTCTGACTCGGCTTCTTTTTCAGCCTTCCGTCTGTTATGTATTGCTACTATTTCTTTACGGATCTTTCTGGACATGGCATCTATACAAGTCTGTTTATCATGTTTACAATCTGCAATATTTTGACCCCATTTTATCAGGACATGCATCTCTTCTTGAACAACACCTGGCTGATCTTGTTCCCTTATCAAACAATTAATTAAGAATCGTAACAATAAACCTTGTGTCTCAACTTTCTGATATGCCATGGCTTCACGAATACATTCAGGTTTCTCTCCTGTTCTAATGAAATGATATATTTTGTCTAGATGTTCTGGCATTTCTGGTAACAACATCAAATAATCTGTAACACGTCGTAGACGCAACGAGGCTAACATCATGTCTCCTCTCTTGCCAGGTACTGGATCATATCTACAATCTGTAAGGTATTGTCTAAGCTTTTCATATGTCATTGCTTTCGGAGTACGCTGTGTAGCTAATTCTCTCATTGTCACTCGTTGTAACTGTGGCGGGGTGTGAAGGTGACCTCCTGCGGCACCTCCTGAAGCGGAAGCATGGGCATGACCTGACGTCATGGCGTGTGGGAAAGGTACATGTAACGGGGACTGACTCTGGGTTGTATCTGACGCAAAAGGATTGTGAGGACCAATAATAGGGGGACCAGTAGCAGCAGCAACAGAAGGGGAAGTGACGGCAGGTGCGGGAAGTGAATCTTGGCGTGGAGGGGTCGTGGCTTGATCAACCGGAACATGCTGCGGTACATTATTAACAGGTGGTACGGGTGCATTGGTATATGCTGGAGCTACGTCATCTAAATAGGAAGAAAGGAAAATGTCTGCTGTGGTCTTTACGGGACGGAGTTTGGTCGGAACCAATGGAGGTGGCAGGTTACGGGGTATTTCCGGGGTCGCCTTAGGCAGGCCCTCGGCCAGAACTGGATACATGCCTGTGATGAGTGCATTTCTTTGGCGGTCTAATTGTTCTAATCTGACCTGTCCTCCTTCTTCTAGTAACTCTTGTTCTCTAGCTTTTTCTGATTCTTCTCTACTTTTCTCTGTTTTTCTTATTGCTTTTTCTGTTCTTCTATGTGATTCTTTGCGCCACAATTCTATGGCATCTTTCTGCGATTGTCTGGCTTTCTTTTTCCATAGCGCTTCTTCTACTCTCATGATGCATTCGGCATCCCATGTCCCTGAGACAGGCCATCTAAACTTCTCTTCCAGATTCTTGGTGTAATCCACCCATAAGTCTAAATACAACACAGCATCTAAGCCGTGTTTGTGGTACATAAAATATCCTGGAGTGTCCCTAGGCAGGACAGGAACTGCTTCTTCAAGTATCCCTTTCCTAGTACCTATCTGACGTAATTTTGAAAACAACGGCATGACTAAAGTGATTCGGACACGAACACAATAAACACAGTAATAAACAGTAAACAATCATTCATACCACAACATCAAAATACATTAAAACATGTCGGGCTGAAATAACCTGGAACACAGAAAACACAGAAAAACTCTCGAGATAAAACTGAATAACTAGATGCACTGCTAAACAGTACAGACCGGTCTCATAAGAGACACGTCGGACCGTATCCACCTAAGTGAACACGTCAGGACCAGAATTGTGTACCCAACTCTGTCTTTACTGGGCACAAATCAATGAACCCGTCTAGATGCGTTCCCAACAACGGTACTCACCGGGAAGCAAGAAACTGAAGGCCTCGGAAACTGGACTGGACTCTGGAATGGACTGGACTGCTACGACATCGGACTGGCACGCATCACGCTACCACGCATGCGCTTCGGAACAGGTGGGCCTCCGGACACCTCGGACCTTGCTCTCTCGACTAGGGCTCTGGTCGGGATCCTCCGCATTCCTCACCGCCTCGTCTGGACGCCGGACCGCAGTCTCCGTCTCCCTCGTGGACCCGAGGGAAGATAGCGGGAAACCCCGCAAACGTGCACGGTTTCCGTCGGGGTTGTAGAAGGGGTCGAGAGCCGCGTGACTTCACCGGTGAGTGGGGAAGGGGGGGTCCCTATTCGGGCGCCAAATTATGTGGTAAATAAATTTACCTAGTCATTTTTCCGTATAATTATCATTACAAGACAGCTCATTCAAATGAGAGGCAGAGTCCGTGGTATCTGAGTCATACGGGCTTTAATGGCATTATCCTTAAGGATGGAGCATCATGTTCCGTCACCTCTAAGGTTCGGGAAGGGACAGTCAACGTTTTATTAACATTACACATTATATATAGTAAAACCTTACAATTGAATCCAATACAGTAGGCGTAACAGGTGAAAAGAGTGAGATAAGAACACATGTGCGTAAGAGGAGGCGTGAAAAAAAGGCGTACACATGGGCGTACACTGTTCATGTCAGAGAAACGTCACAAGAATCGCCACATGTGGGTGGATGCATAAGGAAAAGTTGCAGAATCAGCAGAAACCCTTAACCTGGATGCGCGTGCAACTAGCATGACATGTAACTGGGGGCTTTGACTTTAGCACTAGTGGAGGAGACTGGTGTCTGGAGTGTCAGGGCAACCTGTCCCTATAACATATCTAGTATCTTATGTTTGGAGGATGTAGTGTCTGAAGTAAAAGGTCTCTCGGGCAAGGGCCATCCAATACTGAAAACTGGTGCGTGCATACGTGTCTGGGTGCAACGTGCGGAGCCATGGGCCCACCATGGTAACAGAGCCAGTAAATCACTTGCAAGGAGGACAGAAAAGGCCGGGCCCTTTGCTCTGCAGCCGGGAATATGTTTAACTATTTCACTAGACTGGAATGTGTTTTCGAGGAGGATGAACTGATAATTTGAAGGCAAAACATGAATTTGGCAGGCAGTCCAGGCCGAGCCGGGCACCGCTGCGCTGGCAGGAAGTAAGGAAGAGGTCAGGGATGCATCTCCATGCTGCAGCTTTCAGAAGCAGAGACAGAAGTGGTTCGAAGTCTGAAATCAGGGCCTAGCTCGGCAGAGCCAGGAAAACTAAAAAGTGTACCATGTAAAGACGTTGGCATGGCATGTTTAGAAACTGAATTATCGATCCATTCAAGGAGGATCTGGTAGAGGACATGTTAACGTTGGACGCAAATGTATTTGCGTCTTCATATTCGGTCATGGAGGGAGATTACATGTACTTTAACCACGTACATGGAAACGTTGGGGTACACGTTAGGGGACATACTCGACCATAAAAATTTCAATTACCTCACTTCTCTGGGTTCTACCTAGAAATATGCAATGGGCATGTCGGGCAAGGATGACGATAGAGATGGCCCTTATACAGAGTTATTATGCAGAAGATGGTAATCCTGCGTTGATACTGAGAATCCTCATGCATAATGCATGAGGCTAGTTTTCAGGGAAAACCACACAACAGTCATGTAGCACCTAACTAGGTAAAAGGTTAGTGCCAGACTCGTTATGTAGAAAAGTGGTAGGACAGATGTAGGTAAAAGGTCATGGAACTACCTAGGCCTTTATTGGGGTACATTTGGGTTCATAACACCATGGAGCCATTAGTATCCGACTGTCAGAGGCATGGTTTGACTGCAATGCCCCAAAAGAGTTCTGGTCATATTTCAGCACCACTTGCCGTGGCTCTGCTCGCTCCCTGGCCGCCTGTGCCATGAAAGGGCAGCTCTGGGTCCCCTGCTCCTCCCACGCCTCACTTGCAATGTCAGACATTTACTAACGTTCCAGTTATCTGATGTGGGCTTCGCAATGAAAACAAGACTTATGCATCTCCCGGAGTAAAGAAAGAATGGGTTCACTCACAATCCATTAACTCAAGTTTAGCAGGATAGAAAAGAGCATACTTCGGGTTTAGCTCCTGGAGGGGTTGCATGACCACAGTATGCAACCTGAGAAGATGCTGCATGTTCACACTAAAATATGCGGTGGAGTTCTTAGCAGATTTCGGCTTCACCATCATGCCCACATTGGTATCAAGCCCAAGTCGATGCTCCAAGAGGTTCAAGACAGTGGGCCATTGCCCCTGACTCTCAACCAGGTTTGAGTCATGGGTAAGTGCAGTGCAATGCTGGAGCTGCTTGTGTGTTAGAATAGACATATTCATGTTTGCGCATTGCCCTAAATAAGTTAGCATTTGCGGATCCATTTTCTCTACAGGCCCCATTTGAATCATGACCAAAACTAATCCTGTGCTACATCCTGTGCTACTTCTGAGAAAAGACTGCTGTTAGGTTTCGTTTCTGCAGTTTTGGGGTTTAGCTTCACTAATGAATAGACTGTTCATATTAGTGCATACCTTTCTTACTAGATAGAGGCCTTCTCCCACTTGTCTGGTGGCGGGTGCAGGGTGAAACGACTTTGGGTTGTATTTGGTGGTGTGAGATACGAGAACCAATACTTTTTTTTGTATTTCACTGTCTAACTGGAAAATTCGCCTAGTCATGAAACTTACATAATGTATCTTTATGCTTGTTGATTTCAGTCCCTCTGCAGCACTCCTAGTGACTGGGCAGACTGGGCTCTGTGTGTGTATATGAATAAACACTTATTGGTTAGTATTCTCTACTGCCTGACAGTCTCTTCATTTAGTATGGAAGGCTGAGAGGTGGACATTAGTGACCTTGGTGACCCTAATTGGGCCACTTCTGTCACATTGTATCTGCCACATCCCCTCATAGGAACTGAATGTAAAAGCTTGTGGAATATTATAAAAAATGCAAACAAATACTATAATCTGCTATCAATTAGAAGGCAACTTTAGGTTTTCAATGGCTAAAGGGTAACCCATGAAAGGTAGGGGATTTGAGATGTTATAGCCCATGCAAAGGCTGTAATATTTGCTATGCCCATAGTAAGAGATGTTAGAAAACTCAAGAAAGGGTGCCAGTTGGCAGAAAAATACTCTGCTCCCCAATCCAACATCAGGCCATGTCAAATTGAACCCAGGTAATTTATAAACCTTGATGATACAAAATATTATAGTCAGTATGGTCCATAAATCTGTTATTCCTCAAAGGAACCAGATGTGAAAGTTTGCGGGATGGAATCAAATCTGTGAAAGGAGACTGCAATCTGGTATCAAGCCAAAAGGCATCTACAGTTGGTCAATGGCTAAAAGGTAACCCTTGAAAAGTAGGGAATACAAAATATTACAGGAACGAATGAGCAGTAATAAGTGGTATCCCCATAGTAAAAGGTGTTGGAAAACTCACAAAGGGTGCCAAATTGAATACTAGTAAATTCTAACCCAAGAAACACTTCAATACCAAATATTATAGCCTGCATAGTCTACTATATTTGGTAGTCCCTAAAGGAACCGGATGTAAAACCTTGTGGAATGATGCAAAACATTTGAAAAGATAATGTAATCTGCTGGCAAATAAAATACAATTTCAAGTGGTCAATGGCTAAAGGGTAATCCATGAAATGTAGGGGACACAAGATATTACAGCAATGCATGAGCCATAATATTTGGTATCCCCATTGTAAAAGATGTTGGAAAGCAAAAGGGATGGTGCTATTTGGCATATAAATACTGTGCTCACGAATAGCACATAAGAACATGTCAAATTGAATACTGGTAAGTTCTAACCCCAGAAACCCAGCGGATACCCACTATTATAGTTGGTATAGGCCATTAAATATGGTATCCCCTAAGAGAACCGGACAGAGAATCTTGTGGAATAATGCAAAAATGTGAAAATATACAGTTGACTGCCATCATATCAAAGGCAACTTCAAGTGGTCAATGGCTAAAGGGTAACCCATCAAACATAGGGGATACTACATATTACAGCAATGCGTGAGCCACACTATTTGGTATCCCCATTGTAAACGACATCAGAAAGCAAAAGGAAGGGTTCTATTTGGCATAGAAATACTAAGCTCACCCGTCTAACATAAGACCATGCCAAATCGAATCCTGGTAAGTTCTTACCCAAGAAATACAGGGGATACCAAATATAATTGCCGGTATGGACCACTATATATGGTATATCCTATGGTATATCCTAAGAGAACTGAACACACGATCTTGTGGAATAACGTAAAAAATGTGAAAAGATACTGTAGTCCCTATTCAAAGAAAAGACAAGTTTAATTGGTCAATGGATAAAAGGTAACCAATGAAACATAGGGGATACAAGATATTACAGCAATGCATGAGGCATAATATTTGGTATCCCCAATGTAAACGATGTTGAAAGCAAAAGGAAGGGTGCTCTTTGCCATCGAAATACTGGGCTCATCCATACAACATAAAATTATGTCAAATTGCAAACTGCTGATTTCCAAACACAGAAACCCAGGGGATACCAAATATTATAGCTGGTATAGGCTATTATATATGAAATACCCTAAGAAAACCGGACATAGAATCTTGTGGAATGATGTAAAAAATGTGAATATATACAGTTGTCTGCTATCATATAAAAGGAAACTTCAAGTGGTCAATAGCTAACGGGTAACCCATGAAACGTAGGGGATTCGAAATATTACAGCAATGCGTGTGCCACAATATTTGGTACCCCCATTGTAAACGACTTCCGAAAGCAAAAGGAAAGGTGCTATTTGGCATAAAAATACTGTGCTCACCTGTCTAACATAAGACCATGCAAAATAGAATTCTGGTAAGTTCTAACCCAAGAAACACAGGGGTACCAAATATTATAGCCGGTATAGGCCATTATATATGTTACCCCTAAGAGAACCGGACATACGATCTTGTGGAATAACGTAAACAATGTGAAAGGATACTGTAGTCTCTTATCAAAGAAAAGACAACTTTAAGTGGTCAATGGCTAAAAGGTAACCCATGAAACATAGGGATACAAGTTATTACAGCTATGCATGTAATGTAATATAAGTGAGTTTTATAGAGCGCCGCTATCACTCCAAGGAGCATCTTGGCGCTAGAGACCAGAGAAGATGAAAAGGCTGGTCAAACTGCTTTTATTAGTGAGGCCAAGATACTCATATTAAAGCTTTGCAGCAAGAATCAGGAAGGCTAAAGATCCAGGTCTTCAGTGATTTCCTGAACACTGATACTGAAACGATAAGACGAAGATGGAGGGGGAGTTTGTTCCAAGCTTTAGATCCTAAAACCGCCAGGTATTTCCTTCCCTTTGAGATGAATCTAAAGGTAGGGATGGCCAGCAAATTCGCATTAGAAGATCTAAGGTTACGTGATGGACAATACCGCAAGAAACTCTTTTGTAGGTACTTTAGCCCTCGTAAGTGAAAAGCCTAAAGGTAATCACTAGGACTTTAAACAGCACCCGCTTGTGAATTGGTAGCCAATGAAGAGTGTGCAATGCAGCTGAAGCAGAGGATTTCATTGGCCACTTCAGCACAAGCCTGGCCGCTGCATGCTGGACCATCTGCAACTTATGCATGACTACTTTGTTTGTTACCGCATACAGGCCGTTGCAGTAGTTCAGTCTCGATGTTATAAGGGCGACCAACACTATTTTTCCGCTGATAGTGGAAGTAAATCAAAAATTTCCTCAAGCCCTTTATAATGTTAAAGCAGGTACCTGCTACTGCCAAAGCCTGTTGTTTAAGGGACAGAGAAGCGTCAAACTTAACTCCCCATCTTCAGGCCACCATTGTTTAGGAACAAAGTAATTTTGTGGGCCAAACGGCAAAATTTTGTTTTTTCCCGAATTACATTTCAGATGGTTCTTACTCATCCACTCGAAGGTGGCTGAGAGGCAGTTCTTAAGATTTTCTTCCCCATCCTTCGTGTCTTTGTCCAGGACTCGAATAAGCTGCGTATCGTCCGCATAAGAGATGGTATGAATCTTAAAGGACGATATCAGCTTAATCAGGGGGCTGTATAAACATTAAAAAGTGTCGGGCTCAGGCTAGATCCCTGAGGGACTCCTGACGTGAGGGTTTTTTCTTCTGAACAAAACTCTCCTAGAGTGACCACTTGGCGACTTTCACTCAGGAAATTTTTGATCCTCTCTAATACCTCTCCTGCTATGCCAGATGTTACTAGACGATCTATAAGGATGGCATGTGAGAACGTATCGAAGGCTGCAGACAGGTCTAATAATATCAAAACAGCCTTCTTTGCCTGATCCATAGCAGCGCGTTTTGTATCCGTGGTGAACAATTCTGTGGAGTGCTGAGCTCTAAAGCCCGATTGATTGGGGTGCCAGACATTATTTCCCTCCAGGAAATTTGTGAGTTGTCGGTTCACAAATGTTTCCGTTATCTTACATAGGACGGGAAGAAGCGAAATAAGCTGGAGATTTGTCAAAGTTGTACAGTCTGCCAGTTGTTTTTTCTGTAAAGGCTTTACCGCTGCAAGTTTCCTCTCCGTTGGAATCATTGCTGTACACAGTGAGGAGTTTGAGGTATAATATTTGGTATCCCCATTGTAAACGATGTTGGAAGCAAAAGGAAGCATGCTCTTTGCCATAGAAATACTGGGCTCATCAATCGAACAGAAGACCATGTCAAATTGAACACTGGTAAGTTCTAACCCCAGAAACACAGGGGATATCAGATATAATAGCTGTTATAGGCCATTGTATATGGTATTCCCTAAGAGACCCGGACACAGAACCTTGTGGAATGATGTACACAATTTGAAAATATACAGTTGTCTGCTCCCATATAAAAGGCAACTTCAAGTGGTCAATGGCTAATGGGTAACAAATGAAACGCAGGGGATACACGATATTACAGCAATGTGTGAGCCATAATATTTGGAATCCCCATTGTGAAAGATGTTGGAAAGAGAAAGAAATGGTGCTATTTGGCATAGAAATACTGTGCTCACTCATGGCACATAAGACCATGTCAAATTGAATACTGGTAAGTTCTAACCCCAGAAACACAGGGGATACCAAATATTATACCCGGTATAGGCCATTATATATGATATCCCCATAGAGAACCTGACGTACAATCTTGTGGAATAACGTAAAAAATGTGAAAAGATACTGTAGTCTCTTATCACAGAAAAGACAACTGCAAGTGGTCAATGGCTAAAGGGTAACCAATCAAACTTAGGGGATACAAGATATTAAATCAATGCATGAGCTATAATATTTGGTATCCCCTTTGACAATGATGTTGGAAAGCAGAAGGAAGGGTGCTCTTTGCCATAGAAATACTGGGCTCATCTATTGAAAATAAGACCATGTTAAATTGAATACTGGTAGGTTCTAACCCCAGAAACACAAGGGATACCTGATATAATAGCTGGTATAGGCCATTATATTTGCTATCCCCTAAGCGAACTGGATGTAAAATCTTTGGGAAAGATGTAAAAAATCTGAAAAGATGCTGTAATCTGTTATCAAAGAAAATACAACTTTAAGTGGTCAGTGGCTAAAGGGTAACCCATGTAACGTAGGAGATACGAGATATTACAGCAATGCATGAGCCATAATATTTTGTATCCCCATAGTAAAAAATATTGGAACACAAAAGGAAGGCCGCTATTTGGCATACAAGTACTGTGCTCACCCATCCAACAAAAGACTATGTCAAACTATATCCTGGTAAGGTCTGACCTAAGAAACACTGGGAATACCAAATATTAAAGCAAGTATTGGCCATTATATTTGGTTTTCCCTAAGGGAACCGTACATACAATCTTGAAGAATGATGAAAAAATGTGAAAGGTTACTGTAGTCTGCTATCAAGTAAAAGTCAACTTCAAGTTGTCAATGGCTAAAGGGTAACCCATGAAAGATAGGGGACACGAGATATTACAGCAATGCGTTAGCCATAATATTTAGTATCCCCCAAGGGAACCGGATATAAAATCTTGTGGAATGATGTCAAACATCTGAAAAGATATTGTAGCCTGCTATCAAATAAAAGAAATCTTCAAGTGGTCAAAGGCTAAAGAGTAACCCATTAAACGTAGGGGATACCAGATATTATAGCAATGCGTGAGGCGTAATATTTGGTATCCGGATAGTAAACGGTGTTGGAAAGCAAAAGGAAGGTCGTTATTTGGCAAGGAAATACTGTGCTCACCCATCCAACATAAGACCATATCAATTTGAATACTGATAAGTTCTAACACCAGAAACACATGGGATACTAAACATTGTAGCCAGTAAAGGCCAATATATATGGTATCCCCTAAGGGAACGGGATGTAAATCTTGTGGGATTCATGTAAGAAATCCAAAAACATACTGTAATCTGCTATACAAAAAAAGGCAACTTCAACTGGTGAACCGCTAAAGGGTAACCAACAACACACATTGGATACGAGATATTACAGCAATGCGTGAGCCATAATATTTGGTATCCCTATTGTAAACGATGTTGGAAAGCAAAAGGAAGGCCACTATTGGGCACAGAAGTAATGTGCTCACCCATCCAAAATAAGAATATGTCAAATTGAATCCTGGTACGTTCTAACCCAAGAAACACAGGGGATACCAAATATTGTAGGTGGTATGGGCCAATATATATGGTATCCCCTAAGGGAACCAGACATGGGATGATGTCAAAAATGTGAAAAGATACCGTAGTCTGTTATCAAATAAAACACAACTTCAAGTGGCCAATGGCTAATGGGGAAACCCATGAAACGTAGGGGATACGAGATATTACAGCAATGTGTCAGCCACAATATTTTGTATCCCCATAGTAAACGATGCTGGAAAAAAAAGGAAAGGTTATAAACCGCATAGAAACACAGAGCTTACCCATCCAACATAAGACCATATCAATTTGAATACTGGTAAGTTCTAACCCAAGAAACACAGGGGATACCAAACATAATAGCCGGTATAGGCATAATATATGATATCACCTAAGGGAACCAAGCGCACAATCTTGTGGAATGATGTACAAAATGTGAAAAGATACTGTAGTCTGCTATCAAATAAAAGAGAACTTTAAGTGGTAAATGGCTAAAGTGTAACCCATAAAACATAGATATTACAGCAATGCATGAGTCATAATATTTGGTATCTCCATGCTAAACGATTTTGGAAAGCAAAAGGAAGGGTACTATTTGGCATAGATATACTGCGCTCACCCATCCAACGTAAGAACATATGTAATTGAATCTTAGCAAGTTCTAGACGAAGAAACACCGGGGACACCAGGTATTATAGCTGTTGTAGGCCATTATATTTGGTATCCCTTAAGAGAACCGGTTGTAAAATCTCATTGAATGATGTAAAACATTTGAAAAGTTACTGTAGTCTTCTATCAAACAAAAGGCAACTTCAAGTCATCCCTGGCTAAAGGGTAACTGATGAAACATAGGGGATACAAGATATTTCAGCAATGCGTGAGCCATAATATTTGGTATCCCTATAGTAAACGATGTTGTAAAGCAAAAGGAAGGCCGTAATTTAGCATAGAAGCAGTGTGCTCACCCATCCAACATAAGACCATGTCAAATTGAATACTTCTATGTTATAACCCAAGACACACAGGGGGTACCAAACATAATAGCTGGTATAGGCCATAATATATGATATCACCTAAGGGAACCAAACGCACAATCTTGTGGAACGATGGTAAGTTCTAACCCCAGAAATACAGGGGATACCAGATATTATAGCCAGTATAGGCCAGTATATATGTATACCCTAAGAAAACCGGACATACAATCTTGTGGAACAATGTAAAAATGTGAAAAGTTACTGTAGTCTTCTATCAAATAAAAGGCGACTGTAAGGGGTCAATGGCTAAAGGGTAACCCATGAAACATAGGGGATACAAGATATTACAGCAATGCGTGAGCCATAATATTAGGGGCCAGATGTAGGTAGCATAATACCGGCCGGTAACGGCCGAAAATCTGTGTTTTCGGCCGTTACCGACCGGTATTTGGACAATGAGATGTAGGTCGCCTAAATCCAGAAAAAATACTGAATCGGTAGATTACCGGCTCGTTAAAGATACTGAATCGGTAATATTTCCTAATCGGTAAAATTACTGAATCGGAAAAAATACTGAGTCGGTAAAAGTTCTGAATCGGTAAAATTACCGAATTAGAAAATATACTGAGCCGGAAAATGTTCCGAATCGGTAAAATTACCGAATCGGGAATTACAAAATGGAAAATACCATGCCATCGAGATGTAGGTGAGCCTTAAATTACCGAATTGCACCGAAATTCAGTAATTATGAATCAGTATTTAACATGGATTGCAAGCAGGTGGTAATCAGGTGCAGCCTATAAAAAAGGGCCCCAAAATGCAACACTGGAACCAGAATGGCGGCTTTTTACGTCATAGCAAGACGGCTAAGGCTACAGGCAGCAGGTCAGAGGGTATGGAGAAGGGAGGAGCAGGTATATAGGCAAAGGATTACACTCTTCCAATTGACAGAGCCAGAGATACTACAGAGATACAGACTGCACTCTGAAACCATCATGGACCTGATCAGGGACCTGCACCCACTCCTGGACCACCCAAGACCAAGGGCCCATTCCATCCCACCCCATGTCCAGGTGCTCTGTAGCATAAACCTCCTAGCATCTGGGAGCTACCAGAGTGTTGTGGCAGCGGTATGTGGGGTGTTCCAGAGCTGCCTGTCGCCTTTTTTCAGAAAGTTCCTGGATGCCATGATGCAAAGAATGGATCACTACATCCACTTCCCAGACACTGATGCGGACTTGCTCAGGACCAAGACTGACTTTTACCTCATGACAAACTTCCCACACGTGATTGGCTGCATTGATGGGACCCACATCCCCATTTGCCCCCCAGCTGCCACAGAGCACATATACAGGAACAGGAAGTCAACACACACAAATAATGTACAAGCAATCTGTGATGCCAAGTACATCATCACCGATATAGTGGCCAGATACCCAGGAAGCACCCACAATTCATATATCTTCCAAAACAGTGGGATCTATACCCGCCTGACAGCGGGTGAATTCGGAGAAGGATACCTGCTAGGTAAAGAAATGGGTGACACTCCCTTGATAGATGAAGCAGACGTATGTCAATGTGTGCATCTGAGTAATGTATCTTTTTTCTTCCACATTAGGGGATAGTGCATATGCACTCCGTTCCTTCGTCCTGACACCCTACCTCAACTCCACAACTCCCAGCCAGAAACGTTACAATGTGGCACATAAATCCACCCGGAATATCATTGAGCGCACCTTTGGCCTTCAGAAGTGCCGGTTCCGCTGCCTCCACAAAAGTGGGGGGGCACGGCAGTACAAACCTGTAACGTGCTGTAAGATAATTGCAACCTGTGCAATGTTGCACAACCTCGCAACTAAGAGGGGCACAGAGGTGGAATTGGAGGACTATGAAGACCATGACGATGAGAAGGCACTACCAGCAGCCAACACAGTCAGAGTACCAACACCCACAGATGGAAGACAGAGACGGGCAGAAATCACATACAACTACTTCTTAGTAAGTATCGAGACAAAGCACGTGTTGTACGTCAATGCACGTAGTTTATTTAGCACTACGTAGAAAAGACATGAGCCACAAATGTCACATACTAGTGTGCCTGGCACCACTGTGTGTATGGGGGTTACCTCACCCTCACATGTCCAACTGAACATGGCAGACTCACTGCTTGCGCCCATGAACAGCCCCGCGTGATGCATGAGGTTGGCTGAGCTCAAAGTCTGCTGTGCCAGCGCCGGCACTCTGGTGTCTGCTACTCCTCCTTACTTCAGGGACAGGGGTGATGCCCCTGCTACTAGCGGTATCTGTGTCCCCGACACCTTCTGCTCCTGTGGTGGCTGACTGGTTTGTCAGCAACACTTCCATTGCTGTAGTGATTCTCCCCATCCCCCGTGTGAGGTCAGTACAGCAGTGCACCAACCCCTCCTGCATCGCAACTGAACGGCGACACATCAGTGAAGTTGCAGTTGTAAGTTGGCGCATGCCGCTTGTCTGCTGGTGCCTATGATGGCTCTCCCTGCGCCTTTGTGCACGGTCCTCATGTAGTTCCTCACAGAGTGTCATCACACACTGAGACATGTCCCTGACTCCATCTGCCATGTCCCTCATGCCGTCTGCCATTGATGCTATTCCCTTGTTCATGTCTGTGTAGTTGGTGTTCAGAATTCACATCTGTCTGTGTACTGCACTTATCCCTTTTGCCTGCAGGCGCTGCACCTTCACCATTGTGGTCTCAAGGCCTCGGAACACATCACGGCCACTGCCGCCTGACTCCCGAACCCTACAACGTCTTGTTCCACCAGATGGCCTGACAGGAGTGGATGTATGACCTGGTGCATTTCCTGCCATAGACTGCATTGACTCCTCACACTCCCCTTCCTCATCCAAGGAATGTTTGTAGGATCCTATGCGGGGGACTCTCAAGCCTCACATGCCTGAAGATTTCAGACACCTCTGTGTCTGCTGGTGTGTGTGGTTGTTCTGACTCAGGTAGTGGTGAGCCAATGAGCACAGGAGATGCTTCCAGTAGCATGGTGTTGTCTGCCTCTGGTATGTCTGCTGATGTGTGCAGAGTGCTGTAGGTCTTGCACTGCTGGGCCCAGCATCCCTGCCTTCTTGCTCACTGCTATCCCTTTGGGGATGTGTCTTCTCCCTCACCTGCTGTGACTTGCGTGATGTCTCCCCTGTGGACAGACATGGACAGTATCTTAGTGGTGCTTTCACCGTGTACATCACTATTAAATTACATTTTAACTTCACTATTTTCTGCTCCTCCCATGTGTCTGATTGTATTGTGTGGCATGCCTGACGACATTTCATGATAACTGCTCATATGGGTATTCTTCTGACACCCACTCCCATAATGCATTGCAGGTGCATACTAAGGTCAGAACTGGATTCTCTCTATACATAGCCACATGGGGGGAGGAACACAGGCAGGGGGTGGGGGATGATGGACATTTCCCTTACCTTTCTTAGCTGCAGCTCGGGCTGAGCTGTCTGCATCACCAATCCCCAGGACGCACTCTGGCTCCAGTGTGGACTCCACAAGCTCTTCCAGGTCCGTGAGTGGAGGTGCCTTGTTCTTCCCTCCACCTGTAGCATTGGCCTCCTTGCTTCATGCAGCCAGTTTCTTCTTAGTGATGATCCTTAGATCGTACCATCGCTTTTTTAGGTCGTCCACTTCCCTGTTGGTCACTCCTATGGCGTTGATTTTGGTCTGGATCCCCAGCCAGGTGCTCCTCTTGACAGCCTCTGGTACCTGCAGGGACTGCTTCCCAAAGATGTTTGGGTAGTGCTTGACTACCTCCTCCACCAGCACCTGAAGTTCACCAGTGCTAAACTTCATCTTCCTCTTCCTCTCTGCACCTTCCCTCTGAGAGTCTTTGGGCTCCATTTGTTTCTCCTGCAGGGCTCCGCTTCACAACAGCCTGTCTCTGTCTGACTGCTCTCCTGTGTGATCAGGTACACTGCACCTGCATGGGTGTGGCCACTTCCTGGTTGTGGGGTGGGGTCGATGCACAGGATTGGTCTATTGCTCTGTTGGTTGGCTGAGGGGCGGGATGGAGGCACGTGATTGGTTGATACTTCAACTGCCTGATATTTTGTATCCCCGACTCGGTATTTACCGATTCGGTATTTACCGATTCGGTAAATACCGATTTGGTAGTTTCAATGCATTCCTATGGGCCTCCAGGCCCATAGGATTGCATGTGAGTTACCAATTCGGTATTTGCCGTATCGGTAAATACTGATTCGGAAAATACCGAGACGGGGTTACCGAATTTTACTGATTCGGTATTTTTTACAGAATTTTGACCTACATCTCGTTTCACTTTTCTAAAATACCGATTCGGTAAAAATCGGTATTTTAGAGTCGGTAAAAATGTGTTACCTACATCTGGCCCTAGGTATCCATAGTAAACGATGTTGGAAAGCAAAAGGGAGGGTGCTATTTGACATAGAAATACTGTGCTCACCCATCCAACATAAGACCATGTCAAATTGAATACTTCTATGTTATAACCCAAGACACACAGGGGGTACCAAACATAATAGCTGGTATAGGCCATAATATATGATATCACCTAAGGGAACCAAACGCACAATCTTGTGGAACGATGTACAAAATGTGAAAAGATACTGTAGTCTGCTATAAAACAAAAGACAACTTTAAGTGGTCAATGGCTAAAGTGTAACCCATAAAACATAGGTGATACTAGATATTACAGCAATGCATGAGGCATAATATTTGGGATCCCCATGCTAAAAGATGTTGGAAAGCAAAAGGAAGGGTGCTATTTGGCATAGATATACTGCGCTCACCCATCCAACGTAAGAACATATCTAACTGAATCCTGGTAAGTTCTAGACCAAGTAACACCGGGAATACCAGATATAATAGTCGTTGTATATGCCATTATATTTGGTATCCCTTAAACGAACCGGTTGTAAAATCTCATTGAATTATGTAAAAAAATTGAAAAGTTACTATAGTCTTCTATCAAACAAAACGCAACTTCAAGTCGTCACTGGCTAAAGGGTAACTGAAGAAAAATAGGGGATACAAGATATTACAGCAATGTGTGAGCCATAATATTTGGTATTCTCATTGTAAACGATTATGGAAAGCAATAGAAATCCTATGCACATCTATCCAATATAGGACCATGTCAAGTTGAATACTGGTAAGTACTAACCCCAGAAACACACGGGATAGCTGCTATTATAGCAGGTATAGGCCATTATATATTGTATACCCTAAAGGAACCAGAGGTAAAATCTTGAAGATGGCATAAAAAATGTGAAAAGTTAGTGTAGTCTACTAAGAGTAAAACACAACCTCAAGTGGCCAATGGCTAAAGGGACGTAGGGGATACGAGATATTACAGCAATGCCTGAGCCATAATATTTGGTATGCCCATAGTAAACATTGCTGGAAAAAAAATAAGGGTGCTCTTTAGTATAGGAATACTGTGCTCCCCGGATGTATGATTTTACAACGCATACTTTTACAACGCATACATTTACAACACATTTTTTACAATGCAACATCCATTACAACGCATTCAATTACAACGCATGCCATTACATCAAATTTTTCAAAACTACCTTTACAACGCATTCCATTACAACGCATACTACCTTTACAACGCATACCATTACAAAGCATACCATTACATTGCATGTATGGGAAGAATTGGATAGTGTAGGGGAAAAAATTACTATTCTATCTCCAGGGGGGTGCAACAGTAGGGTAAGTTTTGGATAGTGTAGGGGTAAAAATTACTATTCTAACTCCAGGGGGTGCAGCAGTAGGGTAAGTGTTGGATAGTATAGGGGTAAAAATTACTATTCTAACTCCAGGGGGTGCAACAGTAGGGTACGTTTTGGACAGTGTAAGGGTACTATGCGTTGTGATGGTATGCATTGTAATGGTATGCGTTGTAATGACTGCGTTGTAATGACATCCGTTATAATTGTATGCATTGTAGTGTCATGCGTTGTAATGGGTGAGTTGTAATGGCATGCGTTGTAATGGATCTTGCATTGTAAAAGTTTCTTTGGAACGGTAGTGCGTTGTAAAAGTTGCATTGTAAAGTTGTTTCCCGTGCTCCCCCATCAAACACAAGGTAAAGTCAAATTGAATCCTGGTAACTTCCAACCCGAGAATCACTGGGGATACCAAATAATATAGGCTCTATATGCTATTATATTTGGTGTCCCCTAAGGGTACCGGATGCAAAATCTTGTGGAATGATGTGCAAAATATGAAAAGATACTGTAGTCTGCTATCAAACAAAAGGCAATTTCAACTATTCAATGGCTCAAGGGTAACCCATGAAACTTTGGGGATACGAGCTATTACAGCAATGCATGAGTCATAACATTTGGTATACCCATAGTAAATGGTGTTGGAAAGCAAAAGGAAGGGTGCTCCTTGGTATCAGTATACTGTTCTCCCCCATCCAACAAAAGGCGAAGTAAAATTTAATCCTGATAACTTCCAACACGAGAAACACTGGGGATACCAAATATTATAGGCTGTATAAGCTATTAAATTTGGGATCCCCTAAGGGTATGAATGCAAATTCTTGAGGAATGATGTACACATTTGAAAATATATTGTAGTCTGCTATCAAAATAAAGGCTAATTCTCTGGTCAATGGCTAAAGGGTAACCTATGAAACATAGGGGATACAATATAATACAGCATTGGGTGAGCCATAATATTTGGTATCCCCATAGAAAATAATGTTGGAAAGCAAAAGGAAGGGTGCTGTTTAGTATGGAAATACTGTGCTCCTATATCCAACATAAGGCAAGGTCACATTGAATCCTGGTAACTTCTAACCCGAGAAACGCTGGGGATACCAAATTTTATAGGTCGTATAGGCTATTATAGGTGGTATCCCCTAAGGGTATGGATGCAAAATCTTGTGGAATGATGTACAAAAACGTGAAAACATACTGTAGTCTGCTATCAAACAAAAGGCAATTTCAGCTAGTCAATAACTAAAGCGTAACCCATGAAACAGGGGATTCAAGATATTACAGCAATGCGTGAGCCATAATATTTGGTATCAGGGATGGTAATGATGTGGGAAAGCAAAAGGAAGGGTTCCATTTGGTATTCCAATACTGTGCTCCTCCGTCCAACATAATGCGATGTCAAATTGAATCCTGGTAACTTCTAACCCAAGAAACACTGGGGATACTAAATATTATAGGCCGTATAGGCTAATATCGTTGGTATCCCCCAAGGCTACGGATGCAAAATCTTGTAGAATAATGTACAAAATTTTGAAAATATACTGTAGTCTGCTATCAAACAAAAGGCAATTTCTGCTAGTCAATAACTAAAGGGGTACCCAAGAAATATACAAGCTAGTATAGCAATGCGTGAGCCATAATATTTGGTACTCCCATGACAAATGATGTTGGAAAGCAAAAGGAAGGGTGCTATTTGGTATACACACTCTGTGCTCCTCCATCCAACATAATCGGATGTCAAATTGCATCCTGGTAACTTCTAACCCGAGAAACACAGGGGTTACCAAATATTATAAGCCTAATAGGCTAATATATTTGGTATCCCCTAAGCGTACCAGATGCAAAATCTTGTGGAATGATGTACAAAATGTGAAAAGATACTGTAGTCTGCTATCAAACAAAAGGCAATTTCAACTATTCAATGGCTCAAGGGTAACCCATGAAACATAGTGGATAAGAGATATTACAGCAATGCATGAGCCATGCTATTTGGTATCCCCATAGTGTATGATGTTGGAAAACAAAAGGATGGGTGCTATTTGGTATAGAAATTCTACACTCCTCCATCCAACATAAGGCAATGTCAAATTGAATCCTGGTAACTTCTAACCCGAGAAACGCTGGGGATACCATATATTATAGGCTGTATAGGCTATTATGAGTGGTATCCCCTAATTGTACCGGAGGCAAAATCTTGTGGAATGATGAACAGAATGTGAAAAGTTACTGTAGTCTTCTATTAAATAAAAGCCAAAAATCAATTGGTCAATGGCTAAAGGGTAAACCATGAAACATAGGGGATACAAGATATTATGGCAATGCGTGAGCCATACTATTTGGTATCCCCTTAATAAATGATGTTGGAAAGCAAAAGGAAGCATGTAAATTGGTATAGAAATTCCTTGCTCTCCCAGACAACATAAGGGGATGTCAAACTTAATCCTGTTAACTTCTAACCCGAGAAACACTGGGAATACCAAATATTATAGGTACTATAGGCTATTATATTTGGTATCCCCTAAGCGTACTGGATGTAAATTCCTAAGGAATAATGTACAAAATGTGAAAAGATACTGTAATCTGCTATCAAATAAAAGGCGACCTTAAGTGGTCAATGGCTGAAGGGTAACCCATGGAACGTAGGGGATACGAGACATTACAGCAGGGCATGAGCCCAAATATTTGGGATCCCCATAGTAAATTATGTTGTAAAGCAAAAGGAATGGAGCTTATTTGCAAACAAATATTTTGTTAAGCCATACAACATTAGACCACGTCAAATTAAATCTTTGTAAGTTCTTACCCGAGAAACACAAGGGATACCAAATTTTATAGGTGGTAGAGTCCATTATATATGGTACCAGATATTACAGCAATGCAGAAGAAATATATGGGATACTAAATATTATAGCCCAAACAAGGCGTTATACTTGGTATCCCAGAAAGGAACCAGATGTGAAAGCTTGTGGAATCAAATGAAAAATGCAAAGAATTAGTGTAATCTACTATAATATAAAAGGTAACTTGAATTGGTCAGTGGCTAAAAGCTAACAGTTGAAAAGTAGGGGATATCAGAAATTACAGCAATACAGGAGCAGTAATATGCGATATCCACACAGTAAATGATGTTGGAAGACACAGTAAAATGTGGTATTTGGCAGGAATATACTGTGTTCATCTAGCCCAAAGTATGCCATGTCAAATTGAATCCTGGTAAGCTCTAACCCGAGAAACATAGGGAACCCCAAATATTACAGCCCTTGTAAAGCATTATATTTATTATCCCCCGAAGGACCCTGATGTGAAAGCTTGCAGAAGGAAATCACAAATATGAAAAGAAACTGCAGTCTGCTATCAGTTCGGTTCAAAAGCTTTTTTCGATCATTCATAAAACAATCATAAAAGCACATAAAATATTACATACTTCTCCAGTAAAAAATTGCTAAAACATTTTATAATAAATGGAGATTCAGTGCAATCACAACAAGGGGAGGAATAACAATCGGCATAGCAGCAAAGTATACAGGATATTCACAGTTGGTTATAAATTCCATACTTTTCCTGGCGGACACTGATTTTAGAATAAAAGTCGCAGTAAAAAAACAGACATCCGGAGCATCAAGTGCAAATAAAAACCTCATAGCAGTTTTAACAGTGGACACAGAGTATTTCTTAAAAAGGGGTTTAAGGTAAGCAATACGGATGTGCAAATACAGGGGGCAGATAAGCAAAAAGTGCACAGTGCTCTGTTTGGTAATTCCGTCACATGGACAGGGGAATGACGTATACTTTTTCATCAGGGGGAAAGCCACCAGGTTATGAGCGATGCCTAACCTCAATCTTGTAAGGACATACTGGTGAG
The DNA here is from genome assembly GCF_964263255.1 of Lissotriton vulgaris. Classification (NCBI taxonomy): domain Eukaryota; kingdom Metazoa; phylum Chordata; class Amphibia; order Caudata; family Salamandridae; genus Lissotriton; species Lissotriton vulgaris. Next base: position 1,378,238,590 of record NC_141687.1, on the reverse strand, counting down.
GTTGCTTGGTGACCACTTTTAGGTACTTCGAAAAGCCATTGCCTGCCAGGTTATTAGAATTGTAAAATAAGTGTGTTGTAAACTGGCTGCTGGCTTCACTACGCAATTTTGCTTTAACCTCCATTAGACGTGCTTGAGCTCTTGTTTTGAAATAGTAATGGCGCTTACTGGAGCCACAAAAATGTCCAGATCAAACACGTCTCTATATGTAGTCAAAACATATTCAAGCCACGGGATCTGACTAAATGTATCCAGGCGGAGGCAGTTGTTGATTATTCTCCTAGTGAAGCCTGTTTTATCCTTGGCCCAGATAGACCTCCAAGCCATTAGGGGCCTCAATCCTGTTAAATCAGTCAAATATTCCAGTCCCACCTCTTTGTGAACCAACTCATTTGAAGCCAAAGTTGGGAGGCAAAGGATCCCCTTTAAAAAGTCATTTTCAGCTACTTGCAGCTCCCCTTGTTGACAATGTCCCCACACACCCGAACCGTAGAGTGCCACTGAAGCACATCTATGTGGGTAAACTTTTAACATATCATGTGTACGGCGACTGCCTAATTTAGAAGCAAATCTAAAAACCCCTGAGGCCCTCTTACCCATCTTGGCCTTAATATTAAGAATCTCAGGTGCCCATGTACCACTGCTACTGAAAGTAATTCCTAAGTAGCAGAATTTATCCACCACTTCAATTCTTTGGTCCTTAAACTGGAATGGTCTCAACTTTTTCACCTTTTTCCCACATGCCATAATAAAGGTTTTAGAATTATTAATTTTTAGTTTCCTCCCCTTTATAAAATCAAAAAAACTATTCATTAGTCTCTGCAGACCTATTGGTGTTCTAGACAATAGAACAGTGTCGTCTGCGTAAAGCAGTACTGGGAAAGCTTGACCCTCAACTAGCGGTGCATCGGCTTTGACCATCTTCAGCTCGGAGTCCATATCATTTATAAAAAGTGAAAAAAGCAGCTGGGCTAGAACACAGCCTTGCCTAATCCCTGATTTGACCTTAATCTTCTTGGTACATTCCCCCGCTTGGGCGAAACGAATCTGGGCTAACAGCTTAATGTATTATCTGGCCAGGAAATAAATAATTGTAGCAGGGGCGCCCATGTCAAGTAATGTTGACCACAGTAGAGCATGATCCACCAGATCGAATGCGCTGGTAAGATCCGCGAAGCAGAGGAATAAAGAACCCTGCTTGGCTCTAGTGTATTTGCCAATAATTAAATCTAAATTAATACACTGCTCTATAGTACCAAGGCCGTTGCGGAATCCGAACCGGGAATCCGCAAGGATACCGTTATCCTATGCCCACTCTTCCAAACGCAGTAAGAGCACCCTGCTCATTATTTTTAGGGAAGACTCTAGAAGGGAGATAGGGCGGTAGTTCTTAGCCTCACCTCTATCTCCCTTCTTAAAGATTGGTAAAATTATGGACTCGCCCCAAGTGGATGGAGTACTTTCCTTGACTGGCGCATTAAAAACCTGAGTCAGGAGGGGGCTCCATAATGATAGAACCATTTTATACACGTCGACCGGGACCCCGTCTGGACCTGACGCCTTCCCTCCCTTACTATTCCGGATAGCGTTATCTACCTCTAACATTGTAATATTGAGGGGTAGCTTTGGGCCAATGGCTACAGCACCGGAATATAAGGAATCCTCCCCACCCTGGTTAAAGATTCCAGTGAAGTACATAACCCAGCTTTCCTCGCTGACCTTGGCAGATAATACAGGGAATTCCTCTTTTTGGAGAAAAGGACTATTAACGGTAGTCCAAAAAAGCTTGCTGTCCTGCAGCTCCGCCGCTTTTGTGAGATTGTCCCACGCCTCCTCCCTTAGCTCCTGCTTTCTACGGTTCAGTTGATAATTATAGGATGCCCTAAGAAGTTTAACAGCTTCCCTGTCCCACGGGTGGTTTGAGAGTGCTTTCTTTAACTCTTGTAGGGACTTCGTGCAGGCCCAGTCAAACCAGACTACGGTGGCCCTCTTATTGTTGGCATTGGTAATGGTTAAAGTCCTTTTGATAATATTGATTAGTTTCTCAAATTCAGCGACAGTACATGAAGCAACTGCATCATCGTCTAAGCAACGTTGCAGTTCTCGCAAACAAGCTACCACAATTTTGCGCAACAATTTTTCTGAGTTATCACCACAGCATTTTATCCTAATACCATTTTGTCTGCAGGGTATTATTTCAGCAACAATCCCTCGGTTGACTGGTGTCTTCATCCCCTAAATAGATGTCAGCATAGTAATGGCATTATGGTCACTAAGGCCTAAATCAACTATTTCCGATATGGCACAAAGGGGGCTAATTTTGGCTGAGACCAACAGATAGTCAATAACAGAAGCTGAATTCCTCCCTACAAAAGTCGGAACAATATTGCCCTCACTGTCGTCAGCTGGCTGATGGATTAACAGATCTAATTTGAGCATTAATGTATTAAGGGAGTCACCATAAGTAGTGTGAACAAAATGAGCCAGGTCCTCCCCGTTCGCCTCATCGAAACCACGCGCATTTGTAAATGAGAAGGGGCATGTACGAATGTTAAAATCCCCTCCCCAAATGATGTCGAATGGGGTATGAATAGCCCTTCCAATTTTCATAACAGCAGTCTCCAAATCATTAACAACACAGGAGCTAGAGGAATCAAATACATTGTTATAATGATTAATTAACAAAATATCTCGACCCCCACATTGCTCCAACCATAATACTTGTGAGTGGAATCCGATGATGGTATGGGATTTTACTCGGACCGGGAAATTAACAGACAGTAGAATCACCAACCCACCTTTTGCCCTGCCCATGGTGGATTCTTGCGCTAAACAATTATAAGACAAAAATCCATCAAAATGTATCTCGACCGTACACCACGTCTCTTGGAGGCAGAGTATGTCATAATTAATAATAGATTCCCTCCAACCAAGAGTCTCTTCCTTTTGTCGCCAGCCGGCGATATTCCAACTCACTTGTTTATATATAGTTCTGCAGGGCACATCCTCCGTAACCAGGGGGTCTCTTGGGGGTACTAAGTTTACTGGCAAGTACTCCTTAGAATTATTAATAGTGGAGACCAACGGATGAATTATACCCTGTTGAACTACAACTGCTGGCAAAAACTCCAAGGAGTGAGTACTGGTTGGGGCCAATAGGTTAATCATACCCGGGGGAACTACTACCGCTGGCAAGCACTCCACAGGGTCATTTCCGGGGGGCTCGACACTTCCATCCATTATATCTTTACTCATATCAGGAGTTCCCCCCATTGGTGATGGCTGGGCATCAGGTGGTAGTCAGTCTACTGCATTGAGACAGTTAAATCGGTTATAGACACAGAAGGGGGCATTCAAAGGCATGAGAACTGGTCTTACATCAAATCTTCTATTTCTTCCCCTCCACTCAACCCTTGTCCAGTCGTCACTTTCTCTTCCGTAGGTCATACGATTAGGTCGGGAAAAAGAAGGACAGGGGTAGGGTTTGGATAGTGGAGTCAAATGATCTATTGAAACTAGCACAGAAATGAGAGACGGTTCTGGGGTCTCTAAAGTTGACTGTTATGCAGTCCCCATTTATGGTCTTAACTGTCTTACCCAACCAAGGCACCCTTCTTACCATGACAATTTCATTATGTAAGTGGGCCGGCAGTGGTCTATTCCAGTTTAGCCACCTGACTACCTTGTTTTTGAGTGAGATAAAAGTTTCTTCTTCCCCCTCTTCCAAAGCGGGTGCTCCCGCCAGGACCACCATAAAGCGATTTGGTTCAGGTGGAAGGTCTGGTAAGCATGATCTAGTAACTCTACACTCTTTTGCTGGTGCCGGCGGTCCCGGGTGACAGTCATCAGCGGATGTCTGCTTTAGTGGTACCTGGTTCACAGGGTTAAAGCCTGTAAGACCAGAGGATCCAGAATTATGGATTTGTGCCCCTCCGTGTACTAAGGTGGGAAACCCCCCGGTCTGGGATACAGGGATTAAGGCTACCCTTGGCTTCCTGGTCATACTTGTGTTCGTTAATAAGGCAGATGTAACTTTCTCAATATTTGATAATCTTAGTTCAATTTGCTCCATTTTGGCTTTTAGGGGGAATAAAATGGATTTAAATAACACTCCCAAGCTTTCAATTGATAGGGTGTTACCGGATTGGGTAACAGAAGGGGGTGAAGTTAGAACAACTGACCCTTTTGTAGAAGCTTTTTGCCCCCCCGTTGGTGTAGATGGGGGGTTACTATTATGTTGTAGCTTTGCTAGTTTTGCCTTACTTCCATCTTTCTTATTATAAGCCCTCTTTCTTTTAAGGATAGCCCCTTCTTTGATCCCCAGTGGCAGGGTATTATTAGTGGTAACACCATGGTCAGAGGATGTGGTTGCATGATTATCAAGAATTAGATTAATTTCAGGCAGAATTTCATTGACTAAAATGTCCAAGTCCTGCATAACATGCTCATCCCCTTCATGAAAAATGTCTTGGCCAGCTACACAGGGCATTGTAGAAACAGTATCCAGGTTCCTATCTGGCGTTTTGGCGTTAGCAATAGTTCCCAAGGAAGATCTTTTATTTGCCGAAATTTCCTGTGACAAACGTTTTTCCAGAACAGATATTTCAGTGTTAATAAGGGTGTTAGCTCTGATTAAAAAAATTTCCATACCTCCCACTGTTGACCCTCCAGCTGTCGATGACTTACTCTGCGTTTCGCATCCAGCCATGGTTTACAGAGTTAGTAGGAAAAGTTCATTGACCAAATCAAGAGGGTGGGCCCGGTCCTGTCTAGACCGGTCAAGAACGGGCAAAAACGGGCCCGCCCTTGGCCCGGGCTAAGCCCCGGGCTGAGTCCCGCGCGCGTCCCGCGATGCGCGATGGGATTTCGATTAAGTACGCAAAAAGAAACCGGCGGGGCACACCCGGGAAGAGGCACCAGCTGTGGGTGGTAGGTGGAATGCTGGTCCTCGCAGTCCCGGGCTCCCGTTCTGGCTCCTCACAATCAGGCAAGTCCGGGGAACTCACAGCCTCCCAATGGCCCTGGATATCCACAATAAGGGATTCAGATGAGCGACAGGCATGGAAGAAAAACGCCAATGTCCACAGTCCTGCAACTTGAGTTGAAAAGTAGGGGAAATCAGATTTTACAGAAATGCATGAGCTGTAATATTTGGTATCTATCACTTTAGGAAAAGATGTTGGAAAACTTAAGCAAGGATTCTATCTGGTAGAAAAAGTAATGTGTTCGTGGAGCCAACATAAGGCCATGTCAAATTGTATCCTGGCAAGTTCAGTCATCAAATTGCAAATTATACACGCTGTACAGGCCATTATATTTGATATACTCCAAAGGAACCGTATGTGAAAGCTGTGAAATTAAATCAAAAATGCAAAAGAAGACTGTCGGGGTCTAACAAATAAAAGGCAATTTAAACTGGTCAGTGGATAAAAGGTAATCTTTAGAAAGTGGGGAGAAAGATATATTAATCCATGAGCAATTTTGTTTAATACCCCCATGCAACAAGATATTGGAAAACACAGATTGGTACACATTGTTAGAAAAAATATTGTGTTCACTTAACCAATATGGAAATATCTTGTTACTTACCCATTTCAAATGTTTTCTAATGTAAAATACAAAAAGCTATAGAGCAAAGCGAGAATGTGCTGTAACCAGCAGCACCCATGATTGGCTGCTAGTCACTAACCAGACCAAGAAGAGGGAGTATCAACCACTTAACACCTTCGCTGCTAGGCCTTTTCCCCTCCTGTGCTAAGCCTTTTTTGGGTGATTTGGGGTAGTGTGCGCTTAGGCCCCTGTAACTTTTTGACCACATAAGGTATCCACGCCAGATTTGCGTCCTTTTCTTCCACCATCATGTGGATTCTAAAGGTGCCCAGGGTTTGTGGATTCCCTTGGAGAGGTCCCAGAAAATAAGCTAAATACAGTGACATTTTAGTTTTTTTAGAAAAATGGGAAAAACGGGCTGCAAATGAAAGCCTCTGGGTTTTTCCCTGCAAATGTTATCAAAAAAGGGTTTGTAAGGCTGAAATCTCCATTTTCTCAGCTTTTAGGGAATAACAGTCTTTTGTCAGAGAACCAACATTTTTCACACAGTTTTGGCATTTTTCTGGAACATAGCCTATTTTTGCTTTTTTTAGAGCTTTGAACCTCCTTCCAGTTATTGGTAGAAATGAGTTTGAAAGCAATAATGGATTCTGTGAATCTATACAGTTTTGAAAAGTAGACAGAATTCTAAATTCAGAAAGGGGTCATTTGTCTAAATCCATGAAGGTTTCTTTATAGAAACTAACAGTTAAATATTGGAATATTTGAAAATTAGTTAAAAAAACAGCCTTTTGTCTCAACGTTTTCACCTATAACTTCTTGTAATTATGACAGTTCTTTGAAAGCAATATACTGTTACATCCGTTTGACTTTCCTGGTTGTGGGGATATATAGGACTTGTAGTGTCACCAAGAACCCGACGAACCCAGAGCCAAAAACTGAGCAGCAACTTGCAATGGTATTTTATTATTTACTGGGTACAGAGCATTTATTCTTGGAAAATGTATACATGGAAAAATCAGTATGAAAGACACCTATGTATTTCTGAATTGGGTACAAAATATAGAGTTTAGAAACAGTATATATTTGCACATTTTCAAAATTGGGAATACTCATACTAGCATGAGAATTATTGGTCATTTTTCAAAAAGATTTTTTTTTTACACAATGTCTTTCATAGGGAAGGGAGCAATGCATGAAAACTCAATAGCTAATAACAGTTGATTTACAAATCTGAATTACCCTAAGTCTCCCGATACAAATGGTACCTCACTTGTGTGGGTCGGCCTTGTGCCTGCAACAGGAATCGGCGCAAAATGCAACCTGGTCAAACCTCAATCTTGCAGTTAAAAATTTACCCTTTTATGGAAAAGTGCCTAGCTGTAGTTTTTGCAACCTAGCTCTGCCGGCACCTAGGGAAACCTAGCAGACCTATACATTTTTGAAAACTACACACCCAGGGGAATTTAGGATGGGGTGACTCGACTGCCTCCTACCGGGTTCTGACACCCAGAATCCCTTGCAAATCTAAAAAATTGACAAAAAAAATGCATTTTCCTCACATTTCTGTGGTGGAAAGTTCTGGGTTCTGCGTGGATCAACAAATGTCCACCCACCCAGCGTTCCCCCAAGTCTCCCAAAAAGAATGGTACCTCAATTGCCTAGGTCTGCCTAGTGCCTGCGACAGGAAACAGCGCAAAACACAACATGGTTGCACCTCAATTTTGCAGTGAAAACGTGCCCTTTTTTGGCTAAGATCCTACCTTTTGTTTTTGAACTACCCACCCAGGGAAATTCAGGATGGGGTTGACTCGACTGCTTACCACCAGGTTCTGTAACCCAGAATCCCTTGCAAAGCTAAGAAATTGACAAAAAAAACAAATTTTCCTTACATTTCTGTGGTGGAAAGTTCTGGAATCTGCGTGGATCACCAATTTTCCACCCACCCAGCGTTTCCCCAGGTCTCCTAAAAAAATGGTACCTTTCTTGCCTGGGTCTCCCTAGTGCCTGCGACAGGAAACAGAGCAAAACGCAACGTGGTCGCACCTCAATTTCTCATTGAAAATGTGTCCTTTTTTGGCAAAGCGCCTACCTTTTGTTTTTGAACCCTAGCTCTGCCGGCACCTAGGGAAACCTAGCAAACCTATACGTTTCTGAACTACACACCCAGGGGAAGTCAGGATGGTGTGACTTGACTGCCTACCACCAGGTTCTGTTACCCAGAATCCCTTGCAAATCAAAGAAATTGACAAAAAAGCATTTTCCTCACATTTCTGTTGTGGAAAGTTCTGGAATCTGCGTGGATCAACAGATTTCCACCCACCCAGCGTTTCCCCAGGTCTCCTGAAAAAAATGGTACCTTACTTGCCTGGGTCTGCCTAGTGCCTGCGACAGGAAACAGCGCAAAACGCAACGTGGTCGCACCTCAATTTCTCATTGAAAACGTGTCCTTTTTTGGCAAAGAGCCTACCTTTTGTTTTTGAACCCTAGCTCTGCCGGCACCTAGGGAAACCTAGCAAACCTATACATTTTTGAAAGCTACACACCCAGGGAAATTCAGGATGGGGTTGACTCGACTGCCTACCACCAGGTTCTTTTAACCAGAATCCCTTGCAAAGCTAAAACATTGTGAAAAGAAATGTATTTTCCTCACATTTCTGTGGTGGAAAGTTCTGGAATCTGCGTGGATCATCAAATTTCCAGCCACCCAGCGTTCCCCCAGGTCTCTCAAAAAAAATGGTACCTCACTTCCCTGGGTCTGCCTAGTGCCTGCGACAGGAAACAGCGCAAAACGCAACGTGGTCGTACCTCAATTTCGCAGTGAAAACGTGCACTTTTTTGGCAAACATGGTACCTTTTGTTTTTGAACCCCAGGTCTGCCGGCACCTAGGGAAAACTAGCAAACCTATACATTTTTAGAAACTAGACACCCAAGGGAATTCAGGATGGGGTGACTCAACTGCCTCCCACCAGGTTCTGTTACCCAGAATCCCTTGCACATCTAAGAAATTGACAAAAGAAACACATTTTCCTTACATTTCTGTGGTGGAATGTTCTGGAATCTGCGTGGATCAACAAATTTCTACCCACCCAGTGTTTTTCCAGGTCTCCTGAAAAAAACTGGTACCTTACTTGCCTGGGTCTGCCTAGTGCCTGCGACAGAAACGAGCGCAAAACGCAACGTGGTCGCACCTCGAATTCGCATTGAAAACGTGTCATTTTTTTGCAAAGATCCTACCTTTTGTTTTTGAACCCTAGCTCTGCCGGCACCTAGGGAAACCTAGCAAACCTATACATTTTTGAAAGCTACACACCCAGGGAAATTCAGGATGGGGTTGACTCGACTGCCTACCACCAGGATCTGTTAACCAGAATCCCTTGCAAAGCTAAAACATTGTGAAAAGAAATGTATTTTCCTTACATTTCTGTGGTGGAAAGTTCTGGAATCTGCGTGGATCATCAAATTTCCAGCCACCCAGCGTTCCCCCAGGTCTCTCAAAAAAAATGGTACCTCACTTCCCTGGGTCTGCCTAGTGCCTGCGACAGGAAACAGCGCAAAACGCAACGTGGTCGTACCTCAATTTCGAATGTGAAAATTTTGGCAAAGAGCCTACCTTTTGTTTTTGAACCCTAGCTCTTCCGGCACCTAGGGAAACCTAGCAAACCTATACATTTTTGAAAACTAGACACCCAGGGGAATTTAGGATGGGGTGACTCGACTGCCTACCACCAGGTTCTGTTACCCAGAATCCCTGGTAAATCTAAGAAATTGCTAAACAGACACATTTTCCTTACATTTTGGTGGTGGAAAGTTCTGGAATCTGCGTGGATCAACAAATTTCCGCCCACTCAGCGTTCTCCCAGGTATCCCAAAAAAAAATGGTACCTCACTTGCCTGGGTCTACCTAGTGCCTACGACAGGAAACAGCGCAAAACACAACGTGGTCGCACCTCAATTTCGCAGTGAAAACGTGCACTTTTTTGGCAAACATGGTACCTTTTGTTTTTGAACCCCAGGTCTGCCGGCACCTAGGGAAAACTAGCAAACCTATACATTTTTAGAAACTAGACACCCAAGGGAATTCAGGATGGGGTGACTCAACTGCCTCCCACCAGGTTCTGTTACCCAGAATCCCTTGCACATCTAAGAAATTGACAAAAGAAACACATTTTCCTTACATTTCTGTGGTGGAATGTTCTGGAATCTGCGTGGATCAACAAATTTCTACCCACCCAGTGTTTTTCCAGGTCTCCTGAAAAAAACTGGTACCTTACTTGCCTGGGTCTGCCTAGTGCCTGCGACAGAAACGAGCGCAAAACGCAACGTGGTCGCACCTCGAATTCGCATTGAAAACGTGTCCTTTTTTTGCAAAGATCCTACCTTTTGTTTTTGAACCCTAGCTCTGCCGGCACCTAGGGAAACCTAGCAAACCTATACAATTTTAAAAACTAGACACCCAGGGTAATTCAGGATAGTGTGACTTGACTGCCTACCACCAGGTTCTGTTACCCAGAATCCCTTGCAAAGCAAAGAAATTGACAAAAAAACAAATTTTCCTCACATTTCTGTGGTGGAAAGTTCTGGAATCTGCGTGGATCATCGAATTTCCAGCCACCCAGCGTTCCCCCAGGTCTCTCAAAAAAATGGTACCTCACTTCCCTGGGTCTGCCTAGTGCCTGCGACAGGAAACAGCGCAAAATGCAACGTGGTCGCACCTAAATTTCGCAGTGAAAATTTTGGCAAAGAGCCTACCTTTTGTTTTTGAACCCTAGCTCTTCCGGCACCTAGGGAAACCTAGCAAACCTATACATTTTTGAAAACTAGACACCAAGGGGAAATCAAGATGGGGTGACTCAACTACCTCCCATCAGGTTCTGTTACCCAGAAACCCTTGCAAAGCTAAAAAAAGTGTGAAAAAAATGCATTTTCCTCACATTTCTGTGGTGGAAAGTTCTGGAATCTGCGTGGATCATCGAATTTCCAGCCACCCATCATTCCCCCAGGTCTCCCGAAAAAACATGGTACCTCACTTCCCTGGGTCTACCTAGTGCCTGTCACAGGAAACAGCGCAAAACACAACGTGGTCGCACCTCAATTTCGCAGTGAAAACGTGCCCTTTTTTGGCAAACATGGTACCTTTTGTTTTTGAACCCCAGGTCTGCCGGCACCTAGGGAAAACTAGCAAACCTATACATTTTTAAAAACTAGACACCCAGGGGAATTCAGGATGGGGTGACTCAACTGCCTCCCACCAGGTTCTGTTAACCAGAATCCCTTGCAAATCTAAGAAATTGACAAAAGAAACACATTTTCCTTACATTTCTGTGGTGGAAAGTTCTGGAATCTGCGTGGATCAACAAATTTCCACCCACCCAGTGTTTCCCAAGGTCTCCTGAAAAAAACTGGTACCTTGCTTGTCTGGGTCTGCCTAGTGCCTGCGACAGAAACGAGCGCAAAACGCAACGTGGTCGCACCTCGAATTCGCATTGAAAACGTGTTCTTTTTTTGCAAAGATCCTACCTTTTGTTTTTGAACCCTAGCTCTGCCGGCACCTAGGGAAACCTAGCAAACCTATACAATTTTAAAAACTAGACACCCAGGGTAATTCAGGATAGTGTGACTTGACGGCCTACCACCAGGTTCTGTTACCCAGAATCCCTTGCAAAGCAAAGAAATTGACAAAAACACGAATTTTCCTCACATTTCTGTGGTGGAAAGTTCTGGAATCTGCGTGGATCATCGAATTTCCAGCCACCCAGCGTTCCCACAGGTCTCTCAAAAAAATGGTACCTCACTTCCCTGGGTCTGCCTAGTGCCTGCGACAGGAAACAGCGCAAAACGCAACGTGGTCGCACCTCAATTTTGCAGTGAAAACGTGCCCTTTTTTGGCAAAGAGCCTACCCTTTGTTTTTGAACTCTAGCTCTGCCGGCACCTAGGAAAACCTAGCAAACCTATACATTTTTTAAACCTAGACACCCAGGGGAATTCAGGATGGGCTGACTCGACTACCTTTCATTTTTTAACCCTAGCTCTGCTGGCACCTAGGGGAACCTAGCAAACCGATACATTTTTAATAACTAGACACCCAGGGAAAATCAAGATGGGGTGACTCGACTGCCTCCCATCAGGTTCTGTTACCCAGAATCACTTGCAAAGCTAAAAAATTGTGAAAAAATGCATTTTCCTCACATTTCGGTGGCGGAAAGTTCTGGAATCTGCGTGGATCATCACATTTCTAGCCACACATCGTTCCCCCAGGTCTCCCAAAAAAAATGGTACCTCACTTCCCTGGGTCTACCTAGTGCCTGCGGCAGGAAACAGCGCAAAATGCAATGTGATCGCACCTCAATTTTGCAGTGAAAATATTGGCAAAGAGCCTACCTTTCGTTTTTTAACCCTAGCTCTTCCGGCACCTAGGGAAGCCTAGCAAACCTATACATTTTTGAAAACTAGACACCCAGGGAAATTCAGGATGGGGTGAGTCGACTGCCTACTAAGCATGAGCGAATTTTGCGGATCTCGCGTTCGCGAATTTTGCGGATTTGCGGATTCGCAATCCGCAAAATCCGCGAATTCCCGCGAATTTGCGGATTTTTTTTTTTTTGTGTTCGCCCGTGTTTCTGCCAGTTCGCGAGGGTTTTTACAATTTCGCAATTTGCGAACTTACCTGTCGGGTCGCAAGTTTTGCGAACTTGTTGTTTCTACGTGTCCAACCTGTTTGGGACACTCTTCTTCATCACTGCCACTCTCTGTCACCACTGCCACTCTCTGACTACTCATGCCACCCTCTGGCCCACCCATGCCACCCTCTGTTTCATCACCACACCCTCTGGTTGTCCAGTGTACATTATTTTCGGCAAAGCAAAGCACACCTTCCCTGCCTCAAGTGACCTGAATTAATTTGGGGCTGATTAATGTGTCACAGAATATTTTTTTAGCTGGCACCTGCTTCCTTAGTGCGCCCTGATTAGTGATCTTTTGCACTTGCTAAGTGCTTTCATTGTTGCAAAATTAGTTACAACACCTGCCCTGCCCCAACTGACAATAATGAATTAGGGGCTGATTAATGGATTTTAACTTCCAGCCTGGCTCCTGCTTGTCTCCCTTAGCTGTAATTCATGACCTTTGTGGCATATGTGTAACTATTCTGAGGTTCAGAGCAGGGTCACATAATAGTTTCAACTGGCAACTGAACTCTGGAGGGGCCCCTCAGGAAGCACTACAGGAAATGGCTACTAATGATGTGCCTGAACTTTTGAACCTGGTAAGTAGTTACTTTCAGTTTTGCTTAGATCGTATTTCTGCAATTTCGCACTTATTCGCGGGGCGCGAACTCACGCGAACAGTGCGAGCAGTGCGAGCAAAATCCGCTGCTCGCGGATTTGCGGATTTTGCAGGAAATTCGCAAATCTCGCGGATTGCGGATTTCCCGAAAATCCGCAAAATCCGCGAGCAGAACGGATTTTCCGCCCACCCCTACTGCCTACCACCAGGTTCTGTTACCCAGAATCCCTTTTAAAGCTAAGAAATTGCTAAACAAACACATTTTCCTTACATTTCTGTGGTGGAAAGTTCTGGAATCTGCGTGGATCAACAAATTTCCACCCACTCAGCGTTCCCCCAGGTCTCCCAAAAAAAATGGTACGTCACTTGCCTGGGTCTACCTAGTGCCTGCGGCAGGAAACAGCACAAAACGCAACGTGGTCGCACCTCAATTTTGCAGTGAAAATGTGCCCTTTTTTTTGCAAAGAGCCTACCCTTCGTTTTTGAACCCTAGCTCTGCCGGCACCTAGGGAAACCTAGCAAACCTATAAATTTTTTAAACCTAGACACCCAGGGGAATTCAGGATGGGGTGACTTGACTACCTTTTATTTTTTAACCCTAGCTCTGCTGGCACCTAGGGAAACCTAGCAAACCGATACATTTTTAATACCTAGACACCCAGAGGAAATCAAGATGGGGTGACTCGACTGCCTCCCATCAGGTTCTGTTACCCAGAATCCCTTGCAAAGCTAAAACATTGTGAAAAAATGCATTTTCCACACATTTCTGTGGTGGAAAGTTCTGGAATCTGCGTGGATCATCGAATTTCCAGCCACCCAGCGTTCCCCCAGGACTCTCAAAAAAAATGGTACCTCACTTCCCTGGGTCTGCCTAGTGCCTGCGACAGGAAACAGCACAAAACGCAACGTGGTCGCACCTCAATTTTGCAGTGAAAATTTTGGCAAAGAGCCTACCTTTCGTTTTTGAACCCTAGCTCTTCCGGCACCTAGGGAAACCTAGCAAACCTATACATTTTTGAAAACTAGACACCCAGGGAAACTCAGGATGGGGTGAGTCGACTGCCTACCACCAGGTTCTAATACCCAGAATCCCTTTTAAAGCTAAGAAATTGCTAAACAAACACATTTTCCTTACATTTCTGTGGTGGAAAGTTCTGGAATCAGCGTGGATCAACACATTTCCACCCACTCAGTGTTCCCCCAGGTCTCCCAAATAAAATGGTACCTCACTTGCCTGGGTCTACCTAGTGCCTGCGACAGGAAACAGCGCAAAACGCAACGTGGTCGCACCTCAATTTTGCAGTGAAAACGTGCCCTTTTTTGGCAAAGAGCCTACCTTTCGTTTTTGTACCCTAGCTCTGCTGGCACCTAGGGAAACCTAGCAAACCTATACATTTTTTAAACCGAGACACCCAGGGGAATTCCGGATGGGGTGACTTGACTACCTTTCATTTTTTAACCCTAGCTCTGCCAGCACCTAGGGAAACCTAGCAAACCTATACATTTTTGAAAACTAGACACCCAGGGGAAATTAAGATGGGGTGACTCAACTGCCTCCCATCAGGTTCTGTTACCCAGAAACCCTTGCAAAGCTAAAAAAGTGTGAAAAAAATGCATTTTCCTCACATTTCAGTGGTGGAAAGTTCTGGAATCTGCGTGGATCATCGAATTTCCAGCCACCCATCGTTCCCCCAGGTCTACCGAAAAAAATGGTACCTCACTTCCCTGGGTCCGCCTAGTGCCTGCGAGAGGAAACAGCGCAAAACGCAACGTGGTCGCACCTCAATTTCTCATTGAAAACGTGTCCTTTCTTGGCAAAGAGCGTACCTTTTGTTTTTGAACCCTAGCTCTGCCGGCACCTAGGGAAACCTAGCAAACCTATTCATTTTTGAAAACTACACACCCAGGGAAATTTATGATGGGGTTGACTTGACTGCCTACCACCAAGTTCTGTTACCCAGAATCCCTTGCAAAGCTAAAAAATTGTGAAAAGAAATGCATTTTCCTCACATTTCTGTGGTGGAAAGTTCTGGAATCTGCGTGGATCATCGAATTTCCAGCCACCCAGCGTTCCCCCAGGACTCTCAAAAAAAATTGGTACCTCACTTCCCTAGGTCTGCCTAGTGCCTGCGAGAGGAAACAGCGCAAAACGCAAGGTGGTCGCACCTCAATTTCGCAGTGAAAACGTGCACTTTTTTGGCAAACATGGTACCTTTTGTTTTTGAACCCCAGGTCTGCCGGCACCTAGGGAAAACTAGCAAACCTATACATTTTTAGAAACTAGACACCCAAGGGAATTCAGGATGGGGTGACTCAACTGCCTCCCACCAGGTTCTGTTACCCAGAATCCCTTGCACATATAAGAAATTGACAAAAGAAACACATTTTCCTTACATTTCTGTGGTGGAATGTTCTGGAATCTGCGTGGATCAACAAATTTCCACCCAGCCAGTGTTTTTCCAGGTCTCCTGAAAAAAACTGGTACCTTACTTGCCTGGGTCTGCCTAGTGCCTGCGACAGAAACGAGCGCAAAACGCAACGTGGTCGCACCTCGAATTCGCATTGAAAACGTGTCCTTTTTTTGCAAAGTTCCTACCTTTTGTTTTTGAACCCTAGCTCTGCCGGCACCTAGGGAAAACTAGCAAACCTATACATTTTTAGAAACTAGACACCCAGGGGAATTCAGGATGGGGTGACTCAACTGCCTCCCACCAGGTTCTGTTAACCAGAATCCCTTGCAAATCTAAGAAATTGACAAAAGAAACACATTTTCCTTACATTTCTGTGGTGGAAAGTTCTGGAATCTGCGTGGATCAACAAATTTCCACCCACCCGGTGTTTCCCAAGGTCTCCTGAAAAAAACTGGTACCTTGCTTGCCTGGGTCTGCCTAGTGCCTGCGACAGAAACGAGCGCAAAACGCAACGTGGTCGCACCTCGAATTCGCATTGAAAACGTGTCCTTTTTTTGCAAAGATCCTACCTTTTGTTTTTGAACCCTAGCTCTGCCGGCACCTAGGGAAACCTAGCAAACCTATACAATTTTAAAAACTAGACACCCAGGGTAATTCAGGATAGTGTGACTTGACAGCCTACCACCAGGTTCTGTTACCCAGAATCCCTTGCAAAGCAAAGAAATTGACAAAAAAACGAATTTTCCTCACATTTCTGTGGTGGAAAGTTCTGGAATCTGCGTGGATCATCGAATTTCCAGCCACCCAGCGTTCCCACAGGTCTCTCAAAAAAATGGTACCTCACTTCCCTGGGTCTGCCTAGTGCCTGCGACAGGAAACAGCGCAAAACGCAACGTGGTCGCACCTCAATTTTGCAGTGAAAATGTGCCTTTTTTGGCAAAGAGCCTACCCTTTGTTTTTAAACTCTAGCTCTGCCGGCACCTAGGAAAACCTAGCAAACCTATACATTTTTTAAACCTAGACACCCAGGGGAATTCAGGATGGGGTGACTCGACTACCTTTCATTTTTTAACCCTAGCTCTGCTGGCACCTAGGGGAACCTAGCAAACCGATACATTTTTTAAACCTAGACACCCAGGGAAAATCAAGATGGGGTGACTCGACTGCCTCCCATCAGGTTCTGTTACCCAGAATCACTTGCAAAGCTAAAAAATTGTGAAAAAATGCATTTTCCTCACATTTTGGTGGCGGAAAGTTCTGGAATCTGCGTGGATCATCACATTTCTAGCCACACATCGTTCCCCCAGGTCTCCCAAAAAAAATGGTACCTCACTTCCCTGGGTCTGCCTAGTGCCTGCGAAAGGAAACAGCGCAAAACGCAACGTGGTCGCACCTCAATTTCTCATTGAAAACGTGTCCTTTTATTGGCAAAGAGCCTACCTTTTGTTTTTTAACCCTAGCTCTGCCGGCACCTAGGGAAACCTAGCAAGCCTATACATTTTTGAAAACTACACACCCAGGGAAATTCAGGATGGGGTTGACTCGACTGCTTACCACCAGGTTCCGTAACCCAGAATCCCTTGCAAAGCTAAGAAATTGACAAAAAAACAAATTTTCCTTACATTTCTGTGGTGGAAAGTTCTGGAATCTGCGTGGATCAACAATTTTCCACCCACCCAGCGTTTCCCCAGGTCTCCTAAAAAAATGGTACCTTTCTTGCCTGGGTCTGCCTAGTGCCTGCGACAGGAAACAGAGCAAAACGCAACGTGGTCGCACCTCAATTTCTCATTGAAAATGTGTCCTTTTTTGGCAAAGCGCCTACCTTTTGTTTTTGAACCCTAGCTCTGCCGGCACCTAGGGAAACCTAGCAAACCTATACGTTTCTGAACTACACACCCAGGGGAAGTCAGGATGGTGTGACTTGACTGCCTACCACCAGGTTCTGTTACCCAGAATCCCTTGCAAATCAAAGAAATTGACAAAAAAAGCATTTTCCTCACATTTCTGTTGTGGAAAGTTCTGGAATCTGCGTGGATCAACAAATTTCCACCCACCCAGCGTTTCCCCAGGTCTCCTGAAAAAAATGGTACCTTACTTGCCTGGGTCTGCCTAGTGCCTGCGACAGGAAACAGCGCAAAACGCAACGTGGTCGCACCTCAATTTCTCATTGAAAACGTGTCCTTTTTTGGCAAAGAGCCTACCTTTTGTTTTTGAACCCTAGCTCTGCCGGCACCTAGGGAAACCTAGCAAACCTATACATTTTTGAAAGCTACACACCCAGGGAAATTCAGGATGGGGTTGACTCGACTGCCTACCACCAGGTTCTGTTAACCAGAATCCCTTGCAAAGCTAAAACATTGTGAAAAGAAATGTATTTTCCTCACATTTCTGTGGTGGAAAGTTCTGGAATCTGCGTGGATCATCAAATTTCCAGCCACCCAGCGTTCCCCCAGGTCTCTCAAAAAAAATGGTACCTCACTTCCCTGGGTCTGCCTAGTGCCTGCGACAGGAAACAGCGCAAAACGCAACGTGGTCGTACCTCAATTTCGAATGTGAACATTTTGGCAAAGAGCCTACCTTTTGTTTTTGAACCCTAGCTCTTCCGGCACCTAGGGAAACCTAGCAAACCTATACATTTTTAATAACTAGACACCCAGGGGAATTTAGGATGGGGTGACTCGACTGCCTACCACCAGGTTCTGTTACCCAGAATCCCTTGTAAAGCTAAGAAATTGCTAAACAGACACATTTTCCTTACATTTTGGTGGTGGAAAGTTCTGGAATCTGCGTGGATCAACAAATTTCCACCCACTCAGCGTTCTCCCAGGTATCCCAAAAAAAAATGGTACCTCACTTGCCTGGGTCTACCTAGTGCCCACGACAGGAAACAGCGCAAAACACAACGTGGTCACACCTCAATTTCGCAGTGAAAACGTGCACTTTTTTGGCAAACATGGTACCTTTTGTTTTTGAACCCCAGGTCTGCCGGTACCTAGGGAAAACTAGCAAACCTATACATTTTTAGAAACTAGACACCCAAGGGAATTCAGGATGGGGTGACTCAACTGCCTCCCACCAGGTTCTGTTACCCAGAATCCCTTGCACATCTAAGAAATTGACAAAAGAAACACGTTTTCCTTACATTTCTGTGGTGGAATGTTCTGGAATCTGCGTGGATCAACAAATTTCTACCCACCCAGTGTTTTTCCAGGTCTCCTGAAAAAAACTGGTACCTTACTTGCCTGGGTCTGCCTAGTGCCTGCGACAGAAACGAGCGCAAAACGCAACGTGGTCGCACCTCGAATTCGCATTGAAAACGTGTCCTTTTTTTGCAAAGATCCTACCTTTTGTTTTTGAACCCTAGCTCTGCCGGCACCTAGGGAAACCTAGCAAACCTATACAATTTTAAAAACTAGACACCCAGGGTAATTCAGGATAGTGTGACTTGACTGCCTACCACAAGGTTCTGTTACCCAGAATCCCTTGCAAAGCAAAGAAATTGACAAAAAAACACATTTTCCTCACATTTCTGTGGTGGAAAGTTCTGGAATCTGCGTGGATCATCGAATTTCCAGCCACCCAGCGTTCCCCCAGGTCTCTCAAAAAAATGGTACCTCACTTCCCTGGGTCTGCCTAGTGCCTGCGACAGGAAACAGCGCAAAATGCAACGTGGTCGCACCTAAATTTTGCAGTGAAAATTTTGGCAAAGAGCCTACCTTTTGTTTTTGAACCCTAGCTCTTCCGGCACCTAGGGAAACCTAGCAAACCTATACATTTTTGAAAACTAGACACCAAGGGGAAATCAAGATGGGGTGACTCAACTACCTCCCATCAGGTTCTGTTACCCAGAAACCCTTGCAAAGCTAAAAAAAAGTGTGAAAAAAATGCATTTTCCTCACATTTCTGTGGTGGAAAGTTCTGGAATCTGCGTGGATCATCGAATTTCCAGCCACCCATCATTCCCCCAGGTCTCCCGAAAAAACATGGTACCTCACTTCCCTGGGTCTGCCTAGTGCCTGCGACAGGAAACAGCGCAAAACGCAACGTGGTCGTACCTCAATTTCGAATGTGAAAATTTTGGCAAAGAGCCTACCTTTTGTTTTTGAACCCTAGCTCTTCCGGCACCTAGGGAAACCTAGCAAACCTATACATTTTTGAAAACTAGACACCCAGGGTAATTTAGGATGGGGTGACTCGACTGCCTACCACCAGGTTCTGTTACCCAGAATCCCTTGTAAAGCTAAGAAATTGCTAAACAGACACATTTTCCTTACATTTTGGTGGTGGAAAGTTCTGGAATCTGCATGGATCAACAAATTTCCACCCACTCAGCGTTCTCCCAGGTATCCCAAAAAAAAATGGTACCTCACTTGCCTGGGTCTACCTAGTGCCTACGACAGGAAACAGCGCAAAACACAACGTGGTCGCACCTCAATTTCGCAGTGAAAACGTGCAATTTTTTGGCAAACATGGTACCTTTTGTTTTTGATCCCCAGGTCTGCCGGCACCTAGAGAAAACTAGCAAACCTATACATTTTTAGAAACTAGACACCCAAGGAAATTCAGGATGGGGTGACTCAACTGCCTCCCACCAGGTTCTGTTACCCAGAATCCCTTGCACATCTAAGAAATTGACAAAAGAAACACATTTTCCTTACATTTCTGTGGTGGAATGTTCTGGAATCTGCGTGGATCAACAAATTTCTACCCACCCAGTGTTTTTCCAGGTCTCCTGAAAAAAACTGGTACCTTACTTGCCTGGGTCTGCCTAGTGCCTGCGACAGAAACGAGCGCAAAACGCAACGTGGTCGCACCTCGAATTCACATTGAAAACGTGTCCTTTTTTTGCAAAGATCCTACCTTTTGTTTTTGAACCCTAGCTCTGCCGGCACCTAGGGAAACCTAGCAAACCTATACAATTTTAAAAACTAGACACCCAGGGTAATTCAGGATAGTGTGACTTGACTGCCTACCACCAGGTTCTGTTACCCAGAATCCCTTGCAAAGCAAAGAAATTGACAAAAAAACAAATTTTCCTCACATTTCTGTGGTGGAAAGTTCTGGAATCTGCGTGGATCATCGAATTTCCAGCCACCCAGCGTTCCCCCAGGTCTCTCAAAAAAATGGTACCTCACTTCCCTGGGTCTGCCTAGTGCCTGCGACAGGAAACAGCGCAAAATGCAACGTGGTCGCACCTAAATTTCGCAGTGAAAATTTTGGCAAAGAGCCTACCTTTTGTTTTTGAACCCTTGCTCTTCCGGCACCTAGGGAAACCTAGCAAACCTATACATTTTTGAAAACTAGACACCAAGGGGAAATCAAGATGGGGTGACTCAACTACCTCCCATCAGGTTCTGTTACCCAGAAACCCTTGCAAAGCTAAAAAAAAGTGTGAAAAAAATGCATTTTCCTCACATTTCTGTGGTGGAAAGTTCTGGAATCTGCGTGGATCATCGAATTTCCAGCCACCCATCATTCCCCCAGGTCTCCCGAAAAAACATGGTACCTCACTTCCCTGGGTCTACCTAGTGCCTGTGACAGGAAACAGCGCAAAACACAACGTGGTCGCACCTCAATTTCGCAGTGAAAACGTGCCCTTTTTTGGCAAACATGGTACCTTTTGTTTTTGAACCCCAGGTCTGCCGGCACCTAGGGAAAACTAGCAAACCTATACATTTTTAGAAACTAGACACCCAGGGGAATTCAGGATGGGGTGACTCAACTGCCTCCCACCAGGTTCTGTTACCCAGAATCTCTTGCAAATCTAAGTTATTGACAAAAGAAACACATTTTCCTTACATTTCTGTGGTGGAAAGTTCTGGAATCTGCATGGATCAACAAATTTCCACCCACCCAGTGTTTCCCAAGGTCTCCTGAAAAAAACTGGTACCTTGCTTGCCTGGGTCTGCCTAGTGCCTGCGACAGAAACGAGTGCAAAACGCAACGTGGTCGCACCTCGAATTCGCATTGAAAACGTGTCCTTTTTTTGCAAAGATCCTACCTTTTGTTTTTGAACCCTAGCTCTGCCGGCACCTAGGGAAACCTAGCAAACCTATACAATTTTTAAAACTAGACACCCAGGGTAATTCAGGATAGTGTGACTTGACGGCCTACCACCAGGTTCTGTTACCCAGAATCCCTTGCAAAGCAAAGAAATTGACAAAAAAACGAATTTTCCTCACATTTCTGTGGTGGAAAGTTCTGGAATCTGCGTGGATCATCGAATTTCCAGCCACCCAGCGTTCCCACAGGTCTCTCAAAAAAATGGTACCTCACTTCCCTGGGTCTGCCTAGTGCCTGCGACAGGAAACAGCGCAAAACGCAACGTGGTCGCACCTCAATTTTGCAGTGAAAACGTGCCCTTTTTTGGCAAAGAGCCTACCCTTTGTTTTTTAACTCTAGCTCTGCCGGCACCTAGGAAAACCTAGCAAACCTATACATTTTTTAAACCTAGACACCCAGGGGAATTCACGATGGGGTGACTCGACTACCTTTAATTTTTTAACCCTAGCTCTGCTGGCACCTAGGGGAACCTAGCAAACTGATACATTTTTAATAACTAGACACCCAGGGAAAATCAAGATGGGGTGACTCGACTGCCTCCCATCAGGTTCTGTTACCCAGAATCACTTGCAAAGCTAAAAAATTGTGAAAAAATGCATTTTCCTCACATTTCGGTGGCGGAAAGTTCTGGAATCTGCGTGGATCATCACATTTCTAGCCACACATCGTTCCCCCAGGTCTCCCAAAAAAAATGGTACCTCACTTCCCTGGGTCTACCTAGTGCCTGCGGCAGGAAACAGCGCAAAATGCAACGTGATCGCACCTCAATTTTGCAATGAAAATGTTGGCAAAGAGCCTACCTTTCGTTTTTGAACCCTAGCTCTTCCGGCACCTAGGGAAGCCTAGCAAACCTATACATTTTTGAAAACTAGACACCCAGGGAAATTCAGGATGGGGTGAGTCGACTGCCTACCACCAGGTTCTGTTACCCAGAATCCCTTTTAAAGCTAAGAAATTGCTAAACAAACACATTTTCCTTACATTTCTGTGGTGGAAAGTTCTGGAATCTGCGTGGATCAACACATTTCCACCCACTCAGCGTTCCCCCAGGTGTCCCAAAAAAAATGGTACGTCACTTGCCTGGGTCTACCTAGTGCCTGCGGCAGGAAACAGCACAAAACGCAACGTGGTCGCACCTCAATTTTGCAGTGAAAATGTGCCCTTTTTTGGCAAAGAGCCTACCCTTCGTTTTTGAACCCTAGCTCTGCCGGCACCTAGGGAAACCTAGCAAACCTATAAATTTTTTAAACCTAGACACCCAGGGGAATTCAGGATGGGGTGACTTGACTACCTTTCATTTTTTAACCCTAGCTCTGCTGGCACCTAGGGAAACCTAGCAAACCGATACATTTTTAATACCTAGACACCCAGAGGAAATCAAGATGGGGTGACTCGACTGCCTCCCATCAGGTTCTGTTACCCAGAATCCCTTGCAAAGCTAAAACATTGTGAAAAAATGCATTTTCCTCACATTTCTGTGGTGGAAAGTTCTGGAATCTGCGTGGATCATCGAATTTCCAGCCACCCAGCGTTCCCCCAGGACTCTCAAAAAAAATGGTACCTCACTTCCCTGGATCTGCCTAGTGCCTGCGACAGGAAACAGCACAAAACGCAACGTGGTCGCACCTCAATTTTGCAGTGAAAATTTTGGCAAAGAGCCTACCTTTCGTTTTTGAACCCTAGCTCTTCCGGCACCTAGGGAAACCTAGCAAACCTATACATTTTTGAAAACTAGACACCCAGGGAAATTCAGGATGGGGTGAGTCGACTGCCTACCACCAGGTTCTAATACCCAGAATCCCTGTTAAAGCTAAGAAATTGCTAAACAAACACATTTTCCTTACATTTCTGTGGTGGAAAGTTCTGGAATCAGCGTGGATCAACACATTTCCACCCACTCAGTGTTCCCCCAGGTCTCCCAAATAAAATGGTACCTCACTTGCCTGGGTCTACCTAGTGCCTGCGACAGGAAACAGCGCAAAACGCAACGTGGTCGCACCTCAATTTTGCAGTGAAAACGTGCCCTTTTTAGGCAAAGAGCCTACCTTTCGTTTTTGTACCCTAGCTCTGCTGGTACCTAGGGAAACCTAGCAAACCTATACATTTTTTAAACCAAGACACCCAGGGGAATTCCGGATGGGGTGACTTGACTACCTTTCATTTTTTAACCCTAGCTCTGCCAGCACCTAGGGAAACCTAGCAAACCTATACATTTTTGAAAACTAGACACCCAGGGGAAATTAAGATGGGGTGACTCAACTGCCTCCCATCAGGTTCTGTTACCCAGAAACCCTTGCAAAGCTAAAAAAGTGTGAAAAAATGCATTTTCCTCACATTTCAGTGGTGGAAAGTTCTGGAATCTGCGTGGATCATCGAATTTCCAGCCACCCATCGTTCCCCCAGGTCTCCCGAAAACAATGGTACCTCACTTCCCTGGGTCTGCCTAGTGCCTGCGAGAGGAAACAGCGCAAAACGCAACGTGGTCGCACCTCAATTTCTCATTGAAAACGTGTCCTTTCTTGGCAAAGAGCGTACCTTTTGTTTTTGAACCCTAGCTCTGCCGGCACCTAGGGAAACCTAGCAAACCTATTCATTTTTGAAAACTACACACCCAGGGAAATTTATGATGGGGTTGACTTGACTGCCTACCACCAAGTTCTGTTACCCAGAATCCCTTGCAAAGCTAAAAAATTGTGAAAAGAAATGCATTTTCCTTATATTTCTGTGGTGGAAAGTTCTGGAATCTGCGTGGATCATCGAATTTCCAGCCACCCAGCATTCCCCCAGGTCTCTCAAAAAAAATGGTACTTCACTTCCCTGGGTCTGCCTAGTGCCTGCGACAGGAAACAGCGCAAAACGCAACGTGGTCGCACCTCAATTTCGCAGTGAAAATTTTGGCAAAGATCCTACCTTTCGTTTTTTAACCCTAGCTCTGCCGGCACCTAGGGAAACCTAGCAAACCTATACATTTTTGAAAACTAGACACCCAGGGAAATTCAGGATGGGGTGACTCGACTGCCTACCACCAGGTTATGTTATCCAGAATCCCTTGCAAATCTAAGAAATTGACAAACAAAACACATTTTCCTTACATTTCTGTGGTGGAAAGTTCTGGAATCTGTGTGGATCAACGAATTTCTACCCACTCAGTGTTCCCCCAGGTCTCCCGAATAAAATGGTACCTCACTTGCCTGGGTCTACCTAGTGCCTGCGACAGGAAACAGCGCAAAACGCAACGTGGTCGCACCTCAATTTCTCATTGAAAACGTGTCCTTTTTTGGCAAAGAGCCTACCTTTTGTTTTTTAACCCTAGCTCTGCCGGCACCTAGGGAAACCTAACAAACCTATACATTTTTGAAAACTACACACCTAGGGAAATTCAGGATGGGGTTGACTCGACTGCCTACCACCAAGTTCTGTTACCCAGAATCCCTTGCAAAGCTAAAAAATTGTGAAAAGAAATGCATTTTCCTCACATTTCTGTGGTGGAAAGTTCTGGAATCTGCGTGGATCATCGAATTTCCAGCCACCCAGCGTTCCCCCAGGACTCTCAAAAAAAATTGTTACCTCACTTCCCTAGGTCTGCCTAGTGCCTGCGACAGGAAACAGCGCAAAACGCAAGGTGGTCGCACCTCAATTTTGCAGTGAAAATTTTGGCAAAGAGCCTACCTTTTGTTTTTGAACCCTAGGTCTTCCGGCACCTAGGGAAACCTAGCAAACCTATACATTTTTGAAAACTAGACACCCAGGGAAATTCAGGATGGGGTGAGTCGACTGCCTACCACCAGGTTCTGTTACACAGAATCCCTTTTAAAGCTAAGAAATTGCTAAACAAACACATTTTCCTTACATTTCTGTGGTGGAAAGTTCTGGAATCAGCGTGGATCAACACATTTCCACCCACTCAGTGTTCCCACAGGTCTTCCGAATAAAATGGTACCTCACTTGCCTGGGTCTTTCTAATGCCTGCGACAGGAAACAGCGCAAAACGCAACGTGATCGCACCTCAATTTTGCAGTGAAAATTTTGGCAAAGAGCCTACCTTTCGTTTTTGAACCCTAGCTCAGAACTAGACACCCAGGGAAATTCAGGATGGGGTGACTCGACTGCCTACCACCAGGTTATGTTATCCAGAATCCCTTGCAAATCTAAGAAATTGACAAAAGAAACACATTTTCCTTACATTTCTGTGGTGGAAAGTTCTGGAATCTGTGTGGATCAACGAATTTCTACCCACCCAGTGTTCCTCCAGGTGTCCCGAAAAAAATGGTACCTCACTTGTCTGGGTCTGCCTAGTGCTTGCGACAGGAAACAGTGCAAAACGCAACGTGGTCGCACCTCAATTTTGCAGTGAAAACGTGCCCTTTTTTGGCAAAGAGCCTACCCTTCGCTTTTGAACCCTATCTCTGCCGGCACCTAGGGAAACCTAGCAAACCTATAATGTTTGAAAACTACACACCCAGGGAAATTCAGGATGGGGTGACTCGACTGCCTCCCACCAGGTTCTGTTACCCAGAATCCCTTGCAAATCTAAGAAATTGACAAAAAAAACACATTTTCCTTACATTTCTGTGGTGGAAAGTTCTGGAATCTGCGTGGATCAACAATTTTCCACCCACCCAGCCTTTCCTCAGGTCTCCCGAAAAAAATGGTACCTCACTTGCGTGGGTTGGCATAGTGGCTGCAAGAGGAAAAGGCCCAAATCGTATGGTGGAGACTTAAATATTACCTTTAGCAAAACTACCTTGTTTTGGGGGGGGGGGGGCACCTGAGTTTTTGGCCCGGGGCTTAATGGCCATCTTTGAAAACTACCAAACCCAAACAGTTTTGCAAACTAGACACCTGGGGGAGTCCAGGGAGGTATGGCATGCGTGGGTCCCCCAACGTTTTCCTACCCAGAATTCCTTGCAAACCTTAAAATTAGGTAAAAAAAACACTTTTCCATATATTTTTTCGTGGGATCTCTGTGCCGACACAAATATCGTACCACCATGCGTTTTCCTTGTTCCCCCGAGTAAAATGATACCTCACTTGTGTGGGTGGGCCAAAGCGGAACAGGCCAAAAATGTAGTTTTCAGAAATTGTAGTTTTTGGGGCCGTCAAATTAAGCACATAGAATTCTACTGTTTTGGGGTCTTCCTAGTCACAGGCCTTTGGCCCACCCACACAAGTGAGGTATCATTTTACTCAGGAGAACAAGGGGAACCCTGGGTGGTAGGTAATTTGTGCCGGCACGGAGATCCCATGAACAAATTTATGGAAAAGTGGTTTGTTTAACATAATTTTAAGGTTCGCATGGAGTTCTGGGTAGGAAAACGTTGGGGGACCCACGCATGCCATACCTCCCTGGACTCCCCTGGGTGTCTAGTTTTCAGAACTGTTTGGGTTTGGTAGTTTCCAAAGATGGCCGCCAAGCCCTGGGCCATAAAATCAGGTCCCCCCCCAAAAAAAGAAAATTGTTTTGCCACCGTACGATTTGACCCTTTTCCTTATGCCTACCCTCGCAAGTGAGGTACCATTTTTATCGGGAGACCTGGGGGAACGCTGGGTGGGAGGAAATTTGTGTGTGCCCAGTGATGCCACGCTTTCCCACACAGAAATGTGTGTAAAATCTGATTTTTTTAGATATAGCTGAGGTTTGCAAGGGATTCTGGGTAAAGGGACGTTGGAGGATCCACGCAAGCCATACCTCCTTTGAAGCCCCCTGGTGTCTACTTTTCAGAAATGTGTGATTTTGGTAGGTTTCCCTAGATGGCCGCCTAACACGAGGCCAAAAACGCAGGTAACCTCACTTGCAAAACCTGGATGGTTTTGAAATTGGCAATTTGGGTAGGTTAGAAGGACAGTCGGGGCAGTATATACGAACCTCCTTCCGCAAACCTCTTCGCCAACAGACTCTACATCTCAGACTGGGAAAGTCTTTCGAGGTTGTAGGAGGAATTTGATCAGGAAAGTGGCGATCTTTCAATCTGGCAACATCCTTCACCACTCTAACTCTAGGAACACTTGCCTGTTCCACTAATACTAGGCTGCCTATTACAGACTCCTGAAACTTTTCAAAAGCCATCTTTGACTGAGGACAATATTTCTTAAACACAACAAAAGCATTAATGGTTGCCAAGTGGAATAGATGGCTAGCCAACTTCTTGTACCAAATGTAAGACTTAGGAAGCCCAGCATACGGTTCCAACCTCTGATCTACTCTTTCAACACCACCCATGTGCCTATTATAGTCCATAATGCACACAGGTTTGCACGCTTCTGCAACCTGACCCCAAACAGTCACCGCTTTAGTGCTTTCATCATGTATGGAAGTCAACATGTAGATATCTCTCCTGTCTGAAAACTTCACAGCTAAAAGCTCATCACAACGCAATGCACTGCACTGTCCCCGAGCAAGCTTTTGACAAACAAGTTATTTTGGGAAACCTTTACAGTTAAGAGTGGATTGTGCCACAAGCAACAGTGTCCACTTTGGCCAATTCCCTAAACAACCGCACACCAGTGTAGAAGTTATCTACATATAAATGATGGCCTTTGTTACAAAATCCTCTACCAAGTTCCCACACAATTTTCTCAGTCACTCCAAAAGTTGACGGACAACCAGGGGGGTTAATGTGGGATTCCTAACCGGTGTCCACCCTGAAATTAGAGACATATTCAGTCCAAATGTCACACAGCATACAAAGCTTAATTCCACAGCGTGCCCTCTTACTAGGAATGTATTGCCTAAATACCAAGCGGCCCTTGAACAACACCAAAGACTCATCCACTGCAATTTCTTTCCCAGGAGCAAAGATCTCAGGAAATCGATCACCAAAATGATCAATGACAGGCCGAATCTTGAAAAGACGGTCACAATCAGGGTGATCAACAAATTGCATCATCCGAAGCAGAAGCAAATACCTATCACAACTCATGACTGCCGGAAATATATCTGTTGCCATCAAGGGACTATTAGACCAATATGAAGCCATTGATGTTTTCCTAAGCAAACCCATCAAAAAAGTTAAACCCAAAAACCTTTTCATCTCCTCCAAATGTGTGGGAGTCCACTGGGTAGCTCTAGCGTGGGGCTTAAGGCTGGCACTGTTCTCCCTCAAAAACTGTTCTGCATACAAATTAGTCTGCTCTACAATCTCTGCCAAAAACACATCATCCATAAACAACTTGAAAAAATCAATTGGCAAAAAGTGTTCAGTGTTCACCCTACACCCTGGAACACCAGTAAATTCAGGCAATGATGGCTGCACCATGCCTGGGGCCACCCAGAGCTCAGAACTTTCATCGGCAAATCTTGCAGCCTCAGGCTGCCGCCCAGCTGCCTCTTGTCTCACTACACCAACTGGAAGTCTAGCAGCCCCAGGCTGCCGCCCAGCTGCCTCTCGCCGCACTACAACAACGTGAAGTCTAGCAGCCCCACGCTGTACCCCAGATGCCTCCTGCTGCACTATCGGCACATCAATGTCCTCCTCTACCACAGGCACTTCATCCACACCAAAAATAGCTTCATCAGCACTCAGGGTATCTTCATCATCAGACGATGCCATGCGCAGAGAAAACTCACTACCAGAATCTTCACCTCCCACCTTTGCCTCAGAATCAGAGTCACTCTCAGCACCATGTTCAGAGGAAGAATCAAAAAGCATTCCAACAACTTGCTGAGCGGTAATCCGGTGGCTAGCCATTATGCTCACTATGAAAGGAGACTGCACAAACAACTCAACAACCAAGACTGTGCAAAGTAGGTAAAAAAATGTAAGCCTTTACCACAAAGATCTATAAACTGAACAACTATACAATTCACTTACAAAATATAACCACACTCACCAACACCTACTCTGCAAAGACACAACAATTAGTCAACGATATCCCACTAGAAAGAAGGAAAAAATTATTAAATCTACAAAAAGCAAAATACACATCAAGCACAAATGCAAAACATGTTTCACAATCACAAAAAACAGAAACCAAACAAACTCGTATTGCTACAGACTTTTCAAAACAAAAACATTTACATTAAAATTGTACAAAAAAAGGTCTCTTACCAAACACATGCAACTACACAAACAGCAAAACCACCAGTAATGAAAACGCACACTGCAACAGTCTAAAAAAAAAGAAAACATTACACTTTAGAAAACAAAAAATACACAATACAACAGGCTATGTCTCAGGTTATGTCACAAATGGAGTGTCTGTCCTAATGGTGGACAGAATATAAAACTTTTTAACATTTGAACCCCCTGGAAGCAACCCTTGCTCAAGGGGTCGTTTCCATTGCTAAAGAAAAGACAATCCCTGGTGTCTAGTGGGCTTTTCTACCCCCCTGGGTCCACATTCAACCACAAAAACGGGCGATCTGCCCCCAGGGGGGGCAGAAAAGTCTAAAAAAAAGATTTTTGCCCAAGGGATCGCTCCCTTCTCAGTAAAACAATAATCCCTGGTGTCTAGTGAGCTTTTATGCCCCCCCTGGGTCCAGAATCGGTAAACAAAACGCCCAATCTGCCTCAAAAAGGGGGAAAAAAGTCTAAAAAAATTATTTAGCCCCCAGGAAGCGACCCTTGCCTAAGGGGTCGCTTCCTTTCCAACAGAAAAAACAATCCCTGGTGTCTAGTGGGCTTTTCAACCCTCCCCTGGGTCCAGATTAGGCCAGAAAAATGGGTGATCGGCCCCCAGGGGGGGGCAAAAAAGTCTAACAAAATATTTTGGCCCCCTGTAAACGACCCTTGCCCAAGGGTTTGCTTTCTTTGCACAAAAAAATAAGCCCTGGTGTCTAGTGGGTTTTTCTGCCCCCCCCTGGGGCCAGATTCGCTGAAAAAAAACGTGTGCTCTGACGCCAGGGGGGCAGAAAAGTCTGTATATAAAATTCATGCCCCTGGTAGCGACCCTTGCCCAAGGGGTAGCTTCCTTTTTCACAAAAAAAACAATCCCTGGTGTCTAGTGGGCTTTTCTACCCCCCCTGGGTCCAGATTCGGCCAGAAAAACAGGCGATCTGCCCCCGGGGGGGGGGGGCAGAAAAGTCTAAAATAATAATTTTGCCCCCAGGAAGCGACCCTTGCCCAAGGGGTCGCTTCCTTTACATAAAATAAACAATCCCTGGTGTTTAACCTCTTAAGTGCTGCGTCGGGGCGTTGGCCGCGGCAGCACTACCTCCCCAGTGCTGCGCACGACCATTGGACGTCCATTCAGCACTAGTTCCAATGGACAGCGCAGCACTGGGGAGGGATGTTTTCACGCATCTAAGGTGCTAGTGGGCTTTTCTGCCCCCCCCACCCCTGGGTCCAGATTCGGCGAAAAAACGCCCGATCTGCCCCCAGGGGAGCAGAAAAGTCTGAATAATGATATGCCCCCCCGGAAGCGACCCTTGCCCAAGGGGTTGCTTCCTTTTTGCGGAAAAAAACATCCCTGGTGTCTAGTGGGGGCATTCCTCATGCAGGATTGCGACGTTGTGCGCGATCCTGCACCAGGAATGCCCTGCATTGGGACATCAGGGGAGAGGAAACAGTGTTTCCTCCCCACGGATGCCTCAAGGCACCGAGAAATGGCCCCCCCGCCCCACCGGAGAGCAGAAACCTCACCTGCTCGCTGGACGCGCTGGAAAGAAATTGCTTCCAGTGCGACCAGCACTTCCTGATGACGATGGTGCGCGCTGAGCGCGCTGGCGTCACCAGGAAGCGTGGGGGGGGGCCGGGGGTGGCAGCAGAAAGTCTTCCGCTGCCACCCCTGCTACAAGCACCACAATCGATGCCCCAGGGAGGGGAGCGCCAGCGCTCCCCCCTAGGGCTGTGCCGATGACGGAGCGGTTCCGTCATCAGCTCAGCCCAACCGATGCTGATGACGGAACCGCTCCGTCATCAGCATCGAAGGGGTTAAAACCAAATAACATATTAAGGCTAAGGATATTTTTTAGCTTTCAGTTTTTTTTTAATGTGCAATGTTTTCCCTTGAATTTGGCATGCCCTTTACTTTGCACCTGAAGCAACCGCCTAGTACACCTATAAACTCTGACCGTAACTTTTATGTGATAAAGTGAAGCTTGCGCAGCAGGTATTTGAATGTCTGGATTCTCTTTGGGTTGTTGACCATTACACTGTTCATTCCACACAGCACTTTCAGTGTTCCCAAGCCAGTCAGTTTTCTTTTTTAAACTACAAGAACGCTTTGCATGCTGCAATTTTTCAGCCATACTATCAATCTTAAAAGAGAAACTAAAAGTCCCAGAATGCTGATGTAGACTAGAAAGTGAAGATTTATATCACTCATAATAAACAGAGACTTGAAACTGGGGTTACACCAGATACGAATATCATTTGGTTTTGCTTAATATTCCGAAACAGTATTGGCACATGAAAAGGTATTTCTGTAAAATGACTTGTTACAAGTTAGCCTGGCATACGATGTCCACTATTCTAGTGGGCACCTTGCACCAGTCTAAACGACCCTTATTGATGGTGGTTGTAAAGTCAACCTTATAGACAAGCTATCCTACTGGTAGCATGGACCAGCAGTCATAGGCTAAGACTTCAGAGAGCATGTGAAGCAAGCTGTTTTACCAATTATAATCCCTTGAGTACCAAATGAAAGGACACCACACAAGGTATATATCAAATATATATGTATTTATTTCTAACACAAGCCCTCTGCACTCTTTATGAGGTCAGAGATCAAAGTACATCACAAGTTACTCAATTAGCATACGATAAGTTGCACAAAGACAGTTATGCCCCAGGGCCCTCACAAACCATATACTAAGTAAGTTGTATAAGAACCACGACAGAAACAGTGAGTAGGCCTAGGGCCTAGGAAATCGCTGGGGCTACACTAAACAACCAAAGGTTAGGAAATAGGAGGCCCACGGGAGATGCTTGCAGTGTCTAAACACAGTCGCGAGTTACCTTTGACTTATAATGGAGAACGAAGAAGTTACAAAGTTACTGTTTAAGGGCACTTCCGGATGGACTACGACAAAACCCCTTAAGACTAGGACACTTCGAAGGTCATGACCCATGGTAGCACCAGAGTACTCGGGTTACCTCACCCAGGGAAGCCGGCTGAATAGGTGTGTTTTGGTGTCGGGTTTCGTCGATGCTTTCAATGGAGATCTGCAAAGAAGTGCTGCAGGCGGCCAGAGGAAGAGTGTCTGGGCGGATCCAAGGGTGGATCGAAGATGTGAAGAACCTGAAAGCAGAGGGGACAGAGTCTGGGTCACTAGCCAGTGACCAGGAAGGAACCGGGAAGGAACCAGGCGATGTTGCAATGATCTCAGGTGAAGAGGTGAAGCTTGACCAGGAGGTGTCGATGATGACCAGGAGCTGGATTCGAGCTGTCCCACAAAGGATCTAGTTGACTGCAGTGTCGGTATTCAGACTGGACCCAACAAGCCTTTTCAAACACAATTCATGCAGGAAGTGAAGATGAGCTTCGCGTCAGACCAGCAAAGTCTGAGGAGCTTCTCCTTTGCAGGGAAGCTGGAGCAAGCCTGGAGCAACCAGGAAAAGAGTTTGGTTTTAAAGGTTTGTCTTCAGGAGGTGAACTAGCCAATGGGCTAGCAACCGGGAAGATGCGTTGAGCTGAAATGCAAGAGTGGGCCCGAAGCGGCACTCGTGGAGTGTGGAGGTCTGAGCTTTGGTGCCAATGGTGCTCGGGTCTGGGGCTTCTTGTACCCCAATGCACAACTTCGAGTTACTTCAGGAGTTGATGCAGTTAGCAAAATGCAGGTTGTCCAGGGTGTCCTGTCTCACGTCTCTCGTATCTGCCATGGGTCTCAGCTTTGCTGTGGATATGAGTCGGAGTCAGAGAAGTTTTGAAGTCTAGTTCCTGTGTTGCTGAGTCTTCGGGTTCCAGCGGGAGCATCGACAAAGCAGACCATTAAGTTAACGATGACGCCTGTTTGCACATGGTGGTCTCTCCTTGACCACGAGGGCAATGTCTTCAGTCTCCTAGTCGAAATAGAACGTCTGCGGTCTAAGAGTTCTGTATCAAAGTTTCGTTCCAGGATAATTTAAAGTCCTGGGGACACAGCTCCTTTACTTATACTAAGAAAAGGGGCTGGATTACCTGCTAGGTCCCTCGTATGGGTGGACCTGGGAAGGGGGTGGTTACACCCCTTTCCCTTTGTCCAGTATCGAGCCAAAGCGGGGCTGGAGTGCCTCAGCAACTGGTTTGAACCGGGCTATGCATGGAGCACCTTGTGTGCCCCAAGCAATGTCTCAAACAGCATCTGCTGATGCAGCCCTCCCTGTTCCAATACACATCTGTCTGTCTGCTGAACAGGAAACCTATTGTCCAGGCCTCCCCTGCTGGAATTTCGTCCAGCAAAAACAACAGGTGATGGACCGAATGTGGATCAATGTCACACACTCACCCCAGTCCAAAGATCTGGGCCCAAATCCATCGTTTTTTGCACTCCACACCACCCTGGGTTAGACAATGGCGATATGCAAATCAGCTCTGACCCTGTGCCCCATGGGAACAGTCCAGTCCGAACTACAACAGCCATATCTTTCCCAGACCGGAATTAAGCATCCGAGGACCGGACCGGTTTCAAGGTAACACCTCTCATCAGCCCGGCTAGCTTGACTCCAGTGGTGTGGAGTGCCTGGGACCCACGTCTGGGCATCCCCAGCGCACTTAGGGTGGAATATGCAAAAACAACAGGTGATGGACCGAATGTGGATCAATGTCACACACTCACCCCAGTCCAAAGATCTGGGCCCAAATCCATCGTTTTTTTGCACTCCACACCACCCTGGGTTAGACAATGGCGATATGCAAATCAGCTCTGACCCTGTGCCCCATGGGAACAGTCCAGTCCGAACTACAAAAGCCATGTCCTTCCCAGAACGGTGTAGTTCGGACTGGACTGTTCCCATGGGGCACAGGGTCAGAGCTGATTTGCATAAAGCCATTATCTGACCCAGGGTGGTGTGGAGTGCAAAAAACGATGGATTTAGGCCCAGATCCTTGTACTGGGGTGAATGTAAGACATTGATATACATTCTGTCCATCAAATTGTTTTTTGTAATTTTCTCCCTGAGTGTACTGGGGTAGCTCAGACGTGGGTCCCAGAGCCTCCACACCACTGGAGTCAAGCTAGCCGGGCTGATGAGAGGTGTTACCTCGAAACCGGTCCGGTTCTCGGATGCTTGATTCCGGTCTGGGAAAGATATGGCTGTTGTAGTTCGGACTGGACTCTTCCCATGGGGCACAGGGTCAGAGCTGATTTGCATAAAGCCATTATCTGACCCAGGGTGGTGTGGAGTGGAGTGCAAAAAACGATGGATTTAGGCCCAGATCCTTGTACTGGGGTGAATGTAAGACATTGATCTACATTCTGTCCATCAAATTGTTTTTTGTAATTTTCTCCCTGAGTGTACTGGGGTAGCTCAGACGTGAGTCCCAGAGCCTCCACACCACTGGAGTCAAGCTAGCCGGGCTGATGAGAGGTGTTACCTCGAAACCGGTCCGGTCCTCGGATGCTTGATTCCGGTCTGGGAAAGATATGGCTGTTGTAGTTCGGACTGGACTGTTCCCATGGGGCACAGGGTCAGAGCTGATTTGCATAAAGCCATTATCTGACCCAGGGTGGTGTGGAGTGCAAAAAACGATGGATTTAGGCCCAGATCCTTGTACTGGGGTGAATGTAAGACATTGATATACATTCTGTCCATCAAATTGTTTTTTGTAATTTTCTCCCTGAGTGTACTGGGGTAGCTCAGACGTGGGTCCCAGAGCCTCCACACCACTGGAGTCAAGCTAGCCGGGCTGATGAGAGGTGTTACCTCGAAACCGGTCCGGTCCTCGGATGCTTGATTCCGGTCTGGGAAAGATATGGCTGTTGTAGTTCGGACTGGACTGTTCCCATGGGCCACAGGGTCGGAGCTGATTTGATTAAAGCCATTATCTGACCGAGGGTGGTGTGGAGTGCAAAAAACGATGGATTTAGGCCCAGATCCTTGTACTGGGGTGAATGTAAGACATTGATCTACATTCTGTCCATCAAATTGTTTTTTGTAATTTTCTCCCTGAGTGTACTGGGGTAGCTCAGACGTGGGTCCCAGAGCCTCCACACCACTGGAGTCAAGCTAGCCGGGCTGATGAGAGGTGTTACCTCGAAACCGGTCCGGTCCTCGGATGCTTGATTCCGGTCTGGGAAAGATATGCCTGTTGTAGTTCGGACTGGACTGTTCCCATGGGGCACAGGGTCAGAGCTGATTTGCATAAAGCCATTATCTGACCCAGGGTGGTGTGGAGTGCAAAAAACGATGGATTTAGGCCTAGATCCTTGTACTGGGGTGAATGTAAGACATTGATCTACATTCTGTCCATCAAATTGTTTTTTGTAATTTTCTCCCTGAGTGTACTGGGGTAGCTCAGACGTGGGTCCCAGAGCCTCCACACCACTGGAGTCAAGCTAGCCGGGCTGATGAGAGGTGTTACCTCGAAACCGGTCCGGTCCTTGGATGCTTGATTCCGGTCTGGGAAAGATATGGCTGTTGTAGTTCGGACTGGACTGTTCCCATGGGGCACAGGGTCAGAGCTAATTTGCATAAAGCCATTATCTGACCCAGGGTGGTGTGGAGTGCAAAAAACGATGGATTTAGGCCCAGATCCTTGTACTGGGGTGAATGTAAGACATTGATCTACATTCTGTCCATCAAATTGTTTTTTGTAATTTTCTCCCTGAGTGTACTGGGGTAGCTCAGACGTGGGTCCCAGAGCCCCCACACCACTGGAGTCAAGGTAGCCGGGCTGATGAGAGGTGTTACCTCGAAACCGGTCCGGTCCTCGGATGCTTGATTCCGGTCTGGGAAAGATATGGCTGTTGTAGTTCGGACTGGACTGTTCCCATGGGGCACAGGGTCAGAGCTGATTTGCATAAAGCCATTATCTGACCCAGGGTGGTGTGGAGTGCAAAAACCGATGGATTTAGGCCCAGATCCTTGTAATGGGGTGTATGTAAGACATTGATCTACATTCTGTCCATCAAATTGTTTTTTGTAATTTTCTCCCTGAGTGTACTGGGGTAGCTCAGACGTGGGTCCCAGAGCCCCCACACCACTGGAGTCAAGCTAGCCGGGCTGATGAGAGGTGTTACCTCGAAACCGGTCCGGTCCTCGGATGCTTGATTCCGGTCTGGGAAAGATATGGCTGTTGTAGTTCGGACTGGACTGTTCCCATGGGGCACAGGGTCAGAGCTGATTTGCATAAAGCCATTATCTGACCCAGGGTGGTGTGGAGTGCAAAAAACGATGGATTTAGGCCCAGATCCTTGTACTGGGGTGAATGTAAGATATTGTTCTACATTCTGTCCATCAAATTATTTTTTGTAATTTTCTCCCTGAGTGTACTGGGGTAGCTCAGACGTGGGTCCCAGAGCCTCCACGCCACTGGAGTCAAGCTAGCCGGGCTGATGAGAGGTGTTACCTCGAAACCTGTCCGGTCCTCGGATGCTTGATTCTGGTCTGGGAAAGATATGGCTGTTGTAGTTCGGACTGGACTGTTCCCATGGGGCACAGGGTCAGAGCTGATTTGCATGAAGCCATTATCTGACCCAGGGTGGTGTGGAGTGCAAAAAACAATGGATTTAGGCCCAGATCCTTGTACTGGGGTGAATGTAAGACATTGATATACATTCTGTCCATCAAATTGTTTTTTGTAATTTTCTCCCTGAGTGTACTGGGGTAGCTCAGACGTTGGTCCCAGAGCCTCCACACCACTGGAGTCAAGCTAGCCGGGCTGATGAGAGGTGTTACCTCGAAACCGGTCCGGTTCTCGGATGCTTGATTCCGGTCTGGGAAAGATATGGCTGTTGTAGTTCGGACTGGACTCTTCCCATGGGGCACAGGGTCAGAGCTGATTTGCATAAAGCCATTATCTGACCCAGGGTGGTGTGGAGTGGAGTGCAAAAAACGATGGATTTAGGCCCAGATCCTTGTACTGGGGTGAATGTAAGACATTGATCTACATTCTGTCCATCAAATTGTTTTTTGTAATTTTCTCCCTGAGTGTACTGGGGTAGCTCAGACGTGGGTCCCAGAGCCTCCACACCACTGGAGTCAAGCTAGCCGGGCTAATGAGAGGTGTTACCTCGAAACCGGTCCGGTCCTCGGATGCTTGATTCCGGTCTGGGAAAGATATGGCTGTTGTAGTTCGGACTGGACTGTTCCCATGGGGCACAGGGTCAGAGCTGATTTGATTAAAGCCATTATCTGACCCAGGGTGGTGTGGAGTGCAAAAAACGATGGATTTAGGCCCAGATCCTTGTACTGGGGTGAATGTAAGACATTGATCTACATTCTGTCCATCAAATTGTTTTTTGTAATTTTCTCCCTGAGTGTACTGGGGTAGCTCAGACGTGGGTCCCAGAGCCTCCACACCACTGGAGTCAAGCTAGCCGGGCTGATGAGAGGTGTTACCTCGAAACCGGTCCGGTCCTCGGATGCTTGATTCCGGTCTGGGAAAGATATGCCTGTTGTAGTTCGGACTGGACTGTTCCCATGGGGCACAGGGTCAGAGCTGATTTGCATAAAGCCATTATCTGACCCAGGGTGGTGTGGAGTGCAAAAAATGATGGATTTAGGCCTAGATCCTTGTACTGGGGTGAATGTAAGACATTGATCTACATTCTGTCCATCAAATTGTTTTTTGTAATTTTCTCCCTGAGTGTACTGGGGTAGCTCAGACGTGGGTCCCAGAGCCTCCACACCACTGGAGTCAAGCTAGCCGGGCTGATGAGAGGTGTTACCTTGAAACCGGTCCGGTCCTTGAATGCTTGATTCCGGTCTGGGAAAGATATGGCTGTTGTAGTTCGGACTGGACTGTTCCCATGGGGCACAGGGTCAGAGCTAATTTGCATAAAGCCATTATCTGACCCAGGGTGGTGTGGAGTGCAAAAAACGATGGATTTAGGCCCAGATCCTTGTACTGGGGTGAATGTAAGACATTGATCTACATTCTGTCCATCAAATTGTTTTTTGTAATTTTCTCCCTGAGTGTACTGGGGTAGCTCAGACGTGGGTCCCAGAGCCTCCACACCACTGGAGTCAAGCTAGCCGGGCTGATGAGAGGTGTTACCTCGAAACCGGTCCGGTCCTCGGATGCTTGATTCCGGTCTGGGAAAGATATGGCTGTTGTAGTTCGGACTGGACTGTTCCCATGGGGCACAGGGTCAGAGCTGATTTGCATAAAGCCATTATCTGACCCAGGGTGGTGTGGAGTGCAAAAATCGATGGATTTAGGCCCAGATCCTTGTACTGGGGTGAATGTAAGACATTGATCTACATTCTGTCCATCAAATTGTTTTTTGTAATTTTCTCCCTGAGTGTACTGGGGTAGCTCAGACGTGGGTCCCAGAGCCCCCACACCACTGGAGTCAAGCTAGCCGGGCTGATGAGAGGTGTTACCTCGAAACCGGTCCGGTCCTCGGATGCTTGATTCCGGTCTGGGAAAGATATGGCTGTTGTAGTTCGGACTGGACTGTTCCCATGGGGCACAGGGTCAGAGCTGATTTGCATAAAGCCATTATCTGACCCAGGGTGGTGTGGAGTGCAAAAACAATGGATTTAGGCCCAGATCCTTGTACTGGGGTGAATGTAAGACATTGATCTACATTCTGTCCATCAAATTGTTTTTTGTAATTTTCTCCCTGAGTGTACTGGGGTAGCTCAGACGTGGGTCCCAGAGCCTCCACACCACTAGAGTCGAGCTAGCTGGGCTGATGAGAGGTGTTACCTTGAAACCGGTCCGGTCCTCGGATGCTTAATTCCGGTCTGGGAAAGATATGGCTGTTGTAGTTCGGACTGGACTGTTCCCATGGGGCACAGGGTCAGAGCTGATTTGCATAAAGCCATTATCTGACCCAGGGTGGTGTGGAGTGCAAAAAACGATGGATTTAGGCCCAGATCTTTGTACTGGGGTGATTGTAAGACATTGATCTACATTCTGTCCATCAAATAGTTTTTTGTAATTTTCTCCCTGAGTGTACTGGGGTAGCTCAGACGTGGGTCCCAGAGCCTCCACACCACTGGAGTCAAGCTAGCCGGGCTGATGAGAGGTGTTACCTCGAAACCGGTCCGGTCCTTGGATGCTTGATTCTGGTCTGGGAAAGATATGGCTGTTGTAGTTCGGACTGGACTGTTCCCATGGGGCACAGGGTCAGAGCTGATTTGCATAAAGCCATTATCTGACCCAGGGTGGTGTGGAGTGCAAAAAACAATGGATTTAGGCCCAGATCCTTGTACTGGGGTGAATGTAAGACATTGATCTACATTCTGTCCATCAAATTGTTTTTTGGAATTTCGTCCAGCAGCAGGAGGTCAGACTTGTGTCTTTGGCAGCAGCATCCATTTTGTGATGCTGGGGCTCTGTTTAACTTTAACCAGGTACAGCAGTAACATACATGTATTTTCCCTCTAGAAGGGTGGAATGTTACCCCCACCTCCAGAATTGGCGGGAGGGCAGTATTCCAAAGTGTTTGACACCTTACACAACATGTTTTGATAAAGCCAAACCAAAGTTAGCATTAACCGCGAGGATTATAAGGCACTTAAGAGTATATGGTATGGCTATATCATAGAACAGCTATAAGAAGATGGTTCCGAAAGCTGCAGAGGGGCTCAGCTCATGCTAGGGCACCCTCTCACATAAAACCAAGCACTCTGCCTCCAGGATTGTCGAGGCCTACCATAGGATTGACTTATAGGTGCATATGTGTCTATATATATGGGTAGATATAGGTATACTATATCTAAGTAAGGGGTGATTACACCACTTTACCCAAGCTGAGTGATCAGCCTGTGGTGTCAGTTTGGATGGCCAGCCAGGGGTGGCATAATAAATGCTGCAACCCCTGGTAGGCCTTGGGTGCACCTATGCCCTGGGTACCTATGGTACACTTATACAGAGGCTCACAAAGATAACCCAATACCCAATCAGGTATGTACCTAAAGTACATGGTATCAATTTAGAGAGAGAACAGCTGGGCTGTGGGTCAAATTAGCAGGCCCACAGCCACACTAAAGTCAAAAAACAAGAAAATCACAGCAAAAAGTGGGAGTGACCATAGGAATCAGACCCTACTCTCCTACACAGCCCCCACCCCCCCAAACGTAGGGACATTAAACTAACCTTGACCAGTTGATTCTTCATGTTCTAAGTGTAAATATCTGGAGAGTCCATCTGCATTGGCATGGTCAGTCCCAGGTCTATGTTACAGTGTAAAGTCCATTCCCTGTAGGGAAATGGACCACCTAAGCAGTTTGGGATTTTCACTTTTCATCTGATTTAGCCACAAGAGGGGCTTATGGTCTGTCTGAATCTTGAAGTGAGTACCAAACAAGTATGGCCTCAGCTTCTTCAGGGCCCAAACGACAGAAAAGGTCTCCCTCTCAATAGCTGACCAACGTTTCTCTCTAGGGGTCAGCCTTCTGCTAATCAAATCTATTGGCTGTTTTTGACCATCTTTATTCAGTTGTGAAAGAACATCACCCACACCCATTTCAGAAGCATCTGTTTGAACAATGAATTCTTTGGAGTAGTCTGGACTTTGCAGAATAGGTGCAGTGCACATGGCCTGCTTCAGGTCATCAAATGCCTTTTGACAGCTTACTGTCCACTGAACTTTCTTTGGCATTTTCTTTGAAGTTAAGTCATTGAGAGGTGTCACAATGAACCCATAACGTTTGGCAAACTTCCTGTAGTACCCAGTCAGGCCCAAGAAAGCTCTGACCTGTGTCTGGGTGGTGGGAGCAGTCCAGACCTTCATGGTCTGGATCTTGCTCTCCAATGGTTGAACCTGACCTCCACCTACCCGGTGGCCCAGGTATACAACCTTGCTCTGCCCTATCTGGCACTTGGTAGCCTTGATAGTTAGGCCTGCCTTTTGCAGGGCCTCCAAAACATTCTTTAGGTGGATCAGGTTATCTTCCCAAGTGGAGCTAAAGGCAGCAATATCATCAAGATAAGCTGCACAGTAGTATTCCAGACCTGAGAGGACTTGGTTCACCAACCTTTGGAATGTGGCAGGTGCATTATTCAGACCAAAGGGCATTACCATAAATTGATAATGACCTCCTGGGGTTGAAAATTCTGTTTTGGCTTTTGCATCATCAGCTAGTCTGATCTGCCAGTAGCCAGCTGTCAAGTCAAATGTACTCAAAAACTTGGCAAAAGCCAATCTGTCAATGAGCTCATCTGCTCTTGGTATGGGGTGGGCATCTGTCCTACTGACAGCATTGAGGACTCTGTAATCCATGCAAAACCTAATCTCTCTCTTACTATCTTGGGTGTGAAGTTTAGGCACTTGGACTACAGGACTGGCCAAAGGGCTCTCTGAAGGCTCAATGACTCCCGACTCCAACATCTTTTGGACCTCTGTCCTGATACAGTCCCTGACATGATCAGGTTGCCTGTAAATCTTACTTTTAACAGGCCGACTGTCCCCAGTGCCCACTTCATGAGTGCACCAGGTAGTCTGACTTAGAGTCAGAGAAAACATATGTCTGTAGGACTGTGGAACTTGTCTGCAGTCCTGTTGTTGTTGGTCAGCGAGGCTGCCTGCCAAGGCTACACCATCAACTGAACCATCATCAGGGTTCTGAAAAAGCAGGTCTGCCCTGTCAACATATGGTTTCAATCTGTTGACATGAAGCACCCAGTGGGGGTCCTGGGAGTTCCAAGATCCACCAAATAGGTTACCTCTCCCTTCTGTTCACAATAGTGTGGGGTCCAGATAATTTGGCTTGGAGAGCTGCTGGGGCCACTGCCTCCAACACCCACACTTTCTGCCCTGGCTGGTAAACAGTCAGCACAGCCTTTTGGTCATGCCAGGCTTTTTGTAATTCCTGGCTAGCCTCAAGGATTTTGGATGCCTTTTTCATATAGTCAGCCATCCTGGAGCAGAGACCAAGTACATAATCCACAATGTCTTGCTCTGGAGCTTTGAGAGGTAACTCCCATTCTTCCTTCACCAGACAAAGGGGTCCTCTTACAGGGTGCCGAAACAGAAGTTCAAATGGGCTGTAGCCAACCCCCTTTTGTGGGACCTCTCTAAAAGCAAACAAAAGGCAAGGCAGCAGGATGTCCCATCTTTGCCTAAGCATTTCAGGTAAACCCTTAATCATGCCTTTTAAGGTCTTGCTGAATCTCTCAACTAGACCATTGCACTGTGGATGGTAGGGTGTGGTAAACTTGTAGTTCACTCCACACTCTTTCCGCCTAGCAGTCAAATATCCAGACATAAAGTTTGCACCTCTGTCTGAGACAACCCCCTTTGTAAACCCCACTCTTGAGAAAACTCCCAGGAGGGCTCTTGCCACAACAGGTACTGTGTGGTCCTTAGGGAAATACCTTCTGGGTATCTGGTGGCATGATCCTCTACCACCAGAATAAACCTGTGCCCAGAGGCTGTTTGGGGATCCATTAGTCCAACAATGTCAATCCCTACTGTTTCAAAGGGAACCCCCACCACAGGTAGTGGTATTAGGTGAGCCTTTATCATACGGTACCACCTGATTTGCCACTGGCTTGGCAGGTGACACAGGAGCGACAAAACTCCTTGGTGTCTTCAGACATGTGGGGCCAGTGAAAGTGAGGGACAAGCCTGTCCCAAGTCTTGTTCTGGCCAAGATGTCCTGCAAGGGGAATATCATGGGCTAATATAAGAAGGAAGCCCCTGAATGCCAAAGGTATGACCAACGTCCTGGAAGCACCAGGCTTGGGGTCTCTAGCCTCTGAATACAGGAGCCCTTCATCCCAATACACTCTGTGGGTTCCATTAGCATTCCCAGCAGCCTCAGCAGCAGCTTGCAGGCTTGGGTTCTAGCCTCTGAATACAGGAGCCCTTCATCCCAATACACTCTGTGGGTTCCATTAGCATTCCCAGCAGCCTCAGCAGCAGCTTGCTGTCTGAGGGGTTCAAGAGAAGGGCAGTCCAACTGCGCCTGCCTCAGATCTGCCCTTGAAGGTCCCCCTGTCCCAGGAAACTAAACCTGATCAGGCTCAAGCTCTTCTAGGACAGTTCCTTCTTGGGTCTCACAATCTGCTTCCTTGGAAGGCTGATCCTCACTCTGAGGCAAGGGGGAAGGCACTGCCTTAACCATACTGCTTCTCCTCCTTGTAGGCAACTGGTCCAGTATTTCAGGATCCAGGGCCTGTTCAGTTGCAATTTTTGACCTGTGACCTGGTCACAGCAAGGACATGTGCTGATATACCTAACATCTCTGCATGAGTCCTATACTCCACTTCAGACCGGACTGAAGATTCTAGGTCATTGCAAAGCAAACATTCTACAGGGAGGTCCGAACTAACAACAACTCTTTTGAGGCCAGTTACCCCTCCTGAGGAGAAATTAACAATTGCTGTACCATGGGTGGTAGTGACATTGCTTGCATTGGTCACTAAGTAATTGTCACCTAGTATTATCTGTCCAGGGTCCACAAAGTTGGGCGTCACCATTGTGACACTAGCACATGTGTCCCTGTAGGCCTGAGCCACTTTGTTATTAATTAAAGGAGTCTGTCTGTACTTGCCCAAGTTACTGGGGCTCACAGTAGAGGACATAGCCATATCCACATCACAGACAAGAACAGCTTGAGTTGGTATTCTGACTAGGCCAGAATCCACCTCAGTTCCCAGGGTTAACCCTACTAAAACCTTTGGTTGAGAACCACCGGGCCCGATTAACAGAACTAACTTAAGAAAAAATCCTAAACTTACTACCATTTTGGTATTCACAGAAGGCACTTACTCATTTTGGTATTCACAGAAGGCACTTACTCATTTTGGTATTCACAGAAGTTAGGAGTCCTAACTTTAGGACTCTTAAATGCCTTCTGAGAATACCGAAAGTCTTAAAATTAGGGTTTTTCTCAGTTTAGAAGTAGTAAAGTTAGGACTCCTTACTTTAGAACTCCTAAATGCCTGCTGTGAATACCGAAAGTCTTAAAATTGGGATTTTTCTCAATTTAGTAGTAGTAAAGTTAGGACTCCTAACTTTCGGACTCCCAAATGCCTTCTGTGGATACCGAAAGACTTAAAATTAGGATTTTTCTCAACTTTACTACTACTAAACTGAGAAAAATCCTAATTTTAAGACTTTTGGTATTCACAGAAGGTATTTAGGAGTCCTAAAGTTAGGAGTCCTAACTTTACTACTAGTAAAAAGAGAAAAATCCTAATTTTAAGACTTTCGGTATTCACAGAAGGCATTTAGGAGTCCTAAAGTTAGGAGTCCTAACTTTACTACTACTA
This sequence comes from Lissotriton vulgaris, assembly GCF_964263255.1. Lineage (NCBI taxonomy): Eukaryota > Metazoa > Chordata > Amphibia > Caudata > Salamandridae > Lissotriton > Lissotriton vulgaris. The sequence goes on along the minus strand of NC_141687.1, from coordinate 1,378,194,027 downwards.
AATTGAGAAAAATCCTAACTTTAGGGCTTTCGCTATTCACAGAAGGCATTTAGGAGTCCTAAAGTTAGGACTCCTAACTTCTGTGAATACCGAAATGAGTAAGTGTCTTCTGTGAATACAAAATGAGTAAGTGCCTTCTGTGAATACGAAAATGGTAGTAAGTTTAGGATTTTGTCTTAAGTTGTCTTAAGTTAGTTCTGTGAATCGGGCGCACCATTTGCTAGCTGCACTAGGGGAACAGTTGCCTTAGGGGCAATGGTGGTGGGAGCTGCATCCTTTTTGGTGCAATTACTGGTCCAGTGAGTTTTAACCTCACAAAAAATGCACCACGGTTTCTTTGGACCTTCTTTCTTTTTGGATTTCTTAGAACCCCCCTCATTAGAAGCTATTTGGGGACCTGGCAGAGACTTCTGATCTTTTGCTTTCTCTCCACCCTTTTGGTCTTGCTTCTTCTGATCACTACCTTGGTTCTGTACCTTCTGCTACACCCTGGTTTGGACCCATTTGTCTGCCTTCTTACCCAATTCTTGGGGAGAGGTCAGATCAGAGTCAATCAGGTGTTGAGGCAATAACTGGTTCTGACAATTATTAAGAATCTGTTCTCTCATATTCAGTAACCAGCCTTCCAGAGCCTTAGTAGTCAGTCCAGTCCTAAGTCTTTGTCTTTTGGGTGTCTCTGAACAGCAACCTATACTGATCAGTGGTTAAGCCAAACCCATCTATCAGAGCACTCTTCAGGACATAGTAATTGTCAGCATCCTGTTCATTAACTGTCAGGAGCTTGTCTCTTCCTTTATATGAAAAGGAGAGCCATAGGATTGCTGCCCACTGACTCTGGGGTACCTGCTGTACTCTGCAGGCCCTCTCCAAAGCAGTTAACCACTTGTGGATGTCATCCCCACTCTTGTAGGGAGGGACAATCTTACTTAGGTTTTTATTGTCATAAGACCCTTCCCTATCTCTAGGTACTTTGCTGCCACCAGTGGGCTCTAGCCCACACAATTTCCTCTCTCTCTTAAGAGCCAGGGTCTCTTTTGCAAGGGCAACTTCTTGCCTCTTGATTTTAAGCTTCGATTCCCTCATCCTAGCCTTATGCTCTCTTCTCTGGGGTGAAGACATTCTTGCCAGAGCTGAGGCATGGGACCCTACCGAGTCATCAGAGTGGTTGGACTCACTGGAGAGTGACCCTCCTCTTCTGTGCTCAGGGTTAGGCCAACTTAGGGGTCTGGATTGGATTCTTCCTCCTCCAGTCCCAAATAGCCCTAGGTTAACCTGGTTCAGTTCCCTGACTTCTACCTGGTTAGCATCCACATCATCATCAGAATCCCCTTGGTTCTCACCAGAGGGATCTTCTGTTGAGGGATGGCCCCCCTCTGTACTACCTGTTTAATCTGAGGTAGATGCCTTTTCTACATCATACTCCACTTAAATATCTACCAGGTGGTTAAAGGTTGAACTCTGTCCTTGTCTCAGCTTTCTAGCTGCTCATGAAAAGTGAATGTGTCATATTTAGAAGCTATCCTGGGAGGGTCCACTTCTTGCAGAGGCACACTAGACCCTGCTTCCAAGGACATTTTCTAGGGAGGTGTGGTGTGTGCACCTACCTACACTAAATGTTTTCTACTAGAACCTCTCTACGAGCTGTAATCAGGGTGTGCTAAACCCTTCCACCTACAACTGCTAAGTTCAGTAGAACTTAAAGTATTATAAGAACTTGATTTATATGTACCTACAGGTACCTTAATCGGATCTTTCAAATGATATCTTAAGATTATATAGTATAACAACAGCAAGCTCTTATCCCACCGCTGCCACCAATGTGAGAAATTAGCCTGGCATAGGATGTCCGCTATTCTAGTGGGCACCTTGCACCAGTCTAAACAACCCTTATTGATGGTGGTTGTAAAGTCAACCTTATAGACAATCTATCCTAGTGGTAGTATGGACCAGCAGTCATAGGCTAAGACTTCAGAGAGCTTGTGAAGCAAGCTGTTTTACCAATTATAATCCCTTGAGTACCAAATGAAAGGACACCACACAAGGTATATATCAAATATATACTTATTTATTTCTAACACAACCCCTCTCCACTCTTTATGAGGTCAGAGATCGAAGTACATCACAAGTTACTCAATTAGCATATGATAAGTTGGACAAATACAGTTATGCCCTAGGGGCCTCATAAACCATATACTAAGTAAGTGGTATAAGAACCACGACAGAAACAGTGAGTAGGCCTAGGGCCTAGGGAATCGCTGGGGCAACACTAAACAACCAAAGGTTAGGAAGTAGGAGGCCCACGGGAGACACGTGCAGTGTCTAAACACAGTCGCAAGTTACCCTTGACTTATAATGGAGAACAAAGAAGTTACAAAGTTCTGTTTCAGGGCACTTCCGGATGGACTACGAAAAAACCCCTTCAGACTAGGACACTTCGAGAGTCAAGACCCACGGGAGTACTCGGGTTACCTCACCCAGTGAAGCCGGGTGCATAGGTGCCTTTTGGTGTCAGGTTTCGTTGAAGCTGTCAATGGAGATCTGCAAAGAAGTGCTGCAGGTGGCCAGATGAAGAGTGTCTGGAGGGATCCAAGGGTGCATCGAAGATGTGAAGAACCTGAAAGCAGAGTGGACAGAGTCTGGGTCACTAGTCTTTGACCAGGAAGGAACCAGGCGATGTCGCAATGATCTCAGGTGAAGAGGTAAAGCTTGTCTCTGCAGCCATGAGGACCAGGAGGCGTCGACAACAACTAGGAGCTGGATTTGAGCTGCCCCTCAAAGGATCTAGTTGATTGCGGTGTCGGTGTCCAGACTGGACCCAACAAGCCGTGGCAAACGCAATCCATGCAGGAAGTAAAGATGGGCTTCGGGTCAGACCAGCAAGGTCTGAGGACCTTCTTCTTTGCAGGGAAGCTGGAGCAAGCCTGGAGCAAACAAGAAAACAGTTTGGTTTCAAAGGTTTGCCTTCAGGAGGCGTACTAGCCAATGGGCTAGCAACTGGAAAGACGCATCAAGCTGAAATGCAAGAGTGGGCCCTACATAGCACTCATGGAGTGTGAAGGGCTGAACTTCGGTGCAAATGGTGCTCGGGTATGGGGCTTCTCATACCCTAATGCACAACTTCGCGTTACCTCAGGAGTCGATGCAGTTAGCAAAATGCAGGATGTCCAGGGTATCCAGTCCCACGTCTCTCGTGTCCGCCATGGGTCTCAGCTTTGCCGTGGATGTGGGTCAGAGTCAGGAAGTCTGTAAGTCCAGTTACTGTGTTGCTGAGTCTTCGGGTTCCAGCGGGAGCATCGACAAAGCAGACCGGCAAGTTACTGATGGTGCCGGTTTGCACAGGGTGGTCACTCCTTGATCACAAGGGAGATGTCTTCAGTCTTATAGTCAAAATAGAACATCAAAGGTCCAAGAGTTCTGTATCAAAGTTTTGTTCCAGGATAATCTAAAGTCCTGGGGACACAGCTCCTATACTTATACTAAGAAAAGGGGCTGGATTACCTGCTTGGTCCCTCCTATGGGTGGACCTGGGAAGGGGGTGGCTACACCCCTTTCCCTTTGTCCAGTTTCATGCCAGAGCAGGGCTGGAGTGCCCCAGCAACTGGTTTGAACCGGGCTATGCTTTGAACACCTTGTGTGCCCCAGGCAATGTCTCAAAAAGCATCTGCTGATGCAGCCCTCCCTCTCCAAATACACATCTGCCCCTCTGGGGAGGTGCTGGCACCTCCCTGGACAGGAAACCTATTGTCCAGGCCTCCCCTGCCGGAGTTTCGTCCAGCAGCAGGAGGTCAGACTTGTGTCTGTGGCAGCAGCATCCATTTTGTGATGATGGGGCTCAGTTTAACTTTAAAAGGGTAAAGCAGTAACATACATGTCTTTTCCCTCTAGAAGGGTGGAATGCTACCCCCGCCGCCAGAATTGGCGGGGTGGTAGTATTCCAAAGTGTTTGACACCTTACACAACATGTTTTGATAAAGCCAAAACAAAGTTAGCATTAACCGCGAGGATTATAATGCACTTAAGAGTATATGGTTTGGCTATATCATAGAACAGCTATAGGGAGATGGTTCTGAAAGCTGCAGAGGGGCTCAGCTCATGCTAGTGCACCCTCTCACATAAAAAACCAAGCACTGTGCCTCCAGGATTGTCGAGGCCTGACTTATAGGTGCATATGTGTCTATATATATATATGGGTAGATATAGGTATACTATATCTAAGTCAGGGGTGATAACACCACCTACCCAAGCTGACTGACCAGTGTGTGGTGTCAGTTTGGATGCCCAGACTGGGGTGGCATAATACATGCTGCAGCCCCTGGTAGGCCTTGGATGTACCTATGCCCTGGGTACCCTTCCTACACTTACACAGGGGCTCACAAAGGTGAATACCCAATCAGGTATGTACCTAAAGTACATGGTATCAAGTTAGAGAGAGAACTGTTGGGCTGTGGGTCTGATTAGAAGGCCCACAGCCACACTTAAGTCAAAAAACTAGAAACCTTCAGCGTTGATAGTACCTTAACGAATATGGCGCCCTTAGGGTGTAAAATGTACAGGTGCTGCACTGGTCAAAATAATCCAGTTTTTGCCTTCCTTCTGCCTCCGGTGCTGGTTGAGCTGCTGGAGGCCCTGGAAGGCAGCAACGAGCCCATGGGGTCCACACTGCTGCAGCAGCAGCAAGTGAAACTGGGCCTGACGAAGCTGGAGCAGGTAACACGCATTGCCTTGGAGCTCCATTTGTTCAGGTAGGGCAGGGGTGGTGGGCTGTCTGGGCAGGTACAGCATCACAAGTTTGACAGGAGTGCTTTTTAATGCAATACATGATGAACACCTGAAACTGTTATCTGCATCATTGTAACGCATACAAAATGTTCCTGGAGAGTGCTTTGGGTATAGTTATACTTCTGATTTGTGAGACTAGACTATTGGTTTTTCAGAGTGCTCTGCAGCCTTATTTCTTCTTTGTAGTGCTTCAGTGAATGTATGGGTCAGGTGTTTGGTGAGAGAATAAGGACTTTCACCTAGCCCATCAACTAAAGCAGTACATTAAACATTCTGGGGCCGTACTACAGATGAGTGTGCCAGTGCATATTGTTGCTGTGCGCCAGAGTATGTCTGTGGTTATGTGCATTTGCGTCTGTGCGCTAATACAATATGCGCACAGGTGCAAACGCTTATAAACACAGAGTTCAAAGTCTTCACCAACATCATGGCGCATTAGAGACTGATCCTCTGTTTTTTTTTAAAACACACTTTATTGGCATTTATTATCAGTCTGTTCATTCACATATCCTTATACAAAAATATTCTGGCCTTAGTTATTGGCAATGTATCCCCCAACCCATCCTGCATTCCTCTGCAGTTTGTAACGGATATGTCCTTGTCTACTCTCATTTTCTGAGGGAATAATGTTGCAGTGGCATTGTGTTCCCCTCCCCCCTGCACCCAACCAATCAAAAACAGTTAACTAGATCCACCCACACTGCTGTCTCCCCATTATACCAGTATAGCTCTGAAGGTTACCTCTATCGTGTCCGACAGTATGTGGAAGCCCTTCGCGGGTGCTCCCTGCATCTCCCCTGTGGTGGTAAATTATATATCCCTCCCTGTCCGGGATCCCCCTGTGCCCTCTCATCCTGCCTTGGTCATTAGGGATGCTCCTGTTGTGGTGGTCTCTCAGGGGTAGAAGCGTCTGATACCTGTCCGTCTTGCTGCATTTCTCCCATCATCGCCTCCCAAGCCCTGGCTCTCTTCTCCTTGCCTATCCCTTGCCTCGCATTCCTCAAGGGGACCCTGCTCTTGCATCCTACCCATGTTACTAGCTCCTGTTTCCAACTTGCACACTGGGGCCTCTTAGGTCTTTTCAGTTACGAGTGATTTCCCGCTTCACAGGACAAAGGCGATGTCTTGGAGCCTGTCTGTGGTCCTAGTTTTGGCAGTGTGTGGAAACAAACTCAACAGTTCATGTGTCGGTGTGAATGGAATTACCCTCTCTGTGATCCTAGCCATCTCCTGCATCACTTCCTGCCAATAATGTGTTAAAGAAGTACAGCTCCACATCATGTGGATGTAGGTCACTCCCACTGTAGTACATCTTGGGCATTGGGTGTCCTCCCTTGCAAAATATCTGTTAATATGTTCTGGGGTTAGATAAGCCCAGTGGAATGTATGAAAGCTAATCAGGTTAAAGTGGGCATTTCTGGAGCCTTTGGCTGCCAGTTCAAGTAATTTCTCCCAATCCTTGTCTGCCAGTGGACTAGCGATGTCCCCCTCCCATTGGTTTTTCTGCTGATCTAGCGGCTGTATGGTATCTCATCCTATAGCCCTATAAAGACATGTGACTGCCTTGATAGTTCCCCCAGCCAGGCTTATATTTTCACAGGTGGCCTATCGATTCGGTTAAGTTGTGCCTGTTCCCCAGTGGTGCTTCATGGCCCCTGTTACTGCTCTATAGAGTAGAAAGAGCGGTAGGGCTCCCAGTAGCGTCATTGCCATTTCTGGCGAGTATGGGCGTTTTGTCCTGGTTTTCTGTCAGCATCAACTCCAGCACTGTCTGATTACTCTGTGCTTGTTACTACTAGCCTGTTGTGATCGAGCAGTCCATAATAGTGTACGGAACACCTCCATTTTGTCCGTGGTGAAGGGTGCTACTCCTCTGTCCAGGTCAATGCTTCCTGCCACCCACTGTGTGAATCTCTACAGTTGACCTGCCATGCAGTACTCCTGCATATCTGGCAATACTAGGCCTCCCGCTGACCAGGGTCGTTTTAGCATGCTCAGGGATACTCACCTCCAGAGCGCCCCCCATATGACCGCCGCAGGGCAGTTGTCCAGCTCCCCGAACCCGCCGCTGAGATCCACACTGGTAGTGTGGCGAAGAAGTACAGCAGCCGCAGGAGTGCAACCATTTTGAGGGGGGAGACATGGTCCTATCACGGAAAGAGGAAGCTTTCTCCAGAAGGCCATGCTATCCTTAAGCGAGCACCGCGCCTGCTCTATATTCCCCTCTCTCACATCTGCCATGTCGTGGAATATGCGTACTCCCAGATTGCGGAAGCATCGTGGCTCCCATTGCAGATCACTAAGGTCCTCAGGTGGCGGCATATCCGCTACAAGGGGGAACAAACTAGACTTCTGCCAATTTATTCGGAGGCCTGAGAGGGAACCAAACTTGTCCATCATCCTCCGTGCCCCCGCCAGGTCCTCCCCTGCACGCTGTAGGAACAATAGGAGGTTGTCTGTGTACAATGCTATATTATGCTTCAGCCCCACAGCTGTAGTCCACAGTAAGCCCTGTCAGATCATGCCACACTTGCCAATGCTCCACAGCCAGGGCGGACAGCAAGGGGGAGAGAGGACACCGCTGACATGTGCCCCCCTCCACCCGGTATTGCTCTGATATTGAGTGTTCCATGCGTACACTCGACACTGGATCAGCATACAGGAATTGCATCCAGCGCAGGAACCCTGGCCCAAGACCCATCTTGATCAAAACTGCGTGAAGGAATCCCCACTCAAGGCTATCGAAGGCCTTTTCTATGTCTATGGTAAACACTGCTCCTGCCTGATCGCCCAGTACCCCAAGCTCAAATACTGATGGCAGGCGGCGTATGTTCAGGGTTGTATTCCTGCGAGGATAAATCCTGCCTGATCCAGATGCACCAGGGAGGTCATGTGCGCTAGTAACTGCATTGCCAGTATCTTACTTCGAATCTTAAAATCCAGATTCAACATTAACAAGGGCCGATACACGGCCCTTGTCAATGTCAAGCCAAACCTAAGGCTAGACGATCTTACAATGCTACAACAACGGATTTCTGCCACGCCACAGTTGAGAGAAGGTGGCGAATGAGGCAATTGATATCTCCCTTCCAAAAATTGGGGTGTGAGGCTTTTTTGCTGTTTCCATCTCGACTTAAGGTGATGGTAAATGGCCACGTTTCGGAAATAAAGGCCCAAGCATACCTAACAGAGCTAAAAGAGAAAAGGGAGCAAAGTGGTTCTGCTGTCACTCTGGGACAACAAATACAAAAAGGTCACTAGTATTGGCACTAGTAATGGCAATGGGTTGCGATCTGGAATTAGTTAATATTAGTTTATGAGTTAGCATGTTATTTTTATTAGATAGAGCACCAGCACAGCACAAGGATACTAGGCGCAGGACACACTGGCAGGAGGGGGGATGGACTTCCTGGGGCTCCAGCTGTCACACATAGGTCAGGATTGACCTATTTGCCTGTAAGGGGGAGGGGTTATGAGGGAGGGGTGCTGGGGAGAAGTGGGGGGTGGTACAGGGCACGGTATGTTTTTGCATTATCTGATGTACGGAGTGGACATAAATTGGAATAAATACAGCAAATTCAATGCGGGATTAGATTTGGCTGAAGCACCAGAGGTTGAAGGGAATCTGAATATATTTTGGTTGTTTAACTGGTTAGGGCAATCACCAGATGTTTTCTAAATGGGTATCCGAATACTTACATTGAACGTATGTGGCTTGAATGATCATCTCAAGAGACAACGGGTAGCTACTCTCTTGAAAACTATGGGTGTAGACTTTGTGTGTCTGCAGGAAACACACATTGAGGGAACAAAGGGGTTTTTATTAGAGCAGTTGGGATTTCACTTGCTCGCATAGTCAAAACAGGGGGTGAAGACCAGAGGAGTGGCCATATTGTCAAAACGTAAGGATGTTACAATAAGGAAGAAGCTCGAAGATCAGTGGGTTGATGGGTGTTGCTAGAATGTTTGATTGATGGTGATTGGGTTACTCTGGGGTCAATTGATGGCTCAACTGAAGATGATCCTGATATTTTTGATTTTCTAGATTTGGAACTGGCCACATGAGCCCCATGTATTGTTCTTGCTGGGGATTTTAATATCAATGGGGCACAGGGATTGGGTTTAGATTTTAATGGGAGATATCAGGTCCGAAAGAAATGCCAGGCAATCCTCAGCCTCGCAAAGAATAATGCATTGGTCGATGTATGGGGAAGAATCAAACCTAACGATCATGGTTTTACTTATTATTCGGCTCCCCATAAGCTGTGTGTTAGGCTAGATTATTTTTTTGTATCAAACTCCCTTTTCTCAAAGTCGAATGTGGAAAGACTCCCCCGGATCATTTCTGATCACAACCCCCTGATTTTAACCTTAGCTGTAGGGGGGAGACACTAAGTTTCAGCACTTTTAAGCAGAAGCAAGAGCGGTTAAGGACGGCAGAACTAAACAGAGCGTTAGTAAATGCTGAAGAGAAGCTGGCTCATTGCACAATGTCAGGTGCACCGCTAGAGCAGGTGCTTATTAAAATAGCTAGGGCAAAAGCGGAGGCAGAAGAGAGCATAGCTATCAAGGCCTCTAAAATCTTTCTAGCAAATAGGGAGCAGTGCTATGAATTTTGTGAATCCATGGGCCGTACACTAGAGGTTAACTAGGCAGAAAGCTGCTACAGGTGTAGTGAAGGAGATTACAGATATTGCTGGGCGACTCCTCACGGACTCTGAAGGGATCTGTGAAGTCTTTAGACAGTTTTATCTCACGCTATATGACGAGGCACAGCCGAAAGACCCTTCTGAAATACAGGCATACCTACAGGATATTCCGGTCTCCACCCTTTCTGATTAGGATGGGAAGAGCTTAAATGCACCCTTGGAGGCAGAAGAGATTATCGCCGCCCTGTTAAGCCTTCCTTCGGGTAAAGCGGCAGGGCCAGAACAGATCCCAACTGAATTCTTTAAAACTTTCTGGGATACAATTAGTCTGGATCTTGTCACTACAATTCAGCAGGCACAGTCAGGGGCATCTGTACCAGATACTTGGGCAGGGGCGGACATAGTGATCATTCTAAAGAAAGGAAAGCCATCTGCAGAACCAGGATCGTACAGGCCTATCAGGCTTATGAATTTAGATGCGAAGATCTTTTCTAAAGTATTGGCACTTAGGTTTGCAAAGGTAATAGGGGCATTGGTGAGCATCAATCAACATGGTTTTATCCCAGGAAGAGGCACGACGCATCACATACGCAAGGTTATTACTTTATTCGATGCCATGGAAGTCCCGGGAGACCCGATGGCAGTTATGCTATTAGATGCCGAGAAAGCATTTGTATCGGGTCTCCTGGGATTTTCTATGGTCAATTTTAAGGCGCGCCAGCTTCGGGGAGGGTTTCATTAAAGCAATACAAGTACTATATATAGCTCCCACAGCTCAAATCAGAGTGAATGCAGGATATACAATGCCCTTCCAGATTAAGCGAGGTACGAGGCAGGGCTGCCCGTGCTCCCCACTACTCTTTGCCATGTATATGGACCCCTTAATTTGCAAAATGGAGCTGAATGATAGGATTCCCCCACTAGAGACTCATGGAGGACACTGTAAGATCTTGGCATATGCTGAGGACGTGGCTGTTGTTACCCCAGCACCCACAGAGGCTATAAGAGAGGTGAAGGTGGAAGCTTTGTGCTTTGGGCAGGTGCCAGGATATGCCTTGAACACCTCTAAGACACAAATCATTAAGAATGGGATTGTAGAATGCTCCGTTTCTCGTGTGGTACAATCTGGAGTTTACTTAGGGGTAAACATCACCACGGATTTGGACACCTTAGTGGAGATAAACATATGGCCAATAATTACTAAAGCCAAGAAGGATCTGGATAGGCTGCACAACCTTTATTTGTCTATAGTGGGGCGCACTAACATCGTCAAGATGATTTTTCTCCCAGTTTCTCTATCTATTTAGGACAATCCCGCTTATGTTTGAGAAAAAGTGGTTCACTATTTTAGAACAGCTGATAAATAGGTTCCTCTGGGCTCATGGCAAGACTAGAAGAGCGTTGAGGTACATGTCGCTTCCTAGGGAGAGAGGAGGGTGGGCCCTACTCGACTTGAAGTTGTAATACTGGGCAGCAGCCCTAAAATATATGACGGGGTTGTTAGGGGGAGCGGAGATAGAGATGGAGGATCCGCTAGGAACTGTAGCTATATGTGCATTGGTGCTGGGTGCTGAGGCGCAGAATGTCTTTCTGAAATATACTGACCCTAGCTACTTAAAAAAAAAATCAAGACTGGGATTGCAGCAGACAGTATCTGCATGGCTTTTATGAAAAAAATTGGATTGGGGAGATTTAATGCCTATACAAGATTGATTGCTAATCCTACACTCCCTCAGGAAATATTTTTAGATGCTGTTTTTGTAGAATGGGGGAGGCGGGGATTAATGAAGTTGGGAGATATGATGGGGATAGAGGAAATGAGGCAATTCTCTGATATACGGACAGTGTATGGCCTTGATTCAAGGAATTTTTTGAAATACTTACAAATTAGAAGCTTCTTCGTGGCTAAAAATGGTGGATCAGCTGAGTTCCGAAAGATCTCAATTTTGGAAATCATCCAAGGTGGAGCTGAATGCACGATAAAAAGATTTTATGCCAAGCTGATTGAAAGTAAGCAAGATGACCTAGAGAAATATGAAGGCAAATGGGTAGATAAGCTAGTGATAGGGCAGTAATGTTTTCACTTGTCGCTAGACCTGGTTCAGAGAGTTTTATGCTCAGCGGCCCTTCAGGCTCAGCATTATAAAACACTTTACTCATTGTATTATACACCTGCAAGGATAGCGCAATGGGGAGGAACAAATGGAATTAAGTGCCCTCACTGTGACAGTCTAGAGGCTGACATAGTACATATTTTTGCCACATGCCCACATTTACAACCAACCCAGGATTTTATAGAATCATTTTTAAGAAGGTCACTTGGAATATTAATTACATTAACGCCATCAACAATCTTGCTTGGAGTAAACAATGATGTCAGGCAGGCTCAATTTGGCTATTTCTTATTTTTAGATATTGCAGTTCTTCGCATGTGCATTGCCTCAGCATGGCTTGATCGACTCCACCCTACTTTTCATCAATGGTTGGCCAAACTCTTCTCGGTTTATAATCTTGAGAAGGTGATCTGTGCAAGGAGGGGTAAAAGGGGAAGGAATTTAGGGTTACAAATATGGGAACCTATAAACAAATGGAAGGAAAGCCAGCCTTAGTTTGCAGGTTTATCATTTATATATGTTTAATCAACATTTAAAGTCCTCTGTCTGCTTCAGCTTATGTATGCTTATGTATATGTACACTCATATGTATTTTTGTATAAATATTGATATTGCTTCTTTTTTATGTTCTATTGTGCCCTGCACAAAAAGGGGGAAAAATACTCAATAAAAAAAATAATTAAAAAAAGACAAGGGCCGATGTACTGCACACTCCAGGGGAGACCTGTAGGGCTTCAGTAGCGGAATCACCAATGCCTCTCTAGTGGTGTCTGGCAAGGGCCCCCTCTTTCCTGCCTCCGTATTCACCTCCACCAGTTTGGGGGTTAGTTCATCCATGTATGCTGTGTAGAATTCTTTGGGGAGCCCATCTGTGCCCATCTGTGCCTGGGGTCTTCCCCTTGGTCAGTGCCGTAATAGCCACCCTTACCCCGCACTGAGTGATCACCGCTCTCAAATGGTCCACATCCTCCTCCGCCAGGGTAGGCAGGGAAAGGTCCGCCAAGTAGTCCTTTATTTCCCCTACTTCCAGAGGCCCTGAGCTCTTGTAGAGCTGTTCATAATAGCCGCAGAACCTATTGGTAATGGCATCTTGATGATATAGGGATGATATAGGGAGTGCCTCTCATTGTCTGTGAGCTCTATGATGGTATTCCTCCCTACGGCTTGAGCTACCCAGCCGAGCCAGTAGCCTACCGGCACTATCCCGCTCTGTGCGCGTCCTATCCATGTAAGTCTTATAATGGAAGCACCTCAACCTTTCCTCTTGCACGGCCACTTCTTCCTTCCTCTCAAACAACTCTTGGCGAAGTTCTGGGTGATTCGGGTGGCGAAGTTCCACCTCTGGCAGTGCTCGGTCAGCCTGACTTAGGTCTGTGAGCAGCATGCGCCTCACCCCAATGGATAGCGCCATGTATCAACCCACGTGTCCACCAACCCCCAGTGTGATTGCCAGGCCTTAAACACCGTAGCTACCGAGTGTGCCGGGGTGTCTCTGAGTGATGGGTGAGATCGGTCAAGGGCTGGGTCAGCTATACAATTGAAATCCCCCCCATGATAATCAACCCTGTCAAATACGATGCCAGAGTCCCAGATAGTTGCTCCAGAAAGAGTCCCTGGTCCACATTCGGGCAGTAGATTTTTATGAGCGCAATATCCTTCCCATCCAGGCATCCTGTGACCACCACGTACCTCCCCACTGGGTCTATATAGTGGCCTGTATACTGAAAGGGGACCCCTGCCCAGATCCAAATGAAAACCCCTCTGGCAAACGCTGAATACGAAGTATAGTACGATTGCCCTCTCCATCTTCGATGTAAGGCAGCTCCCTCCGAAGCTAGTGTGTGTGTTTCCTGCAGCATTGCGATATGAATCCCATGCCTGTTCAAGTGGGAAAAAATATTGTAGCGTTTGTGCATAGAATGCACCCCTCGGACATTCCAGGAGAGGAGGGTATATATCTTCTGTGTCGATATCTCAGAGTAGCCTCTCTATCTCTGTCTGGCACCCGGGCCCCAGCTTGGCGCTCGGTTCTATATGATACCTGAGGAAACCTACGCTCTGTAACTCGTGCCCCCAGGAACTTATAGACAGCAGTGACCCAACATCAAACAACTAAACTTCCCCAACCCCCCTCCCCAGGACAAGTGAGAACATCTCCCCCATCCAAATTGCCCTTTGGCATGCATGGTAACAGTCAAGTACCCAACGTTCAGGTGGTGGCTAGAAAAATGCACAGCTGGAGGTAAACGATCTCCTCCGCCCTCCAGCTACCCGCATCCCACAGTACACTCTTGTGCCACCACTTCTGAGACCCCCATGCCCTCAAAGCAGTCTCAAGCTATGACACCCCACCCACTAGCTGAAGTGTCCATCGAAGGCTTGCGTGCCGTGGGTGATTCATAACAAGTAGTCCGCCGATCAAGGAGTCACATCTGGCAGCACCTGATAGCCTCCCCCACGGTGTTCGAGCTGCTGTCAGAGTCCGAGTCCCTCTGATCTTCTCCTGAGAGAGAGAGGTTGCTCCTTGGGCTCATCGCACTCAGGAAGACTATTGCTGTCACCATGCTCTCCTTGTCTCGACGGGCTTCCTCCATTGTTGGCTGGCCCTTGAGGTCCCCCCCCATTCCCAGGGGATTGTGCATGGTCCTTCTGAGGCTGTTCTCCGCCACTGCGTCTCCGATCTTGTGATATCCGCTACTCTACCCAGTCCCACACATCTTGAGGGGTAGTGAAGAACGTGGTCTCCCCTGTATGCACTATCCATAACCTAGCGGGGAACACCATGGAGTACGACACCTCCATTTGTTGCAGTTTCCTTTTTGCCGTGACTAAGGAAGCTCGCTGCCTCGGTACCTCCGGGAAGATCCAAACAATGCTGTTCTCTATTTTAAGCTGGCCCCGGCTCAGCACGTGGTCCCTGTCTTTGTAAAACAACAGGCCTGCCACAACAGGCCTCCGCAGTCTCTGAGGCTGAAGCGCTCGGGCAGGAACCCTGTGAGCCCACTCCATGCAAAGAATGGAGATAGGCCTCCTCTGTCACCTCAGTGCGTAGCCAGTTCTCAAAATAAGCCACCATATCGTTCATCTTGACATTTTCGGGCAGTCCAAGGACTCTTATGTTATTTTGTCTTGCCCTGTTTACTGCCTCCTCAGCCTGTTACTCCAACACCTGGACCCTTTTTTCAATGTCCGCAATTTTGCTTGTGGATGTGGGTACTTGAGGTTTCAGGCCGACAACATCTCCCTCCACTGTTGTTACTCAGTCCACTCATTTCCTGTGGTCTGCCCTGAGGAGGCCGATATCTTCTCAGAGCATGTCTATTTTGGTTTCTACAGCAGTCCACGAGGTTTCTATGGCCTGTGGTATATCCTGGAGCGATATGTCATCTTGGGGCACGATCTTGTCACTACGGGCCCCGGTACATGTGCGTGACTCCTAATTTTCTTTGCCCATCGACTCCCGCTGCTCCGCCTCCTGTCTTTTGTTGACTCTCCCCATACCTGGAACAGTGTGGGCACAGGCCAATCAGTAAAGGCACCAGTGGGTACCCACTCTGGGTTTATGTAGTCCTCTCCTGTGGCAAGGGCTGTCGAGTCCAAACACGAAGGGTGTGGAGCCCAACTGGGAGCATGGGGGCAGCGCAGCAGTGACACCACAAGGATAGCCGACAAGGGAGCAATCTCACCCGGCTCATGTTCCCCACTCTCCTTGAAAGCGAGGTTCGATCAATGTTGATGGAGGTTACGTGGCCGCTCAGTACGTCGGTAAGCGCAAAGCCCCCAACCCCGGTCCTTGTCTCTCGAGCCTACACCCCTCTCCCAGCCCACACCGGTGTGGGTGTCAGCTAGTCACCTGCCCCCTCCGGAGAGACCCCCCGCCCGAAGTTCAAAGTCGCAGTGTCCCGGCCCTCCTCACCACTCCAATATCCTCCAGCTCTCCCGCTGCTACCTCTCCTCACCACTCCATGGGCAGCAGCCCCCTGCTCTCCACCTGCTCTCCATCTCTCAAGTCAGCTGAATGGTGGGGGTTGCGATCGAAGCTGGGAAGGTCCGACACGCCTCTCAGTCCAAGGCTTAGGAGGTGGCCCCCCTCTGCTAGAGACACCGCCGGCTCCTCCCGGAACCTCCCAGATATGCAGCCAGTTCCACCCGGGCACCGCACTCCCGGTAGGCAGGTCCCTGCTCTCAGTCGGTGGCCCGCAGTACTACGCACACGGACCCTCAAGGGTTCAGGGCCCCTCTGCCTCCCCTCCTTGCTCCTTCACTGTGCGGAGCCCGCAGCACGTGCATTAGTTCCAGGGGCCGCCCGCTCCAAACTGGGGCCGGTTATCCGCCCGGTACCTGGCTTCGCAGCGGAGGTCACCCCTAGGTCCTCTGCACCATTTTCTCTAGCCACATCTCCCACTCCACCTCAGCCCGGTCACCGGCAGGTCCCGCCTCTTCATTCCAGGGGCCGCGAAGTTCCGCTCATCCAGCGATCCACCAGCTCAGATCGCCCCTCGGAGCCTCCTTGTGCAAGAGACAGTCGCCAGTTGCTCCCTCAAAATCGTAGCTCAGAGCACGGGCGCCATCTTGGCTGTCTCCGTGTTGCCTCCTTTCAGCTCGTTTCACGTCGAAGGTGAGCTGTTGCGCCCCGATCTTCAATTCCATCCTGCTCCCCCGATTTCCACCTGTCCGGGGGTGAGTTTGTTAGGTGAAGGGCCCCTCTAAATTGGGCAGGATGGGCTGTAATGGGGGATCACCCGCAGGAGCTCTGGTTCTGGCTCCCTGCTCCATCGGCGTTCAGCCACGCCCCCCACAGACTGATCCTCTGTAATGCCGTTGGGCACTTAATCTGGTGGACAGTGACAATTAGTTATGTTATGTTATGTTAGGAGGTTCTTTTAAAGCGCACTGACACCGTGAGTTTCCTGGCGCTGATTGGGATTCAGTGAGATAGCAGATAGAGATTAACCAGATTGGGGGAAAAGCCAAGTTTTGAGAGATTTACGGAAAAGGATGAGTGAGTTAGCAGATTTGAGAGAGAGGGGAAAAGAGTTCCAAAGTGTAGGAGCAAGATGTGAGAAACTCCGACCTCCAACCCTCACGAGTTTGAGGGAGTGGCAAGGAGATGAAGATGGGAGGATCTAAGATTGCGAGGGGGGCAGTACGGAGTGATGAGGGATTTCAGGAACCTAGGAGAAGGGCCAGTCAGGGATTTGAATACTATGCAGCCGATCTTAAAGGCTGCCCTGAGATTGACTGGGAGCCAATGCAGTTTGGCAAGGAGAGGCTTGGCCGACTGCCATTTTGGAATCCTGAAGACCAGTCGCGCCGCTTGGTTCTGAGCGATCTGCAGCCTGTAGAGCAAGGTTTTGGGCAGACCATGATATAAGGAATTTGAGAAGTCCAAGCGGGAGAGGACCAAGGCCAGGATGACTTGGAGCAAGACTTCGGGGGACAGGAGATAAGCGACCTTCCTGATCCTGCGGAGCTGGTGCATACAGGAGGAGACCACCGCCCCCACCTGGGCTTTGAGTGAGAGTTCGGAGTCGATGATAACTCCCAGACTCTTTACGGATGTCACAGGGGTGGGGGGAGGGCCAAGCCCTATGGGCCAGAAGTGTGGACCCCAATGGATGGAGCTCTTGCCTGGAAGAAGGAGCTCCGTCTTTCCAGGGTTCAATTTGAGCTGGTTTTGGCTCATCCAGAGGAGAATGTGAGACATGACGGCGTGAAAGTTAGAGACAGCGGAGGGGGTAGAGAGAGGGAAGATGAGTTGTAGGTCGTCAGCGTAGTTGAAGACGGTGACGTCCCACTGCCTCAGAGAAAGAAGGAGGGGGCGAAGATAGAGATTGAAAAGAAGGGGGGACAAAGAAGAACCTTGGGGGACACCACAGGTGAAAGGTACTTTGGGTCCGCGGAAGGTGCCCAAACTGACCGACTGAGACCTGCCGGAAAGAAAGGAGTGGACCCAGGCCAACGCCGGGCCCTGGAGGCTGGCTTGTTCGACACGGCGGATGAGAATGTTGTGATCCACCGTGTCGAACGCAGCCGACAGATCTAGCAATACCAGGGCCTGGGGGGGGGTGCCCTTGTCAGCATTGCCTCTCAGAGTGTCGAGCACGGCCAAGATGACTGCCTCCGTGGAGTGGCCGGGTCTGAAGCCGGCCTGATTGGCCTCCAGGAAGTTCGAGCTTTCGACGAACAGTGAGAGGCTGGCAGTGACATGGGCTTCCAGGATTTTGGAGAGATAGGGGAGAAGGGAAATGGGTCGGTAGTTAGCTGGGACCGAAGGATCAGCCCCAGGCTTCTTCAAAAGAGGCACAATAACGGCCTCCTTGAAAGAGCCAGGCACCGTACCCGAGGAAAGAGAGGAATTCAGCAAAGGGAGGATACATTCGGGGAGGGTCAAGCAGATGTTTCGTAAAATGGAGGGGGGACAACAGTCATTTGTTATACGGCCCCTGTATATGATATCTTTTGTTTGGTCTTCCAATTGAGTAAGCAATGGAGATACTGGGAAGCTGCTGCTGTGAAGTGTCACTCTGAAATGTTGCAGTCCTCAGAACAAAAAGACCGTAATGCTGCCTCTGCTGTGCCAGTCATGCCATCCCTTCCTTGCACTCACACATGTACAAGTTGCAAGGCTCCAGAAACATGTAGCATGCCTTTTGCGTGCATGACATGCACCAGAGAGTTTACAAATAGAATAGGCCTATATTTGGCAGTCTCAATGCCACAGAGTGGCATAATTGTGTTCATCAGCAGGGCATTGTCAACATATCCTTGCAACGTGCAGAACATCACATGCAAGTGCTATCAATGGGGCCAGTCGTCAGACTTTTCCTTCATCAGTCATAATTAGTAACTGTCTCTTGTAAGGTTTGATGGAACACAGCATTTAAGATTTGAATTGGTTAAACAGAGTCCAAGTGTAATACTGTGTTGGAAGACTGCAGATTATGCCGGCATCCAAGAAGCTGACAACTAATCATAGTTTTGGGGTAAGGGCACAAAACCACCACCAACTTCTGAATTATAAATGGGATTTTATGTTTATTGAGATCTGGGCTACCATGTAGCCTGATATCTCATCCAGTCTTGACCAAAGGTCCAATAAAGTACAAAACTTTCCTTTTTATAAATATTTTCCCCTATGTATCCATCTTTTTCTTTCCATACCAACCATCTGTAACTTTCCTACCCATGCATCACCTACCATCATTTCATTCACCTGATCACCCAGACATCCATGCATGTACATACAGCTATCCAGTGCTTAATTTGTAAAATTTGAAGTGCAGGTGCTCAAATCTTTGTCGGAGGCCACACCTACTTAACTCTGGCTCCACCCACTTCCTCCATTGGATCCACCCACTTCCTCCATTGGCTCCACCCACATCCTCAACTGGCACTGTGAAAAGACAGATGATTTTCAGCAAGGGAGGAGCCTTCCTCATAGTAAGGTTTTGATAGGAGGTTACCCTGCCCTGAGAAAATTTTGAAATAGATTCAATCAAAAGTGCATTTAAAGCACAAGTTTGGAATAAATTAGCTGAGATCACTAATGCATTGAAAAGGGACAATCACAGTGCTCTATGTGCTGATTTGAGCTAAAGGAAAATACTGGGAGCACTGCTGTTATCAGAACACCTGTGACCTGTCTACACCCCCTGGGTACAGCTGCTCCCTCTCGAAACGGTCTCTGTTGTAGGAACCTCTCTCCACACAGCCCCATGCTGCCTCTTTTGTTGAAGCATTGTCTGCTATAAGAGCCTCTCTAGTCTCTGCCTCTCTTCTCCTTGAGACCCCATGGAACCTGCTGCAGTGCTGCACCCCTTCGAGGCCCCTTCGCTTGCTCGGTCAAATGATAAATATATTAAAATAGTCCATTTATGTGGTAACCCGTCCCTCATATATTCTCTGCTGAGGCTGTGTCTTCACTTACTTACCCACTGTAAGTCTTTACACCATTGTGGCAGTGGCGCACGCAGACATATGCCCATATGTTCCTTTTGGCGCTGGGTGGTCACGGGCAGGAGGCAGCTGAGCTGCATGTCCTGCCTTCCTTTCAGTGGACTGCAGAGGGCTGCCTGCAGGCCTTCAGGCGCTGATGCATTAGATTGCTTGGGTACCAGAGCCACTACCACTGACAGCGAGTCGTCCTTAGTCTGCACCCCCCCTCTATGAGGCTGCGAGGCACCAGTTGTGTGACTGTTTGTACTGTCCCTCCCTATGCCCCCACCACGTGTTGCCCATACTGTGGCCTCAGTGATGCTGCGTGCCCCCCCCCCCCTGCGTTTTATTTGTTCACTCGAACTCCAAAGCCTAGCTAAAGCGAATTTCATCCAATTAATTTGAAGGCCCGCAACACATCTGTATTTCATTCAGTCCACAGAGCTGTGTTGTATATCTTTCTCATTCATTTAGTTTGCAAAGCCATGTTGCAACATCTGCATTTAATTCATGCATTCAGGTTTCTAGCTCTTGTTTTCAAATGTCTTTTTAAAATATATAGCACGTGTTACTACTCTAGCTTGCACTGCTGAGTAGGTGTTTGGAATATTGCACTCAAAAGGTACCAAGTTCATCCATACAAGGATTAAGGTTTCACAATCAGCCTTGCCAAAATTCAGGTGGAGCCAGCAGGTCACACACAGTTCTCAGCAGCAAGTGTCACGTCACTGGACCAGAATTCTGCTACCTTGATTGCTATAAAGACTGTCCAACATTTCCAATCTCTGTGCCCCGCAGCTGCAATTGAGGTGTCTGTGACTGTCCCATTCTTAGCTGGTGCAGAATACCAAATGTCCTGCTTTTTTTGTTTTTCTCGGGATGGTGCAGGCTGTCTCGCGGCGAACGGTGAGAAAACAGTTTAAGGGGGACAAGCAGAGGCTGGTGGTCTGTGCCCTGCTTGGCATAAGGGAAAACACTTGGCAACAGATGTCTCACCAGAATATAAGTATAATTTGTAGTTTACTCCACCTTTGTGGCCCAGCGTGCTCTCCCTGCACAATTCTGAAGGATTTTTGAGTCTGATTTTCAATTGCAGGCTGCAGCATTATTTGCATCGGATTCGGCGGGAGCGGGACATCCTATTCTAATCAGTATGGATGGAGTGGAGCTGCTGCCTCTCCCCCGGCCCCTCCTACGCCGGTGATCTTACAACCAGACCCGGCCTCACTCAAGTCACATCACATGACAGTGCTGCAGGTCATGCGGGGGCATATTAACACGGGCACGAGAATGGAAAGTGTAACGCAATATCTGCCTCACGTTCTTTGTGAATGGTCAAACACAGAAGATGAAGGGTAGCACGCACCGCCCCCCGAAGGCAAAAGGGCACACGCACGCACACCTAAATTTATAAACACTGCCCTTAGTAAAAATAAAAAATGATCCTGCGCCTGCGGTCTATCATGCCCTGCTCTGTCTCATCAGCGCAGCTTGATTTATTTAAACGAAAGTTATGAAACCATGATGATTTGGCCCCCGGCGCCGGTCTACCAATCAAGATCATAATGATTTTTAAAAAACGGACCTGACCAGTAATCACCATCACGGCTGCCAGGCCCTGCTGCCGGCCTCGCTCGCCCAGGTTGCCCTCAGTTGCTGAGCATTCCAGAGACCTAGGGGCTATAACGAACTGCAGCGCAGCGGCAGTAACTGTAGCCAACCTCACCTGTGTCGTTGCTCCCGAGTCCCGACTCCCAGGGCTTTAAGTGGGCCGGGTCTCAAGGGGTCTGAGCACCGGCAGTTTTTTTAAGGGGGGCTCAAAACGGGTCTCTATCGGGCTCTGTTTTGAGAGCTGGCACAGGTGGTCCGTTTTTTTCCCCGACTGCTGTGACAAGCATGTCACTGCAGTCCGGAAAAAAGCGCCAGGGCACAAAACAGAGCCGATAGAGACCGGTTTCGAGATAGCAGGCACATCGATTTGCGCTGCTCACACTGCTCACTTCTCACTAGAAGAAGTTACGGCATGACGTCATGGCAGCTGAGCGTTGTGGGGGAAGGGAAATCCTTTAAAAAGTCATTTTCTTTCTGGATTTCCCTTCTCTTTCTGAAATGCAACAGCAGCAACATTGTGGTAGGGTCACCAGGGCTTCAATTGGAACCTTTTTCAATATTATATGTAACAAGACAAGCATTAGTTGCAGCTTATTTAGCTTATGCAACTAATAACCATTGACAAATCCAATAGTCCTTACTTGTAGGTATGATGCTACTTGTTGTATCACATATCTAGATGCAATGACAGAAACAGCAAAATGCAAGTCTGGCTGCACACTATGCTGAACAGATTTTTAGCTTAAAATGTGTAAAGCCACGCCCCTAATTACACTGACCACGCCCCTTTGAGAGACCCCCTAGTTTTTTCATCCCACTTAAAGCCCTGCCGACTCCCGTTATAATATTTTCAAAGGGCGTGCGTTGGTTGAGGAAACTTGGAGGCTGCTGCCTGGTGAGGACAGAGAGGTGCGGGTATGCTGGGGCGGGCAGCGAAAATGCGCGCGCAATAATTTGCATACTCTGCGCAGGCTTCACTGCCTCTAGCCCCAACCCCCGCAGAAGACGACTAGCAAAGCCAGGCCTGCCCAACAACAACTACTGCTTGTGTCCCACCCACTGGGCCTCATCCGCGGCCGGAAGTAGTCTGAGGAGGAGGAAATAATTTCAATTGAGTTGAGAATCGATCGAATCGGACTCCGGAGGAGTCAGTGTCACGGTCAATCACGTGACGTCACAGACCGACACAACAGTAAGTGTTTGTGTTTACAATTTACATCAAAAAAGCATGCATGATGGATTCGAGTCAACCACAACCAGTACAGTCGGTATGACTCGTCGTCGGTAACTTTCTTAAACTTCAGGAAACATCATACAGCACTTGGCACCACAGCAGTAGCACAGTACACACGCTCTCCGTGTGTGCCAGTGCCACGCTCGACTAGGACATGTGCACTTCTTAATGCAGCGTGCCTCCGTGACTGTAGACCCGGCCCTCATAATTAGGTGCCGGTGCTAATCACCGGCAAGCTTCGGCTCAAATTAAGCCCTGCAGCTATCCTTCCATCTAAGCATTCATACAAATAGCTATTATTCCACCGACCCATCCATCCTAACTGCACCTATGCTCACATTACCTGGATGGTAGCCACATAATTCCACTACCCACCACATACACCGGCTCTACTCTATAACACAGAAATATTTACATTTACAACGCCAATAGCTCTAACTCTCGTTTTCCAACTGATCATTTCACTGCAAACAAAAACAAGCATTTGCAATGCAATGGGTCTCACATTTGCAAGAGTTTAAGCTATCGGCATTGTATATGACTGCCTTTTATTTATCTGTTTTGCAATTAACACATAAATAAAAAAACATTGTAATTGACAATGCTAATAGCTCAAAGTCTTGTAAATACGAGACCTATTTCCTTGCAAAGAAGCAGCAGCCATTGTCCCGGGCTGCTTGGAAAGTGAAAGCACACATGGCCCACTGAATTTTGCAGGAAAGCCTGTTCTGCCTGCAGTTGGAGAAACTCATTTGAAAACCAGCATTAGATTGTGCTGTGCAGCATGACGCATTAGTGTGCAACAGGTTCTGTGCGTGAAAACCAGCCATGTGGGAAACCAGCATTAAGGTTTGCTGTGCAGCATAAAACACAAGTGTGAACAAGGACCTGTGCCTTAAAAACAGCATTATGGAAAACCAGCATTACAGTGTGCTGTGCTGCATGAGACACGAGCGTGCACCAGGGTCCATGTATGAAAATTATCACTAGTGTCTGCTTTGTAGCATGCAAGTGCACCAGGGTCCGTATGCGAAAACCAGTTGTGTGGGAAACCAGCATTAGCATGTGCTGTGCAGCATGAGGCATGAGCGTGCACCAGGATCCGTGCACGAAAACCAGCTGAGTGGGAAACCAGCATTAGAGTTTGCTGTGCAGCGTGAGGCATGAGCATGCACCAGTATCCGTGTGCGAAAACCAGCCATGTGGCAAATTAGTGTTAGAGTTTGCTGTGCAGCACAAGACATGAGCGTTCACCAGGACCCATGCATTAAGACAAGCCCTGTGAAAAACCGGCATTAATATGTGCTCTGCAACGTGAGACACAAGCGTGCACCAGGATCTGTGCGTGAAAGCCAGCCATGTCAGAAACCAGCATTAGTTTGAGCAGTGCTACATGAGACACGAGCGTGCACCAGGATAATTGCATGAAAAATACCACTGTGAAAAACGAGAACGTTTGTACTGTGCAGCATGAGACATAAGCGTGCACCAAAATCTGTGAATAAAGATTAGACATGTGGAAAAGTAGCATTAGAGTATGCTGTGCAGCTTGCAACACAAGTGCACACCAGGATTTGTGTTGCAAAACCTGCCATGCTATGTAGAAAACCAGAATTCCAAAAGACCAAGGCAGCAGACCAGGTCAAGCACTCCAGATCCTATAGTTCTGAATTTAGGGTGGTGCAAACTACTTCCTACACCTGCTACCAATAGGTGCACCTTCCATTTTTTGTTTGCATATGTAGAAAACCAGCATTAGAATGTGCCTTGCAGTGAATGACATGAGCGTGAACCAGAATTCCTGTACAAACAACCTGCAACATAGGAAGGTGGCACCAGAATGTATGCCGTGAGCCACCAGTGTGCACCAGGATCCGTGTACGAACAAAGGCAGTAAGGCAACTAGTCCCAGAATGTGTGCTGCTTAGCCTGAGACAAGAGCGTGCCCCAGTATCTGCGTTCGCAAACCAGCAATGTGAGAAACGAACATCAGAATGTGTGCCAACAGTGTGCACCAGGAACCATGTATTACAAGCATTTGCAGTGCAATAGGTGTCGCATTTGCCAGAGTTTAAGCTATTGGCATTGTAAATGACAATTACTGTTATTTATCTGTTTTGCTAATTAACACATAAATAAAAGGCATCGTCATTTACAATGCCAATAGTTCAAACTCTTGTAAATGTGAGACCTATTCAAAGAAGCGGCCACCATTATCCCTGGCTGCTCGGAAAGAGAAAGCACGCATGGCGTACTGAGTGTTGCAGGAAAGCGTGTTGTACCTTCAGTAGGAGAAACTCATTAAAGAAAAAAGAGCTTACAGACTAAAAAAGATGTATAGTGTAACAAGTGAAGTAAAAGGGCCAGTCCTCATGGGAGGATACAAATGAAGACAAGGTGGTACTAAGGAGGGACTTACAAGATTATTAACGAATCAGAAGCCAGCATTTATGAAAGACAATGAAGCACGCCAATACAAAGGACAATGACACAAGCCAATGGCAAATACGGAAGGAGAGTGTGCGGGGCTTCTATTTCATGCTCCAATACTTCGTGCCACAGAGAACCGCATGTGCTGTACAGGCTCGACCTAAAAAAAACATTTTTATTTACAACGCCAATAGCTCTAACTTTCACAAAAGTTTGAGACGTATTGCGCTGCCAATGCTTGTTGAATTAGCCTGGACACAAAAAGATAGGGCAGCTGGTAAAATACCAAGTATGTTGTATGAGTCAAACTAAACATGCACTGTTATTCAACTTATTGTGCATGTTATATGTTTGCCATTAGCACCATGTAACATATTCATTATATGAAAATCAGAACACTTGCTTTCCCCATGTTAATACTTTGCTATCTTAATTGCCTTTTTTTTTACTTTTACCCTTTAATATTTCGCTCATTTTGATATCATGTTTCCCCTCATTTGAACCCCTGCCGTTGGTTCTATTCTCTTCCCCTCATGTTATTTAGTTACGATTCGATATGCTTCAGCAATAGTTTCTTTGCTTTCACAATGTTTATGAGCTTGATTGCTATTTCCATTACGATTCATTCTATATATTTCTGTCTGTCTCTCTCTTCGTGCAAAAGTTTCAGTTAATTTATCGCCAGAGCCGACTTTAGCATCCTGTTGAATCGTGTATCCCCTAACTCAGCCCAAGCAGTGATCAGCTGCTTCTGTCTGAACCTGCCCGGGCTGAGTTTCGTTTCCGGAAAGTGCCGAAGAGCAGGGGATACAGGATACCGTGGGGATACCACATATTACACAACATTGGCACTGCAATCCGGTGTTATTATGTACTCGGTATCAAAAGCGTTCCTCAAGAGCCACTGAGCAAAGCACAGTCTAATAATAGACTAAAACATAGCTTGGTGAGCTAGACTTATCGTGCTTGGAGTCTCTTGCCTAAGTGGTCATCTTCAATCACATCAGGACACACAACTTCAATTCTGCTTTATTTTCAATGCAATTCCAACAACATTGAGAGGTTTGTGTTGCAACTTCACTTACCATCATGATACTAACTTCATAAATATGGGACTCTTTTGAGATGAAGATAGGTCCTCTGCACCTCAAGATAATTTGATACATAACCATGACATTAATGCATGTTCACTGGGGATCGATTCTATGATATGACCCTGAACAGTGCCATGTTGTCTGGAGGTGCACACCATAGGCACTCTCCTTAAGGAACACAATTACCGAAGTCATATTGGTGGTAGTGGACTGATATGGTGGTAGCAACAAGACTGTGGTGGTAAGACATGCTTTTTTAATTGTCTTTTCCCGATGCTGGTCTACAGTAGGCATATAACGTGCGATTCGTCCCACCATACTTTACCTCCCTTTTGGCCCACCACAAAAAGGGACCATACAAAGTGTCTGGTCTTCACTGCGTAGTCATTATTAATTCTCAGATAACTCTCTCTTTATTTGTTGATGCATTGTCAACATTAGACCACCTTTATTAAACCAATCCAATACACATTGATACATTGGGTTGTGCAATATTAGTTTGCACCACAGGTTACAATTGTATTTACAATACAGGATCTCCAGAGCCTCCTTGAATGTGGGTAGTACCCGCAGGCCACAACCCATCTCCATTGCTTTCATTCCATTCCAGGTAACTACCTGTCGTCTATGCCCAAGACGCAACCCCCTGGTACTGCTTTGCGCCCTTCCTTGCGCACTAGCTTTCCACCCCCTTTCACCAAATTGCTTCTTCCAAGCATGGGCATCTCGGGTAGGGCCCGAGAGTCCAGGACTACCTGCAGGATGGCCCCCTCTCCCACCAGCCCGGAGCCCTCTTGATTGCCCTCCCTGTTCCAGGATGAGCCAGTCCCAGCCAAAAAAAGGAGTCCCCGTCATTTTTCTTGCCCGAGACCCCGCCACAGGGCGAGGAGCCAACTGGCGCTCTCGGCCTCCCCCCCAGCAGCTACTTCCCTTCCACATCTGGCGCTACGGCCTCCAATATAGTGTAAATGAATGATTCGACCCTGCATTCCTGATCACCAGGAGACTCCTGCAAATAACCATGTTAGTACTCTCCCCAGACTGTTATTGTCGGCTTATTTATGGCGAGTGTAAACCTGCTGCTAGGCAATGTACTGAGATAACCATGCCTCCCCAGCAAGTGCCATCCATAATATAGCAGGCATATATTTGATATCCTTTGGTTGAGGCACCAGCTCCCAAACTGCCCCCTTTTGCTAATCGATGACCTTTTTGCCCCGCATCACAACCACCTTCGAAAATTATTCCACCAGGTAACATGTGTGCAATTGATCCAGACCCTCTCGGCCCCCTGTATGGCGCTTTCCGACCACCGTACCTATACCTGACCCTTGATCGAAATTGGTGCCGAATAAGCGTAATCAGGCCTGCAGGACAGAGTACCTAGCCTATGTCACATCACTCGCCCATATGCACCATGAAATTGGCACTGCTAAACCATTACCGCTGCAGTATTGAACGCACTGCTTAAAATCAGATGTAAATTGCCAATGAAGTGCAGGTAATATGCTCAGCTCACTATTGCATATTCAATGACAGGACACATAGCAACCGTTAAAGTACTACCACACCGAACACAAACTCCTCCACTCTTGTGTGCAGTACTGAATGTTGGCTATCCTGGAGGTTCTGCCAGTTGCCTTCTGGAGAACATGTTACCGTCATATCAGCGCAGTGCACCTCCCACCATCATATGGAGAAAAAAGAAAACAAGCAGTCAATGTTTGGTGATCTACTCCTTTGAAGGTGCACTAATAAATACATAGTAGAAAGTACATTTTTTATAAACCCATGAACAGCTCCACAGCACTAAAGCTTTAGTTATTGTACACTCTGAAGCAGCTTAACCCCCAAGCGCGAGCTATGTAAGCACCCTCTGCATCACCCCACCCATTCTTAAATCACTCTTTGAAGGCACCACTCTGCATGTTTGGAATGCCTTACCCCCTGCAATAATTGCGCCTCCAGCATAGCAGCTATTAAGTTATTGATTCCAGCCCTGCCAGTGGCCCCAAGTCTAACCTGCTGAAGCCACCCATATGACATTCCACTTTTCATCAGCCAGCCCCAAGGCTCCCTATACCCTCAGCTGGCGACATCAGCCATACCCCCTTAATAAACTGGAACCCCGGTGTCATTAGACACGACTCAGCCATGCTGCATATTTCATGTCCTCCAAAAGACCCTCTTGTGCAGGACTTTTACTGGGCTGTACTTCTGCTCTCTGCCCAATGAATGTTAATTGTGTTGCACACCATTAGCCCTCACTAAAAACTATTAACATGAAAAAGGAAATAAAACTGTGGCCTTTGACCAAAGCAACCCTAATGATGGTTGATTTGCTAGCTATTCACATCGCCCGAGTATTATGCCACAAAATAAATCGCCACTCATTATGGGATGCACTTTAAAATGCCAAGGTCCACTCCGTGATAATTGTGTTGCACACTACCAGTCCTCCCCAAGGACTGCCGATGCATAAAAGGAAATGAGAAACTCTGCATATAAATATTTGGCCATTCAGTGTTTCCTTTCTCAAGTCCCCTCCATTAATTGTGTAATTCCTCACTCTGATATGCTGATTCCATTCCCCACATTACCTGTGGATTACCTCACATTTAAATTGCCACCAGATATTGGGATGAGTTTTATAATGCTTTCCCTTCCCCAGGCCCACTCTTTGCGAATTGTATTGTACACCATAAGTCCCTTACGAGAGACTGCTGTAGTTGAAAGCCAAAGAGAAGCTCTACATAAAATTATTTGGCAATTAGGCAAAACCCAATGGGTCTCCACCTTGTATTGAGATGAGCTGGGAGCTCCATGCAAGGAAAAATGAAGTGCTGCATAGCAGTGGTTGGCAATATGCAAGACCCAATGAATCTCCACATTTTAGTGGGATGAGCTTTTAAATTGAGTACCTTCCAAAGGCTCACTCCATGCACATTGTGTTGCACGCCCTCAGTCCTCGCTAAGGACTTACTGGCACAATTCCCCACATTGCCTGCAGATTATGTTGCAAATGAATATCAGGTATTATGTCACCAAAATATTTCCACCCGTAGTTGAGATAAGTTCTTAAACTGACATTGAAACCTCTTTACTACCTTAGCGGACTAATGAAACTCTAAAGCCTATGGCAGTGTACCCTGGGAAAATGGTCTAGTCATTGGCTAGCTACCTTAATGACGCACACCAAAAAATGGAGATGCCCCTGTCCCACCAACCGTTGGCTACCTCCGCACCCTAGGTGACTCTAATTACAATGCAATTAAGCCTGCAATCCATGGCCATTTACACTTATTGCACCAACGAACCAGCAGATGTGTGCATCTCTATGCATCCCCAAACCATAGTTTGCTACCCAATTCTTTCGGAATTGTATTTCGTGTTGATATAACTGCAACCAAATAACCCCTCATGAACTAATATTGAAATGGAACCTGAAAAACGACAGGATATGAACCTCACCTTTGGAGTAAATGTCAGATTTCAGCCTCGAAAACACAGTGACTTTTTTTCTCAGACTCTTCATTAATAAATCGTATGCCATCATATTGACTGCAACAAACAGGCAACCTTTAACTCTTACCACCGGTGGCACCTAGAACCCAATGACCGCATTATTTATTTATTTTTTATTTTTTTTGAACAGCCCCGTAAAAGCCTTACTTTCCAAAAGCCAAAATAATAATAATATTCCACCATCCTTTTACCCTCTAAACCAGGAGCTCTTTGCTGTAGATCCGGCATGAATGAGCAGATTAGCTTGCTTGTTTTGATGTTATGGACATTCCCTAAAGGGATGCCTTTACTCTGGTTATGGATTTAATTGCTATGGCAACAATTACACCACATCCTGGTGATAGCCCTTCAAAGATCAAGCCATAATCACTGACCGGCATTCCTAAAGAATCATGGAACAAATGCAGATACACACATGTTTCTTCCATCACTACTGCTGTTTTTAACTTCTGGTATAGCTGGCAATACCCAAGAGCAACACTGCCCACAGTATGCAAGGAAGTGACGCATGCACTTCCCAGGAAAAGAAGAATTGTCAAAGGCCTCCTACTTCAGCTTGTGTACAATGCAACACATTCTAAAACTTTAACAAGGAGAGATCCTGAATGCAGCCAGGCCTTTTGTGGTAGCAATTGCTATTTTCCCCTGTCAATGTGCCCTTGGCCCCGTCATGTGCATAAGCCCCGCTGAGGCAGCTTCCCGAGCCTCCACACAGACTCACCCGAATACTTCACACGTCTTTTAAAAGACCGTCTACGGGCTAACGGGGCGTTGTTGGGTTTTCACCCTTTCTTCGAGCCCCTGCATGTCCATTCTGCATATTGATGGACAACGGCAAGCTGGAAACTGACCAGCAAACACGACTGCGCCTAGGCTCCATCCAAACAAAAACTCCATCCAGCGCAGCAGCTCCCTCTCGCGCAACCACCGGAATCAATCAAAGAGGCGCCAGTACACGAGCGCGCTCCCCCACCCTGTACCTTGAAATGCAAAACCTCCATCATGATGTCTCAATATCCCTGCATCTCTAAAGAAAACCACCTTTCCCAATGACTCTAAGGGACATATATTTAGAAAGCACAGGATGCCTTGTCGTGTTTTGCATTACATGCCATACTACATTTAATTTACTGGCGTTAGTTATTGGAAATTGCCACCCCCTCAAGTTAATAACACCACATCCAACAACCCGCCTGCCCTACACCTCGGCGGTCGGTGCAAACCTGAAATATAAAATCATTTATAAATCAGTATCAAAGGGAAACTGCATCAATTTATTTCCATCTAGTAAAAGGCAAACGAAACACTGCCAACTCCGCCTGCTTTTCCTTTAAAAGTTCACCTCTTCGCTTTCTTAGAGAAAAGGTTACAATTAGCAGGCACACCCGACCGGAAGACTGAGCAACACGCGCTCCACTGTCCCATACAGCAATCACCAGCCGTTTGCACTACCCCTTAGTCATTGACCTATTCCTTAAATAGACTATCATTTTTAAACCTTTGGAAAAGGGAACAATGCATCCATTTCTAACTATTATTTTCAATCAACAAAAGGAAGTTCCACAGGCTGGCAAGCGACATAGCATAATGTTGTTCGTCCAAACCTGCCAACTCTGCTTTCCTTTTTAAAGTTCATCTCCTGACTTTCTTCGACAAACGGCGTTACAATTAGCAGCCACACCCGACACGGGAATTCAGCAACGCGCGCTCGAGCCCAGTCCCACACTGTAACCACCAGCCAGGAAAGTCGTTTTCGGAAATTAGTAATGCTTTATAAGAATTAAATAATTATGCGTGTAAACATATGATCTTGCCTATACAAACCGTGCACGAAGGGTGTAAAATGTTCACAGGGATACCTTCAAGGAGAATATTGTTAATTGATAACCGCCCTGTTGGCAGAAAGATTTTTGTGCAAACCATCAATGAAAACTTTCCATCTGATGAGAAGCCTGACAATAAATGACTCAGATCAGAGCACATTGTTTAAATGTATCGCTGAAAATCATTCTGACAAATATATTGCTTCCATGAACCTAATAACATTCTGAGCATCAATCCCAGTCAGGGGTTTATTTCATTACATTCGTTACAGTCAAAGGCAGTAAATTGTTTGAAAGGTTATTAGACAACATCTACAGATGTTTTACTGAGAATGCCCTTACATTAACATTTCTTTCATTTAAACAAAATAAACTTTCTTTTTAGCAATCACAAACAACAACCATTTACTTTATGTTCTGTAACTGATCTTCAAAAGGCAATGTGTTTGCTAACTCGACCAGGAGTTTTAACACTACATTTTCCCCCGATCCTCAAAGTGGTTGTGATTCCTGAATATGTTGCAGAATACGTTGAGCTTGCCATCTGTGCCCATGTCTCTCAATTTTGCGAGACTCCCTCTAACAGGAAAACAGACCAGCTGCACAAACTCGCAGAGGAAGCAGCGCCCCCCTCGCAGCTGCAAGCAACCAAAAGCAACCCGCCAGTAACTACCACTTCCGAACCAAATGAACAGACAAGTGAACACTAATTCCACCATCTAGACTACACCATGAGGCCTCCTCACCTGGGCAACAGCGAGACGACCAGCAACTTGCTTCTAGCTGCGACCCACAGCGCCCGAGGCAAGAGGACTGTAGTGTCCCGGGGCGCCGGGTAGCGGTCCAGTCTACCCGCGCCGACCGGGGCACGTCAGTGCTGACGCATGACGTCACGCGCAGAGAGTCTAAAAAAAAGAGGCGTGGCCGACAACGCTAGTCGGGACCACGCTGAGACTAAGCAAAGTGTCCCGTGCATTCTTTATGCGGCGGCGCTGCGTTAATCAGCGTGAGCGAGATCAGGCCCATTACACTGGCAACGAGGGCAACAAAGAGCCCATGCTGTGCATTGATGGTCTCCCTCGCATGCTGACACGCCTCTAATGTCCCGGCCCTCATTAGGCCCACGCTACCAACACGAGTTAGGCCTCCACAGGAGGAGTGCCCCCAGAACCACAAGGCCGGACAGAGGTGCCTCCCCAGAGCCCCAACAGCTGCCCTTTAAAGGCGCGGAGGAGTGGAAAAGAGCTCCCTGCCACGCAGAGCAGTGTCTCCAAGTACTGGTGCCCCGTGAACCTGCATCACCGACAGGTCGGAGCTGCCGGACCGGTGTCCCGTAAGAAGGAGGGTGAGCGGGCCCACGTCCAGGTGCCACGTGACTCTGCAGCTGAGCACAGGTCTGTGCAGCCAGATAGGCAAACTGGGAGACAGCAGGGGAAGAAAGCCAGCAAAAGGGGTGCCCCCACGTCATTCTGGCACGGAAAACAGCTTAAAATAGTACATCAGAGAGGCGGCAGCGCACGTGCTGCGACGAAGAGTTTTTCGCACACCCCAAAATGGCGTCAATTCCCGCCATCGAGCCATTCATAGTAGACGGGGCCCCATCATCGCTAGCCCCACAATGGAAAGACTGGATAGATCGCCTTCAAATCTATTTCAAAGGGGCGGGCACCACCAGAGAATGATGCAGGGCCCCGCTTCTCCACCTCAGAGGTAAGGACATCCACAGAATCTACAAAACCCTAGTGTAAGCCACGCCAAAGATGTATATCACCCTCCTCAAATCTTTGAACGCGCACTTCGAACCTATGGGAGCAAAGACTAGGAGAGATTCATATTCCGTCAAGCTAAGCAGGAGGCGGAGGAGTCACTAGATGCATTCCATGGGAGGTTGAAAGAGCAGGCCAGCACGTGTGGATTCCGCAATGAACAAGAAGAGATTAGAGGTCAAATAATTCAAGGGTGCTACTCCTCCAAACTTAGAGTCACTATTCTCCAAGAAGATGGCAAACCACTTGCGGACATCCTCAAGCTGGGGCGGACCAAAGAACTATCGCAGGCCAGAACCTCTCACATGGAAGCAGCCCTTCACTGGCCCATCAAGATGGTGCAGGTCAACGTGGCAGAAAAGGCAAATGCCGTAAGGCCAAAAGCGCACCAATACGCGGGCAGGAAACAGCCGGACAAGCGCAAAGAGTGCGGATGCTGCGGAGGCCAGCCCCACCACATGCTAGACTGCCTGGCGAAAGGAAAAAAGTGCAGCGCATGTGGATGGATGAAACACTTCGCAGCGGTATGCAGATCCACGAAGACCAAGAGGGAAGCGGCACATGCAGTGATGGAAGATCGAGACAGCGAAGATATGGATGATGACACGGGTGACTACCCGGTTCATTACGTGTTCGCAATCGACTAGCCACAAAGAAAGAAGAGACCTCTCCCGAAGTGCCGCATCAAGATCCATCAGCAGGAAGTGAGGGCCACCATAGACACAGGAGCATCCATTGAGTTAATGGCCCCCAATGTGTACAACCAGCTTAGTGCCCGGCCTCCCCTAAGTGAAGCCCATATCAGAGTGTTCGCGTACGGACAGAAAACACCTATCCCCCTAGTAAGGTGTTTCGAGACAGAGCTACAACACCAAGATCTGAAAGTACCCACCACAATATAAGTCACCAAGGAGGGCAGTGGCATGCTAATCAGTGGGCAATCAGGGGAGGAGTTGAAGCTAATATCATTCGCTATGGCTGTGCTAGAAGAAGAATTAGACTCAATAATGGAAGAGTTCGGGAAAGTCTTCAAAGGTATCGGGTGCCTGAAAGGGAAAGAAGTCTCCCTTTACATTGACCCATCAGTCCAACCTGTGACATTGAGACACAGGCGCATCGCGTTCCACCTGCGGAAGAAAGATGAAGAAGAGCTGGAAGCGTTGGAAAAACAAGGCATCATCGAAAAGTTCAGTGGGCCCACCCCGTGGGTATCTCCGATCGTGATAGCTCGCCAGCCAAAGCTGCCAGGGCAAGTCCACATTTGTATGGACATGCGCCACCCGAACGCAGCGGTGAAGAGGGAACGACATCTCACTCCAACCATAGATAACATCTTTGAAGTGTTAAACAGCGCACAATGGTTTTCGAAGATGGACCTCCGCTCCGGGTCTCATCAACTACCGCTCCACCCGGATTCCCGCTACATAACCACCTTCTCCACGCACGTAGGCCTCAGGCGATACTGGCGCCTAAACTTCGGAATCTCAAGTGCCGCGGAGGTATTTCAGAATACCAGTCGAGAGGTGCTCAGGGGACGACCAGGAGTCCTAAATGTGAGTGATGACCTGTTGATTAATGCATCATCAATAGAAGCACACCACCAGAGACTGAGGGGAGTCCTTCAGAGAATCAAGGATTCGGGCCTGACCCTGCACCGCCAATTCTTACAAAACAAAATCAGTTTCTTTGGATACACCTTCTCAGATCAAGGA
This sequence comes from Lissotriton vulgaris, assembly GCF_964263255.1. Taxonomy (NCBI): domain Eukaryota; kingdom Metazoa; phylum Chordata; class Amphibia; order Caudata; family Salamandridae; genus Lissotriton; species Lissotriton vulgaris. The sequence continues at coordinate 1,378,159,352 of NC_141687.1, read as the reverse complement.
ATAGCACCGGACGCCGAGAAAGTGAAGGGACATTCAAGAAGCTCCAGCCCCATCCAACATCTCAGAGTTGAGAAGCTTCTTGGGCATGGTAAATTTCTGCGGCCACTTCGTACCTGATTTATCTAACATCACAAAACCCCTCAGAGAACTGACAAAATCCACCACCACGTGGCAATGGGGCCAGGAGCAGGAGCAGGCATTCAAAGCCACGAAAGCCGCCCTGTCAGCAGACACAACACTGTCCTATTTTGACCCCTCCAAGTTCACCAACGTCGCTGTGGATGCTAGCCCCTACGGACTAGGGGCTGTGCTAAGCCAACGACAAAGCAATGGAGAGTGAGCACCCATCACCTACGCCAACCGCTCCCTAACGAACACAGAGCAGAGATACACTCAAATAGAGCGGGAGGCAATCACAATCCACTGGGCCTGCCGGCATTTCCATGTCTATCTATATGGCCATTCCTTCACGGTATCTACAGATCACAAGCCTCTCATTCCCCTGTTTCAAGGGTCAGTGTCGAAACCGCCACCGAGGATTGAGAAGAGGATACTTCAACTACAAGGATATGATTACACGGTGGAGTACAAGCCCGGATCGACAAATCCAGCAGACTACCTCTCAAGGCACCCCCGAGCGGCAACCAAGGCAGAGAAGGAGGAGGCGGAGGATACTGAGGAATACGTTTGGATGGTGTTGGAAAGGTCAAGACCTCTACCCATGAGTCTGAAGACAATCGTGGAGGCCACCCAGAATGACGAGTGCCTCTAGCTAGCGGCCAAAGCTATCCGATCTAACAACTGGCATCCCATTCAAGCCACTTTGAGCAAAAGGACACAACAAGCCAGATCAACACTCGAGGGTGAAGGATGAACTGTCTGTTGACAGCCAAGGGTGCCTACTACGAGGACCAAGACTGGTCATGCCCGCCAGCCCAACACAACAGGCGGTGGAACTGGCACACAGAGGAAACCAAGGCATGGTGAAGACCAAAAGCCGACTAAGAGCCAAGGTGTGTTTTCCTGGAATGGACACGATGGTAGAGCAGCTGGTCAGAACATGCTCCTGGTACCAAGCAGCGGGCCAACCGGATCGGCCTCACCCCGTCATTAGGGAGGACAACCCACAGAGGCCGTGGGAGTGCGTGAGCGCGGATTTCGGACACTTCCTGATGGGTGCTACGCGTTGGTGATAATCGACGACTTCACGAAATATCCTGAAGTGGAGATTGCTGAAAATCAGACGGCCATGGAGGTCATCACCAAGTTTGAGAAGACAATAGCCACACATGGCATCTTCGAGGTTGTCAAAACAGACAATGGCCCCCCATTTCAGGGGAAGGGATTCGCAGACTACCTGAAGAGCTGGGGGATCTACCACCAAAAAGTGACCCCACGCTGGCCCCAAGCCAATGGGGAAGTGGAGAGGTTTATGCGCACGCTAAACAAGGCAATACGCATTGCACATGCGGACGGATCACTGCTGGAGAGAGCCATTTATAGCTTTCTGCGAGAATACCAGTTGACCCCACACCTCACAACCGAAGCAGCGCCGGGACCAGCGACCATGGTCCGAGTGATCAGTGACACCATCCCCAGTCATCCAACCAGAGAAGACCCTGGCCAATTGAACTCATTCCAACGACCAAGCCAGTCATCGGCGTGGGGCCAAAGAATCTGACATACAGGCCGGAAACCAGGTTTACGTCAAGGATCGATATCCGGGGAGAAAATTCTGGCTCTCATTTAAACACAGGCCATGGACTGTCCTCCGCGGAACTGGCACCATGGTGACTGCTCAAAGAGGCACCGAAACTGTCACTTGCAACATCTCTTTCTTCTAAAAGGTACACGCCGGGACGCCACCTACACCAGGACCTGCCCCTATCAGAGTGAATGATAGCCAATCCAGGGGTGACGGCAGATTGGAGCCACCGGAGAGGTACGTCCACGAAGAAGAGGACCTGATGGACCAAGACAATCCACTGCCACCCTGACAGAGAAGAGCCCCCTAAGCTCTCCGGCTGCCGACGGAGAAAGTAATCCACCTCAGAGGGCTACACCGCCTATGCCCCTATTCCGCGGAGAGCAGTCCAGATATGAGTTGCGTAGAAACCCAGCACCCTCCTCCCAACTGGCGGACTTCCTGGTGTGATGGTCCGAGGACTCTGAACTAGAGACTGGTAACAGATCCACAGTTTTTCACTATGTTTGTATATGTGTTTTGTTTAATAAAGGTTAGAAGGAATGTAGTGTCCCGGGGCGCCGGGTAGCGGTCCAGTCTACCCGCGCCGGCCGGGGCACGTCAGCGCTGACGCATGACATCACGCGCAGAGAGTATAAATAAAAGAGGCGTGGCCGACAACGCTAGTCGGGACCACGCGGAGACTAAGCAAAGTGTCCCGCGCATTCTTTATACAGCGGCGCCGCGTTAATCAGCGCGAGCGCGATCAGGCCCATTACAGGGACAAAGAGGGCTTTGCCCTCGTGCTCAGACCTCTTATTCCTTTCCCTGGGGGATGCTGCCTGCGCACCTAGGTGACGCACTAAGAGTTCACCCTACCTCCTCATGTTTGCTGTTGACCACTCCCCTGTGAACTGGCCCAGCCTCTTTCTAGCAGCCTCTTGCATGAAATGCCACTAAAGGCCCCCCTCCCCTAGACGCGGGGGTGCCTGTCATTACTGGCTTTTAAAGTGGCCTTCCAGTCCCCTTCAACAAAATCCTTCTCCCATCCCAGTGTTACATGGGTGTCTCTTGTGTATACATTTCCTCTGAGCAGAGCAATTGTGTGGAAAAGTGTTCCCTGCACCTGACAACAATGTGAATAACTGCAGGGCTCCTTCAGTACATACCAGAGATCCTTTGTAGTAGGTCAGAAATTCGGGTGTGGATGAAATGAAACAAAGGCCCCATTTGCAGTTCAGGAAGGTTCATCTGACATTTTGTGGCCCACTGTTCACTTTAAGAACCACCCCCATAGGTTAACAGGCAGTTAAAAAGGGCAGTCTCCTTTCTTTTGTACCCATGTTTCTAGTCTCCTAGAACAGGAGACTTTGTGCTCCACCCCACCTCCCTTTTAATGTCTGACAGCAGATACTTTGACTGAACCCATCTGATTGAATTAAGGCAGGAACCACCAAGAACTGGTTTAAGAGCTGACTGTTCTAATGCACATACATTACCTGCAACATTGGCATAGTGAGGGGACAGAAAATTCCAGCCAAGATGGCAAGGTTTCTCTACAAGAATCTGTGGAATCAAAACGAGTGGTGACTGGGAAACTCTAGGTCTTCCCAGGTTGGTGAAACTACCGTCAATTCCCCTTGCCAGGTTTGGAAACAGAAATCTCGATTTTTACCGGCCTGCCTGCAGATGATGCTTCAGCTCGCTTCAAAGCAGAGAGCTGGCTGACTGCTCAGGAAGGGCAATCAAGGCACTTTTCACAAATTGAATGCTGCTAAGAAGACAAAGGGCTACAAATGAGCTGAGGAAAACTGTCTACTGTAACTCTGGAGAAAACTCCTCTGCTCTGCCAAAAATGAGGCCTGAATCCCCTAAAGTGTCCCCGCAGCATGCTTTGGAGTATATGGACCTTGAACCAGAGGATGATGTGGAACTTGACACAGCATGAATTCCTACAAAATGATCAGGAGCTGAGAAGCATCAGCGGGCTGGGGAACCCTGATCTTATCCTGTGGTTTTCCATGAAAAAAACAGAATGTTAAAGGCTCATAGAGTGGACGTCAACCATTAAGAAATACTGCCTCAATGGGTAGTGAGCATATGTATTGTTTGGGTGGTGGGGATATGACTGTAAAAAAATAAAAAAATGTAGGGGCATATTGCCAAGGGGGCGATAGGCAATTATCGCCGATTTAGTGGCCGTTTTCGGGCGCTAAGCGGTGATAGTTCTATCGCCCTATTATCAAGCTGTCGCTAACTTATGTTAGCGACAGATTTTAGGCGATAGCGAGCGGTTTGGGGTCCGCTTTGCATGTCAGCGATGTTTATCGCTAATGACATGCAAAGTGGGCGTACCCAACCAGTTAGCGACTGAAAGCAGTCGCTAATGTCGCTATCGCCTATTAGCAAGCAGGCGTAGCGTTGGAAATATTTGCGCTAAGAGCGAATATCTCCAAATACTAACACCTGCCCAGACCAATTCTTCGCCATGTTATCCAATGGGAGGTGGATTACATGGCTAAGAGCATTTTGGCACTAATACGTGAATATCGCTGTATTCTCAGCGATATTCACGCATTTCGCCGCTTTCGCTGCATATTTTGGCACAATGGAGAAAAACGTTGCTAATAGCATGTTTTCTCCGCTAACATTTCCAGAGATAGGCAGCGATAAAAAAATCGTCGCTAAGCCTATTTACCGATAAATATCGCTGCTTGTTGGTAATATGCCCCATAAATCCCTAATTGTAAAGCACAAACTACTCTCCCTTATGGGTCTCAAGGTGCTAGGGGCCGTCGTGGAAATTAGGTGAGCTATTGCCCAGAGTCAAATGGTGCTGAGGTGAGCCGCGTCCGGAGCCGGGGATCGAACCTTGAACCCTGTGATCCGAAGTTAGCTGCCCTGGCCGCTGCACCACACCTCTCCACTTATTATTGGATTCAAGGAAGATCCCAAAAGGCAAGATATCCCGGACAATGAGGACTGTCACTTAGAAACAACTTCTTTTTCACCTGTTTTTTCTGCCTCTGTATACCTAAACCAGTGTGTGCAAGTGCACCTGCCATAGAACAGAACCATGTTCTCTGGGCCATGCAGAGACAGTGCAATCCCTGCTCAGTAGGCCATGTCCATTGCAACTGCATCCACAGCTGCACTTCTCTCTTAACCAACAAATACTGCAGGCACTGATTGTGCTATCACAACTAAAATGTACAAAATATAATGCACAAAGGGATATATACCACTATGTGGAGATGGAGCCACTCACTCATTAGAAAAAGAGCATTGATCGGCATTGACCAAGGTAATTTTGTCTTCCCATGCAAATCAGACTCTTCGGGAGAGTACCAGGAACTACTTTTGCTTTACAGTAAGAGTACCATTGAGAACTGCTCCAAAAGAAAACCAAAAGCTATCCTCCAAACAAACACTAGAATATTCCTTGAGTGAAGAATGATAACTGAATCTCTCTAATATATATATATACAATATTAAGTTTGTGTGAATGGAAACATACTTGCTCTATTAAGACAAAGCACCAACTAAACACCAAGTTATTAATTTCTATTACATGTGTATTCACATCTGAATCTTTAACCCCACACTACTTCCCTCAGAAAGAATTGGACATATATACTTCACTGCTGAAAAGGAAAAGTGCTAATGAGATGTATTTGAGGCTCGGCGTCTGGGCTCAGTAGCAAAGTTAAGACCAAGGAAACTAGTGGAAAACAGCTCAGGTTGACTACCTATCACTGTAAAGTCCTACCTGCAAACGGAACCCTGAAAAGTTTAGGACAGACTTGCAGTTTTGGAGCAGTGATTCGAAAGGGAGAACGTTATGGTGGTGCTTGAATGATATGAGTGCAATAATGTTTAAGTTCTACCACAATGGTCCCTTAAACAGTTTCATTTCGGTAGAACTTAGGACCCTACTTATGAGCCGGTTTGCAATGCTCTTACCCCATGAAATGAGGTACAAGCATGACACTACCCTTACATGTGATTTATGAAGCCATGCATGGCCACTTTGAGTGGCCCTGAGTTTCTATATAAATCTGGAGTAAGGCAACGCAGTGCAAACCGCTGCAATAGCTTACTTTGTCCTTGGAAGGCATTCCATGGGCTTTGTCACAATCCCCTCCTGAGCCCTCTCTGTCACAACACCTTCCTGGGCCTCTTGAATAGTGCTCTATAGCAGGGCTTATGTTGTAGTAACCCTGTGGCACTTTATGGCATGCTATGATACCATGACTGATAGTCCCAAAGACCTGTAATTCCATTGCACTTGAATTCCAGGAAGCTTCCTCTAGAAACCTGCGAGCCAGTCACACACCTTGCTCCAGCAATTACTAGGTTCTTGGTGTGTTTTTCCATTGAATCCTTGAAAGTTTCCCCTAGAATCCTGTAAACCAATCGCAAGCCTTGCTCCTGTTGTTACTGTGACCTTGCTGTTGTTTTCCATAATGCACGTTAGAGCGAAAACAATACATTTGTTTCCTGGGATTTGGTTCCATTCATCAAGATGAAAATTCCCATTCTGTAAGGTCAAAGCAAGAGTACTAACGTGCTTTCTTCAAAGGATCGAGAACCTTCTTGACAGCTGTATCCCCCACTTGCCACATGTGATTACGCTATATCTATTGAGCTTTCAAGAGGTTATATAAACCCCACCCAACCATTTGGAACAAGTTTGTATGTAGAGATCTGTTATTGCACAGATGGTAACTGCTTCCTCTTTTTATTTCCAGTGCATTGCATTATCACAAAACCAGAGGTTCTGCTCCATTGTATATCTACCTGGCAAATGTAGAAAGTCTCAGAAGTGACAAATCCAGTTACACAGTGTTGCGCAGACACTGAGTAGATCCAATACCGTAAGTCTCTCTTTTCTTATTTTATCCCAACCCCCTTCCCCTCTGGGGCTGTGTGTGATCTAAGGAGTTTGGTCCCTTGATCTCGTGTGGCTCAGAGAGGGCTAGGAGGTTCAGCAATGGTTCCAGTGTCATCTCCACAGTTGGGACCAGGTGAGTGTATGGCAGAAGACCAAGCCTTGCATGCTTCCACTGCTCAGATGACATAGATGACCTGATACTCTTTCAGGATCCTGGCCCCTGCCCATGGACACTCCAAGTGGTTCAGATTTGGCAAGGGCTTTAGTAGATATACTGCATGAAGTTCAGTCCTTGCAGAGGGAAAATCCATTTCTTGGGGCAATATTGGTCTCATGTCACGCTCGCCCCTCACCATGGTTATTTGAGGTGAGGCCTGGGGTGGTTCACAAAAGCACATGTCCCATTCTACAACCATCGCACTTTAGTAATTTGGGAAATCTATCAGGCACCCCTGCTACCTGAAATGCTAATCCTGTTTGTGTAGCAGTCACCACTCCAGTCCCTGTGTCCTTGACCCTGCCAGAATGATTCTTTGGGTATAGTAAAATTTTGATGAATTCTGGAGCCAGCCTAGTTGTAATTTCTTTGTAGACCAGGAGCTTTTCCCTCTGATACTGCTAGAATAGCCTTTATCATATCCTACCTTGGGAGTACAGATGCTAGTTGGGCTATTCCACTCATTGAAAATATTGATCCAGTTTTACATGATTTTGGAAGGTTTAAAGAGGATGACTTGAAGAATTTCCTGGCTCACATGGCAGATGTTTCTTCAGATTATTCAAATTTCATTGACTTAGTTGTCAGGCTTAACCATAGTTTAATGGAATGCCCTTGAGGGGCACCAGGACTGCTAGTTCTCGATCTGAGAGGAAAGAGACAGAGTCTATAAATCAGGACAATACACAACCTTCGCAGATTGGGAGCTTACACAGTCACTTGACAGACAAAGAAAAAGAAAGCAGAAGAAAAATAAACCTGTGATTATATTGTGGTAAAACATGGCATTTTGTGTGGAAATGCTCTACTAAACCGAATGAAACTCGGAATGCCAGTGCCTTGAATTCTGACATAGTGCTGAAAATGTTAGAGCACCCAGCTAACATAGGGGTCACTCAGTTCGGTGTGATTCTTGAACTGGCCCCCATTTCCCTGGCTAATACCTCCCATAAGGTTCCATAAAATGTAACAATAACAGTTACCCTTGTCAATGCATTGCAACAGAGGCAGGTTTTATCCATGCTCATAGATTCCTGGGCTACAGGAAACTTCTTAGATTTAGGCTTCTCCAGTTCCTTACAAATCCCACGGTTACAAAAAGTGAACCAGAACCTGTGAGAGCTGCAGAAAGCTCTGATCTCTCTTCTGGGATAGTTGTATGCCAAACTACTCCGCTATCTTCAATATATGAGAAAGGGCATACTGAGACCTTTACCCTTGATCTCATTGTCAGACCTACCTTTGGAGCTTTTTTAGGAATCTCTTGGCTTCAGCTGAACAATCCTGCTATTTACCGGTCCATAATCTTGTTACATTGGAATCCTGTTACTCTCTAGCTCATTGCTTTAATAACACTGAGAAAGTTCTATCGCTCTTGAATTGTGCGGCCCCTAAACCATAGCCTTTCATCCTGCTTCCAGTAGAGTACCAGGACTTTCAAGGCATCTTTAGAAAACAAAATGCTACACAACTACCTTCTCTCAGGGAAATTGGTTGCTGCATAGACACTCCCCTGCCATAATTCTTACTCTCACTCAGAGCCTGGGACAGAAAATTCTCCTTTTGCCAAATTGGTTAGAAAGAAGGTAACTTTTGAGTGGTCACAGGAGGCCAATGATGCCTTTCACTTATTCAAGGAGAGATTCACCACGGCACCAGCACTCAGACATCCAGACCCTCACAGTTTTCGCTTGCAGAGGCGGAGGCCTCCCAGGTAGCTGTAAGAGGTATGTTATCACAACATGGCAACACAACAGAACACATGTATCCAGTTGCCTTTTTTATCAAAAGATTATTGCCAGCAGAACAGAATAACACAGTTGCTAAACTAGAGGTATTGGCTATTAAATTATACTTTCAAGAATGGTGACACTGTCTCATCCAGACAGACAACAGATTAAGGATGATCTCCTATCTAGATGGGGTTACACAAATCAGGATGCTTTGGGACAGACACCACAGAACATTGTAAGCTCAAAGCATATCATATGTCTCTGCAACCCAGGAGTCCTTCTTGAATAGCGTTAGGCAGATTATGAGTCAAGAAGAAATAGACTCTGGGTTAACTGAAGAAGATAATCATGTGCACAATGATCTTCCTTACCATGGCACCACCTTTTATGTCCCGACGAAGAAATTGAAACAGGAACTCTTAATCTGGTGTCATGACACTTCTTTAGCAGGTCATCCAGGAATACAAATGTCAGCAATGGGTTTGGTCGCCCATATTGTCCAAGGAAGTGCATGACTACTTTCAGACCTGCCTAATATGTTCTCAAGACAAGACTTCCCATTCTGCTCCATCAGGTTTTATACGAACCTTGCCAGTGCCCACACATCCTTGGCATACCATAAGCATGAAATTTATTACTGTCCTCCCCAACGTTAAGGGCTATACAACCAGTTGGGTGGTATTAGATCTATTTTCCAAGATGGCACATTTTATTGACCTAAAAGAAATACTTCGGTAACAAGACCTTCCCAATACTGTTTATTCAACAAATCATGTAGTTGTGCAGACTCCTCTTGGTCATCATTTCCGATGGGGGCAGAAATTAAGTTCTAGGCCTGGGTGGAGTATGAGGAGTGTTACTCTGCAGAACTCTGCAAAATGCCGGAAAAACTCTGTTGCACTCCGCAGAGTTCTGCCAGTGGCAGAGTCTATTAAGTCGCGCTGATCGCATTGATTTTTAGTGCTGGGAGTTTGTCCTGCACTGTAAAATCAGGGCAATCGGCACTACGTGCCACACCAGAGGGTGCTGCTGCTTTGTGCCGCAAGAGTAGGCAGTCTTCTCTTGTGGCAGCTTTCTCAAGGCAACCAGCAGAGTACTCAATCCGAACAGGTGCAAACTTATCGTGGCCACCCGTGTTGAGAAATCTTGCTGACGGGAGGTCTAGCGCACAATGTTTTCGTGCAAGCACTCTTAAGGTAGCAAACTCCTCAAGAGAGAAAACTCCGCTCTATGTCACTTCACGGAGGGCCATATGTAGGTTGCCAAATACCGGTTGGTAAAGTCGAAATTCAGTAAATTTCGGCTTTACCGACCTGTATTTAGCCCTGTGCGATGTACGTATTACCGAATGCCATCGGTAATAGCGAATCGGCAAATCATTATCGATTCCTTATTTACCGATCGGTGAACTCCGAAACAAACAATACCGAATCGGTAAATAACAAATGGGTAAATGCGATGTAGCAAAAATCGGTAATACCGAATTTGACCAAATTTTGTATTAACAGTTCGGTATTTACCACTGATCCTGAGCAGGTGGTAATCAGGTGAAGTGCTTCAAAACAGCCCCAAAATGCAACAGTGTGCACACAATGGCGGGCCTCTACTTCATAGCAAGGCGGATACATTTGAGAGCAGCAGGAGTGAGGATTTGGAGACGTGAAGAGCGGGTGTACAGACTGCACATCACATTGTTCCAATTGACTGAACCAGAAATCCGTGAGAGGTACAGGATGCACCCACACACCATCCTTGACCTCATAGGGGACCTGAAACCATATCTTGAGCATCAGACACCAAGGGTGTACGCAATACCCACCCATGTCTAGGTGCTCTGTTGCCTACACCTCCTGGCATCAGGAAGTTACCAGGGTGTGATAGCCATAGCAGGTGGTGTGTCACAGAGCTGTCTATCCCGTTTTTTCAATACCTTCCTGGATGCCATGATGGACCGAATGCATCGTTACATAACCTTCCCCAGTACACAGGCGGAGCTGCAGAAGACCAAGCTGGATTTATACCAACTGGCGCAGTTCCCACACATCATTGGTTGCGTCGATGGGACCCACATACCAATCTGCCCACCTGCAGCAACAGAATACATTTACTGCAACGGCAAATCCACCCACTTCATAAATGTGCAGGTGATATGTGATGCTAAGTTCATCATATTTGACATTGTGGCCACATTTCCAGGGAGTACACATGACTCGTACATATTCAGGACCAGTGGTATCCATACAATGCTGGCTGCTGGTGAATTCGGAGTAGGATACCTACTAGGTAAATCAATGTGACACACCCTGATGTATACCGTGGCTCAATCTATTGGTGACACAAATTAATGGCACTTTCTTTTGCATTTAGGTGACAGCACATATGCCCTCCGGTCTTACCTACTCACACCATATCTCAACCCATCCACCCCAAGGGAGAGGAGATACAATGTGGCACATTAGAGCACACGCAACATGGTGGAGCGCACCTTTGCACAGAATGCTGGGCATGCATCTTACCTTGTTTCCTTGCAGCTCTGGCAGAGCTGTCTGCGTCTCCCACACCACTCACACTCTCCGGCTGGAGGGTGGACTCTACCATCAGTTCCAGTGGTGTTGGTGCAGGTGCTGTGTTCTTCCCTCCGCCAGTTTTGCCAGCCTGCCTTTGCCTCTCAGCTATCCTTGCCTTCGCCGTCTTCCTGAGGTCGTACCACCTCTTCTTGATGTCCTCAATGGAACGCTGGGTGACACCAATTACATTGATTTTACTCTGTATGCCACTCCAGATCTGTCTCTTCTGAGACTCGGGCACATGAAGGGACTGCTTCCCAAACAGCTTGTCATGGTCCTGACTCACATCCTGAATTAGTACCTCCAGCTCCTTCTCGCTGAACTTGAGCTTCCTTTTCCTTTCAGTTCCCACCTTCTCTCTCTCCTGTCTTGCCATTTCCAATGTTTGTTTTTTGGTTTGTAGCTGTGAGGCTCTGTTGCTCCTGGATCCTCAGCTCACCTGCCTGCCTCACAGTCGGCTCCAGGTTCAGTGCAGCTGCCTGGGTGTGGCCACTTGATGTTTGGGAGGTAATTGGATGACACAGAATTGGCTGATTAATCAAATTATGATTTTTTTAATTACCAAAACGGTATTTACAGCTTCGGTAATGAATTCGGTAATTCCGATTCGTTATTGGTGTTTCGTTTTTTTTTTACCGATTCCTTCCGAATCTGTATTTTTTACCGAATTTTAGCGAATCAGTAAATTTCACTGATTTTTTACGTACATCGTATTTTCCGATTCCTTAATACCGAATCGGTAATATTCGGTATTAAGGAATCGGTATTCATAGTTTACCTACATATGTCCCAGAGTATTTTGGAAATCTGCTCTCCGCAAACAGGGTGGAGTGGGCAAAACTCCACAAACTCTGCTGGCAGAGCAGAATTCTTCTCCCACCCCTATTCATTTCACTATTGTTGCACAGACATTGCACACCATTGGACATTGATGTTTAACTCCCATCTGCCTATCATGCACAAACTGATGACCAGACGGAGAAGGTAAACCAGGTTTTCGAACAGATAATTTGATTTCCTTTGACCTCTATTCTTAAGGGTTGGGAATCCTTGTTATCCTTCACTGAATTTGTTCACAATAGCTCACAGAATTCAGCCACAGGAATTTACCTTTTTTATTGTTCAACTAGCATGGATCCATGTGTATTACCCACAAATGTTGTAATGCATTTCGAAAATGGCCCTGTCATACTAGGCTTTGTAAAACATCTGGCTGATTCACAACAGCAGGTGTTATCACACTTACCAATATAAAAGAGCAATTCCCTTGAACAAGGTCATTTACATAAACACCATGAATAAGAAAAAAGCAATAACTATAACAACTAAATTAGGAGTAAAAAACGGGCAGAATTTATTGTATACAGTAAAACCCTGTATTGCACAAATTGTATGTCTTACTGTTGTTTCTGTCTGTTTTCAGCAATATTGCTGGTCAATATTGAATGTGGATTGTTATTTTACTGTTTTTTACAACCTCTTTTAATCTGTGCCAAGCAGCCAACTATGTTCTCTGCTTTTTTAATTTTACTGTATACAATAAATTCTGCCAGTTTTTTACTCCTAATTTAGTTGTTATAGTTATTGCTTTTTTCTTATTCATGGTGTTCATGTAAATGACCTTGTTCAAGGGAATTGCTCTTTTATATTGGTTGGTGAACCCCATTTCCCTTGACTTCAGTTAAGGGGTACCTCTCCTATTTTTACCTGTTATCACACTTACAACAGGCTAAGTTGAGTATATTGAAAGCAAATGCTAACACACATTGATAACAACAGCCAGACTATAAGCTCGTGGATCAAGTTTGGCTGTCCACTAAACACCTGTGATTACAGGGGCCACATAAGCTACAACCCAGATGTGTGGGTCTCTTTTCTATTGAACAAATCATTAGCCCAAAAGCTGTGAAATTGCAGTTTTCAGAAGATTTACCCATTCACCCAGTGTTTCATGTATCCATATTGAAGCCCTATTGAGGACAGACCCACCCAGCTCTCCCTCCCCCACCTTTAACACTGGATGGTCATTTGAAATTAGAGGCACTGAGAATCCTTGATTCTAAGTGTGAGAATAGGCGCTTGTTTTACTTGATTGCTGGAAATTGTATTTTCCTGAAGAGCCGGCTTGGGAACCAGCCAGCAATGTTTGTGCCCTTCACCTTGTTAGTTCCTTACATGCCCTTCACCTATAGGTGGTTCCTTGCCAGGGGAAACTGTCACAATACTCTCCTGCGCCCTCTCTGTTCTGACCCCTTCATGCACCCCCTGGCCAGTGGTCTAGAGTGGAGAGCTCATGTTGTATTACCCCGGTGGAACTTTATGGCATGCTATGATACCATGACTGATATTCCCCAAGACCCATAATTGCATTGCATTTGATTTCCTGCAAGTTTCTCCTAGAATCCTGTGAGCCAATGGCAAGCCTTGCTCTCACTGTTACTAGTGCCTTGGTGTGGTTTTTCATTGAACCCTTGAAATCGTTCCTTAAAATCCTGTGAGACAATCGCAGGCCTTTTTAACTGCTTCTACTCCGGCTTTGTTTCTTGTTTTCCATTATGCACGTTAGAGCGAAAATGGTACATTTGTTTCTGGTAATTTGGTTCTGTTGATCAAGTTGCACTTGGCTATTCTGGAAGGTCAAAGCGACTGTTCCAACTTGTCTTTTTTTCTAGGGTTCGAGAATCCTCCAGATGGAAATGTACCCCACTTGACACATGTGGTCTAGCTACATGTGTTGAGCCTTCAAGAGGGAATATAAACCCAACCAAACCCTGAGTCATGGCTTGGCCTTGTTCCCTGGGAACAAGCTTGTATGAAGAGACCTGTTAGTATATTGATGGTAACTTCTTCCTCTTGTCTTTCCAGTCCATTGCATCATCGCAAAACCAGAGGTTCTGGTTCAGTGCATAGCTACCTAGCAAATGTAGAAGGTCTCAAAAGTCACAAATCCTGTTACACAGTGTCGCACAGCTGCCGAGCAGGTTTCTCCGTCCTTATTTTATCAAAAATCCCTTGTCCCCTTGGGCCTTGTGTGATCTAAGACTTAGAGCCTATTCTTAAAACATGAAACTTCAAGGTTTTATTTTTGGTTTCTTTTTATACTCATCCTGTTTTTCTTTAAGGAAAACAGGCTGCTTTGATGGCTGTGATTCCCAATAGGCCTCAAACTGCAACCTACCTCATTAATATTCATGAGGTAGGTTCATTTTGGTCCCCCAAGGAATCTCCAAAGGAAACTCAATTGCTTTTATAAATTAGGAATCTTGATTTTCTAATTGTAATTTATGGAGAGAATAGCAATTGGTATTAACAATGTTTGTACATCTTGCCCCTATATCTGCCAACCATTAGGAATAATGGGGTGACCCTGTAACCCTCAGAACCTGGGCGGTGATTAAACAAACAATAATGGTTCTGTTGGAAGGAAAAGTATACTTCAATACAGTATTTCAACCGATAATGCAACTCATGTGTCCCTTGTGGGTACAGACGTACTAGTATTAATCATTAGACACTGATCCCTCATGCATAAGAAAGTAATTATTTACTGAAAAACTTTCTCAATGTTTATTGACTTTTTTCCCCGTGATGATAGTACTGTCCATAAAAATACAACAAAACATACAGTGCTATACAAAGTCAAGTGTGAAAGACTAACGCAAATTGTACAGATACAAAATTACAAATAAATTACAAATATTTAGGATTGTCAACTGTCAATACAATAGTCTTTGTAGACAAAATGTATTCTTTAGTTCCTATCAGACTTTGTGCAGTTCGATCTCTAGTATGGTACTTCGACGTTTCAACCCTGTTCGTGATGCGTTGACTACGTGCATCTAAGGCGGGTCTTCATCAGGACTGGGAAAGGGGATGGACAGCCTGGAGATAGGAATGACAGAATGTCAGGGCATTCCAGGGTCAATGAGGGATCGGATTTGGTTTTTTAGGGCACCTAGATGTGTCCTTACCTTGATTCTTCTATTGTTATCCTTTCCGGTGCCTGTCTGCCGACTGGGCACACTGGATGAGATTGGCTCACTGCGCCTACAAATGATGTATAATATGCCTTAGGACAGTGATGGGTTGATATTATCTCTAAACGCTGTGAGGACATACCTGTACTTGTGTATGCTGCGTTCCTCAGAGACAGTGGGTAGTCGATTTACTATATTTGGAAAACTCAGCAATTGCCTGAAATAATAACTACCTCCTAACCCCAGGAGTGTGCTCCTGTAGTCGGTGTGGGGATCTAACTACAGACGCAGTCAGAAACCTGCCACGATCTTGTGTCTTTAACATGCGTGATACTGCCGGACGGGCGTGGGGGCTCAGTGAGGTGATTTATTACATAGGTTCGAAAAATGTGACCAGTTATCCAGACCTGGGAGGCAACGGGAGTGTGTTCATGCAAAGTTGGGCAGTCCACCCAATGGGCTATGTACAGGAAACTTACTTTGAGCGCTGGAAAGGAGCGGCCGTCTCCTGGGATTCTCCGTCGTGAATGACGAGAGCGGTGCCCCTAAACGTTCTATATGATGTGCTCACGCTGGAAGCGTGCACGTTTGAAGCGTGCCTTACGTGAGTTGTAGTTGATTGGCTCACTGGATAGCGATATTGAAATATATTTAACGGGATGCCTCGTATGTAGGAACGGATCCACATTATGAGCGTGCAGGTGTATCCACTGATCACGTAGTCGATGACACATAATCTAATAATTTCTATGTAGCTGTACTGTCTATGAAAAACATTTCTCACATGTTAATAAGTCCACAGCAAGACACGGGTAATTAATGGATACCATGTGGCCGTATGAGAAGGATCAACATTAACGCCTTTGAATGTAGTTTCGATCATGATGACAATACTGCTTGAAACATTTGTTTGACGAAATGCATATTGATATCTAAAGATTCCGGTTACTTTCTGATATTTTCTGTGCAAATAGCAAAGGCTGATATATGCTGTGGCATGTTAGAAATTACATTTACCATATATTTTATGCATTTAACAATAGCTAAAACGTGCTAAGGCATGTTACGGATAACATGAGAACACATTTTAATTTACCAGTGGTTCATAATGTTATTATTAGTCCTTGATGTTACTATTAGTCCATCTGTACGTGAAAAGTTTTTACCAGCAGGACAACTATGAACATTGTATCATATTATATACAAGACTGTGTATATCCCACTGTGTGATATGGGTATATGCAGGTGATCTATCACTGGAACTCCTACGCTCTGATGATTCAGTGCAAGATTAAATGGTCAAAGGACCATATGAGAGATTCAAAGATCATCGTTTTTTGAAAATGGAAACCGGAGTCACATCCTAGTTCTGCGCTTATTACAGTCTGCTCATCTAGACATATGTCTCTTCCTGTTCGTTGAGATCATGGGTGGTGGCTTCTGTGGTGTGTATCCATCTACATTCCTTGAAATTTAGTTGGTTTGCGATGTTGCCTCCTCTTTTGTGAAGGATGACCTTTTCAAGCACCGTCCATTAAATCTCATCTGGTGTGTGGCCTAGTGAGCTGTAATGCTCCACTAGCGGTACACCTTGTAACTTGCCCTTGATTCTGCTTTGATGCTGTAGAAATTCTGCTTTTAACTTTCTGAGTAGTCTGACCTATGTAGATGAATTGACATGGGCATCTTATGGCATAAATCACATTTTGGTTGTTACAATTTGTAAACTGGTTCAGGGTGTAGGTTTTTCCTCGGTGTTTAATTTTGTTCCCTGTTATGGTATATTTGCAGGCTTTGCTATTGCCACATTTTTGATGTCCTGTGATTGGGGGGTGAAGGACTGGGCTCTTTGGACCCAGCGGTGCCAGGGCACAACACCTGAAACCTTCGTGGGTAACCTGCTCCGGCGTACAAGTTACAGAGACACGGGACACTTCCTTCGGCGTCAAAGAGTCAAGGTTTATTTACTGCAGGGAACACAGAAGTCACAGGAAGTACATCGAGTGTAGTTCGGGGAGACTGCTTCAAATTGGTTTTGTGGATCGCTCCTTTTATACAGTTTTTACCCATAAGATAACATGAGACACAATAGTTTACAACCCGGTTCCCACATTTAGCTCTCAGAGGGGTCGCTTTGTTCACTTTGAAACACATAAGGTCCGGAACATAAGTGCGGAAACATTTGGCGGTTCCCAACTGTAAAAACCCATCTTCCCACCATTAGCAAATTCCAATCAGCAGTAAAGTAGATCGAAATAGGGACGAAGACAGGTGCAGAGGAAGACGGAGACAGTGGGGAGATCGGAAAGGGTGTAAAAGGGGAGGTAACGAGAAGCACGAGATACAGGCATCAAAGGGACGTGCCTAATGAGATGCACGGCTGTGACAATAAGTCCGTGCGGCATGATGAGCCTCGAGCGGCGCCATCTGCCTTACAGTAGCAACCCCCTCGTCATAAAGACACTTTCAAAGGACATGTGTCTTCCGCAAATATCTTGGGAGTCCCAGGGTCGCGAAGCGGACAGCGTCCGTTCGCTGACTACTTGAGGGCAAGAGACAAAATGGATGCCGTATCTAAGATGGAACCCGTGGGTACAGATGAAAAGCCCACGTAACAAACGAACGGTTTAAGTTAGCACGGCGAAACTGCGCACACTTACTAAACTCGTCATTTGCGGTTCATAGATACCAGACTCGACCATATTCGTGCGAGTCGAAAACACCACTTACAATTGTCACGGAACCTCAGACGCTCCTTTTGCCCTCATGTAGGCAAGCACTAGTCGGAATCATATTCGATATTCATCAGGCCATCAAGATGTCGTTGTAGCATAACTCTGTCCAACCGAGTCCCCTTGGTAACAGATGGTTGTCTCATACACGTTGTAGCACAGAGGCCACATAAGGCAGGACCACACTGCACACAAAGGCAACACGTGAACAGGAACACTACCGCAACCCCGATGATCATCAGAATCTTCCAACCCCAAGTCGATACCAGGCCCCAAAACCATCCAAGTAACGTCCAATCCCCTACATCCACGTGTATGGATTCGGAGATCTTATGCAACTTCGAGATGGCTTGATAGACAGTAGGAGCATTATCAGGTATGAAAATGCAACAGCTCGAATGGATCACTTTACATACCCCACCGCGATCTGCCAAGACGACATCTAAAACCATACGGTTTTGCAACGTCATAAGTCTCTCCGCCTGAAGTTCTGAGGTGATATTACCAAGGGCACTGGCAGTAATATTAGCTGTCGATTCTACCACTCGAGTCAAATGTCTCAGGTTCCTACTATTAACCATAGGTCCCCAAAACGGGAGGAAACCCTTGAAAAAGTCTCCTGCCTCTTGACCGGCAGTATCCTCTTCGCTAATTACGCCTCGTACGACTCTAGTCTTGTGATAATCGGCATCTACAGTGAACGTCGGAGGCAACAGATTTGCAACGAAACATGAGCCCATGAAGTCTGTGGGCAACCATGTGTATGCACGATCATGACAGATAAAGTATGTACCCTTGGCAGCCAGAAACACAGGGGTCGGGGACATTGGCAGAAGGTAACTTTCAGTGCAAGCACTTACTCCAAGTGAGGCTTGCGAACCACGACCCACAAGACAAAGATTACCAGTGTGGGGCACGACCCATATTGGAGACGAGCTTTTAAGCTGCTTTTCATTAGTGAACATACTATATTCCCCTCTACTTAGGACCCTATAGGCTTGTACCTCTTCTTTAGGGATGAGAAAAGCATCATGGATCTCATCTTCCATATCCGCTATTGCCATCGATAGCACCCACTGATACGAGGTAGGACCAGGGACGGGGGAACGTTGTTCTGGAGTGGGGTGGAAACCCAGTGCGCTTCGAAGCATTGTTTGGAATGCTCGAGCTGACCCTTGGGAACTATACGGTAACACCAGATATGGAATTCCCTTACCCGTAGTATGTGGCATCAACCCACACACCCAACAATTAGTAGTGTTAACCACTAACTGATGCTGATGGAGGAGCTGGATAAAGGAATTGTTGCGGAATTCTACACGTCTAGCCTGTTCGTGTTCTGGTAACATATGAAAGGAATGAGGAGAAGCAGTAGAAGTAAGATTAGGGTAAGGAGTAGGAGTAGGGGTAGGAAGTAAAAAGTAAGACATAGTGTAATACACCCCACCCGCCAAGAATGCAGAAGCAGTCAAAAACAATACAAACAATTGGAATACAACACATTTAGTACGACTGAGTTTCTGCAGTTTGACTCTGTACGCCTGAGCTCCTTCCAAATCGTTCAGCTTCGAAAATGCCATTTCCCTACGACCGTCCGCAACGTTTCTTGACGCACTTCGTTCTGTGCAGCAATAGTCAATTCCCAGGAGTTCCTAGGAACCGACGGCCTTTAACCTAGCGTCAAGACCTACTGTCCAGAAGGAAGTACGCGCGCGGCCCTACGGCCCTCAATACACAATATGTATTTTATTTAGCACAAAATTTCAGCTGTGGAAGGAAAAAGATACAAGGAAAAATCTTAATATATGTACAAAACAATTTTCAATGATACGAATTGTTCAAAGTTGATCAGGGGAAACGAGGATATTGCAGTTATCAGTTTCAGCAAAGCAAGAAAATTTTATTTGTCCTTAGTATGAGAACGCAAAGAATATCGATGTTTCCCGGGACGTGTCTGCTCGTCGAACAAAGGATCCGTTGAAGAGACAGCGTCCTGTTGATCAATTGGTTGATTTGATCTTGAGTCTTTTGCTGACAAATGTTCGACAGTGGCTTTCTGCTGCGCTGAGTGTTCACCAACAAGCTGTGCGTCGCTAAAAGGTACAAACGCCGGCAATGTCTCTGCTTCTGTTGACGCAATGCCTTTCCTTACCCACGGGTCTGCCGGCAAAGGAATAGGGACTCGTTTACAATGGGTAGCATGTACCCAATTCTTCCGCCCCTCAAGACGAACGGCAGTCCTCGTGGCCAGGAGCACCTGGTAAGGTCCAACAAAGCGGGGGTCCAGATTCTTCTTGCGTGAGAAGTTACGGGTAACTACCCAATCACCGGGCTGGAGCTGGTGGCCTGGACCCTCCGTCTGCGTCGGCAAGGCGTCGTAAACCTGTTGATGAATTAACCTCAGTTTAGCAGTCAAGTCATGTAAGTAATCAATCAACATCGGATACTCAAGATCAACGAATATCCCTGGCCTAGGAACCCCCCACACATTCGCAGGGCGGCCGAACACTATTTCATAGGGACTAAGCCCTATTCGGGAGTGTACAGTCGCCCTAGTTGACAGTAATGCTAGAGGCAAAGCGTCAGGCCACGAAAGTCCAGTCGTAGCCTGAATCTTCGCTAGTTTTAGTTTAAGGGTGCCATTGTACCCTTCAACCAATCCAGCTGACTGGGGATGATTGGCGCTATGGAATTTTTGATTAATTCCAAGGCCCTTACACACACTCTTCATCACACTTCCAACAAACTCACTTCCGTTATCTGACCACACGACTCTAGGCATTCCATACCGAGGAAAGTATTCCTTCAGTAGGATTTTCGCAGTAGACAAAGCAGTATTATCCTTGAGGGGATAGGCCTCGATCCATCGGGAGAATGCGCAAACCACAACCAAAACATATTTCAGGTTATTGCATCGCTCCATATGGATGAAGTCCAATTGGATCACCTCAAAGGGATACGAAGGAGGAGCAAAACTGCCAGGGGGAGTTGGGGTTCCTTTGCCAGGATTGTACATTATACACACCATACAATTCTTCACCAAGCGTTCAGCACACTTCGTAATGCCATCATTCTTCCACACATCAGCCAACAACTTGCAAATACCTTTCGCGCTAATATGTGCTAACCCATGTGCCATTGTCACAACGGCCAGCACATACGCATCAGGCAACATCCATCTTTTCTGATCCGACAAATCAATCCAGCAACCATTCACATCCAACCTTCCCGTACTTTCTTTCCACTTCATCTTTTCAGTGTCGGTGGCCTCATTCTGTATTGCTTTCACACTCTCTATGGTATCCTCACACATACTCGATTCTGTAGGCCACCTAACCGAACTCGTCACATACATTCGAGTGCTAAGGTTCCGGGCAGTCTCCTTAGCAATCTCATCTGCAAACGCATTACCACGACCAACATCATCCGTCACTTTACGATGCGCACTACACTTAACAATTGCAACTTGAGCAGGTAAAGTCAATGCATCCAAAAGATCGTTCACGAGCTGGCCATGCTGTATTTTCGTGCCATGCGACGTGAAGAAACCACGCTCTCGCCACAACCGTCCAAAGCTATGCGCTACACCGAAAGCGTACTGACTATCGGTGTACACATTCACACGTTTACCTTTTGCTAATACACATGCTCTAGTAAGAGCAATCAGCTCTGCAGCTTGGGCAGAATTCTGATTCAATCTCGCAGTCTCAACAACCGTAGTCAACGTCACAACAGCATAAGCAGTAGTCACATCACCATTCGGCAATTTAAAACATGACCCATCCACATACAGAGTGCCCTCCGGGTCTTCCAATGGGGTGTTTTTAAGGTCCACTCGACCTTTCGTTTCCTCCTCTGTCCGCAAGTAACAGTCATGTTCTGTTACTTCGTCTGACTCTGCACTAATTGGTAACAAAGTTGCCGGGTTTAGGACATTACAACGTTTTATCTGAATATGGCTTGCCAAGAGCGTCAACTCGTACCCAGATAACCTCGCACTCGTCAAGTGCTGAGTTTTCGTTCGATTCAAAAGAGTATCGACTGCATGCGGAACCATCACCGTAAGCATATTATCCATGACCAATCCTGCTGATTGTCGGATAGAGACCGCAGCTGCCGCAGTTGCTCTCAAACAACTCGGCAATGCTCTAGCTACTGGGTCTAAGGTCGAGGAAAAATATGCACATGGACGTTGCTTACCACCAAACGGCTGTGTTAAGACACTCAAAGCACAACCTTCCCTCTCGTGAACATATAACGTGAACGGCTTGCTGTAATCAGGGGTACCTAACACAGGAGCCGAACACAATGAGTCACGTAATTCAGAAAAACTTTTCTGACATTCTTCCGTCCATGGTAAAGGAGTTGAAACATCCTTGCACGTAAGAGCCACCAATGGTTTCGCTAGCAATGAAAAATTAGGAATCCACTGCCTGCAGTACGACGTGATACCTAGAAAGGCACGCACATCTCTCTGGGTTTGTGGCACAGCCATTCGCGCAATCGCAGCAATTCTCTCTGGGGTCAATCTCCTTCCCTCCTTTGACAATAAGTGACCTAGGTAGGTTACTTCTTGACAACAATATTGGAGTTTAGAAGGTGACACCTTGTGATTTAACTCACAGAGATGTTGCAGCAACGATACCGTAGCAATTTTGCAAATGTCCTGAGTATCAGCAGCCACCAATAAGTCATCGACGTATTGGATTAAAGCCGCACCAACCGGCAACTTAAACGCATCCAGTTGACCCTTCAAAGCTTGACTGTAAATCGATGGACTTTCACAGTAGCCCTGAGGAGCGCGTTTGAACCGGAAGCTGCGTCCACCGAGAGAGAAACCGAAAAGGTCCCTGCTCTCTTCGGCAATCGGGATGCTGAAAAACGCATTTTTCAAATCAATCACCGAAAACCACGAAGCAGTAGCTGGAATCAGAGTCAGTAGCGCCGTGATGTCAGGCACAACAGGGAATTGAGGAACCACAATTTTATTTACCTCCCGTAAATCGATAACAAAACGATAAACAGGCGGTTTGGTAGGATCAGTACGTTTAAGAATGGGCAGTACAGGGCTGTTGCACACGTTTCCCCGTGTCTCCTCAATAACATCTTTCTCGATCAAATCATAGATGATCGCTAACAAAGCTCGTTCACCATCAAGGGAGATACGGTATTGGGGAATACGTGGCAATCGCACATTCGATTTCAACTGAACAACATAAGGGGAGATATCAAGTAGGCCCACATCATTTGGACCCGTCGCCCACAAAGACGCAGGAAGAGAATCCAATTCCGGTGGAAGCTTATCGAGAGACAAATACATGGGAGAGACTACGCTCTCTCCGAACGTAAGCTTTACACCCGCAGGAGAACAATACAAAGTTGCATACAAACGTTTAAGCAAATCCAGACCCAAAAGATTTTCACCACAACCAGTGGTTAAAATCAACGGAGCATCGAGCTCACGAGGCCCAATTTTAAGGGGCAAAGGGCATGAAACTGGATTGCTAACGGGGGCGCCAGAGAATCCAACGGATACATTTGTTAAGCCAGACAAAGGTGCGCCAGGGAGTTTCGAATGCATGATAGAACTTTTCGCTGCACCAGTGTCCAACAGAAAAGGCTCAACGACGCCCGATGTAGCAACTGCGACGTAAGGCCCTCTCTGATCAACCGGAACTGATACCACTCCCTCTCCTTGTCTTTGGCTGTCCTAGTAATTACGATCGTCAGTTCCCTGATCGACGTAATAATCATCTACATTGTACTGCGCAGATCGTCCTTGTGATGATCCACGTTGATCGAAACAGTTATTAGAATTAGATGAATTGTCAGAACGGTCGTTCTGAGCACCACGACCTCTACCACGTGATGTGTTCTGTGAACCACCACGGCCTCCTCTAGACGAATTACCACTATTACGGTCATTTAAAGCAGGACAATCAAATTTAATGTGTCCCTCCTGTCTACAATAAGCACATTGATTGTACCCTAACGAAGATCTTTGGAAAGAGGAATCATTACGCGACTGCGATCGATTCGATTGCGACTGAGATCTATTCTGTTGAGGCGCATTCTGATTAGAACGCGGCGGATATGCTTGTTGCAACAACACTTTCGTTTTCAGTTCTTTCGTTTTTTTATCAGCACGGTCAGTTTCCTCTTTTTCTCTGTTTTCGTAATATTGTGCCGTAGCCAATATCTGAGCTGAGGTAGAAACGGCCCACGCACTTTCCGAATTCTTCAATTTATTGCACAAGTCGGGCAATAAGTTCGATACAAACTTATCCACAAACAGCCGTTGTCCACCCTCAGTACCCATATCCTGTCCACTATGATCAACGAATGTTTCCTCAAACCTCGTAAAGAAGTCTGAAACACTCTCATCTTTCTTCTGCTTACAGGCTGACAACTTGTCCCAATTCACCCTCATAGCTGGCATAAGCGTTTTCATCAATGTAATGATTCGCTGGGGAAGAAGTTCAATCAACTGATCGGGTTTAGTAGCAGCCACTTGTCCAGCGTCTGCCGCTGTAATAGCAGCCCAATCACCACCTAATTCATTTGTGTGATCTTGGTGACGAATCTTGGCCCATACCGGTTGCGGTACGACATTGCCAAACAGCATGTCGATATCGGCAAGATTCATTATCGTAGCGTCTACGAGCTGCGATAATTCCTTATAATACCCTGCAGGATTTTTGCGAGGATCGGGCAAAGTTTGTTTCACCTGAAGCACTTCCGATCGTTTCCATGGGAGGTGTATCCACACTCTCTGGAAATGTGCCGCAACTGGAGCATTAGCATTAGTATTATCAGCGGGTACCCAAACCGGCGGAACTTCACGCATAGGATATTGGCCAGACTCATCTCCTTTCTCAATGTCCTCAACGAACAATGCATGAGGAATAGGAGCGGGACGAAAAGATAGTAACCGCTCAACAGCGCGTCGAACATTAGTGTCGACTATCAGTCCAGTTGCGAACTGAAGCCGAAGTTCAGACAGGGAGTACAGCACCTCGTCAGGCGCAAAGGCCACTATCTGATCATGTAAGAACTTGCACATTTCATCAAACACATATCTCTGAGTAGGTATGTTGAATTGATCAAACGTTTCGAGGACAACACGAGGTGGATTTCTAACAGGGTTTAGTATCCAACCCATCGCCATATTGCATAGCGTAACACGTTCTCTATTAGCAGGAAGCTGGCTACGTCTCTGAGGACCATCAGAACCAGCAGACCCAAAAACAGGTCCAAGCGACTGAAAGAAGTTTGGCACACTAGGAGAATTACGATTACGAGTAGAGGGACAAGAATAAGACACAGGACTAACAAGAGAAGGAGTAGAGACATTAGCAACAACAGGGGTTAACAACACAGGAGCAGTAGTGTGAGCAGGAGTATGTGGAAGCGGAGGAGCAGTAGGAATAGAAACAGGCAAAGGAGCAGGAACAGTCGGAAGAGCGGGAGCAGGTTGAGGAACTGGTGGAGGAATAACAGGTGGAAGAACAGGTACGGCAGGGACCACAGGAGCTGCGATACCCTGTACGTACGGAGGTGGCGACTTCATAAGATAGGACATTAAAGGATCCTCAACTGCCTCTTCCTTCTTATCCGACTCCGTAGGCAAAGCAGGATAGCATTTATCTATGGACATACGCTGTAGCCTCTCAAACACTTCCTTATCCTTATCCTCCTTATCACGCTGAAACTGCTCAGCTTTCTTCACTATGGTAGCGACATTATCTCGCTCACTACGTTTATTCTGCCTGATCTCTTTCTGTCGGGCTTCTTTGCGCCACAACCGAAAGGCATCAAACATGGCCGGCCTAGATTTGCGTTCGAACAACTTTATTTCCAAATTATCTAAGATCGATGCTTCGAAGCTACCGTGAGGTGGCCAACGAAGATCGCCGTCTTTCTTTGTATATTTTATCCAGTAATCGTTAAAAGCAATCGGGCCTAGCCCATGTTTGCTATATAAGTCATAAGTAGGAGTTCCAACCGGAGGTATCGGACACGAGTCCTCCAGCAGGGAATCCGCACCACAAGGTCTAAAGCAACTGAACAAAGTACTGCGACCAGGCATCTTGCACGCTAGCCGAGTTTCACAAACTTCAAGGGTTACGGGATTTACCAAGTCCCAGCAAGAACAAAACCCTCGGTCTTTGGCGGCTGCAGTCGTCAAACAAATACAACAACAAAGTACGCTAGTAAAGTGTCACCGACAAAAACACTCACACAGCGTGTACAACAAAAACACTAGTGTTTACAACAAAGACACTCGCTAAAGTGTCTACAACAAAAACACTCGCTAAAGTGTTTACAACCAAGGATTCTGGGAGCGACCCACAAATACTTAACTCAAAGATCAATGGCGTCCTCAGGAAGGCCCGTCAATCGTCTCGCTATACCAAGGTCTACGCCAGGCGCCAAAACAGGTCTACAGTCAGGGCAGCAGTCCGTCGCAGCCGTTAGGAGGCGGGAATCTTCGCGGGAAAAGTCTTCGGGCCACTTATTTCGACAACAGGATCGATGAAGCGGGGTGCACCTTCCCTCGGAGATTTCACACGAAGTTCCTCACGATCGTCGGGCTTGGACCGGTACCACTGATGCAGCCCCACGTTGGGCGCCAACTGAAGGACTGGGCTCTTTGGACCCAGCGGTGCCAGGGCACAACACCTGAAACCTTCGTGGGTAACCTGCTCCGGCGTACAAGTTACAGAGACACGGGACACTTCCTTCGGCGTCAAAGAGTCAAGGTTTATTTACTGCAGGGAACACAGAAGTCACAGGAAGTACATCGAGTGTAGTTCGGGGAGACTGCTTCAAATTGGTTTTGTGGATCGCTCCTTTTATACAGTTTTTACCCATAAGATAACATGAGACACAATAGTTTACAACCCGGTTCCCACATTTAGCTCTCAGAGGGGTCGCTTTGTTCACTTTGAAACACATAAGGTCCGGAACATAAGTGCGGAAACATTTGGCGGTTCCCAACTGTAAAAACCCATCTTCCCACCATTAGCAAATTCCAATCAGCAGTAAAGTAGATCGAAATAGGGACGAAGACAGGTGCAGAGGAAGACGGAGACAGTGGGGAGATCGGAAAGGGTGTAAAAGGGGAGGTAACGAGAAGCACGAGATACAGGCATCAAAGGGACGTGCCTAATGAGATGCACGGCTGTGACAATAAGTCCGTGCGGCATGATGAGCCTCGAGCGGCGCCATCTGCCTTACAGTAGCAACCCCCTCGTCATAAAGACACTTTCAAAGGACATGTGTCTTCCGCAAATATCTTGGGAGTCCCAGGGTCGCGAAGCGGACAGCGTCCGTTCGCTGACTACTTGAGGGCAAGAGACAAAATGGATGCCGTATCTAAGATGGAACCCGTGGGTACAGATGAAAAGCCCACGTAACAAACGAACGGTTTAAGTTAGCACGGCGAAACTGCGCACACTTACTAAACTCGTCATTTGCGGTTCATAGATACCAGACTCGACCATATTCGTGCGAGTCGAAAACACCACTTACAATTGTCACGGAACCTCAGGGGAAACCCAATTGTTACCGTGTATCAGGAGCAGGTAATGAATCTAAGAAAGAGGAGACAAAGTGATCTTTGACTTTTTTTGCCCTTTTGAAGGCGAACATAGGTGCCTCTGTTATGCCGATCTCAGGGCCGACCAGGCGCCAGTACTTCTTAATAATGTTGTTGATTTCATGACTTTTGGTATTGAATGTAGTAACACATATTAATCTGTACGTTTTAGTGTCTCTTGGTTGTATTTCTAGTAGTGTTTCTTTTGGTTTATACCATGCTCTTTTTCTGGCCCTGTTGAGAAGTCCTTTGGGATACAATGTTCATAGTTGTCCCACTGGTAAAAACTTTTCACGTACAGATGGACTAATATTAACATCAAGGACTAATAATAACATTATGAACCATTGGTAAAGTAAAATATGTTCTCATGTGATCCGTAATATGCCTTAGCGCGTTTTAGCTATTCTTAAATGCACAAAATATATGATAAATGTAATTTCTAACATGCCACAGCATATATCAGCCACTGCTATTTGCACAGAACATATTAGAAAGTAACCTGAATCTTAAGATATCAATCTGCAGGTCGTCAAACATTTGTTTCAAGCAGTATTGTCATCATGATCAAAACTACATTCAAGTTAATGTTGATCATTCTTATACGGCCACATGGTATTCATTAATTAACCTTGTCTTTCCGTGGACTTACTAACATGTGAGAAATGTTTTTCATAGACAGTACAGCTACACAAAAATTATTAGATTATGTGTCATCGACTACGTGATCAGTGGATACACCTGCACGCTCATAATGTGCATACGTTCCTACATACGAGGCATCCTGTTAATTATATGTCAATATCGCCATCCAGCGAGCCAATCAACTACAACACACATAAGGCACGCTTCAAACGTGCACGCTTCCAGCGTAGGAATGTCATATAGAACGTTCAGGGGCACCGCTCTCGTCATTCACAACAGAGAATCCCAGGAGACGGTCGCTCCTTTCCAGCGCTCAAGTAATTTCCTTTAGATAGCCCATTCTTTGCACTGCCTGACTTTGCATGAACACACTCCCGTCGCCTCCCGGGTCTGGATAACTGGTCAAATTTTTCGAACATTTGTAATAAATCAGCTCACTGAGCCCCTACGCCCATCCGGCAGTATCACGCATGTTAAAGACACAAGATCGTGGCAAGTTTCTGACTGCGTCTGTAGTTAGATCCCCGCACCGACTACAGAAGCACACTCCTGGGGTTAGGAGGTAGTTTGAAATACCATTTGGGCCCTTTCACACACACGGCCCACTTCTGAAGACTACAACTCTGGAGATAATTCTCGGATACTCTTGCATCCCCTGGCACAATAACGATTCACTAAGGAAAGGAACACAGGCTACAGTCAGGTTGTTTAACGACTCTGGGATAAGTCTCAGATAGTTTTGCATCCGCGGCACATAAACGAAAGGCGCTCAGTCTACAGTCAGGCTGTTTAACGGCTTCGCTAGACATGCTTTTGATTAATAATCTTTTAAAACCCGGTCCAACTGCGAATACATCCTGCGCTTTAGACAACGGCTTGCATGCCTCATTTTTAATCTCAAAATCACCTCTCCAGCCCTAGCATGGCTCAAACCACAGGTGTACTCACGTCGAACACCTATACCCGGCCAATCAATTTTTGTTTACACAGTATGACTCGTGAGCTTGAAATAGCACCCATTATTATTTTAGGCAATGGCTGAGACTTTCAAATGTAGTAAATTAACTACCCACTATCTCTGATGAACGCAGCATACAGAAGTACAGGTATGGCAAAGACAATACTTTATTTGAGTGATTAATAAAAATCAATACAAAAAAAGAGCAATCAGTATAAAAAAGATATTTAAAATTAAATAAAACAATGTGTGTGTAGGAAGCATGTGGTACATGGGACCTTCCACCAGTTAAAAGTCAAGTTATACCATGGTTGGCCTGTCCATTAGGGCTTGTCGCGCATGGTAGATGAAGTTGGCGAAGTTGGCCATGTGCTTCATGATGTCCAGCAAATATAGTTGAAGAACTGCCTCTTTTACCGTCCGTGTACCCAGTTGGGGAAGGATGGGCCTTAGATGGATTCTACGGACTGACAACAGGGCAGGGCAGCATAATAAGATGTGAGACAATGTTTCACGCTTGTAGTGGCAGAGGCAACACTCCGTGATGGCTGGTCTGACTTTGACTGAAGGATACAGGTGTTTTAAGGGGAGCACATGCAATCTTGCAGCCAGAATCCTTTGTAGGGATTGCCTACCCACCAGCTGTACAAGGTGTGGTTTATGGCCATTTAAAGTGTGAGGAGAGCTTTGGGTCTCATGGAAGCCTCTGACTGTCAAGAACAGATATGTCCTCACAGCGTTTAGAGATAATACCAACCCATCACTGTCTGCCATGTAGATACTAAGCCATATTGTACATCATTTGTAGGCGCATTGAGCCAATCTTATCCAGTGTCCCCAGTCGTCTGACAGGCACCGGAAGGATAAGAAGAAATCAAGGTGAGCACACATTTAGGTGCCTTAAAAAAAGAAATCAGATCCCTCATTGACCCATGGAACGTCCTGACATTCTGTCATTCTTATCCCCAGGCTGTCCATCCCCTTTCCCAGTCCTGATGAAGACCCGCCTTAGATGCACGTAGTCAGCGCATCACGAACAGGGTCGAAACGTTGACGTACCATACTAGAGATGGAACTGCACAAAGTCTGATAGGAACTAAAGAATACATTAGCCTACAAAGACTATTGTATTGACAGTTGACTTTCCTAAAAATGTGTAATTTATTTGTAATTTTGTTTCTGTATAATTTGTGTTAGTCTTTCACACTTCACTTTGTATAGCACTGTATGTTTTGTTGTATTTTTATGGACAGAACTATCATCACGGGAAAAAAAGTAAAAAAACATTGAGAACGTTTTTTAGTAAATAATTACTTTCTTATGCATGAGGGATCAGTGCCTTTATCTGCAAACACAATTTATCAATTATCAATTTAAAGATGTCTCAATCAGGGGAGATTCAACCAGAACCTTAAATCTAGTTTCCTTATTATATGCAAACACTCATGCAGATTCAAGGCAATGTTTTATATATAATGTCCAATTTCTGAGCATGGTCTGCACTATATAATACTGGTCAGTTCAGCCTAGCCTATCTTGCCTATCAACGTTTTTCTTGGGCCCAGATGAAATTACAATAACACTAGTGTATTTCACATAATTCCTGCCTTTTGAGTTATGCTTCTTATGTGAAATTCTGTGGAATTTTGAAATTGTACCACATGGCATAATTGGAGTTCACTTATATAAGAATCCTATTCCTGGGGCTCTAGAACACGGCGAACCGGCAAAACATGAGCTGCTCTTGTTCATGGCACTTGTGTGTTCTTTTCCCATTTTTAGACATGAAGTGCATTCCTGTGTTTAACATTGACAGGAGAATGCATTTCACGTTAAAATATAGTCAGATTGGTATTCTGCATAATTGTGCAGACAGTTTGTGAAGTTATGCAAAAGGAACATGATGTCAAATATAAAAACCAGTCCAAATTCTGAAAACCTGCCTTAGACAAGCACCTTTTGTGATGCGATACCTGTAATGCAATTGCCACTGTACCTACGAAAGCTAAAAGAAATTTAGGGCCAGGAGTTTGATGCATTTTTTTCATTGCAAATGGCAAGATTCACAGAATAGGGCCGTTTGCAGCTACAAAAATCTTTCTAAGGATGTATAAAAACCCAAATGGAGATTTAGTAACTTGTTACTGTATCACAATTTGTGTTTTGCCATTCGGTTTTTGGAAGGGGCATGTTGAGGGGTCCCTTCCTAATACCAAATTTAAATGTATTGCACGAATATTTGCAACCGTAATTAGGTCTCAAATCATTAAAAATTGACTGCCACTTGAAAAATGGTGGTAACCTATCCACAAATGGGAATGGGTCCCTAAGGGACCCATTTCCCTTTGAGAATAGCTGGCAAAATATTTTTTAATTTCAGACAGTGGTTTCACGGACCACTGCCTACTTTAAAAAAATGAATCTTCAAAATTGTATTACTTCTTGTTAATTGCATCACATTTTCTTTGAAGGACTGAATTTCAAACAAATACATTTTTGATTTATTTAACAGCAACCACATACATGGTGATCTGCTGACCCCATCAGGTCACCATCCCTGTGATGGCAGCAAATCGTAGTGGGTCTCAAATTTTGACTTAACTCAATAATATTTATGAGCTTTGTCAAGTCAAGAATAACTTTATTTCAGTTCAAAGAACCATAAAAGTTTGACAGTTTAAATGAAATGTACAATTAATAGAACATCTGCAAGGAGAAAATTAAAAAAACAATATATATAACTTCAACAAGAGCAATTAAAAACACATCATATTACTTCCATTATAAAACAATACACACAACTTCAACAAGAGCAATTAAAAACACATCTTATTACTTTCATAAAGAGACAGTTTAGGCAGCAGAATAATACGCTGGTGATCTTCTAAAAGTTTTACTCATAGCATTTCCTAGTTAATCATGATAGAGCCCCTTATAAAGTTGGCTACCTCGATGCAAATGTCAGAGGAGGGCAATGTGTGCAAATAATTATAACCATCAATATATAAACAGGGGGAGTGTTCCCTAATAATGGAAGTAGAAATCTAGTTCTCACCGATTTGTATAATGTACAAAATAATAAAAAGTGCACTGTGCTCTGTCTTAAAGAATGATCACACGGACAGGGCATAAGCCTGCCTGTCCATCCTCCTTAGAGGGGAAATGACAACACAAAGTGCACAGTGTGTAAACAGGACCTAGTTAGATAAAATCTAATCTTGGAATTTGTGGACAAGGTTAGACAAAAGTGTACAGGGGCAAAATGCATCTAAGGCACTCCCATGTCACCTTGTTGTTGATAATTACACATGTTGCCCCTCATGGGATATGCCACTTTGATAATAGCCTGGGCATTTGGAGGGATTCTTTCAGATTTCCAAAAAAGGATCCCAGGCCTATCTCATGGTACTTTTCCCTCTGAAAATAAAGCCAGGGTATTTCTAGGGCATTATCCATGTTTAAGTAATATTTGATGACATCTCCTGAGAATATTAAGTCTTCTGAGAGCCAAATCTTAGCCCATAATTACAGAGGGGCACTGCCAATTCGATCTTCTATGAACTTTTGGCCCAGTTCAGTGTGGCAAACTAAAGAGAAGGCACTAGTCGGTGCCATCAGTAATCTTTAAACCCCTTTGGTGCTGATTACAGAGCAGTTACGGCATGAGCCACGGTGGGCATGTGCTCATGATGGAACTGCTCCGTCATGGCACCCACCCATGGGGGAAACGCTGGCACTCCCCCCATGGGCAGCCCAACAACTTGCCACAAAGGTGGATGGCAGCAGAAGAGTTTCCGCTACCACCCCTGATCCCCCAGGCAATCCCATGTTGTCAGTGTTCACAGCATGCGCCAATGTCATCAGGAAGCCCCGAACGCACTAGAAGCCATTTGCTTTCAGGCACCCGGGGGAACAAGTAAGGTGATTACTGTTCCCGGAGGTTTCCTGCACGCACAGAGGCATCGGGGAAAGGAAGGAGTTTTTCCTCTCCCTGATGTCTCTGTGCAGGGCATTTCTGCTTCACGATCATGCACAGTATTGCGATCGTGCAGCAGAAAGGCCCACACTAGGCACCAGGGAGTTATTTTATTGAATTGGAATAGACCCCTTGGGCAAGTGTTGCTTCCAAAGGGGGCTAATATTTTGGTATGTTTTTTTTGGCCTGTTTTTTTGCCCTGATTACCCCACTTGACACCAGGACTTTTTCATTGAAATGGAAGTGATCCCTTGGGCACGGGTCACTTCCAGGGGGCTAATATTTTGTGTATGTTTTTTCTGCCCCCCCCCCCCCCAGGGGGCAGATCGGCCTGTTGCTTGACCTTTCCGCCCCAGGTGGGGGCAGAAAACCCCCCCTAGAGACCAGGGACTTTATTTTAAATGAAATAGAAGTGACCCCTAGGTCAAGGATCGTATCCAGGCGCTGATGTATTGTGTATGTTTTTTCTGCTCCCCTAGGGGTGGATCAGTCCATTTTCTGGGGGCAGAAAATATCAATAGGGACTTTATTTTAAGTTAAATTGAAGCAACCTGTTGGGCAAGGGTCGCTTCCAAGGGGCTTATATTTTGATATTTTGTGTATGTTTTTTCTGCCCCCTCGCCCCCGGAGGCAGATCACCCTGTTTTTTTAAGGCCGTTCTGCCCCTGGGGGCAGAAAAAACCCAGTAGGCACCAGGTACTTTATTTTTAATGTAAAGGAAGCAACCCCTTGGGCAAGGGTCGCTTTCAAGAGTCTAATTTTATGTGCATGTTTTTTCTGCTCCCCCCGGGAGTTCTGCCTGTTCTTTTGGCCTTTCTGCCCCAGGGGTGTGGCAGAAAACACAAACTAGGTACCAGGGATTTTGTTTTGTGCATAATGGAAGCGGCATGGTTGCTTCCAAGGGGGTAACATTTTGTTAATGTTTTTTCTGCCCCTCCTGGTGACATAAATGCCCCTTTTGTTTGGCCTTTCTGCCCTAGGCAGGAGGGGGGAGGCAGAAAAGCCTACTAGGCACCAGGGATCTATTTCTTTTGCAAGTGGGGCAAAATTCTGTCGACTCTTTTCTGCCCCACCTGGGGGACAGATCGTCCTGGCAGACAACCTTACCCTATCCCTCAGCCCTATTTGAAGGCCCATCTTGTCGATTGACCACTTGGGTACTGACATAGCATGTTATAATGATAATTATTTTACTTCTTGTGAATTGCAATAGTAATGCTTTATTTCTCCCTTTTTATTCTAGTTCAACGCTTTTGCTCTTCAGACTGGTCCAGGTTGAGGTTTTGTTACTAGTGGTTCTGAAGTTTGTGTAGTTGCATGTGATTAGTAAGAGACCTTTTTTATACAATGTAAATGAGTTTCATTTCCCTGCATGAATATGTTTTTTGCAAATGGTGTTATGATAACAGTATTTTTGGCATCTGTTTTTATGAGTGTCAAAATATTTTTGCATTTGTGCTCGATGTGTATTTTGTTGTCTTGTGAGTAATTAGTTTTGTTTCTTCTTTCTAGTGGAATATCATTGCTTTTTGCTGTTTCTCTCCAGAGTATGTGCTGGTGAGTGTAGCTATCTTTGTCAAGTGAGTCATTATCTTTGAGTATATAGATTTTTGTGCTAAAGCCACACTTTGTTTATTACCGATTTTGCAGTGTTTGTTGTTGTTGACTTGTTTGTGAAGTCTTTTTCTTTGTAAGGACTATTGCTAGCCGTAGGACTACTGCTCAGCAGGTTGTTGGTTTGCTTTTTGAGTCTTCCTCTGACCATGGTTCAGAGACTGACTCTTCATCTGAGGCAGAGGAGGCAGTGGGGGCAGTGGCAGATTCTGGCATTGAGTTTTCTGTCCATGAGGAATCATCGGAAGATGAAGCCACTCTTAGTGCAGATGAAGTGGCTGTCTTAGAGGAGAACATTGATGTGCCAATAGTGCAGCAAGAGGCTTCTGGAATGCAGCCTGGGGCTGCAAGAACTCCCATTGGAAGTGCTGACCTCTGGGTTGCCCCAGGCAAGGTGCAGTCAACATTGCCAGACTTTACTGGAGTTCCAGGGTGTAGGGTGGATACTGAAACTTTTTGCCTATACATTTTTTTCAGTTGTTTATGGACAATGTATTTTTGACAGAAATTGTTGACCAGAATAATTTGTATGCCAAACAGTTTTTGAGGGACAACAGTACCAGGCCGTAGGCCCCACTCTAGAGCTACACGGTGGACTCCCACAAATCTGGAAGAGATGAAAAAGTTCTTGGGTTTAACTTTTTTGATGGGCTTGCTAAGTAAGCAATCCATTTCTTCATATTGGTCTACTAGTCCCATGATGGCAACAGCTATATTTCCGCCAGTCATGAGTCATGATAGGTATTTGCTTCGGCTTTGGATGCTGCATTTTATCGATAATGGTTTAGCGTTGCCACAAGATCATCCTGATTGTGACTGTCTTTTAAGATCCGGCCAGTAGTTGATCACTTTGTAATTCTATTTTATGACATCTATGCTCCAGGGAAAGAAATAGCAGTGGATGAGCTTTGGTCTTGTTCGAGGGCAGCTTGATTTTTAGGCAATACATTCCTAGCAAGAGGGCAAGCTATGGAATTAAGATGTGTGACAGTAGGACTGGATATGTCTCTAATTTCAGGATGTACACTGGTAAGGGTTACAGAATTGACCCCCCTGGTTGTCAGTCCACTTTTGGAGTGACTGAGAAAATTCTGTGGGAGCTTGGTAGGATACTGTTTAACAAATGTCACCATTTATGTGTAGATAACTTCTACACTGGTGTGCAGTTGTTCAGGCAATTGGCCAAAGTGGACACTGTTGCTTGTAACACAATCTCTCTAACCAGAAAGGTCCCACTACACTGACATTGTTATGGCCATTGTTGCCCCGGATATGGATTGGACGAGCCCCGCTCGGGTGTTAGCCCTTAATGTTAACAAAGTTTGACACACTGTCTTAGGTTTTGTTTCTTCACAATTAGCCTAAACCCCTTCACATGATGCAGATCCGTAGCTCAATGGTATACTCCTCCCTACCCAGACCAACACACTAATCTGATATGACACAGGTGCAAGTTTTCATAAGGAACATACACAGCATGCACACACCTACGCAACACTACTCCATTTTTTCATACTTACAGCGCCGTAGGGCTGGAAAAGCGATACTCCAGGAAACACACATGTCCAAATCTGAGTTGGAATGCTTGTGTAACATATTAAAAAAAATGCACAAACTGCCCACACCATCCTCGTTTTCAAATCCTTATTTTAAGAACCAAACCAAAAAATTAATTTTAGTTTGTCCGGGTACCTTTATTTATACCCTTATGATTTTTACAATTCTTTTCATAGACTCTTTTTATCTCATTTGTGAATGAAAAAAGAAACATATATACATTCAATACTATTTACAACACATATGCATAATACATGACATCGCTAATAAAAAAATAAATACAACATATACATCCTACATACATTAAAGACAATTCATCTCAATGTGTTTGTACTTAAATAAATCAGTATACAAAAATCAATATTCAAAAGATAACTTTCAGATAAAGTAAGAGAAGGAGACAACTCCACCAAAAGGTGACCAAATTTAAAACCAGCTGTCGCTAGTTTACTCAATCAATGAGAATATTCGCTCCTTAGATTTTGCCGACGCGTTTCGAATCCAAGTAAGTACGTTCTTTGATTCTCATCAAGGCTCTGTCATTTATCTGCAATAGGTGTAAACAACAATAAAGTTTTGTTTATTGATTGAATTTACACTCTCATATCCCCAAACACACTGCCCACACCGAGTGTTTCCGCATATCAACCTGCGTGAATTAGGCCAACTGTATCTTCTTCTAAATCGGATATGTCTTTTGACTGCCTGGTTGTGTCACTTATTCCTACAAACAGAAGATTTGTATTCTAATAAGGCTAAGCGTTTTTTGGGGGAAACAAAAAAGTGTCTTATTATTCACCAAGAGCGCTATTGGACTAACAAAGATAAGCGTACCTTATTTGTAGCTCAATGTGTTCATGGCACCGAGACCCGTTATTTATTTCCACTCGTGCTCTATATAAATTTCTTTGACTCTGTCACAGCATATTATGTCTCTAACTGGTGGGTTAAGAAAAGGAATAGAGTTTAATCTAAATCGGAGGACACCAATAATGTGTCTCCACCCAAGCGGCGTGTGCATATTAGTTTTGGCCTGCCTACTTGGCCGTGCTACTCGACTGGTTCACCACCGAGGGTCCGCTGTATACCCGGTCGCATATATCGTCCCGATTCCTGGTACGTAAACAAACACGCATTAGAGATCTCTTAAGTGTGCGTTTACTTGAGTCTACATTCATTAAGAAGGGAATGGAAACACGTTACTTCACTCTCACTCCGTTAGCAGTCACGTTTTAGATTTCACCCGCAATTGCGTCCATCTTGGAAAGGCCCGGTATGTATTTCATGATGGCCCAAGGGGATCATGGTCCTCGTAGTTTCTCCGCCTGACCAGTCAGATAGTAGCTGGTGGTGTGTGTAGACTGGCACTTGGTTGGCGGTGTGCATGGACTGGTGCTTGGCTGGCAGTGTGCATAGGCTGATGCTTGGCTGGCGGTGTGTGTGGGCTGGCGCTTGGCTGATGGTGTGAATGGACCGATGCTTGGCTGGCAATGTACGTGAACTGGCACTTGGCTGGTGGTGTGTAAGGAGTGACTTGCTGCTGGTCACTACACACACTGGTAGCCAAACGCCAATCCACACAATCCATCAGCTGGTGTGGTTGCTATGTCAGGCATGTGGGCATGTGAAAGTGATGGACCCTTGAATTGCGCTGTCTGCTGATGTGAGTATTGTAATGTAATGGGCCCGTGGCTGGCGATGTGAATTATTTTGTATGTGTCACACATATGAAAAGTGTATGAATGGCCTGTAAAGAGGTTGGTGCCTTGCCGTGGCTTTACCGCTCACGATCTGTGAGTCAATGGTTCAGTTTCTCGTCCCTTCGGTTATTCAGAGTGCTTTTCATTTTTAATGACATCTCTTGTTAATACAATTGTATATACTGAACCATCACTCACCCTCATGCTAAATCCAAACAGTATGTATGTGTGCTTGAGGATTAGATGGTTGTGCAGTAATATTTGTCTTTTCTGTCTTTCTCAGGAAGGGTGTCCCTTGTCCCTTTTTGTGAATGTTGTAATGTGTTGGCTCCATGCCTGGTGGTGTGAATAGTCTTGTGTGTATCACGTATGCCTGGTCTGTAAAGCGGTTGGGGCCTTGACGCAGCTTTACAGCTCACAAGCTGTGTGTCACCAGTTCAGTTTTTTGTCTTTTCAATTATTGACAGTGCATCTAATTTTTGTGAAATCTCTTGTCAATAAAATGTTATATACTGTCACTGGTACTCGGGCTACCGACAAAAGTGAGGTACCATTTTTTTAGTAAGACTTTAGGGAATGCGGGGTGTGTGGAATTTTGTAGAACCACGCAGATTCCAGAACTTTCCACTACAGAAATATGAGAAAATGTGTTTTTGGGAAAAAATGTGGAGGTTTGCAAGTGATTCTGGGTAAAAAAACCTGGTGAGAGCCAGACAAGTCACCCCATCCTGGATTACCCTATGTGTCTAGTTTTCAAGAATGGATAGGTTTGCTCGGATTCCCTGGGTTCAAAATCTACAGCTAGGCACTTTAAAAAAAAGGCTGTTTCCTGTCGCTGGCACTAGGCCTACCCACATAATTGAGGTACAATTTTTCTTGGAATACTTTGAGGAATGTGGGATGAGTGGAACTTTGGATCCATGCAGATTCCAGAACATTCCACCACTGAAATATGAGGTAAATGTGTTTTTCTTTTTACATATTTTGAGGTTTGCAAGGGATTCTGGGTAACAAAACCTGGTGAGAGCCAGACATGTCACAACATCCTGGATTCCCCTGGGTGTCTAGTCCTCAAAAATGTATAGGTTTGCTAGGTTTCCCTAGTTGCTGGCAGAGCTAGGGTTCAAAATCTACACCTAGGCACCCTCCAAAAAAAGGGTCTTTTTTAACTGTGCAAATGTGGTGTGTCCATGTTGTGTTTTTGGCCATTTCCTGTTGCTGGCAGTAGGCCTACCCACACAAGCGAGTTACCATTTTTCTTGGAAGACTTTGGGAAACGCGGGGTGGGAGGAAAATGTGTTTTTTTTTACATATTTTGAGGTTTGCAAGGGATTCTGAGTAACAGAACCTGGAGAGAGCCAGACAAGCCCCTATCCTAGATTCCCCTGGGGGTCTAGTTTACAAGAATTTATAGGTTTGCTATGTTTCCCTACTTTCCAGCAGAGCTAGGGTTCAAAATCTACACCCAGGACCTTTGCAAAAAAAGGGTCAGTTTTCACTGTGCAAATGTGGTACGTCCACGATACTTTTGGGGCGTTTCCTGTTAATGGCACTAGGGCTATCCACACAAGTGAGGTACCATTTTTGTCAGAAAACTTCGTGAAATGTGCGTTGCATTTCATTTTGTGGATTCACGCAGATTCCAGAACTTTCCATGACAGAAATGTGTGGTAATTTTTTTTTTTCTTCATATTTTGAGGTTTGAAGGGATTCTGGGTAATAGACGCGTGCGAGAGCCAGACAAGCCACCACATTCTAGATTTCGCTGGGTGTCTAGTTTAAAAAAATGTATAGGTTTGATAGGTTTCCCTAGTTGCAGGCAGAACTAGGTTTCAAAATCTACACCTAGCCACTCTAAAAATAAAGGGTCAGTTTTCATTGTGCAAATGTGGTGGGTCCATGTTGTGTTTTGGGCCGTTTGCTGTTTCTGTCACTATGCCTACCCACACAAGTGAGGTACCATTTTCCTTGGAAGACTTTGGGAAATGCGGGGAGGGTGGAATTTTGTGCCTTTACGCAGATTCCCGAACTTCCCACCACAGAAATGTGAGGTAAATGTGTTTTTAGACACATTTTGAGGTTTGCAAGGGATTTTGGTTAACAGAACCAGGTGAGAGTCAGACAAGTCACACCATCCTGAATTTCCCTGGGTGTATAGTTTGAAAAAATGTATAAATTTGCTAGGTTTTCTTAGGTGCCTGCAGAACTAGGGTTCAAAATCTACAGCAAGGCACTTTGCAAAAAAGGGTCAGTTTTCACTGTGAAAATGGGGTGTGTCCACAAAGCCTTTTGGGCTGTTTCCTGTCACATGCACTAGGCCTTCCCACACAAGTGAGGTACAATTTTTCTCGTAAGACTTTAGGGAATGCGGGGTGGGTGGAATTTTGTGGATTCCTGCAGATTCCAGAACTTTCCACCACAGAAGATAGGTAAATGTGTTTTTTTTTACAAATTTTTAAGTTCGCAAGACATTCTGGGTAACAAGACCTGGTGAGAGCCAGACAAGTCACCCCATCCTGGATTCCCCTGTGTGTCTAGATTTCATAAAAGTATAGGTTTGCCTGGTTTCCCTAGGTGCCCAAGAGCTACTGTTCAAAATCTGTAGCTAGGCACTTTGCAAAAAAAGGGTGAGTTTTCACAGTGAAAATATGGTGTGTCCACAAAGTATTTTGGGCTGTTTCCTGTTGCGTTCAGTAGGCCTTCCCACGCAAATGAGGTACAATTTTTCTCCGAAGACTTTGGGAAATGTGGGGTGGGTAAAATTTTGTGGATTCACACAGCTTCTAGAACTTTCTTTTTTTCTTTTTTTTAAAATTTGATGAAAGAAGACAAAAAGAAGATAAGCAATTCAAAACATAAATATAAGATTACATACAGACTCAAGAAAGCAAAGTAAGTTAAATCCATTCCGCAATTGGAGCCCATATTTTCTTTCCCAAAGCCCTTTTTTTAGCAACCTTAGACTGATAAATAGCAGACTCCATATTGTACATAAACAATAATTTTTCTCGCCAATTAAAAAAAGAAGGAGGTTCAGAGTTGATCCACTCCCTAGTAATGCATGCTCTGGCCACTGCCATACAAATGAAGAGAAAACAAGTTAGTGGTTTAGATCTTGAAGTACTAGAATCTGTACCTATTATCAGCAGCTCTGCAGTTACCCTGATATCACAATTAAGAACAGAAGAAAAAAACATTTCAATTTGATGAAAAAAGTCCCCAAGCTTCGGACATTGAAAGAACATATGAATGTCGTTAGCTGCATACACACCACAGCGGTTACATTTCGTTCCCACCGTGGTACTCCATTTAACCACTTTGCTAGGGGTGTAGTAAAGGTCATGAATACACATAAAATGTTGGGATTTCATCATCCCGGTAATTAAGATTTCAGACGCTAATTTAACAGATTCTAGAACATCAATATCCGGGATCCCTAATTTGCTAACCCATTTCGATTGAAAGTACTTTAAGTCATCCCCAAATTCCTGAATCAAGCCCAAATAAAGAATACCTATCAGAGTTTTTCTATACAAGTGTTCCATGAGGGGGACTTTGTTCATACTAACATCAGTAATAGATGAGGAGCTTTGCAGAAAACTGCGAATCTAAAGGTATTTAAAAAAATAATTTTTAGTTAACAGAAACTCATCCTGAAGTTCCTGAAACGAGGGAAGTTGGCCTTTAACACCTTCCCTGCTCATGACGAGCTCAGCTCGTCATGAGGCACACTGGAGCTGTGCTGATGACGAGCTGAGCTCGTCATGAATAAAGAAGAATAGCAATTTCCAGCACAGGATATGAATTGCCTTAGCAGCCAAGGTGTTAATATATAAATCACCCAAATAGCGTATTGCTTTCTGTTCCCATCTAATAGTTATTAAGTCACAGAAAATCGTAGCTGGTAGAAGACCAGGAGCAGCAATCAGTGTATAGGCATTCAATTTGCTTAATACCAAATGCTTCCGAACTTTTTGCCACACACTAAAAGCTGCCTTTAGCGTCTTAAATTTGATTTTCTTGTGATAACTAGGTTCAATCACTTTAAGGAAGCAAGCTTTAGCTTTTTCAACCATGGTCATTTCAAAAGTAGAAGGTGTTTGGCAGAAGGGAATACAGGCTCTGTCACCAATTATCAGTGGGGAGATGTATTGAAGTGTTGCCGCTAGGTAATAAAACACAAAATATGTGACATTCCACCCCCCAAATTCTTTTCTCAAAATCATTTTTTATGAGCTTTCTGATGTCGCTTGTAGCCCCACAAAAATCTGGATGTGGCCCTTTCCAAGTTTTTAAAGCTTGAAGAAGAAAATTCTAAAGGTATTGTATGGTACATATACAGTACCTTGGGTAAGATTAGCATTTTTGAAATATTGAGTCTGCCATGCAACAATAAATGCAGGTGGTCTAAACGCTCCAGCATAGAATTGATATAGGCAATGACATTTTAATTCCAAGGTATGTCACCTCCGTAGCCATGGAAATATTTGTAGGAGGATTATCCCCAGAACATAACATTTTCTTCAGATTAAGTTTATAGCCGGAGAAAGATCCGAATTGTGTGGCTAAATCATTAAGAGCTGG
Source organism: Lissotriton vulgaris (assembly GCF_964263255.1). Classification (NCBI taxonomy): domain Eukaryota; kingdom Metazoa; phylum Chordata; class Amphibia; order Caudata; family Salamandridae; genus Lissotriton; species Lissotriton vulgaris. The sequence goes on along the minus strand of NC_141687.1, from coordinate 1,378,116,913 downwards.
TATCGCAGTTTGAACGTCCATAGTAGTAAGACAATATCATCAGCATAGGCTAATGCACGGTAATTCACATTGGCTAAATAAATAGGTTTGATTTTTTCCTCCAAAATAAAACGATTAATTAAGGGATCAATATAAAGTGCGAAAAGTAAAGGTGAGCAGGGGCATCCTTGACGAGTACCCCTGGCGATTGAAAAGAAGGAAGAGAGTTGAGCATTAATACGAACACAAGCCTTCGGGGCCACGTACATAGTTTTTAAGGCGGTCAAGAAACCTGACCCGAATCCTTTTCTAACCAAAATATCCCATAAGTAGTCCCAGGCAACCCGGTCAAAAGATTTTTCAGCATCCAAAAGATCAGTCCAATATTAGATCGGGTTGCCTGGGACCAGTCTAGAAAAGTAATTAGCCGCCGGATATGATCCTCAGTATCACGCGCAGGGATAAACCCATGTTGGTATTTGGAAACTAAAGAAATAATAACGGTGGATAGACGCGAAGCCAAAATCTTGGAAAAAAATTTGCTATCCGCATTTATTAATGAAATGGGATGAAAAGAAGAAGGAGAAAGAGGAGGTTTGCCCTTCTTTAGAAATACAGTGACTATTGATTTGTGCCAGGACATGGGAGCAGTGCCCTGTTGTGCAGCAAGAAATAATGAAACTAATTCAGGTTTCAAAGTATGGCGAAAAGATTTGAAAAACTCCAAGGGGATTGCCTCAGGGCCCGCCGCTTTGCCGGATGCTAAGGACAGGATAGATAACTCAATTTCTTCCCAAGTGATAGGTAAATCCATCTTCTCCCTTTCCTCTGCTGTTAATATGCAAATTACAGCAGAGTCAAAAAATTTACCTATCCTGTCCCTTGAATCATGAACCACATCCTCAGTATATAATCTAGAATAGAACTCACAAAACGCATCCACTATATCGGTGATATTATTAACTGTAATGCCTGCAGTATTTTTTATTTTATCTATACTGGAGAAAGCGGCCTTCTGCCTTGCCCTTTTAGCCAAATGTTTCCCTGAGTTTTCTCCTACTTCGTACACCTCTGACCGAAATGCAGCAAGTTGTTGAGCATACTTTGCAGCAAACCCCAATGTATTTTCACCTTCTGAGCTAATAAATCCTTAAGAATACTATCCGTACCCACACCTTGATAGCAAGCCTACATAACTTGTATCTCCATAAGTCGCAGCTTGCTCATCCCCTCTTCCTCCTTCCTCCTATCGTCCCTTTGTTTTTTAATGAATAACTCAGAGACTCACCCCGAACCCCGCATTTGAACGCCTCCCAAACTACCTCCGAAGAGGCAGTTCCTCTATTATTTGCAAAAAATTCCAGAATCCATATGGACATACGTTCAATATAGTCTTGATCAAAAAGAAGTTTACGGTCAAAAGACCAGGTCTTCGGACTTTGTGAGAGGTTCAGTTCAAAGCTAAGAGTAATGGGGTTGTGATCAGAGATCACCTTAGGGAGCACCGTGTACCCTACATTTGAAACAGCTTTAAATAACCTTGTAGCAACGAAAAAATAATCCAACCTAAAATGCCTCTGATGTGGGGCAGAAAAAAAAGTTAACCCAGGTATTCCATTAGCTCTTATATATCCAACATCAGGGAGTCGAAATTCCTGAACAATTCCTTTAACTGCTTAGTACACATTTTTTATCCTACCTACGTATGGGGTATTACCACATATGTCAAACGTTTGATCCAAATGTAAATTAAAATCCCCACAAAGTATTAACAGAGGTGACCACAAGGCTAATTCCACGCTTAATTGATGCAAGGTTGTTGGGTCGACAACATTTGACGCATAGACAGAACAGATAACAATAATCGCATCCCCAATTTTTATTTCAGATATTACCCATCGCCCCAATGGATCTTCTTTAATTCTTTTAACCTCCCCCAGTCCATACCTTTTTAAGATAGCCACTCCCCTTGTGTTAGAGGTTTGTCGAGAACACCCCACTACCTCTAATCCAAGATCCTTTAGCCATCCTCTATTTTTCCAAGATATGTGCGTTTCTTGTATGCAAATTACATCCATCCGCATAGCTTTCAGCATCTGAGCCAATATACCCATTTTTCTTTTGTCATTAAGGCCACAGACATTCTGTGAGCAAATCGAAATTTTACCCATTTTCTAATTTAGTTGCAATACTGTCGTTAATCCTATCTTTAATCAGAAAAAAAATACAATAACAGAGCACCATCTGCACTAACAACACAAACAGATCTTGAGTCTTAATTGCCAAAACATAATCATCAACTGCGTTTCCTTGCCCCCAGCCTACCACCCTACCCTCCCTCCCCTCCCCCTCACCCCCCTCCCGAAGCCCACCCAACAGAAGCGTAAGGACGGTTGTCCTCATTGATGGAAAGTGATAATGTGTTGTGTGACTCTACCCAAAAAGGAGAAAAGGAAAAAAAATATAGAAAAAAAGTGCAAAGCTAAAGTTTTTGTTATTTTCTACTACAGTGTGTCTATAAATTGTTGTGCTTTAACCTCTGAAATGAAAAAGAAGGTTTTACTCTTATAAAAAACGTTTTGCTGTGTTCAGTAAAAAAACCTGTCCCCCTTTGTTTTGGATATATGACTTTAATTGCTTCAACCTCCAGCGTTGTTGCACTGTCGCCTGGCAAAAATCTGGTCGCACGAAAAATTCATGCCCCAAAGCTTTACTAGTTTTTGTTGGCCTAGCTAAGTCATACAGGATTTCTCTGAGTAAGTAATTATGCAAGCATATAAGGATAGATCTTGGTTTCACTCCTTCCCCCCGATCTCGTTTTTGGGTAAAAGGAAATCTATGTGCTCTTATAACTTCTTTATCCCAGTCCCAGCCCTTAAGATCTGGGAAGGCAGCTCAAAACAAATCGACGATAAAACGCCGTACATCTCTGACCTCTGACTGTTCAGCTATCCCTAATATGCGCAGGTTATTCCGACGTGCGCGGTTCTCTAAATCAGTCAATTTCCAGTCAATATCATGTCTTGTACTTTCCAAGTCATTGATTGAAGTTTTCTGGGTCGAAAGTTCGTCTTCTACAACAGAGATCCTGGCTTCAGCTTCCTGTATTCTCGTAGTAGTTTCGGTGCTGGACATAGCTAGTCGGCGAACAACATTTAGCAATTTGCGAATGGCTCCCTGAGTACGAAGCCCCTCTGCCTTAGTCTCCTCTCTGTGAGCCATTATAATTTTGTACATTGAAGTTTGTAGGTTATAGATAGATTTCAACGTGATTTTGTCTTCATTTTGCATAGAATCTGGCAGCTCCCCCTGGTTCTCCGGTGTTACATCTGTTCCTTCCCACTGTGGTTGATCCATCATATTTGTGCAATCGCTTGCAAGAGGATTCTGTAATTCTGTGATCTTCCGAACTGTATTGGGAGCTCCCTCACTTGTCGGAGACTCAGATAATAGAAGATCGTCTTCAAAAAATTGGTTAGCATCGTCTGCCCAGTCCCTTGTATGTGAGAGCCTCTCATTATATATACCATTACCAGTCTCGCCTTCAGACCCTATTGAAACTTCGGACAAAGAGAAGAATGGTCCCCCTGAATCAACAGACTCGCAGTCAATTACAGCGGTGTCTAACACTACCTTTTCTTTTGCAGTTTTTTGCAGAGTGGGGACGCCCCCTTTGCTAGCCAGTGGAGAGACTCTGACCTCCCCCACTGCCTGACAAAGATCGGTTAAGTCATCCTCAATTTTTTTTTCGTGGGGGGTGGAGGGCCACCCTCTCCAGTTATGGGTGTTGCTATATTTAGGGGGATTTGTACAAGACCGAGTACCTCACTCTGGTGTATAGAAACAGCTCCTGAGGGGTCATCAGAACTAGAGATAACAGATGGCTGAGTATTACTCTTAGATACCACACTAGTATTCTTTTTCTTGAATAGATCAGGCACTATTAGTTCTTTTACTTTTCCATGAGAATCGATCTGGGCCACAGAAATGGTTGTGCCGCTTGAACTAGGTTCTGAAAGTGTGATTACAGCACTAGAAACAGTATTGACTTTGTTAGCACTATTGGCCATGGTCGCAGCTTTGGCTTTAGCTCCCCTGCCTTTAGGAGCCATACTTATTAGCAAGGAAAACACTTGTTGTCAGCTATATTTTCCCTTTCCACTTCCACCAACAAATAGCTCTCTCCCACTGATGTCGGTAAAGTCAATGCGCAGGATTGATCTAATGGTCTATTCCAGCCACTTAGCAATTCTCTTAAGTTAAAGTGCTTCCTCCTCAGCAAGTGTTCTTTTTCACAAGTAGCCTAGAATGAAGACGGCCCGAACTTAGACACAATGTATCGCAGTACTGCAACACTGCAATATTAAAACAAAGTAGCCCTGGTTATGTACTGTCTTTTAATCTTTTAATGTTCAAATTGCCCATAAACGGAATCAGTATTGTAAAAAAAAAAAAAAAAAAGCAGCCCCCAGTACATCCGCGTTTAGAATATTATCCTTAAACAAACAGTTCCTTCACGTTGTGTTTCTCACCTCATAGCGTTTAATAGTGTTCAATATCCTTAGAATGTAGGAAAGTTTATAATATATACTTATGTTAATTATGGACATAGCCACAGCTTTTCAGGGGGGTGCCGCTCGCCAAGTCTCAAGGATCAGATTCCTCCTGGTTAATCCGTACTGGCGCTCTGCTCGCGCCTCTGCCTCCGACCACAGAACGCCTCCACTCTGCACAGCATCGGGCCACTTCGCCTTTCCTGGGTCCTCTCCCGCTGACCAGGCTGCTCCAGCAAGCCCCTTGCGCCGTAGACCTCGGACCTCGGAGCGGCACCGACAGCACTCCGTCAAGCAACTCTGCCTTCCTGCCACACGCCCAGCTGACCGGACTACTCCAGCGAGGGAGGGAGGAACGGAGCCCTCGGAGCCTGTGCCTTTGCCGCCTCGTCCTTACGTTCTCCTCACAGCTCCAGCCCTCAGACCGTCCACCGCAGAGGAGTCGAAAGAGAAGCGATATCCGGGACAAAAGCAGCAGAACAGAGCAGCAAAAGGTTAGTTAGCAGTGGTTGATACACAGCTCAGCTCTCACTTGCTGGGGTAGCAGCCGCCATCTTGCTTCTCAGCTTCTAGAACATTCCACCTCAGAAATGTTAGGTAAATGTGTTTTTTGGACACATTTTGAGGTTTGCAAGGGATTTTAGGTAGCAGAACCTGGTGAGAGCCAGACAAGTCACCCCATCATGGATTCCACTGGGCGTCTAGTTTTAAAAAATGTATAGATTTGGTAGGTTTTCCTAGGTGCCTGCAGAACTAGGGTTCAAAATCTACAGCAAGGCACTTTGCAAAAAAGTGTCAGTTTTCACTGTGAAATTGGGGTGTGTCCACAAAGTCTTTTGGGCTGTTTCCTTTCACATGCACTAGGTCTTCCCACACAAGTGAGGTACCATTTTTCTTGTAAGACTTTAGGAAATGCGGGGTGGGTGGAATTTTGTGGATTCCTGCAGATTTCAGAACTTTCCACCACAGAAGATAGGTAAATGTGTTTGTTTTTTAAACAAATTTTGAGGTTCGCAAGACATTCTGGGTAACAAGACCTGGTGAGAGCCAGACAAGTAAATTGTAAATTGATATTTGTATAGCGCACTACTCACCCGCAAGGGTCTCAAGGTGCTTGTACGAATACCGCTGTAGAACCCCTCCTGGCTTTCCCTGTGAGGCGTCCACTCCTGGGCACCCCCAAGGTGGAGGCCAGGCATCCTTAGCGTTGTGGGGGCCGCTGTTGAGATTAAGCAAGCTATTGCCCAGAGTTGCAGAGTGGGACTCCATGATTGCAATAGGCACAGAGGCGAGAATTATCAGGTCCTGGAATTTTGAGCCCAAGACCCACCGAGGCGGGGAATTGAACCCTGGTCCCGGGCTAGACCTCTGCATTAGGGTCTGCCGCTCTAACCATTGAGCCACACTTCTCCACAAGTCACCCCATCCTGGTTTCCCCTGGGTGTCTAGTTTTCAAAAAAGTATAGGTTTGCTAGGCTTCCCTAGGTTCCCAAGAGCTACTGTTCAAAATCTATAGCTAGGCACTTTGCAAAAAAAGGGTGAGTTTTCACAGTGAAAATATGGTGTGTCCACAAAGTATTTTGGGCTGTTTCCTGTTGCGATCAGTAGGCCTTCACACACAAGTGAGGTACAATTTTTCTCCGAAGACTTTGGGAAATGTGGGGTGGGTAAAATTTTGTGGATTCACGCAGCTTCTAGAACTTTCCACCTCAGAAATGTTAGGTAAATGCGTTTTTTTGGACACATTTTGAGGTTTGCAAGGGATTTTGGGTAACAGAACCTGGTGAGAGCCAGACAAGTCACCCCATCATGGATTCCACTGGGAGTCTAGTTAAATTCTTTTATAGGTTTGATGGGTTTTTTCTAATTGCTGACAGAGTTAGGCTTCAAAATCTACAACTAGGCACGCAAAAAAAAAAGGGTCAGTTTTCACTGTGCCAATGTTGTGTGTCCATGGGCTGTTTCCTGTTGCTAGCATTTACCCTTCCCACCCAAGTGAGGTACCATTTTTCTCAGAAGATTTTGCTAAATGACGGTTGGGGAGAATGTTGTGGATTGAAGCAGTTTCCAGAACTTTCCACCACAGAAATGTGAGGTAACTATGTTTTGTTTTTCTGATACATTTTGAGGTTTGCAAGGGATTCTGGGTAACAGAACCAGGTGAGAGCCAGACAAGTCACCCCATCTTGTATTCCCTGGTTGTGCAGTTTTCCAAAATATGTAGATATGCTTAGTTTCCCTAGGTACTGGCAGAGCTAGGGTTCAAAATCTACAGCTAGGCACTTTGCAAAAAAAGGGTCCTCTTTCACTGTGATAATGTGGTGTGTCCACAATGCATTTTGGGCTGTTTCCTGTCGTGTGCACTAGGCCGTCCCACACAAGTGAGATACCATTTTTCTCGAAAGACTTTGTGAAATGCGGGGTGAGTGGAATGTTGTGGATCCATGCAGATTCCAGAACTTTCCACCACAGAAATTTGAGGAAAATGTGTTTGTTGTTTTACAGATTTTGAGGTTCGCACGGGATTCTGGGTAATAGAACCTGGTGAGAGCCAGACAAGTCACACCATCCTGGATTTCCCTCGGTGTCTAGTTTTCAAAAATGTATATGTTTGATAGATTTCCCTAGTTGTCGGCAGAGCTGGGGATCAAAATCTACAGCTAGGAACTTTGCAAAAAAACGGTCTGTTATCATTGTGCACGTTGCGCTTTGGGCAGTTTCCTGTTGCTGGCACTAGACCTACCCAGACAAGTGAGGTACCATTTTTCTCGGAAGACTTTGAGAAATGTGGTGTGTGTAAAATTGTGTGGATTCACACAGATTCCAGAACTTTACACCACAGAAATGTGAGGTAAATGTGTTTTTCGGACAATTTTTGAGGATTACAAGGTTTTCTTGGTAACAGAACCTGGTGAGAGCCAGACAAGTAACCACATCCTAGATTCCACTAGGTTTGCTACGTTTCCCTAGGTGCCGGCAAAGCTAGGGTTCAAAATCTACAGCTAGGCAATGTGAGAAGTTGGCCCGATATGCAACGTTCGCTATTCTAGCGACCGCTATGTATCGTTCCAACGACCCTAATGGTGTTTGGTTGTAAGTCAACCTATAGACCAGCTATCCTAGTAGCGTGGATACGAGCAGTCTAAGGCTAAAGACTCGAGAGGGCGCGTTAAGCCAGCTGTTTACCACACATGTACCCCTTGAACACCCAGTGAAAGGACACCACACAAGTGTTATGAAAATAAACAGTATATTTATTAAGAATCACAACAGCCCTGTACTCTTTATGAGGACAGGGTACTAAGCACAAACCAAATCTCTTTAGCAAATACTTCAAGTGCACAATTAAAACAAGTGTCCGAGGACACGGAAAGTTTAAGGTCTCGGGCGGACCCGATAAGGCAAGTCGGAAGCGAGGGACTCGGGACCCTAGAGTAAAGAGGCTATGCAGGCACCGAAATGCCGAGTTACCTAGCCACGAGGGCTGCGGCTGCACAAGTCTTACAGGCGTCGGGGTCTTCGCTGACGAGCCAGGAGCCGGAAGAAAAGGAGTTGCTGGCCGGCGACCAGTGATGAATAGTTCGTAGAGATCCAAGCCTGGATCAGAGATCGATGACACCTGAAAGCAGAGGGGACCAAGTTCGTACTACTAGCCAGTAGTCAGAGGGTACCAGGAGGGCACCGGTTGGCCGTCACCTCGACCAGGTGAGTGGGCGACGCTAGGCTCTGCAGTCTCACGGACCAGGAGGCGTTGTCGGCGACCACGGTGGAGGTGCGAGCTGTCCCACGAAGGTTGATGCTGTCGGCGTCGCTGGGCCCAGGATGGGGCAACAAGCCTTGGCAAATCTCAGGGCCACGTGGTGGGCCTAAGATGGCGTCTTGAGTGGACCAGGAGGGTCCGGGGTGCTTCTCGAAAGATGGAAGCAAGGGCCAGTCTGGAGCAACCAGACCAGCAGAGTTGTTCGTCGGTCGTCGTCAAGGAAGGGCACAAGCCAGCGGCTAGTGACCAGACAACGTGCTGAGCAGCGAGCAGAAGGGCCCCACGCAGATCGTGGAGATGCTGGGAGACTGCACTTCGGGGCTGGAGCGGCTCAGGGTCGGGGCTTCTCAGACCCCAGAGCACTCACCAGAGAGTTACCTCGATGGTCGTGCTGGTTTAAGAGCGTGCAGGTTCTGATGATGGCCGGTCCCTCGAGGTCTCGTCGCACCCACAGATCACAGCTGAGCTGATGACGTGGGTAGAGGTCAGAGGTGCCAGGGAAGCCGGTTCTCGTCGAGCTGGGCCGTCGGATTCCTTGAGGAAGGACTTACAGCAAACCGCAGAGTTCTTAGATGGTGCCCGCTGATGCAGGGTGACTACTCCTTAGTCACAAGGGAGAAATCTTGAGAAGAGTCTTGAGTGTCCTTTCGTAGAAAGTAGTTCTTGATTCAAAGATGATCTAATTTGGAAGGGTCCCCGCTCCGGCCTTTATTCTAAAGAAAGGGGTGGGTACATGACTAGGTTCTGCCCTAGGGGTGGGACCAGGAAGGGGGGTAGTTACACCCCTCTCCCCTGCCGGACTTTCCCCAGGCCAGGGCTGGCGCCCCTGGAACTGGTTCTGACCGGCAGATGCGTAGTGAGCACCGGGGTGCCACTCCGCAGTCACCTTCTCGCAAAAGCCCTACCTACCCAGAATACACAAACCCTGTCTGGGACGGTGTGAACACCGCCCTCGACAGGAAACCCTTTGTCCGAGCGCTCCTCGCTGGAAGGACTCCCAGCAGCAGGAGGTCAGACTCGTGTCTGTGGTGGCAGCATCCATTTTGTGGAGCTGAGGCTTTAGTTAACTTTAACCGGGGTTCACAGTTACGTACATGTCGTGTCCCTCTAGAAGGGTGGAATGCTAACCTCATCGCCAGAATTGGTGAGAGGGCAGCACCCCGATTCGTATGACACCTTACTCGACATGCCTTGATAACGCGACACCGAAGTTACCGATGTGGTACGCGTTATCATGGAACAGCCATTGGGTCTTGATTCCGCAAGCTGCAACCGGGCTCGGCTCGGGCCTGAACCTAGCTCACATGAGCCCACGCACTCTGCCTTCAGGATTGTTAAGGCCTGCCATAGGAGTGACTGATAGGGACTCGGGTGTCCATTGTATGGTTAGATATAGAACTACTATACCTAAAGCGAAGGGTGATTACACGACTTCGCCCCAGCTGTCGTGCAGCCAGTTGTGTCAAATTTAGGAGGCCAGCCAGGGGTGGCATAATACATGCTGCAGCCCCTGGCGGCCCTGGGTACACCTATGCCCTGCGTTACGGGGTCTGATAAGGTGGCCCAGTACCAATTGGTAAATGCACCTAGGGTACATATCGTAATTTAGAAAGAGAACAGCCAGGCTGTGGGTCTGATTAGCAGGCCCACAGCCAGAGAAAGTCGTAAACCAGTGAAACAAAAGCAAAAAATCTGGGTGATCATGGGATTGCAGACCCTACTCTCCTACATGACCCCCCCCCCCCAACGTCGGAACAATAAGCTAACCTTGACCAGGTGAGTCTTCTTGTTCTAAGTGGAAATATCTGGAGAGCCCATCGGCATTGCCATGATCAGTACCAGGTCTATGTTCCACTGTAAAGTCCATCCCCTGTAGGGAAATGGACCACCTAAGCAGTTTGGGGTTTTCACCCTTCATCTGATTTAGCCACAAGAGGGGCTTATGGTCGGTCTGAATCTTGAAGTGAGTGCCAAACAAGTATGGCCTCAGCTTCTTCAGGGCCCAAACCACAGCAAAGGCCTCCCTCTCAATAGCTGACCAATTCTTCTCTCTAGGGGTCAGCCTTCTGCTTATAAAAGCAATGGGCTGGTCTTGACCATCAAAATTCAGTTGAGAAAGAACAGCTCCCACACCCAACTCAGAAGCATCTGTTTGGACAATGAATGGTTTGGAGTAGTCCGGACTCTTGAGGATAGGCGCCGTGCACATGGCCTGCTTTAGGTCATCGAATGCTTTTTGACAGCTCGCTGTCCACTGAACCTTCTTTGGCATTTTCTTACTTGTCAGTTCATTTAATGGTGTCACAATTGAACCATAGTTCCTGACAAACTTCCTATAGTAACCAGTCAGGCCCAAGAAAGCTCGAACCTGAGTCTGGGTGGTTGGAGGAGCCCAGTCCCTGATTGACTGTATCTTGCTCTCCAGTGGCTGAACCTGGCCTCCACCTACAAGGTGGCCCAGGTATACAACCTGTGTCTGCCCTATCTGGCACTTGGTGGCCTTGATAGTGAGGCCTGCTGCTTGCAGAGCCTCTAACGCTTTCCGCAGGTGGACCAGGTGATCCTCCCAGGTGGAGCTAAAGACAGCAATATCGTCAAGATACGCCGCACAGAAGTCATCCAGCCCAGTAAGGACTTGATTCACCAACCTTTGGAAGGTGGCAGGTGCATTTTTCAGACCAAAGGGCATCACCACGAACTGATAATGCCCACCAGGGGTTGAAAATGCGGTTTTAAGCTTGGCGTCCTCAGCTAACCTGATTTGCCAATACCCAGCTGTCAGGTCAAACGTACTTAAGTAGTTGGCCGAAGCCAATCTATCGATAAGCTCGTCTGCCCTTGGTATTGGGTGGGCGTCAGTCTTAGTGACTGCATTGAGACCCCTGTAGTCTACGCAGAACCTCATCTCTCTCTTACCACCCTGGGTGTGAGGTTTCGGCACTAGAACTACGGGACTAGCCCATAGGGCTATCCGAGGGTTCAATGACTCCCAGCTCCAACATTTTCTGCACTTCACTCTTGATGCAGTCTCTAACGTGATCAGGCTGCCTGTAGATTTTACTCTTGACGGGCAAGCTGTCACCAGTGTCAACCTCATGGGTGCACCAATCGGTCTGACTGGGTGTTAGAGAAAACATATGTCTGAACGACTGAAGAACCTGTTTACAGTCGCTCTGTTGATGTTCGGAGAGGCTGCCACAAAAGACAACACCATCTACCGATCCATCGTCAGGATTCTGAGTGAGCAGGTCGGGGAGAGGGTCACTCTCTTCTTCCTGTCCCTCATCTAGGGCCATGAGCAAACTCATGTCCTTCCTGTCGACATATGCTTTTAGCCTGTTGACATGAAGCACCCTGTGGGGGCTCCGGGGAGTTCCCAGGTCGACCAGGTAGGTGACCTCTCCCTTTTTCTCCAGGATGGTGTAGGGCCCGGACCATTTGTCCTTGAGTGCTGCTGGGGCCACTGGCTCCAACACCCACACCTTCTGTCCGGGCTGGTAAACAGTCAAGACAGCCTTTTGGTCATGCCAAGCTTTTTGGAGTTCTTGGCTGGCCCTAAGGTTTTCAGATGCCTTTTCCATGTATTCAGCCATCCGCGAGCGGAGGCCAGCAAGCACATAGTCCACTATGTTGGCTGCAGGCTTTTTGAGAGGTCTCTCCCATCCTTCCTTCACCAAACACAGGGGTCCTCTTACAGGATGCCCGTACAGAAGTTCAAAAGGGCTGTAGCCAACCCCCTTCTGTGGGACCTCTCTGTACGCGAACAAAAGGCAGGGGATCAGGACGTCCCATCTACGCCGAAGCTTTTCCGGTAGTCCATGAATCATCCCTTTTAGGGTCCTGTTGAATCTCTCAACAAGCCCATTGCATTGTGGATGATAGGGTGTAGTGAACTTGTAGTTGACACCACATTCCTTCCACATAGCAGTTAAGTAGCTCGACATAAAGTTTGCACCTCTGTCGGAGACGACCTCCTTAGGGAAGCCCACTCTGGAGAACACTCCAACTAGGGCTCTTGCCACCACAGGTGCTGTAGTGGTCCTAAGGGGAATAGCTTCAGGATACCTGGTGGCATGATCCACTACCACCAGTATAAACTTGTGCCCTTATGCTGTTGGTGGTTCCATGGGACCGACGATGTCGATCCCCACCCGTTCAAAGGGCACCCCCACCACAGGCATTGGTATAAGGGGGGCCTTTGTCGTGCCACCTGACTTACCACTGGCTTGGCAAGTGACACAGGAGCGGCAAAACTCCTTGGTATCTTTGTTCATATGAGGCCAGTGAAAGTGTGAGACAAGCCTGTCCCACGTTTTCGTCTGGCCTAAGTGACCTGCTAAGGGAATCTCGTGGGCCAAGGTAAGTAGGAAACCACGCTGAGACAAGGGTACAACCAGCCTCCTGGTCATGCCAGGCTTGGGGTCTCTTGACTCAGTGTACATGAGTCCATCTTCCCAGTATACCTTGTGGGTACCTGTGGCGTTCCCAGCAGCCTCAGCAGCAGCCTGCTGTCTGAGGGGTTCAAGAGAAGGGCAGTCTAACTGGTCCTTCCCCAGGTCCTCCCTTGAGGGTCCCCCTGAACCCAAGAATTCAACTTGATCAAGTTCGAACTCCCTAGGCTCAGTTTCCCTCAATTCCTGTAGGTCAGCCTCCTCTGAGACTTGATCCACGACCTGGGGCAAGGGGGAAGGCGCAGCCTTAACCCTACCGCTCTTTTTCTTGGGAGGTGTCTGGTCCGTTGTTCCAGGATCCAGCACCTGTTCAGTGGGGCATTTCCTGACCTGTGACCTGGTCACAGCGAACACATGTGCTGGCAAACCTAACATTTCCATGTGAGTCCGGTGCTCCACTTCTGACCATTGTGATGACTCCAAATCATTGCCCAACAAACAATCCACTGGGAGGTCTGGACTAACTACAACCTTCTTTTGGCCAGTTACCCCTCCCCAGGAGAAAGCTACAATTGCCATACTGTGATTGGTAGTGACATTGCTTGCATTGGTCACCAGGAATTCTGTACCTGGCATGATCTGTCCAGGGTCCACAAAGTTAGGCGTCACCATGGTGACGCTGGCACAAGTGTCCCTATAGGCCTGAGCCATCTTTCCATTTATAAAAGGCGTCTGTCTGTATTTGCCCAAGGTATTGGGACTTATGTCAGGGGACACGTCCGCGTCCCCTGTACTGACAAGGACAGCCTGAGTGAGTGTGCCAACTAAGTTGTCACGCCCCTCAGAACCCAGGGTTAACCCTACTAAACCCTTGGGAGGCGCACTACCACTGCTGACTGTACTAGGGGGCACAGGTGCCTTAGGGGCTGCAGTGGCAGGAGTCTGCCCTCCTCCTTTCTTGGTGCACTCACTAAACCAGTGAGATTTACTTTTACAGTACTGACACCATCTTTTGGATTGGCCTTCTTTCTTCTTTTGGGGAGCCTGACCCACTCCCTCTTTGGGTTGTTGGGGACCTGTCGAAGACTTCTGGTCATTTTGTTCCCCCTTAGAATCTTTACCCTTCTGGTCTGCTTTCTTCTGACCACCTTGATTCTGGCCCTGGTTCTGTTTAACTCTCGTACGAACCCATCTGTCTGCCTTCTTTCCCAATTCTTGGGGAGAGGTCAGATCCGAGTCGACAAGATGCTGATGCAACAACTGGTTCTGACAATTGTTTAAAATTTGTTCTCTCATCATCAAATTATACAATCCTTTGTAATCCGTAACCTTACTGCCCAGCAACCAGCCCTCAAAAGCCTTAGTGGCACAATCGACAAAGTCAGACCAATCTTGAGACTGCGTTTTCTGGGTATCCCTGAACAGCACCCTGTACTGCTCAGTGGTTAGGCCGAACCCTTCAACGAGTGTATTTTTCAAGACTTGGTAATCGTTCGCATCCTCCACCCTTGTGGTGAGGAGCTTGTCTCTTCCTTTACCTTCAAAGGAGAGCCACAAGATAGCTGCCCACTGACTCTGGGGAACACCTTGCACCGTGCAGGCCCTCTCCAAAGCAGTAATCCATTTGTGGATGTCGTCCCCTTGTTTAAAGGGGGGCACTATCTTACCAAGGTGTTTCGTATCGAAACTCTTTTCCCTATTGCTAGGTACATTGCTGCCACCAGTGGGGACTACCCCACTTAACTGTTGCTCTTTCGCAAAGGCAAGCCTTTCTTTGGCCAGGGCAAGTTCTTCCCTTTCGATCCTCAGATTAGCTGCCCTTTCCTTAGCTTCGTACACTCTCCTCTGAGGGGACGTCATCCCTTTTTGAGAAGAGTTGTGAGAGCCATTGGTTTGAAGGGATCTGCCAGAGTCTCTCGACAGAGATCGGGCTCGTCCATTCCCAATGTTAAGCGGACCTGACAGTAGCGCCGGGGGTCCCCCAGTACCACTATCATGTTTGCTTAAGTTGGACCTGCTTAGTCTAACGACTTCTACCTGTCCCTTATCTGCCTCATCCCCAGAGGGATCCTCATCCTCATCATCCTCCACACCTTCGTTCTCAGTTGCGAGGTGGATGAGGTCAGGATCGTCTCTGGTTCCCTCGAGGGGAGGCATGTCTCCTTCTGGATTAGAAGAGCTAAGACGGGTCTCAGCTTTTCTGGCATCATAAGTCTCCAAGAGACCAATCAGAAAGGACGTGGTGGGGTTAGACCCCTGCTTGATCTTCCGGGAGTGACACACCTGTCTTAACTCCTTGAAGCTCAGCACAGTATATCTTGAAGGGATGACCTGTGGAGGGTCAACTGACACAAGGGGAGACTCAGAGTTTCCTCCTTTGTCCGACATACTGTTTCTAGTGTGGTGTAAGTGATGCACCTACCTACACTACGTGTTTACCTACTGTTCCCTTGCTAAGAGTTGTAGCCAAGGTGTGCTAAGCCTTGAGGAGCTACAACAGCTGGTTCAGTAGAACTCAGAGTATTCTAAGCTTTAGTTATATGTACTAACAGTACTTGTGCGATCTTTCAACAAGATATTCTTAGGATACGTGTGGTAAAACAACAGCAAGCTCAAATCCCAACCGCTGCTCACCAATGTGAGAAGTTGGCCCGATATGCAACGTTCGCTATTCTAGCGACCGCTATGTATCGTTCCAACGACCCTAATGGTGTTTGGTTGTAAGTCAACCTATAGACCAGCTATCCTAGTAGCGTGGATACGAGCAGTCTAAGGCTAAAGACTCGAGAGGGCGCGTTAAGCCAGCTGTTTACCACACATGTACCCCTTGAACACCCAGTGAAAGGACACCACACAAGTGTTATGAAAATAAACAGTATATTTATTAAGAATCACAACAGCCCTGTACTCTTTATGAGGACAGAGTACTAAGCACAAACCAAATCTCTTTAGCAAATACTTCAAGTGCACAATTAAAACAAGTGTCCGAGGACACGGAAAGTTTAAGGTCTCGGGCGGACCCGATAAGGCAAGTCGGAAGCGAGGGACTCAGGACCCTAGAGTAAAGAGGCTATGCAGGCACCGAAATGCCGAGTTACCTAGCCACGAGGGCTGCGGCTGCACAAGTCTTACAGGCGTCGGGGTCTTCGCTGACGAGCCAGGAGCCGGAAGAAAAGGAGTTGCTGGCCGGCGACCAGTGATGAATAGTTCGTAGAGATCCAAGCCTGGATCAGAGATCGATGACACCTGAAAGCAGAGGGGACCAAGTTCGTACTACTAGCCAGTAGTCAGAGGGTACCAGGAGGGCACCGGTTGGCCGTCACCTCGACCAGGTGAGTGGGCGACGCTAGGCTCTGCAGTCTCACGGACTAGGAGGCGTTGTCGGCGACCACGGTGGAGGTGCGAGCTGTCCCACGAAGGTTGATGCTGTCGGCGTCGCTGGGCCCAGGATGGGGCAACAAGCCTTGGCAAATCTCAGGGCCACGTGGTGGGCCTAAGATGGCGTCTTGAGTGGACCAGGAGGGTCCGGGGTGCTTCTCGAAAGATGGAAGCAAGGGCCAGTCTGGAGCAACCAGACCAGCAGAGTTGTTCGTCGGTCGTCGTCAAGGAAGGGCACAAGCCAGCGGCTAGTGACCAGACAACGTGCTGAGCAGCGAGCAGAAGGGCCCCACGCAGATCGTGGAGATGCTGGGAGACTGCACTTCGGGGCTGGAGCGGCTCAGGGTCGGGGCTTCTCAGACCCCAGAGCACTCACCAGAGAGTTACCTCGATGGTCGTGCTGGTTTAAGAGCGTGCAGGTTCTGATGATGGCCGGTCCCTCGAGGTCTCGTCGCACCCACAGATCACAGCTGAGCTGATGATGTGGGTAGAGGTCAGAGGTGCCAGGGAAGCCGGTTCTCGTCGAGCTGGGCCGTCGGATTCCTTGAGGAAGGACTTACAGCAAACCGCAGAGTTCTTAGATGGTGCCCGCTGATGCAGGGTGACTACTCCTTAGTCACAAGGGAGAAATCTTGAGAAGAGTCTTGAGTGTCCTTTCGTAGAAAGTAGTTCTTGATTCAAAGATGATCTAATTTGGAAGGGTCCCCGCTCCGGCCTTTATTCTAAAGAAAGGGGTGGGTACATGACTAGGTCCTGCCCTAGGGGTGGGACCAGGAAGGGGGGTAGTTACACCCCTCTCCCCTGCCGGACTTTCCCCAGGCCAGGGCTGGCGCCCCTGGAACTGGTTCTGACCGGCAGATGCGTAGTGAGCACCGGGGTGCCACTCCGCAGTCACCTTCTCGCAAAAGCCCTACCTACCCACAATACACAAACCCTGTCTGGCACGGTGCGAACACCGCCCTCGACAGGAAACCCTTTGTCCGAGCGCTCCTCGCTGGAAGGACTCCCAGCAGCAGGAGGTCAGACTCGTGTCTGTGGTGGCAGCATCCATTTTGTGGAGCTGAGGCTTTAGTTAACTTTAACCGGGGTTCACAGTTACGTACATGTCGTGTCCCTCTAGAAGGGTGGAATGCTAACCTCATCGCCAGAATTGGTGAGAGGGCAGCACCCCGATTCGTATGACACCTTACTCGACATGCCTTGATAACGCGACACCGAAGTTACCGATGTGGTACGCGTTATCATGGAACAGCCATTGGGTTTTGATTCCGCAAGCTGCAACCGGGCTCGGCTCGGGCCTGAACCTAGCTCACACGAGCCCACGCACTCTGCCTTCAGGATTGTTAAGGCCTGCCATAGGAGTGACTGATAGGGACTCGGGTGTCCATTGTATGGTTAGATATAGAACTACTATACATAAAGCGAAGGGTGATTACACGACTTCGCCCCAGCTGTCGTGCAGCCAGTTGTGTCAAATTTAGGAGGCCAGCCAGGGGTGGCATAATACATGCTGCAGCCCCTGGCGGCCCTGGGTACACCTATGCCCTGCGTTACGGGGTCTGATAAGGTGGCCCAGTACCAATTGGTAAATGCACCTAGGGTACATATCGTAATTTAGAAAGAGAACAGCCAGGCTGTGGGTCTGATTAGCAGGCCCACAGCCAGAGAAAGTCGTAAACCAGTGAAACAAAAGCAAAAAATCTGGGTGATCATGGGATTGCAGACCCTACTCTCCTACAGGCAACTTGCAAAAAAGAGTTCGTTTTCACTGTGAAAATCTGGTAGGTCCAGTTGCATTTTGGGCCATTTCCTGTCCCTGGCACAAGGCCTACCCACACAAGTGAGGTACCATTTTTATCAGAAGACTTTGGGGGTTGCAGGATGGGTGGAATTCTGAGATCTACGTAGGTTCCACAACTTTCCACTACAGAAATGTGAGGAATATGTGTTTTTTTAAAACTTATTTTGAGCTTTGCAAGGGATTCTGGGTAACCGCACCTGGTGAGAGCCAGAGAAGTCACCCCATCCTGGATTCCCCTGGGTGTCTAATTTTAAAAAAGTGTATAGGTTGTAAAAGGTTTCCATTGGTGTCAGCAGAGCTAGGGTTCAAAATCCACAGCTAGGGACTCTGCAACAAAAGGGTCCTTTTTCACTGTGAAAATGTGGTGTGTCCATGTTGCCTTTTGGGCTGTTTCCTGTCGCGTGCACTATGCCTACCCACACAAGTGAGGTACCATTTTTCTCAAAAGATTTTGGGGAATGCAGGGTGAGTTGAAATTTGTGGATCCACACAGATTCCAGAACTTTCCACCACAGAAATGTGAGGAAAATTTGTTTTTTGGGCAAAGTTTGAGGTTTGCAAGGGAATCTGGGTAACAGAAGCTGGTGAGAGCCAGACAAGTCAACCCATCCTGGATTTCCCTGGGTGTCTAGTTTTCAAAAATGTATAGGTTTGTTAGGTTTCCCTTTGTTCCGGCAAAGCTAGTGATCCAGCGGGTTATCAGCAACACGTAATCGGAAACTTCATTCTCACCTGGGCCCATAAATTCATTCACAACACACTGGCAATAACTGCTGGGATCATGTTTTTGTAATTCTCAAGATTAGTTATCTCTAGTCCTTAACCAATTTTTCACTGAACAAAAGTTCTTTCCTCTGGTCAATGGACCATTAGCTGGAACTCGTTGATGGTGAATTGACATAATATTTCAATTTACTTGCACATTGGAAATAATCACAGAGTCGGGATGTCTTTTAAAGTTTTATCTCAGAATAATACACGTGAACCACTTAGACAGTACAGAACAAACTCAGTCTCTCATATTTTGCAATGACAATGCATGAAAGGGGGAGGATAGAGAGAAAAGCACATAAGCGAATACACAGATATAATATTTTTACCAAGAATGGTCTGAAAACCAACTCCCAGGCCTAGGAATTGGTACTGATCCCCCAGGAAAGATATGGCAAACAAAGGCTTGAGGACAGGAATCAGGACAGGACATACGACCTCTCTCTCACCGACGCTTGTGAGGCACCCCTCTCTGACATCTCTTCCTCCTCTAGAATATTCCCCGATCTTCTTCTAAATTAATTTGCTTAAGATAATTGGTTCAGCAATTTGATTCTTCTTCAGCATCGCTCGTCACTCCAACAGTATCCTGGTCTCATGCTTCAGCATCTCCGTGTGCAGAGTCACTAACTAACTAATGCTACCTCAATTATACCTTTCTCTATGCTAGTACCACCCATTAATGTTTCAAACGTATGAACATTCTAACTCTGATTGGACAGGCAAGGGGAGGTGATCAACACGCGATGCTTATTTCCCCTTATTTTCTTTCAGCTCTTTGTTTAAAATCTCACCCCTTAAGTTTTATACATCAGCCTTTATTCCCATCCGTATTCACAATATAATTGTCACATATTAGAGACAAAAACAGTAGTTCTCATGCATTCCAGTGGAATGTCATTCCGGTTCCCATGAATGTATCCATTCGCAGCCTTGGCCGATACTCAAGTTGACATGGCGTCTTCCAGCTGAGTTGCACTACGCATGTTCGGCAGAACTAGAGGGAATAGACTGTGGCTCAGAACTGCTGGCCCATAATGAGCACTATTGAAAAAGTCAAAAACACAAAGGTTAATATCAAAATAAATGGTTTGACTGTATACCACTTATCTCTACTCTTTCCCATTTACTTATTATTATTCTCCCCACATTAACATTAATGGAATAGCAGGGATAAGTTTTTCAGCCAGCAGGTGGCAAACATGTGAGTTTCAGGTGGACATCTTGTTAACTACTGCGCAAATGCAGGAAGTTCCCTCCAAGCGATAGATACGTCATACTACGTAGATGTAGTAGAGGAATGCGCACAAAAGAATTTCAGTTAGCCGCCATCTTAGAATCACTCTTGAGTTACTGGTTAATAAAACACATAGGCAAGTTTCGTTCTAACTAATACATGTCGTGTAAATGCATGTTATTTTCACAATACAAGTTTAGTACGAGGTTCGAGGTTACATGAAAAGATAACGACTTTATACATCAGTCTTTATTCCCACCCGTATTCACAACGTAATTGTCATATATTAGGGAATAAATCAGTAGTTCTTATGCATTTCAGCGGACTGTTCTTCCGGTTTCCATGAATGTAACCATTTGCAGCCTTGGCCGATATTCAACTTGACATGGCATCTTCAAGCTGAGTTGCACTACGCATGTTCGGCAGAAATAGAGGGAAAAGACTGTGGGTCACAACTGCTGGCCGATAATGAGCACTATTAAAAAAGTCAAAAACACAATTGTTAAAATCAAAATAAATGGTTTCACTGTATACCACTTATCTTTACTCTAATCCCATTTAATTATTATTATTCTCCCCACATTAACATTAATGGAATAGCTGGGTTAAGTTTTTCAGCAAGCAAGTGGAAAGCATGTGAGTTTCAAGTGGCCATCTTGTTAACTAATGCGCAAATGCAGGAAGTTCCCTCCAAGCGATAGATACCTCATACTATGTAGATGTAGTAGACGAAGGCGCACTAAAGAATTTCAGTTAGCCGCCATCTTAGAATCACTCTCGAGTTACTGGTTAATAAAACACATAGGCAAGTTTCGTTCTAACTAATACATGTTGTGTAAATGCATGTTAATTTCACAATACAAGTTTAGTACGAGGTTAGAGGTTACATGAAAAGATAACAACTTTATACATAAGTCTTTATTCCCACCCGTATTCACAATGTAATTGTCATATATTAGAGAAAAAATTAGTAGTTCTCATGCATTTTAGCGGACTGTTCTTCCGGTTTCCATGAATGTAACCATTCAAAGGCTTGGCCGATATTCAACTTGACATGGCGTCTTCCAGCTGAGTTGCACTCCGCATGTTCGGCAGAACTAGAGGGAATAGACTGTGGCTCACAACTGCTGGCCGATAATGAGCACTATTGAAAAAGTCAAAAACACAAATGTTAAAATCAAAATAAATAGTTTCACTGTATACCACTTATCTCTACTCTAATCCCATTTACTTATTATTATTCTCCCCACATTAACATTAATGGAATAGCTGGGTTAAGTTTTTCAGCAAGCAGGTGGCAAGCATGTGAGTTTCAAGTGGCCATCTTGTTAACTAATGCGCAAATGCAGGAAGTTCCCTCCAAGCGATAGATACCTCATACTACGTAGATGTAGTAGACGAAAGCGCACTAAAGAATTTCAGTTAGCCGCCATCTTAGAATCACTCTCGAGTTACTGGTTTATAAAACACACAGGCATGCTTCATTCTAACTAATACATGTTGTGTAAATGCATGTTAATTGCACAATACAAGTTTTGTACGAGGTTAGAGGTTACATGAAAAGATAACGACCTTATACATCCGTCATGTATTCACAATGTAATTGTCATACATTAGAGAAAAAACAGTAGTTCTCATGCATTTCAGTGAACTGTTCTTCCTTGTTCCCATGAATGTAACCATTCGCAGCCTTGGCCGATATTCAAATTGACATGGCAACTTCCAGCTGAGTTGCACTATGAAAGTGCGGCAGAATGAGAGGGACTAGACTGTGACTCACGACTGCAGGCACATAATGAGCACTATTGAAAAAGTCAAAAACACAAATTTTACAATCAAAAATAAATGGTTTACTGTATACCACCTATCTCTACTCTAATCCCAATTACTTATTATATTCTCCCTGCATTACCATTAATAGAATAGCTGGGTTTAGTTTTTCAGCAAGCAGGTGGTAAGCATGTGAGTATCCAGTGGACATCTTGTTAACTACTGCGCAAATGCAGAGAGTTCCCTCCAAGTGATAGATACATCATACCACGTAGATGCAGTAGACGCATGCGCACTGAAGAATTTCAGTTAGCGGCCATCTTAGAATCCCTCTCGAGTTTCTGGTTAATAAAACACATAGGCAAGCTTCGTTCTAACTAATACATGTCGTGTAAATGTGTGTTTTTTTCACAATAAAAGTTTAGTATGAGGTTAGAGGTTACATGAAAAGATTGCACACAAGCAAGTCTCTTTTCCACAAGTCCTTGCTCCATCACATGGTTTCAAAATCAACAGCTAGCCACTTTGCAAAAATGTTAAAATGGGGTGTGTCCATGTTATGTTTTGGGTGGCTTCCTTTCTCGGGCACTAGGCCTACCCACACAAATGAGGGAAGACTTTGGGAAATGTGGCTGTGTGGAATTTTGTGGATCCACACAGATTTCAGAACGTTCCACCATCTAAATGTGAGGAAGAATTGGGTTTTTGTGACAAATTCTGAGGTTTGCAAGGGATTCTGGGTAACAGAACCTGGTGAGATCCAGACAAGTCATCCCATCCTGGATTTCTCTGGGTGCCTAGTTTTAAAAAATGTATAGGTTTGTTAGGTTTCCCTAGGTGCTGGCAGAGCTAGGGTTCACAATCTACAGCTAAGCACTTTGCAAAAAATGGGTCAGTTTTCACTGTGAAAATGTGGTGTGTCCATGTTGCATTTTGGGCAGCTTTCTGTCGCGTGCACTAGGCCTACCAACACAAGTAAGGTACCATTTTTCTAGAAACACTTTAGGGTGTGCGGGCACGTGGAATGTTGTGGATCTAGGCAGATTGCAGAACTTTCCACCACAGAAATGTGAGGAAAACATGTTTTTTTTGGACAAAGTTTGAGGTTTGCAAGGGATTTTGGGTAACATAACCTGGTGAGAGCCATACAAGTTACCCCATCCTGGATTTCCCTGGGTGTCTAGTTTAAGAAAATGTATAGGTTTGTTAGGTTTCCCTAGGTGCTAGCAGAGATAGGTTTCAAAATCAACAGCTAGGCACTTTGCAAAAAAAGGGTCCGTTTACACTGTGAAAATGGGGTGTGTCCATGTTGCGATTTGGGCTGTTTCCTGTCTCAGGAATTAGGCAAACCCACACAACTGAGGTACCATTTTTCTCTGAAGACTTTGGGAAATGCGAAGTGTGTAGAATTTTGTGGATCCACTCAGAATCCAGAACTTTCCACTACAAAAATATGAGGAAATGTGTTTTTAGGACACATTTCGAGGTTTGCAAGGGATTCTGGGTAACAGAACCTGGTGGGAGCCAGACAAGTCACCCCATCCTGGATTTCCCTGGGTGTCTAGTTTTCAAAACTGTATAGGTTTGCTGGTTTTCCCTAGATGCCGCAGAGCTAGGGTTCAAAATCTACGACTAGGCACCTTAAAAAGAGTCTGTTTTCACTGTGAAACTGTGGTGTGTCCTCCTTGCATTTTGGGCTGTTTCCTGTCACTGGCACAAGGCCTACCCACACAAGTGAGGGACCATTATTCTCTGAAGATTTTAGGGAATGCAGGGTGTGTAGAATTAGTGGATCCACACAGATTCCAGAACTTCCCAACACAGAAATGTGAGGAAAATTTGTTTTTTTTCCACATATTTTGAGGTTTGCAAGGGATTCTGGGTAACAGAACCTGGTGGGAGCCAGAGAAGTAACCCCATCCTGAATTTCCCTGGGTGTCTAGTTTTTAAAAATATATAGGTTTGCTAGGTTTCCCTGGTTGCTTTCAGAGCTAGGGTTCAAAATCTACACCTAGGCAGTTTGCAAAAAAATAATTTGTTTTCACTGTGCAAATGTGGTGTGTCCACGGTGCGTTTTGGGCTGTTTCCTGTTTTTAGTTTTTTTTAATTATCCTCATTAGCCTTTTTGCCACCCATATTCAAAAAAAGACAGGGTACCCTCCATGGGCTTTTTATCTCATATACCAGCTTTACAGAGTAAGGCTTGTGCAGCTCACCAACAGGTACCTCTCAATTCGTGCTAGCCGGGGACTCCGAGGCCACGACCCCCTGGCAGCCGCTACCTTGTCTGTATATCCCTCTTAAGGGAGGGAAACCGCCGGCGAGATAGGGAAAGACCTTAATCATTGGATTATTATTAACAGGCCTTATTCCCGGCCCTCCCACCCCTTAACCAAAGTGTTGTAAAAAAGGTAACCAGAATCTGTGCTTTCTACTTTTCTGATCCATAGAGTCTAATTTAGCAAAATATCTCATAGTTTTCACCCATTCCAGAAGTGTTGGGGACATAGGCGACACCAATAATTTACAGATTTCTCTGCGGGCCAGCAGGACTCCATAAAACACCAACTTAACATTATCATTAATATTCTTGCTCTGCAAATCATATCTTCCAGTAATAATTCAGTTCAGGGCTTACCTCAATATTCAGATCAACCGCCCGTGACAAGCTTTTACTTACGGCCTCCCAGAACTCCCTAATGTTTGGACAGTACACAAACATATGCAAGTCATCCGCGCTGATGCTTCTGCATTTAGGACATTCCACCAAGCCGCCAGCCTTAAATTTCAAGAGTCTACGGGGAGACCAATATGCTCTGTGGATAGTGAACAAAAGATTTCGCCTTAAATTCGCAGACTTAACTATTTTATATAGTATAGTTATCATTACTTGCCATTGATCTTCTGTGGCGATGTCCGGAAAGCAATAACCCCACAGACCCTCTGGAAGCAGAAACAGGCCATCCTCCATCTCCAACATTGCCCAATACCATAGAGCAACTTTTTTCTTGTAGACTTGATATGAAAAGAGTTTATCTTCAAAATCATTCTGGAGGCTGACAACAACATCCGTTTTACTTGCCCAGCTTTGTATCTGTAAATACTTGAATTTTGAAAAACCCCTCCCCCAGGTGGCTTCCCCTTGTCCCCAATCAATCAATTTTCCGTCCGGAAATAGATTACCCCAACTCTGTAAACCTGCTGCTCTAAGCGGCATAGCCAATGCATCCTTAGATCAGGGGGGTGAGCCTGGGGCATCCCAAATGGGAGCCCTATATCCATAATAGGAAATCTTTAGAGCTCTCCTAATTTCATACCAGAGCTCTGCCGCTTCCCGCAAGATTTTCAACCTTACTTTCTTGAAAAATTTAGGATCAGAAAATTTACACAAAAAAACGTTCTCGTTGTAATTGCTTTTCTTAAGCATATCCAAAAACATATTCCCAATAGTTGTGGCCATCGGGACACCTAGTAATATCCTAAAGTTTTTAACTGAAAAGCCCATGAGTACAACATAAAGTATGGGGCCGCCAATCCACCTTTAGCCCATCTTCTTCTGAGTTCTTCCAAGACAGATGGGACCCTTTCGATGCCCAAATAAAAGAACAAATCTCGCTTTGTAGCTTCTTAAACCAGTCCTTATTAAATGCCAGAGGGATTGTCTCAAACAAAAAAGTCATTTTGGGCAGAATCACCATCTTTACCAGATTCGTACGGCCGTATAAAGTGAGTGGTAAATGCCCCCAACCACGCAGTGTAGAACCTATTTCTTTTTTGATCTTCAAAAAATTAATTTTTGTTACTTCTGCAATATTATGCGTGATCCTTACCCCCAAGTGACGCATCTCCTTTTTACATAAGATACCTTCTGGATCTAAATTCCACAACATAATTTCAGTCTTATCCTCGTTAATTTCATAGCCAGAGACTTGACCAAATTCTTTAGTGAGTTCAAATAAACTTCGCAATGGTTGCTGCAAATTGGGGGTATAAATAATAATATCATCTGCGTAAAGACCTATTTTTTATCCCATCCCTCTACAACAAATGGTGGTATGGTGTCTGCATTCCTAATCCTGCATGCAAGTGGTTCTATAGATAGATTAAATAATAGTGGGGATAGGGGACATCCTTGCCGTGTGCCGCGCTTCACCTTAATGGATTGTGTTAAAATTCCGTTTACCAGTACCTTGGAAGCGGGAGAACAATATAAAGATAATAGAGTGCAGTTAAAACTCGTCCCTAACTCAAGGTGACCTATAAGAACCTACAAAAAGGACCAGTTTCCTCGGTCAAAAGCCTTAGCGGCGTCAAGTGCTATTACTGCCAGCGGGAGTTTATAAACTGTGGCCATATCAATAGCTCCAATTAATGAGAAAGTGAGCTCCTTCAAGAACCTGTGCCTAATAAATCCTTTTTGATCCTCCTGCACTAGTTTTGAGATGACCAAACTTAACCTGTCCGCCATGATTTTTGCAAAAAATGTATAGTCACAATTTAGTAGTGATATTGGCCTATATGAGTCAAGATATTTAGAGGATTTGCCCGGTTTTGGAATTTAAACAATAACCGCCTCATTCCAGAATTCGGGCATTGCTGCCTCCCGTTGAAAAATACTATTAAATAATTTATGTAATACTGGAGCAATTAATCCTATCAAAGATTTGTATACTTCTGATGGAAGACCATCTGGCCAAGGAGCCTTGCCTCCCTTACTGAACATTATGGCCCTTTCCACCTCCGTTAATGATATTTCAGCGTTCAAAATCTGTTTAAACTGGGCTGGAAGTGGATTTACAAGCTGCACCCACTCCCTGACGGCTGGGAGCTCCGGATCTAAGTCCTCCTTATAGACTATTGAAAAATAGTCAAAGAAGGCCTCTGCAATCTCTCTACTTTCTGTAATTACAGTATCTGAGTCAGGGGTTTTTACTTCCTTTATAAAGTTGTGTATCTGGTCCTTCTTCGCCTTCAATGCTAGTAATTTACTGCACCCTTCTCCATAACTAAAATGTGCCAGATTACTAGCTTCCCGCTTTTCCTTGATTCTGTGGCCAAGAACTGCCACCAGATCTGATTTCAGCTCAACTAAATCAAGCATCGCCTGGTCCGTTATTTTAGATTCCCCCTCAGCAGTAATCTTAGCTTCATTCTGACGGATCTTCTCTTCCAGATCTGAAACCACTTTATAATATTCTATGCGCTTCCTTGCACCCAAAGCTCCCAGCCCACCACTCAGAAATGCTTTACAAGTTTCTCAAACTGTATCAAGCTTAACTGAGCCCAGATTAACCTCTAGAAAAACTTCTAATTCCTCCATTACCACTTTCAAACATTCCTGATCTAGGAGGAGGGTACGATCTAACCTCCAGGCTGAATTCACCCTACCAGTCTTGAACCTCAAGTTTAAAGTTATAGCAGAGTGGTCTGAGATATGAACACCTACATGATTAGTACTTATTAGCTGGTCCATTAGTCTCAAGTCCAATAAAAAATAATCAATTCGATATTTATGGTTGTATTTTCGGTTATATTATGTATATCCGAGCTGCAGGCCGAATTTTACCCGCCATATATCACATAAACCAAACTGAGTCAGCAGCAACCTTACTTTATTAGACATTTTCACATTACTCTGCCCTCTCTTGCCTGAACGATCTAAATTATTCTCCATGACCGTGTTAAAATCACCCGCTATAATAATCTTGCCTGAAAAATAAAGCAATTTGCTAGCCAAAGTATCCAAGGGTCCCACATCATCTTGATTTGGCCCATAATATCCTGTGATAGAAAGCTTTTCCCCCGCCACTTTTGCCTGCAAAGTCAACCACCTCCCTCTAGGATCTTCTGCTATAGATTCAAAACAAAAATGCACTCCTTGCCTAACCAAAATCGCCACCCCTTTTGTGACTATAGTTTGAGGTGTATAAAAGGAACGTGCAACCCACCTCTGAGTTTCAAAAATGTCCTTGCATTCGGTGACAGCCAAATGCGTCTCTTGTAATATAACTATATGGGCCAGTGAGTCCTCTAAATATTTTAAAATTAGCCGTCTCCTGGACCTTATAAGTAAGCCATTAGCATTCCACGACAGGAATTTCAGCTCTGTAACACTAGCCCCACTCATCAATTACCAAACAAAATGCCCTAATCAGCCTGGTGGCAAATACGCTTCTGAGGATAATTTTTAAACTTCCCCCCCCCCACCTCCCACCCCCCAAATCACACTCCAACCCCCCCTGCCCTCCCTTTCCCCATTATCCCTCCCTTGGAAAACCCAACCGACCTACCCATGGCCTCGGCCCTTCAAGTGCCTCTGGTAGTGGTGCTAACCCTCCTAGTACTAGAATTTACCAACATTTTTGTACTGGCTTATCTTTCAACAAATATTTTGAGCCAGACATTCAATTAGACATTTGCCTCATGAGCCATCTCTCTACACTGCACAATGAATATATCTACTTCTTCGACAAAACGGAACAAATACATCTTGTTACGCCACATAACCTTAAAAAATGCCGGGAACTTAAGTTGAACCGTGGCGCCCAATTCCCTGAGTGGCTCTATCCGCTTGCGTAACTCCCACTGCCTGTTCACTGTTACCGGGGACAAATCAAATCATACTTCCACCCTGACTCCGTCGACTGTTATGCTTTTCTTTTTCAGAGCAGCTGACAACATTTTCTCCTTAAGATTATACGTCAAAATTTTGACTAATATCTTCCTCGCCTTTGACCTATTTGGATTCAGCCTGAAGGGATCACGGTGTACCAGCTGTATGTCTGCAAAGATCAACTCCTCATCCTCTTCCAACTCTAACTCAGTTTTCAAAAAATGTACTATTGATTTTTTAACATCGGCACCTTCTTTGCCTTCGGGTAGCTTCAAAATTTTTATGTTATTTCGCCTTTGCATAATTTCCAGCTGCTCTACTCTCTCCTCCTGTGCCCTCTCTCTAAACTAACTCTCATCAATTTCCTTGGGTTGGTCTTTTACAGTCTCACGGAGCTGTTTTGCCTCGGCCTCTAATACTTCTGTACGGGAGCTTAACTCATTAAACTTGGCCTCTAACAAGCTGCAAGACGCTCAAATGCTTTCTTGATTAGCCTTTGATACCTCAAAGCCCTCATGCATGTCTCTATCGAGTTTTTGTAGCAGTGCTATTATGGGCAAATCTGGGTTGTCGTGCTCAAGTTCGTCTGCTAAAGTGTTTTCCCCGGGGTGTAATTCCTCATGGTCTCCTCCCTATTCCCTGCCTTCTCCGCCTCGCTCAAGGCCTCCTTCACTGTTTCCCCTGAGACATTCAGGCAAGCCATACCTGATGTGGCTAAGTCTACAGTATCCACTATCTCCATGTCTCCGCTCTCCTGACCCAGCCCTTCCATATCTTTATCTATACCCAAAATTTGATACCTATTTGGACTCAGATGGGGAGACCAATCCTGCCGACCTTCTAAATCTGGACTCAGCTTTATGAGGTCAGGTCTTAATATCAGTGTTTTAGGGATAGGTTTAAAATTAGAGTTGAGGGATGTTTTTTTTTTATCTTGTAGTCCACGTTATGTTTCACCAGTTTACAGCTTTGTTTAGCAGAGGTTTTTTTCTTAAGCGATTTCTTCAAAATGCTGACTGCACAGTCACTCGTTACCCACTCCCCTTGTCGCACTCTTCAAAGTATATGGAGCTTTGGCCAGCTCGGCTACACCTCCTCCAGGGACAACACCTCCTGTTTGACTCCCCAGCTTAGCCTCTGCCCTGTTGTCCTTGTTATCACCAATACTTTTGCTGGGCAGGACGAAGGCTGTATCTGCCCCCCTTCCGCGTCTACCAACTGCTCTAAGGGCGATTTTTGCTGCAGCTCGCCGACCTCTCCCCAATTGCTGGGCAACCCTCTTCCACCCGCCGAGTCAGCTTGATCCACCACAGCTGCTACAGTTCCGACCGACTCCGCAGCCGGCTCCTCCGGTGTCCTGCCTCCTCCCGCGCTGTCAAGCTCCACGCCCTCTGCCTCCATACGGAACCAAACACTCCGTAGCACAAAAAATACAAGAAACGCCAAAAAAGCAACCCGAACCGGCTATCAACAAGCCGCTCCGCGCCGCCGCATTCCAAATCGCTAGGCACTTTGCAAAAAAGGGTCTGTTTCCGCTGTGAAAATATGGTGTGTCCGTGTTGCGTTTTGGACCATTTCCTGTGGAAGTCACTAAGTCTACACACAAAAGTAAGGTACCATTTTTCTCTGAAGCATTTGGGAAACATAAAAATGTGGAGCAAATATATTACCTATTTACTTTCAATGCATTTCTGCCTTCCAAATTTAAGAAAATGTATAAAAAAGAAGTCACTTTGAAAAATGACCTATAATTCACAGGCTGGTAGGGGTATCCACAATTTGGAAATGTGCAAATAGCTACTGTTTTTAAACTCTGTATTTTGTTCCCATTTCAGAAATACGTAGGTGACTTTCATACCGATTTTTCCCTGTTTATATTTTTCCAAATGAATTGCTATATACCTGGTACACAATAAAAAAAATATTGCAATTATTAGCTATGGGTTCATGGGGTTTTTGATGAACCTATAAGTCCTATATAGCCCGACAACCAAAAAGGTCCATTGAATGTAAACGGATATTGTTTTCAAACATCCGTCATACTTAGTAGAAGTTACAGGTGAAAATGTGGCACAAATGACTGATTTTCTTTACCTCATTTTCAATTTTTTACTTTTTTTAACTGATTGTTTCTATATGAAAATCTGGAAGGATCTACATTAATAACCCCTTTCTAAATTCAAAATATTGTGAACGTTTCTGAAATGTATAGCTTTCCAAGATCCATCATTGCTTTCATACCCATTTTTGCCCTTAACTGGAAGGAGGTTGAAAGCACAAAAAATCGCAAAAATAGGCTATGCACCAGAAAAATGCCAAAACTGTGTAAACTTTTTTGGTTTTCTGACAAAGGTCTGCTTGTCCCTGAATGATGAGAAGATGGTGATTTCAGAACCATAACACCTTTGTTGATACCATTTGCAGGGAAAAAACTGACTGACGCTTACATCTGTAGCACTTTTTTCCCATTTGAATTATTTTAGGGTTTTTTTGCTCTATTTTGGGTCATTTCTGGGTCCCCCCCCAGGGAAATCCATGAACCCTGGCTACCTTTAAAATCCCTGTGATGTCGTAAACAAAGGACGTAAATTTGGCATGGATACCTTATGTGGTCAAAAAGTTACAGGGGCCTAAGCGCAAACTACTCTAAATATCCCAAAAAAAGGCTTAGCACATGGGGAAAGGGCCTAGCAGCGAAGGGGTTAATAAATGTATTTGTTATTACTCTGTTGTTCCCCTCAAAATTTAGCACTAATTAATAATTCCTTCACTAGTGTATGCCCTAATTTACATTCAAATCGGAATAACGCATCCAACCACCCTACTTCTCTGCTGTGCTCTAGTGGTTTAAAATGGTTACCATTTCATCTGAATATTGAATGAATTCCCAAATACGAAAAATTATTAACTTTTTCTATATTCTTTCCCTGCACAATGAAGGTTTTTGGTTTTTTTGGTCTTTGGGCTACATACCATTATGTAAGATTCAATACAATTAACATCTAGATCAAGGGAAGTAATTAAATCAGTAATAGCATCCAGGGATTTCTGCAAGCTCATGGCTGTCCTTGCAAATACATCTGTATTGTCTGCTTATGAAAGTAGGAGGACAGATTCATTACCAATTTTGGAGAAGACAAGTTCCCTACTTACGAAAGAAGCCTCCAGTCCATTTGTATACATTAAAAACAGGAATGGGGCTAATATCCCAGCCGAACTCCCTCCATAGAGATGATGGGATGTTTTTTTTTTCCCTTATTACCATACCTTATTGTAACTGTAGTTTCACAATGGAGCCTACGGAGGAGAGTTACCAGTTCTTTCTCAACACCCATGGTTTCCATCATAGCCCACAACTTATCCTTATTAACAGTATCAAAGGCACTAGGTAAGTCCAAGAATGCCGGATGTACAGAGCTCTTCATGGATTTAACGTGGTTACTGAAAATTAGGGACAAGTTAAGACATTTTTCTTTCGTACCCAGCCCCCTCCTAAACCCATATTGTGTTTTTGACGTAATCCCTTTGGTGGATGCCCATTCTTCCAAACATGCAAGGAGAATCCTACCCAATATCGTCGCTGTGGCATCATTCAGTGATGTAGGCTTTTAACATATCAGATCACTTTGGTCACCCTTTTTAAAAACAGGGACCATGAATGCCTCATTTGATGACCCAGGCATTGGGCTGATAATAGCTGCTTTAAAAATATTCATAAATAGAGGTGGCCGCAAATTAGGGAATGATTGAAAGTATTAATTGGTTTCAATTAATAAATATTGTTACAAAACCATAGTGTAATCGTACTAAAATTGACACATTAGTAATTACCACATTTAACTTCTGAAAGGAAAAATAAAGTTCATAAGCCACCACTGTAACTCAAGTTTGTGTTCCGGCTTAAAGCCGAATCAGGTTTCTTCAATATGCATTGATATACACATGCGTCCTATTAAAAGATTTTGAAGCTGGCATGCAAATTTGGCTAGCCTTGCCAGTTCCATTGGAGCTTTTAAGTTAAAAAGAAGTTTCATTCCCTCTTTCCAAGTGTGCGTGCCGTATTTTGAAAAAAGGGGTTTTAATAAAGTGCAGCGTGCATTCATCATACTTGGGCAGATTGAATGGAAATGAGCCAGAGATTTGTTGTATAATTTACACAGTCAGCTGGCGGTGGCTATCTCCAGGCATTTCAAATGGATGTTTATGTTTTTTATTGGAACTTACATGAGCCGGATTATTGCAATCTGCTTTAAAATTGGTTTATTCAGGGCACTGTTTAAGTAAGGCTGACATGATTTGTCCCTGTAGGAATTTACTAATACCTGGATGTTACTTTCAGAGCTTTCTTCTTACTTACCAGTTACTTTCAGAGCATCCTATTTCACTGACCTGACCACTTCCCTCAGCTCAGAAAGAGAACTCTTTAAAAATTGTGGACTCTCTATCTCTCACCCCTTCTCCTGACCCCACTGTCCCTTCCCAAGAACTCTGTGACCAGATATCCACGTTTTTTACACCAAGATCGTGGATATTCACTCTGCTTTAGAAGCCCTCAATTCTATTCATGACTCTGCCCTGTCGTCGGATCCTCTGTCCCACCCTGTTCCGACCTCGGTATCCCCAGGACACTTGTCCAATTTCCCCTCCCCCTATCCTATGAAGGCCTGAATGCTCTTTTAGATAAACTGAAATCGGGTTCCTCTCTGGACCCCTGCCCTCTCAAAATATTGAAAGACTGCAGGGAAGTTCTCCTTCCCCCTTACCTGGAAGTAATGAATATGGCAATTTCTAATGGCGTCTTCCCTGCATCATGGAAGCTGGCTATTGTAAAACCTTTATTAAAAAAGCCAACTTTGGATCCTGGTATTCTTAAAAACTTTCGCCCTATATCCCTTCTCCCTGCCCCAGCCAAAATGCTTGAGGCCCACCTCAACTACCACCTCAGCGCCTTTCTTGACAATGCTAGCCGGCTTGATTCTTCACAGCATGGCTTTCGAAAGGCGCATAGCACCTAGTCTGCCCTCACAGTAGTGGTCAACAACATCGGTGCTAAGGTCGACAGAGGTCATTCTACCATCCTGATCCTGCTCGACCTTACAGCCGCTTTTGACACCCTGTCCCCATCCATCTAGTCTAGGCGGCTCGGTGAGATGGGAGTGGAAGGACCGGCTCTCGGTCTTCTGACATCCTTCCTTAACCAACGTGCCCAACAGGTCATACTGGGTGACTTCCTCTCCTCAGCCAAGCCTTTGCATTGTGGGGTCCCGCAGGGTTCATCTTTGAGCCCTACTCTGTTCAACATATATGTGGCCCCCCTTGCAAGGCTTGTCAGATCTTATGGATTGGAAGTCCTTTCGTACGCCGACGACACCCAGATAATATTCTCCCTATCTCATTCTGTGGAGTCCACGGCCCTTAATTTCAAGAAATGCCTGGAAGCCGAGGCAGGTTGGATGTCCTCAAACTTCCTCAAGCTCAACGGGGAAAAGACCGAGATTCTTATCTTTGGTGGCAAACAAGATCTATGGTCGTACGACTGGTGGCCTCCCTCCCTTGGAACTTGTCCCAAGCCGTCCCTGGCCGCCAGAAATCTGGGGGTCACCTTTGACACCACACTGGCGTTTGATAAACAAGTGAATAAAACTGTTTCGACCTGCTGTGGGGTTTTAAGGATCCTCAGGAAATGAGTACACTTCCTCTCCCCTGAGGCTCGGAAACTGGTAGCAGTAGCCCTCATCTCACCTCGCCTGGACTATTGCAATGCCCTCTATCTTGTCATTTGCAAAAAGCTTATTCAGTGCCTCCAGTTCATTCAGAACACCGCAGCCAGGTTTGTGGTGAATGCCTAGGCCTGTTTCTGTTACAGAAATCAGAAAAACCCTCCACTGGTTACCGGTCCAGGCCAGAATTAACTTTAAGGGTCTGGTTCTGACCTACCGTGCCTTGCACGGCCTGGGTGCTGAGGACTTTGGATCTCTCTTGTCCTTCTACACCCCGGGTAGGGCCCTGAGATCGGCTCACAAAAACCTCCTGGTGACCCCCTGGATCCTTAAAGCCAGATGAGGAGGGAGAGCCTTTTTCTCCCTCGCCCCCAAACAATGGAACACTTTTCCCGCTGACTTTAAGGGCCAGCCATCTCTTGCCCTTTTCAGGAAGAATCTAAAAACCTGGCTATTTGCAGAATCCTACCTGTAACATCTGCTTCCTTTATTTGCCTCCGACCACTCAGCTGTTTATTTTTCCATCTGATGCGCCTTGATGCCTTCGGGTTAAGTAGCGCCCATACAAATTCCTAATTCATTCATCATTCATTCATTCATTCATTCATTCTATGAGTCGGATGTCTTCTTGGCAGGATAGATGTCTGACTTGCTCCTTTAGGACTTTTTTAGGAGCTCAGAATGATGGATAAACATGTTCCAGTTTGTCATGTCTAGCAGTTTACTGCAGGCAGTCCGCAGGTGCTCTGACCATTGGATGTTATCTTCTATGAAGATATCCATCAAAACTTTCTTCATGGTATTTGGGGCAGATTCTGCTGTAGTATTGCACAATGGAAGCCCAGTTTTTGTATGTGTGTTTGTTAAATCTCAACTTCAGCCTTATCTGTGCATTCTGAGTATGATGAGGAATTTGAAAGATCCTTAGAAAAGCCCTGCAATGTGCAGTTTTCAATGTTTTTACCAGAGGCCCTGGGAATGCCGGACGGCCATACGCAATTGCAGGCAGGAGCTCCACTTTTATCACTTTTGCTATTGCCTCAATAAATGGGCTGTGCATGTTTGTGTTTAATTTGCACATGGTGTAGATCAATACCTTGGCCTTTGTTTCTATTGAGGCGATGTGCTGGCTGGGCCTGCCCTTGCTTGTAATGCATACAACCAGATAGTTGCACTTGGGCGCAGTGCTTATTTTCAAGTTACCAATGCTACAGTGTTCCCTGAGTAAATTAGCAAAGGTTCCAGATATCACCACATTTACTTTTTTGCTGTTGGCCGCTAGATCGGTAGCTCTGTAGTACATGCTTAGCGCATCTAGTGCTTTCTGCAATCCCATACGTGTGTTGTCCATTAGGACCATGCTGTCTGCATACTGCATTAAGAACAATCGCCCGATTTTTTAAATGAACTTATTGGCAGCTGTTAGAAAACATATCTAGGTCCGCTGTGTACAGATTAAACAGTAGGGATGCCAGCACACAACCTTGCTTAGAGCCCTTGATCCATAAACACCTTTTTGTCACAGTGCTTGATGTAAGTTTGACCCATACCCAAGTTTTTGTAAAAGAGAGCAGTGATGGCCTTCAACAAAAAACTTGGGATCCCCCAGTTTTGTAACTTTGCCCACAAGAGAATTCAATTGACACAGTCATATGTCACAGTACAGTCAAGAAAACAGGCAAAGAGATGGCATTGTCTTTCATGTGTAGCTTGATCAATTAAATAGGCCAGGCCTGTCATGTTGTCTATTGTTGACACGCTAGCCCTGAAGCCTGACTGTTATACTGGGAGTATGACTTCGTCCTTGACGCAGTTTTGTAGTTCCTGTAGAAGACGTCTTGTGTATGCTTTTGCCTCAATATCCAGAAGTGCAATCATCCTGTAATTTGAAGGATCTGATGTATCACCTTTTTTGTGGATCGGTTGTAATGGGGATCCTTTCCAGTATTCTGGGATTGTGATATTGAAAGCGCAATAATGGAATAATGGGGTAAATAAGGACACCCAAAAGGCATAGTCCTCTATAAAATAGATGACTGGGTAGCACGTTCGGACCAGGGGCACCATTGCTCATGATGTTCTTTAGTATTGTGCTCACTCACTTATCCATGTCCGTGATTTTTTATACGTCGTCGGTTACTGTTCCCCGCATTCCGGTTTCTGACCATGAGATGTTGTGCGGGGCAGGTATTCCTGAGCTCCTACTATATGATTTACAGTATAGTAGCCTCACATGCTTTATCCATGTGATACTTGGGACTCCATTTTGCCTGTTGTGTCCATGCCCGTCAAGTGTGTTGAAAAATTTCCAGAATTCTACCTGTTTACTTTGTTTTAGAAGACTGTAGGCATGTATCCATTGAGATTCTTGTTTATTTCTTTTAACCCCTTCGCTGTGGCGGCTATTCCGCCACAGCGCTAAGGGGGAGGCGGGCCGCGCGGCGCTCCCATGCTCGTGACGGAACAGCTCCATCACGAGCCTTGGGTGAGCTATGCTTGTGACGGAACGGTTCCGTCACGGCCCGCCCGCTCTTTAGAACGCCCAGCGCAGGCGTGGAATTTGCACCGAGCAGGCGCGGCTATCGGGCCCTGACGGAACTGTTCCGTCACCAACATAGCCGACCTGAGGCTCGTGATGGAACCGTTCCGTCACGAGCATGGGAGGGGTTAAAGTACCAAATATTTTCCTTGTGTTTTTTGCAGGTTAAGTTATGCTTGCTTTGAGATGCTCCCCCGCTTGCTAGTAGCCACGGTTTGCCTGCCTTATTGCCTTTTTATTTTGAGTTATTGTTGAACCGTTTGATTGATGGCTGCAGCCTTCATTTACTTTGTGTCTTTTATGAGGGGTAGTTGATCTACCAATCAGCCGTTGGTACAACATAGTGGTCATGCTTGACCATTTTAGAATGATGGTCTCCCCAGTGCCTTTGTTGTTAGATGACTGGTAGTTATTTTTCCAAGCAGTGAAAATTGATGTGTCAATTTTTCCCCACTTCAACCTGCAGAGTAATTTGTAGATTTCATCTCCGTTGAGGCTCCCGCGATGTGTGCAGTATGATGGCTTCCTGGCTGTAATAAAATTTAAATGCTTATGGGTAGGTGGTCGCTTACCTGCTGCTGGGGTTGAGAGAAGTCCATAACTAATGGTTTCAAGATGGCTAATCATGAGGACATAATCAATGTTTGCTTTTTGCCTGCTGGGAGTGTGGATTTGACCGTCTTGATTTCCTAGGAAATCCTCAGCCTCCGCAGCCCTGAACACACTGCATTGGCTTCCAATACATAAGCGCATACTG
The DNA here is from genome assembly GCF_964263255.1 of Lissotriton vulgaris. NCBI lineage: Eukaryota > Metazoa > Chordata > Amphibia > Caudata > Salamandridae > Lissotriton > Lissotriton vulgaris. The sequence goes on along the minus strand of NC_141687.1, from coordinate 1,378,079,644 downwards.
TTTAAAGTTCTTACCATCACCTACAGAGCCTTTTACCATCATGGCCCACTCTATCTGCGCAAATACTTTAGACAATACCAACCCTTACGATCTCTTAGGTCCTCTACTGCGAACCTGCTGCACGTTCCGAGGTTCAAAATGATAACAAGAGGAGGTAAATCCATTGCGTTCATTGGAGCGAAAGCTTGGAACAAGGCACCTCCATGTCTGCGTCAAGCCACTACCTAACCTAAATTTAGAAAGCTTTTAAAAACCTGGATTTACTCCCTGCCCAACTCTGAATGCATGGGGCTCCTAGGATACGCTGCGTAGCCAGGTAGTTTTCTTTTCCATCTCTCTCATAGCCTTTCTGTCTTTAAGGAATCTAAGCGCCAAGATACTCCATGGAGTGGTAGTGCGCTATACAAGTACAGTCTCACATCACCTCTGATTTATATAATGAGGGGGGGGGGGCGCTAGTGAGCCCGAAGTAAGGTGGCCGCACATTAGTGCAGCTCTGCTGGTCAGGGCCTCAATCCTTCCATAATCCTCGATTTTTCCCAGTCATCAGCAATGGAAATTTAAAAATTTTGGACTCTACCTTTGCTGCTGCATCCGATGCGGTCATTTACATGCCTGCTGCCTCTCGCTGAGCTGATTTACATCGTCTACTGCCTGTCACCTTAAATGGCGGCTGCTGGGAACTGAGGCGGGCACTGATCGTGTTGGCCTGAGCCGTTGCTACTGCCTCCTGCGGAGGCACGTTTCCAGTGCGGTGATGCCCCGGTGCTGCTGTAGGGGCAGGCGATAGTGTGGCGGTGCTGCTTGGTGCCACTATATGCAGTTTAGGACCTGGCTAGGGCCGGGCGGTGAGGCGAGGCGGGGTGCCCTGCAGTGGCACGGCCGAGCATCGACTGTGCTACTCCCTGCAGGGCTGGCCTTACTGCGGGACGAGGTGAGGTGGAAGGCGGTGGACGATAGCAGGAGTCCGGAGCGCTGTGCGGGCACCTGTGTGGCTGCAGCGGCGTGGATCTGTTGAGTCTGCGTTGGGCCCCGCAGCTGGAGTGAGGTCGGGTGCCCGGTGCTTGCCGCGAGCTTCTGGAGTGGCGTTGCCGAGTGCCGTCTGGTTGAGCGTATGGCTCTGGTTGGCGGCGGCCATCGCGGGGCTTTGATAGTGAGCCGTGTGGCCCTGAAGCTGAACACAAAGGACGACTGGCCAGTGGGAGCGGTGAGCTATTGCACATCAGGGGCCCACGTGGGGAGACTTGGCAGGTGGGCTGCACGGAGTGCGCTGGTGGGGGCTCTCCTCCACTGATGTTATGCGCCCTCGCTCCATGGAACCATACTGTCCCTCATTTCGTTATGGCACACACAGTGGAGCCCACTGAGCCCAGGCTGCACCTCTAGGTGCATATTTAGTCAATGCTGTGTGGGAAGGTACAGCCTATGCCCGCTGTGGTTTGGAGGGCGCCCTTGCTGCTGGTGGGACCGGTTCAAGGAGTGCCTGCTCCTGCGCACATTTGAGACCACTTGCTGCTCCGACTCTGGAAAGTATCTCTGGCCTGCTCTTGTGGCGCTGCATGCGGATCGGCAGCTTTTGACTCTGGTTAGGCCTGCTTGGAGCTGCATCTGTGCTTGAATAACCTCTAGAGAGTGCTGCTGCATGGGTAATGCAAAGGATCTGTAGCAGTGCTAATTATAGATTTTCCCTCACGGTTTGTTTGGGCACATTTCTCTGGTGTGACCCTGGTTGCTCTGCTGGTGAGCGGATAGGTGGAACAGACTGGGGAGACCTTCGTATTCTGGAAGTTTAATAAGTGTGGTGCCTAATTTGTTTGTCCCTTTGGCAGGATGGGTAAGCCGGACAAGCCGCTACAGTCTACACTCTCCTTTGAGTCTAAGCGTTTGAAGAAAGCGCAGCAACAGGCAGCATTGGACACGGAGATGGACATGGAAGCGGGGAGCAGCTCCAAACTAGAAAAGATGTTGCTGGCAATGCAGCAGAGCCTTCAAACTATTGATGGGAAAATAGATAACTTGAACCTACGAATGGACACCATGTCAGCGAAATTAGACAAACATGGGGAGCGTCTGACGGAGGCGGAACAACATCTCCACGGTTGAGGACAAGTTGGAGTGTATAACGAAGTGCTGCTCTGAGGTGGATAAGGTCTTGTAAGTCATAAAGGCCAGGAACGAGGACTTGGAGGCGAGATAGCGCCGGAACAACCTGCGTATCACAGGAGTGCCTGAATCTACCAATACGGGCAAGCTGGAGCTCTATGTGGAGGACATGCTGAAAACCATGCTTGGGGCGGAACATTTTTCAAATGTATTGGTGGTGGAAAGAGCACACCGGTCTCTTGCGCCGTGCCCGGTGCCGGGGGCGCCGCCACGACCAAATATCGCGAGACTTCTTAATTATCGCAATAGAGATGCGGCTCTTCGGCGGGCCCGAGAACAGTGTACCACCAATTATCAGGGGCTAGATGAGGCCTTGTTTCTGGACTTTACAGTTGCAGTTCAGCAAGCCCGGCGGGAGTTCCAGCACGTCAAGAAAAAGTTGCGTGACATGGACATACAGTACGCCATGTTATATCCTGCACGGCTAAAGATTCTATATGGAAACAAGCCATGGATCTGCATAATCTCTAAAGATGCTATGCAGTATATTCAATAGCTGGAGAAGCATATTACGACCAGACAGGCTGGTGAAGAGGCAGATAATTAGGATTAATACGTTATTGTATTTCTATATTGCTCATTTATGCTATGCTTCACTGTCCTTTTACATTTACTGCTCTTACTGTGATTTCTTTTACCTGATTGGAGGGTCCTCTTTTGGGGATTAGAACAAGCTCTGTATGGGACTTGTGTTTGCCGAATGAGATGCTGTGCTGGTGAGCGGGGCAATTAGGACTTATGCCTTGTTTGACATGCGGTTGCTTCTGCATTATTTGCTTGCATCTTATGGCCTGCTTAGATTCTTTCTTGGGCTACTCAGTATATGTCTGTTGATGTTGCAGTGGCTTGTGATATGTTTGAGGGTGGTGAGACGTTTGGCTGTGTTATGATTTCTTGTTTTTCTTTTGCGTAATGCTTACATCTTTCTGTCCACTAGTGGGCTGGGAATTGGCCGTCGAGCACTATTATTTTTTGCGGATACCTATGGAGGGAGACTATTGTACATTTGGTTACGCATTGGCGTCTATTTGTGTCTAGTACATTTACTATACTGTGATGACTGTGGGATGTGCTGGGAAATGACTGTAGTTTTGCCCTGGCCCCCCTAGGTACCACCTTGGGGTCGAAAAGTGGCTGGTGTCCCCCTGGAAGGGAATAACCCATATAATTTTTTCTTTTGTATGGACATAGCTTGTGGGAGGGCTAGCTTCTCGCATTGGGTGGGGAGGGGGGATTGGGTTGTGTTTTTATGATATTGGGGAGTCTTAGCATGTTTGGGATGCTTAAGTGGATGGGGGTTCTGTTGGGGATTCCACATATGGCTGTTTTTTGCAGAGTGGGATGCGGAGGTGGGTTGGTTGTTACGTCCGTGATATAAGTGCAAGGGGTGCAACTTCTTTTCTACTTTTGAACATTGGAATTACTGCTGGAAGAAGGTAAGGTTACATGTATAACATGGAATGTCAGGGGATTGAATAATCCATAGAAAACCAGGCAGGTTCTTTCATTTTTAGTTAGGCACAATGTTTAAGTTGCCTTATTGCAGGAAACTCATTTAAATAAGCAGCAGCGCAGAATGTGGCCAACAGATGGGCAGGTGTCACTATTGTGTCATCCTACTCCTCCTATTCAAGAGGTGTTATGATACTGATTAAGAAAAATTTGGTGTTTGAACAGTCACATGTGGAGGCTTAAGCAAATGGTCTCTACCTGTTGGTGCCGGGGACATTGTGTGGAATGATGATTACTATCATTAATGTGTATTGGCCTAATATCGATGACCCTGCTTTTTATGATGCCGTATGGAATAAGGTGTGTGGGTTACCGCCAACCGCTATTATTTGTGGTGGCGATTTTAATGTTGTATTGAATGCAGATTTGGATAGAAACACCCCCTCTGACCCTACTGTTAAAAATGCTGTGCAGGCAGTTCAGACTGGGATGCATAATTTGGCACTGGTAGACATCTGGGGATTGCAACATCCTGGGACACGGGAGGGTACCTGCCACTCCTATGCGCATGGGTCTTGGTCTCGCCTTGACTACTGGCTGACCACTAGTGATATCAATCTGCGGGTCACGTACGTTTCCCATTTGCCTTTCTGACCACTCTCTTTTGCTGTTCACTATGACTATACACAGGTATGCCCCACCGTTATTTCAGTGGCGATTACAGCCCTCCACTTTGCAGGATCCAGTGTTCCATGAGGGAGCTATTGTACAATACTTTGAACACAATTAAGGCACAGTGGATGGTTTAGACACCCTCTGGGAGGCGTTCAAAGTAACGATCTGAGAAGGGTGTATTGGTCTCCAGGCTGGGGTTCTTAAGTCCCTTCGGGGCTCCATGTCGGCTCTTGAAGCGGAACTTCTTGAACTTGAGAAACGGTATGACAGTGAGGCAGATGTGGCTACGCTAGCGACCATTAGATCGAAGATCACAGAATATAATGAGATGGCGGACATGGAGGTGAGACATATGGCACAGCAATGGACAACGAGATACTATGGAGAGGGTGAGCGGCCGGGGATGGCGCTGGCCACAAAAATAGCTGAACGTAGGGTTAAAAACACCACCGTCAATGCGATTTGTGCGAAAGGCATCAGACTTTGTGACAGTGAGGGTATCCTGGCCTCCTTTGATGAGCATTATTCGAATATGTACAGATGTAGGCAAACTGTTGAGGAGTCTGAGATAGCGGAATATTTATCTGACATAGCCCTGGTGTGGTTGTCGAAGGGGCAACATGATTTTTTAATGCATCCTCTGACTTTGGGCAAGATACATGATGCTGTTAATACTCTAACTAATGGCAAAGCAACAGGCACAGATGGACAGCGGAGTTTTACAAAGAATATTTGGATATCCCGGTGCCGCATCTTCATGCTATGTTTGAAGAGGCATATGAGCAGCAGAGGTTTCCCCCCACGCTTCGTGAGGCATTGATTGTGAACCTTTGTAAGACAGGGAAGGACCCAGAGCAGTATATGTCATATAGGCCGCTCTCATTGATGAATACAGATGTTAAAATTCTTTCTAAGGTCCTAGCCACTAGGTTGCAGTTATTACTACCTGTTATGGTCACCCCCCATCTGATGGTAAGGATCCCCTTTTGGGACCTTGAAACCAACCCTGGCAGGATAGTTTTTGTTTCTATTCAGCAGAAGAAGTGAAGATTGTCTCTGCAGCCACGTGGACACGAAGAGGTCAGCGATGTCCAGGAGTTGATCACGAGCTGTCCCACAAAGGCTCTAGCTGATGGCGGTGTTGGCTTCTTGATTGGAGCAAACAGGCCTTGGCTAATGCAAGCCACACAGGAAACGATGCAAGCTTCTTACTCTGACCAGCAAGGTCAGAGGGGCTGCTCCTTTTTACAGGAGCAAGGGCCAGTCTGGAGCAACCAGACCCGTGGTGTTGTTTCAAGTTTTCATCGCCAAGATGGCCACTAGCCAATGGACCAGTGACCGGGATGACGCGTTGAGTGGCAAAATGCAAAAGGGCCCCACGCAGATCTCGTGGATGCAGGAGGGCTCACCTTCAGTGCAGATGCTGCTCGGTGGTGGGGCTTCTCAAACCCCAAAGCACAGCGTTGAGGATGCCTCGGGTGCTGCGCCGTCAGCTTCTCGTGGATCTTCCAAGATGGCCGGTCCCACGTCTCTCGGTGCCTCCACAGGTATCTTCTTTTCAGGGACTGTGGATCGGGCTCTGAGATGTCTGGCAATCCAGGTCTTGTGGGGCTCTGGGCTCAGGCTCTGGTGGGAGGTGGCGGCAAAGCAGATGTTGAGTTGCTGGATGGTGCCTGTGTTCACAGGGTGGTCACTCCTTGGCCACAAGGGAGATTCTCTTCAGTCTTCTGTGCAGCAGAATGTCGAAGTCCAGTTTTCTTCTTAGTTGCTAGTCGAGTTCAGGATGATCTGAAGTCTTAGGACACAGATCCTACTCTTAAACCAAATCTAGGGGCCGGATCACCTGCTCGGTCCCTCCTCTGGGTGGGACCAGGAAGGGGGGTGGTTACACCCCCTTTCCTTTGTCCAGTTTCGCGCCAGGACAGGGGCTGGAAAGCCCAAGCTCTGGTTTGAACTGGCATATGCACAGGGACGCCTTGTGTGCCCTAGGCATGTCTCAATCTATTCAGCCCTCCCAAACCCACTACACAAAATCCTGTCTGGGGTGGTGCAATCACCTCCCCTGACAGGAAACCCTTTGTCCAGACCTCCCAAGCTGGAAGGACTCAAAGCAGCAGGAGGTCAGACTCGTGTCCGTGGTGGCAGCATCCATTTTGTGATGCTGAGGCTCATGTTTAACTTTACCCGGGTTTCAGGTTCGGTACATGTCGTGTCCCTCTAGAAGGGTGGAATGCTACCCCCATTGCCAGAATTGGGGAGGGGGTAGTATTCCAATTCGTATGACACCTTACTCGACATGTTTTGATAAAGCCAAACCAAAGATAGCATTTAACCGCGAGGTTCATAATGCACTATGAAACAGCTAAAGGACGTTGTTACGAAAGCTGCAGATAGGCTCAGCTCATGCCAGAGCACCATCTCACATAAAACCAAGCACTCTGCCTCCAGGATTGTCGAGACCTGCCATAGGAGTGACTTATAGGTTACCATGTTTCCATATATGTTAGATATAGATATACTATATCTAAGTAAGAGATTATTACACCAACTTACCCCAGCTGAGTGAACAGCCAGTTATGTCAAATAGCTAGGCCAGGCCGGGGTGGCACAATACATGCTGCAGCCCCTGGTAGGCCTGGGTTACACCTATGCCCTGGGTACCTAGAGTACACTGTTACAGGGGCCTATAAGGTGAACCAATTACAATTGGTAATTCACCTAGAGTGCATTGGTATTAATTTAGAGAGAGAACAGCAGGCTGTGGGTCTGATTAGCAGGCCCACAGCCACATTAAGTCATAAACCAGTGAAGCAAAAAGAAAAAAAATTGGGGTGACCATAGGATAGCAGACCCTACTCTCCTACACTCCCTATGTTGCATTCTAACTTTTTATACTTCCTGTGGCATTTCTTGTCTTGCATCTTGAACTGTAGTTTATAATGCAATTTCCAGGCAGAGTAAAGGCCCTTACTACTTTTGCCAACTAACATTTTTGCTCTGTGTGTTTTTTCGCGCTTCAATTTCCAAGGATAAATTGATATAATTTGTAGTGTTGCTGTGCTGGTTCCTGTGTTTTGCCGAGGGCTTTGTTCTTGTTGGGGAATACAGGGTTGTGTTGACTACAGCAGAGGCAGGGAGCTCACTCAGGCCACAAGCCTCACCCAGACCTGGCTGGACCACTTCCGTGGGCTGTGGCTCACCCAGTTCAGTGGACAGACTGCAGGGTCTAATCCTGTGGTTACCTCGCTCGGACCCCCAGTCCACCCTATATTCAACCAAGAGCCTTGCCTGGCTCTAATTTATTTTATTAATGCTTTTTCCCGGCTCACAAGATAAGTGTGGTGTTTAGAGGGATGGTACTGTCACACCTTGATTATGGGAGTCCCTCTTTTACTTGATCCAGTTCGAGCGGCGTATCTTATTCTGGTGCTTGGATGGCCAGTATATGAACATGCAGGTAAACTCTATTAGCAGTGTGAGGTAGGGTGAACTAAGAAATGGGAGGACTTGGGCTACGCTTCCCTCAAAAAGCCTCACGGTAGTCCCGGTCCTTCATCCGTCTCCCCTCCTTCTCCCCTCTGTGATCTGCGGGCGAGACCAGGAGCCGAAGGCTGAGGGCCGGTAGCCGGTCAACAAACTGTGGGTGCGGCCTGGAGCTGGGCACCAGCTTTTTTCCAGACCTGTACCCTTGTTGCGCCTGACATGTCTCCTGGTCCTGGACTGGCTCTTCCCGCTGTGGTTGCCCCCCACCAGGGTGCCACTCTCAATGGTGCAATGCCACACCGCACTGCAGCACAACGAGAGCTGAAGTGTCTGCGCTTGGCTCGTTCTCCGCTCCAACTCACCTCGGGCCTCAAGAATGTGTCACTTCAGTTTTGGGTAAGCCAACACTTCCTGATCTGTGAGACCAGCAAGAACTCCAGAACCTTCAGCAGATCACACTGCGTGCTCACTTGACACAGTACTTCAGGGTGAAAATAACTCGCCTGATTAGGGTTTCTTCTAAAAAGATCAAGGGGCACCCCATCTGGGCCAGGGGCTTTCAAACAGATACCCTGACCTAGAGCCGACTAAGCTGTGTGGCTATAAATAAATTAATGGTTGTTTTCCCTGAATCCTCCTCTAACATCTTGTGTGAAGGGTTAAAATTACCAGAGAAATTGACTTCCCATGCTTCTGCCAAGATCAATGAGTCCATCTGCCTCACATCGGACCTGAAAAACTACCGGCCCATTTCTCTCCTCCCCTTCACGGCCATAGTCACAGAGAGACTCGTAAACTCCGAGCTGACCGCCTTCATCAAAGACAACTCCATCCTAGACGCCGCCCAGTCTGGATTCCACAGCACCAAGACTGACATCCGCATGCTACTCGACCATGGACACACCACGGGCCTCATCCATCTAGACCTCTCTGCTGCCATCAACACCATCTCACACCGCACGCTCGCAGCCAGACTTCACAACACAGGAATTCAAGGAGCCACCCTCAACTGGATCCTATCCTTTCTCTCTGACAGAACCGAGAGGGTCAGTCTCCCCCCTTCCTCTCCAAACCCACAGAGGTCAACTGCGGAGTACCCCAAGGATCATCGCTCAGTCCTAAGCTCTTCAACATCTATATGACCCCCCTTGCAGCCATCGTCAGACAGCATGGGCTCAGCATAGTATCCTACGCTGACGACACCCAACTCATCCTCTTGCTCACCAATAATCCCGAGAACACCAGGCTCTGCTTCCTGGAAGGAATGAATGACATTGCAGCCTGGATGAAGGACTGCTGCTTGAAGCTCAACTTCGAGAAAACCTATGCCCTCATCCTTGGACCCTCCACCTCTACCTGGGACAACACCTGGTGGCCTCCCACGCTTGGGAGTCCACCCACCCCTACAGACCACGCATGAAGCCTCAGCATCATCCTCGACTACTCCCTCTCCATGACCCACCACATCATCGCCGAAGCTTTCACCAGTTTCAACTGCCTGCTCATCCTCCGCAAGACATTCAAAAGGATCTTCCCCGAATGCATAAAGACCTTCACCCATGCACTCATAACCAGCAGACTGGACTACGGCAATGCCCTCTATGCCGGAATCAACAGAATTCTCCTACACAAACTACAAACCATACAGAACTCTGCAGCCAGACCCATCCTCGGGACTCCGTGTCACGAACACATGACCAAACACCTACGAGACCTCCACTGGCTCCCTTTTGAGAAGAGGGTTATTTTCAAACTCCTCACCCACGCTTACAAATCCCTCCACAGCATCGGACCCAAATACGTCACCAGGTGAGTGTCTTTCCACGTACCCAGGAGGAACCTCAGCTATGCCGACCTCCCTCTGGCAGAGATCCCCGCATCCGCAGAAACAGAGCAGGTGGGAGAGCCTTTTCCAAAATCGCAGCCAAGACCTGAAACGAGCTCCCAGTGAACATCAGAAACTCCCAGACCCTACACTTTTTCAGGAAGGACCTCAAGACCTGGCTTTTTGACTGATATGGAGCTGCAACCTCCAGCGCCTTGAGAACCTCAAGGGTGAGTAGTGCGCTTTACAAACCCCTGATTGATTGATTGATTGACATTTTCAGTGAACAGAGGACGATTAATAATTTCCAAAAATGTTTTTGAATCTTTGAGAGAACCTGCTCTGTCAAAATCCTCCCACACCACCCTCCTCAGTTCCAACTTCCTACATTCACTCAAATGTTTGCATTCATACCTTGTGGTTTTGATTAACTCTCTATCACGGGTAATGGCACGTAGGGCACTTTTTCATTCCTTGTGAGCTTTAGGGCATTCAGTGTTAAACCAATGCGCCTCTTGGGATTGCTTTTGATGGACATTCCTAATCACTCTTTCAGGAAAAAATCATTTGAGCAGTAAAAATCAATTAATCACCACATCTGCAACAAAAGGGAGTACAAACAGGTTTATTGTATATGCCAGGCTAGTACAGCTGGGAGAGCGACAGCGTGCTATGAGATAAGCACAAGTCAGTCTCGACTTACACACACTTTGAGTCTAGTCTTATAATACTAATTTTGGCTAACTTCCATAACTCTAATGCAATATAAACAATAGAAAAGGCGTCCTGCTTTTCCGTTATGTCCCACCCAGATTATATATATTTCCTGCTGCTTTTCCCTGTGTCCGTGACGTCTCACCCCACTCTTACAGACTACAATTACAACATTCTTGCTGCTCCGAGTACCTGTTACATATTCAAGACAGGAAGTTTCTCAGCCAGAATAAATGGGAAAAAAACACTTACCGGCAGATGCATCAAAGTTATGTTTTGCGAGTCCTTAATAGCGACTTTTAAGGAATCGCTATTAAAGACTCGCAAAACGGGAGGCATGTAGGAATCGCAATGTTATTAGCGATTCCTACATATTCCTTATTAGCGATTCGGTAAAAGCTAATCACTAATAAGGAATGGATTTCCCATTCATTCCTATGGGTCTAAAGGCCCATAGGAATGAATGGGAAAGACATTCCTTATTAGCGATTAGCTATTACCAAATCGCTAATGTTCCGCTATTTCAAGGGTGCCAGGGTCTCCAAAGGACACCCTGTTGCACCCCTGAAATGGACCTGTGCACAAATGTCACACACACACATGCCCTAAGGGCATGTGTGTGCGCAACATGTAACTTTGAAAAATGCACAAAAGTGCATTCATCAAAGTTTTAGCAAATTACCACGAAGTTCAACTTCATGGTAATTTGCTCCCCCTATTAGCGAAATCGCTATTTTTTTGGGCTTCATGCATTGCATTTAAGGAATCTCATTTTGGGATTCCTTAAATGCAAGAGCAATTTAAGGAATCGCTATTTAGAGATTCCTTAAATTGCGATTTCTGCATTTGGGATGATGCATCCCAAATGCAAAAATACCGGGAGCAAACGGCCAGATTCTGAGAATCTGCCCGTTTGCTCCCGGTATTTTCTTTGATGCATCTGCCAGTTAATCTTTTTAGACCTTTTTTTTTTAAAGCTGGCTGTAGGTTATTTCCAGATACAAATGTGCAACTGAACATGCATGTTTAACCACACATTTAAACCACATTATACAGTTTTCCTTTATTTACATAATATTTTACAGTTTTGAGCAAGTGACAGGTAAAACAGAATAATAAACACCATAATTAAGGCCTAAATGTAAATTAGGGTTTTTATTCCTTTTATGTCTGTGGGCAATATCAGTACAGAGTAACTCAAACTGCTGTACCATTTCAGCCAGTGTGTAATCTAGCAACAGGCACATATATAATAAATTGTATTTACTTTGGATAATATCTGGCTCAAATTCTGATGGTTTTACCTGACCCCATTTCAATTTGATTTCTTTATTGGGTTTGCATTGAATCGAGTGTTCATCACTGTGTTTCTTCTTAGGCCTAATATAAAGAGAAACAATAAGCGGATAGAAGTCACTTGCACAGTTTGGCATAACAATAAAATCCTGGGCAAAAGAGGTGGATTTCTTTGTCATTAACATAAAATCAATAGAACCAACCCTACCACCACCAACATAGGTTGGACACTGCCAGGGAAGGTTGTGGTCATAGATGTTTAAAAACTTCGATTATTTGCTATCAAATTAGAATTTAGGGCTTCCCTAAATTTTGGCAAGAAAGCATCCACAGTAACTACATGAGGTAGGTCTATTTGCAACCCACTAGGAATTGCCAATGAGACTCAAGAGTGTCATACATTAGGAATAGTTATTTATTAATTGTGTTTTGCACAAAATGGCAATGAGGAAATTGCTATTCTGATCTTTGTACCTCTAGCCATATTTATCAGTTCATATAAGAAAACATTTTCTACAATTTTCTAATAATTTACTAGAAATTTGTAGTTATGCATACAAAATGTGGCCTGAATACACAAAGAAAGTTTAGCTGCAGTGCCACTCTCCACAATTCCCTTCTGCTGAGAGTGGCAATGAGGGGCAGGATAACAGGCAATTTAGCTGCAAAGAGCAGCGGGGATCAAACCTGTAGCCGCAATATACTGCTGGATTTCCTCTTCATGCATCCATAGCTCAGAATACATCACAAGTTGGCATATCACACCAACAGATTATTCATTTGCACAAGTAAGCTGCTGTCACATTTTTATGCTTAATTTTAACTGAATGTAATGTAATGTAATGTGCAATGTAATAGGATATTGGTAGAGAGCAACTGTCCCTCCGAGGAGCATCATGGCACTGAGCGGAACCCAGAAAAAGAGGCAAAACTGGTTAACTGCTGGCGGTAAGAAGGAGGCGTCATATTTGAGTATTGCAAACAGTGTCCGATGCAGAGAAATTCCAGGTTTTTAGGGCTTTCCTAAAAAGGGTCTCAGATGTGATCTGGCGAAGCTGAGTAGGGAGTTTGAGGGGGAAATAATGAACGTTTCTAAATTCCTGCTTGAAAACCATCACTTTAAAAAAACGCTGAATGCACTGCTATAATTTGACTTAATAAGGTGAAATGGTTCTACCCGCTAATAAAATTAACTTTTTGAATTTTGAAAAGCCTATTGTATTTTAACGTGTTTGCTGTCTGCTGGCGGTAAGAAGGAGGCGTCATATCAGAGTATTGCCAACAGTGTCTGATGCAGAGAAGATTTGGCAGGAATGGCTGTCTTTCCTAAGAGGTGCCACGAATCAGGCGCTACAGTCCTCTACGTGGTGTCCATCCAATAAGAAGTTGTGGAAGTCACTAGACAATTCATCCCTTCATTTTGAGCTGCCTTGAAGTGATATGACCTTGTAATAGTACCTTGGATGTATGGGTGTGAACCTAGTCCGTATGTTAAGATATTCCCATTACATCCACACGTCGAGTGTTTAACAACTTAATCAACAACCATGTGGCAAGCAAAAGTGTTCCTTCTCTTTATCTTTATTATTTGTGGTTTCTGTACTGGTCTGACAACATCTGTATCAATTCACTTTTGATGGAAGATTTAATGTAATGTCTTTTGCTTTTGTTTTCTTACTTCAATAAAAACGATTTGAAATAAAAAAAAAAGAAGTTCCAGGTTTTAGGGTCTTTCCTGAAAAGGGTCTCAGATGTGATCTGGCGGAGCTGAATAGGGGGTTTGTTCCATGCCTCCTGAAAAGAAGTGCAAGAGGGTCCATGTCCTATAATGTGTATACATATACTCGCAAACCTTTTCCCGGGTGGTGCAAAGTTTTGTCTTTGGTGTGACTGTGGGACGCACCGATGCCAGCAGGGAAGACTGGTGTAAAGCGGGTGTAGGGGAAGTGAAGTATGGCATTGTTGTCAGGGTGAGGGGGAAAGCATGAACGTTTATAAATTCCTGCTTGAAAATCATCACTTTAAAAAAACGCTAAATGCACTGCTCTAATTTGATTTAATAAGGTGAAATGGTTCTACCCGCTAATGAAATACATTTTTTGAATTTGGAAAGTCTATTGTATTTTAACATGTTTGCTGTCTTTAAAATGAAGGTGTTCCTAAAGTTAAGGGCCTAGTTACTTCCTTTTGTTTAACTGCAATTAACCTATAAATAAGTGCTTGCTGTATATTTAACATTTTGTAATGTTAGTGCTGAGTCGAGTAAATAACAGCCCAGTGCTGCTGCTGCTCAGGGAGCCGAATGTACAGGTCAGGAGTGCCGCATGCGCCCCAGGGCCATACTTTGAGTATAGGACATATATGATACAGTGACTATTTCCAGGATTTTATTGCAACAGATTTTGAGTTCTGGGGCTTGTAATTTGGTATTTTGCATTATTGTAATGGGTCTAAAAATCTAAGCTAGAAAATCCCTAAATCCTTAAATAATCAAGAGTGGTTAAAGTTGATGTGCAAAATAATACGACACTTGTAATCTCTAGGAACCATATATTATAAGGAATAACATTATACCCTCAAGTGCAGTTGTGAATATTATTCCAAATTACCTCAGAGTGTAGTGACATTAGGCAGGTTGCCAAGGGCACGTTTCTCTGTATGGTCATTTGCAATATCCATACAACAAGCAGTAACTTGGTCCCCTATATATAACATGAGCTAGTGTGATCTTCTCATAAATGCCTGTTATTTGGCTTTTTTTCATTTTTTTTTCATTTTTTTTCTTATTATTCACAAGTCCGTTAAACAAATCCTTTATCCAAAGTCTTTCCCTTATCTAATCCAATAATTCCCAGACAGATTCCCTATCTTTTTACAATTATATTGGTCTTAATACATTTTTATGGCAACTTTTCCCAGCATTTTCACAATTATACAAAGGGGTTTCAGAAGAAGGGCATAGCAGCGCGTAACCATTTATCATCTAAACTGCATACGCGATTCTTCTTCTTGTCATAAAGTGCTAGTGCCTACATTTTATCTTATATATAACACCTGTTTTCCATATTTAAACAATCATTTTGACAAAATAGCAGCACACGTAATAAAGTATCAGGTTCTAAGAAAGAGCACGTGCAGAATGGTTACCAACCCTTTGGCTTTTCTAGTGACCATATATTTGAACGCAGACCCTCCCCCAAAATACAGATGCAACCCTATATTGATTGATAGTAACCAAGTTATAAAAGTGCATATCTTCCTTCACCATTATCCACTCATCCGAAACACCCCCGGTTTTAAATTATTTAATAACAACTCCCAAAGTGCAAGTGCATCCGGGCGCCCAAATCTAGCAGCCAGCTTAATGCCACATTTCATAAAATACATATGAGATCTCCACAGGCTTAGTGCCTTAATAGTCCATCATCCCAGAAGGCCTATTCCTCTGCTTGATCCCTTCAGAAAGAAAGGTGTTTCCAAATCTTCTCTCCTTTCTTTCTAGACTTCATGCCCCTTCGATCATATATAGATTTCTCAAGACTGTGAACTTTCAGTAAGCGGGCTAACCACTGATGGAAGGTTTGTGGGTTAGGGTCTGAGAAAAATATAGGAGAAAAGGGGTCCTAGGGGATATTTTTGAGACCTTGCGTAGACGCAACCCCCAATCACTTAGCTAATAAACAATACAAGTGTTCACAGCTCTAAAATGAAGAAATTACCTCAATGACATTTAATACGAACAATATGTCTTACAATTATAAGACACCAGTAACATCCTTAGGGTTTAAGGAAGCCCATCAGTCACCACTCGATACTGCCCTTCTTCATCTGGGACTCCTTCTGGTATTCCCATAGTGTGGTGAACATGATGAATAGTGGACCTGATGACAGTGTCCTACACCAATAGATGCCAAACTAGGTATGCCTTCAGATGTACTGCTGATGGAGAGGAGTGATGGGTAACCAAAATTGCAGTGCACAAAAATAGAAAAATTATGAGAAAAAGGTGATTTAAAATTGGGTAGATGAGGGATTGTAGTTTATTATTCCGCTCAAAAACAGAAGGTTAAAAACAGTGCAAACAGGGCAGTTTAAACAAATATCTACCCAGGGTAATACTGTTAGGTCGACATGTTTCAGCAATATTAGTGGAACTTCTTGTCCTTGCCTTCCTCACGGCCTTGTGAAATCTAATTGCTACTGCAATGTGTGATTAACGTAAAAAGTGAATGAAATGAAAAGAAATCAACTGAATGTGAATGGTGTATACCGAAACCCTTCTGCACGTGGATGGTTAGACCACTGTTATGCAGGGGAATCAGGCCTCACCTCACCTGGCTGCGGCTCAGGGGGAGGAAGCACCGCTCTCTCCTTCGGTACTTCAGGCCGGCTTCCGAGCCCCAGGTTATGTATTCCAAGCGTTATTACCTGAGGGGTAATTTCCACATGTATCTGTAACTTTTTCTGCAGAAAAATCTCTATTTCCCGTATAAGCGCGATGAGTTCCCGACAGGTGGCAAACACGTGAACCAAATCTGCTTTATTCAGTGCACACCTTGGTCAAAAAGTACCTTTCCCTCTCCCCACTTGGAGATCCAATATGGCGTATAATACAACTCAATACATGTTTTATAAAATTGTGCATGGAGATTGGTGGGCATTAAAGTCCTTAAAGTATTAAAAAATGCTTCTTGAAACTCTCCATTTGTTATTCCCAACTTCTCTTGCCACTTTAAACATTTCCCCAGGTCGTCTTTCATATAGATATTTGATATTATATACACTTGTCCAATCTTCAGTTCCTCAGATTGGTTTAATCTCTCCGCTAGTTCACAACTTTCATACTTCTGTATACATCCTGCATTTTTTGACAAGAAATCCCTTACCTGTAGGTATTTAAAAAAAATCCCTATAAGATAAAGTAAATTCCTTTTTTATTTCATTAAATGACTTTAACCCTCCTGGTGTAAATAGACATCCAATCTGTGTTGTACCGGAATTTATCCATTTCTGGAAGTATAGGTCTTTGAAAATATCGGGTAGCTCTACGTTCTGTACGAGTGGTGTATAATAGCTTACTTTGGCTAGCCCTACCAGACGCCGCACTGCCGATCATATCCTAAAAGCCGTCAGGAGTGTCCTAAAGCGCACTCGTTTATAGTACCCATAATTAATCTGGTGCCAAAAGTACTCTCTTACATCATAAGAGTTTACATGCACATATGGATAGCTTCCGCTTGTATTTTCCTTGCCGGTAGTCTCATTCAACAAGGGTATATAATGTATATTAGTTGCTGACCACCAGTATACTCTAAGATTAGGAAACGCAAAACCTCCGCGTTCCTTAGATAAATATAAAATGTTGTCGCCCTTCTGGGTCTTGTGTCAGCCCACATGAACTGTGCAAAGATACTTTCAAATTTTTTAAACCAATAGTTCGTAAAAATCAGATGAATTGTTCTTAAAAAGTATAAAACCTTAGGAAAACAAATCATCTTAATTACATTCACTCGACCAATCAGGGTAAGATGTAAATTGTCCATTCTCTTAAGTGCTTTTTTAATCTCTACAGCACATGGTTCGAGATTTTCTATAACTATCTCACCAATCTCAGAATCTATCACCACTCCCAAGTAAGTTGCTTTTTGTACTGCCCTTTTATCGGTGCATGGGGCAAATTTATTAACAACAGTTTGAGTTTTGTCCCTATTCAGGGCATATCCGTATACTGAGCCAAACGTTTGGGCCCCACTTTCAATTACTTTCATAGCCATGTCAGGTTGAGTGGTAACTAATGCAACATCGTCAGCATATGCAAAACCTTTTTCTACAGGCCTGGTGTCGAAAAGAGGAGGGATATTTGGTGAGTGTTCCAGATGTTTCAGAAAGGGATCAATGTAAATGGCAAACAATAACGGGAGCAGGGGCACCCCTGCCTTGTACCTCTTGTTATATTGAATGCCTCAGTCAGTCCCCCATTCACTTGCAATCTTGCCTTCGGGTCCTTTCACTGCCCGAATAAACTGCTAACCAATCCCTTTCCAGGCCATAGTAGCTTACAGGAATTTCCAGGAGACCTTACCAAATACCTTCTTGGCATCCAAGAATATTGCAGCCATAGGGTCTCCTGCTACCTTTTTCACGTCGAAAAGTGTAATAATTTTCCGAACCTGTTCAACGGTACTTCTAACTGGGACAAACCCGTGTTGACTCTGGGATACAATCTTCTGGCGAGAGGCCAAAGTTTTTGAAAAAATCTTCATGTCCCCATTCATAAGGGTGATTGGCCGGTAAGACCCTAGCTCATCCATGGGTTTATTTTTTGGGGGAAAGTTTACAATTTTTGCCATCCCCCAGGAGGCTGGTGGAACAGCCCCCACTAAAATTTGTGCAAACAGAGTCTTAAGAACATCCCTCATTTGCCCGGGGACGACCTTATAAAATTCAGTAGGGATCAGATCTGGCCCTGTTGCTTTTCCCTTTGGTAGACTGGCAAGAGCATTTATTATTTCTTTCCAACCAAGTGGTCGGTCTAACTGATCCCTATCTTCTCCCATCAAAAGAGCTTCAGCAGGTTGGGACAAGTATTGCTCCACCTGTTCTAACCGCTGTGACCCCCCCCCCCCCCCCCCCCCCCCAAGATCTTCTGTATAGAGAGTTCAATAAAGAGCACAAAAGGCATTTCGGCTTTCTGCTACCTCTGTTGTCAATCCCTCTATGGGGTCTATGTTTGCCCTAATTTCATTTCGGGTAGCTTGCTGCCTTGTTCTTACCGCAAGGAGATGTCCCACCCTTTCGCTCCATTCATACATCTCTTCATGGTGCACTAATACATTATCCGCTGCATTTTTAAACAATTTCTCCCCTATTAAGGTTTTACTTATAGCAACCCTGAGGCTGGCAGTTTCTATTTAGTCCTTCTGCTGTATAGCCTTAATTAGATTGCATTCAGCTTGCACCAATCCATTCTGCAGATTCTGAAGCTCAACTTTCTCAATTTTATTTTTCCTCATTGTAAATTGCATGCTTTCCCCTTGTATCCCTGCTTTTAATTTGTCCCAAACTATATTCATGGAGGCCGACCCAAGATTCTTTTCGGGAAACTTCAGAATCCACTTCCTCATATGATCCAAATATACCTTATCTACCAATAGTGCTCTTTCAAACGTCCATGATGAGCATGATTTCTCCTGATCCTCTATTCCCTGGATCCAGAGGACGCAAGATGGCGTGTAGTTAGCTGCTCTGTTCCTGCTAGCTCCCCTGAATGGATCTATGCGATGGTCAGAGGCTGGCTGGACTTGCTGGCCTGAGGGCAAACACAGCGTTCGAGAAGGTGGATGCTCTTCTCCTGCTGCTTTTGATCATCTTGCGCTTAACTAAGACGTGCTCATGGCGCAAGAGTGCCAAATTGATTCGACGGATGCGGAAAAAGGTTTCAGGGATAATGGCTGCTCAGGGTGCTAAAGTGCTCCAGGCTTGTACTGCGGCTGGCACGGGAGGTACCATGGGGAGTGGCTCCACACCCTCGGTTTCGGTCAACCTGAAGGAGGCAAGTGGGAGCTTCAGCGAAGGTAAGCAACGTGCCACTATGACCAGAGGAGCAAAGAAGGATTTTGGAGCTAAGAAAGCACCGTTAAACCAGGTCAGCAGACAGTAGGTGACCCAGCACAGCCCACTCTCATTTCCATGTTTACCAGACAGTCTGCAGCAGAAACTGTAAGTAAGGAGCAAACTTCTATGCAGACACAGATAACCCCTGGGTCAGAGGACAGTATGCATGGTGGAGTGGTGGGCTCTATGGAAACCAGTCTGAGGAATGATAAATTTGATCTACCCTCCGGAAATGTGTCTCCTGGCTCAGAGAAGTGTTCAGATGATAATTTGGAGGAAATAGGCGACCCTCATGATGGTTTAAACCTAAGGAAGGAAAATGAAGATAAGATAGCTACTCCAGAGAGTGAAATATTGCTCGAAAAACTGACAAATACGCAAGAGTTGGATAAAAACCTTGCAAGGAGAGACATGGGGAGAATGAGGCAGCAGACCCGAGTGGAATACTTGCCCGAAGGGACTGGGGAAGGTTTTTTTCCACAAACTGATGAATCAGACCCCTCTGGGAAAGATGAGATTTCCTCAAATTGTAGTGAAAGGGGCCTTGAAACAGATGATTCTTCATCAGAGGATCTGCTGCAAGTACCTCAGAAGAAAAAGAGCACAGGTGGGCTTAAAAGGAAAGAAAGTCAGAGATGGCAAGGTGGAAGACAGCTGAAATGGAACTACTCGGTTACGCACCCAGTCCCGGGTAAAGAAGTGAGGGATGGCGTGAAAGAGATGACAGAACCGTCACTATCAATGATACTATGCTCCATTCAGCTGATGCAGGAGGAAGTAAGAGCGGATGGTCGCAGGGCCAGAATCGCCAACAAGAAGGTACAAGCCGGGATTAGGAAAATAAATAAGAAATTTGGGGATTTTATCAGAAAGGCTGACGATGGTGAAAACTCAGACTGAGGCCTTAGAAGTAGATTCGAGGCACTAAAGAAACAGAACTTAGGATAGAGTGGAACCCTACCAGATGTTATGCTCAAGCTCGAGGAGCAGGAAAATAGGAAGTGGAGGAATAACTTGCGCTTCTTGGAGGTACCAGAGGGGATGGAAGGTAATAATCCAAGGCTGTACATTGTGAATCTTCTGGGAAATACTTTTCTGGAGCAGGTGAAACTAGACTGGAATGACGAGATTCAAAGAGCCCACCCAGTGCCCCTAACAATATGGAGACTCCCCCAGGAGCAACCAAGGGCTTTTTTAGTGTTCTTTGGCAACTTCCTACTGCGCCAACTTGTGTAGATCAAGCCCGACCAATTCCCCAAAGTCTCATGATGGTGTCCCCTTTTTTGCTAAGCCGGACTTTGCCCATGCGACTGTGGAACGACGATGGAGACTTAGACAATTGATAGCACCCCTACAGAAAGCAGGGGCTGAGGTGTTCTTACAGAACCCTGCCAGGTTGAAAGTGAAGTTCAGGGTTCCTACTCGAGTGTTTGCCTCAGAAAGTATGGCACAGGAGTACCTAAATGAGATTGTTAAATTAGGGAAAGGTGTGGAGAGCATGAAGGTGTGAGGTCAGCAGGCCATGAGGCTATGACTGAAAAGAAAAATTAAATGTCGCGCTTAGGTTATTTTGTTTTTTCCATTGGGGGGGGGGGCGGGCAGCTTATTAGACGCACATCATTCAGGCTCCGCCTCATTGCCTAGATATGGGGTTTGGTGGAGGGGGAGCTGTCCTGGATGGTGGAAGGGGAAGTGGGGAGGGAGGGTGGATGGAAGGAGAGGATGCAAGAGGGATGGAGAATGGACACATTGGTTAAGGAAGTCACAGCTGAAATATGCAAGGGTGA
Organism: Lissotriton vulgaris; assembly: GCF_964263255.1. NCBI lineage: Eukaryota > Metazoa > Chordata > Amphibia > Caudata > Salamandridae > Lissotriton > Lissotriton vulgaris. The sequence goes on along the minus strand of NC_141687.1, from coordinate 1,378,058,635 downwards.
AACACGAAACTAACAAGTCCTTATCGAGGGTTCTGATATAAATTGTAGTGATGAATAAGTTGAGAATTGGATTAATTAATATTTGTGGTTTGAATGACACTAAGAAGAGACAAATGGTCTCCCAAGGGTTGAGATTATTACAGGCTGACATTGTGTGTCTTCAAGAGACCCATGTGGAAGGAAACCAGAAAGATCTCTCGAAACAGTTGGGTTACAGGGTAATAGGGGCAACTTAGCAGGGAGCACGTACTCGGGGAGCCGCAATCCTTGTTCTTAACAACAATATCCAGTTCTCTTCCATAAAGGTAGATACAGCAGGGTGGGTTATTGCTAACTATAGCTCCCCGGGCTCTTTTAAATTTACATTATGCTCCCTTTATGGGAGTAATGTAGATGATCCGGCTTTATTGGGGTGGGTATCAAATGAATTGGTGCATTGGGAATTGCCAATTGTGGTATGTGGAGATTTTAATATCAATCTTCAGAGCGAATGAAAGCTGGGGGAGCCATAAATTGGAAAACAAACTAAGGTGTATCAGTGCTTATGTAATATGTGCCTGGAGCATGGGTTGGGCAATGTTTGGGGGGAATTAAGACCTCAAGATCATGGCTATACGTACTACTCTGCACCCCATCAGAAACATGTAAGATTGGATTACTGTTTTGCCTCATCTACAATTATACAGAGAAGTGTAATCGAAAAAAGCTTCCAGATACCTCTCACACCATAATCCACTAGGACTGGAGATACTGGAAAAACATTTTGATTTTTTTCAAGGGAGAGCAGATGTCAGAACGCACCACGTAGTCTTTTGCATTAGGCTCTCCCATGTGACTTATGTCTTAATAGTGCTCCTGCGGGAAGTTAGCTCTCCTGCTGCTTTCTGCGTTCACAAAATGAACGTGTTTTGAGAGCAAAGCATTCATTTGCGCTTTGCGCTCTATTTTCATTCATTTTCATGCTGGGATTCCCAGCAATAGTTCCAGTTGAATTACCTTTACTAGGCAAAAAGAGGAACATGATAACAATGTATTTGATCATACTGTTTCATCTGTAGAAACCTCTGACGCAACACTGTACAGCGCTGACAGTCAATTACACTCCATGTGTACCCTGAAGAAATGCGTTTCCAATTGACACCTCTGCTTCCAAGCTATTGCACCAGGGTTTGACTGAAAATGTTTTCTCTGTGCCTGGTAGATAAATCTAAAAAAAGAACGGTTAGACGTTACCAGCAAAAAAAAAGGTTCTGCTTTATGACCTCTGGAACAGCTTTGCAAACATGCTTGTAGTAAACCTGAATACCACCCATTCTTCTAGAACGCATCATAATTTTCAATAACAAGATGTGCATATGGAGTTTGGAATATATTATTTTAAAATGTGAGTTCAAGCAAAACCATCATGATGGGTAATGAGTTATTTTAAAAAACATCAAATTTATGTAATAGGAACATTGCAAGTTACCAACCATTAATAATAACGATATTGGATCTCAGGAAGGAATAAATGAATGAACGAATGAATGACCTCTTGATTTAACAAATAATTGATTTCAGGGTGCACCGGCAGTAACATAAGCTTAGTATCCAATTGTGTTTTGCATTAACACAGCTAACAACACCCTCTATTACTAAAGGTGAAACTTGGGAATACGCAGTGGTAAAGAAATGCGTTTTAGGAAAAAGAGAGAAAGGCCTTATTTATTTATTTATTTATTTATTTATAGGTTTGTAACGCGCTAGATTCGACTCTATACAGAGTATCTCTGCGCACAGGAGAAAAAAAAGAGAGAGTGAGAAAGAAAAAGACTAGCAGCATCAGTTTAGCATATAGTTCAGTTCAGTATGGACATAGGGTACATAGACTAAGTCTGAAATAAGAATGTTTTAAGTTTTTTTCTAAAATTTAGATGTTCTGGACATTGCCTAAGCTCGAGAGGAAGTTTATCTCACCAGGTGGGTCCGACAACCGATAAAGCTTTGCCACCTTGTCTGACCTTCTTTGTGGTTGGTACTCTCAGTTGGATGCTTGACCTGAGAGATCGAGTAGGATTATATGGGATGAATTTATCCTTCCAATAGGAAGGCCCACGTCCATGTAGGCTATTGTGGATCAGGCAGCAAGTCTTAAAATTGATCCTCTTATGGACTGAGAGCCAATGTAATTTATCCAGGAGGGGTTTCGATGGCGTTTTTGGAGGGGCATTCAATACTAGCCTCGCTGCAGTATTTTGTATCACCTGGAGCTTTGCTAGGACACCTTCATTGGCTGACAGCAGTAGTTCATTGCAATAATCCAGGCGACTCAATACTAATGCCTGTACCAGAGTTTTCCTGGTGGAATCCGGTAATATTGGAAAAACTTTTCGTAAAAGTCCAATAACATGGAAAGGGTATAGACATAGGAGGGGTGGCTGGATAGGACTACCAGCAGTGCCAAGACATAGGAGGGGGGTGTAGATAGGACTCCTAGCAGTGCCCAGACATAGGAGGGGGGTGTAGATAGGACTCCCAGCAGTGCCCAGACATAGGAGGGGGGTGTGCACAGGACTCCCAGCAGTGCCCAGACATAGGGGAGGTGGCTGGCTAGGACTCCCAGCAGTGCCCAGACATAGGAGGAGGGTGTGCACAGGACTCCCAGCAGTGTCCAGACATAAGAGGGGTGGCAGGGTAGGAATCCCAGTAGTGCCAAGACATAGGAGGAGGGTTTAGATAGGACTCCCAGCAGTGCCCAGACATAGGATGGGTGACTGGATAGGACTCCCAGCAGTGCTCAGTTATAGGGGTGTGCATTTCCACCATCATCCAACAACTACATGCCTGCATGTGTACATCCCTCACCTGTTACACTCATGATAGTTGCATATCAACACATCACTCACAGCAGTGACCTACTCCACGGAGGGTTGTATCCTGTCACACACTGCGTGACACACCACATGTGGGTGTTTTGTCAGATCCCACATGCATATCCACCAATGGAGGTTGCAGGCACCCACACCCCCCTCCACATTACTCAATTGCGTCTAGTCATGCAACAGCCCGCCAAACAAAAAAAAAGCATAGATGGACTAATTAAGTGTTATGTACATCCCGGCCATGATGTGAATGTCCAGGTGGTGAAACATGTACTCCCTCATGGAAGGAACAGGGTTGAAAACCCCTAGATACATAGCACCTAAATGTGAGTCGTGTGCACAAATTTCCGGCATTGCAATTAGAAACATAAGGTCAAGTCTGATAACATTTTCATGCATAGTGTGAAAAAAGTATGATTGTTTCCCTTAAGGCATTACTACATACTACAAACCCAAGCACAGTGAGTAGCATGGATGGCACAGACCAATGATCAGAACTCATTTGTGAGCAGGCATGGCCATTGCTTAAGGGAATGTACAAATATATAGGAAATCTACACAAAAGTCACAACAACAATTGTGCAACTGTCTGTAGTAAAGATCTCATGTGTCACTGAGGAAGGGACACTCTTTGGGACTATGTCTGTATGCAAACTAAACACACACAAACAAAGAGTAATTGCTGCAACATTGTGATGGCACATAGATACCGTGGTCCAAATCATCACCATCATGAAATAGACATCTTTCACAATCTCTACACATTACCATGACAACAACTCCTAGACACCCAGCACCTAAAGAAAGTACCTGAAATGCAAATTTTTTTAAGGAAAAGTAAAATACTTTATTCAGCTCCAAAGCAAAACGATGATGGAAATTAGTCCAGGATGTAACAAGGCCAATGGCCAGTCCACAAAATAAATCTTGTTTGGGGACATAGTGGAGTATCACAACCCCAAACATGCCTGCACACGGATGATTCACAGGGTTGGTGACCCATAGGGGGCATCATCAGGGATAGGTTCCGGCACCACAGGGACAGTAGAGGGAAGGGTAGGTGTTGTGGGTGCCGAGGGGGAGGAATCCTCCTCAGTGGCGAGTGCAGCACCAAAGTGGTAACATATAAACTGCTGCACACAGCTGCCAGGTCCGACAGACTACCACCTGCACCCGGGGACGAAATGGGAGTGGAGGTAGAGGGCTCTGCGTCTTGCGGAATATGTGTGTGGCTGCATGCATGATGTCTGTCCCCTCTCCCTGTGGATGTGCCTACATCCCCCTGAGATTGGGTGCCTGGAGCTCTACGCTTTGACTTCTGTGTGGGTGTGCTGGGTGTCTCTGTTGGGGTGTGTGATCTGGTGCATCTGCATGTATGGTGGACAGGTATGGGAGAGGGGATGTGGATGGGCCTGAAGGAGGGGGGTGGGACGCTGCAGGAGAGCAAGTGCTGCCATCAGTGAAGAGTCTATGGACGACAAACTCCGAAGTTGATCAGACATGCCAGTTGACATGCCCTCCATGAATGACAACAACTGTGTCAAGATTTGTGTTTGTCCATGGAGGACAGTCAGCATGGACATCTGACCAATGTGAATCTGCTGGAGTAGGTCCACAGACTTGGCACTGAGAGCAGCAGGGGAGACAGGGGCAGGGGCTCCGGTGCCGGAGACGAAGGAGACACGGGGGCAGCACGGACCAAAGGGACCTAGCAACTGGGAGGGTGGAGATGGGTGTGGAGGAGGAGGGGACAGACATAGTGGTGGCAGATAATGTTGCTGCGTATTCCCCCTCCTCCTGGGAGTCTAAAGCCGAGCCAGCCACATGATAGGAAGTGTCTTGCTCCATAGGTCTTGCCGCCTGACTCCCCTCACCCTCTGTGCCACTGCCTCCCTCTGACTCCTCAAAGCAGGTGGCACTGCTGCTGGGTCCCTCCGCCTGGTCTGTGCTTGTGTCTCCTCCCGTTTCGGTTAATGATGCTGTTGGCAAGGAGAAAGGAAAAAAATATATCAGTCACCTCTACACATCAGACACATGAGCACAAAATCATTTGGGCACATTTCAATTCATGGCATGCATCATGAGTAACATGCCACATAACTCAGCACATATTTAAGACTAATACTGCGCAGCTGTAATAGACACAACACTCCTTAGATACAAAGATACAAGTAACAGACCAGGCCACAATGAGAGTCACAATGATGAGCCACTGTATGTCAACAGATCAAGTTTTTATCCATCACTGTTCTGTCGCCCACTCTGCCACCCCAGTACAGACATGGTCATGTGTAAATCAGTCTGACCCTGTGCCACATGCCGAACTGCCAAGTAATGCATTCCCAGGACCGGAAACAAGCTTTCTAGGACTGGTCACTGGCATCACATCCGTCTTCAGCCAGGCTTGCGTGAAACCCAGATCTGTATTCAAGCAAGCATGGCTTAAGACGGCTGTAATGCCAGAAAGCTGTCCCTGGAAGATTGTTTCCAGTCCAGGGAAGGCATGGCTTGGCATATCTGGCTGGACTGTTCACATGACGCACATGGTCAGACTGATTTGCACATGACCATGTTTGAAATCGGGGTGCAGAGTGGGCAACAGAACGGTGACGGATAAAACCCTGACCTGTTGACTCTGTGTGAGTGTATGATTAGTACAGATGCTGCCTCCATCACCACCCCCTTTTCTGACACTTCCCACAGGGGCATCTATCACCAGATCATACAGTTGCTAGCACATAACACACACTGGCTGTCAAGTGAAGTGGCTCACATGTCCAAAATCCTGACAATGCCTAAGTTAATGTGCCTGCAATTTTGAATATAAAAATAATTGCTGCATTGTTGACACACCCTCAACCACATGGGAAATGTGAACACAGTAGTGTGCACACCAAGACAAAACAGCGTTGCACCACCAATACATACATGTTGCAGAAATCTATGAGGAACAAACATCTCTGTGAGCAAACAACATAGCCTGTAAATCCCCCAATGACAGCATTGTCCAGCATCACAGGGTAAGTGCATAGTGATGAATTCACATCAGAATTTACATACACAGCTCACCACTGTCAAGGCTAAACAGGCAGGCCCATCACACCTCTCCTGCACAGCACCCCATCACTCTGTCAATGTCAGTGATACAGCTCAAGAATTGTAAACTCAGAATCAGGTTAGCAATAACTGAGCAGCATTTCAAATAAACCCAAGGTCACCTCGTGTGGCTGGCCATCCATATTAGTCACAAACCACCAGCAACATATTCTTGTGAATAGGCACACAGGCACTACCCAGTGTGAGTATGTACACGCCAAATTTTGTATACATGGTCAGTGTGCACATGTAGCAGACACATGAGTAATACAAAGTATGCCAGGGATAAATACCACTGAGGCAGACCCATGCTGAACTCCATGTTGAGACTCATGATCAGTGCCAAAAATCATGAAGGCAAAACACAGTGCACAGGTCGTGGAACAGCTAAGGTACCAACACGTGTTACAGACCTCCCTCCAACATGATGATGTGCTAAGCAATGTGCATACTCATACCTTGCACCCTAGGAGTACATGTGCAAAGTGAAAATATACAAAGCAGGGGACACATGTTGATGAGGGGAAGGGATGTAAAAGAGCATCAGCCGAATATGGGGAATTGAAACTACAATGCATAAATTGCCTGTCTGACCAGACCTCCCCCAAATGTGGGAGTGTTACCAGGCTTCAGAGTACCGCAGTGCCCAGACATAGGAGAGGTGGCTGGATGGGATTCCCAGCAGTGCCCAGACATAGGAGGGTGTGTGCACAGGACTCCCAGCAGTGCCCAGACATGGGAGGGGTGGCTGGATAGGACTCCTAGCAGTGCCCAGACATAGGAGGGGGGTGTGCACAGGACTCCCAGCAGTGCCCAGACATAGGAGGGGTGGCTGGATAGGACTCCCAGCAGTGCCCAGACATAGGAGGGGTGTAGATATGACTCCCAGCAGTGCCCAGACATAGGAGGGGTGGCTGGATAGGACTCCCAGCAGTGCTAAGACATAAAAGGGGTGTGTAGATAGGACTCCTAGCAGTGCCCAGACATAGGCGGTGTGGCTGGATAGGACTCCCAGCAGTGCCCAGATTCCTCTCTCACCCTCTGAGGCGGAAGCCGGAGGTTCTTTTCCTCTTTCCTTTACTTGCTCTGTTACAGACTAGGCATGGGCGGAAAATCCGTTTCGCTCGCGGATTTTGCGGATTTTCGGTAAATTCGCAATCCGCGAGATTCGCGAATCTCCCGCAAAATCCGCAAATCCGCGAGCAGCGGATTTTGCTCGCACTGCTCGCACTGTTCGCGTGAGTTCGCGGCTTCCCAGTACAACTTCGCGCCCCGCGAATAAGTGCAAAATTGCAGAAATACGATCTAATCAAAACTGAAACTACTTACCAGGTTCAAAAGTTCAGGCTCATCATTAGTAGCCATTTCCTGTAGTGCTTGCTGAGGGGCCCCTCCAGAGTTCAGTTGCCAGTTGCAACTATTATGTGACCCTGCTCTGAACCTCAGAATAGTTACACATATGCCACAAAGGTCCTGAATTACAGCTAAGGGAGACAAGCAGGAGCCAGGCTGGCAGTTCAAATCCATTAATCAGCCCCTAATTCATTATTGTCAGTTGGGGCAGGGCAGGTGTTGTAACTAATTTTGCAACAATGAAAGCACTTAGCAAGTGCAAAAGTTCACTAATCAGGAAGCACTAAGGAAGCAGGTGCCAGCTAAAAAAATATTCTGTGACACATTAATCAGCCCCAAATTAATTCAGGTCACTTGAGGCAGGGAAGGTGTGCTTGCGTTGCCACAATAATGTACACTGACTGGACAACCTGAGGGTGCTGTGATGAAACAGAGGGTGGCATGGGTGGGCCAGAGGGTGGCATGAGTAGTCAGAGAGTGGCAGTGGTGACAGAGAGTGGCAGTGATGAAGAAGAGTGTCCCAAACAGGCTGGACACGTAGAAACAACAAGTTCGCGAAACTTGCGACCCGACAGGTAAGTTCGCAAATTGCGAAATTGTAAAAACCCTCGCGAACTGGCAGAAACACGGGCGAACACAAAAAAAAAAAATCCGCAAATTCGCGGGAATTTGCGGATTTTGCGGATTGCGAGTTCGCAAATCCGCAAAATTCGCAAACGCGAGATCCGCAAAATTCGCCCATGCTTATTACAGACACAATTGCAGAGGGCAACGCTTATTTTAAAACGCGTCCCGAGTGACGCTCGTATTTTACTAGCGCTTGATTTTAAAAAGCGGATTCCATCTAGGATCTTTGTTCCCTACCTTCCTCTACCTCCTGGGCCGCTCTCAGCTGAGTGTTGACTCTGAGAGCTGGTCCCGGGGAGGCGATGGCTGTTTAGCGGCCATCTTGGGTGGGTAGGCGCGCCCTCGCGCTCTAGTCGCTATAAAAGAGTCCCCTGTTGCTCCGCGCAGCGGACGCGGTAGCAAATGCGCCGGATTCCTGCCGGAGTCACGCCAGAGTCCAGCCCGTCCGCGCTGAGGACGAGCTGGACGGCTGGGCCCTGGACTCTGGAAAAATGTCACCCCCCCCTTGCAGCTACCCTCTTCGTGATCTGCTGGCCCTCAAACCTTGTAAAAAACGCTGCTCTCATTCCTATGAACCGGATGATTTTTTGCTCCCTCCTCACTGTGGCTGCTATCTCTCGGCAAGTCCTCCCAATCCCACCCCCATCCACCCTACCCCTGAATACCCCGTCACATCCAGTTCTAATATAGTAGAAGTAGAGGGCATTTTGGTTAATGCCCGTTCCCTTATCAAGAACAAGGTTATGTTTAAGGAGATGGTACTGAATAGAACGCCTACTCTAGTGCTTGTGACCGAAACCTGGGCTAAGGACTCTTCCGACCCTGATCTTATAGAGGCTGTCCCGGAAGGTTACTGCCTGGCCAGACTAGATAGGCAGGGACGAGTGGGAGGGGGGATAGCGATTCTTTATAAAGATCACCTTCAATGCCACATAGTACCCATGACTGATTTTCCTGACAGTTTTCAAGCTCTTTATTTTACAATAAAGGAAAAGCAACGCCCCTTTCTTAATGGTATCTTAATTTACCGTCCCCCCGGCTCGAGAACCCACTTCACGCACCACCTTCTCCAATCTCTTGAACCCTATTTCGGCCAAGATAATTTTTCTATCCTAGGGGATTTTAACTACCACCTAGAACGGCACGACCTCTCTGACACCTCATGTCTCACTGAGGCCCTAGAATCTTGCGGGTTAACGCAACGTGTCACTGGAGCCACTCATCGTGCAGGACACACGCTGGATGGCATTTTCTCCAATGACCCCCGCTTGACTACCAAGGATCCGATCCATCTCTCCTGGTCTGACCATCTGGTGGTCCCTTTCCTTCTGAAACACCACAGGGTGAATTCCCGTAAACTAGGGAACCATACAATAGAGACTACTAGAAACCTCAGGAATATTAATAGCAATTCCTTCGTGCCCTGGGCTGCTAGCCTTGCTATCACTGGTCTAGATAGCATACAGACTGCAGTCACTCACTTTGAACAGGTCACTACCGAGGCCCTGAATCAACTAGCCCCAGAACAATCCCACCGCCGTGCTAGAAAGAGACCTTCTGCCCCTTGGTTCTCCGACTCCCTTAGGCTTCTTAGGCAAGAAGTGAGGAGAAAGGAGAGATTATGGCATGCTAGTTGGGACTTCAAAAATAAGGAAGCTCATCGACTTCTTGTTAAAAAATACAAAGCCGAAATTGTGCAGGCGAAACAAGAATACTTTGTGACCGCGACCTCCTCGCTCTCCTCCCCGAAGGAACTCTTTAAAACTGTTGACTCTTTGGTCAGACTGCAAGCCCCTGACCCTGTCATCTCTTCGCAGGATCTCTGTGATAAGATCGCCTCCTTCTTCCACTCTAAAATTCAGGATATCCATCTTGCCCTCGAGGAGCAAAGAGCTGTTCTCAGTGCATCTACACCCAGCGTGGAGACGAGTCTGACCATCACTGAAATCTCCGCACCATGCACTCTGGACGCCTTTCCCCCGCTGGCCTTGCAAGATCTTGAGCTACTGCTAGCCAAGACTAAGTCCGGTTCACCTTTGGATACCTGCCCACTGAAAGTGATCAAGCAGTGTAGGGAGACCCTCTTACCACCGCTGCTAGAGATAATGAATCTAGCTATTAGGGATGGCATTTTCCCTGCAGAGTGGAAGAAGGCGGTAGTAAAACCCCTGCTGAAAAAAGCCTCTCTGGATCCGGGGGTCCTAAAAAACTTCCGACCTATTTCCCTGCTCCCTGCTCCTGCGAAGATGCTTGAGACACACCTTAACAAACATCTTGCAGCCTTTGTGGAAACCTCAGGATGTTTAGACCCCTCCCAGCATGGATTCAGGAAAGAATTCAGCACCGAGTCAGCCCTCACCATCGTGCTTGACAAGATCCGCACGTCAGTAGATGAGGGCCAGACTTCGCTCCTGGTCCTGCTAGATCTAACTGCGGCTTTCGACACCCTCTCCCCCTCAGTACTTACATCGCGGCTGAGGGAGGTAGGGGTGAAGAACGCAGCTCTGGATCTCTTGACCTCCTTCCTCACGGGGAGGGAACAAAGAGTCAAGCTTGGGGAGTTTCTATCTCCATCCCGTCCTGTGCTATGTGGGGTTCCTCAAGGGTCAGCACTCAGCCCGACCCTCTTTAATATCTATGTTACCCCACTAGCCAAATTAATAAGATCATTCGGGATGGAGGTAGTCTCGTACGCAGACGACACTCAAATCCTCGCCTCTCTTCCCCATTCGGATGAACTAATCGCCTCCAAGTTTAGATCTTGCATGGAGGCGGTTGGTAAATGGATGATCCAGAACTCCCTAAAACTGAATGGGGAGAAGACGGAGGTGATGGTGTTTGGGGGGAAAGAGAACATCTGGTCAGCCAATTGGTGGCCTGACTCTCTTGGAACATGCCCTTCCCCTACATCTTCTGCTAAAAATCTCGGGGTGCTATTAGATCCTGCCCTTGACTTAGGCAGCCAGGTGAGCAGAACCGTTTCCACCTGTTGGGGCCTGATTCACATCCTACGTAGGGTCAGGAAATATCTTTCCCTCCAGGCAAGAAAACAGATAGCTGTTGCTCTTATCGGCTCACGTCTGGACTATTGTAACGCGCTGTATGCTGGACTTAATAAAGGACAGCTGCAGCGCTTACAGGTAGTCCAAAACGCCATAGCCAGATTCGTCCTGGATATTCCCAGACGCTCTTCGGCCACTGCAGCCAGGAAAGCGCTGCACTGGCTGCCGGTAGAATATCGTATCCGGTTTAAGGTCCTATGTATGACCTACAGAGCCACCGCCAAAAAGAGCGACACTGGAATAGGATCCATCATCTCCCACTATGTCCCCCGAAGGAACTTGCGCTCCACTGGGAAACTGCTTCTGGCAGCCCCCCGTGTACGAAGAGCCAAGTGGGGTGGCAGAGCCTTCTCCACCCTTGCTCCTAAGTGGTGGAATGAACTTCCTCTGGATCTTAGATCTCTCCCGTCCCTACAGAACTTCCGCACTGCCTTAAAAACCCTTTTATTTCAGCAAGCATATGTTTAGGGTCTTATGTCCTGTCCTGATCATTCTCTGATCTTTTGATAGGCGCCTTGATACCTTCGGGTCACTGTCTGCGCGTTACAAATTCTCTTTCAATTCAATTCAATTTGGAGGAGGGTGTGCACAGGACTCCCAGCAGTGCCCAGACATAGGAGGGGTGTGTTCACAGGGCTCCCAGCAGTGCCCAGACATAGGAGGGGTGGCTGGATAGGACTCCCAGCTGTGCCAAGACATAGGAGGGGGTGTAGATAGGACTCCTAGCAGTGCCCAGACATAGGAGGGGGGTGTAGATAGGACTCCCAGCAGTGCCCAGACATAGGAGGGGGTGTAGATAGGACTCCCAGCAGTGCCCAGACATAAGAGGGGGGTGTGCACAGGACTCCCAGCAGTGCCCAGACATAGGAGGGGGTGTGCACAGGACTCCTAGCAGTGCCCAGACATAGGAGAGGTGGCTGGCTAGGACTCCCAGCAGTGCCCAGACATCGAAGGGGTGCCTGGATAGGACTCCCAGCAGTGCCCAGACATAGGAGGGGGGTGTAGATAGGACTCCCAGCAGTGCCCAGACATAGGAGGGGTGGCTGGATAGGACTGCAAGCAGTGCCCAGACATAGGAGGAGGGTGTGCACAGGACGCCCAGCAGTGCCCACACATAGGAGGGGTTGCTGGATAGGACTCACAGCAGTGCCCAGACATAGGAGGAGGGTGTGCACAGGACTCCCAGCAGTGCCCAGACATAGGGGGGTGCACAGGACTCCCATCAGTGCCAGACATAGGAGGGGGGGGTGCACAGGACTCCCAGCAGTGCCCAGACATAGGAGGAGGTGTATATAGGACGCCCAGCAATGACCAGACATAGGAGGGGTGGCTGGATATAACTCCCAGCAGTGCCCAGACAGAGGAGGGGGTGTAGATAGGACTCCCAGCAGTGCCCAAACATAGGAGGGGTGGCTGGATAGGATTCCCAGCAGTTCCCCGACATAGAAGGAGGGTGTGCACAGGACTCACAGCAGAGCCCAGACATAGGAGGGGTGGCTGGATAGGACTCCCAGCAGTGCCCAGACATAGGAGGGGGTGTAGACAGGACTCTCGGCAGTGCCCAGACATAGGAGGGATGTGTAGATAGGACTCCCAGCAGTGCCCAGACAAAGGAGGGGGTGTGCACAGGACGCCCAGCAGTGCCCAGACATAGGAGGGGGTATAAAAAGGAATCCCAGCAGTGCCCAGACATAGGAGGGGGTGTAGATAGGACTCCCAGAAGTGCCCATACATAGGAGGGGGTGTGCACAGGACTCCCAGCAGTGCCCAGACATACGAGGGAGGTGTAGATAGGACTCCCAGCAGTGCCCAGACATAGGAGGGGGTGTAGATAGGACTCCCAGTAGTGCCCAGACATAGAAAGGGGTGTGCACAGGAATCCCAGCAGTGCCCAGACATAGGAAGGGGTGTGCACAGGAATCCCAGCAGTGCCCAGACATAGGAGAGGTGGCTGGATGGGATTCCCAGCAGTGCCCAGACATAGGAGGGTGTGTGCACAGGACTCCCAACAGTGCCCAGACATGGGAGGGGTGGCTGGACAGGACTCCTAGCAGTGCCAAGACATAGGAGGGGGGTGTGCACAGGACTCCCAGCAGTGCCCAGACATAGGAGGGCTGGCTGGATAGGACTCCCAGCAGTGCCCAGACATAGGAGGGGTGTAGATATGACTCCCAGCAGTGCCCAGACATAGGAGGGGTGGCTGGATAGGACTCCCAGCAGTGCTAAGACATAAAAGGGGCGTGTAGATAGGACTCCTAGCAGTGCCCAAACATAGGCGGTGTGGCTAGATAGGACTCCCAGCTGTGCCCAGACATATGAGGAGGGTGTGCACAGGACTCCCAGCAGTGCCCAGACATAGGAGGGGTGTGTGCACAGGACTCCCAGCAGTGCCCAGACACAGGAGGGGTGGCTGGATAGGACTCCCAGCAGTGCCAAGACATAGGAGGGGGGTGTAAATAGGACTCCTAGCAGTGCCCAGACATAGGAGGGGGTGTAGTTAGGACTCCCAGCAGTGCCCAGACATAGGAGGGGGTGTAGATAGGACTCCCAGCAGTGCCCAGACATAGTAGGGGGGTGTGCACAGGACTCCCAGCAGTGCCCTGACATAGGAGAGGTGGCTGGCTAGGACTCCCAGCAGTGCCCAGACATAGGAGGAGGGTGTGCACAGGACTCCCAGCAGTGTCCAGACATAGGAGGGGTGGCAGGGTAGGACTCCCAGCAGTGCCCAGACATAGGAGGAGGGTTTAGATAGGACTCCCAGCAGTGCCCAGACATAGGATGGGTGACTGGATAGGACTCCCAGCAGTGCTCAGTTATAGGGGTGTGCATTTCCACCATCATCCAACAACTACATGCCTGCATGTGTACATCCCTCACCTGTTACACTCATGATAGTTGCATATCAACACATCACTCACAGCAGTGACCTACTCCACGGAGGGTTGTATCCTGTCACACACTGCGTGACACACCACATGTGGGTGTTTTGTCAGATCCCACATGCATATCCACCGATGGAGGTTGCAGGCACCCACACACCCCTCCACATTACTCAATTGCGTCTAGTCATGCAACAGCCCGCCAAACAAATAAAGCACAGATGGACTAATTAAGTGTTATGTACATCCCGGCCATGATGTGAATGTCCAGGTGGTGAAGCATGTACTCCCTCATGGAAGGAACAGGGTTGAAAACCCCTAGATACATAGCACCTAAATGTGAGTTGTGTGCACAAATTCCCGGCATTGCAATTAGAAACATAATCCAACAACTCATGATCCAAGCCACTGTCATCTCTAGGTTGGATTATGCGAGTTCCCTACTGGTTGGACTGAATCAGGCAGAGATTGGGCGTTTACAACGGATCCAGAACGCTGCAGCACGATCGGTGGTCGGCTTACTAAGATTCTGCCCTACCTCTAGCACTTTGCGTTCACTGCACAGGCTCCCGGTGGCCCAGCGGATCCAGTTTAAGGTCCTCTGTGTTGCTTACAAGATTCTGAAGGGGTCCCCAGCAACGATTCTTATGGCTCTTCTAGCCCATTACACCCCTACCCGAGCCTTAAGATCTGCGGACTTGGAACTGGCTGTTGTGCCACGCTTTAAACGGAGTAGGGCAGGAGGGCGTTCGTTTCAAGTTCGCGCGGCGGTTCTGTGAATTTCCCTGCCCCCGGCGATTCGTGCTGAGAGGGACCTGCTCTCCTTTCGCCGTGCGGTGAAAACTTTCTTATTTCCTTAGTTTGTACACTGTATGATTATTCTTTCGTTGTGTTGTGCTGCTGCCTTGTCAGGCGCCAGGACGCTCCTTAGCTGGAGCATCTGTGCGCCAAATAAAAATGCATAACATAACATAACATAACATAACATAACATAACATAACATAAGGTCAAGTCTGATAACATTTTCATGCATAGTGTGAAAAAAATATGATTGTTTCCCTTAAGGCATTACTACATACTACAAACCCAAGCACAGTGAGTAGCATGGATGGCACAGACCAATGATCAGAACTCATTTGTGAGCAGGCATGGCCATTGCTTAAGGGAATGTACAAATATATAGGAAATCTACACAAAAGTCACAACAACAATTGTGCAACTGTCTGTAGTAAAGATCTCATGTGTCACTGAGGAAGGGACACTCTTTGGGACTATGTCTGTATGCAAACTAAACACACACAAACAAAGAGTAATTGCTGCAACATTGTGATGGCACATAGATACCGTAGTCCGAATCATCACCATCATGAAATAGACATCTTTCACAATCCCTACACATTACCATGACAACAACTCCTAGACACCCAGCACCTAAAGAAAGTACCTGAAATGCAATTTTTTTTAAGGAAAAGTAAAATGCTTTATTCAGCTCCAAAGCAAAAAGATGATGGAAATTAGTCCAGGATGTAACAAGGCCAATGGCCAGTCCACAAAATAAATCTTGTTTGGGGACATAGTGGAGTATCACAACCCCAAACATGCCTGCACACGGATGATTCAAAGGGTTGGTGACCCATAGGGGGCATCATCAGGGATAGGTTCCGGCACCACAGGGACAGTAGAGAGAAGGGTAGGTGTTGTGGGTGCAGGGGGGGAGGAATCCTCCTCAGTGGCGAGTGCAGCACCAAAGTGGTAACATATAAACTGCTGCACACAGCTGCCAGGTCCGACAGACTACCACCTGCACCCGGGGACGAAATGGGAGTGGAGGTAGAGGGCTCTGCGTCTTGCGGAATATGTGTGTGGCTGCATGCGTGATGTCTGTCCCCTCTCCCTGTGGGTGTGCCTACATCCCCCTGAGATTGGGTGCCTGGAGCTCTGCGCTTTGACTTCCGTGTGGGTGTGCTGGGTGTCTCTGTTGGGGTGTGTGATCTGGTGCGTCTGCATGTATGGTGGGCAGGTATGGGAGAGGGGATGTGGATGGGCCTGAAGGAGGGGGGTGGGACGCTGCCGGAGAGCAAGTGCTGCTATCAGTGAAGAGTCTATGGACGACAAACTCCGAAGATGATCAGACATGCCAGTTGACATGCCCTCCATGAATGACAACAACTGTGTCAAGATTTGTGTTTGTCCATGGAGGACAGTCAGCATGGACATCTGACCAATGTGAATCTGCTGGAGTAGGTCCACAGACTCGGCACTGAGAGCAGCAGGGGAGAAAGGGGCAGGGGCTCCGGTGCCGGGGACGAAGGAGACACGGGGGCAGCACGGACCAAAGGGACCTAGCAACTGGGAGGGTGGAGATGGGTGTGGAGGAGGAGGGGACAGACATAGTGGTGGCAGATAATGTTGCTGCGTATTCCCCCTCCTCCTCGGAGTCTAAAGCAGAGCCAGCCACATGATAGGAAGTGTCTTGCTCCATAGGTCCTGCCGCCTGACTCCCCTCACCCTCTGTGCCACTGCCTCCCTCTGACTCCTCAAAGCAGGTGGCACTGCTGCTGGGTCCCTCCGCCTGGTCTGTGCTTGTGTCTCCTCCCGTTTCGGTTAATGATGCTGTTGGCAAGGAGAAAGGAAAAAAATATATCAGTCACCTTTACACATCAGACACATGAGCACAAAATAATTTGGGCACATTTCAATTCATGGCATGCATCATGAGTAACATGCCACATAACTCAGCACATATTTAAGACTAATACTGCGCAGCTGTAATAGACACAACACTCCTTAGATACAAAGATACAAGTA
This sequence comes from Lissotriton vulgaris, assembly GCF_964263255.1. Lineage (NCBI taxonomy): Eukaryota > Metazoa > Chordata > Amphibia > Caudata > Salamandridae > Lissotriton > Lissotriton vulgaris. The sequence continues at coordinate 1,378,041,949 of NC_141687.1, read as the reverse complement.
ACAGACCAGGCCACAACTTGAATGAGAGTCACAATGATGAGCCACTGTATGTCAACAGATCAGGTTTTTATCCATCACTGTTCTGTCGCCCACTCTGCCACCCCAGTACAGACATGGTCATGTGTAAATCAGTCTGACCCTGTGCCACATGCCGAACTGCCAAGTAATGCATTCCCAGGACCGGAAACAAGCTTTCTAGGACTGGTCACTGGCATCACATCCGTCTTCAGCCAGGCTTGCGTGAAACCCAGATCTGTATTCAAGCAAGCATGGCTTAAGACGGCTGTAATGCCAGAAAGCTGTCCCTGGAAGCTTGTTTCCAGTCCAGGGAAGGCATGGCTTGGCATATCTGGCTGGACTATTTACATGCCGCACATGGTCAGACTGATTTGCACATGACCATGTTTGAAATCGGGGTGCAGAGTGGGCAACAGAACGGTGACGGATAAAACCCTGACCTGTTGACTCTGTGTGAGTGTATGATTCGTACAGATGCTGCCTCCATCACCACCCCCTTTTCTGACACTCCTCACAGGGGCATCTATCACCAGATCATACAGTTGCTAGCACATAACACACACTGGCTGTCAAGTGAAGTGGCTCACATGTCCAAAATCCTGACAATGCCTAAGTTAATGTGCCTGCAATTGTGAATATAAAATTAATTGCTGCATTGTTGACACACCCTCAACCACATGGGAAATGTGAACACAGTAGTGTGCACACCAAGACAAAACAGCGTTGCACCACCAATACATGCATGTTGCTGAAATCTATGAGGAACAAACATCTCTGTGAGCAAACGACATAGCCTGTAAAGCCCCCAATGACAGCATTGTCCAGCATCACAGGGTAAGTGCACAGTGATGAATTCACATCAGAATTTACATACACAGCTCACCACTGTCAAGGCTAAACAGGCAGGCCCATCACACCTCTCCCGCACAGCACCCCATCACTCTGTCAATGTCAGTGATACAGCTCAAGAATTGTAAACTCAGAATCAGGTTAGCAATAACTGAGCAGCATTTCAAATAAACCCAAGGTCACCTCGTGTGGCTGGCCATCCATATTAGTCACAAACCACCAGCAACATATTCTTGTGAATAGGCACACAGGCACTACCCAGTGTGAGTATGTACACGCCAAATTTTGTATACATGGTCAGTGTGCACATGTAGCAGACACATGAGTAATACAAAGTATGCCAGGGACAAATACCACTGAGGCAGACCCATGCTGAACTCCATGTTGAGACTCATGATCAGTGCCAAAAATCATGAAGGCAAAACACAGTGCACAGGTCGTGGAACAGCTAAGGTACCAACACGTGTTACAGACCTCCCTCCAACATGATGATGTGCTAAGCAATGTGCATACTCATACCTTGCACCCTAGGAGTACATGTGCAAAGTGAAAATATACAAAGCAGGGGACACATGTTGATGAGGGGAAGGGATGTAAAAGAGCATCAGCCGAATATGGGGAATTGAAACTACAATGCATAAATTGCCTGTCTGACCAGACCTCCCCCAAATGTGGGAGTGTTACCAGGCTTCAGAGTACCGCAGTGCCCAGACATAGGAGAGGTGGCTGGATGGGATTCCCAGCAGTGCCCAGACATAGGAGGGTGTGTGCACAGGACTCCCAGCAGTGCCCAGACATGGGAGGGGTGGCTGGATAGGACTCCTAGCAGTGCCCAGACATAGGAGGGGGGTGTGCACAGGACTCCCAGCAGTGCCCAGACATAGGAGGGGTGGCTGGATAGGACTCCCAGCAGTGCCCAGACATAGGAGGGGTGTAGATATGACTCCCAGCAGTGCCCAGACATAGGAGGGGTGGCTGGATAGGACTCCCAGCAGTGCTAAGACATAAAAGGGGTGTGTAGATAGGACTCCTAGCAGTGCCCAGACATAGGCGGTGTGGCTGGATAGGACTCCCAGCAGTGCCCAGACATAGGAGGAGGGTGTGCACAGGACTCCCAGCAGTGCCCAGACATAGGAGGGGTGTGTTCACAGGGCTCCCAGCAGTGCCCAGACATAGGAGGGGTGGCTGGATAGGACTCCCAGCTGTGCCAAGACGTAGGAGGGGGGTGTAGATAGGACTCCTAGCAGTGCCCAGACATAGGAGGGGGGTGTAGATAGGACTCCCAGCAGTGCCCAGACATAGGAGGGGGTGTAGATAGGACTCCCAGCAGTGCCCAGACATAAGAGGGGGGTGTGCACAGGACTCCCAGCAGTGCCCAGACATAGGAGGGGGGTGTGCACAGGACTCCTAGCAGTGCCCAGACATAGGAGAGGTGGCTGGGTAGGACTCCCAGCAGTGCCCAGACATAGAAGGGGTGCCTGGATAGGACTCCCAGCAGTGCCCAGACATAGGAGGGGGGTGTAGATAGGACTCCCAGCAGTGCCCAGACATAGGAGGGGTGGCTGGATAGGACTGCAAGCAGTGCCCAGACATAGGAGGAGGGTGTGCACAGGACGCCCAGCAGTGCCCACACATAGGAGGGGTTGCTGGATAGGACTCACAGCAGTGCCCAGACATAGGAGGAGGGTGTGCACAGGACTCCCAGCAGTGCCCAGACATAGGGGGGTGCACAGGACTCCCATCAGTGCCAGACATAGGAGGGGGGGTGCACAGGACTCCCAGCAGTGCCCAGACATAGGAGGAGGTGTATATAGGACTCCCAGCAATGACCAGACATAGGAGGGGTGGCTGGATATAACTCCCAGCAGTGCCCAGACAGAGGAGGGGTTGTAGATAGGACTCCCAGCAGTGCCCAAACATAGGAGGGGTGGCTGGATAGGATTCCCAACAGTGCCCCGACATAGAAGGAGGGTGTGCACAGGACTCACAGCAGAGCCCAGACATAGGAGGGGTGGCTGGATAGGACTCCCAGCAGTGCCCAGACATAGGAGGGGGTGTAGACAGGACTCTCAGCAGTGCCCAGACATAGGAGGGATGTGTAGATAGGACTCCCAGCAGTGCCCAGACAAAGGAGGGGGTGTGCACAGGACGCCCAGCAGTGCCCAGACATAGGAGGGGGTATAAAAAGGAATCCCAGCAGTGCCCAGACATAGGAGGGGGTGTAGATAGGACTCCCAGCAGTGCCCATACATAGGAGGGGGTGTGCACAGGACTCCCAGCAGTGCCCAGATATACGAGGGAGGTGTAGATAGGACTCCCAGCAGTGCCCAGACATAGGAGGGGGTGTAGATAGGACTCCCAGCAGTGCCCAGGCATAGGAATGGGTGTGCACAGGAATCCCAGCAGTGCCCAGACATAGGAGAGGTGGCTGGATGGGATTCCCAGCAGTGCCCAGACATAGGAGGGTGTGTTCACAGGGCTCCCAGCAGTGCCCAGACATGGGAGGGGTGGCTGGACAGGACTCCTAGCAGTGCCAAGACATAGGAGGGGGGTGTGCACAGGACTCCCAGCAGTGCCCAGACATAGGAGGGCTGGCTGGATAGGACTCCCACCAGTGCCCAGACATAGGAGGGGTGTAGATATGACTCCCAGCAGTGCCCAGACATAGGAGGGGTGGCTGGATAGGACTCCCAGCAGTGCTAAGACATAAAAGGGGCGTGTAGATAGGACTCCTAGCAGTGCCCAAACATAGGCGGTGTGGCTGGATAGGACTCCCAGCAGTGCCCAAACATAGGAGGAGGGTGTGCACAGGACTCCCAGCAGTGCCCAGACATAGGAGGGGTGTGTGCACAGGACTCCCAGCAGTGCCCAGACATAGGAGGGGTGGCTGGATAGGACTCCCAGCAGTGCCAAGACATAGGAGGGGGGTGTAAATAGAACTCCTAGCAGTGCCCAGACATAGGAGGGGGGTGTAGATAGGACTCCCAGCAGTGCCCAGACATAGGAGGGGGTGTAGATAGGACTCCCAGCAGTGCCCAGACTTAGGAGGGGGTGTGCACAGGACTCCCAGCAGTGCCCAGACATAGGAGAGGTGGCTGGCTAGGACTCCCAGCAGTGCCCAGACTTAGGAGGAGGGTGTGCACAGGACTCCCAGCAGTGTCCAGACATAGGAGGGGTGGCAGGGTAGGACTCCCAGTAGTGCCCAGACATAGGAGGAGGGTTTAGATAGGACTCCCAGCAGTGCCCAGACATAGGATGGGTGACTGGATAGGACTCCCAGCAGTGCTCAGTTATAGGGGTGTGCATTTCCACCATCATCCAACAACTACATGCCTGCATGTGTACATCCCTCACCTGTTATACTCATGATAGTTGCATATCAACACATCACTCACAGCAGTGACCTACTCCACGGAGGGTTGTATCCTGTCACACACTGCGTGACACACCACATGTGGGTGTTTTGTCAGATCCCACATGCATATCCACTGAGGGAGGTTGCAGGCACCCACACACCCCTCCACATTACTCAATTGCGTCTAGTCATGCAACAGCCCGCCAAACAAATAAAGCACAGATGGACTAATTAAGTGTTATGTACATCCCGGCCATGATGTGAATGTCCAGGTGGTGAAACATGTACTCCCTCATGGAAGGAACAGGGTTGAAAACCCCTAGATACATAGCACCTAAATGTGAGTCGTGTGCACAAATTCCCGGCATTGCAATTAGAAACATAATCCAACAACTCATGATCCAAGCCACTGTCATCTCTAGGTTGGATTATGCGAGTTCCCTACTGGTTGGACTGAATCAGGCAGAGATTGGGCGTTTACAACGGATCCAGAACGCCGCAGCACGATCGGTGGTCGGCTTACTAAGATTCTGCCCTACCTCTAGCACTTTGCGTTCACTGCACTGGCTCCCGGTGGCCCAGCGGATCCAGTTTAAGGTCCTCTGTGTTGCTTACAAGATTCTGAAGGGGTCCCCAGCAACGATTTTTATGGCTCTTCTAGCCCATTACACCCCTACCCGAGCCTTAAGATCTGCGGACTTGGAACTGGCTGTTGTGCCACGCTTTAAACGGAGTAGGGCAGGAGGGCGTTCGTTTCAAGTTCGCGCGGCGGTTCTGTGGATTTCCCTGCCCCCGGCGATTCGTGCTGAGAGGGACCTGCTCTCCTTTCGCCGTGCGGTGAAAACTTTCTTATTTCCTTAGTTTGTACACTGTATGATTATTGTTTCGTTGTGTTGTGCTGCTGCCTTGTCAGGCGCCAGGACGCTCCTTAGCTGGAGCATCTGTGCGCCAAATAAAAATGCATAACATAACATAACATAACATAACATAACATAAGGTCAAGTCTGATAACATTTTCATGCATAGTGTGAAAAAAATATGATTGTTTCCCTTAAGGCATTACTACATACTACAAACCCAAGCACAGTGAGTAGCATGGATGGCACAGACCAATGATCAGAACTCATTTGTGAGCAGGCATGGCCATTGCTTAAGGGAATGTACAAATATATAGGAAATCTACACAAAAGTCACAACAACAATTGTGCAACTGTCTGTAGTAAAGATCTCATGTGTCACTGAGGAAGGGACACTCTTTGGGACTATGTCTGTATGCAAACTAAACACACACAAACAAAGAGTAATTGCTGCAACATTGTGATGGCACATAGATACCGTGGTCCAAATCATCACCATCATGAAATAGACATCTTTCACAATCCCTACACATTACCATGACAACAACTCCTAGACACCCAGCACCTAAAGAAAGTACCTGAAATGCAAATTTTTTTAAGGAAAAGTAAAATGCTTTATTCAGCTCCAAAGCAAAAAGATGATGGAAATTAGCCCAGGATGTAACAAGGCCAATGGCCAGTCCACAAAATAAATCTTGTTTGGGGACATAGTGGAGTATCACAACCCCAAACATGCCTGCACACGGATGATTCAAAGGGTTGGTGACCCATAGGGGGCATCATCAGGGATAGGTTCCGGCACCACAGGGACAGTAGAGGGAAGGGTAGGTGTTGTGGGTGCAGGGGGGGAGGAATCCTCCTCAGTGGCGAGTGCAGCACCAAAGTGGTAACATATAAACTGCTGCACACAGCTGCCAGGTCCGACAGACTACCACCTGCACCTGGGGACGAAATGGGAGTGGAGGTAGAGGGCTCTGCGTCTTACGGAATATGTGTGTGGCTGCATGCGTGATGTCTGTCCCCTCTCCCTGTGGGTGTGCCTACATCCCCCTGAGATTGGGTGCCTGGAGCTCTGCGCTTTGACTTCCGTGTGGGTGTGCTGGGTGTCTCTGTTGGGGTGTGTGATCTGGTGCGTCTGCATGTATGGTGGACAGGTATGGGAGAGGGGATGTGGATGGGCCTGAAGGAGGGGGGTGGGACGCTGCAGGAGAGCAAGTGCTGCCATCAGTGAAGAGTCTATGGACGACAAACTCCGAAGTTGATCAGACATGCCAGTTGACATGCCCTCCATGAATGACAACAACTGTGTCAAGATTTGTGTTTGTCCATGGAGGACAGTCAGCATGGACATCTGACCAATGTGAATCTGCTGGAGTAGGTCCACAGACTCAGCACTGAGAGCAGCAGGGGAGAAAGGGGCAGGGGCTCCGGTGCCGGGGACGAAGGAGACACAGGGGCAGCACGGACCAAAGGGACCTAGCAACTGGGAGGGTGGAGATGGGTGTGGAGGAGGAGGGGACAGACATAGTGGTGGCAGATAATGTTGCTGCGTATTCCCCCTCCTCCTCGGAGTCTAAAGCCGAGCCAGCCACATGATAGGAAGTGTCTTGCTCCATAGGTCCTGCCGCCTGACTCCCCTCACCCTCTGTGCCACTGCCTCCCTCTGACTCCTCAAAGCAGGTGGCACTGCTGCTGGGTCCCTCCGCCTGGTCTGTGCTTGTGTCTCCTCCCGTTTCGGTTAATGATGCTGTTGGCAAGGAGAAAGGAAAAAAATATATCAGTCACCTCTACACATCAGACACATGAGCACAAAATCATTTGGGCACATTTCAATTCATGGCATGCATCATGAGTAACATGCCACATAACTCAGCACATATTTAAGACTAATACTGCGCAGCTGTAATAGACACAACGCTCCTTAGATACAAAGATACAAGTAACAGACCAGGCCACAACTTGAATGAGAGTCACAATGATGAGCCACTGTATGTCAACAGATCAGGTTTTTATCCATCACTTTTCTGTCGCCCACTCTGCCACCCCAGTACAGACATGGTCATGTGTAAATCAGTCTGACCCTGTGCCACATGCCGAACTGCCAAGTAATGCATTCCCAGGACCGGAAACAAGCTTTCTAGGACTGGTCACTGGCATCACATCCGTCTTCAGCCAGGCTTGCGTGAAACCCAGATCTGTATTCAAGCAAGCATGGCTTAAGACGGCTGTAATGCCAGAAAGCTGTCCCAGGAAGCTTGTTTCCAGTCCAGGGAAGGCATGGCTTGGCATATCTGGCTGGACTGTTCACATGACGCACATGGTCAGACTGATTTGCACATGACCATGTTTGAAATCGGGGTGCAGAGTGGGCAACAGAACGGTGACGGATAAAACCCTGACCTGTTGACTCTGTGTGAGTGTATGATTCGTACAGATGCTGCCTCCATCACCTCCCCCTTTTCTGACACTCCTCACAGGGGCATCTATCACCAGATCATACAGTTGCTAGCACATAACACACACTGGCTGTCAAGTGAAGTGGCTCACATGTCCAAAATCCAGACAATGCCTAAGTTAATGTGCCTGCAATTGTGAATATAAAATTAATTGCTGCATTGTTGACACACCCTCAACCACATGGGAAATGTGAACACAGTAGTGTGCACACCAAGACAAAACAGCGTTGCACCACCAATACATACATGTTGCTGAAATCTATGAGGAACAAACATCTCTGTGAGCAAACAACATAGCCTGTAAAGCCCCCAATGACAGCATTGTCCACCATCACAGGGTAAGTGCATAGTGATGAATTCACATCAGAAATTACATACACAGCTCACCACTGTCAAGGCTAAACAGGCAGGCCCATCACACCTCTCCTGCACAGCACCCCATCACTCTGTCAATGTCAGTGATACAGCTCAAGAATTGTAAACTCAGAATCAGGTTAGCAATAACTGAGCAGCATTTCAAATAAACCCAAGGTCACCTCGTGTGGCTGACCATCCATATTAGTCACAAACCACCAGCAACATATTCTTGTGAATAGGCACACAGGCACTACCCAGTGTGAGTATGTACACGCCAAACTTTGTATACATGGTCAGTGTGCACATGTAGCAGACACATGAGTAATACAAAGTATGCCAGGGACAAATACCACTGAGGCAGACCCATGCTGAACTCCATGTTGAGACTCATGATCAGTGCCAAAAATCATGAAGGCAAAACACAGTGCACAGGTCGTGGAACAGCTAAGGTACCAACACGTGTTGCAGACCTCCCTCCAACATGATGATGTGCTAAGCAATGTGCATACTCATACCTTGCACCCTAGGAGTACATGTGCAAAGTGAAAATACACAAAGCAGGGGTCACATGTTGATGAGGGGAAGGGATGTAAAAGAGCATCAGCCGAATATGGGGAATTGAAACTACAATGCATAAATTGCCTGTCTGACCAGACCCCCCCAAATGTGGGAGTGTTACCAGGCTTCAGAGTACCGCAGGTAGCATGTGACACACAAGACAACAAACAGACATGTACCTACCCCCTCCTTGCTGCTGTCCCTCCTGCAACTGCCTTTGGAGGTCAGGATAAAACACTTCCAGGACCCGGAGCATGTGGGGGGGTTAGGTGACGGACGTCGCCATGCTGGCGAGGATCTTCAAGCTTGAGCTGGACCCGGGCCATACGCCGGGTCCAGCACCGGATGTCCTGCTACCTCTTCCTGATGTTCATCAGCTTTCTCCGAGGGCCCCCCACAGACCTGACAGCCCTGGCAATGTCCAACCAGATCTCCCCCTTCTCATAGGCAGTTGCCTGTCAAGAAATCAAAGTGAAACAACATCACTACACCTGCTCCACGTCCCAAAGACACACACTTGCACCACATTGACGATGACAACAGGGCATAGGATACTGACAGGACTTGCATCATTGTCCATGTGAATGTGGCCTGTGAGCAAGCACAAATGCACTACATGCCTTTGAAAGGCAACAGATGCTATAAGGGGTGCAAACCACTCACTGAGCACGGCACACACTGAACAAGACATGCAACTGCAGGTTGGTGGACAGCACGTGACATGCCGTCACATTTCCCACTACACCTAAGAACCCTCAGCAGACCACACATACACACCCTGGCACAGATCATTTGCTTGTCAACAGAGTATACAACCCTCACTTTGCACAAGTCACACTTGACAAAGATGTGACCCAGGCATCATGCTAACTGTCCAAGTCATGCACACGACACTGCATACTTGTCACATCAGATGGCTACAGCTGCGGCATACGCCATGCAGCTGTGTTGCAAGATATCACATACACACTTTGCCAGGTGACAACGAACATTCACACTCTTCAATGTCCATGAGTTCAAACCATGCATTTGTCCAACATCCACACAGGTCACCAAAAACCATTAACAACAGTGAGTACATTCATCTGTCACTCTGGGGGGAACACTGTTACACCTCAGTAAATCATGGTAATAAAACATGCAAGGTGTGGCACAGCAGAATGTGTGATTCACATTGCATTGAATGTCACAGTTAGCACAATGCAGGTAAGCAGTGAACACTTTTTAACTACATCATTCACTGCATGGGATATAACACAATGTACACACCGGGCACTCAGTGCCAAACCACATTACATGTCAGTTCCACAAATACACAATGGCTGTAGTGACACACACACAACAGGTGCACAATTCAAGCTAGTGCAGTCATCACTCACCTGCTCCCTTGGTCTCCCATACAGCTTGCTGTAGTTTGGTAGGAGGGCATCCAGCAGGGCCTGGTTCTCCTCCTCACTGAATGCAGGTGCCCTCTCCATGGTCAGCAAAATCAGAGTCCAGGGAATGCAGAGACAGCAGCAGTGTGGTCCACTCCAATGTTGTGCAGGCAAGTGCCCTCTCCCAGACACATGCAGCCTTAAATCAGTGCTGCTGAGGGACTTTCAGTATCATGAGTACAGTGTGATAGGCCAGATTACTTAGCATCCTATGTTTTATTCAATCCCATTCCACATAAGGCCCTGACACACATTTGCATGGTTTAAAAATTGAGCTTTAGCTCAACAACAAATTTTGCAACATTGTATAGTTTTGCCCAACTGAATTTTGCAGGACACCTGTAGCACACACTCAAATCCCAATTTAATTTTCTTGACAACTAGCCTGCATTCTGGGCATTCTACTCCTCCCCAAGGTGTTCTCTATGTATTTTCTGGGATCCCCACACAAGTACGTTGCGTAACTTGCGTTTTTCGTCGCGAATGCCACATATTCAATAGTGAAACTATGCGCACACGCAATGGAGTGGTACGGTCAGCTGGCGTAGGGCACCATTACAATGGTGAAACGTCCCGCACACACGCACACACTCTGGGGGTACGCCTCGCTCGCGTATGGCACCTTGCTCGCGTATGGCACCATTACAATGGTGAAACATCCCGCACACGTGCATGGACTCTGGGGGTACGCCTCGATCACGTATGGCACCATTACAATGGTGAAACGTCCCACACACACGCGCGCACTTTGGGGGTACGCCTCGCTCGCGTATGGCACCATTACTATGGTGAAACATCCCGCACACATGCACGCACTCTGGGGGTGCGCCTTGCTTGCGTATGGCACCATTACAATGGTGAAACGTCCTGCACACATGCACGCACTCTGGGGGTACGCCTCGCTCGTGTATGGCACCATTACAATGGTGAAACGTCCCACACACACGCATGCACTCTCGGGGTACCATGCGTTATACACAGTGCGTTTCACACGCCCATGTGAATGCAGGTGTAAGGTGCGTTTTACACAGGCTGGAGTCAAAGCAGGGGGATGGTACGTTTCACACGGTTATGTATGGCTAGTGATACGAGGCGTACACATGGCAGGGATGTAGCAGTACGGTTAACACAAGGATGTCTATCAAGTTCTTGTCATTGCATACTGACATGAGCTAGGCCCTAGGTGTGGCAGGCACTGATACAGCACAGCATATCATTTCATGTTGCACGATTGATGTGTGACGACCTGCTGACACATGTGATGTGTGATGGGGCACTATACACATCAACTTTCCACTTGTCCCCTGTGTATCATCATGCACATGTTTTCATGCACATAAGCACTGGGATTGCACAGTCATCACTTCCGGAACCTGTCACATGATAGCAGGGACCGTGGCAATTTCTCCGTTGTCATTTTGACTCTAATCAGGTCCCTATGTAACAATGTACTGTGTGTGTAATTCTTAATGCAGATTTTTCAGATTGGGGTCCGTATAATGCATCTGCTGCGGGTGCATCTGTAATGGGTCTGTGTTGTGACTGAAATGGTTTTGCATGTACGCACACCATGGCACATGTGCCTTTTCAAGGTCTTTTTGTGTGTGATGGCATCATACATCAATGATCCACATGCATACATGTCTGCATCTTGACAATTGCTGTGGTCCTGCATTGTCACATACACACCTCATTAGCAAATTGTATGATATGTCCAATAGATATTCCATGTGACCTGGGTCTGTGCCTTGCAGTCAGCAGTCTGTATGGGATGACAACCTTCTAATGCAGGTCTGGTGATGTGTGTCACTCCAGTGATATCTTGCTCTGCTCACTCAGAGCAGCCCTGGACTTTTTTGTGTGCATGTAAAGTGTATTACTTTTACTACAGATGTATCTTGGTAATTTTTAAAGTGCCATGAAGCTGCCACATGTGTCCAGGATGTATTGCTTACACCAGACCCCATAGTACCTTGATGTGCAGTAGCAAGGTTGCATGTGCTATGTACATTGGAATAGTATTTGGATGACAGTTGTTCTGCATTCTTCCCAAATATGTCCTGCAGGGCATCGCCTCTACCAAGGCCTTTTCCTGACTTGGAGAGCATGAGGAAACGTGATTGCATCCGAAGATACAGATTTACTCAAGATTTGATTCAGGACTTGATGGACAGGGTGGAACCACATCTCCAACCACGACACAGGTATCCAACTGCACTGACACCAAAGCTAAAGTTGATGGCAGCCCTACATTTTTTTGCCACAGGTACGTTTCAATTTACCATTGCAGATGTGGGGGGTATGTCCCAGACCATGTTCACCCGTGTCCTACGTGATGTCTTAGCTGCCATGTTAGAGCACATTGATGAATTCATCAAATTTCGAAACCCTGAAGAGTTGAGAGATGTCAAGGGTGAATTCTATGCCCTGGGAGGGATGCCACATGTAATTGGGTCCATTGATGGTACACATGTGGCTTTGGTGCCACCACAGGGTCAGGAGCAGGCTTACCGCAATAGGAATCATTACCACTCAATAAATGCTCTTGTGGTGTGTTTTGCTAATATGCTGATTTCCCATGTTTGTGCACGTTTTCCAGAATCGTGCCATGATGCATTCATCATGAGGCGAAGCAGGGTACCACAGATGATGCTGCAGCTGCGCAACGATCGGACATGTCTTGTTGGTGGGAATACTCTGTTTGTCCTGTATTTTTAACATTTAAAATGCTCTGACAAAATTGCTTTAGCCTACATTTCCACACGCTGTATATTTTTAGGAGATGCAGGATATCCCAACATGCCGTGGCTCATGACACCGCTCCGCAACCCAGGGACAGCTGCAGACCATTGGTACAACAATGCACACAGGCAGACCAGGCGTGTGATTGAGCGAACGTTTGGACTCCTGAAGAGCAGATTCCGGTGCCTTGATAAGACCGGCGGATCCTTCCCATACGCCCCGGTCAAGGTGTGTAACATCTTCATTGTGTGCTGCATGCTGGACAACATGGCAGTTGAGAAGGCCGTGCCACTAATCCTGGATCCTGATGAGCTGGAACATCCACCTGTTTAGTATGAAGGGCTTGGGCACAATGCAAGTGATAATGAGGAAGAGGATGATATCCGGAGTCATGCTCATACGCAACTTCTTCTCTGAATGGTGAGTCACTGGGTAGTCGTGTGCAAGCTTCTGGCATAGAGTGGCATGTGTTCCATACTGTGTGTCCAGATGATTGTATGTGAAAACACTTTGATGTTTGTTGTGATCTGTCACACAAGTGATGATGTAATGACACACGCATATGTGCAATGAGTGATTTTGTAATGTACATATGTACTACATTGTGATGTATTTTCACATGACCTTGTCTGTATGCAATTATTTTTAATGTGGCCCCTTGTGTGCCTGTCTTTCCCAGGTCGCTCTGCCTGTTGTCTGTTCGTGTCATCTTGGTACTCCTGCTATTGATCATGATGATTGCAACGTGTGTCGAATCGTTGTTCCATGCACAGACCTCTAGAAAAGTCCATTTTGGTAAGATATTTTAAAAAAAAATTGGGTTGATATGCTATGGGAATGTGTGGGAGCTGTTACTGTGCTTGTTGTTGAAGCATCCATACATGTGTCATTAACATGGATCAAGATGCCTGTTGCAACACTCCAATTACTGGACACTCACCCTTCTTCTCAGTCATCTGTTGTTGATTGATGACTCTGAGGAATGCATCAATGCGTGTAAACCATGGTCCAGAGACATTGTGGATGTGACCCGTTTACATTGTGTGTGACATCACAACCACAGGCTCTGTGTGGATTTGCAAACTCACTGTGTGCAGCAGGATGTGTTTGGCTCATCACATTGATGTTGTTGGCCAGTACAGTTAGGTTTACCTATTCACATGTTGTGAAGGTGTGGACCACTGTAGGCCCCACATGTTCTGACAATTGTCCAGTGAATGTTTTCATATGGATGCATTGCCCCTTGTGCCAGTATGTAATGTCACTGTCAGGTCGCAACATCTGTGCCAGTGGAGATTACTGCTTTGCAAGCCTTCTTGGTAACTTTATGTCAACTTTCTATTCCCATTATTCCAGGAATGTTGCACTGATTACGTAGGAACGTAGAGGTGTTGGTAATGTAAACACTCTGTTACACCAGTCGGTTGCCGTTAATTGCAGTCAAGTCTTGTGCCATGCTGCATATCATGGTCACGTAGGGGTGGTTTACTGGGTTTGTTCCTCATTACTCTCTGTAGAGTTTGCTCACACCTGCTTGTCATGTTTGGCATTGTAAGGCACAGTTTGACGAGCCAATGCTTGGCTCTTGCTAGGCTTCCTTGTGTTTAGATAATCCCCTTCCTCTTTGCGTCAGCTAAGTACGGCTCTAGGAGGTGATGTGTATCTTACAATCATACGCCTCACTGATTCCCATGGCTGACTACAGTAATTTGATTTTTGTGAGTAGTACTGCTACACATTCAATTCACTGTATTATTTTATCCCTTTCAGGCAGGATTCAGGAGAAACACATCCACCTCGGACCAGATCTTCCGCCGCATTCTCCTTTACTCGAAAACGGCGAAGATCGAGGGTGGCAGCCTCTACATGGTGTTTGTGGACCTCAGGTCTGCGTTGACCTGGTGCCATGGAAGAAATTGTGGGGGTTCTCCAGGAATTGGGTGTCCCGCCCCAAATATTGTATGTTTTGAAGAGGCTCCACAATGGGAACTTTCCCCAGGTCAGATGTGGAAGGGATGTGGCACTTTCATCTAGGTTCCCGGTTGGCAGGGGGGTGAGACAGGGTTGTGTCTTAGCACCAACCCTGTTTTGCCTCTATGTCAATGGTGTAATCTCGCATCTTGACAGTGTCCCTAACAATGATGCCCCAAGGATGGCAGGCAGGAGGGTCCCAGCAATTATGTTTGCTGATGATACCCTCCTACTTTCCAAATCCCCTATGGGGATTCAACAGGTACTGGATGGGTTTGGGGACTTCTGTAGAAACCATGGCCTTGAGATAAATGCCGACAAAACAAAGTACATGATATTTAATCCCACGGCATCCACGCGATTAAACCCGACTCTAGGGTCGGTAAGGTTGGAAAGGGTCACAACGTTCCAATATCTTGGGGTAACACTGCATGAAAACCTTTCCTGGGGACCACAGCAAGTAAAATCCCGTCTTAAGTTATCACAATTGGTGGGTGGCATCCTGAAGGTTTCAAACTCATCAACATTTAAGCCAGTGAGTCCAGCTCTGGAGATTTACAAAACCCAAGCCAGAGCTGCAGCACTTTATGGCGGAGAGCTGTGGGGACACTCAGCTAGTTCTGAAATCACCAAATTGGAAACAAACTTTATCAAACGGCTGTTGATACTCCCACAAAGCACCCCACTTCTTCCCCTAAGACTAGATCTGGGACTTTTATCTATAGAAGACGAGCTAGCACTGAAACCACTCATGTTTTGGCATAGGCTATGGTCAACTGCGGAACTGTTACATTATAGGCAAGAGCTGAAGCATGTATTGAGCCTTAACAACGCTGATAAAATACCCTGGTTGGCTTTTGTCAAACACAAATTTCTGCGCCTGGGTTTGGTTGATATGTGGGATTACCCTGAGAGGGGCTGTTATGAGCGATCGCGCAAAACCCTGACTAGGATTTTTAAGGCCAACAGCCTGAACTCGGCTGTGTGCGCTCCTAATGTTGGCACCCTTACCGAACTATTTTTGGCTTCCAAAAGTTCTTATAGGTTTGAGGATTTTATGGACATTATCTTTCCCATTTTAGCAAGGAAGCTCTTTATTCAGTTGAGGTAAGGTACTTTGCCTCTTAAAGTTTTTACAAGTAAATGGTCCGCCTTAGATGATAAGTCCTGTCCAGGATGTAGCTGTAGTGTTGAGGATGAAATCCATGTGCTTTTTTTGGTCCCGCTTACAGCAAATCTAGGAAGTACTGGCTGGTACCATTATGTAGAAATTTAGGTTTTAATAATTGTTTATATTCTTTTAGAATTCTAAAGACCAGTACCTTCAGTTGTATCCTATTTGCAGTTTCTAAGTATCTGCTAGCCATGTGGATGAAAAGGCGCAAATTAATGTGTAGCTAATGTTAACGCTAAAATTGGAGAAGGTGGCAGTAATTATTATGAGACTGTTAATACAGATATCACGTAAATAATGCAATCTACTGATTTTATGGCTTGTAAATACTTCCCTGTAATAATGAAATGATTGAATGCTTCTTTTTAATCTTTTTATTGTATCTTTTATGGCCTTGATGGCCGAAATAAAGAATTTTTGGATTGGATTGGATATATGTAAGTGCTTCCTGCTGAGGTTTAATTTTTGTGACAGGAGCATCATGCCAGAATAAACCCTGCCCTTCATATTTATCCAATAAGACTCGATTGTTTTGTGCGATACCTCTACTCATCTGGAGTACTTTCTACTGGCTAATCAGTAAGTGCTACCTCGTTGGGTAAATGTATAGTGCTTTTCCTACACTACAGCTGCGTAAAGTGCCAGAAGAGTTGTCTCCAGTAACCATGTGTGTGTTACCATGCCATTGCACCGAAGGGTGCAGGGGTCCCTTGAGTGAGCTGTCCATTAGAGTGGGTAAATGGCGGGAAGACGGTGCACACCGCTAGTGTGTGGGCGGGGCCAAACGGGTAGGCCTTCTATGCGAGTTCACATGCCTCTTGTGTGTATAAAAGGTCAGAGACCAATCAGAGCAGCAGATGAGGAGAAAGAAACTCTTGGTCAGAGGAACTGCATGGGGATTGCGCTCGTGAAAGTGAAGGATGCAAAGGCCTCTATCCAGCATCACAGCTAATTTTCTACGGTAGATATGGGTAGAAAGCACACCTGCCCAGCCTTGACAAAGCTCACGATTGCTTTTGGGCTGATGAATGCGTTCCTGAACTTGAGCTTCAATTCGGGCACCTGCTTTATTTATATCTGTAAGTGCTTCCTGTTGAGGTTTAATTTTTGTGATAGCAGCATCATGCCAGAATGAACCCTGCCCTTCGTATTTATCAAAGAAGATGCCATTGCTTTGTGCGATACCTCTACTCAACTGCCCAAAATCCGCCCGCGAGCGGATTTGCGCTTTTTTCGGCAATTTCAATGGACCATAGTAGTGACTGTCCATGCTGTAAGATAGACATGTCTTGCTGTATAATGTCAATTGCAGAAGGCACTATGTTGCTCAGTGAATACATTCTAAATAATAATGAGGTCATATCTTTGTCAACAACAGCCAAAGCCTTTCCTAAGTTAATCCTGTTGGTCTTGCACAGTCTCTCAGCAGCTTATAGTTGAGAAATGATCCACTGATTGTTATGAAATCCATACAAGAAGCGCTTTTGACGTGGCTTCCGAGGACCTAATAGAAAATCCCTAGGATCCATGTTATCAGAAAGAAAAGACAAGAGTTGCTTCACCTGAGAAAGTGTTGAGGTTTTTAGCCAATCAAGGCACAACTTCCCAACACTATATGATGTCACCACATGATGTTCTGATTTCACATATTGCTCATCTGACCTAACAATCCTAAACTCTTCAGTGCTGTCCAAGAATCTAAATTGACACACATTTGTGTACACACAGGCCAAACCATCCATACCTTCCCATTGGGGTCTGATGAATTAAAAGAACCATTACATATCATGGTATCTAGTGTATCCTCACTGAAGTGTGTTAAGTTGTGCTAGTTCTACAAACATGAGAATGAGGGAATATGAGGTGTGTTCAAGGCCTTTATCTTGGCTATTCCAAGACAGGAAGTTTGTTGCACTGTTTTATTCATGAAACTCATTTGATGTGTTATTAGGCACGCTCTGAATAAGGCCTCAGTTCCCTGAACCTGCCAATCCTTTGTCCCCCATACAGATTTTGTATCTATGATGTCCTTCCAGACTGTTGGGAAATAAAGGAAGCAGAGTATATCATCTTGGTATTGGATAGCATTTTCTTCTTTAAAGATGTAGGTGCAAGCCTATAATAATAAGGGGCTGGGTCTGATGTGAAGAAGCAAACTTTTGTGAAAATATTTTTGAACTACATTTTGGCAGTGTTGACCAATGTTCCCATCGGGTATACTTATAAACAGCATGTGGAATACTAGTTTGGGTAGGAAATGGTGACAATATTTGTCGATTACAGAACAAGCTGCTGAAATTAGATGTACCTTTTAAACAGAGACAATGGTCCCTAAACATACAGATCAATTCAATGAATGTATACTAGATAGTTCTATATTAATGTCCAGCCAGATGGTTTCATTCCATTGGATAATTGATCATATCAAAATCTAAAAATTGTAAGTGGGACACCAGCCGGTGCCCGACTAAACACACTCCACAAGAAGAAACATACAACATAAATTGTAGGCAAAACAAGGGGCAGTCTGATTGGCATAAATTATATACAGACAAATCATAAACTACACATATGCACTCAAAAATTCTCAATCCATTAGTGACATTTGCGTATGCTGTCGACGACGTTTCGAACTTCAATTAATTAAGAGTTCATCTTCAGGACAATTGATCCTTTGCCTAATCTAAATGGCTAACCTAAATTCGCATGCCAATAATACATTTGTTCAATTTGCCAACAAATAGACATAGAATTACACAAAAGTGAGAAGGAAGAAAAAAATATAAAAACAATACATTAGAAATTGGTATATCAAGTTGTCCATAGCATATTGTTTCATTTGTTAAAACCACTGTATTCTCTACATCAATTGTAGTGACAAAAAACCAATAATGACTCCCAACCATGCAGCCCATGTGACTTGGTGCACACCATGTTGATAAGACTTTCATATAGCCATGTTATGAGGCCAAAAGGCCTAAGTGCTTAAGGGGAAAACACTAAGTAATAGGAAACTGCCGAATAAAAATGCGTGTCGTGAGCACCGTGTTTGGAGGGGAAAACAACAACCCGTGTAATTTAGAACAACTGGCTGGTCCACATGCAGAGAAAACCTTATTGTCATGCACATCGCATTAAACCCCTATTGCGCTATTACGCTGCCTAATATTTACGCGCTAGATTTGTGAGTATTTTGGGGCTGGCACTTACCAAGCCCGTCACGATGATGGAAAAAACGACTGGTCTAGGATGACAGTTCCATGTTAAAAATGCCTCGGTACAATGCCTGGAGGCAAAAATAATAGTAATAATTTGGTTACATTTACCCGGTGTATCGATAAAACTACTCGGGGATGGATTAGGTACAGAGGCTTACCGAAATTAAATTGCCAGACGTACAAAAATCGGTCGGCACACCACCATAGAACACTAGAAGAGGAAAGATGTTTTAACGTATGAACGCATAGCAGCTAGTGGCCAGCAGTCTAGAGTTAATGTATAATCAGCTTACCGGTTGCCATTTGTCCTAAGTAGAAGTCCAAAATCCTAATGGTGGACAACACAAAATATAATAATAAGTGATCTCGGCCGTGTAGCGTGAGCCAGTGACTTATTAAAGCTCTATAATTATTGCGCTTACCGGTACCAGTACGGAAGGGATCCACAATGGGGAGTCCGATTTCCGAAGGGTCGTTACCCTAAAATCAAGGGAATTACATATAAATACAGCCATTCGGACTTACTCTGGTCAGGGAAAGAAACGGCAAGGCAAGTTTAAACTCACCGAAGCTATTCAGAGTAGCAGGTTCTCAATGGGGTTCCATTCTGCTTGCGGCTGAACTCGCGCTGAAAACTAAACGCCGCGCATGCTCAAATACTATTTGGATTAGACAATCAGTGTACTAGATGTAATCGTGGCGGCCATTTTAGAGTGGTTTCCAAAACTCACATTATTAATGACACGTGATGAGTTGCTGATCTCATTTTATATTACCGAGGTCAGTTGGTTATGTAAATACTACAATATGTGTTATTGACCAGACAATTCCAGTAGTGCACAATTAATTAAAAGTACGTAAAATGCAGAGTGCTTGAAGCAAAAATACAATGTGTTTGAAGCAAAAAATACAGTGTGACCCTTATACTACAGAGGAATTAACTATACCTTTTGCATAAAAAACATTTCTAGCAGTGTTTTAACATATATATGGACAGGAAAGCGAAGAACGATCATGCTTTCTAATCTCAATTAATGGAAGCAAACATTCATTCAACCAATAATAGTTGCAGGGCATACTGAAAAGGAAAAGAAGGCTTCACAGCAATGAGGTCCAATCCTCCAGCCTGTTCAATCCTTCATGCAGACTCCGTGTCTTCAAAATCCAGTACAGCTCCTCCTTATTCAAGAGTTGCTGGAGATTAGCACCACGGGGGGGGTATCTTGACCAAAGAAATAACAGTCCACTCAAAATCAAGTTCTGTATGGCCCATGTCCACAAAATGGTCAACCAACGGAGCATTTGGGGTCTTACATCGAATACGACTCCTGTGTTGACACATCCTCAGTTTGACTTTTTGTGTGGTTTGTCCAATGTAGATCTTAGGACAAGTACAGATAATAGCATAGATTACATTATTACTATTACAATTTGTCAATTGTTTCCGAACATGCCTCACTTCATTAAAAGAAAATTCTTTTCCTTCTAATGTACTGTCACACATTGTGCAATTTCCACATTTAACATGGCCTGTGATACGAGGTAATGACCATATCCCTTCCAAAGTGTCACATTGTTCTGAACATGGGAGAGACGCCCGGACAAGATGATCCTTGATATTTTTGGATTTCCTAAATGCGAACAGGGGTCTATCAATCTGCAAGTTTCCTGCATTAAGAACATGCCAGTGGCGTTTTATACTCTTGGTAATGGAGTTGGAGGCCGGGTAAAATACAATTCATCATTAGAAAATGCAGCTGATTGCTTTAGAGCTGCAAGCAAATTTTGCACAGTTTCAATGTCCCAATCATCCGAGAAAGTACTAGAGTTGATGATATAGTTTAAGGACATTTTAAACAAATATTGTATTTTTAAAAGATCATTTGGAACAAACATATCATACAATACCCTGTTTCTCACTAATCCTTCTCCTTAAAGAACTAGAACTGTTTTCAAGTTTACCAGGGACACGTCCCTTAATTCATAATGCAATGATGCATGCAGTTTCAGAACCAAGTTTACAAGTTGTACTGTAGAGCATTCTGGGAAATAGTGTCCATTCAGAAGCAGGAAAAAGACAATTACCAAGCCAATCCAAAGGTCCAGGAAAAGTAATCCAATTGTAATCCAGAGATGTAACTAAGGAGTAACAAAGTATGTCTTTTTGAGCCAGATAGAGAGCATACACTCGTAGTTTGAAAGGAAAAAGCTTTGGTGATAGCTCAGGTTCACTTGAATCCGGTGAGAAATAGTCATAATGCACGAAGTAGCCAGAGATCGTCCGGTCTATTTTTGGCAGCTCAGCAGGTTTTGTTGAACTGGGAGATGACTCTATTTGTCCTGTGCTCACTGCGCCACTGGATTCAAGATAGCCTGGCTGATGAGGGTTGATGCCCTGAAACCTGTCCCAGGATGCTTGTTTCCAGTCCAGGGAAGACCTGGCTTGGCAGTTCGAGCTGGACTGTTCTCATAAGGAACAGGGTCAAAACTGATTTGCATACGGCTGGGTCCAAACTGGGGTGGCGTGATGAGCAAAAGAACGATGGATTAAACCTAGACTTTGTGACTGGGGGTGAATGTTTGCATTGTTCAGCATTCTGTTCATCTAATTGTTCTTTTTGCTTAGTTTCATATAGACGGTGTCAAATTTTTCGAATTGAGCTTTCTGTACTCATTAACTGTACAGTTGTAGTTGTTTCAACAGGAAGAAGTAATACTTCATGGCTGTTTACAGCTTCTCTTTGGACATGGGAATCTTCTGTAGTTATTTAAGCTTCCATCTGAATTTCCTGAACGGTATCTAAAGGAGTACGACAGCTACCCAGGAGCCCATGTAACCTACTGTTGAGAATTATCAACATAGTGTGGGATGATCAACTCAATGGAGACAAACCTTTTGTCTCTGCCACCAGTAATGGGCAGAAGTACAGTACTAGTGCCTACAACAGCTAGGACAGGTACAAGTACTCTGTAAGATGGCCCAAATTCATTCTTGTTCACAGTGTTTTCTCTGGCCTGGTTCCCAATCTTTAGGACCCATACAGGTCTTGCCGGTATGACCTTCACTTCTCCGGTGGCAGTGCTTTTTAATTGGACGTTGCTTTTAGCGCCCCAGGTATTCATTGAGTTCCTACAAAACAACCAAATGTTCATTGATGTCAAATGATTTTTCCGCCGCCACTGTGCTAATGTCTGGGACCCACATTCTCACACCTTACAGAAGTTTATAAGGAGAATGACCCCCCACAGATTTTCTTGGCATGTTATTGAGTGCCCTCTGCACCCCATATAGGTGATTGACCCAACTGCCATTCGGGCCTAATACCCATGTTGTAAAGGATTGATTTAAGTCAGAGTTTTTAGTCTCAACTACTGAATTTCCCACAGGATGCTGGGGGAGGAGTACTGCAAGGTCACACCCAAACTCCCCTGGTCAAAATGTAGTTTTGCAATTGCGTATGTTCCATTGAAGACTCGCAAACCTTTTTAAAAGTTTGAGGGTCAGCCGAACGCTGTGGGCAAACAGGAAACTGGAGCATGAATCCACTGCCACCAAGGTGTACTTGTAAGTCCCATCTGAGTGTAAGGGGCTGCAGTGATCCACATAAACAACCACCAGAGGCTTGTCTGAGAACAATAGTGGTGTCTGAGGTGGATGTGCTAAGGTTCAGTGTTTAATCTTTTCACAGATATCTCATTTAAGGACAAAGTCCTCCGTCTGCTTTGTTAGACCTGTCCACCAATAGTGCTGCTTCGGTAACAAGACTGTAGCAGTTACCCCTGTGTGTGCTGAACCCAGACCCTCATGTGCTGCTTGTATTGATCCCAATCTGCATTCAGCGTTTGACATTACTCTATCCCCCTCTCCTGGAATCTGAGCATAGAGATTGTTTTGTGCATCTAACTTTTAGGAGTACTTGAGAGGAAAGTCTTTTGGCAGGTGGATGTCGTTGCGAGCACCATTGATGACCACTATGATGTGTCTGTCTAACCTCATGCTGAATGAATGATTGCAGCAATTGTAGCAGTGCGAACTGTTGCCTTGGTGGCTTCATCAGCCAGGGAAATCCCTTCAACATGAACGCCAACCTGCTGATGTCTTAATGGATCGATAAAATGAGGCTGTGGCAAGCATTCTTTCAGGTTCGCCACCTGTTCCCAAAGTAGCTGGTGCCTAATTGTGCACCCCTTTGAATCTCAAAAACCATTCTGTCCCCAATAGTGAAGATTCATTATAGGACTGGACACAGTAGTATGAATCACACACTATAAGTGTGGGGAATTTGGGATCCGTACTTTGTAGTGACAGTATTAGGGCTTTTTTAGTTCTGCTAGCTGCATCGTAAAATCCCTTAAAGGATATGTATGTATTTTTTCATGACAGAACTTTCCTTCATGCTTGTGTCCCTTCACCATTGCATATGCTGCAGAATATTGGTGTTGAGTCCCTATAGCAGGCTGTGCAAATCCAACAGCATAGTTGATATGGTCATATTGATCTAGAGGCATTATTTCATACAGCACAGAATATTCTTGTTCGTACTGCAGGAATGCTTGTGTTTGTAATGTAGAATGAAATCTGTAATCTACAGTGAGAGAGTTAGCCCATTGAATCCATTGAAATGAAGTGCTTTGGCATTAGAAATGCTTGGTTAGTAACAGCCTCTAAGGTCGGTACCGGGGTAAATACTATTATGTGCTAGCCCTGAGCAAATGCTCTCTCCTTTACTACAGCAGTCTGTACTGATGTGAGAATTGTTTCAGTGGGTACAAAATGCATCTCGGCATTTGTGTGCAAATGTGATTTGTATGCAATGGGCACTGTATCACCTTCATTGTAGGTGATATAGGTGTATCCAGTGGGTCCAGCAACTACGCGGAACACCAGGTTAGTTGTGTTTACACATGATTATGCAAATGTTTGAAATCTATCATGTCAGCTTGTACTGAACACAAAGGGGGATAGATACAAGGAAGTGGCTTAGAGAGGCATTAGCCTTCCTGCCTTAACACCTCTCTCCTCCACTTCTGAAACACAAGGCTGCATCATATTTACAAGAATGTTGTGAAGTCTTGCATTTCCACCTGCGATGGTGCTACGTTTAGCAACTTAGCGACAATACAGGCACCCTTGCAACATAGTGCAAGAGTGTCTGCGTGCAGGGGAGGATTGTTTATGTGTAGGAATGCAATTCTGTCACTGTCATGTGTGCTGCTTCATGCCGCACACATGAAAGTCACAAAAAATCATTTTTTTACAGATTATTTATGTACAGGAAGGAGGACCTTCCTGTACATAAACAGTCCATGGCATTTTGCTTTTTCCGTGTATGCTGTACAAGGCAGCACACATGGAAAAAACTATAAAAAGGAGAAATAATGCATTTCTTCTCATTTCGCCAACTTAAGACCAGGTTTTACCTGGTCTTAATTTTGGCTCTGCCTCCTATGTACGCCATTCTTGTACACAGGGGGCAGCGTCATAATCAATGGGTGTTGCGGTGCAACGTGCACTGCAACACCCACTGTCCACCCATTTTACGCAAACCATAGCATGAAAGGGGGCTTTATTTACAAGGCTGCGTTCACCTACATTTAGAGGCTTAACGCTGCCATGAGGCGCAGCCCCTATCGCCACCACAACGTCGATAAAAGTGATGTTCTGGTAGCGATAGGAGCTTGTACATATGCCCCAAATGTTTGTATGTTCCTGTGTCCAATGATTGATTAAATCATAGAACTGTTTTACTCGTTCTGCATAATTCAAAATGTTTCTTCTGCCAAAATTCAGGAATCCTTCAGAGTTCTTGGAGGTTGGAGCAGTGCATATTTTTCTTGCTTTCACTTGACAACTCTTATCCCAGAAACAGGACATTGAGATAGGCCATTTTAGATTTTCTGAAATTGAATTCTTAACCCAGGTGAGCGAAACCAAGAATTATGTGTTTCACTCTAGCCTAGTGTTCCATTCACTCATCATCCATCAGATATATATCATCTATGTTGGACAATGCACCCTCATCAAAATTGTGAAGTAACTATGTTTCCCTGGCTGAGAACAACCCTGGGTTGTTCGTATACCCTCTAGGTTAATGGAAACATTTAATGTGACCCTAGCACTAAGAATGCTGTCAAATATCTCCTTCCAGGCACTATATTCTGGCAGAAAAATCCACTCGAGATATCCTATGTTGTTTTGTATTTCTTCCACACAATATTATTCATTAGCGCAGCGCTATGTGCATTTTGTGCTGCAAATTTGTATGTGGAAGTGTTCAGATCTATGTAGTCTAAAACTAGACAGTATGAGTTGTCTGGTTTTATTACGGGAAACAAGGGATTAATCATGGATGAGGTGCAGTTTTTATAAACCCCTGGTATTCAAGTTATTCTAGGATTTCTCTAACCTGTTTCTTAACTTAATGTTTTATTGGGTATTGCCTCTGGGGTTGAGGACCTGATTTTAATGGGATTTCGGGATTTCGGATACTCATCATCCCACCCAACTCTATTGCGGTAAAGTGCAGGAGCTAGTGCTAATGACCACACCTTGGCGTATGAATGTTTAACTGATTCTGGAACATGGTCAGAGAAGGCAGGTCAAATCACTGTTTCTCCCAGTGAGCATTCTATTACAAACTCAGGTGGCCAGTCCTTGAAATGAATATCGTTACCATATGTCAGGTTATCCTTAAAGAGTGTCTTGATGTTCCTGGGTATGTTCCCCTCCATTTGGAGAATCATTTCGTATAAACAATGTGGGACACTTGCCCTTGTGTCAGGTGTTTCCACTGTGATTACTCATTCAGCGCTACTGCCACCAGATAATTCAACAGGTTTCAGCAAGCTATTGTGACTACTGCCGTGCAGGTTAGCATTGTCACTGTCCATTCCCCATTTAGAATTGTGTTTTTTGAGTCTTTGGTTTATCCTCTTTAAGGATGTAGTCTGAAGTGCAGTGTTTCCCTTTTCAGCTTCACACGGTCTTCTGATTGGCGCTCTGAACATCCACCTCTCTCTGAATGATTATCGGATGAATCCTGAAAGGAACGAGGCTTTCTAATATTGTCACGGTTTCTCAGATTGCATTGTTAGTCAGTGGTTTCCTGCTGAGAAGAACTACCCTGTGATTAAGTTTTGTTTTGTTTATTTATTTATTTATTGTCCTATTTCTTCTTGGAAGAACTCAGGTGCTTGCTTATATTTATCCTTTAAGAATTACACTTAACCTGTCGTTTCACAGGTCTGGCTTCAAAATTATCTCTACCTAGCGCAGCATAGGTTTCTTCAAATATTTTAGGCAAATCTCGCTACTGCTGTCCAGGTGTGAACTCCCTCAGCCATTGGTGTATAGCCAATGCTGATGCTTCCCTCTATATGTTACTTAACATAATTGATTGATACCACTACAAAATTGACCATCAGTTTCATCCCCAAGTCCAGGACGGGTACTGACCTTTACACATTATGTACTTTATGCAGTAATTCTGGTGAAACTGCTATTAGAGGGGTAACATGAGTTCGGGTGTAAACTGCAGTGAAGATGGTACACCATGTTGCACAATCTTTCATCGAGGGAGCCATCCATATTGGCAAGCCAATTGTTAATATTCTGTGTTTTTCCTGCTAGCTCATTCAGGGAAAAAATGCTTCAAGCTGATTTGTTTTCTGTGCTTTCCAGAACGGAGTTTGCTCCCTACTGGTGAGAATCTTTCCCATAATGACATTCAGCGTTTGTGATATGATACCCGTAGTAGCCAATTGTGAGCCGTTTGAACAGGGTTAACTGTGAGTGTTCGCATAATGTACTGCATGAGATTTCTTTACTAGAACTGTGCATAGTGTTGTTATTTCTGCAGCATCTAAATTAGCAATATTAGGATGTGGTGTATATGCAGGTAGGACTGGCCAAGTCGCTTCTTCTTTACTGAGTGGACCGAGTCTCACATTTTCTAGGGTATATGGGAGGGCGCCTTTAAACCAATTTTCTAGGGTATATGGGAGGGCGCCTTTAAAGCAAAATATGTGTTCTTGGTAAGTTAACAGAATTTCTATATCCACATATGGAAAGTATGCCTCTGTTGTTTCATCCTCAATATAAGTGTGAAACAATTGTGCGCGTGCATCAGCTATTGGGAATTTAACCCAAGATTTAAATACCTCTGTTCTAGATGCTTCATGTGTCTCATCCACAAGGGTTATGTTTCCATCCATTGCTGTGAGGCCAAAATGTAATAATTTCATAGTAATTGCATGTCTGCAATTTTCGGTAAAATTTGGGACAATTTAGTCCTCTCCACCTGCTTCTCCATTTATGGGGTTTGTGTGAAGAGAGAAGAATTATCGTATATAAATGTATGGAGATAGGGTTAGCACAATGTGGGAAAATGTTTATCCTACAAGCTTTAAAAAACTACAGCCAACACAGGGTATACCTACTCAGCTGAGGCGAAGTTCCCTTCCCACCACAAACGTCTCTAGTTTGTAGATGAGTGGGGGTCTCTGAGAAAGCACAACTGTACTACTCAGACTGTTAAATAGGAACTTGACCAAGGTTGGCGGCACCATGTTGTGTTGTTTCCACTAATCCATAGGACCAGCGTGTTTTTTGTACAACATAAACTTTGGGTGAGGTGCTTATACTGATTTGGGGCAACCCCTCATTATATGATGGCCTAGAGACCAGCTAGCTCACAATGCCACCGTAAGCCCCCCTAACCTTACCAGGGAGAGAATGGTTTCTGGCAACCCCTGAGCATTACAACCCTGACCCCTCAGGGATCATGGAAACATATCAGAACCTTTTGCTCAGTAACTCATGCTTACTTGTTCTCAGAGAAGCATATAGATAATACCAAATAGGGTGTTTTCAATGTATTTATTGAACCAATGTTATTCTTGTATAGAATACATGTACTGCAATATTCAGAAGACAGAAACAGATGAAAGTGATTACGAGCACGAAAAATGTAAATAGAAGATACAGTTCTACCATGTTGCTAAAACAATGTATATGTGGAGGTACATAAACAAAGCAGTAATCAGGCGTACTACAACCATTCAAACACCACTCTGAGTGTTCTAAGTGTGTGTGTGTAGGTGTGAAGCCAAGAATTCCCCAAGGGACAATCCAACCACATTACCTGGCAAGAGGGAATGCAGGAGCCCGTCTTGGTTACATACGAGATACCCCCTCAAGGAGATGTCAGACCGCAGCATGGTGAAGTCTCAGCATGCAGGGACCCTCGGTGTCAGCTGAAGTGCCTCCAATCTTTTGGGATTCTCTTTATTTGTAATAGAAAGCATCTGTACATTGTGCATCTAGATTAGCAATGCTATGGATCTGTAAATAGCTCTGTCACCCTGTGGATGAAGATAGAACAAAACCTTTACATAATGCGTAGAAGTGCCTGGTGCAAGATGTTTGCGGCATCGTGATAATGATGTGTGAAGCCAGATGTGTAAACTGAGTAGTTTCAAAGAAGCTAATCCTACATTGTCATGCACGCAAATATGTGCAAAGGGTCACAGCAGAAATGTTATTGTGAAAAATAGGACAATGTAAGAAATTAGCCGCTTTGCTACATGGGCCTAATCTGGGCGTATAACAGTGTGAGTTCTAATTTGTGTAATTTTTATTTTAAAACTTTTACAACCCTCCCATGCAGTCTGTTTCTTGACCTCACTTTTCTTGGAAGAAGGTGGGTTTGGAGATTGCCAGACCTTTCAAGCGGCTTCCATCATGCATGGTATCTACTCATGTTTTATTTAGTTATCATTTGAAATAGTCGAAAGTCGAGTTCATTTAGAGGGTTACTATACAGGAGGTGTTTGGGTTTCTTTTGGAAGTCTTTAGCAAGGAGCAATTCCCTAAAGCCCTTGTCACATACAATGGGGTCCAACTCACTGTAACAGAGATCTTTGAACTTGTCAGAAGACAAAACATAAAACACATTAGAATGTCTGTCGATGGCCCACAATGCAACAGGCAGGTAGAACGGTTTAACCATTACCTCTATAATATCGTACGCCTTGCATGTCAGAATTGAATCCCTGTGTCTTTATCTGTCAGGTAGATCTTATGGGCATAAACCTTTTATTCAAACTATGTCAAAAGGGGTCTAGGATTTCAATGGTTGAAAGGGAGAATTCTCGCCTCATCTGTGTGTACTTGGTCAGTTAAATTAAATCTACCCTGGGGAGAGTCTATTAATGATAGACTAGACCTCTAGAAAGCTGGGCCACCATAGAAGCACATCAGACTAAGAGCAGAGAGTGAAATAACACCACTCACAAGCCTGACCTAACAGATCTTTCAATGGGTGATCTAGTCAAGCTTCTACTCCTGGCCAAGGGATACTCAAAGTTTTCTAGACTCCTCAAAGTTCTTTAAGATTTACAAGGTAAAAGTAATTTTACAAGATGGTAGATTATGAAATACCAGGAGTGCGTGAACGAAAGGACACAAGCTCCTCTTTAGAGCCGTACATTGAGCTACAAGGTGTTTGTCCTAGCAATTTGAGGCAAATGGATGCTTCTATAACCAGATCTGATTGTTGGGATGAGTGTATTCCTTACGTGTTGAGTATGATTTTCCTCCTGGAATAGGGATTAGCAAGGATATAACAATTCTGTTCCTGATAATTGTTAAGAACTCTGCTAGAGTGAGAACTCCATTTTAGGCCCGAATTACGAGTATAGCTGCTAGTTAACCCACCTTATAAATAATGGTACCATGGGTTGTGATAATTATTGCGTGCGATAAATAACACCTAATTACTAGTTTGTAGGGAAAAGCATGCAGATTTTAGTGTTTAACTCTGCATGGCACTGTAAATACTGAACACATTTTCCTTGTTACATTTTGGCAGGTGTGACCTGCCAAAATTTAACAAAGCTAGAGGTGTTTAACTCGTGAAATAATTATTGGATACTTTACATACCTTTTGACTTGTATTTCTGATCTGTGCGTGAATATGGGTTTGCCCACGGGTCGGAAATAACCGAACCACGCGTAATCATTCCCTAAGGGTATTCTTCAAGAATAATTTAGCTTTCTCTTTCTTGTCCCTGCTGTTGTTTTGTAGGAGGGAGATGTATTATGTTTTATTGCATCCTCTCCCCTCTCTTTTTCTTCCCTCTTGAGTTTGATGGATGAATGTTTCGCCTGTGACTTTTAAGGCAGTTTATGGGAGGATTTTGATAGTTGTTCTGTAATGTTTTCATGCCTTGTACAGTTTACAAAGTGATGTTGGTCATTTTTGTTTACAACATTACCATGGCACTTGATCCCACATAACCCTCGCACTTCACCCCGGGAATCTCTTTCTTTTAAGTACAGCGAAGTGACCGTTGGACTGGTCAGCAATAGACAAAAGCAAACAATAAATAAAACGTAAACTGCTGGCACCAATGTCGATTTGCGTGAGTGCCCTTCTATCGTCGGCATGAGACATCTTTGCAAGATAAAAGCGAAAGAAATGATAGTAGCTTGATGCTAATCTCAGACCCATAAGCAGAAGATGCCGCTGTGACTATCTGAAGTTATGCATTGATAAGATTATAACGCTTTACTCTGGTGAGTTTGGCAATTGCTTGCAAGGCGTGATAGCATTTTAATAACTCCTATCCACTGAAGAAAAGCTCTGTTAAAGGATAATTGTGAGCTCCAGCTGTGTATTTAGTCCTGCTTAGCAAGTAATCCCATCAACTTGATACGCTTCAGCAAGATTCAAAGTTTTTTATGCGTCTGTTCATGGTTCTGTGGCATTTGTTTTGAAACAACAATTCTGTTTAACACATTTCTGCATGGGTTTCAGATTTGTTTCAGATGGACCTTCCTTTTTCAAAGTACAGACACCACTTTTACAATATTGTGAAACGTTTTATTTTTTACATTTTAAATTATGTATTAAAAATGACGAGTGCAAACCTTCATAGAAGACACAAGAGTACATTTAGATATTAAACTGTCCCAATGTTTTTACTTGCATGATCTTTTCGCAGATATCATAAGGCCATTTAATGAGTCTAAAGATGAGAGATGGGTTTCTTATGGTCCTTCAGGGGGAAAAAAAGGTTTCCTGCCAGCACATGAATTGTAATAATCTCGAGACGTTCAATTAATTATAATTTTATTAAATAGGGTTTTTAAACTGTACATCACATGTTTCAATCGCTGCAAAGAATGCTTACGCTGTAGACTGGTTGAAATGAGTGACATTCATTAGATAAAACTTATCTGCAGCGTGAAAGCTAGTGTTACATCTGAAGCATGGTCTGCCCTAAACAATAAATGAATGTTCAATATAAAGCTATATTTGCAACACATTTACGGGTTGTCTGAGTCTGATTACTACAAATGGGGGTGCGCTAGGTAATGAAGTCCAATAGACCACAAATGGGGGTGCGCTAGGTAATGAAGTCCAATAGACGGTAGGTACTTTCAGACAAGTTCTTTATTTTTGATTTCATGCGTAATTATAGTAGTAAAAAGGCTTAGCCGATGCGTTCCATTCACTCAAAGGGAACTTCGTAAGGGCTGAAAGAATGATATACAAAAATGACACAAGTCACAACGCAAAACAATTATACACAACAAGAATGTGTGTTAAGGAAAAGGCACCAGACCCAAACAAAAATACACAAACTGACTCACAAATATACATAACGACCACAATGAGTGTTGTGAAAAAGGCACAAGGCCCAAACATAAATCCACATTAACACACTCAATAGGACCAAACACAAAACCCTACATTTTAAAAGGTTATTACAATAATACCCATGCTCAATCAATCAATCAATCATTGCATTTGTAAAGCGCACTATTTACCCATGAGGGTCTCAAGGCGCTGGGAGGAGTCTTCTGAAGGTCAGCAGGTCTTGGGTCTGCCGAAGGTGGATGGGGAGGGTGTTCCAGGTCTTTGCGGCGAGGTGGGAGAACGATCTGCCACCTGAGGTTTCTCTACGGATGGGGGAGACTGTGGCGAGGGCGAGGATATCAGTATGGACGATGGTCGGTTGTTTTACATCAGGCCTTCAGTCATATAATCAGTACTGTGGTATGTGATGGGTTATGCATCATACACTGAAAGTGATTTGGCATCTGACCAGCATGATGTTTGTCTCGGACTCTGGTCTTTAACGGCTTGGGAACCTGATGGGAATGTATGACAATGGGAATACGTTAACGTTGACTACCTGTCTTGCTCTATCACTATTTCACATTGGTTATTTATACTTATTAGGTCGCAACATGCAGGTTTTATTATGCCCGTAGATACTCTGAGGGCTTCCAGCGCAATACACTGGAGAAAATTTCTTGTATCAAGAGTCCGGGCCCGATTCACAGAACTAACATAAGACAAAAGCCTAAACTTACTACCATTTTTGTATTCACAGAAGGCACTTACTCATTTTGGTATTCACAGAAGGCACTTTCTCATTTCGGTATTCACAGAAGTTAGGAGTCCTCAATTTAGGACTCCTAAATGCCTTCTGGGAATACTGAAAGTCTTTAAAATTTTTATTTTTCTCAGTTTAGGAGTAGTAAGGATAGGACTCCTAAAGGCTTTCTGTGAATACCAAACGTCTTAAAATTAGGATTTTTATGTTTAGTAGTAGTAAAGTTAAGGCTCCTAACTTTAGGACTCCTAAATGCCTTCTGTGAATACCTAAAGCCGTAAAGTTAGGATTTTTCTCAGTTTAGGAGTAGTAAAGTTAGGAGTCCTAACTTTACTATTCTTAAATGAGAAAAATCCTGATTTTAAGACTTTCGGTATTCACAGAAGGCATTTAGTAGTCCTAAAGTTAGGAGTCCTAACTTTACTACTACTAAACTGAGAAAAATTCAAATTTTAAGACTTTCAGTATTCGCAGAAAGCATTTTGGAGTCCTAAAGTTAGGAGTCCTAACTTTACTACTACTAAACTGAGAAAAATCCTAATTTTAAGACTTTCGGTATTCATAGAAGGCATTTAGGAGTCCTAAAGTTAGGAGTCCTAACTTCTGTGAATACCGAAATAAGTAAGTGCCTTCTGTGAATATCAAAATGAGTAAGTGCCTTCTGTGAATACCAAAATGGTAGTAAGTTTAGGATTTTGCCTTAAGTTTGTTCTGTGAATCGGGCCCTCTGTCTTTGAGAAACGTACCGAATATCTTTAAGGTATGCATTTGTTATGGTTTACAAGAACACCCATGGGTGTCTCTTTATTGTTTTCATGCCTATCTACTGAGTTAGGTTTTGGAATCACAATACGTCACATTTATGAGCTCTTGAAACTTTAATTTGATTATGCACGGCATGTCTCCTCTCAGTATTTGTGAACTACTCGGAATACCTTGGATCTCGTTTCTTACAAGGTTTGCCGTATCCAGCTGTTTAAATATTCATTTTAATATGCACGGCCTATCGCCCCTTAAACACCTGTTATTTCTCATTAGACCTTGGATTGCATTCTTACAATGTTTGCCCTACCGCGGATATTTCTCCTTTGCACATATGATGGTACGTACATGCCTAGTAGGCCACTCACATTCTGTATATGATTTATATGCTTTACTAAATACTGTACTCTATGCAAATTTTTAGTATGTGTAGATGTCACCCTATCATATGGACATGACTTAACTATATGTTCTTTCCTCTCGTTTTTATTTGTACATATACTTATGTGTTTTTAAAGTGTCAAATAGTATGACTATTATTGTAATAACCTTTTAAAATGTGTAGTTTTGTGTTTGGTCCTCTTTTGTAGGCTACTGTGGATTTATGTTTGGACTTTGTGCCTTTTTCAGAACACTCATTGTGGTTGTTAGGTATATTTGTAGTCAGTTTGTGTCTTTTTGTCTTTTTGTTTGGGTCTTGTGCCTTTTCCATAACACGCATTTTTGATGTTGTGTATAATTATTTTGCATTGTGACTTATGTCATTTTTGTTTATCATTCTTTCAGCCCTGATGAAGTACCCCTTGAGGGAATGAAACACGTTGGCTGAGCCTTTTTAACTACTATAATTATGCATGAAATTTAAAATAAAGAACTTGCCGGAAAATTCCGATGGTCTATTGGACCTCATTACCTAGCGCACACCATTTTTAGTAATCATTCGGATCCGGAGCACAGAGGGGTCACATAACGGCTGGCACTGAGGAGCTCTGCGCAGGAACAGAAATGTATTGGAACCAGCGTGAGGTACAGAGTTAGGAGTCCGCTGTTGTGATCTTTTGACATGGGTAGTTTGGGTCTGTGTGAGGCAGGGCCAGAACACTCCAGGATCCATACTACTTAAAGTCCCAAAAGGGCAACAGGCATCTGTGCACCCACATTTTACTTACCTGGGACACTTTGCTGCCTCCTCTGTAATACTGACACCCCTTTCTCATATATAGTGCTGGTGCTATCTTAAGGGCATTCCCTCATTTGTTTGGGGTGTGGCCATACATAAATGAGGCAAATACTTGGCATATCTGCTCACATTGTATTAATGATCCAAACACAGAGACCAAAAGGCTGCCAGAGGCGCACAGACTGTGCAAGACAAAGAAGTGTTACACAATCCAGCCCTTTAGAAGCAGTAAAGATGGCCCCATGGATGGGTGCAATCAATAACTGCACCCACCTGCAAGAGGATCTCTGTCCCCTTTAGAAGTGCAGGCCTGGTACCATCTGCACTATGAAAGACAGAGCAGCTTCTTCAAACAGTCACTTCACCTTTCACTAATGTGCTGACCTTAGGGCAACTTGCTCTGGGAGAAGCCTGTTGATTATAAAATGTGCACTGCCCTATCTGTGTTTGGCACAACTTGTTACAAGTGCACTGTGGCACAGACTTCTGCATTGATCCTTTACTATAATGCAGCCTCAGATGAGAAGTGGCTGCATGCATGCTCAGCAAAGGTAGGGGAGGAACAGTGATCCAAGACTACCTTTCAATGAAGACTGTTTATTGTACAGGTGTTCAATCCTTTTCCTTGTATGTTTGCCCATATTAGAGCAAGTACAATTTGGGGTAGAAAGATTAAGCTTGTTCATCTAATATGTGAATGGAGATATATGCATATGTTTATTTTGGATACATTGCAGCAAAAAGGTGAATGGGGCTTTGTAAAGCAAAGTGCTCTGTTGATGCTGGTGGTCTGTGAGCATGATTTATGCACTCCCATGGCACATTGAGTTATACACAATGGGCTGTAAAGGCTTGCACAGTCCCTTTTTAATACAGATTGGAACAGTGCATATGTTGCACCAGAGCAACCCCATATGGGGCATTCCTTCATGTGTATGGTGTAAAAACCCATGCAAATGAGGGGACACTGTACAGCTGCTCCTGCACTGTATTATAGATGTGGTTGCTGAGGCAAAAAAGCTCTTATGAGGTTTAGTTTAGTTTACAGTCTTATATTGCTTTGAATCACCCTCTGAAGGGTATCTCAGTGCTCAGGAAATGCAGCAGAGGTAACGGCAGTGGGCTAATCTAGAACAGAGTTGTCTTCAAGGCTTTCCTAAATTTCCGATTGTCCGGACATTGTCTTAAGGCAATAGGGAGTTGGTTCCATATAAGTCATGCTTGATATGAAAAGTACTTGCCTCCTGTTTGTGTCTATTTAATTCTGGGGATCTTAAGTAGGGATTTAGAGCTTGACCTCAGAGCCTGATGGGGGGTGTTGTGGTGAAGCCTCTACGCCAAGTAGGAGGGTCTATTTGACAATATCGCTTTGTGAGTTAGGCAACAGATCTTGAACTTCACACGCTGCCATATGGGCAACCAATGTAGCTGGTGGAGAAGGGGGAGTGAAGCTGATATGTGAGGGGCATTTATGACTAAGCATGCAGCAGGGTTTTGTATCATCTGTAGGTGGTTTAATAAAGACTTGTTGGCTGAGATCAATAAGTTGTTGCAATAGTCTAGCTTACTAAGTACCAGGGCAAGAATTAGGGTCTTTCTCATGGAGTCGGGAAGATAGGGGAAAACTCTTCTCAGTAGGCCCAATACGTGGAAGCATGCACTGATTGTACACCACATATGAAGTGGCCCACAATCAGTGCACCCTCTAAGGGCATCTGATAAAAGTGGTGAAATGGGGTGCAGGAGTCCCTTTGACATCCCGCCCGTCAGGCCATCTCCGACTCCCTTTGAAAGGTAGGCTGCATTGCTGCTAGCAAATGAAAGGACAGACTGTCTGCATCAAACAGTTGGTCTGCTTTTCATTAATATGCTTCCCCTAGGGAAAATACATGTGAACTGCAATGCTTGTACAGCTCATTAACCAAAATAGGATGCAGCAACCTGGTGTGTACATGGCACATCCAATTAAAAGTGCACCTGGGTAGTACACCCTATGTATGATACAGGCTGTTCGAAATTGGGTTACTGATTGGCCCTAAATAAACCGGTGCTCAACCTCCTGACAGCTTGTCATAGAGCAGTCAGGGTTAACTTAGAGGCAATGTGTAACATATTTGTGCAACACTTCAAACAGTAACACACTGAAAACACCACACAAAAAGGTCTCTACCTGGTTAGAAAACTAGAGCTCAATTTAATAAATACAACACAACTAAAATCCAATCAGTAGAACCAAAGTCAATAATTTTTAAACAATAGGGTGAAAAATAGCTCCCAAAAGCATATGGGGCCAACCGGGGATGTCTGGTTGGCTGCACTGTGTCAAAGTAAAAAATTCAGGTAGGCTGTAAAAGAGCGTGGGTTAGATACAGTCCCAGAGTACTCCAGTTGAAAGTTTTACTGTATCAAGTTTTGTGCCAAGAGTAAGCATGGGCAAATTTTGTGAATCTGTCTTTCGCAAATTTTGCGAATTTGCGAACTCGCAATCCGCAAAATCCGCGAATTCTCGCAAATTTGCAGATTTTTTTTTGTGTTCACAAGGGTTTCTGCCAGTTCGCGAGGGTTTGGTACCAGTTCGCAATCGCGAACTTACTTGTCGGCTCACAACGGTCGCGACTATGTTGTTTTTACGTCTGGTTCATCATCACAGGTTCCCAGCACCCTCTGTTTCACCACTGCCACCCTCTGTTTCACCCATGTCACCCTTTGTTACATCAATGCCACCCTCTGCTTCATCATCACTGTAGATTATGGGGGGGAAAAGCAAGCACACCTGCCCTGCTTCAACTGACATGAATTAATTTGGGGTTAGTTTATTAATGTGTCACTGTTTTAAAATTTCAGGTCTGGCACCTGCTTCCTTATCAGTAATTTGTTTTCTGTTGCAGTGCAATTTTTTTTTCCAGGACCTTTGTGGCCTACTTGTAGCTATTCTATGAGCCTGCTGTGAGGGTCAGAGCAGGGTCATACAATTGTTGCAACTAGCAACTGAACTCTGGAGGGGCCCCAGTCAGGAAGCACTACAGGGAATGGTTACTAAGGATGAGTTTGAACTCTTGCACCTGCTGAGTGCTTTCAGTTTTTCAAAACTTGTTTTTCTGCAATTTCGTGGGATTCGCGGGGCGCGAACACGTGTGAGATCGGATTCGGAAGCCGCAAATTCGTGCGAATATGCGATTTGTTTTTTTGCGGCGTGTTAGTTCGCAAGGTTTTGTGCGTTTTTGCGAGCTGCTTGTAGCGCAAGGCGCGAAGTTACCCTCGCGGTCGTTCAAGGGCGCGGCCATCTTGTTTGCATGACGTATTTCCGTTTCCGGGCGCAAAGTGTAATCTCGCAAAGTGTGCGGCTCGCCAGTACAATTTCGCGGGTGTTCGTGAGGAAAATCTCGCGCGAACTTACCCGCGCAGTCGTGAACGGGAGCAGCCATCTTGTTTCTCATTCATTGCTATGGTTCTGGGCATGCTTTTGGTATCCTCTCTGTATCTCTGCCATCCTTTGCTTGTTTGAAGTTTTTTTTGATCTATTTTACTTATTATCTATCTCTCTATTTTTCTTGCTCTATATTTTTGTGTTTTCTGCTACTTTTGGTTAATTTTAAACTAATTTTTTCAACTCTTTACTTTTCTTCTCTTCTCTTCCCTATTCCATTTTCTTTATTATTTAGCTTCCTTTCTGCCCAGACCATTGTGAAGGGAGCCGGGAAGCATCCCAAGAAGGGAAAGGGTCCTGCACCCCGTGCCCGGCTCCCGTGCGGGCGTTTGAGGGGGGAGCAGGTCGTACCCCGGGAGATCTTTAGCCCGGAGGAGGCGGCCGCACTCATTTTTTATGTTCAGCGCCGCCTCCCCAGGACCATCATGGCAGGCGGCAGGATCGGTGTCGGGTACGGGATCCGGGAGCGCCGGAAGCGGTGGGAGAAGGTGTGCAGGGCCATGTACCACCACTCTCGGGTCCGGCGCACCTACAACCAGGCCACCCACCGCTGGATGGATGTCCTGGACCGTGAACGAGATCTGCTCGACCTGCTTGGCCTTGAGATCCCCGGGCTTGGTGAGTAGTAGTAGCTATTTCTTTACTACTCTGTTTTCTCCTGCTCTGTGTGTTATTATATTGCAATTTTTTGTTTTTTTACCAAGAGCAATAATGCTGCTCATTACATTGTAGGTAAATTATATTTCAAAATCTTCTGTGCATTTCAGGTGCACTGCTCTCCTTCTCAGTAGTGTTGCTACTATGCTTATTTGTTTTCGATTTTGTGTTCATTTCATTGGCCTGTGAAATTATGTATGAGTGTAGTTTAAAGAACTGCGTAATGCTAGACACTAAGATTCAGATTTTTAATTACCGGCGCATCCCTGCAAAGTAGCAGGGATGCGCCAGTAATTGTGCGCCACGCCACCACCACCCATGGTGCGCCGTACTTACAATGGGGCGCACCATGGGCCCAAAACGTCACAAAGCGTTACGCATCTGTGCCGTAAAGGCGGCGCATTGCTGGAGTTGCGTCGCAACGATGGCGCAGCTCCATCAATGCTCTGGGGTGCCCTATCTCCCCAATGCTGCGTCAAGCCATACGTCTGCTTCAAGCAGGCGCAGGGTTTGAGTCACGTATCATTGTCGTTAAAGTGAGTGATTGAAATCTTGTAGATTTCCCTCAGCCACTTTTAGGATGCGTTCCTGCGCAGGAGCGCCCTCCCTTGCGCCGGAACGCCCCCTGATGGCGCAGGGCTTTACAACGTGATGCATCTTCCATATGCGTCACGTTGTTAATATACGCCGCATCATTGCGCCTCTTTTGTTCAGCCGCTGCATCACAAAAGTCACGCAACAATGGAGCAAAAGAGCCGCAAGGGGCTTCCAAATCAGCCCCTACAGACTCAAGTCCAGTACTTCCTTTGTACACATGGCGATAAGAAGAAATAGTGGTGGTGGATTGATAGTTTGAGTATTTTAATGACTGGTTAATGTAGTAGGAAACTTTAGTGTTGTCACTGATCTGCAATCACAATGGACTTTGTCTGTCACTTCGCGTGCTGCGGTCTGCTGCCTGCCAATCCTAGGCAAACCTTTTTAGTACTTTGTTTAGTAGGTTACATAAGAAGTTTCCAATTCGACGGTACGCAAATCAAGCAATACTAATAACGTAGTAGACCACATGAGATCGGTCAATAATATATCCCGTGGAATAGTTGTATATTCGCTATTTCTCCAAAATATTTTGTTATTGTTCTTTTGAAATGTTTGATTTTGTTGACAAATATCATCCATGTTTTCTGGTCTTTCTTTCTTTCATGTTGTACATCAGCTCCCCCCAGGGGCAAGAGGACACAGGAGGAGGAGGAGGAGGGTGCTGTTCAGGATGCAGGCCAGGATCGGGCAGGCGGAGGATCCTTTGCTGGCCCCAGTAAGTTTTAATTTTAATATAGAGTACTTATTTTTTCCTAGCGTTCCTCATTCGT
The DNA here is from genome assembly GCF_964263255.1 of Lissotriton vulgaris. Taxonomy (NCBI): domain Eukaryota; kingdom Metazoa; phylum Chordata; class Amphibia; order Caudata; family Salamandridae; genus Lissotriton; species Lissotriton vulgaris. The sequence goes on along the minus strand of NC_141687.1, from coordinate 1,378,002,155 downwards.
TTTTTTCTCAATCGTCTTTGATCTTCTTGTAGACTGGATTTAAATGTTTATCCTGCCTCGACTATGACTCCCTGTGGTATTACTAGATTATTCTTATTAGTCTGTCTGTGTAGCTAACTAAGATTGCGCATTTGGCAATTCCATTGGACTCCCATTCTAGTCAGCAATAGCTCTATGCACTGAGTGCAGTCTTCTGTGATTGTACATAATGTCTTTTCAAGTCTCCTAAATGTTTATGCTTTGACAATTGCCAACAATAAAAAGGTGAATGACCACCAAGAAAGAATAAGATACTACTTTACTTTTGGTTTGGATAGTAGGACAATCCAATTCTACTACTGTTGCAGGGACAAATCTGCACAAACAGAACTATGGACACTAAATAATGCATTGCTTAGCTTATCAATTATAATAGGTGCTGTTAGACTTTCCACATACCTCAGTGATAACAGACTTTGTAGTTGAACCCCCAATCTCCTTACTGACTAGATAGTGTGGCAGAGTCATTTAGCTCCCAAAGTCACCGATGATTGATCCCCAATGATGTCAGAGGCACGGACTCATGCTTGCAAAAATTCCAAAACCTTTAGCTCATCCACTCTAGTCTGGAGGTCCAAAAACCACAGAGTCTATTTAAGTTTAAAAGCTTTATTAAAAGTAAACACATTTATTAAAATCAAGTTTGTCATAAAAGTAAACGTTTAACTGAAAATGGAAAAGTGCTTAGTGCTGATGATTAATTGGACACATTTCTTGTGGTCGAGCCGAGCTCTCACCTGGTTTGAACTTGATGCTGCTCGTGTTCTTAGAAGTCAAGCTTCTGTCTGTTAGGAGAAAAAGTGGTGCGTGTTAAAAATAAAAAGCAAGCATTCATCAGTTGTGCCAAAAAATGCAGCAAGACAAAAGCCTTCTCTGGAAAAAGGGACATTTTTACTTTAGAGTAGACAGTCACAAATTATTAAATTGTATTCTGTTTATTTCACATTTCTTTCTTCCTCCTAGACCAAATATTATATAGTAGTGAGTGGTGTATTCTAACATTATTAAATGTACTTTGTAGGTGGAACATCTGGAGGCGGGGCCAGCGCGGAGGTGGTGGCATTGGACGAGGGGAACAACTCTGGGGAGGAGGCGGTGGAAGTGCCGGACAATCCTGTGAGGAATAACACGGTGGTGGCGGGCAGAGGTAAGCTATATATTCCTTACTTATTGATATTGAAGACTGCAGAGTGTGCTTTCTACACGGGTGTATTATAAATCAACCAGGTAGTAGCCTCCTCTAAATGTCCTTCGACTTAGCTGTGAAGTTTTTGGCGAGAAGAATCCCAATCAGATCTGAGATGAACTTGATGGATGGGATGAACAAAAAGCGAAAGAAGGGTGTAAGTAAGTGTGGAAGGACGAGAAATGTAATGATGACTGGCAAAGAAGAATAATATGTGTTTGCTTGGTCCCCGAGGTGGCTGGGAAGGAAAGAATATGGTATGGTGCATGGCTTAGTGAATGATGAAGCAAGGATGGGTGGAAGGAGAACAGCCTGGGTGGGTGAAACAGAAACTGTATGTGTGCATATACTTTGAATGGATGGATGCCTGGATCATGGTACTATCTGATTCTTAGATAGCATATGTGTATCTAGAGAGAGTAGACGGTCACTGGATGAACTAAGTGTTACTTTGAAGAGCATGTAACACCGCACCCGCATGTCCGTTCCAGTGTAGGAAAGGCAAGGAAAAGAAGTTGTAATTTTGTCCGAATACTACTATGAATAGTAGCAGTAGTTTGTATTGCAACTGCAAGCACAGCATATATCCGGTTATTACGATGGACACTCCCTACCTCTCTTAATAACTTTAGTTTAGTAGTAGTACGTCATTCATGTGTGGGTGTATCACTGTTCACTCAATAATAAGCAAAGCACCTAAAGTCATCCCATATGTCATCAAATACATTCCATGTGAAGTGATAGATAATCAGATTATTTAGCTTCTTCATTTTCCTTTTCTAACACTCATTTGCACTATAGGGTGAAAGCTAAATTAATTAAGCAGTAGCCCTTTTAACAGAGTATTCTCAGTGCCACCCGTAATAGAAAAGAAAGAGCTTCACCACCTGCATGTACTGGACCGGTACAGTAACGCAAGTCTGTCTCACTCATCATGGTGTGCGTCTGTTTTTCTCGGGTGCAAGTTCACTGCGCTGGCATTATGCCGGCTTGCATCAGATAACGTACCAATTTTCCTAAACAAGAGAGAAGAAGAAGAATAAGACTGGTGTACTGTCATAGTCAACGTAATGGAAGTCCATAGTGCTCGTAGAATTTGTTCCTTAAACTCCCACTAATGTTAGAGCAAGGATGAAGAAGTCGGAGGTTACATAGATACTGTCCTCAATAGTTATGTACTGTGCTTTCAATTTGCTACTTGTACTGTGACACAACTTTCTGCTCAATCATTTTGAGTTAATCTTAAGGAGCATTGGTTAACTATGTCTTTCTTTCTTCATATAGTTGCTCCTTCCAAATCCAACTGACCATCAAGGAGGAGGGAGCTGGCTTGAATGGCCCGGCAACGGAGGCTGGATGCCACTGTCGCTGAATATCGGTGGCTGGTGGCCCTGGAGGAGGAGGAGACGCAGTCTACCGATACTACAACAACATCCACTGGGACAGCTGCATCCTCCTCTGTGCCCCCATGGACTGCCAGCCAGCGCAGTGCTCCAGCGGTACGGAGCCGGGCTACCAAAGCCAAACGCCACCGCCGAACAGCAAAGACAGCAGCTGCTCCCCACAGGATTTGCAAGGCACGCCAGCGCCGCTTATGCCTCAGAGTGTCCTACCTGGAGCAGGAGGTCCTAAGCTATAAGAACTTGGTGGAGGGCCTCCGCTTCGACCATGCCACCCTCCGCAAGGAGCATGATGCCCTGGCCGCTAAAGTCAACAGCACCCTGCCGTAGTGTCCCTTGCCCCTTTTTTAGAGACTTTTGGGGGGTGGGAATTGGGAGTGTGGTTTTTAAGGGACTTTTGAAGGACAATCGTTGGGGTTAGGGAGGGTCTTGCGGGAGATTGTTTTGTTAGGGCTATAAAAATATACTTTTTGAAACTTTATCTGACCATACCTGTTTTTTACTGATTTTGAGTCTGGTGGGTGGGGGTTTAACAATAAGTTTGTTTTCCTGAATAGTCCTAGGACTTTAGTAGTACTACCGTCAATCTCTCGTCTCTCCTAATACTCCATTATACTACCTCCAACCAAACGCTTATCTTACCTGTAATTTGTGCTTGAAAGTAGGGCTAGGCCTAGGGCTGGCTCCACGGGAAATGGCGATTAAGGTTGGCAATCCAGGGCGGATGAAATTTCCTCCTCATTGCGGTGGTACTAGTGGTGTGACACAGTGGCAGTTGCATGCCTATGGAAAAATAGAAAATGAAACCTGGTTTGTCCTTACTGTAGCATTACAATGGTACGATAGAGAATATAGCAGGTGACAGTACACTAGAACAGTGCCACAAGGTAGCCTAACAAATGGTAAAGTATTGATAGTATAACTTGTACTTGTGTTAGATTTTTGACATTGGCTACTACTACAAGAAATAGTACTGAAGCTGAGTAAGTCTAGAATATATCCTCGGATTCCTTCACCAGCCTGTTGCTATGACCTTATCCTCCCCAGCAAGTGTGTGGAATTATTAATGTCATTTAGTCACACATCAAGCAAAACCACACAGCCCGGGGGAAGAGGGTTAGGGTTTGTAAAATGGATGGGAATGGGGGTTTCTTTTTGGGTAGGTTTTGTTGAGAGAAAAAAAAAAGCACAGCATGGACAAACAATAATTGAACATAAAGAAATTTTTGGGTACAAAGCTAACCATGAATCTTTTACGTGACATAAAGGAAGTGCATGCACTACTGAATACATTGTTACTGAAAAGTAAGTAGTACTTTTGACAACCGTGAATGACAGAATGCGACAGTACAGGGCTACATTAAATTAGGTTTAAAAAATAGCCAAAGTAAAACCTATAGAATGGCTGTAGGGATCAATTTAGAAGCAGAGAGAGATCCAAGAAATGCAGTCACACACACTCATAGAAGACAACAATGTATACTGTATCTGTATTGTTGTAGTTGTCCTGTTGAATTTGGTAAGTAAGTTGCATGCAGCAAACAATTCCTCTTATTAGCGGCACCATCAATGTTGGTGACCACAAGACACCCTGTCTACTGCCTGCCTGGCGGATGCTGAATTGCGGCTCGCTAATGTGAAGCCTGACTCCATCCTTTTTTCCCCATTGCACAGACTGAAACCCGGCCTGTAATTATTGAACGAAAAACAGGAAGTGATATAATATTATAACACCACTGATGAATAAATATAAGGTATGTACGCTGTGTAGTGCAAAAAGTCACACTTTGATTTTCCGAATAGACAGTACAATATTTTTGAAAGTGCGTACTCTGTCTGAGTCACCTTTTGAAGGATAAATAAGTATGGGCAAATTAATTTAGCGGATCTTTCCCCCTCAAGCTAGGTGTACTGTAAACTATGTTTTAGAACAAAATTAGACCTTCCCAGCAGTGCTCCCACCCAGACCCTTACTAAAGTCAGTCGCAATAATGTAGAAGACCCCCAATCAGATCTCAAAACACGAGGCCTAGCAGAAAACTGCTGACAAAACGTACTTTGATAGTAAAAGAAGCCCCAAATACCCCCTGACCCACTGTGGATTGTATTCAAACAACTTGCAAGCAAGCAAAAGTATCCATAGCCAGCATCGCTCCAAGACTCGAAAACCCCCCCACCCAAACACATGCAATAGAAATACTGCTAACCCTAACGAGTCCTAAGTTAAGAATAGTGGCAAAGGCTTTCTTTAACTATGCCAAATCCCCCCTTTCCCACCATGGATTTTCTTCAAATGAGTTGCAACCAAAATTACACATTCTCACGAGTGCTCTAAGACCCCAGAACTCAGTTGCAAACATCTAGAACACCCCGAAACACATGCAATCCTGCTGCTAGGGCTAACCCTAACGAACCCTAAGTTACAAAAAGTGCCAAAAGGCTTTTCCTTATGGATTTTGTCCCAACCACTTCTATCCGGTATTAGACCTTCCCAGGAATGCCCCAAGACCCACCAACCCACTCCCAAAAAGCACAACACCCCCAAACAGCCAAAAAGGAAAATCTCATACTTACAATATTTCTCGGCCTTCGGTCCAAACACGCTGTGCAGCTAGGCCATAACTCCGGTTTTCCACCACGGATTTCCTGAAAAGCAAATGCAATCAAGATTAGACTGTCCCAGCAGTGCTCCCAGACCCCAAAACTCACCCACAAACACCCGGAACCCCCCCAAAGAGCACCTCAAAGGCAAGCAAGTCAGCAAAAACACAAAAAAAAATTCCGCCTCCGATTTGGTCCAAACCACTTTTATCCGGTATTAGAGCTTCCCAGCAATGGCCCCAGAGCCGTCAACCCAGGAGAAAACTAGTAGAAGACCCCCAAACAACCAAAAAGCAAAAGTACAAAAATGGGGACTTAGTCATTTTTTTGCCAATTTCCCAAATCACTCCGCGCGCGCTCTGCAGCTAGGCCCTAACTCCCCTCTGCCACCATGGATTTGCTTCAAACCTCTTGCAAACTAAAGTATCCATGGCCAGCAGTGCTCCCAGACCCCGAAACCCACCCACAAACACCAGGAAGCCCCCCAAACAGGCCCCCGAAAACGCTACATTGAGCAAAATGTCAGAAAAAGCACAAAAAAATTCACCGTGGATTTTGTCCCAACCACTTCTATCCGGTATTAGACCTTCCCAGGAATGCCTCAAGACCCGCAACCCACCCGCCAAAAAGCACAACATCCCCAAACAGCCCAAAAGGAAAATCTAATACTTACAATATTTCTCGGCCTTCGGTCCAAACGCGCTGTGCAGCTAGGCTATAACTCCCGTTTTCCCCCACGGATTTCCTGAAAAGCAAATGCAATCAAGATTAGACTGTCCCAGCAGTGCTCCCAGACCCCAAAACTCACCCACAAACACCCGGAACCCCCCAAAGAGCACCTCAAAGGCAAGCAAGTCAGCAAAAACACACAAAAATTTCCGCCTCCGATTTGGTCCAAACCACTTTTATCCGGTATTAGAGCTTCCCAGCAATGGCCCCAGAGCCGTCAACTCACCTGCAAAGAAGTAGAACACCCCCACAAGTGCTGAGTCTTTCTTCATTGGGCGTAATCCAGCCCTCTGCTTTGATGGAAATAGGAGTCTGGAGGAGGAGGATAGAGGAGCATGTTCTTCTGAACTTGTGAACCTGAGGAATGCAGACCTTCAAATCAATAAGCAAACAAGTGAAGACAGTTCTGCTGATGGGCTTGCTTTTGTGATTAGGTGATTAAAGTTTGAATTATATTAACTGTGCACAACAAAGAAAGACAGACACACAGGAATAAAAGTGAATAAGGACGAAAAAGAAAGTTATTGATTCATTGTCTCATTTTCAGGGCTCGGTGTCAGGGTCCAGGAATAAGAATAAGGCTTCGTCATCATACTCTGCGAATTCAGGCAGGGTGAGCTCAGTGTCACCTAACAGAGAAGAAATTCCCTCATCTACGTTGCTGTCCACCTCGTCTTCATCCGGCGTGGTTTCTCGTAATTTGTAATCTGGTGGTATGAGGTGCTGATTTATCTTGATCATTGTTAACCTCTCCACATTTTTGGGCGAGAGGCGGCTCCGTTTGGGAGTTACAATGCCACCAGCAGCACTGAAAACACGTTCAGAAGACACGCTTGCGAGTGGGCAAGACAAGTAGTTTAAAGCCAGGTTGGAGAGCTGTGGCCACAATTCTTTTTTCCCATGCCAATACGCCCATGGGTCAGCATTAACATAGACCTCTGTTGAGTCATTCAGATAGTCCTGCACCATCGACTCAAGGTCCTCCTCCCAGGTTCCTCCACTTTGCTTAGCTGTTGCTGTGACCTTTTGAGAACCAAACCCCAGCAGAGCTAGCCAATCCTCTTCAGCCTCTAATGTTACTGTTGTGTCTGGTGCAGATGATCCAGTTGCCGGTGTCTTTAACGGCTGAGAGGTCACTTGTGCCACAGCCACAGGTGCAGAAGTGGATTGTTTTGACTGGGGATGGCCTGCTGATGCTGATGTACTGCCTTTTCCTTCAATGAGCTGCCGTTCTCTTTCAAACCTCTTGGCTGACAAGACTAGCCAATGTTTATACTTTGTAACATCTTCATCATCAAAAGGAAAGAATGCTCGGCCTGCCAGCGCCTTTTTGTAGCATGGATCCAGAATAGTAGCACAAATGTAATGCTGTTCTGAGTGGATCATTTTAAGACGTTCATCACCTTGTAGGCACTCTAATAATTTCTCTGCCAAAACAAAAGGGTCTTGGGTTTTTTCATTTTTTTGAAACACAGAAGACACCACCTTCAGTTGGTGCTCCAGCATGTACAACAATGGGATAGCTTTTCCCAAATTACAGTCCTCCTTGCTGACTGCACGCGTGAAGAACTCAAAAGGACGAAGCATGTCTGTCAGCCTTTTAACTATTTCCCATTGCGCCGCATCCATCCTCAGGTCCTTGTGAGCTGTACCCCGTTTTAAGAAATAGTGATCGAGTACCATATACTGCCCATACAAACGCTCAAGCATGTAGAAGGTTGAGTTCCAACGTGTTGCCACCTCCTGGATGAGTGCTTTCACTTGCATTTGACGTTCATGTAGCAGGTTCCTCAGATGCTTCCGGGCCTTAAAAGAATGGCTGAAATGGTTGCACATTTTTCGGCAGGTGTCCACTACCTCGTACGCTGGACTGTCTTTATCACTCAAGAATTTTTTAACAACCAGGTTTATACAGTGCGCCAAACACGGCACTCTGAAATAGTGACCCAGCTCCATGGCCCTAACTACATTGGCGCCATTATCCGTGGAAACATAACCAATCTGGCATTTTTTTTGGGACAGCCAGTGAAGGACCTTTGTGTTAAACTCATCCAAAATGTTTTGTGCTGTGTGAAGTTTCTCCAAACCAAACATGGCTAGTGTTGCATGTTTCCGAGCAGCTTTAAAAACTTGGTCCGGGTCAACACCTGCGGTTAGCTTTGCTTTAACCCCTGAAAAAGAGACCCAGTGTGCAGTGATGCACATGTAATCAGCGCCTGCGCCACTGGTCCACATGTCTGTTGTCAGATGTATAGTGTGAACAGCACTCTTCTGCAATGCTGCCCCAATTACCTCCAGCACATCTTCATGTAGTGCTGGAACCGCAACGCTTGCAAAATAGAACTGGCTAGGAACCTTCCATTTAGGGCAGAGCGCTGCCACTAATTCTAGAAAACCAACCCCTTCTACAAAAGAAAAAGGGAGAAGGTCTAGAGCTAGCATTTTAGCCAGCTTAGTGTTATAAAGACGCGTCAGTGGGTGGTTGCGTTCATATTGCGCTTCTGTAAACAACATCTTTTTAATGTTGCCCTGGACCAACCATTTACGGGATGATGATGATGATATCTTCGACCCAGTTACGCTCGCTGATGAACTTTTTCGCATTGGTGTCTCACTCTCTCCCACACTCTTAGTGTGGCTCACATGGGGTGTGCTGCTGACAGGGGTACTGGGTGTAAGTGAAGTGTTTGACACGTCTTCTTCCTCCTCCTCATCATCAGATGAAACATCATTACGTGCAATTCGGGCTTCCTTGATCTCCTGTAGGTGCGCAAACCATTTGACAGGGTGCTTTCTTTCAAGATGACCTCTCTGGCCTCCGGTACCATAGTTGGAACCTAACTGCCAACTTACAAATGCTACAAATGGCGAGGTTTTCCTTTTTTGGGCAAACACTAAAGAAGTCCCAAACTGCAGACTTGAAATGTCTTTGGGGGCCGGAGGAAGCGGCGATACTGGCGGTGGTGGTCCTGCTGCTAATGCCAGATGAAGTCAAGGATGTGGATTGCCGAACTTCAGTACGTTTTGCACTTTCACCACCACTAATTGAGGTCGAGGTGGATGGAGGTCCCTTCTGGCGAGTAAGAAATATGGAAGCGGTAGGTGTTGGTGTACTAGTTAACTCCAATGATTGTGGTGTTTCTTCCATTGCCTCCTCGTCGGCAACATCATCACGCTCAGCAGCTTCTCGGGCTAGGGTCAAAATGTCTTTTTGCTGCATGCCCGCTGGGGCTGCAGTGACCTTTATGATGACTGCGTCGTCGTCGTGAGAGTCTTCATCAGCAGGAGTATCCCCCACTTCTTGTTGAGCCTCATCACACTTCATAACTATGAGTCTTTCGACGACCTTCCTTTTACACTTAACTACCTTTGTCAGATCATAGTGTGCCTCACTCTCAGACGGCAGTGATGGTTCCCAATTTAGATCCGTATCATCAGAAGGAGGTGGGCTTGAAGAAGATGTAGACCTCACCCTTGATCTCTTCCTTGCTAGGGGTGTGGAAGACAATGAATGATCATCAGGAGGAGTGGCTTCCTCAAATGATACCTCGCCTTGATTGTCGATTTCCTGATGTGCCCCTACTTCGGGAGGAACAACTATTGTGGGCACTTGTGACCCTCCATGCACCTCTGCTTGCGCATCTCCTTGCGCTGCCTCTCCTTCCACATGTACTTAGGCTTGTACTTGCACATGTGGTTGTTGTTGTGGCTGTGGTTGTTCAACACTCGTCAGATGAGTTACAACAACCTGTGTTGATTCAGGGACATTGCTGCTTCTTTCTTGCGATGAGCCAACATCACTGGTCGATGGTGATTGAACAACTAGACTAAGTGCCTCTGCAGCACTCAAGGGCTTGGACTTAAGTTTGCGTGGTGGTGGTGGTGGCACTGAGCCCAATGGAGCGGGGGTGCTGCTCCCAGCTTGGTCCCCAGCAGATCCCGCTGCTGCTGCAGGCGTACTTTTTTTTTTACTCCCAAAAAACGTGGCGGGCGGCACACCAGTCTCCTTGGTAACTTGCTTCTTCTGCTCCTTACTGGCAACTTTCTTGCTAGAGGAGCTACGGGGAACTTTTTTTGGGGAAATCTTCTTCAGAGCAGGTCAGAACAGCAGGCCGCAGTTGACGTTATGCTGCACACACACACACCGCTGCAGGACTTCTTCCTGGCACTGGTGGTTCTCTTGAGTCTTGTGCACCTAAAAGCAATGGAAGACAGAGGAACATCAGTTCAGTTATACACCCCAAAATAATCGAAAAAACACAGAAAAATCAGCACAATCCCAAGCCCTCCATGATGTTTAAATTCAAGACACCCCACAGAAAGACCAGGCACATGCACCACTCACTATCCCTGGTGAAAAGGCCACAACAACAGCCCATAAAAATGAAAATCACAGAAAAATCAGCACAATCCCAAGCCCTCCATGATGTTTAAATTCAAGACACCCCACAGAAAGACTAGGCCTATGCACCACTCAGTACCCCTGGGCATAAAGGTTGAAAGCTAGGCAAAATGGTTGCAGACCTAACAACACTGCCTGCATTCAAAATGCCCCCCTCCCTCCCAGCACATGGCCAGGGCCTGTAGCACCCCTCAAAATGGCCCCCAGCCACATGGCCTGTCCCCATGAACACGCCAAAAAATCGAAAAACACAGAAAAACCAGCACAATCCCATGCCATCCAGGCCCTCCATGATGTTTAAATTCAAGACACCCCACAGAAAGACTAGGCACATGCACCACCCACTAGCCCTGGTGAAAAGGCCACAACAACAGCCCAAAAAACGAAAATCACAGAAAAATCAGCACAATGCCAAGCCATCCAGGCCCTCCATGATGTTTTTATTAAAGAGACCCCACAGAAAGACTCAGTCCACCCACCACTGAGTACCCCTGGGCAAAAGGCCCCAACAACAGCCCAAAAATCGAAAATTACAACATTGTAGTTGCAGCAACTGTAATGCCGCAAACAAACTTACTTGTGAAATTTCTAATCCAAAAGTGATCCAAAGAAAGTCAAAAAGGCCTCAAATCCAAATATCCAGCAGCATCCACAAAAAGTAATCCTTCCAGCTCCAAATCCAAATGGAAAGTGACCAGGAGATGGACAAAGCACTGGGAGGAGCCTGCTGGATAGGAACAGGAAGTTGGAGACTGTGGGGCACTTCCTTCCTCCCACCCCCCACCCCAAAATGGACTCCTTGCAAAAAAAGTGCAGGCAAATGTAAACCTGAGGAGTTATTCAGATAAAAATCATTATTTTCAGAAGGTTTATGCTGCTTGCTGGTGGATTTCTTGTGCAGAATTGCAAATTTTGTATTTTCGCGAGTGCGAGATGGTTGCTGCCCGCCGCATGTACGGGTTCACGATTGCGAACTCTCGCGATACGTGATCACGGCGTACTCGCATTGACAAACTCTCGCTGTGCAAGGTGGCAAGCGCGATGACGTAATCGCGGTCGCCAAACTCCCGCGGGATCTCGCAGCAAGATCCAAAATGGTGCAGCACTCACAAAATATCGAGACTCGGCAAACGCTGAATGATGGTAAGTGAACGCCGCGCGCCGCAAAATTGTATCACCAAGAAAAAAAAATCTGCCTGGTGCGAATTTGCGGATTTTCGGTAAATTCGTGAGCGTTCGCGGATTGTGAATTTACCGAAAATCCGCGAGCGGACCGAATTTCCCCCCACCCTTAGCCAAGAGTCCCGTTCACACCGGAGAGGGGATAAGGGAGTGCATCATAGACGAGGGCTGGCGTGGCACAAAGAGCAGGCTGGACTTTGCAGGCGGGCTGGCTGGAGCTTCATGGTGGCAGTCCTCCACAGGTGAGTGATGCTAGCTGAGTAAAGAGCTGGGCTGGCGGCGGTTTGTACTGAATTTTGGTGTGAGCAGCACAGTTCTGGTGTGAATGGGCCAATTTGTTGATTTCACAAGCTTGTGACCAACATTAAGAGTCCAGAACCTGATAGGTACCACTTGGGGTCAAGAACTCACTGCGGAGGAGTCCAGGAGCTGCTAAGGAGCCTTTTATGTCCCTAAGGATCAAATCAAGAGGCCAGCAGACTATCCCTTTGAAACAACTCTGGTGCCCTAGGTTCAAGATGAAGTTGCTGGTTCAGTTCTTCTCCCCCAGGCAAGAGAGCAGCAGGTAGTAGGTCAAGTATCATTTCTTTCCAAACAGCAGTTCAGCGGAGTGGTGGTCCTTATAGCAGCACAGCAGTTCTACTTCCTGGAAGAGTATACCCATATCCAAAAATGTACTGACTGGACACACCCTATTTAAGTGTAAGTGGGCTGGGCTAAGCTCCTCCTTCTCATCCTGTCAGTGATGGCCATTCTAGTCACACCTAAGTGCCCTAATCTGTTTGGCTGCCTAGGTTTAATACACAAAGCCCAACTAACATACACAGCCAAATATGTGACCCATGGACAGGTTGCAGGCACTAAATGGCTAAGGCAAGAAAACGCCAACTTTCTAATAATTACATTTTCAAAATGTTTATTTAAAATCCATCTTCACCATGAGTTAGGAGTTTTCATTACATTTACAGAAACACTAAGCATGAACTGTTTACCTGGTTCCATTTGGAAATTACACTTATATAATGTAATAAGGTAACTCTAATGTTATCTTATAGGAGAGGTAGGCTTTGCAGTAGTTAAAATTAATATAAGAATTTTTCACCACAAGAATATGTAAAACTTAAAAGTGCATGTCCAACTTGTTAAATAGAATGCCCTCTCACCCAATGGGCTGTCCAGGGTCTACCCCAAGGGATGACTAATATGTTTTAAAAAGGAAGGGTTTGTCCAGAAAAAAGGTTCATTTTGCAAGCTTGACATTGCAAATTAAAACTGCAGACATAGGCTTCAATGGAAATTCGGAGTCATGTTTAAAGGGCTACTTTAGTGTGCAGTACAATCAGGGAAGCAGGCCCACTAGTAGCATTTAATTTACAGGCCTTTGGTATGTGTAGTGCCACTTTACTAGGGATATATAAGTAAATAAAATATGCCAATGGGGTATAAGCCAAATGTTGCCATGTTTAAATGAAAGCCCCCATGCACTTTAGTGCTGGTTAGCAATAGTAAAGTGCAATGAGTCCTAGGGACAACAAAAATAAATTCCGCAAAAAATAAGAGGAGGAAGGCAAAAGTCTGGGGATGACCTGACAGAAAGGACCAAGTCCAACATGACCTCCTCCAGCCAAAAGGCAGTTTCGACTTATTAAAATTTTGATGAGCTTACCTGCTTAGGTGGTGGAACATGGACGAAGGACCTGATGTGCAGGGGCACTTGTCAGTTCCAAGATTCTTTGAACTCAATTGAATCCCTCTCTCTATATTCTCCCAGGCCACTGGACTCTCCCATGGAGAAGCCTTGTCCTCACTTGTAGAACCCACCTATAAAACTCCAAACCTTTCTATGTACACAGATGGATCCCAATAGGCAGACAGTACCAACATGGTCAAAAAGGTGATGTGGCCCATTCCTCTCCTTGGGTCATATGTCTATCCCCAACCCGAGGAAAGTTCTGCCCATAAGGATAGTAACTAACAAAGGCCACTGACAGCTGTCAGTGTCAAGAGCAAAGTCCCAGGCCATTTTGGGTTATATGGCCCTTGAGGTTTCTCAGACTGGGGGGCGGTAGTCCTGGATGGTTTGCACTCTATTTCCACTCCACCTCCCACCAGTTTATGGGTGGTATACTGACACTGGACAATCAGCTCAAAGTCTGTACCCTGAGGCGGAAAAAGGGGATAGGAAGGAGTTCTACCTCACCCTGCCCCTCCTTCTGGGTCCTGTATGCTTTGCCTTGGAATTGTACCCCCAGAAATCTGAACAGTCAGGACACCCTGGGTGGCCCCAACTTTCAGTGAAACACAGGTGTATGTATTCAAAAAGAGTTTTATAAAAGGATTTTTTTTTATATATAGAGGGTTGAAAGGATTACATTACAAAATGAAACCGGAAGATCTATTTACATACACATCAATGTTTTTCCGGGTAACAAATGTGAACACCTTTTCTTCAACAATTAAACAATAAAAAAAAGAAAAAGATGTAACTGTCTATGTTTCGGTCTAATTAAGGCTTTCGTCCACTATACCATTCAGCGGTGTAAATAGAACGTCCGGTTTTATTGTGTAATGTTATCCTTTGAACCCTCTATATATACAAAAAATCCTTTTATAAAACTCTTTTTGAATACATACACCCGTGATTCAAGTATATTGTATGTCTGTACAAGATTGACACATGTTAAAATAATTGTCAAATATGTTTATGTGATATATTCATTTAAAGACAGGCAAAGTAAGATAGCTGTCTTGATTAAAGATAACAAGTGACATAGAATTTGCGTTAAATAAATCCCTCGTAGGCGCCTTTACCTTGCAATATTTCTTGCCCAAGCCGCCAGGGGTAGATTGGTTGCCCATTGTTATTGATCTTCCCCCTTTAAGAAATCCTCTGTCAGGACGTATGGCCTCAACCCAGAGAAGCATAGGCACAAGTTCAAGAAGAATCAGAAACTGGCCCATCAGACCTGGGTGAATAGTGTGGATTCCTTTTGCAAGCCACTGGATGGTTGGTTGATGGGCAGTGAAGTAAAGCATTATCAGGGGTTGTCACATGTTCATCTTTAGTTTTATAGATCAGAGCCAGCACCAGATTGAATGTAAGCTCACTGGTCCCAGTGAGCTTTCTAAGGAGGAGAATAAATGACTCATCACCAGTGGCCACAAGAAGGAATCTAGGAGTGACACTAAAAAGGGTAGTTCAAGTCCCCCCAGACAAGTGAGGGAAAGGTAAAGGGAGACACAGACAGGTCCCAGAGTAAGGGGGGAGGTAAGGGTTCACATGCCCTTTCCTAGAAACAGGGAGGAGGTTCTGGTAGGCAGTGGCCTAGAGCAACCCATTTCCAACCCAGCTGCTTTGATTGTTCTCTGCTAGGACACAAGCAGGGGGTCTCTATCTATCCTATGAAACACCTCCCAGATGGGACCCATACAGGGGTGGCCAATGTGGCCTTAGGGTAAGTAATCCTCAGGGGCAGGTAATAGACAATGCCATGATGTCCCTTAGCTGGGGCATAGATGCAGATGGTGAGCCTTTGATCCTTTTGGTTGAGAGTCATCACCGTCACCAGGTGAAAGTGAATGGGGTCCCAGTCAATGCTCGGAGGGACAACAGGCCTAGCCAGACCAAGATAGTGAAACATCTAGTTCAACAGAGCAGTACACCACACATGTGTGTAGGGTAACCCAGACCAATGGGCTGGATTGTTTCTGAACTTTGGCCCTAATATCCATGGAGAGGGGTGGGGAGGTGTCAGAGGTGGGTCATATTAGTTCCCGGATGCCCATAGACTACATTCTGGGCAATGAGTTGTCAGGTATCAGGAGAACTGAAAGTGGGGGCCCATGTTTCAAGTATATTTTTGCCTGTACAAGATTGACACGTTAAAATAATTGTCAAATATGTTTGTGTGATATAATCATTCAAAGACAGGCAAATTAAGATAGCTGTCTAGACTAAAGATAACAAGTGACATAGAATGTGTGTTAAATAAATCCTTTCTTCATGGGGGTACACCTCAACCTATCCCACTTCGTTAGGGCCAGTGGGGCATCCCTCCCTTTACACAGACTAGCCCCTGAATCCTCCTCAGTAATCATGTGCATCTGTAGCATAATTTCATATGCGTTGAACCACTTGTAAATGACTTCTCCGACAACAAAGTCAGGCACCAGGCCTTTGTGAATATGGAGCCTCTTGTCTCCAGAAGGCGCTTTAGAAATATCACCATCATCACCGCTATACTTTGCCTTACGGGCTTTGATATCCAGCTCCTTCGAAGTCAGTGCATGAGGCAGCAAGAACGTCTTCTCCTCTAAGGCCCTCCCAGTCTTCTTCACCTCCACAGCCAGTTTTCTTTCCTTCATTCTTAACAAGACCATTTGCAGCATGAATTTCGATTCATCCCTTTTTTACACCAGCTCTTATGGGAAGACGATGCAGGAGGAGACACGGCTCCCTGCCTTGGCAGGGAACTCGACTTCAGGGGTCAAGTCATCCCCCTCAACTTCAGGTGGTGCCACAGGAAGGTCCTCTCCAGGCCCTTCCATCACATTATCCTCTCTTGTGGCATTAACTGATGGACTTCCACCAAGGACCTCAGCTCCATTTGGATCGCCATCTTCCTGCTATAAGTCACCTCTCTTTACGGAGCAGCTTGAGCTGGGCCACAATGTAGGACTTCATGTTAGGCAGCTCAAACTTCGTACTTGTAGATGTGGAGTCAGGCACCAGTCAGAGAGAGTATTTAGATAAAGCAAATAGTCCAATCAGGGAGAATTTAAAACCCAAATTGGTCTTATATATGTGATGGTGGTGTACGAAAAATTACTGTATGGCTTTTAGGCTCCTAAAGCCCAGAATTCACTCCCTGGATAAGACTGGTAGAGCCGTCCTCTTCTCACCCGATAAGGTGAGACAACACCATATGTTGCAAAACATAGCCCTGCGATGGAACATCCCGTACATCGCAGAGAATGGAGACCATGATGAGCCACTGGTGAAGATGTTGAAATGCCAATGAAGATGATAGTGTTCAAGAGGAAAATATTGACTCAAGATGTTATAGACAACTTCTTCACCTGACTTTAAGCATACATTTACATGTTATGACATGGAGGTTGAACCAATTTTTAATCTGATGAGGAGAACAGTCTGTGCTGGACATTTTCCAGAAAGGATAAGTAAAATCCAAGGCAAAGATATTTGTTGACACATTGACAACTTGGTTCTTTTACAATGTTTGTCTTTGATTATTCTCAGGAAAATGTGTCCTCAAAAGTACTAATTTGTAATGTGTCTAAGTTGTAATGTAATTTAATGAATGTGTTATTTTGATCTGTTTTAGGATCCTTTACTGTGTCATCTTCATTTGGACATTTCAACATTGTGACATTTGCAGTTATTTACTGCTGTTGCAGAGTACACAGGGAACATGGGTTGATCCTGTGAAAGATACACACAGACATTGGTTATACCTATATTGCTCTGAGGCAACGTTCACATACATTGAATTGACATTTTGAATGTGGCCTTGAACTCGTTTACTGTTGAATGTAGGCACAAAACCAATATGTAAAGCTTGAACTGCTCTAACATCATGTGGTAGTCGACACAGAGCATACTAATCTGTGTTCATGTTGGCAAAATGCTCATTTTATGTTAAGCGTATGAAGTTACTGATGTGTCTCATCTTTGTAGAAAGAACATCTTCCAGCACAGCACTTAATGTTGATTGTGGCATTCCCCCAGCTACTGCAACAGGGTATTGGAAAGCTCCTGGAGCCACCAAATTGAATATGCCAGAATATTTGACTCTTGGTGTTATTGTTATGCAATTCCTATTGTGAGGCAGAATATCTGACCCCTCATGATGACATAACTCAATAATGTGTTGACTATTGACACTGAATGTATTGATTATATCCTATTCTTCCATGGGGACAAGGTCTGGAACAGGAAATGTAAAAATGCACTGAGTTGGTATGGTTTGTTATGGTCAAGAAAAAAATGACTGACACATTTTTTTCAAATTCAATAAGATACTAGTTGATGATTTTTTGGGATCTGTATTTTGTTGTCATAGTTGCAAATTGAAAGAAACCTTACCAAATTACAATGCATTTATTGTTTAATAAACATTTGGGGCCCGATGTAGGTGGCCGTTTCAGGCCATTTACCGACCGGTAACGGTCGATTTCGGCCGTTACCGACCGGTAAATGGCCAATCGGTATGTAGGGGCCTAAATCCAAGGCCATATGTAGGTAAATCTACATTTACAGAATCGGTAAAATTACCGATTCGGTAAAATACCGAATCGGTAATTTTACCGATTCTGTAAATTCCATATGTAGGTGGGACTCTTCTGAGTCCCAAAGGCCTTAACGAATCGGTATTTTACCATGAAATCCAACTTCATGGTAAAATACCGATTCCGGTGTGCATGCACATGTGTGCATGCACACCTATGCCATGTGGCAGGCAGACCTGCCCCTAGGGCTTGTATGCCTGCCACATGGCACCCAATTCTGTTTAGGGGGTGCCAGGGGGTGTCAAAGTGACACCCCCTGCACCCTTGTGAAATTCAGTATTTACCGATTCGGTAAATACCGAATCGGTAAAGCCTATTGATTCCTATGGGCTTTGAAGCCCATAGGAATCAATAGGCTTTACGGATTCGGTATTTACCGAATCGGTAAATACCGACTTTTACCGATTCGGTAAAAGGGAAAATCTGGATTCCCTACATACCCACCCCTCACATTTACCGATTCTTAATTACCGAATCGGTAAAATTCGGTAATTTTCGGTAATTAAGAATCGGTAAATGTTACTTACCTACATCTGGCCCTTGATTTTTTACTTTCTAAAATGTGGGATAGAAGAAAAATAATGAATAGAGCAAAGAAATACAACACCAGTCTTTGACTTTATTTTTTCTTTTATGAAACAAAACCAAATAAACAAAAATAGGATGAAGACCATGGAGCAAACACAATCCAGGTGACTGTACCCATCATTGAGGAGGCACAATTGTTTTAAGGACAATGTCCATAATACAACTGACATCAGAAAGGTAAATGCGCCAGAAATAAGTCCACAGGCTGAATGGTAGTCACACACTGGAGGAAATGAGGTTCTGCGTCTCTTGATGGTTGTGGTCTTGCCATCCTCTCCTGGTGTTCCAGATGAATGTGTACTCCTGCGGGGGACTAGTGGATCCACAGTTACAGGGATTTAGGTGAGGGACGGTGTTGCCTTTGTGTGAGGGACTTCCTTTCTGTGATTGAAGCAAATGTATTTGGCCCAAGGTTTATTGGACCAGGTAAAGGGAAAGTTAGAGCATAGAAGGCCCTGCACATATGAGTGTAAATGTCTTGCAGTGCCCCAGTCCGAGATCCCATTTTGGAGTTGTGATGTTCCATCTGAACATTGAGCTACCTCTGGAACTGCTTCATGTCCGGGAGATCTGCAAGGACCTGGCCTATCATATCTTGGGACTGATGCATGGTCGATGGTGGCCTGTTTGACAGTGAACACAGTGGGCCTCACAATGCTGGCCCACAGATTCCCTCACATGACCTCTACTCCCATTACCTGTGCTCTTGATACAGTGTGCCCCCTCCCACTGGTTCCTGTCTGAACTGGAGGTGGTGGTGAAGTTGTCCCAATAGCAACCGGGACTGGGGGCAGAAGATCGGTGGTTTGGACACAGGAAGTGGAGGTATACATAAGCTCAGGTGTTGTAACAGCTGGGGTGGGAGGTGTAGGTGTGCGCTGAGTGAGGCTCACTGGAGCTGTGCTGCCTAGAAAGACCAGATGGATCAGGCTGCTCTTCTTCATCTAGAATTTCTGGAGTGGTGTCCGCCCTGAATACTTGATCTTGGGCTGGAGTGGAGGTTTCCTCAATGGCAGTTGTTTGACTATGTGTTCTGGCTGTTGGCCCAATTATGAATGTGAACAAATGAATACATTATAAAATTGTGGATTGTACATCCAATAACTGATAAGTGAAAAATGGAACAACCTAGAAGGGAAAGAGGTGAAAAGATTTCCTGTAGATGACAACAAAAATTAGTAAGTGTAGATGAAATGTGCCAACTATTCAACACAACACAGTTGAGAGGAGGGATATGAAACTACCCATTCAAGGCCTAGCTGGCTAAAAAACAAGCATTTACACAATGTGTATACATATAAATGTTTCAATTAAATGAGTGGAAAACGTGACCAATCATCATCACATTTTATCCACTTTAAGAAATCATTTTTTATATATATAAAAGGTAGTCATTAAATCACTAAACTTTTTGGTTATTAAACTCCTCTTAAAATTCTCTAAAATGATTCAATGTAAAATTCCCTATAACAATAAAATCATACAATAATCATAGAGGAATATGATTTACCTAGGGAATTTCCACCTGCAGGTTTTTTCTTATTTTTAATACCTGCCATAAATATGAGGCATAACACACAACTAGAGTATTTAATTGCTGTAAAAACAAAAAGAGTTGGTCTGCACAATCTAAAATGATGCGCTTTCAATATAGAATACAATTATTTTCCTGGGAATGTCATAATATTTTAAAAAAAATACAATGAGCAAATTTGTTATAGGTGACTCTCTATCACGCGGGCACAGGGCACATTCTGAAATGGAGTAACAATTAATCGGGAACCCGACCATCAAAGTCAACAGATTTGCCCTAAATCAGTTCAATGGAAACTTTTGAAGGTCGTCTTTTACCAGGGTCAGGTAAGATTTCAAGCCCTCATGGTGAGCCATCATACTATAAGAGAGAATGGATTGTTTTACTTTTTCCCCCACCCATTTCACCCCCATAGTCTTGTTCTGGACACAGTATTTCAGATTACCTTTGGCTTGTGATCCACAAGAATCTTGTGTATTATAAAGATCTGCTAAGCCAATGTCCTGAAATTGGGATTTTCTGTATCTCAGCCCAGAATCTCTATTGCATGGTCTTAGTTCATGTTGTCCCTAAGGATTATTTTGTGATGCCCCATTTCCTCTCGCGAATAAACTGAGTTCCAAAGCATGATCGGAACTACCTTGATCATGTCTGATATGTACGGGACTCCTAATTCAGAATGCACTATATAATTCTAGCAACTTGGGGGAAGAGCTAGGATATGTTTAAGAAGGAATCTTTGCCCCGTTGGATGATCCGTATATTGGCCATTTCCCAGACTCCCACGCCATGCAATGGCAGGCAACATCGGGACCCCCTTTGGAGGCATGGGTGGGGTTTGTACAGAAATGTGCGCACGCGGAGGAACTCCTACGGGAGGAGGAAACCAAGGGCCAACGCAAGCACCCCATATCCCTGGAGTGGGCCATGCTATCTCACCAGTTTAAACAAGCGCATGCACGCCCCACCCCTGACACCTCCCAACCCACCCCTGCGATCCCAACAACTCCTACGTCGCAATAGGGTTCATATACGTTGACTCCCGTTCTTGCCCCCTCCCCCCTTTCCACGCCTAACAGTGGTAACCTGAACACTCCAACATACGCCACCCACTTCACCCTGCCTGGAGGCACACTCCAACAGATGACCTCTGTACGTTCTATGCACCCCCTGGCATGTAGTGGATGCTATCCAGACATCATTCATGATCCTACATCCCAGAGACTGTCTCCGTCCCTGTTCCCCCCCCCTTCTTTCCCTTACCAGGACCTCAGTTTATCTCTCCCAGTTTATCCTTGGACTCACATCTGGACAATGACAGTTGGGCTAACATCCCCATCGTTTTGGACATGTGGAAGCAGTTTGCTTTGCCTTTCGTTTTTCATAGCATAATTGTCCCACTGTGAAACTACCAAGTGTATCATGATGTATTGTGAGTACTTTTGAAAATGTTAATAAAAATATTTTTTTTTAAAATGAGGCCACCACCACGGTCTTGCTTGCATATATAGTGAGGAGTTCCCTTATGGGCTCAAAACTCAGCTTCTTTACAACAGAGAGATCTCATTAATGGATTTCTCCATTTGCGCATACCTATTTGCTATTATGGGGGACCAAGAATTTTTACTATCAAAAACTATCCCTGAGTAGCAAAAGATATGTGATTCACTCAATTTGTGCTCTTTCACATAAAAAGCATGTTTTACCCTGGTTTTGGTCATGTACGGCATGGTATATGTCTCAGTGCCATTTACTTTCAGGTCCAAATCCGACATAAAAGTCATCAATTAGACCCTGCCCCCCCTCCCAGTTCGGGCAATAAATACAGCATCATATGCATACAGTAAAATTGGAAGGGAGAGCGAACCAATCATCGCTGTATCACTAGTAACCCTGGGCGGAGTTCATGGAGTTGCACTACACGGAGTGCAACAAAAACTGTCCCACTACGTGGAGCTCCACAAGTCGTGGAGTTCTGTAGAAAAATACTGTTCGCTGTGATTGCACAGTGCGGAAGCCTTGTCTGCACTGTGCAATCATCGCGAATGGCACCTTGCACAGCGCAAGCTGTCCCTTCTTTCTCTTTTCTGCCGCTCAATAGATTTTTACTCGAGCTGCAGCTTTCTCAACACGAACAAGCAGTTTCTCATCATGAGTGGTCGCGAGTATACGCGACCACTCGCAATGAGAATCCTAACCACTCCTCGTTGAGACATCTCGCCAGGATATTTATTTTCCACGCTGGCACTCGCCAACTTGATGTTGATGATCAGAAATGCGGAAAAATCTCACTGGGAGGTTGATTTTCCTCACTCGCGCTCGCCAACTTGACGTTGGTGAATGCGAGCGAGGAAAAAAACTCTGCTGCGCAAAGCAGAGTTTTTCGTTACTCCGCAAGCTCCGAGTAACGTGGAGTGTGGGAAACTCCTCTAGCATAGTGGAGTTCACCGCCCAGGCTTAATCACTAGCAGACATGCTTATTACTGATCCTACCCAGTTCGTGTATAGAGAAAAATGGAAGGGGCCCAGGATACACCCCTGTCTAACCCCTCTTCTGGTGTTAAAACTGTTCAAACATTTGCCATCCCTTTCAAAGCGCACACGGGCATTAGCGTGCAAATACAATTACCTAACATAGGAAATAATTTCTGCTCACCCCCTAAATCCATGATAATTTTTGAGTGTGAGACGCAGTCAAAAAAGCTGCTGATAGATCCATGAAGGATAGTTATAGCGATCCCTTCTTTGCCACAAGCCACCGTACATTTCCCAATGATGATACTTAGATTCAAACATTAGTTGGCCCTTTCTTTAACCCAAAATGAGCGTCAATTAATGTATGGCTAGTGGATGCTCAGTCTTCAAACTATTGAGTAATATATGCCTCATAACTGTTTCAGTGGCATTCAGCAGTATTAGGGGCTGGTTATTTTGTGGTAGGGATTTATTGCCTATTTTTATAGATCAGGATTATAATCAAGAATTTCCATGATGTGGGGGGGGCTTGTCGCTAAACTGGCATTACAGACATCTGTGAGAAGCAGGGCCCACGGGTCTTGCTGCTCCTAATACATGTCCAGAGCATCCTGTCTGGGCCTGGGGCCTTCCCTTTACTGCTTTCATCCAGGTCCCTTTTGACCTCATGCAAACTAACAGGCTGGAGAGTGGGCTGTAAAATGTTTATCCTTTGGGTGTCTTGGATTCCTGCACTTTTTGTGTCACTTGTTCCATTCTAATGGCAGGTTTGTTATCATATATGACAGAAAAATGACATACAAAGCCTCCTCTGCAATTTGTATGTCAGTTGAGGGTTTAGGGAGACCCCTGAAATAGTTATTATTAATCACCTTCCAAAAGAATAACCGATCCTGAAGAGCACTGGCCTGTAACAAATCCTCCAGTGCTGCTTCTATAATGCATTTCTTTCTCCAGGCAATTTTCTGTTTAAAGTGCACATGCGCAAGCCTAATTGATAACAGAGCCCTTGTTTGCTGCTGTACAGCTATGTGCTACTGATTTCTAGCTATCGTACACTCTGAGTCAAACCAGCCCCTCATTCAAGCTTGTGACGACTTTAGCCTATGACTCAATGCCTGTTTAATACGTAGAGTAATGGCTGAAAAGAACGAAATTATCTGTAGAAGGTCAGCCTCCAAATTCAAATTTATTTATTATGTTTTGGCTCTCAAAGAGGGCCACATAAACATATACAATACACAGCAACAAATACACAGAAAATACAAGAGTTTAAAAACAGAATTCAATCCGCAATAGCTATACATCAGAAAATCGATCTAACAAGGCCGGACAGACAAAATATCTCCAGGGATATTAATAAATAGCTAAAAATCCTTTAAAAAAGTTAAAAATATAAGAACAGAACATTTCGTTCGGAGGACAATAAAGTGCATGAAGGGAATTCTTTAAAGTGACAATGCTAAGGCGGATACAAATTACTTTTAGCCATCGATTGCGCAAATTACGTAACATAGGACAAATCAATAATACATGCATACAGTCCTGGGTGTTCAGTTTACATAAATTGCACAAAGCAGAAGTGCCATGCCATTTGGATAACAGTAGATTAAGTGGAATTAAATCATAGCGTAACAAAAACCAAAACCTACGTATCCCATGCGGTAGATTCCATAGGGCATAGGGTTGTGGCTGTTTCAACCTATAGGAGGAGATGAGAGGTTCCACATTCCTTTTATCACCAACTCATTTTTTATCGGAGAGGAAACAAAACTCCCACGAAGCCTCCTTGAGGACATGTTTAAACTGCGTGGGGGAGTAGGAGAATAGAACACTTTCATCAAGTTTCAGTATCTTTACAGCCCTTCTAAAGTTGCTTACGAGTTTAGAGAACTCTTTAAAATTGCCCAAGAGTTCATTTTTGAGGAGAACTCGCAGGGTACCCTCTCCCGCTCTAGCCAAACTGGCCACCCATCTTATTAGGGCGCATAGACCCTGAACCCAGGTACTCCTGAGTCCAAAGTCAAGCCTACAGGCGGCTAGTGGGCAAGCATTGTTTAGAGTCGAGAGGGATCTTAAGAGTTTCCCCTCAATCTTATGTCAGAAGTCCCAGTTTTTCACTTCTATTAATTCAATACCATACAAGATAGTTGCGGGGATTTTTGCTCTAAAAACTTCTAGAAGACTGGAGAAATGTCTTTTCCCCGTTGCCTGGTATAAGGACTTTAACCCATTGCCATGGGCAAGAGCTTTGCGGGAGCAGTGCTCTATATGGAGTTTCTCACTCATATTGGACGAAAATATTTTTCCCAAAAAAGTATAGGAAGTTACGACCTCCAATCTATGCCCTCCAATAGCCCAACCGTAATTTGTCGAGCGGCACTTCTTCTTACCCGCTATACACATCACTTTACTTTTGGTAATATTAATCTTCATGTAATGCTCACCAGCGAAGGCCTGTAGAGCCTGTAGCCGATTTGCAAGACCAATTGGAGTCAAGTCAAGAATCAGAACATCATCGGCATACATCAGGCAGGATATTGGAGTCCCTCCTATCATCGGGGCAATCCCCTCACTGGCAG
The DNA here is from genome assembly GCF_964263255.1 of Lissotriton vulgaris. Classification (NCBI taxonomy): domain Eukaryota; kingdom Metazoa; phylum Chordata; class Amphibia; order Caudata; family Salamandridae; genus Lissotriton; species Lissotriton vulgaris. The sequence continues at coordinate 1,377,977,128 of NC_141687.1, read as the reverse complement.
ACACGGCAGCAGGGAGGTCAGCCGTATATAAGGAGAACAAAAGGGGTGCCAATAAGCAGCCTTGTTTAAGGCCATTCCGAGATGGTATTTTGGCCGAGAGCCCCCTTTCGCCCCCCATTAAGACCCTGCACCAGGTCTCAGTGTGCAGAGCCCGCACCAGTTCCAACAGGGGGGTAGGGACCCCAAGCGTCGCCAGTTTTCTCCACAGCGTTCCACGATCTACTTTATCGAACGCTGTGGAGAAATCAATGAAGGCGGCATATACCACTCCTCCTCTCACCTGGACATATTTATCAGTGATCACCTGAAGGGCAGTCAGGTTATCTAGTGTGCCATGCTCCCTTCGGAAACCGGTCTGTTCAAACGGCAAAATATTGCCGTCCTCGACCCAATCAGAAAGAGATCTAAGGAGACATTTCGCAAAGACCTTTCCGATGGAGTCGAGGAGTGCAATCAGGCGGTAATTACTAGGGCTATTCCTTGTACCCTTTTTAAAGATAGGGACCAAAATACTTCCTCTCCAGGAAGCAGGAACAAATTTGGAGAGATGGCATGCCTTAAACAAGGGGTACAAAATTTTGCTCCAACTTAAGGGATCTTGTTTGAGGACCGTCATAGGAAGCTCATCCGGTCCCATGGCCCCAGAGGGCCGCATATTTTTTATAGCCGTCTCGATTTCTTTCTCTGAGGGATGGAAAACCAGGTCTTCAGGGGCAGCATATATAGAATTATCAATACCTGTGGTCCCGTTCCCTGCATAGAGCTCTCGGATATGTAAGGACCATACCTCTTCTGGTATAGGGATGGGGGTGGGGGTATGGCGCGTACCACATCCCTTCCCAATTATTGCCCAAAAGTCTTTAATATTACCATGTACAGCAGATTCCCTTAGTTTAATCCAAACTTCATCCTCCCTTTCCTTTTTGATTTTTTGCTTGAGTCTGCTTCTCTTTCTTTTTAACCTGGCAATTTCTTTCCCACGTTCCAGAACCCTTTCTAAATACTGTTCGCGAACTAGTTTATTTAGTTCCCGATTCAGTGTACGCAGTGTATTAGGGACTACCTCTCCTTTCCTAGGGGGAGCAGTTTTTTTTGCGTACAATAAAATCTTTCGCATGAATTCTTCAAAATAAACAAGTTCGCTACCATTCCACTCGTTTATTACCATTAGGGTGTCGGCCAATAGGTCCTGCACCCCATTAATGGCGGCAAAGTTCCAGAAGCACCTTCCAGAAGAGGCATGGAAGGTAGCCTCGTTGCCATTAAGCGACCAAGACGCCGCATTCAAAGAATTTAGGGACATTGTTAAAAACAATATACTATGATCGCTGAGTGACGTAGGTATAATCTTTAGGTCCAGAATATGGGGAAACAGGCCATAGTCTGCAATAGCATAGTCCAAAATTGACGACCCAAAGGGGGATTTATGAGTATAGTTAGCGGGGACGTCAGATGGAAATCTTCCATTTAGAATAATACCATCCCCAATCGCTAGTTCTTTTAACAAAATCTTCCCTCTTTTATTTGTCACCAAGTTCTCAGGGAAAAGCGTCTGGGGAATAAAATGAACCTCTTCCTTAACTTTATTCCTGAAGAGTTTCAGACTAGCATTTGAGATTTTGCAATTTAGATCCCCTACAAGCAAAATTACAGGGGAAGATGGGGAATTTTTTATCTGTTCAATATATCGGAGAACCTGCTGCAAGCTATCATTAAAACACTCCTCAGGGGGTATATACACGTTAAAAATTACCATAGGATATTTTTCACCATTATGGAACAGATTTTCTAGAGTTATTGTGTGGAAAAGTCTACTAGGATCAATATAATGGGAGAATCTCCATTGCAATTTATTTGACAATAAGCAGGCAATCCCCCCCCTGGCATGCCCTTTCTTAGAGGGCGCAGCTGGTACTTCCAGGACATAATAATCTTTTGATGGAGTTAGCCTATCAATGCACCATGTTTCCTGGATGCACAATACATCCGCACCCAGAGAAGATAAAAAAGCAAGTTTCTCTGGGCAGCTGTGGAATCCAGCCGAGTTCCAGGAAATTATTTTTAACGCAGTGTTAAAGATGGTGAAACAATTTGGGGTTATCCTTTGTTTTTGTTGATAATGCACTATGGAGCCAATTCCACCGATTAGTATCATCTATGAGTGAAGAGTTCTCAGTTAGTGGAAGAGGCTTCACGTGCGAAACTGAGCGTTTTCCCCTAGAAACCCAAATTTTTAGGTCTCTAAGGGGAGAGGTTACCCCGTTTTGCTCACCACCCCCAAACCCCTGGTTACATAAAAGATTTGGCTTGCCTGGGTTGGAGATAGGGAGAATGTCAATGCCTAATCGCTGAAAATTTTCGGCTTGTTCTAGTATCAAGTTTGTTATAATAGGCGAATAAAATTTCACCCGTATACTCAATACCCTACTTCCACCCAACAGAGACACCAGTTCTATGTCTCTAGATTGAATATGGTCTTTCAACCTCACTAAAACGTTTGAGAAGCCAAGCTCTATTTAACAAAAGGTCAGTATCAAATAAAGGTACAAAATCTAGTACACGTACGTCCACCGGGGCCTTAGTGATATTTGCAGATCGGGCCGGAGGACAGTAATTTTCCGACTCTAGTGTTACAGCAAAGGGGGGGGCCAAGGGGTTAAGAGCCCCAGATGGATAAGAAATTGTCACTCCTAATGCGCTCCGTGAAGGAGAGCATGGGGAGAGCCCCCTACTTGCGGTGTAGCTTCCTGAGAAAACAGACCACGTTGTTCATTTTCCCCCTCTACAGAGGTTAAGGTAGTTAAGTTCAAATCAATGTCCACCTTTAAGGAAGTAGAAGAGGGCTCCACATTGATTTCATCATTCTCCCTTGCCGCTGAAATATTTTGGAAGATAATCCTCCGCTGCTTTTTCTTTCTGTATTTTCGAATTGGTTTCCTCTTGTTACCTTTATAAATTTTTTGTTTACCATTTTTTCCCCTTTCTTCTTTTACCTCCGGTTTATCGTCCAGGGATTCTTTTCCGCACTCAGGCACGAAAATAGGAAATAACTCCTGGACCGCTTTAGGGCCAGGCAAAGGTTTATCCTCCTCCTCTATCTCCAGAACTGTGTTTTTGATACAGTTGGGAGCTGCAGGTCAGCCTCCAAATCTAGGCATATCTTCATCTCAGGCATAGTATGCTGCAAAATAGATGGTCGAACAGCTGTTTGGTCTACTTTCTCCCATTTGATAGAGTACCCATTAGTCGTTGGCAGGATTGGATTAAAACCCAGCTTTAGTGGGATGTTATTTTTCTTGGCTAGGGTCACCCTGACCTTTAATAATGCATAACCACTATACCTCGAAAGGATGGTTTCAAAGCCTTTGATAACTGGGTCTAAGTCTTCATAGGCCATGATATAATCAATGGTTGACTCATAGTTATTTCTAAGGAATGTAGCTGCTAGACTTTTGCTCTTATTCAGCTTACTATTTTGGATCCTAAGGCTTAATTTCACCATTTAACTATTCAGAGTTGTTCCATAAGTATCATGTTTAATATGAGCAAGGGCCTCACATTGTGCATCTATAACTCCACAAATTGGTTTATCTAAAAATGAACAATAATGTATATTAAAATCTCCGTTCCAAATAATGCTCACAGGTTTATATGGCCGGGATGCCTGTCACCCCCTCCCAACACAATCCCCAAGAATGGGAAGTCGGACGCAGTTGCTGAACTTTTGGAAGGCGGGTCACCCTCCCGGCCGTATTTATTAAAATATGAAACAAAATTAAAACATTAAATAAAAGTTTCATATCAAGTACAATTTTCATTTATTACATTTCGATGAAGACATGTTCATTGGCTAACCTTAACAAATCTCTAATACAAAGGTTTCCTAGCCGAGTCTAACATCCTCCAAATGCATACATTCTAAATTAAAATTGTACATCCTAGCATTAAGGGCCAACGGCAAGGTCGCAACCGGTGTCAGATCCCTACTACCAAAAACTCTCGCCCTCACGGTGTGAGTGGCGGCCGCGCAGAAGACTGTACCCTCTGTGCCAACTCCAATTTCCCTTGTCTTGTTGGGGGCCCCCATTTCCACTCGACGCCATCTTAAAGGTCGTCCGAGCACCCGTGTGAGGTATCTGTAGGAAGGCAGCGTGGACTCCCCCCCCCCCCACCCCACACTCTCTATCACATCCACCGTCGCGGATATCCGGGCCCCGGGAAATTCGTAGGAGGGGCATATAGCCGCCTCCTCCCCTGGAAGGGGCCTATGGCCGTCTCCCCCTAGGCGACCCATTCTTAGTGGGTGCCGCCTCCCAGTGGGAGGGGCCAATGGCCGCCTCCCCCCGGGCGCTCCCATCCATAGTGGGTGGCTCCCCCCTCTAGGGACCTTGAAATTACTGCTCACCGATCATGACCTTACCGTCCGACCAAAAATAAATACGACATTTGTTTACCTACTAAGGGAGAAAAAATTATCATCGTGTCTACTCGCATCATTTGTTTATTCCTAAAAGAAAACAGTACCTTCAGACAGAAGTCACATCCTTGAGCTAAACCTTCATTCTACTAAACGGAGGGAAGATGATGTTATCAGAAAAAGACTTTATTGCGAAACTAACATTGCCATTAGGGGCTGGTGGGTGGGTCAAAATTGCCCCTTGTTCCGTCGAGGGCTCACGTGCAACGAGTGGGTGCAGCTTCCAAGCACAGGAACAAGAGGACGCTTCTTCGGGTTCCCGCTCTCTTTATTCCTCTTCAGGAGGGCGTGAACCCTCCGCTGGTACGCCTACTGGGCGTGGCCATCGGTGTAGGTGTCTAGGACAAATGTAAATGTAAATGTAAATGTACATGTATTTATATAGCGCAAACCACCCACATCGCAGGCATCTAAGCGCTGGCTTAGGGAACCCGTCCTGGTATTCCCCTGTGAGATAACCCCGGCAGGGTATCCACAAGGTGAAAGCCACGTATCCTGCCGCGAGGGGCCGTTGTGGAGATTTTCCCCCTCTTGGGCGGGAAAAGGCGCGCCCCGGCTACTCCGCATCGGGCATACCAGCCGGGACACGCCCCCCACCCAAAATGGTTTCCCAAGAGGATCGGGGCCCCCAACCATACGTTCGGGGGGACCGAGTGGTCACCCCTTTCCATATGGCCGGGATGCCTGACACCCCCTCCCAACACAATCCCCAAGAATGGGAAGTCGGACGCAGTTGCTGAACTTTTGGAAGGCGGGAGGGAGTCACCCTCCCGGCCGTATTTATTAAAATATGAAACAAAATTAAAACATTAAATAAAAGTTTCATATCAAGTACAATTTTCATTTATTACATTTCGATGAAGACATGTTCATTGGCTAACCTTAACAAATCTCTAATACAAAGGTTTCCTAGCCGAGTCTAACATCCTCCAAATGCATACATTCTAAATTAAAATTGTACATCCTAGCATTAAGGGCCAACGGCAAGGTCGCAACCGGTGTCAGATCCCTACTACCAAAAACTCTCGCCCTCACGGTGTGAGTGGCGGCCGCGCAGAGGACTGTACCCTCTGTGCCAACTCCAATTTCCCTTGTCTTGTTGGGGGCCCCCATTTCCGCTCGACGCCATCTTAAAGGTCGTCCGAGCACCCGTGTGAGGTATCTGTAGGAAGGCAGCGTGGACTCCCCCCCCACCCCACACTCTCTATCACATCCACCGTCGCGGATATCCGGGCCCCGGGAAATTCGTAGGAGGGGCATATAGCCGCCTCCTCCCCTGGAAGGGGCCTATGGCCGTCTCCCCCTAGGCGACCCATTCTTAGTGGGTGCCGCCTCCCAGTGGGAGGGGCCAATGGCCGCCTCCCCCCGGGCGCTCCCATCCATAGTGGGTGGCTCCCCCCTCTAGGGACCTTGAAATTACTGCTCACCGATCATGACCTTACCGTCCGACCAAAAATAAATACGACATTTGTTTACCTACTAAGGGAGAAAAAATTATCATCGTGTCTACTCGCATCATTTGTTTATTCCTAAAAGAAAACAGTACCTTCAGACAGAAGTCACATCCTTGAGCTAAACCTTCATTCTACTAAACGGAGGGAAGATGATGTTATCAGAAAAAGACTTTATTGCGAAACTAACATTGCCATTAGGGGCTGGTGGGTGGGTCAAAATTGCCCCTTGTTCCGTCGAGGGCTCACGTGCAACGAGTGGGTGCAGCTTCCAAGCACAGGAACAAGAGGACGCTTCTTCGGGTTCCCGCTCTCTTTATTCCTCTTCAGGAGGGCGTGAACCCTCCGCTGGTACGCCTACTGGGCGTGGCCATCGGTGTAGGTGTCTAGGACAAATGTAAATGTAAATGTAAATGTACATGTATTTATATAGCGCAAACCACCCACATCGCAGGCATCTAAGCGCTGGCTTAGGGAACCCGTCCTGGTATTCCCCTGTGAGATAACCCCGGCAGGGTATCCACAAGGTGAAAGCCACGTATCCTGCCGCGAGGGGCCGTTGTGGAGATTTTCCCCCTCTTGGGCGGGAAAAGGCGCGCCCCGGCTACTCCGCATCGGGCATACCAGCCGGGACACGCCCCCCACCCAAAATGGTTTCCCAAGAGGATCGGGGCCCCCAACCATACGTTCGGGGGGACCGAGTGGTCACCCCTTTCCATATGGCCGGGATGCCTGTCACCCCCTCCCAACACAATCCCCAAGAATGGGAAGTCGGACGCAGTTGCTGAACTTTTGGAAGGCGGGAGGGAGTCACCCTCCCGGCCGTATTTATTAAAATATGAAACAAAATTAAAACATTAAATAAAAGTTTCATATCAAGTACAATTTTCATTTATTACATTTCGATGAAGACATGTTCATTGGCTAACCTTAACAAATCTCTAATACAAAGGTTTCCTAGCCGAGTCTAACATCCTCCAAATGCATACATTCTAAATTAAAATTGTACATCCTAGCATTAAGGGCCAACGGCAAGGTCGCAACCGGTGTCAGATCCCTACTACCAAAAACTCTCGCCCTCACGGTGTGAGTGGCGGCCGCGCAGAGGACTGTACCCTCTGTGCCAACTCCAATTTCCCTTGTCTTGTTGGGGGCCCCCATTTCCGCTCGACGCCATCTTAAAGGTCGTCCGAGCACCCGTGTGAGGTATCTGTAGGAAGGCAGCGTGGACTCCCCCCCCACCCCACACTCTCTATCACATCCGCCGTCGCGGATATCCGGGCCCCGGGAAATTCGTAGGAGGGGCATATAGCCGCCTCCTCCCCTGGAAGTGGCCTATGGCCGTCTCCCCCTAGGCGACCCATTCTTAGTGGGTGCCGCCTCCCAGTGGGAGGGGCCAATGGCCGTCTCCCCCGGGCGCTCCCATCCATAGTGGGTGGCGCCCCCCTCTAGGGACCTTGAAATTACTGCTCACCGATCAAGACCTTACCGCCACAGGTAAGAAGAAGCATGACCTTTAGGAGGAGTTTGTGGGGGGGCCGGATAGCCGGTCAACTATCCGGCCACCCCACAAACTCCTCCTAAAGGTCATGCTTCTTCAAACCCTTTAGCCATGCTATGAAGTCTCCTATGAGTAAGACATTCCCCTCCCGGGACAGGTGAACCCCATCATTGAGATACATGTGATCACCCCGAATACACCCATGCGGAATGCTATGCAACTGCGCAGAGCGAGACAATCTACCAATTTTGTTGTTAACCTTCTTCACGGAATGGTTCAGTGCTGATACTGAAAGGCCCCCCCGCCAAACCCTTCTGGGAATAATGTGGGACCAGGCAATTGTGCACCCCGGGATTCTTTTTGCTAACCAGCTAACGGCTGACAAAACTCGCTCGAGTAATACTCGCCTACCGAGTGTCACCAAGTCATTGCCCCCCAGGTGTACGATGATTACAGATGGCGGTGACCTCTGCCGCCCTAAGAGACCCTCAATAAAAGATTCGAACTGGTCAATACAGAGCCCGCCCCTGCCGTGGAAGGCCACTCTGTACCCGTATTCCCCAGCTGCGTGAGTCATGTCACCTGCCTTGAATACGTCCCCGGCCCGCCTCACGTATGAGTGGCCCACGACCCACACCACTCTCTCCTCAGCAGGTGATCTCTGACCGCTGGTCCCCTGGTGAAGGGTCAACTGCCAATTCCGCCCCGCATGACATGCTCGCGAAACTGTAAATCAAACAGAAGACAAGAAGCGTGAGTGCATGTAACTTGACTTCACAACATGTGCAATCGCACATACCTTTTAAAACAATTCGAGGACCATCGTCCTAACTGTTTCACCTCTTCCGCACTCTGACCCCTGGCTGTAGCCTCAGTAGCAGCCCCTATCCTAAAGGAGTGGGTCCCAAAATCGCACGGGTCCATGCACGCCGCCGTGATTGTCAGTGCTAGCACCCTCTGGAACTGAAACCTCGTCAGTGGGGTGGCATCCATGTGCCTCAGCAAACTCCCCCCCATGTATCCGCCCTCAGTGCCAAGTATTCCTCAATGCACCTTATCGGGCATGTGGGGGACCCTCGCATGCGTTGGACAACAACACTGTTTCCCATAGCTCCCTGGTCAGTCTTGGACCTAGCTATCGTGACTACCATCGAATCACCCCTAATTAGGATGCGATCCCTGCACAAGCCTCCCTCCACATCTTTCTTATTCTTTGCGACCAGTTCGCTCACCCGCATAGCCCCATGGAATGCTAATGCGAAAGCTGCCCGGAACAGAACTGCTTCGAATTGGGAGGAGCATGTCGTGGGTAGTTTCGCCATAAGTAGGGACAACCTTTCTAAGCCAATCGGGCGCCTCTCGTCTTGCTTACGACCCTCGAGGCGCTGCCAGCCACGAAGAGCTTTTCTTGCCAAAAAGGAAGCTGTTGGGTCTTTGATGCCATGCACCTGCGCCATGAATGAAATGGCCGCCCTGTGTCTATTGGCCGTTGCCGCTGATCGGCCTTCCCTGTGCAATGCTACTAGGAACCCTAAGAAGGAATCCTCCTGACCCCATTTCTGATTCCCTGTCTGACCCCAAAATGCACAATAGGAACGAAACGCTCCTTCGTATGCCTTCCTCGTCCTGGGGGCTAAGCTTGCTGCCACGAGGTCTTGTAATCCGGGGCACCGAGTAGCCAGAGTGCTTCGGGGAATGGTGCCGCCGCTAGGTCCGCTGTAGGTAGATAACCCCTGAACGCCTGCATATGTGAACGAGAGAGTGCATCAGCCGCATGATTCAGTACACCCGGCATATGTTTTGCCCTGAACTGTACATTCAGTCTCATGCAAAGCACCACAACTTCCTTCAACAATCTCAAGATCCATTTGCAGCGTGCTGCTTGATTGTTAATACATTCAACAACAGTCATATTATCAGACCAAAATACCACGGAGCGGTCTCTGAACTCGTCCGGCCATGCCATCAGAGCAACAAAAATAGGGAATAGCTCGAAGAACCCTATGTTACCTGTGAGACCGCTGGTGTGCCACCACGTCGGCCATGTTTGCGCCGACCATCGATTACCAAAGATGGCGTCAAATCCCACGCTAACCGCCGAGTCGGTCCACAAACCCAGCTCCTCTGAAGACGCTGGCGGCTTGTTCCACACTACTCGACCGTTGAAGTCCGCCAGAAATGCCAACCAAATGCGCATATCCTGGCGAACCCCTGCAGACAGTCTCGTGCGGTGGTGTCCTTTCTTGAGACCAACCATAGCTTGTGCAATAGAGCGTGAAAAAGGGCGGGCCATTGGTATTACTCTCAAGGCAAAGTTAAGCTGACCCACTGCTTGCTGTAACTGGTGCAGTGTCACTTTCTCCTTACTAAGGCACAGTTCCAGGGAAGCCCTAAATTTCGCTACCTTTCCTACTGGCAAACGGAAACATCCCTCCACAGAATCGAGCTCAATTCCCAGAAACTCCAGTGAAGTAGATGGTCCGACCGTCTTATCTGGTGACAATGGCACTCCAAATTCCCCCATGAGGCTGCAAAAATCCTGTAGCGCCTGCGCACATTTCGTGTCGCCGGCTGATCCCAAGAACAGAAAGTCATCTAGGTAATGCATAACATGGCTATGCCCTGTGGCCTCGGTGAATGCCCACTCTAAAAAACAGCTTTCAAAATAAGCACAAGAGATGGAGCAACCCATCGGCATGCATCTATCCATGTAGTAACGTCCTTGGAACACATAACCTAGCAGACGCTGATCCTGTGGGTGTACCGGGAGCAACCGGAACGCCGACTCGATATCTGATTTCGCCATCAGCGCTCCGGGGCCCAGGCGATTCAACATGGTGACGGCATCATCGAAGGATGCGTACCGCACAGAACAGACTCCTGGTTCAATCGCATCGTTCACTGAGAAACCCCTTGGAGCTGACAGATTATGGATCAGCCTAAATTCCCCCGGGTCTTTTTTGGGGACCACTCCTAAGGGGGAACAGACGAAATTCGCCACTGGCGGGTGCTGATATGGGCCAGCGACCCGGCCTAGGGTGACCTCTTTAGCAATCTTTCTCTCCACCACACCTGGATTATGTTGTGCCGAAAGCTGGTTTTTACAAAACGGTTCCCCACGAAAATCCCCCGCCGGGATGTGGAAGCCATATAGGAATCCCTTCCTCAACACCCCAGCGGAGACATAATCAGGGTATTTGTTTAGCCAAGGAGTCATAGCCATGATATCAACGGGGGTAGGCAATTGTACACAATGATCCCCATCAGTCTTGTTTGGACCCTCCTCTACCTCCCGACCTGCTATTTTTTGACCTGCATGAACTCTCCGGGTGCGAGGAATTCCCACAACCCGCACACGCATGTTTGAACTTAGATGCCCCTTGCGGTCTGGTACAGTTGCCTCTATTGAAGCCCCAACAGACCCCCCGCTTTCCCCCATTCCCGCCGGTTCTCGGCTGGTGATCGCCACCGGCGCCCGCTCGAAAGGGCACCGCAGGCTGTTGGCGGGAAACCCCTGACCCATTCCCACCCGGCGAGGACGTCCTCGCCGCACCAGGCAGGAGCTGCTTTTGCCAAGAAATCGAGTCGAGGCAATCCCATGTCAGAGATGAATCATACTCTTTCGCTTTACGGAATTTCATGTCATAACCCATCCATTCATTCCCCTCACATGTTTCATAAAAATCCATTATACGTGCCTGATAACAAGACAGTTCGGGCAATACCTCGGGCTTACGCTCGCCAATAATCGCAGTAAACATTGCAAAGGCCTTGGCCCAATTTGTTATTGTCTCATCCACCCTGAATACCGCCATTTTGGCTCGCCAGACACTCGGGTGCCATAAATCTTTCTGCGTCTTAGCATACTCCATCTCGCGATGGTCAGTCAACAATGAAAACATATTAACATACTTGTCTGCCCATATCAATTCTTTCGTGGCCAACGGGATATGTTGAACCACTCTCTCCCGTCTAGAGGGCAATGAGCCCTCCCCTGCCACTGGCAAAGCGAGCTTACCCAGTTCGGTCGCTGTTCCCGCCGTTTTCTCGATGCCAGCTGCCAGTCCTTCCGGGGTCACCTGTGGGGGGACAAGAGGGAGATTCGCCTTTGCGGCATCTCGCGACTGCCGCAACTGCTTTATTAGTAACTTGGCCTCTTCGGCCGCGTCTCCGGGCGCCGTAGCACCCCCTGACTTTTTGTTGAGCCATGCGGCCAACTGGGTGGCCAATTCGGGAGGCATGTCCTCGTCACTGGCAGGCGTAATCACAACCGGAATCGGTTGACCCGCGTCTGGGGTTGGCACCGGGGTATCAGCTGGTATGTCCGGGCTGACCGGGGGCACCTCAGGGACCGGAACCTCCCCTGTCGCCCTCCTCTTGACCCGTCTCCCTCTACCCTTGGGGACAATTCCCGGCAATGCCGGGCCTATTACCTTCTTCGGGTTACCAGGCTTGTTCATTGCAGCCAGTTGCTTCTTAATGCCCGCCATATCACGACCAAGCGCTTGAACTTGACCGATGCTTCGTTCCACTCTCGTCATTCTGTTCACCAACATGCGAAGCACCTGGTCAGTCTCGGGACCCTTTCCTGCCTTCTTGCCAGACATGGTTTCGATTATCCACTCCAAGTCGATCAAGCCGGTCCGGGACTCTCCTCGCGAAGTCACTGAAAGAATTACAAGTTCTCAAAATTGCTCCTTGTTCCGTCGAGGGCTCACGTGCAACGAGTGGGTGCAGCTTCCAAGCACAGGAACAAGAGGACGCTTCTTCGGGTTCCCGCTCTCTTTATTCCTCTTCAGGAGGGCGTGAACGCTCCGCGGGTACGCCTACTGGGCGTGGCCATCGGTGTAGGTGTCTAGGACAACCCCTCTTGGGCGGGAAAAGGCGCGCCCCGGCTACGCCGCTTCGGGCATACCAGCCGGGACACGCCCCCCGCCCAAAATGGTTTCCCGGGAGGATCGGGGCCCCCAACCATACGTTCGGGGGGACCGAGTGGTCGCCCCTTTCCATAATGTGAGGTTGTTGCTGTCTGGATGGCTAGCTTCTGGTCCATCACTGCTTGGGTTCTGGAGCTGTCAAAGCAATTATTATAAAAATTAATTAGGAGAATATCCTATGGCTCACCAACCTCACATACCAATAGATGAACGTTCAGAGATTCATTTATGCATTTTAAGAATTTTCAGGATATGGTGTTCAGAATATTGGTCACTAGACACCCCTTTGCTCTCCCCATAACTGAGAGTTTAGCCAGGGTAAAGAAACACATACATCCATTGATAGGGTGAGCTATCATCTCCCATGATTCCACTAAGCGAAGGATATGGGCACCAGACATCAATCTGTGCCAATCGGGTACATCAATCCTGTTTTTGAGCCCTTCCACATTCAATGATATGAGCCCCACTCCTGGGTGTGTAGATGCATGTGGGCCTTCGCTAAAACCTGCGATTTACTTCAACTCATGGTGGGCAACGAACATAAGTGTTCTGGTAGTAGTCACATAGTGTTCCTTAGGGATCATTGGCACAGACATTTAACTGCTATCCTGATTTCTCATGTGTATAAAGCTGCCTAGTTCAGGGTCAAGTCAATCCTGTCAATTCATCTCTGATAAGCATTCAAATTTGGTTCCCACTCTGTATAGTTGGTCTTTAAATATCCCTTAGACCCTCCTTTCACCGTATGTTTTCTGGTGAAGTCCTGTGACAGAGGTTTGTTTGCTTCCTGTGTTGTGGGAGAGAGAGAGCAGCACTTTCTAGCGCAGTGAATGCGCACTCATCCTTTCCCCTCTGTCGTTTGCCTCCTGGCACAGGTGCCTCTGGGTGGTGAAATCTTGCTACAGAGGTTTGTTTGCTTCCATTAGTCATCATAAAACAGGGCAGAGTAACTCTTTTTCATATACCACTTATATCCAGTATATAACACACCTTAACATTTTTAGGGCAACAAACTTTGATTTGTGAAACTAATGACATCAATTCTGTTACATGACATGAACATCAGGGCATACAAAAATTCAAAACGAACGTTCGAAAGAGAGCATTAAATAGAGATTGATCAAAAAATGACATTATATGATATGATAGAAAAAGGGAGAAAGAGCAAGATTACATTGCAATATTATTTTCACAAAACAGAAACAAGGCCTCATGGTAGTTGTAGTTATTTCGATGAAACATTCACAACACTTGCAAAGTTCTAAGTTGAACAAACCTAGTGAAAATCTGCCGTAAAAAGAGGACAGACATTTACTATATGAATCACATATTTGTTATTTGTTTTTGCTGTACAAACACTTACACGCACCATAACATAATGTGAAACGTAATAGAGATTGAAACCTGTTATCTTAAGTACAACACAATACAGTCGAACAAACAAGATGTCACTGATTTAGGTTTCTATGTAAAAAACGTGCTGAAGACATTAGCAACAGCTAACTTAAAAGGAACTAGGACATTAAGGTTTAGTGACACATTGAAAGGTTTAACTTACCAGTGTCCACTCTACCAGGGATTCCTGCCAAGCCTCCAGGGTGTAGGATCTGCAAGACCTTCTCTTCCGAGGGAAAGAGTTGTAATGGTGGGCTGGGAGAACGACCACCAACCCTCTGGGCCTCCAGGTGGCACTTGGAGGCCAGGAAACGCACTCCTACCTGCATGTCATTCTACCTCTTCCTAATTTCCTCCTGTGTGCTCATGTTGTTTGCTACAGTATTCACTCTGTCAACTATTCTGGCCACCATTTGCCTTTTCTGAGATATGGTTGTATTTTGTACTTGAGCTCCAAACAAGTGTGGCTCTACTCTAATGAATTCATCCATTATAACTGACAATTCACCCTCTGTAAAACGTGGATTTCTCTTCAGTGCCGTTATCCAAATAAATACGAGGAAATCAAATTTAACAACCAGTAGGGAATAAATGAAAGAAGAAGAAAGGGACAAGCAATATGGAAAGGCAATTAAATGGCCTGACTTCAGTGAGCTAATTTCTCCTTTCAAATGTCATGGTGCAGTAGAGTGGCAAAGGATTGTGGTCTGAAATGGACTGTGTATGATAGGATGGTATGCAGATGAAAGTAATTAGTCAAGTTTCATTGGGTGTGTTATGCTGGAATCTATCAGATTACCAGATTAATGGTACACTGTTTACTGCATCCCACAACAGAATCCCTCAGTCGGGAAACTGACTCTAGGACACCGCCAGTACAACTTTGCAATCAAAATAGGCTTGACCCAACCTCTCTGCCATGACAGTGATGGAGAACTAATATTCAGCATAGGAGTCAACCGCTTCACAAGCAGTGAGATGCATAAGTGATGGTGGACACTCTGTCAACGCGGACGGAGATTCAGCCAGCACACTTCTAAATAGGGCAGGCGGGATTCCGTCAGCTTGAAGGAGTACTTGGTAACTTTGTTGCGTAGTGACAACAGCAGTCCAGTCGAGATCTAAATCAGGCCCTTCGTTTTTCTAAAGCAAAAAAGCAGAGGATACTTGAAAAATCAATGTGGGAACCAATGAGCGGTTAAGCTACATAAACAAAGGTGAGGGTCCCACTGCCAGACATTTATGCAGAATTAATAGTGCCAAATGTGGTAGGCAAATCTCTCAGCTCAAAATAGGACACTGAGCTTTTGTCAGCACGCATCACTGTTCTCAAATGACAAAAGGAAATGCCTCCTTTCCTTAGCTTTTCCTAAAATACAAACATCCATCTTGAAGCACTAGGGCCTTCAAGATGTCAAGAAAGATTATCATGTACTTCTCTTCTCCGAGAAATTAGAAAGCATAAGGGCACTGGAAACTGGGTCAAATCTTTGCATGGTCCCAATCTATATTAAAGCTCTCACAAAAGAATGTCCCACAGATAACTCCAATGCTATAGTAAAGATCTCTGTGGTACCATCATTTAAACTAATTCCAGCCTTAATAGCCCCAAAAATAGACTGGTAAACATATATTACACGGAGAGGTAGTCAGTGTCTATTTTAAATTACAACTATAAATATGTACATGGGTTTTTACTAATGGTTTATCGGAATGATGAATTTTCTGTATTGTGAAATAGTTGCAGATTTTTCTCTGTGGTTTACTGGATTCACATCACTTTAACCCTAAACCTTGAGCTCAGACCTGCACCAGAGGAACAAATAGATATTTTAGAAGCTTTTTGCTCATAACTGTTTGCCAACATTTTTTAAACGAATGTTTATACTGAATACAAGTGCTTTCCAATTTATTTCACGTCTACAGGCCGGTGGTTTTTTCAAAAAAATATTAAGTACATTTCCATAAGTGTCTAATGTTATGTAAGATTGTGTTTTATTTATAAGATGAATGCTGATTTCGAAATACTAGGTACTTGTACTATGACACGTGTGATGTGGGCTACTACATTAAACCAAAACAACGAATTTGAAATTGCATTAGATAATATATATTTAATATTAATGTATGTAAGACGTGTATTTAGAGTACAGTCATGCACACGTATTCACAATATTTTGAAAGAATGGTTCTCGAATTTAATTGCCCTAACCTTCTTAGGTGAAACAAAGTTATAAATGATTAATATGCTAACAGTTTCTTCGAAATAAAAAATGAAATGTCATGACATTTTAACGGTAAGGTGTTAAATCTTCCCCATGTCTCCCACCCCACCAAACCTAACTTACATCCTCATTGATATTTGTGAATGTTTCAAATGAACCGTGTTTCTGAAAGTCATTCATTTTATTACTGTGAAAGTGGTTGCATGCTGCTGGGACTAACATTCTTTCTGAGAATGTAAAGTATTTGTGAAAGTTGTATGTTTGCGTGTGACATTGGTTAAAGTGTTGGGGCATGATGGCAGGTTTGAAGATATTTTGGGCCATATGTATCAAGCTAAGTTGCGTTCACGATCGCAATTCAGCTGTGTGCTATGTAGGTAGGCAAATACCTACTCGCAAAATAAGGAATCGCAAAAATTGGGATTCCTTATTTTGTGCAAGCAGTTAGAGAATCGCAATTTGTGATTCCCTATGTGCAATGCTAGTAGGCATCGCAAATTGCAATATTGCCTTAAGGAATCGCAAATTACCACCAACTTGAAGTTGGTGGTAATTTGCAATTTCCATTAAAAAAGCACTTCTTTGCATTTTTTCATAGTGCCAGGTGGCTTACATACATGCTCCTTTTGAAACCTTTTTACCCTTGAAATTGTGTGCGCAATTTGCGAGTACCAATTGGGTACTCTCAAATTGCGCGTGCAATTCCGATAAATTCCTATGGGCCTCTTGGCCCATAAGAATGAATGGGGAGCCATTCCTTAATTGTGAGTCGCAATTTGCGATTTGCAATTAAGGAATGTGAGGAAATCGTAAAAAAAAGTGCTCATTTTTATTTGCTTATCGTTTGGCAATTCTCAAATAGCGATTCTCTAAAAATCTCAATTTGAGAATCGCAAATGCGTTAGTTGATACATATGCCTGATTATGTTGTTCTCAACCGCTTATGATGGTTGGTATTTGGATGTATCAAGGTGTGTTGCCATATGGTGGTGACTACATGAGTGTTTGATAATGAGCGTGGTGGTATATTATCATGGTGGTCGTGGCTATATGATAACGGGAGATTCAGTGGAGAATGCTGGCTGTAGGGGCAAATAATAGTAACTGTGGAGTATTGTAGAAATTGTTCACTGGGGTGACTTACTGCTCACATGCCGCACACTGGGTCATAATGTAAGAGGCACAGATGCACTGAATACTGGGTATCGCCCAGTGACCAAGAGCGATCACCTAGCCTTTAGTTATACCTTTGGACCACACCCAGCCCTCTGACTGCAGGCTCAAGACATTATATTGTAGAGCCCTGGTGGCAGTCTACATCCCTTGCAACTTTTACTGGCATGAAAACAATAAAGGAAAAACAATGAATTAAAATATTAGACTCATGGAACAGAAACACAGCATGCATCGTCTCTGAATCTCTGGCTGGGTGCCGGATTGGGCTATAGTCCATACCTCTAGCTGCAACCACTTGAATCCTGGCTAGTTGTACATCCATCACTCCCACTTCCCTGGGTGGCAGGCATCTCTTTTTAGGCTGTAGTGGGGACTCCTTCCCCTTGTAGAGGCCTCGCTGATGATGTATTTTGGCCTGGCTTAGGGTGTATGTCATCCAGGCTGGCGACGTCATTCGTGGGGTTGTAATCTTCAGGTTGTTCATGCTCTGCCGATCTGGCTCTCTTGAACCATGTAATATTTCTGTACATTATGGATGGTCCTCTCTGAACTGTGACCATCATCCCCAGGACTCGTGTGACTTCCCACACTTCTTTCTCAAACGGGGTGAGGAACTTCTGCCTCGGATGGAGATCTTTCATTATCACTTTGTCACTGACAACAATGTCGGACAACTCTGACTTGCAGTCTTTGGTGGCCCGGTCATCGTGGCCTGGCACTTTTCCTACATAGCCTGAACATCAATGACTGTCTGTTTCCAGCGAGGCCCTGCTAAATGATGTCTCAAGCACACCTACTCATCAGCAGTTAATTTGGAGCTCACCCTTTGGTGCTGTGGGTGTCTGATGATAAGCTGTCAAAAATTACTGCAGGCAGCAATCTGAGTCTTCTCCTCTCACTACCTCAGATCACAGAGCTTAGTTTACAGTGGGTATGAAGCACTCAACTTCTCCATTGGCTGGAGTCCACTGCAGAGTCATTTTCAGGTGTTTTACATTGAGGCTGAGGTGATGTGCCTGGAATGGCTGACCATTGTCAGTCTTAATTTCATCTTGAATGCCTAACAGTGTAAATATTTTCTCCAGTGCAGGTTTTACATTTCTAAACACCATCAACCTCATAAGCATTACAGCTGGGTACTTGGTGTGACTGTCTATGATGACTGGGGTGAATTGGCCATTCGGGAAACTGCTGAAATCTATGCTGACAGATGACCATGGATTGAGGCTCACTTCATCTGTGATCACTGGTGTGGTCAGTGGGTCTCCACTGGTGATGATGTATGGGTGGTAGTCTCTCACCTTCTCCTCTACCCACTTTTCCATACCAGGGAGCCACACCTTATCTTGGAGGTGGGATTTGGTCTTGACAATTCCCTGGTGTCACTGGTGTGCAAGTTCTAAGACTCTGGCCCATAGACTTCATGGGACCACAATTTCACAACTCTGTGGCAACAGCCCTTCATCACTCATGCTAAGCTCATCACACCTTGAGACACTTACGGGTGAGTTGTTGTGCTTAACAAACGCATAATTGATTGATTGATTGATTGATCACAAATCTATCAGATTTGGCTGATCACCACTGACTCCTCCACAGCGAGTGCTGGGGCCCCGTCTATGAAGTTGCGCCACTGTTGTCTCTGAAGTGCCACTCCGCTTTTGGAGATACATGTGTTGCTTGCGGTGGCCTCCAGGATTTCCGTTACAGACAGCGCTCTAGGGCAAGCATCCTGAACAATCCTCTTCATGAAGCCTTCCTCGCCTTTATCTTCTTCTTTGCAGCAGGTCTCAACGGACGTGAAGGGGTGTCTGGGAGGTTAGTCTACAGGGTTGTTCACCCCTGGGTGATACACCACCTCTAACGAGTTCTATTGATATGGAACTGCCCATTGTTCGATCTGAAGTGGCCCTTTTCTGGAGGTGCTAGCAAACAAGGGGACCAATGTTTTGTCATCTGTCCCTATGCAAAATCTCTGCCCACAGAGATATAGGTGGAAGTGCAGACAAGCCCATTAAACTGCCAGGGTCTCCTGCTCAATCGCGGCATGCCGAGTCTCAGGGTCAGTAAGAGCCCTGCTGTCACATGTAATGGGGTCCCATGACCCTTCGCATTTCTCCTGGAGCGAGGCTGCACCAAGGCCCATGTGGCCTGCATCTACCATCAGCTTGGTCCGGCATCTGCGACAGAAGTACGTCATTGTGGCACCATCTAGGAGCACTTCCTTCACCTTTCTGAAAGCCTGCTCCATCCTGCTGTCCCAGGGGCAGTCACATTTAGTCAAAGCCCATAGAGGTTCCCACAAGGAGGCAAGATTGTGGATAAAATGTCTGAAATAATAAGCCATCCCCAGAAAATGTATTACTGCAGATGCATTTGGGATAACTACAACTGATTGTATGGCTTCCAGCTTCTTGAGATCAACCTACAGACCTTCGGTCAAGAACTTGTATCCAAAGAACTCAACAGTGTTCAAGTGGAAGGAACACTTCTGGCGGTGTAATGTTAGCCCACAGTCTGTCAAGCATTTGATAATGGCTCTCAAACTCACATAGTGCTTCTCCAATGTGTCGGGGAAAATCAAGTTGTTGTCACTCACATTGATCACTCCGGCCATCCCCGTCAGCTTCTCTTGAATAGCGTCTTAGAAGACTTTGAATCTTTCATAATTGGGGTAAACTGGGTACTCAACTGGGGGTCGAAGTGTCAATTCAGAGTACCCACAGCCACATCGAAGTTGTCCTCTCCCCCAGTGTTGGGGAAATGTTCAAATAGATCATATAGCTCTGTGCAACCTGTGTGAAGCATTTTGAACCTTTGGACTTGGCGTGTTGAAAGCGCTTTATCCAATGGTGCCAGCGCGGGGCAACAGTCGCAGGATACACCAGCTGGCTGAATGGTGGTAGTGCTGTGATTGGTGTCTGTGCATACCATTGTGGGTCCGGGGCCACTATGTCTTGTAGTTGGTCTGACATTTTGGCACCTTGGAAGTGCTCCTAGTGCTTTCCACAATCAAAGTCCCACCTGGGATGTCGCTCTCACCATGTGTCGCTCTGTTAATGCTTGCTTGAAATCAGCCCCTAAGGCAATGGGGACTGATGATGGTTTGCGGAGGGACACAGGGGCAGTTCACACGTATGTTTTATTCTATTTTCACACCGCCTTGCTCTGGTACACGCAAACGCTGATGCCTCTGGTGACTCTCACCCTCAATGACTTACATAAACTCATTCCTCTTCTTTTTTATATACAGTATTATTGTTCTTCCTGTGTATCTTTCGATTCTTATTATTCTTTTTCTCAGGGTTTGACTTGAAGGCACAATGTACACATGCAAGCAGAGCGACCACACAACCAGCCTCATGCCCCAATCTTGGGCAAACACCAACTGTGCCAATGTCTGTAGCTCGCATCAGGATGCAAAAAGATTTTCTCCTGTGCAGGCTGCATCTCAGGCATGAGCACTCGCAGCTTCCTGTGGTTCCAATGCAGTCCATAGGCCGCTGCTAGGCTGCGTATCAGGCACACACGCAGGGACCACTACAGCCAGAGAAAGATGTATCGCCTCTTCACTTTCTCCAGCGCTGGGACAACCAATGTGGGGACAGTCACAAAGCGACGGTGTTGCCTCGGGACATGGCATGCACCCCCACCTCCATCTGGGTATCACAAAGTCTGGCAGGCCACAGCGGCACACTGCATGACCAGGCCTCCACTACCCGGGCATAGCCTGATAACACAGTGCCGCACAATCCTTCTTTTGCTCCACAGAGTGGTAGGCACTTTGTGTATGCAGATTAAGAACCAGCCTTCTTGCCAATGTAAGAATGACACACCAGGGTGATTGACTGCTTGTGTGCCATACACTGGGTGACAAAAAAAGGGATACTGACACATTGAATACTGGGCATTGCCTAGTGATCCTGAGCAAACACTCAGCCTTTATTTATACCTTTGGGCCGCAATCAGCCTTCTGATTGCATATCATGGAGGCTGAGTGGCACTATACAGGTGTATAATGGTGGTTGTGTGGATTTTTGACTGTGGATATATAGATGTGTATGTTGTGTGTAGATAATAGAGTGTAGGTTTGTGGATGATTCTTTTTTTTTAAGTTTGGTTTTATCTGCATAAAATATAACACAACAACCAAAAAAATATTGATACAGGTTTTTCAATATGACAATATACAAATGCATAACACTACGCTTACAAGAAAAGAAGATCTGTCTATATTTAACATCTATGCTGATGTCTGGGTCATTGGTTAGCATATGTTGTTAACTGTGGCTGTGTTCAAGATTGTATATATCGTGTAACCTTAAGCTGTTTCCTGCCATGCCACCTATAGTTTGTCGAAATTTTGTGGACCCTCCCTTGCACTATAAACCATATGCTATTATGTGTAGAAAGTATATTTTCCATGTTTCCACTCCTGTATGCAGTAGGAAGTGGTGGAGAATTCTGCCCTCCAGCTTTTGCTATATCTCTATTGGCCCCCGAAATCTAAGACTGATCGAGACATGTGCTAATCAATAATCCCTTGCAGGGCAACTTGGGTGGTGGTAAATCTATTGTTTGACGTGTAATTTCTATGAGGTTTTATTGAATACTTGCCCAGTAGGGCTTTATAAATGTGTACTCCCAAATCATGTGTATCAAGGTGCCTCTCTCTCTAATGCATCTAGTGCATTGTGGGGACATCCCCGGTTTAAAATATTTTCCATGTAAATAGTGAAGCTGGATTAATCAAAGGCAGGAGGAAATTGCCAGTGCGTGGATGGCCTTCCTAGCTTCTCTCCAGTAATCATTATCAACTGTGCCAATCTCACTTCCCATCTGTCTCATAGTTGTGTCAAAGGATCTGAAGTATTAACTATAAACGAATGGCATATTCTTGAGATTATACCTCTCTCCAAAATATACCATTGTCACCTTGGGCTTTAAAGAATTGAAGTCATGAAGCTGTGTCAAAGTAAGTCACAATGAGTCTAATATGTGCTTCAATAGTAAAAATCTAAACAAACTCCAATCTAAGTTGCAAATCACACCATGGAGCAGCAAAAGACTTCTTGACAGTTCCCTGCCAGATATTGCTCTACTTAAAACTTCCTATAAGCTTTTAGGTCTTAAATTCGGGTGCCATCTTTGTGTTTGGGAGCCAGTCACCCTGCCATAGTAAGGTTTCCAATGTGAGTCCTTGATACAAAGTAAAGTATGATAATGCCTTGCACCAGACCCTCAGCACAAGTGTAGTCAACTCTGGGAGGTTTTTAGGGATTGTGGAGTGGTATTAAAGGAGAGCAGAATTAGCTTCTTGAAAATGGACCAGCTCCAGTCTATGTGCTGGATCATCCCTGTATCCAAACATCCATTCATTGATTTCTGTACTTTGTAGAGCTGTACATCAGCCATGCCCAGACCACTATTATATGTGTTCTATGTGCATTTGGAACAGGATATCCTTGGCCGTTTAGCCTAGACACAAAAAGGTTCTTAGGGTGGCTTTTAGATTGTCCAAAAAGGATTTTGTAATAGTATAATGATAATTTTACATGAGATATAATCATTTGGGAAGGGCTAACATTTTGAAGAGTGTCACTCTACCAGTTATCAACAGTGGGAGAGCAAACTATTTCCGGATGTTGTGTTCTTGTCTGTCAACAATGGGGAGATGTTAAGGCTCGATGCCCGATGGAAGAGCATATCAATTTGGATACTCAATTATTTCAAATTACCTGTGTGTATCTGAAGTTATGGTTGCTATGGCATTTTACCCACAAGGGGCTATATGATAGAATACGGCGCACTCCCTTGTTAGTGTAAAGCACATCTTTTAAATGGTGCGCTCAGTGCATTGTATTTATATTGAATGCACTCCCCAAGGGCAGCAGCAAGGTTGTGCAGCACTGGGACGGCGCATTCATTAGTGCTCCTTTGGCATGTTCTGTAATACGGCCCCAGAGGACTTATGGGCACCAAGAGGGATTTTCTCCAGTCAACTACAGATCACGCTGCACTTGTGTAGAAGTGTATGCAATATGCATTACAAAAGAAAGAAATTAAGGAGTCACTGCAGTTTTTTGAAAAAAAGGCGGGTATTATTCACCACTTAAAGAGCATGGCGGGTCTGTTGCAAAGTTATACAGTTAAACAGCACTGTACACATCAAATGGGGTGACAACCCGGTGGCACTTGGTGAGGGTGATATATACATAAATATATACAGTGAATAGTGGTGATAGTGCAAGTGCTGGGGTGAAACAGCGTGGTCGGCGCGTAGTGACAATAGGTGAAATATACAGAGTAATGGCTCCAGGGATCAAGTTGTAATCACTTAAAACAAGAATGAGTCAATTTCCAGGAGTACAAAACAAGAAGGGCGCCATAAAATTAAGCTGTGTGGTCGACGGCGTTTCGATCCCCGTCAGTCGGGATCATCATCAGGACTGGGTTGTTGAGGGAACAGTGCTGTAGGGTAAGAGAAGGGCTAATCAGTGGGGGTAGAGGTGGCCGTAATTAATTAAGGGCGCGCTAGTGGCTCGCAGTTGGGAAGCAGCTTGGAGAGTAGGGGTGACCCTGTGCGTAAGATAAGCGCAGGTGGCATGCAGGTAACAGGCAAGTAACTATGGAGCTAGCTAAGGTGTCTGAAAGTAGCAGACAACTAGAAAAGCAGGCAGGTAACTGGCAATTAAAAGGTGAAACTGGCTAGGGTCTCTTGAAGGTGGCAGACGGCTTGAATTACAGGCCGGGCCTATCGCTGATGGACAGGCGCAGGGGCTGTATATAAGTATGCAAGAGCGTATGGCAGTTAAATGGCGCCAGGGTAAACAACATGTTGGTAAGGGTAGTGAACTTACATGTCCGCCAATGGCAATTTCATGCGGATGGAGGGGCTGGTGTGTGAGATCCAATGCTGCACAGAGAGGGAAGCTTTAATTAGAAAAAGGAGGGGCAAAGGAGTGAAAAAGCATATCCCCGATGGGTAACCAATAATTACCTGAATAGCGATTTGGAAGGCTTGAGGCAGCGGGGGTGATCGGCGTCTGAGAGAAGGTAAAGGGGCAGTAATGATTAAAAATCCGGGTGCCGCAGGGCTGGCCGAGTCAAAGAGGGGGTCGCACAAGGTGTGCGAGTGGCTTACCTGAATAAATCAGGACGTCGGGTCGGCTAACGCGAAGGGCAGCTTCTAGCAATGAAGGCGGGAGCTGAGCGCGGTCCGGTGGCAGCGCTTTGAAAAATAGCCAGGGGAAGGGGGCGGGGTGAGCGAGGAGGCACTGCGCGCACACTATGGAAAGGGGCGGGGTTAGGGGAGTGACTGTCGGTTGCGGTAGCAACCGGCATAAACAGGAAGAGCAAGTGGCGCGCGCTCTCTAGACAGAGGCGGAGCACGGGGTGTGACTGTAAGTTGTGGTGGCAACCACAGAAACAGGAACAGACCAGGGTGTGCGTCAATGCCGGGTTTAAGTGCTAATGGACACGGGTAGGGGCAGGTCATAGTCAAAGGCGAAGCACCCGGGCAAAGAAAGTAAGATGTTATTCAGCACCCTCGAACACAGAGGGAATAGTGCATGAATATAATATAAACACAACCTCAAATTAGGAAAATCAGACATTAATACTTATGTACATCAGACAAGGTGCATTAATGATTACAATGAAAAGCGGTGTTCAGCAATGTAAATGAAGGTACAATTGTTCCTACTATATAAGGCATCAAGTCTAGGAAGTAAGGGAAGACAAGGTCAACAATGATACTAGACCTAGGTTGGCATCATCATACTGTGTAAGTACGGGGTAGGCTTGCAAGATTAACATTGGTATGGGATACCTTAGTATGCATAGTCAGAGGCGAGAAAGGCTAAAGCAAGGCAATTAGCAGTGGACATGGGGATTTACAGGGGACATTCTCACTCTAACTGCAAAACCCAGAATGTCATTTATGCCATCCGGTGTCCATGTGATCTCCTTTACATTGGCCAAACCACCCAAATGGTCAAGCAACGGATAATCCAACACAAAAGCAGGATAAATTGCAAGGTACTAATAGCTCCCCTAGTTGCACACTTTTTGGAGAAATCACATGCGGACACAGATCTAAGATGGACGGTCATTGAAAAACCCACACTACCCATCAGAGGTGGGAACATGACCGCCCTCCTCAACAGAGCAGAATGTAAATGGATTTCACGAGTGGACTCAGTCAACCATGGGCTGAACACTTTTGATGAGTGGAACAATACTACTACTGTCTGAAGTGCATCCCCAGTCCTTGGTCCCCTGTAAATCCCCATGTCCACTGCTAATTGCCTTGCTTTAGCCTTTCTCGCCTCTGACTATGCATACTAAGGTATCCCATACCAATGTTAATCTTGCAAGCCTACCCCGTACTTACACAGTATGATGATGCCAACCTAGGTCTAGTATCATTGTTGACCTTGTCTTCCCTTACTTCCTAGACTTGATACCTTATATAGTAGGAACAATTGTACCTTCATTTACATTGCTGAACACCGCTTTTCATTGTAATCATTAATGCACCTTGTCTGATGTACATAAGTATTAATGTCTGATTTTCCTAATTTGAGGTTGTGTTTATATTATATTCATGCACTATTCCCTCTGTGTTCGAGGGTGCTGAATAACATCTTACTTTCTTTACCCGGGTGCCTCGCCTTTGACTATGACCTGCCCCTACCCGTGTCCATTAGCACTTAAACCCGGCATTGACGCACACCCTGGTCTGTTCCTGTTTCTGTGGTTGCCACCACAACTTACAGTCACACCCCGCTCCGCCTCTGTCTAGAGAGCGCGCGCCACTTGCTCTTCCTGTTTATGCCGGTTGCTACCGCAACCGACAGTCACTCCCCTAACCCCGCCCCTTTCCATAGTGCGCGCGCAGTGCCTCCTCGCTCACCCCGCCCCCTTCCCCTGGCTATTTTTCAAAGCGCTGCCACCGGACCGCGCTCAGCTCCCGCCTTCATTGCCAGAAGCTCCCCTTCGCGTTAGCCGACCCGACGTCCTGATTTATTCAGGTAAGCCACTCGCACACCTTGTGCGACCCCCTCTTTGACTCGGCCAGCCCTGCGGCACCCGGATTTTTAATCATTACTGCCCCTTTACCTTCTCTCAGACGCCGATCACCCCCGCTGCCTCAAGCCTTCCAAATCGCTATTCAGGTAATTATTGGTTACCCATCGGGGATATGCTTTTTCACTCCTTTGCCCCTCCTTTTTCTAATTAAAGCTTCCCTCTCTGTGCTGCATTGGATCTCACACACCAGCCCCTCCATCCGCATGAAATTGCCATTGGCGGACATGTAAGTTCACTACCCTTACCAACATGTTGTTTACCCTGGCGCCATTTAACTGCCATACGCTCTTGCATACTTATATACAGCCCCTGCGCCTGTCCATCAGCGCTAGGCCCGGCCTGTAATTCAAGCCGTCTGCCACCTTCAAGAGACCCTAGCCAGTTTCACCTTTTAATTGCCAGTTACCTGCCTGCTTTTCTAGTTGTCTGCTACTTTCAGACACCTTAGCTAGCTCCATAGTTACTTGCCTGTTACCTGCATGCCACCTGCGCTTATCTTACGCACAGGGTCACCCCTACTCTCCCAGCTGCTTCCCAACTGCGAGCCACTAGCGCGCCCTTAATTAATTACGGCCACCTCTACCCCCACTGATTAGCCCTTCTCTTACCCTACAGCACTGTTCCCTCGACAACCCAGTCCTGATGATGATCCCGACTGACGGGGATCGAAACGCCGTCGACCACACAGCTTAATTTTATGGCGCCCTTCTTGTTTTGTACTCCTGGAAATTGACTCATTCTTGTTTTAAGTGATTACAACTTGATCCCTGGAGCCATTACTCTGTATATTTCACCTACTGTCACTACGCGCCGACCACGCTGTTTCACCCCAGCACTTGCACTATCACCACTATTCACTGTATATATTTATGTATATATCACCCTAACCAAGTGCCACCGGGTTGTCACCCCATTTGATGTGTACAGTGCCGTTTAACTGTATAACTTTGCAACAGACCCGCCATGCTCTTTAAGTGGTGAATAATACCCGCCTTTTTTTCAAAAAACTGCAGTGACTCCTTAATTTCTTTCTTTTGTAATGCATATTGCATACACTTGTTGAAATTGTCTTCCAATTGACACCTGTTGGGAATTGTTCTTATTTACAGTATATACCCATCCCAACTCGGTCTATGGGTTTTCTCCTGTTTATCCTACACATATTAGGAGCAGCTGCACAGCTGCGAGAGTAGTACCCCAGTGTACTTCATTGCTTATGCCTCATTAATATAGGCACACATCTGTATAATACCTGCCGGCTTACACAAGATGTCTAAGGAGTCCCTCACCTACTCAGAAGAATACATTCAATCACGCCTGGCTGGTCCTTCCTTACTCTCAGGAGCGTCAACTTCGACGTCTACTGCTCCACCTCCAAACACCTCTCGTGTCCTTTTGGACAAACTTGAAAAGCTCAAAAAGAAGCAGATCAGAACTGATCTACATGCACTAATGCTAACGGATTACCTGCGTTCAGGAGTGATCCCCCTAGGGTTACAAATCCGCAACACCCCAGCCATCTTTACCCAGGACCCTAAATTTAGAACCAACTTTAGCTATCTGGCTACTACCTGCTCCAGACACTGGATGGTCCTGGGGATAGATACAGCCATCGAACACAGCCGTCTGGAACTAAAGGAAATCGACCAACTAGAAAAACAAATCCAAGCAGATACCACCATCACTGATGCCAAAAGTCTACTGGAAAAAATCAACAACACCATCTCCACCTTCAATACCTTTGAAGTGAACAAAAAAGTGAACAAAATAGAAAAGGACATTAAAAACTACAAAGTAGAGAACACGTACCCCTACCTGAACGAGGAGTTCTATAACACACAACAAAACCCTCCAAGAACACGCAATTGGGGACGCTTCAGAAATAACCAACGGGTTACCTTCTCTGTTTCATCCAACAGCTCTGGAGACGACGCAGGCGCCTCTACATCCGCCTCAACCTCAGGACCACAACCACTCTTACCACCGGGTTTTTTAGCCCGAGGCCGAGGCAGAGGACAACCACCACCTCAAAACCCCACAACCAGAGGAAGACAATACCAGCCCCAAGTACCAGGCTACCGACAAACACGCAACCGCTATTACCAATGGGGGCCCCCTCAATAAATACCACCAACAGCTCAAACGATATGACAATCCCCATCTTCAACCTGTCTAATCACATCTTGACACATGAAGAAACCACTCTATTGTCCCGTGGACTATCTTTTGTACCTACTGTAAGAACCAATTTCCTGGAGTTGCAATCTAATCTCCTCAAATTCTTCAGGAGAATTCGGCTAAAACAATTTTTTGCCGACAAACCAGACTCCGGTACGGGTCCCATTTCACCCTTCCGGCTGCCCTCCACCTTCAACCCCCCATCCAACCAGATGCCACCCGAAATATTGGCTTTTGAAAGACTAGTAATGAAAGAAGTCATGGACCTTAAAGCAACACCTCGGTTCATTCCGTACAATCTACCCCTAACAGAGAAGGAAGCTCTTATGTCCCTTAAAAACAACAGCGAGATTGTCATAAAGCCCGCAGACAAGGGTGGGGGCATTGTTGTGTTAAATAACACCCAATATGATCAAGAGATTGAACGTCAACTCACCAACATTGAACATTACCGTATTCTATCCAAAGACCCATTGACAGATATAAAACAAAAGATCCTATCCGTCACGACCACAGCCAAGGACCGGAACATCATAACAAAGAAGGAATTTGAATACCTCAATAATCCACATCCCAGAACTCCAGTTCTGTACGTCCTCCCCAAAATACATAAGGACGCCAGGAATCCCCCTGGACGCCCCATCGTGTCTGGTTGCGGATCAGTACTGGAACCTCTTGGTAAATACCTGGATTCGATCATTAAGGAATTCGTACCTGTCACAGACACATACATACGTGACACGATGGATCTTATTAACACCATAGAAGACCAACCTTTTGATCAAGAGTCCCAGCTACTAGCCAGTATGGACATCGAGTCCCTTTATACCAATATCCCCCATCAAGAAAGACTCGAGGTCATAAAAAACCTTTTAACTTCCAGACCACAACCCACTCAGATCCCCTCTGACTTCATCATGGATCTCCTACGAGTTTCCCTACAGAATAACTATTTCATGTACAAGAACATCTTCTACCTGCAAGTGAAAGGAGTGTCTATGGGCGCTTGCTTCGCACCAAACTTTGCTATTTTATTTGTTCACGAGATGGAAAAATCTTTGATCCTCAATTCCATCAATCTGTACCGGCCCCAAATCCATCTGTGGCGCCGGTACATAGATGATATTCTATTAATTTGGAACGGAACATCAGACACTCTTGTACTTTTTGTTGACTGGTTGAATACTGCACAGGAATATTTCAAATTCACCAGTGAATGGACCAAGAATGACCTACCATTCCTTGATGTCACCATTCATGCTGAAGACGGCGTCCTGGGTACACTGCTCTTTCGAAAACCCACGGAACGCAATACCCTTTTACATTACTCAAGCTACCACCCTAGAGGCTTACGAGACGGCCTACCCTACGGCCAGTTCCTAAGGATTCGCCGCAACTGCAAATGGCATAAAGACTACTTCAGGGAGGCAAACATACTGGTTACCAAATTAACCAGCAGAGGCTACCCCAGACGCCTTGTCACCAAAGCCAAGAAACGAGCCTGGTACAATCATCGTGAGGATCTACTGGTTCCCAACATCAACAAGAAGACCATGACCCGAATTCCCTTCGTGTCAGTATACAGCCCGGACAGCAACAAAGTGTCCAAAATAATCAAGAAAAATTGGCCCATTTTACGCTCTGAAGAACAATTTCGGGAACCACCCCTTTTTTCCTACCAGAGGGGCAACAACATCGCCAACCATCTGGTACGAGCGATCACTTGGCCCTCCAACTCAACCCAAAGAAACACCATCACCGCTGCTTGGGGTATGGATCCAGAACTTGGACACTTCAAATGTCAATCCTGCAGCGTGTGCGAGTTGACTGCAAATACTAAAGAATTCCTTTTTAATGGGCAAACCCATCAACTCACACACCACTCTAACTGCAAAACCCAGAATGTCATTTATGCCATCCGGTGTCCATGTGATCTCCTTTACATTGGCCAAACCACCCAAATGGTCAAGCAACGGATAATCCAACACAAAAGCAGGATAAATTGCAAGGTACTAACAGCTCCCCTAGTTGCACACTTTTTGGAGAAATCACATGCGGACACAGATCTAAGATGGACGGCCATTGAAAAACCCACACTACCCATCAGAGGTGGGAACATGACCGCCCTCCTCAACAGAGCAGAATGTAAATGGATTTCACGAGTGGACTCAGTCAACCATGGGCTGAACACTTTTGATGAGTGGAACAATACTATTACTGTCTGAAGTGCATCCCCAGTCCTTGGTCCCCTGTAAATCCCCATGTCCACTGCTAATTGCCTTGCTTTAGCCTTTCTCGCCTCTGACTATGCATACTAAGGTATCCCATACCAATGTTAATCTTGCAAGCCTACCCCGTACTTACACAGTATGATGATGCCAACCTAGGTCTAGTATCATTGTTGACCTTGTCTTCCCTTACTTCCTAGACTTGATGCCTTATATAGTAGGAACAATTGTACCTTCATTTACATTGCTGAACACCGCTTTTCATTGTAATCATTAATGCACCTTGTCTGATGTACATAAGTATTAATGTCTGATTTTCCTAATTTGAGGTTGTGTTTATTTATATTCATGCACTATTCCCTCTGTGTTCGAGGGTGCTGAATAACATCTTACTTTCTTTACCCGGGTGCCTCGCCTTTGACTATGACCTGCCCCTACCCGTGTCCATTAGCACTTAAACCCGGCATTGACGCACACCCTGGTCTGTTCCTGTTTCTGTGGTTGCCACCACAACTTACAGTCACACCCCCCGCTCCGCCTCTGTCTAGAGAGCGTGCGCCACTTGCTCTTCCTGTTTATGCCGGTTGCTACCGCAACCGACAGTCACTCCCCTAACCCCGCCCCTTTCCATAGTGCGCGCGCAGTGCCTCCTCGCTCACTCCGCCCCCTTCCCCTGGCTATTTTTCAAAGCGCTGCCACCGGACCGCGCTCAGCTCCCGCCTTCATTGCCAGAAGCTGCCCTTCGCATTAGCCGACCCGACGTCCTGATTTATTCAGGTAAGCCACTCGCACACCTTGTGCGACCCCCTCTTTGACTCGGCCAGCCCTGCCGCACCCGGATTTTTAATCATTACTGCCCCTTTACCTTCTCTCAGACGCCGATCACCCCCGCTGCCTCAAGCCTTCCAAATCGCTATTCAGGTAATTATTGGTTACCCATCGGGGATATGCTTTTTCACTCCTTTGCCCCTCCTTTTTCTAATTAAAGCTTCCCTCTCTGTGCAGCATTGGATCTCACACACCAGCCCCTCCATCCGCATGAAATTGCCATTGGCGGACATGTAAGTTCACTACCCTTACCAACATGTTGTTTACCCTGGCGCCATTTAACTGCCATACGCTCTTGCATACTTATATACAGCCCCTGCGCCTGTCCATCAGCGCTAGGCCCGGCCTGTAATTCAAGCCGTCTGCCACCTTCAAGAGACCCTAGCCAGTTTCACCTTTTAATTGCCAGTTACCTGCCTGCTTTTCTAGTTGTCTGCTACTTTCAGACACCTTAGCTAGCTCCATAGTTACTTGCCTGTTACCTGCATGCCACCTGCGCTTATCTTACGCACAGGGTCACCCCTACTCTCCCAGCTGCTTCCCAACTGCGAGCCACTAGCGCGCCCTTAATTAATTACGGCCACCTCTACCCCCACTGATTAGCCCTTCTCTTACCCTACAGCACTGTTCCCTCGACAACCCAGTCCTGATGATGATCCTGACTGACGGGGATCGAAACGCCGTCGACCACACAGCTTAATTTTATGGCGCCCTTCTTGTTTTGTACTCCTGGAGCCATTACTCTGTATATTTCACCTATTGTCACTACGCGCCGACCATGCTGTTTCACCCCAGCACTTGCACTATCACCACTATTCACTGTATATATTTATGTATATATCACCCTCACTAAGTGCCACCGGGTTGTCACCCCATTTGATGTGTACAGTGCTGTTTAACTGTATAACTTTGCAACAGACCCGCCATGCTCTTTAAGTGGTGAATAATACCTGCCTTTTTTTCAAAAAACTGCAGTGACTCCTTAATTTCTTTCTTTTGTAATGCATATTGCATACACTTGTTGAAATTGTCTTCCAATTGACACCTGTTGGGAATTGTTCTTATTTACAGTATATACCCATCCCAACTCGGTCTATGGGTTT
Organism: Lissotriton vulgaris; assembly: GCF_964263255.1. Taxonomy (NCBI): domain Eukaryota; kingdom Metazoa; phylum Chordata; class Amphibia; order Caudata; family Salamandridae; genus Lissotriton; species Lissotriton vulgaris. Next base: position 1,377,944,533 of record NC_141687.1, on the reverse strand, counting down.
TCTCCTGTTTATCCTACACGCACTTGTGTAGAGACACAGTATATTCATTATTCAGGGCTTAGTCATGTGAGTATTCTGTAGGAAGAGGAGTACATCATCTGTGAACAGAGGTATATGGTCCTCTGGCTGTCCCACCCAATAAAAGTCTTCCACCAGAGCATCTTACTTCAACCAGAGATTATATTCATAATGCAAATAGGAGTGGGAATCAGAGGAAATCTTATCTGGTGCCCCTATTGATAAGGTAGGAGCATTGGAGTGCTCCGTTAACCCAGACTTGCACCCAGGATGCTGATCACTGACACATATTGATGCATATTGTATCAAAACATTAAAATATCAGAAATTAAATATCACTAAAATATCAACTTCCTATACTTATCGATAAAAAGCAAAAATATCAAAAACACAAAAATAATTGTCAAACATATCAATTTTACCTATATATCGAAAATAAAAATACCAGAAACAAAAATATCATTACCTTAAATAAACATACAATATGTCAAAAATATCTATTCAAACAATGTCAATGACAAAATTATTGCCAAAATATTTAAATAATCATTAAAAAATAGAATAAAAACACACTTTTTACATAACACAATTACTTGAAATAAACCCCAAACATTGTATATACATATATAAATTTAATAACAATATATTATGTCAAAAAAATAGTTACCATTCACCCCAACAATTATCTACCTAAAATATTACCAATACAACACCCCAAAAAATTAGTATTAACTAGAAACATTTAAACACCAAACCTAAATATTATTAAATATATGTGTGTGTATATATATAGATATATATGTATATATATATATACATATTACCTACTGGCGTCTCGCCAGTAGGTATATATAGTTAGGTTTGTGGACGGAATCGGCTGAAATTTTCAGGAAAATGGCACATTTTGTTTCTGAGCAGCCCTTGAAAATTTTGGGGGGTTTTGTCGAGGGGGGGGCCGAGAAAAAAGGGGGGTCCCAAAACGTGTTTTTCCCATGTTAATTTCCATAGGGCGGTTGGACTCACTTTTAGCTCGAACGGCTGAATGGATTTGCACGAAACTTGGCAAAATTGTAGGGACTGTTAGCCCGATGTGCCTTTGCTAGGTCTCAAGATATGTGCTCCAGTAGTTTTTGAGAAATTAACGTTCAAAACAAGATATATATCTGTAACAGCGCTCCGGGCTGCGGTCCGGTTCGCTTACTTTTCGCGAAACGGAACTTTGCGCGCAGAAAGCTGATTGGCTCTCCGGTGTCTGTCAACATTCTAAACAGTCCGGAGCGGCCGCCATCTTATCTCTCGGTAGGATCGAGAGAGAAGAAGAGGTGAAAAACGAAGGGGGAATTTATTGAAAGGCGGCAAGGTATACCCCTCTTGACCCCCTAGGAATGTTGTTGGGGTTATTAAAGGGTCCCGTGGGGAAAATAAAAAAAAAATGATTTTTCACGGTAGAAGCGCTTCACGGGCCGCGAACTGGGCCGCAAACTGGTAGCGAAACGGGAATTCGCCATTGTGTGCTTCGTTTTAATTAAATTACTAGGTATAAGGGGGTGCGGGAGACGTATCCTAATCCCCTATGTTTCCTGAGGGTGGCTGAGGAGGCTCATATATGTTGATACATCTCTTCCAGCGGCTGTGCGTGAGCTTTTTTTTTTTTGCTGCGTGACGTCTGTTAATGTTCGATTCGATGGAAATCAGGAAGTGTTGACCGCCAATTTGTCACTGCGATAAAATATTTTGTTATAAATGAATCCTTATTGATAAACATTGTCTGCGCCATCTTGCCTTTTTTACAATGCCACAATTTTGTCGTGCACGGCAGCCATTTTAGATGCCTTGACCAGGCCCACTCTCTGCACGCCGTCGATTCTCAGCACGGCTCCCCACCCTCGCAAGCATCTCCCCCACGCACTGGTTACCCCCGCTCTCTCTCTCGTGCATCGGCCATATACTTCCCCCAATCTCCGCTGCTCTTCCCTGAGAATCACACCCTGTACCCGCCCGACACCTCCCTTTCACCCTATTCACTACCGCACCCTCTGACACTCCTCTTCCTCTGTGTCCGATTGCCCAGGCCGGACCCAGGCTATCACCTAGCCCTGCGGATGTAGTTTATGGCCCCAGCTGTAGAGTATCTAGACATTCCAACCCTCCCGATTCAGGCGTGAGACTACTGATTTCAGTGCTAGTCTTTCGCCTCCCGATTCCTGCAAGGAAAAATCCGGGGGCATATTACCAACAACTAGCGATAATGTTTGTCTCTAACTTGTTTAGAGACAAAAATTATCGCCGCACATCGGCGAATTTTATCGCACATAAACCTTGCTATTAGCAAGGTTTATCGCAAATGCGATAAAAAACGGCCGCAATGCATGAATATCGCTGAAAAGTCAGCGATATTCATGCATTATCCAGCAAATGCTCTTAGCCATGTTATCCACCTTCCATTGGATAACATGGCTAAAAACTGCTCTGTGCGTGAGCTTTTATTTTTTTTTTGCTGCGTGACGTTTGTTAACGTTCGATTCGATGGAAATCAGGAAGTGTTGACCACCATTTTGTCACTGCGAGTAAATATTTTGTTATAAATGAATCCTTATTGATAAACATTGTCTGCGCCATCTTGCCTTTTTGTCCAATGCCACAATTTTGTCGTGCACGGCAGCCATTTTAGATGCCTTGACCAGGCCCACTCTCTGCACGCCGCCGATCCTCAGCATGGCTCCCCACCCTCGCAAGCATCTCCCCCACGCACTGTTCACCCCCGCTCTCTCTCTCATGCATGGGCCATATACTTCCCCTCATCTGCGCTGCTCTTCTCTGAGAATCACACCCTGTGCCCGCCCGACACCTCCCTTTCACCCTATTCACTAACGCACCCTCTGACACTCCTCTTCCTCTGTGTCCGATTGTCCAGGCCGGACCTAGGCTATCACCTAGCCCTGCGGATGTAGTTTATGACCCCAGCTGTAGAGTATCCAGACATGCCAACCCTCCCGATTCAGGCGTGAGACTACTGATTTCAGTGCTAGTCTTTCGCCTCCCGATTCCTGCAAGGAAAAATCCGGGGGCATATTACCAACAACTAGCGATAATTTTTGTCTCTAACTTGTTTAGAGACAAAAATTATCGCCGCACATCGGCGAATTTTATCGCACATAAACCTTGCTATTAGCAAGGTTTATCGCAAATGCGATAAAAAACGGCCGCAATGCATGAATATCGTTGAAAAGTCAGCGATATTCATGCATTATCCAGCAAATGCTCTTAGCCATGTTATCCACTTCCCATTGGATAACATGGCTAAAAACTGCTCAGGGCAGGTGTTAGGTTTTGGAGATATTCGCGCTTAGCGCGAATATCTCCAAAAGTTGGTAATAGGAGATAGCGATGGTTAGGGACTGTTTCCAGTCGCTAAAATCTTGGCACGCCCACTTTGCATGTCATTAGTGATAAATATCACTGATATGCAAAGCGGGGCCCAAGATGGTCGCTATCTCCTTTTAGGTGTCACTAACTGGTGTTAGCGACAGCTTGGTAATAGGGAGATAATTTTATCTCTTTTTTTTGGCTTTTAAAGCCAAAAAAGCGGAAATAAACCCCCTTGATAATATGCCCCATGATTTCTCGGGGGTTTCAGCTGACAGGGCTTGGTATTGTGTTACGTGCTAATTCTTCCAGGAAACGTCAGAGGGTCGATGCAGGGGTTCTAGAAGGGGTGATAAACCATTTAAGCCTCATGAACAAGCGCATGGTCTTTTAAAGATTTGTGAAGTACTCGGGGCGGCGGTGTGTGTGTGCCCTCTTTCAGAAGCGGGCGGGGGGGCACTGCCAGCAACTTGCCAGGCCAGGCAGTGTTCAACACGTGCATCACCCTTTCTCTGCCTGCTATGGCGCTCCATGCTTCGGAAAGGTAAGAAAAAGAACGTGCATTTGAGTTTGAAATGTCCGATCTTGTAGCAGTACACTTGCAAAGCCCACACATGACAATAACCCGATTCAAGGCCCCATTCACCCGATTTTTTAAACATATATAGCACTCCAACAAAGTTAGATTTTAAAACTTTATTAACTTTTAAATATAACGAACGCAACAAAAACTGTAAATATATTTAACCATTTTTTGAAATTAACCAGAACTATAACGATAACAACAACAACAACAATAATATAACTTTTATGCCTAAATTACGCAAACATTTAGCTAATCTGCTAAAGGGGGGAGTCGCCATTTCTTTACAATAATCAATAATGAAAAATCCACATCAATAGGGTTGTCCGTTTTCTGGATGCAGCACTATAGTGCAACATACACAGCACCTGGGGTGTCAAGAGTGAACAGGTCTTTCTTTGTTCCTTAAGATGTTATCTGTGTCAACCTCTTCCGAGAATGCTGATGCGTTAGGATTTCCTTGTGTTTCTTAATAGCATTGGTGTCTGCACACTTCTTTGTCAATTCTGTGAAGATGATAACTGCTTCATAAACAGACGATATCTTTGTTTAGTCATTAGTGTTAAGTGTGTCTGAAACTACAGTGCCCTTCTGTTTTTTTTTCTTCAGGCTCTACAGAGTTTTGTGTGTTGTTCTTTTCAGCGACAATTATTCCAGAGGTTTCAGGTTTACTTGTTTTGTCCTGCAGTGAGTTAACAGCTTTAGAGACTTCATGTTTATTTGCTATGTCCTGCTGTTCGTCAACTGCCTCAGAGACGTCAGCCTCATATGTTATGTTTGACTAGATCCTGGACCTGCCCGGCCGCGCCCAAAATGGTGCCGGTGTAAATGGGACTCGTAACTGCTTGTTGTGTACTGGTTGCCCAACCTTGATATCACGAGATACATATGCAGTTTTCAAGCACATGGCGGAGGCTTGTCTGCTGTGGTGGGGCGCCCCTTTATCGTTTCAGTCGCCATTCCGCCCGCTTTTGCTACACTGTGCCTTTTCCGCCATTCAGCTGTTTAGCGCCCGCTCTTACGGCTACAGCGTCTCGCTCACCATGTAGTTCAGTTGCTCCCACTCTTGCGGTGCAGCGATAGGCGGCTTCCACAGGACTCTTAAAATGGCGGCCGGCTCTTCGGATTTGGGCCTTGTCCAGTAAAATGGCCCTGGGACACCTTGGAACTCGGACGCTTGTCTGCCAGGGCTTGGGTTCCATTCTCGAAAGCGTCCCCTCAGCCTTGAAGATTGTACAAAAGTCTTGGGGGCCGTCGACTCCCGCAGGCTTCCGGTGGGGAGCGGCTGCCATGATTGCTTGCGGAATGGCCACGACGGAGCTACGAGATGGTGGTGCTCTCATGGTGACGCCAGCTTCACCATGTCACTGACCATGTCATGAATGATGTAATATGTGACATCATCAGCAGTGGATTGCGGGTGCGCGATATATAGTTATTGCAACTAACTATATATGGAATTTCATTGGGTTCTATGTCAATAAAATGTCCAGCTAACTATATAGGAGGAATTTCAATGGTTTTTTTTATATGTTAATTCCTAACTATATAAGGCCTAAAACCTATGGTTTTTTTAGTGAATTTCATTGGTTTTTTAAAGGCTAATTCCTAACTATATATAGTGTATAACCTATGGTTTTTTCAGTGAATTTCATTGGTTTTTTAAATGCTAATATCTATAGCTGTAAAATATATTCTTTATTATATGACGCGTCACATAACCGTGACGTATCAGCTCTGAAGCGCAAACAAAACCCGTAACGTAAGCGCGCCGGTGCACGCTTACAGATATATATATTTTTTTAACCTTAATTAGACAAAATCCACACGTGCAAAAATCCTAACTATAGATCAACTTTTTAATATGCATTTTATCCAGAATTGTGGTTTTAATTCTTGTTTGCATTTTGACTTATATATTATGCAATGCCTATTTTATATAAATAAATATTTATTTATATATTTATTGCGCCGCACTTGCAGCACTCAGTTATAGTTCCACCCTATGGGATTGCCCTGCACATGGCATTTTGGTTTTCGTAGTGAGCAGGTTTGTGAGTCCATAGTAGTTTTATTTTTCTCACACCTGACCTTTGACTCCCAGGTGAAGGTAGCAGTCAAGAAGACACGCTTCCAGATGTTCATACTGAAGAAGGTCTTCCTTCTTGTATTTAAAGACTGATAATGGACCTATCAAGATCCCCTCTTCGGTCCAAGCTTACCAAGACATACATTCTAGCACTAAAGCGGGCTGAGAACTAAAAGGCCAATTGTTGGCATGAACTAGAATTATTCCAACTGCTTTGAAACTAGTTTATTGACTAATTGTCCATCCGAAGATGTAGTTAAAGATCATTTTCTCTGTATACCATCTTGAACAGAAGCTTATGTCGCCTCCAATATCTTCCCCAGTGATATGTACCTTCCAAAAACAGGAGATCGCACCATGATGTGCTAATGTGCATGGGATTAACGAGAGCAATTAAACATGGGTCCAGCATCATCAAAATATTCAGAACTCAACTCCAATAATGTGGTTCCAATTTATTTTCCGCAAAGTAAGAACAGACTTGAAAAATAATTATTAATGTATTCAAGAAGACACATGAGGCCCACACTACTTAAAAGTCCCCACACCTCAGACTGTGGTACTGAAACCACATAGACAACAAGCGTAAATCTAATGCACAACCATCGGTTTAAAAAATCTGTTCCTTAGACCTCTGGCTAAACTGAACCAAGCAAGAGAGTGACCACCGCCACCTGCGCTTCCACACTTGCTCGATTCAGCCAATAATGACATGAAGCACAAACCAAAAGTCAACTATTATACTGTGATCACCAGACAATTAATTCAATCATATGGTCAAAGCGGCCACAAAATAACGTTTACAGTTTCATACAAAACTTTTTAGGAAATAAACAGTTTCATCTTCTCCATATACAGTAGCCACCAGGTGCACATAGAATTTTCAATACATTTTGATGTAAGTAAATTCACTAACACAACGTATTTTCAAAATACATGTATCTTTTTTTAACAATATATCTATCTCAAGATATGACTGATCCGCAGAGAGTATATATCTATTTCAAGGTATGACTGATCGTCAGAGTAGGACTGATGAGCAGATAGTACATAAGTTTTACACGTGCTTCAAATTGTTCATCACTTCGTTGAATACATTTCCACATTAGCTCTTCAGCGTGTCTGTCAATACATCGGTCTCTTTCCCTATCTTTCTCCTCTACTCCCCATCCTGCCTAAGCTCTGTTTTTCTCTAACTGCCTTCTCGGTCACACATGTAAAAAAAAGAAATATAATCACAGCTTGCAAAGTTCGGTTTTTGCAAGGCACTCATCTCACACCACCACTTGTCTGAACTTTATTTCACATTTGCGGATCACACATCACAGACTTATCGTGTCGAAGTTCGGCAATCAGTATATAAATAATGACAGCTGCACAATGCGAGAAGGTGAGACTGAAAACAACTTTTCATGCGCCAGCGAAATTAGCTTTAAAACGCATAATTCACTTAAAACGAGTTTTTCTTCACACATTCCTTCATTTTTACACTCTGTCGTATAAGAGAATAATTAAGTCACTACGAGTACCCCACCAACCTACCTACGCCATTGCTCGCCCAAAGCGTCTCCTCTTCTCCCGGGGCTCCCTCTGCACACGGGAGCCCCGTACCAGCCCACACTCACCTCAGGCCAGCATCACCTGGTCTCCCCCTCGGCACGGGAGACCGGTCTGGACATCGAAGGCTTCCCCCAGGCAGGGGGAAGCGGAAACCACGTCCTCCCGGCCCCGCCCACAACCAGGCGGCGGCCATCTTAAGGCAGCTCGGGCGGCAGCGGTGACCTCTGGGTGCAAAACGAGGGGTGGGCACCCTCGAAATTACATTAAAAACAATAAAATGAAAGAGAGAAGCCCCCCAAGCCCTACCCCCCAACCCCCCCCCCCAAAAAAGAAAAATCGCGAAAAATCGCGGGGTGCGCGCACGCGTTCGCGCTTATAGATATATAATTGATTTCTCTTTGATTTCTCTTCTAATTTTCTCAGGAACCACTGGAGGGATTTACACAATTTTACCAAAGGCGTGATCTGCATACCAGACACTACCATTTTGACAAGTTTGGTGTAATTCCCTTCAGCGGTTCAAGCTGTAGCTGAGTCTAAAGGTCCTATGGAAATTAACATGGGGAAAACACGTTTTGGGACCCCCCTTTTTTCTCAGCCCCCACTTGACGAATCCCCCCCAAACTTTCAGGGAAGGAGCGGAGCGAGCCATCTTCTTTGAGAAATTTGTGAAGATTCATCAACCAGGGCCAAAGTTATTCCCAATAGAATGTTGGGGATTTCCTATGGGAAACCGTCCTAACTATATATACCTACTGGCGACCGCCAGTAGGTAATATATATATATCTATATATATATATATATATATATATATATATATATATATATATATATATATATATATATATATATATATATATATATATATATATATATATATATATATATATATGCGTATCCATAAATATAAAGCTATATATCATACATTAAATATAAATCCTAAATTAGCATTTAACATAGAGGGACTCAACTGATTAAAATGATAAAAAAAATCCAAACTCTACTAAACCAACCAAGTATATAAAACTATAAATAACTTTAACCAATCAAATCAAACAATCAACTAATTCAACAATATAACAGGCACACTAATTTAAACGACTCGAATCTTCAAAAATTACAAATGCCCAAGGAGAGGAACCTGTGTTAGATTCTTTCACCAGACTATTAAAGAAAAAATGTATTCATCTCAACAACTATAAAACTAAGTTGTATTTAAACTAAAATGTAACTGTTATTAAACTTAAAATTCTAAAAGAGCAAATAAATATTAACACACTCTCCAACTTCTATCTTGTTACATAGACTTCCTAAAAAAGAAATCTATAAAATAACAACTATAGATTACCAACAAAAAGATATAAAAAAAGTAAGAATACATACATTAATAAAAAAGTCTAAACTTTCCTAATTAACAAGTAAAAAAAACTAACAACCCCAACTTCTAGAAACTGCCAATACATTAACATTTATTATTAAACATACACTTGGTTTCATTCAACAGAAAAAAAACAGTTGCTCCACATAAGAACACCTCCAATGGAAAGTCTACAAAACAGAGTGAAATATCTAAACAGATGTAAGTATACTAAATAGAAGTACTGGTATTTTTTGCTTGTTAATAACAAACTTGAAAAAGATGAAAATATTATACATATATATATATAAACTATTACACTTTTTTTAAGGTGCAATTTCAATGCTGCCAAATGTATCACTTCACAGAAAGAAAAATAATTTACCAAATTACATGGGCTACACCTACAGCCAAGAAAGTGCATCATCAGAATATATAAACTGGATATGTACTAAATATTATTCTAACACATTTAATGGGAGGGCAACTACAATGTTTTAGTTTATATAGGAGAGGAAAAACACCCCCAACTGTTACAGAATAGAATTAAGTGAAAGATTGCAGTGAATATCAAAGAGACAAGCACCAGCTACCAGGAACCAACAATCCTATGGTCCCCAAACACATAACAGGGCAACTACCACCTATAACCACTTTAAAAAGTTTAATTGCATGCACTAAAAAGCCAGCAGTGATCCCCCACCTACCACTGCAAGATACCAACACATACACATTTTACAATAACACAAAAAGAGGAACCTTTCCTTTCACATTACAGCCTAAATATTGAGAAACTAATCATAATATTCTGTACAGCAGACAACCTAATAAAACGTACTCAATGTCAATCCGGGATGACAGGTGGGACCTTTAAAATGTGTCCTAAACCCTTCACTCAGATATACACCATGCATTGTGAATATCAAAACAACAACTTGTATATGTCTTACTACTAAATAAACAAAGCAGCACTTACTACTACCTCTTAAACAGTAAGAAGACCAAGATCATGGTCATAACTCGTCACCATAAAGTGTCATCGACATTTGCAATAGAGAACAGCAAATTAGATGTGGTCGACAGTTATTAGTATCTGGGAATACAAGTAGACAAACGCCTCAATTTTGCAACACATTTTAAAGCCATTGAAAAGAAGGGGACTGCTTTGTTACACGCCTTTAACAACTTAGCAATCAAACTTAGAGGCCCCATGTTCAACCCGCTCCTTAACGTAATGAAAGCTAAATTACTGCCAACAATATCTTACGGGAGCGTATTACATCACGGGAAGAGTGCACAGTTAATAGAGAAAATACAAACAAGTATCTATAAACGTGTATTTGGTTTGCCAACTGATGCCTCACCTGCGCAAGTACGACTAGAATTCGGCCTGCAATCTCAAGTTCTGCTAAAACAATACGAGTTTGTCAAATTTTGGTACGACATCTGGATGAACCAGGAAGTAGAGATTTATCGCACCATGTGGGAGGCAATCAACAACAATTTGAATACCCAGTATGCCAAATTTCTAAAACTCTCTCTAGAAACAACAGAATTGGACACACTCTGGGAAACCGGACTCCCAGTAACGTTGTTCAAACAAACAGTAAAAAAAGCGGCCAGCAGGCATTCGTTACTCAACGATAAAACATCCCTGAGTCATCGCGACCACGCCTGGATGACAATAAAATCATATAAAAACCCGGCTCCGGCAGCATATCTACAACTTGCCTTCTCAGCTCACATCAAACATAGATACCTAAAATTAAGGCTGGGCAATCTCCCGACAAATTATGACCAACCGAAATGGAGGATGCAAGAAAATAAAGGGTGCGAATTATGTGGAGCAAGAAAACAAGACCTAATTCACCTGAATTGCATCTGTCCCCCCATGAATTCGGAACGACGGAGCAGACTAAAGGCGAAGTTTAATGAAATTGGAGTACGCACCTGTCGGTCTGCAATCATACAAACATTGTGTTCAGTGGATCCTCAACTTATTTGCGGTGCAGTCCAATACATAATTAATTTTGAGAAAAAGAGAGGAAACACGAGAAAAGTCTTAATTGAAAACACAAACCCGTATACATAGCATGATGACTTATTACCAGCAAATTTGTGGTTTATTGTTCATTTTCAGATTATTTTTTTTTTAACCAGGTATTGCATATTTTTGTAACGGTTTTTATTAACTATACCATAAAGTGTATTATTATTATTATTACTACCTCCTAAACAATGTGGAACTTAAAATGAATAACTACTACCTCCAACAAATAATAATAGACTTTGAGCAAGCCATGATTCAAATCATTCTAAATGGTTACCTCCCACACAGTCATACAAGGCTGTTACTATCATTTCAATCAAAGCATACGGAGACACCTCCAAAAATCTGTACTAAGGTTAAAATCTGCAACAAACAGCTAATTTGCCTTTGAAATTAAAAACATGATAGCACTAGCCTATGTCCCAGTCACAGAAGTAGCCACCCCCTACAGTTAATTAATAGAAAACTCTTTCTTCCAACAAAATGAAGATACATTTAGTGTCTAATTGACTATTTCAAAGAGATTTGAGTTGGCAGACTGCATCGCTCCAGGCACACACGCCAACCCAAAATTCGAAATATCGTGAAATGTCTATGACAGCACCTTGGCACATAAAGCCAAAATAAACAACACACTGGAAGGATGGCACAATGCATTCCGATCCACCTGTTTGCGCCTATTCACTAAGATTTTACGCTGTGTGTGTGTGTCATAAAAGGGATGCAAAGCAAAGCAAAATCTTTTTTCACCTACTTACTTTCAAGGGTAAAAACTAAAATCATTTGAAAGTAACGCAAATCAGTTTATACCACTCCTTTGAATTACTTCGCGCCAATGGGGTGTACCATGGATGATGCTTGGCCATTCCTATGCGACCAGTCAAGGTTTCTGACGCTGAGCCATATGTACTTAAAAAAGTAGACACAGTTCAGCAATGCTTTTGTATCTTCTTTCTTTTCCGACTTTGCTTGTGTGCTGCACTGTACAGCCCACATAAAAAGTAGGAAAGGTTTAAAGTTAGTCTAGGCATAGTGCTTTGTAATGGAAAGGTATATTTCTAGTATAAAACCTGTGCTAGACTCACATAGACACCCTTTCACTATAGTGCAAAGGTTTGTCTGTGTCACACTGCCACACATTTCTGCAGCAGCGTTAGGGAGAGGAGAGTGCCGTATTTCTGTAAAATGTGGCACTCCCCTGCTCTCTTCTTCTCATGCATCACTGCATTTGCGGCTGCTGCACTGCGCTGTGTGACAAAGTAGTAAATCTTGTCCTTATTATGCAGCTTATACCTAGTCTCCATGTTAGCTTTTTATTTTAATTTAACATCATTTTCTAATGATGGTGTGCATATTTTGCTCCTAATGTGAGAATGTGCCATAAACACATTTCTTTCTGATAGTCATTGCCATCCTGTAGTCTGTATATTCAGTGTTAGGGTCGCACACCTAAGGAAACAATGGCTCATAATATTTTTCTTTATTTTTTGTTCATTGCAGTTGATTGTTTCTCCTCAGGCAAAGTAAGACAGTGCACTGCACCTTTGGCACAGTGTGATAACATCGCCATTCTAATATTTAAACAGTGTCTACTTTGAAGTCGGTGAGAGGTTAAATTCCTGCCAGAGTCATCATGGAACACCACTGTGAGCTGCCAGAGTCATCATGGAACACCACTGTGAGCTGTGGCTGGGGTGAAGTTCTGCTGTCCCTGACCTTCATCCTGAGAAGAAAGATAGCTGTACAGGTGCATTTGTTAATGCTGTCAGGCCAGCCTCCAAACATATAGTACCAAGGTATGACACTAGGTCATTTCAACAGGCCTGGCTGATGTTTACTCCAGACATGTTCTCTCTATCATGCATACATTAGTAATAGATTGGAGTAACCTTAGTAACATTATGAGCAATTAACATGTTTGAATTTTTTGTTTTTCACCATTCTAATTATGCTTGTCACAATGATGTGTCTCATCTTTCTAATAATCGCAGTTCATGGTGTATATAAAAAGAATAGAATTTTCATTAAATGTTAAAAAATGCAATATTGTATCTTTGCTTTGTGACATTTTGGGTATGTAATGTGACAAATGAAAGGGTTATATCTATTTCCACAATGTATAACTCTGTAACTTTAGGAGTATAGATGAAATACTGTAACAAGCTAAACAGATTAACATTTACTGATTATATAAGAAGACCCAGTCTCTGTATTATGAAGTGTTGTTGTTTTAAATACAGTCCTACTAGATTCATTGGAACCGTATAACATGGCCCCACCAACGTTCTAGGTTTGATACTCATTTAATGGGTCGCCTGAGTCGCTTATTAGTGTGTGCCCAAAGAGACGTTCGTGGTGATATGGGTTTTATCGTCCTTCAACTTCATAGGAAGCACCTATTTATGTCTGTAGGTTAATCAAGCTTAATTGTTTAAAAAGATTGTCCCTTATAGTATGTTCCTTTCTTTAAATTCAATTCATTAAATATGGTGCAGTCAGTAGTTGTTCCTGTTAATTGCATTTAACCAGTAGCTTAACACTTGACTAGACTTGGGCTCGGAATTGGTAAAGGAGAAGTTCCCTTCATGGTTGAGGTACATGAAGCATGCAGAATTGAAGTTTTTTGATCCTGGGAAGATTTTCCTGCAGTCAATGCCAATTCACGCACATTTCATACATACACTGAGGCTACATTTCCAGTGCATATAGACCTTATGACTGTTTCAACATTTCTCTAACTTACCAGGACCTCATAATTGGCTCCAAGGTACCTTTCCAAACACAGTACACAATGTCAGACTGGGTCCTCTCAGTAATGATAGGGCAACCTAGCCAGTCTAAGCAGGCTATATGCCTTATCCTCATGCACAGCATTTACCCAAGCATGATATTCTTGTTCTCTGAAACCATTTGGTTACACAGTATCAACGTCTGATAGAGTATGCTTCGCGTACAATCACTACTGTCTAAGCAAGGGCTTCTCAAGCTGGTCAGGCTCAGTTAGCTAAGCCTGCAGTTAGTCCTATTACCATTAATTATTGTCAGATGATGTCCTCGGGAGACATAAATCCTAAGATGTCAAGACCTTCTCTCACTTTTATTCACCACACTCAAATACACCACTTGTTTAGCACAACTCACAGTCTTCGGACTCTGCATACTTCCATGTGTGGTGCGCTTCCACTGTTCCTTTGACTGAAACTGTAGCGATCGCCCATGGCAGGGCAGCCGGTTGCAGCAGACATCGGGTTACATGCCCACTACGGAAAAACTACCAGTCCCAGAAGGCCATGCGGCACTAGGATTCGGCACAATGGGAGGACCTTATTTAAACTCCGCCCCTGGAACGAAACGGGGCTTGTCAATCTTGTTCCTGGTTTTCCGCATGTTTGTTTGTTTGGAGTCTTGCCATGGAGCGTCCGTGACTAGCCTACTTGGTCAGTGTTTCTGTGATCCGCCGCGATGACGAAGTGCCAGCGTGGTCAGTGTTCCTGTGATCCGCCGCGACGACAAAGTGCCAGCGTGGTCAGTGTTCCTGTGATCCGCCGCAACGACGAAGTGCCAGCGTGGTCAGTGTTCCTGTGATCCGCCGCGACGACGAAGTGCCAGCGTGGTCAGTGTTAAGTGAGTAAAGCTGAACCGTGTTGGATTGGAACCCTTGAAGAGAGCGGGCTCGCTCTCTTCCATTTCATGTTATCTTTATTAGTTTTGAGCAACGTTTAGTACTTTGTGCAGAGCGCACCTGCCCTTATTTGTTGCACTTTGGAATTCAAACACATTTGTTTCAGACGGCAAAATAGCTGGAGTAAACGGCTATTTATACTCAAAAGGTTTATTTTGGGTCTTTCTGGAAACGTTACCTTGCCTAACGCTTATCGTATGAAACCCCACTTACCTGATTCTCTTGGCGGATCGTGTTCGAGAAGTGGAGTTAACTTTTCGACACAGTGGGTAGACTCTACTTTCACCAGCATATCTTTCAGGATTCATTCACGGAGTCCAGATAGGAGGAATTGGTGAGTCTAGGAACATAGGGGAAGGGAGAATACTCTTGACATTACGGATTTACATTATTCTCTCTGTCTTCTCATCCACCTCCAGGGAGGTCTTACCAGTGATCCGTTGAGAATATATCTTGACCTGAAGATACCTGAAATACCCGCATCCCTTCGCCATTTCACCTTGCGGCCTCCGACTGTGCTTACTCCAATAGTGGTGGTCTTCCCATTGTTGGGTGTTGTACGGAGGGAGGTAGTGAGGACTGTCATCTCCTCGTCTCTGCTGGGCATCGGAGTCAGGTTAGTGGCGCGTGCGTGTTCTTGCGCTGCTTTCAATCACGACAGATTGACAAGCCCAAGAACAATACCCAGCCCAGACGATGGATACCAATACCATACTTACCTCCTTATTGGAGAGTTTCACAGAATTACAAAACGAAGTCCAGACATCTCGTGCAGAAAATCAAGCCTTATACAAGGAGGTGTCGGACTTGCGTAGAGAGATGTCTGATCTTGCCCACAAGGAGCCGAATGTTAAACCATTGATTAGGCCTGCTACCTTGCCCCCGCCTCCTTCGTTCCAACCAGGAGGTTCATTTGCAGCTCCTTCCACTTCAACTGACGCAGCTCCCACGGTACACATACTGCAAACCCATGGCATACCACTAGCTCCTCCTGAAAGGTTTTACGGAGACCCCAAAAAATTTGAGACATTCCTGAACCAATGTCGTCTTCACTTCCTATGTAAACCTCAAATCTTTCAGGATGAATCATCCAAGACAGCCTTCGTGATGTCATATATGGGAGGAAATGCATCCAGTTGGACCATTCCCTTTTTGGAACGGAATGATCCCGTGTTACATAATTTTTCCGACTTTTGTCTTGAATTGCGAAAACTATTCGACAGAAAGTCCCACATGTTATCCTTAGACCGGGAATTGATGACTTTACGCCAAGGATCACAGGATCTGTTATCATATATTACAACCTTTAATCGTCTTATAGTTGAAACGGACTGGCCGGCTCAGAAACGGATCTCTCTGTTTTATCAGGGCCTCCGGGGAGAATTGAAGGACGTGTTAGCGCAGGTGGTGCAATTGCCTTCTACTTGTGAAGAACTCATTGATTTGACAGTACAACTGGATCACAGGTTGTTGGAACGGAGAGGGGATAGAAGCAGAGGGGACACTAGATACTCCTGCCCCCTGATCAGACCCCGGCTAGGGGGTGAAGAGAAAACCAAGGCCCAAGAAGGGCCGGAACCCATGCAGATTGGAGGAATTCGGGGTCCCCTTACCAGGGAAGAAAAGGACCGGAGACGAAGTCTCAAATTATGCATGTATTGTGGTAAAGGCGGACATTTTGTTAATGAATGTAGATCTCGGAATTCTACTCCTGGAAATAACACCTTTTCCAGAGCACAGGCCACCTTGAAGATGGAGGAGCCGTCGGCAAACTGAAGGTCTTGGATCAGAATGAGACCTCTGATTCAAGACTCCCGTATACTCCGGTCTCCCTTTATGTAGCTAACACCCTTCACCCTGCAGTTGCGCACATGAATATCAACGTGTCTCTACAAGTGATGAATCAGAAGCCCTTTCAAGTCGACGCCCTATTGGATTCAGGGGCTACGGGGAACTATATTGATCAAGCTTATGCGTTCAAAATGGGTATCCCCTGCGATAAGAAACAGACGCCCGAAACCGTCAAGGCAGTGGATGGCACAGTCCTTCCGTCAGGACCTGTGGTTCAGCACACCCTTGCGTTGTTAATGGACAACGGATCAAATCACTATGAATACATCCAGTTCGATCTCATAGATGCCCCTCAATTCCGTCTCATCCTAGGTATGCCTTGGCTCACTTTGCATGACCCTTCGGTATGCTGGTCAACACGCACGGTCAGGATGACATCCAATTATTACAAGAAACATTGTCAGAACAAGGTGATTCTCAACATTTCTCCTGAACCCTCACCCGCCTCTTACTTCGCTGGGTCCTGCGATGTCGACAGATTTTGCTGTGCCACGGTCTTACCGGTTGAGTACCATGAATTTACTTCCTTGTTTGATAAGAAAAAAGCTACTCATCTGCCTCCACATAGGGCATACGATTGCCGTGTGGACCTTGTTCCGGGTGCGGATCTCCCTTGCAGTAGAGTGTATGCCTTGACTGAAAAGGAGACACAGTATCTTAAAACCTATATCGACGACAATTTGGCTACCGGGTTTATAAGACACTCTACTTCCCCTGTCTTCTCACCTATGTTCTTCATCCCCAAGAAGGAATTTGATGAGTTGCGACCATGTATAGACTACAGAGCCATAAACAGAGTGACGATTAAGAACCGTTATCCTTTGCCCTTGATTCCCGTTTTAATGGACCAACTCAAGGGGGCACATTATTTCACCAAACTCGACCTTCGAGGGGCATACCATCTTGTGAGAGTAAAGACCGGGGATGAGTGGAAGACTGCTTTTAGAACCAAATTCGGCCTCTACGAATATCGAGTGATGCCTTTTGGCCTTTGCAACGCCCCTGCCGCCTTCCAGTATTTTATGGATGAGGTGTTGCGGGGGTGTTTGGAGTCCTTTTGCATCGTCTACATTGATGATATTCTGATTTATTCGGCCACACTTCCAGAACACATCACACATGTGAAGAAAGTATTGGAGAGGCTTCAACGAAACTCTTTGTATGCCAAACTTGAGAAATGCCTTTTCCACGTCCAACAGGTGGCTTTTCTGGGCTATGTGATCGATGCACAAGGGTTTAGGATGGACATGAGAAAGGTCGAGGCCATACTTACCTGGAAAACCCCGCAGAATGTCAAATCCGTTCAGAGCTTTCTTGGCTTTGCCAATTACTATCGGCGCTTTGTTCAAGTTTTTTCCAAGATAATACATCCTATCACGTCCCTCTTGAGAAAAAACGTTTTGTTCAAATGGGGGGCAGAAGCAGAAAAGGCATTTCAACTCCTCAAGGAGAGGTTCCCTCAAGCACCTATTCTTCGGCATCCGGACCCAAAGCTGCCCTTCATTCTTGAAACAGATGCCTCCCAATATGCTCGTGGTGGGATTCTGTCACAGCGTCATCCTTCCACAGGGCAACTCCATCCAGTGGCGTTTTATTCAAAAAAGCTCACTCCCTGTGAAGTCAACTGCACCATCACGGACAAGGAACTCCTGGCTATAAAAAGAGCATGTGAAGAGTGGAGACATTACCTCCTCGGGCCGTGCATACTGTGGAGATCATTACGGATCATCGTAATCTGCTGTTTTTGAAAACAGCAAAGGCCTTGACGCCTCATCAATTGAGGTGGACCCTTTTCTTCTCTGACTTTGACTTTGTTATCAAGTATAGACCTGGAACACGGAATGGTAAAGCAGATGCTCTCTCCCGATTGGGGGAGGATGACACATTAAGGCCCGTTGAACCCCCTTCTATACTTCAGGGAATTGAGAACTTAGAAGCATCTATCGCTTTGATCACCTCGGACGACTTTCTAGAGGACGTCAAGATCGCCCTCACTGACCTTGATATACCATCATGGGTCCAAGAAGAGCCCTCTCATCGCTGTGAAAAGGATCAATTAGCGTATCATTACCATGCTTTATACATTCCCCGACCTGAGTTGCAAAACAAAGTGTTGGAATGGGCCCATGATTCTGTACTGGGAGGTCACATGGGTATTTACAAAACCACCGCTAATGTGGAACGATCCTTTTGGTGGCCTAGTGTCTGGACCTATGTGAAAGAGTACGTCAACAACTGTGCGATTTGTGCGCAAGGGAAATCTTGTCATGCTAAACCAGCGGGATTGTTACACCCTTTACCAGTTCCGCCTAAACCTTGGCATACCCTGTCCAGGGATTTTATTGTAGAAATGCCATCCTGTGAGAAACAGACAGTTATTCTAGTGGTGGTAGACCATCTCACCAAGATGGGACATTTTATATCTTTACCGGGTTTGCCTACCTCTGGGGAATTAGCGAAAGTATTCTTACAAAATATTGTGCGTCCGCATGTTCTACCGAGTGTGGTGATAACAGACCGGGGAACGCAATTCACTTCTAGATTTTGGAAGGCTCTATGTACCATCTTACAGATCGACGCTTGTCTATCGTCCAGCTACCATCCGCAAACGGATGGTAAGACAGAACGGTTGAACCAAACCCTAGAACAATATCTTCACTGTTTCACATTGCAAAACGCCACTGACTGGACCACCCTTTTGTGGTTGGCGGAATTTGCCTACAATAACGCGGTACACACCACTCTGGGATGTTCTCCTTTTTTCTGTCTGTACGGATTCCACCCGAACATGTTTCCCTTTGATTGGCCCGCTGAATCCCTAGTTCCTGCCATCCATGAACACCACGCTCATCTCCGGGCGATCCTGATTGAGGCTCGGAACAATTTGAAAAAGGCTCAAGACGCCCAAAAGACTTTCGCTGACAAAAGAAGGTCCCAGGAACCCGAATATAAGGTAGGCGATGTCAAGTCAAGTCAAGTCAAGTGATTTATATAGCGCGCTACATACCCAGGGGGTCTCAAGGCGCTTGAGGAAGGGAGGGGAATTACTTGTCGAATATCCAGGTTTTAAGTTGCTTTCTGAATATAAGGTGGTTATGAGTGAGGCGAAGGTGAGTTGGAAGTGAGTTCCAGGTTTTAGCTGCCAGGTAGGAGAAGGATCTGCCTCCCATGGTGGTTTTGTTGATGCGAGGTACAGTTGCAAGGGCTTGTTTGGAAGATCGTAGGAAGCGGGAGGAGGTGTAGAAGGAAAGTCGTGAGTTGAGGCATTCGGGTCCAAGTTCGTAGAGTGCTTTGTGTGCGTGGGTTAGGAGGCGGAAAGTAATCCTCTTGTTAACGGGGAGCCAGTGGAGGTTTTTCAGGTGTCCAGAGATGTGGTCTTTACGCGGGATGTCTAGTATGAGTCTGGCTGAGGCGTTCTGGATGGCTTGGAATTTTTTGGGAGTTTTGCGGTGGTGCCGGCGTATAGGGTGTTTCCGTAGTCCAGGCAGCTCGTGACCAGTGCGTGGGTGACCGTTTTCCTGGTTTCGGTGGGGATCCAGTGAAATGTTTTTTTGAGCATGCGAAGAATATTGAAGCAAGATGATGAAACGGCGTTGACTTGTCTGTTCATAGAGAGTGAGGAGTCCAGGATGACACCTAAGTTCCGTGCGTGGTCCGTCGGGACGGGTGCTTTTCCGAGGGCCGAGGGCCACCAAGAGTCGTCCCAGGCGGAGGGGGAGGTACCAAGGATGAGGACTTCAGTTTTGTCGGAGTTCAGTTTTAGACGGCTGTGCTTCATCCACTCGGCTACTTCTTTCATTCCTTCATGTAGGTTGGTTTTGGCTGTGTTCGGGTCTTTGGTGAGTGATAATATTAGTTGAGTGTCATCAGCGTAGGAGATGATGTTGAGGTTATGTTGGCGTGCGATGGCCGCGAGGGGGCTCATGTAAACGTTGAAGAGGGTGGGACTGAGTGAGGATCCTTGTGGCACGCCGCAGATGACTTCAGTTGCCTCTGACTTGAATGGTGGGAGGCGGACTCTCTGGGTTCTTCCGGTGAGGAAAGAGGTGATCCACTCCAGTGCTTTTCCTTGGATTTTGATGTTTCTGAGGCGTTGTATTAAGGTGCTATGACAAACTGTGTCAAAGGCTGCGGAGAGGTCGAGGAGGATGAGGGCGACCGTGTCTCCGTTGTCTAGCAGAGTTCGAATGTCGTCAGTTGCTGCGATGAGTGCGGTCTCAGTGCTGTGTTTGGCTCGGAAGCCGGACTGTGAGGAGTCGAGGGATTTGTTGGTTTCGAGGAAGGCGGCGAGCTGGTTGTTGACAGCTTTCTCGATGACTTTGGCCGAGAATGGAAGGAGCGAGATGGGGCGGTAGTTTTTGAGTTCGGTGGGGTCAGCTGTGGGTTTTTTCAGAAGGGCGCTGAGTTTGGCGTGTTTCCAGCTTTCCGGGAAGGTGGCGGAGTTGAGGGAGCAGTTGATGCCGTCTCGGAGGTGCGGTGCTATGATGGAGTCTGCTTTGTTGAAGATGTGGTGAGGGCAAGGGTCTGTGGGGGATCCTGAGTGAATGGAGTTCATTAGGCGGATGGTGTCCTCTGTGGAGATTGGGTTCCAGTCATTGAGGATGTTCAAGGGGGGTGGGGGGCCTGCAGAAGGTTGGGTGGGTTGGTCTACGGGCTGGTTGTCAAAGCTGTTGTGGATGTCAGCAATCTTGTTGTAGAAGAACGAAGCTAGGGAGTCGCAGAGGGCTTGAGAGGGGGTGATGTCGTTGGAGTTGGCTGAGGGGTTAGTAAATTCCTTGACGATGTTGAATAGTTCCTTGCTGTTGTGGGCGTTGCTATCTAGTCGGTCCTTGAAAGCGGCTTTCTTGGCATTCCTGATCAGTTGGTGGTGTATACGGGTGGCGTTTTTGAAGGCGTCCTTGGTGCTGTTGTTAGGGTCTTTTTTCCAGGCCTTCTCAAGGGAGCGACAGAGTTTCTTAGATTTCTTAAGATCATCGTTGAACCAGGAGGCCTTCTTGCTGCCTAGTTTGGTTTGACGTTTTTTCAGAGGTGCTAGGATGTCGGCGCTGTTGGATAGCCATTGGGTGAGGTTAATGGCTGCTTGGTCGGGGTTTGAAGAGTGGGCAGGGGGATTTTGAAGAAGCGATGAGGCAATCTGGTCGATGGTGATTTTGTTTCAGTTTCTTCGCAGAGTGGGTTGAGGATGGTTGTTGGTTGTGGTCTTGTTGTAGGTGAAGTGAACGCAGCTGTGGTCCGTTCAAAGGAGAGCAGTGGTGTGGCTGAAGGAGACATGATTGCTGGAGGTGAAGATGGGGTTGAGTGTGTGACCTGCGACGTGGGTGGGGGTAGTGACAAGTTGTTTAAGTCCGAGGTTGGCGAGATTGTCCAGAAGGGTGGTGGCGTTGACAGTACAACTGGATCACAGGTTGTTGGAACGGAGAGGGGATAGAAGCAGAGGGGACACTAGATACTCCTACCCCCTGGTCAGACCCCGGCTAGGGGGTGAAGAGAAAACCAAGGCCCAAGAAGGGCCAGAACCCATGCAGATTAGAGGAATTCGGGGTCCCCTTACCAGGGAAGAAAGCGACCGGAGACGAAGACTCAAATTATGCATGTATTGTGGTAAAGGCGGACATTTTGTTAATGAATGTAGAGCTCGGAATTCTACTCCTGGAAAGAACACCTTTTCCAGAGCACAGGCCACCTTGAAGATGGAGGAGCCGTCGGAAAACTGAAGGTCTTGGATCAGAATGAGACCTCTGATTCAAGACTCCCGTATACTCCGGTCTCCCCTTATGTAGCTAACATCCTTCACTCTGCAGTTGCACACATGAATATCAACGTGTCTCTACAAGTGATGAATCAGAAGCCCTTTCAAGTCGACGCCCTATTGGATTCAGGGGCTATGGGGAACTATATTGATCAAGCTTATGCGTTCAAAATGGGTATCCCCTGCGATAAGAAATAGACGCCCGAAACCGTCAAGGCAGTGGATGGCACAGTCCTTTCGTCAGGACCTGTGGTTCAGCACACCCTTGCGTTGTTAATGGAATCCGGACCAATTCACTATGAATACATCCAGTTCGATCTCATAGATGCCCCTCAATTCCGTCTCATCCTAGGTATGCCTTGGCTCACTTTGCATGACCCTTCGGTATGCTGGTCAACACGCACGGTCAGGATGACATCCAATTATTGCAAGGAACATTGTCAGAACAAGGTGATTCTCAACATTTCTCCTGAACCCTCACCCGCCTCTTACTTCGCTGGGTCCTGCGATGTCGACAGATTTTGCTGTGCCACGGTCTTACCGGTTGAGTACCATGAATTTACTTCCTTGTTTGATAAGAAAAAAGCTACTCATCTGCCTCCACATAGGGCATACGATTGCCGTGTGGACCTTGTTCCGGGTGCGGATCTCCCTTGCAGTAGAGTGTATGCCTTGACTGAAAAGGAGACACAGTATCTTAAAACCTATATCGACGACAATTTCGGTTACCGGGTTTATAAGACACTCCACTTCCCCTGTCTCCTCACCTATGTTCTTCATCCCCAAGAAGGAATGTGATGAGTTGCGACCATGTATAGACTACAGAGCCATAAACAGAGTGACGATTAAGAACCGTTATCCTTTGCCCTTGATTCCCGTTTTAATGGACCAACTCAAGGGGGCATATTATTTCACCACACTCGACCTTCGAGGGGCATACCATCTTGTGAGAGTAAAGACCGGGGATGAGTGGAAGACTGCTTTTAGAACCAAATTCGGCCTCTATGAATATCGAGTGATGCCTTTTGGCCTTTGCAACGCCCCTGCCGCCTTCCAGTATTTTATGGATGAGGTGTTGCGGGGGTGTTTGGAGTCCTTTTGCATCGTCTACATTGATGATATTCTGATTTATTCGGCCACACTTCCAGAACACATCACACATGTGAAGAAAGTATTGGAGAGGCTTCAACGAAACTCTTTGTATGCCAAACTTGAGAAATGCCTTTTCCACGTCCAACAGGTGGCTTTTCTGGGCTATGTGATCGATGCACAAGGGTTTAGGATGGACATGAGAAAGGTCGAGGCCATACTTACCTGGAAAACCCCGCAGAATGTCAAATCCGTTCAGAGCTTTCTTGGCTTTGCCAATTACTATCGGCGCTTTGTTCAGGATTTTTCCAAGATAATACATCCTATCACGTCCCTCTTGAGAAAAAACGTTTTGTTCAAATGGGGGGCAGAAGCAGAAAAGGCATTTCAACTCCTCAAGGAGAGGTTCACTCAAGCACCTATTCTTCGGCATCCGGACCCACAGCTGCCCTTCATTCTTGAAACAGATGCCTCCCAATATGCTCTTGGTGGGATTCTGTCACAGCGTCATCCTTCCACAGGGCAACTCCATCCAGTGGCGTTTTATTCAAAAAAGCTCACTCCCTGTGAAGTCAACTACACCATCACGGACAAGGAACTCCTGGCTATAAAAAGAGCATGTGAAGAGTGGAGACATTACCTCCTCGGGCTGTGCATACTGTGGAGATCATTACGGATCATCGTAATCTGCTGTTTTTGAAAACAGCAAAGGCCTTGACGCCTCGTCAATTGAGGTGGACCCTTTTCTTCTCTGACTTTGACTTTGTTATCAAGTATAGACCTGGAACACGGAATGGTAAAGCAGATGCTCTCTCCCGATTGGGGGAGGATGACACATTAAGGCCCGTTGAACCCCCTTCTATACTTCAGGGAATTGAGAACTTAGAAGCATCTATCGCTTTGATCACCTCGGACGACTTTCTAGAGGACGTCAAGATCGCCCTCACTGACCTTGATATACCATCATGGGTCCAAGAAGAGCCCTCTCATCGCTGTGAAAAGGATCAATTAGCGTATCATTACCATGCTTTATACATTTCCCGACCTGAGTTGCAAAACAAAGTGTTGGAATGGGCCCATGATTCTGTAATGGGAGGTCACATGGGTATTTACAAAACCACCGCTAATGTGGAACGATCCTTTTGGTGGCCTAGTGTCCGGACCGATGTGAAAGAGTACGTCAAGAACTGTGCGATTTGTGCGCAAGGGAAATCTTGTCATGCTAAACCAGCGGGATTGTTACACCCTTTACCAGTTCCGCCTAAACCTTGGCATACCCTGTCCATGGATTTTATTGTAGAAATGCCATCCTGCGAGAAACAGACAGTTATTCTAGTGGTGGTAGACCATCTCACCAAGATGGGACATTTTATATCTTTACCGGGTTTGCCTACCTCTGAGGAATTAGCGAAAGTATTCTTACAAAATATTGTGCGTCCGCATGGTCTACCGAGTGTGGTGATAACAGACCGGGGAACGCAATTCACTTCTAGATTTTGGAAGGCTCTATGTACCATCTTACAGATCGACGCTCGTCTATCGTCCAGCTACCATCCGCAAACGGATGGTAAGACAGAACGGTTGAACCAAACCCTAGAACAATATCTTCACTGTTTCGCATTGCAAAACGCCACTGACTGGACCACCCTTTTGTGGTTGGCGGAATTTGCCTACAATAACGCGGTACACACCACTCTGGGATGTTCTCCTTTTTTCTGTCTGTACGGATTCCACCCGGACATGTTTCCCTTTGATTGGCCCGCTGAATCCCTAGTTCCTGCCATCCATGAACACCACGCTCATCTCCGGGCGATCCTGATTGAGGCTCGGAACAATTTGAAAAAGGCTCAAGACGCCCAAAAGACTTTCGCTGACAAGAGAAGGTCCCAGGAACCCGAATATAAGGTAGGCGATGTCAAGTCAAGTCAAGTCAAGTGATTTATATAGCGCGCTACATACCCAGGGGGTCTCAAGGCGCTTGAGGAAGGGAGGGGAATTACTTGTCGAATATCCAGGTTTTAAGTTGCTTTCTGAATGTAAGGTGGTTATGAGTGAGGCGAAGGTGAGTTGGAAGTGAGTTCCAGGTTTTAGCTGCCAGGTAGGAGAAGGATCTGCCTCCCATGGTGGTTTTGTTGATGCGAGGTACAGTTGCAAGGGCTTGGTTGGAAGATCGTAGGAGGCGGGAGGGGGTGTAGAAGGAAAGTCGTGAGTTGAGGCATTCGGGTCCAAGTTCGTAGAGTGCTTTGTGTGCGTGGGTTAGGAGGCGGAAAGTAATCCTCTTGTTAACGGGGAGCCAGTGGAGGTTTTTCAGGTGTCCAGAGATGTGGTCTTTATGCGGGATGTCTAGTATGAGTCTGGCTGAGGCGTTCTGGATGGCTTGGAGTTTTTTTTGGAGTTTTGCGATGGTGCCGGCGTATAGGGTGTTTCCGTAGTCCAGGCAGCTCGTGACCAGTGCGTGGGTGACCGTTTTTATGGTTTCGGTGGGGATCCAGCGAAATGTTTTTTTGAGCATGCAAAGAATATTGAAGCAAGATGATGAAACGGCGTTGACTTGTCTGTTCATAGAGAGTGAGGAGTCCAGGATGACACCTAAGTTCCGTGCATGGTCCGTCGGGACGGGTGCTTTTCCGAGGGCCTCTGGCCACCAAGAGTCGTCCCAGGCGGAGGGGGAGGTACCAAGGATGAGGACTTCAGTTTTGTCGGAGTTCAGTTTTAGACGGCTGTGCTTCATCCACTCGGCTACTTCTTTCATTCCTTCATGTAGGTTGGTTTTGGCGGTGTTCGGGTCTTTGGTGAGTGATAATATTAGTTGAGTGTCATCAGCGTAGGAGATGATGTTGAGGTTATGTTGGCGTGCGATGGCCGCGAGGGGGCTCATGTAAACGTTGAAGAGGGTGGGACTGAGTGAGGATCCTTGTGGCACGCCGCAGATGACTTCAGTGGCCTCTGACTTGAATGGTGGGAGGCGGACTCTCTGGGTTCTTCCGGTGAGGAAAGAGGTGATCCACTCCAGTGCTTTTCCTTGGATTTCGATGTTTCTGAGGCGTTGTATTAAGGTGCTATGACAAACTGTGTCAAAGGCTGCGGAGAGGTCGAGGAGGATGAGGGCGACCATGTCTCCGTTGTCTAGCAGAGTTCGAATGTCGTCAGTTGCTGCGATGAGTGCGGTCTCAGTGCTGTGTTTGGCTCGGAAGCCGGACTGTGAGGAGTCGAGGGATTTGTTGGTTTCGAGGAAGGCGGCGAGCTGGTTGTTGACAGCTTTCTCGATGACTTTGGCCGAGAATGGAAGGAGCGAGATGGGGCGGTAGTTTTTGAGTTCGGTGGGGTCAGCTGTGGGTTTTTTCAGAAGGGCGCTGAGTTTGGCGTGTTTCCAGCTTTCCGGGAAGGTGGCGGAGTTGAGGGAGCAGTTGATGACGTCTCGGAGGTGCGGTGCTATGATGGAGTCTGCTTTGCTGAAGATGTGGTGAGGGCAAGGGTCTGTGGGGGATCCTGAGTGAATGGAGTTCATTAGGCGGATGGTGTCCTCAGTGGAGATTGGGTTCCAGTCATTGAGGATGTTCAAGGGGGGTGGGGGTCCTGCAGAAGGTTGGGTGGGTAGGTCTACGGACCGGTTGTCAAAGCTGTTGTGGATGTCAGCAATCTTGTTGTAGAAGAACGAAGCTAGGGAGTCGCAGAGGGCTTGAGAGGGGGTGATGTCGTTGGAGTTGGCTGAGGGGTTAGTAAATTCCTTGACGATGTTGAATAGTTCCTTGCTGTTGTGGGCGTTGCTATCTAGTCGGTCCTTGAAAGCGGCTTTCTTGGCATTCCTGATCAGTTGGTGGTGTATACGGGTGGCGTTTTTGAAGGCGTCCTTGGTGCTGTTGTTAGGGTCTTTTTTCCAGGCCTTCTCAAGGGAGCGACAGAGTTTCTTAGATTTCTTAAGATCATCGTTGAACCAGGAGGCCTTCTTGCTGCCTAGTTTGGTTTGACGTTTTTTCAGAGGTGCTAATGTCGGCGCTGTTGGATAGCCATTGGGTGAGGTTAATGGCTGCTTGGTCGGGGTTTGAGGAGTGGGCAGGGGGGTTTTGAAGAAGCGATGAGGCAATCTGGTCGATGGTGATTTTGTTCCAGTTTCTTCGCAGAGTGGGTTGAGGATGGTTGTTGGTTGTGGTCTTGTTGTAGGTGAAGTGAACGCAGCTGTGGTCCGTTCAAAGGAGAGCAGTGGTGTGGCTGAAGGAGACATGTTTGCTGGAGGTGAAGATGGGGTCGAGTGTGTGACCTGCGACGTGGGTGGGGGTAGTGACAAGTTGTTTACGTCCGAGGTTGGCGAGATTGTCCAGAAGGGTGGTGGCGTTGCGGTCGTTGTTCTTTTCAAGGTGAAAGTTGAGGTCTCCCAAAAGAATGTAATCCTCGGAGGGGAGGGCGTGTGGGGTGATGAAGTCCGTGATGTCCTCACTGAATTGTGCACGGGGTCCTGGTGGCCTGTAGAGGAGGGTGCCTCTGAGTGTGGTTTTGGGGTCGATGTGGATCTGGAAGTGAAGGTGTTCAGTATTGGCGAGATTGAAGTCTGAGCTGGTTGAGATGCGGATGGATTTCTTATGGACGATAACGAAGCCTCCTCCTGTTTGGTCGGTACGGTCCTTACGGATGATCTTATAGCCTTCCGGGATGGCAATGGTGATGTCAGGGGCTGATGTGGAGTTCATCCATGTTTCTGTTAGGAAGGCGACGTCAGGGGAGATGGTGTCTAGTAGGTTCCAGAGGTCGATGGCGTGCCTGTGGACTGAGTGGGTGTTGAGCAAGATGCATTTTAGGTGGTTGGAGTCAGATATCTGTTTTGTGTTCGTGGATGAGGAGTTGTTCTTGGTGCTGTCGAACTTGCAGGAGTTGCAAGAGAAGGGTCCATGGGTGTGTCCAGGAGCGGCTTGGGCGCAGATGGGGAGTCGGCCGGGGTGAAGGGCTAGGAGGGTGGAGGCGTTGTATGTAATGCGGGAGGGCTGGGCATTGCACGGACCAGGGGGTCTGGCGCTGGGCGCGTTCCAGGCGCGGACGGGCGTAGACGGGCTTACCTTTGGCGAACCTTCGGCGTGGCCGAAGCACGTGGGCGCATCTGTCATTAAAAGCACTTTGAGGGGGGAGCGGTGCGAGGAGGAAGGGCTCAGGGAGACAACAACAAACAAAATGGAGGTAGTGAAAAGTCGAGTGAGGCTGGGGCACTGATATAATGTTCACAAGCGCTTTTAAACAGGCAGCTTTATTGTTAACAGATATAGCGCAGCTCCGTTTCCGTCGCGCTGTTTAAATGGCATAAACTACGCTACGCTGCAGAATACCAGAAATGCTGTAGCGTTATTAAGTGGCACAAACTAAGCAGACTGAAAGATTCACCACAAGCGCTAATCCAAATGCACAACCAGAAGCGCTAATGCAAATGCACAGTCAGATTACAGACACACAGATGGTCGGAGGTCAATGGAAGAGTAACGATACCACCAGGAGCCAGGGAGCGTGGGAGCGACTGTGTCTGACAAAGTCTGGCTTTCCACACGCCACCTGCACCTGAAGGGAATGAACAGATTGAAACCTAAGTATGTTGGTCCTTATGGTATCTGTGAGGCGATAAACGCAGTGGCCATGAAACTCTCCTTGCCTGTGACATGGTCCATACATCCTGTGTTTCATGTGTCGCTTCTGCGGCCTTGCCTACCTGGTGTCCGGTTACCAGTGCGCCCTGGCCCTGTGGAAGTGAAGGGGCATGAAGAGTACGAAGTAGGGTCCATCCTGGATTCTCGTATAGTGCGTGGCAGGGTCCAGTATTTAGTCGAGTGGAAGGGCTACGGCCCCGAAGAACGAACATGGGAACCTGTAGATCATCTGCATTGCCCTGATTTGGTTGACCTATTCCATGAACGCAATCCCGGTAAGCCGGGACAACCGCCGGGACGGCGGTCCTCGAGAGGGGGTTCTGTAGCGATCGCCCATGGCAGGGCAGCCGGTTGCAGCAGACATCGGGTTACATGCCCACTACGGAAAAACTACCAGTCCCAGAAGGCCATGCGGCACTGGGATTCGGCACAATGGGAGGATCTTATTTAAACTCCGCCCCTGGAACGAAACGGGGCTTGTCAATCTTGTTCCTGGTTTTCCGCATGTTTGTTTGTTTGGAGTCTTGCCATGGAGCGTCCGTGACTAGCCTACTTGGTCAGTGTTTCTGTGATCCGCCGCGACGACGAAGTGCCAGCGTGGTCAGTGTTCCTGTGATCCGCCGCGACGACGAAGTTCCAGCGTGGTCAGTGTTCCTGTGATCCGCCGCGACGACGAAGTGCCAGCGTGGTCAGTGTTCCTGTGATCCGCAGCAACGACGAAGTGCCAGCGTGGTCAGTGTTCGGTGAGTAAAGCAGAACCGTGTTGGATTGGAACCCTCGAGGGGAGCGGGCTCGCTCTCTTCCGTTTCATGTTATCTTTATTAGTTTTGAGCAACGTTTAGTACTTTGTGCAGAGCGCACCTGCCCTTATTTGTTGCACTTTGGAATTCAAACACATTTGTTTCAGACGGCAAAATAGCTGGAGTAAACGGCTATTTATACTCAAAAGGTTTATTTTGGGTCTTTCTGAAAACGTTACCTTGCCTAACGCTTATCGTATGTAACCCCACTTACCTGATTCTCTTGGCGGATCGTGTTCGAGAAGTGGAGTTAACTTTTCGACACAGTGGGTAGACTCTACTTTCACCAGCATATCTTTCAGGATTCATTCACGGAGTCCAGATAGGAGGAATTGGTGAGTCTAGGAACATAGGGGAAGGGAGAATACTCTTGACATTACGGATTTACATTATTCTCTCTGTCTTCTCATCCACCTCCAGGGAGGTCTTACCAGAGATCCGTTGAGAATATATCTTGACCTGAAGATACCTGAAATACCCGCATCCCTTCGCCATTTCACCTTGCGGCCTCCGACTGTGCTTACTCCAATAGTGGTGGTCTTCCCATTGTTGGGTGTTGTACGGAGGGAGGTAGTGAGGACTGTCATCTCCTCGTCTCTGCTGGGCATCGGAGTCAGGTTAGTGGCGCGTGCGTGTTCTTGCGCTGCTTTCAATCACGACAGAAACAGACTCGTCTGATTCATCCATGGCCCTACTGTTGGATTTTCCTACACTATTTTTTCTCTTTCTCTGGCTTGGATTCATTACAGTTTTTTCCACTTCTGAATGTACACTATCTCGCATATTGTACTTAACCAGAACTAGTAGCTGAAGTGCTTACTCCCCATTCTTCATCACATGCAGTCCAAATCGACTTGTCCCTGGTGGACATTACTGCATTGCCTGTCCAGTAAGTAGCCCATAATGGAGACCGAAGGTGAGGTCTAAGGCGAAGCCTTCCAAGATGTGGCCCCGGAACATTGTGGGGTCTGCGACATGTGACCACTCCTACTAGGGTAGGAGGGGATGACTATCCTTCATTGCTGATTGTGTGATGCCCTGCAGGGACTATCTTCTCCCCCCTGGGTGTGGGCACATGCTTGCTACAGTCCAGGACCCGCAAGACCTCACGAACTCGACGGACACTCCGGGGAGGGGGAAAAACACACAGGGGCTTATTCTGGCAGACTCTGCCTCGACAACTCACCAGCTGACTTCCGCTTCCTGAGTTGAGCCCCTTAGCTGCCAGTGACCCAAAACTGAGTCTGCATCGACATGGTGCACTTCAGCCACCAAGTAACTCCTGCACATCTCACTGCTCACCTGTCTGATCATGAAAACACACAGCCTGAGAGAGCCAATGCACACACTTAGAAATCTGTGACTGTGCTGCAGCAGAGCATACAGGATGATGCAGCATGGCAGAGGCAGCCCTGCCATGCACGCTACACCCATACACTTGGAGGAGCTGTGGGCCCAAGGGAAGGCAGAGATGCCCCGTGATTTTCAGGTACGATTGGAAGATGACATTGTGGTGAGTCCTTTCTGCCAGGTCTTATTGCCTACGGCGCTCTGCAGCATTCTCACCAGGACTTGGTCCAATTGGGGGCAGTCTGACCACTGGATCCCTGTAATCATAGATCACCCATGAGCCTCCTTCAGGTAACACTGGGGGTACAATTACTGTGGGGAGAGTTGCCTACTTCCATCTCTCTGAATGCTGGAAATGTATATTAAGTAGCTCTGCTACTGGACATGGCTTGCCCCTGTCTGACAGTCTGTCTCACGTGAATCTTGCCAATTGGAGTAGTAGTGCAGCAATAAAGACCTACAAACTTCTGACTGACTTCTCCCAGTTGTAGGAGCTCACAATAGCACTGTGATGCCCACATGGTGCCCCAGACTGCGCTGCCTGACCACAGTGAAAGTGTCTACCACGACAACTTTGGTTCGACCTAACCTCTGATGCCTGGATTGCTGCACCTAGTACCAGATACTGCCCCAGAGTCTTGCATACTATACTCCCTGAGATCTGGTTTGAGGGAGAGGCCGCTGAGCCTAACAATACCTGGAAACAGTAGGGGATAGACATTGCGAGTTGACGCAGGATACAACTACCTACTCTACTACCACAAGATGACACAGTGTCTTACTGTCTCATCCCAGTCTCAACTAACTCTAGGTTTATATTGTAAGGACAAAATTATGGTGAAAACAAAGACCTCAAATCCTTTACCCCAAGATAACAGTAAGCATATGCCATCCTCTACTTCCATGGACTGTACACTAAACACTCTGAATCATCTGAAGGCTACGCTTTGCACCCACTCCACTCAGTTTGACAAAGGTCTGCAGGCTATCCAGACACTAAATTCTCCCTGGAAGCCCAGATTGACACTGTCTCTCTGGATGTAACTTTGCTGAGGGCTTTCCATCATAAACTTGCTGACCGGGTGGATAAAGCAGAGTCTTCCCTGACTGTAATTAGACCCATAAACCAGGAGCTGCAGGTGCAACTAAAGTTGATGGGGGATGAGGTGACCACTCTGCAAGACATAGTTTACATCACATGGGATACAACACATGCCATTACAACGCGGTACAATGACCGCAGTTACATCACAAACTATTCCAACACAAGCCGTAACAACGACTTGCTGTATGTACCAGAAGGTGTTGGATTTAAAATCCAACACCTTCCCTACTGATGCACAGATTGGAGTTGGCCTAGAAAATTATACTATTCCAACATCCAGTGCCCCCTACAATAAATGTAAATGTAAATGTAAATGTATAGGCATTTATATAGCGCACTACTTACCCTTAGGGTCCCAAGGCGCTTCGACCGCTGCGAAACCCTTCCTGGCTTCCCTGAGAGATGGTCCCTTAATGGGTATCTCCAGGGTGAGACCAGGCATCCCCGGCGGTCTGGTGGGGCCGTTAGTGAAGATGAGGCAAGCTAATGCCCAGAGTTGCCGAGTGTGATCGCTGATCAGAGTGGGCACCGAGGCGAGAGAATTATCGAGTCCGCTGACCCTGGTCCAGAAACCTGCCGCGCCAGGAATCGAACCCTGGTCCCTGGCCGTCCTCTGCTCTCGGGTCTGCCGCCTCTAACCAGTGAGCCACACTACTTCACAATAAGTTGTTGTAACAACTTTTGTTGTAATAATATGCGTTGTAACAACGCTTTGTTGTAACAACCGCATTGTAATGGCATGCATTGTATCACATGCAATGTAACTTGTCATATTCGACCACTCTACACCACAGAGCAGAAGATGCAGAGTCCCGCTCTAGGTGCGATGATATCCACCTACTGGGATTTCCTGAATAAGCCGAAGGAGCCCGTGTGGATCTTTTTCTCGAAAACTAATTGATGGCAAAGGTGCTGGCAGACAAGGTGCCTTAATTATTTTTCATAGTAAGGGGACAAAGGATACTGGGCAAACCCCCCCCCCAGGTACACAATGCCCCTATTATTGCTCGACTTCTCAGTTATCAGGACAGTGACCTGCTGCCACAGCAGTTCAGAGCAAAGGGGCCCTAGCAGTGTGGGAACACAGTGATCACGGCGTACTCTGACCACACTATGGAGGTGCAGCAACTATGTGGCTCCTACATGAAGGTAAACAACACCTCAGCAAGTTGAACATTAAGTATGAGTTTCCCTTTCTAGGGAAACTCAGAGTGACCGATGGAGGGACAACCCCCATTTTTCGCTCCCTGAAAGACGCATGGATTTTGCTGCATGCCAAGGGACTGATACTGGGACCACCTCAAGATTGGAGTGCAGGGGAATGGCGGGTGCCCAGACCTCAACGACACAAGAAAAGATCCATCAGGAGGAAACCATCCTGGGATCAAGTGGCAGTGGAGTAGGTGCTAGCACTGATAGAGGCCTCACTGCCAGCATTAACTCCTTTGCTCTTCTACTTAGTGAGTACCCCTTGGAGTCTGGTTCGAACCCAGATGGCTCTGTGTCATCGACAACTGGCATCTACCAGGGAGTGAAAATCATCCCACGGTTTGCAGATCAGATATAATACAGGTATATACAGGTCCAAGCATGAGCAAACTTGTGCATCTTTACTGCTGGTGTGCCTGGAAATTTCTATGGTAAGCTGTCATGCTTGGGGAGCTGAATGCTGAATCCTCCAGCTCATGCTTAAACCTGACCTGGAGGGAACACAATTAGAGTGTAATGAATGTTGTTTTATGTTTGTTTATGGGAAACTTTTGTATACATACCGACCTCAGTGCAGTTGCCGTGCAGTTCCTAAAACCTTATATAGGATCTGTGTGTTTAAACAACATAGACTGTGGGATTGGTGTTCAGACTGATTCCAGACACCCCCACAAAGTACGTACGCCTGTATACCAGCTAGCTCACAGTGCCACTTGAAACAACGCTCACTTTTTCTCGGAGAGATACATAGAATAAACGGTGGGGATATTTTCAATAAGCATTTATTGAACCAGCGTCATTATGGTGTAAAATAGGTGTGCTGAAACAAACATTAGACAGAAACAGATATAAATGATAATAAAAACCAACAGAGTAAAATGATGGTAGATTTCTACCATAGTGCTATAACAATGAATGCAAGCAGGTATAGAAATACATGACAATAAAATACGCACTCCTACGATGCGACCCTAACTAGATGTACATAAGTGTACCTAGCATGTATGTGGGTTTAGCCAAGAATCCCTCTAGGATAAAGTCAAGCCCATTACCTGAAGAGAGAGACTGTGGGACCCCGTCTTGGTCTCGAGTTGGACATTTCACGAGGGATGTCAGACCACAGCGAGCTGGAGTGTCTGCATGCAGGGATCTCAGCATCTTGCATCAGTGTGTCAGAATGGAAGTCCTTATTCTCCTCTCCCTGCCTCAGCAAAGATATGGTGTATATTTACCCAAAGTGGTACCCTCAGGGGTTCTACCTTGCAGTGTCATGCCAGACTTCAGATGATGGAAGGAATGACTCTTATACCCCCCTACCAGCGCCAAGAAACCGTACGGTGCACGCTGCGCTTTATAAATGTTTTAAATTAGAAATTATACGTAGTTATTATGCACGAGATTGTAGTCCTGCTGAGTTTCCAAGAATTCTCATACATAATGGATGAAGCTGGTATTGAGGAAAACGCCATGTCTTGTAAGCAGTACTGTAACTAGGTAAACGGTCAGTCCCAAGAACCTTTATGTAGTGTAAGGGTAGGTGAGATTATAGGTGAAAGGTTAAGTGGCTACCTGAGCCTATATTGGGATAACTATATGAAACATAACAACCACTCCTCATCCGACTAACGACATACTATATTTTTATGTACTTCTCTGTATCTATTCCCAAACAACTAATTAGTCCAAAACATTTATGCATTTTTGAAACCTTAAAAAATGCTAAAAATGCTCAAGTTATATTTTAGGTGGTAGAATTTACACTAAAATATGTTCGCATATATAGTTCGAACAATGAATACAGACATCAACATTGGAATACGCTGAAGACACAGAAGAACAATTTCCATTATTGAATCCAGTAAAGCAACAATGTCTGGTGGTGCAACCAATGGAAGTGTTAGACAGAGATCCAACACGCGTTCTGGTCAACTGAACAGGCATCGAAGGACAGGCAGAACACAGTCGATCCAGACTGGTCTAAATGACAGGAACCAAGGCTTGGTCAGTTTGCGAAGGAGAGGTGTTTTTCCAGATGGAGTACCATGCAATCATGGTAACGGTGCTCCAGGAGTGCTTTATCCATCTCCTTGGTGACAGGGACGTCCATTGTGCAGCAGAAAAATGGCAATCAGGATACCTGCTATTAGGAACAGGATCAGAGGAAGTCCTCCATAACTACTTCCGAATACAGAGTGTATGAAGTTGGGAATAACTGCCAAGACTGTCTGAAAGGTGCTTAACAGTCCAGAACCTATGGTCTTAAATAGGTGTACTATATCCGTCTTATCAGACATGTTAAAGATATGTTGTACCTTTTCTGTGAAATGGAAAGAGCAATTTGTTCGTACTAGTGCCAGTATCTCAGCTGAGGGCCTTGCGACCTGGAGATCAAAAGTCTCTCGGGTAGAGGTTAAGGGCACGGTTTTCTGGAAAAGCATGGCTTTCATTCGGCTCAGAGTATCAAACAGTATAAAGGAAACATTCTAGAAGGCCATAACGGCGCATCACTGACTGTATGGGTCAGTGGAAATAATACTTGCATACAGCAAGTAATCCTGGAGCTTACTGTGACCAGATATGCCCTACCCGGTAGCATCCCACAACAACCTTGATCATTCAGCATCAAGTAACTCCTATTTGAAAGCAACTTGAAAACCGGATTAATCCTGGCAGCTGGTGATCCTTTCAAGTGAAAGGATAAGTTAGCAACTGAATCATTACAGGCCCCATGAAGCATGATATCCTGGGATATGAGAGATCCACTTAAAGTGTTCTTGCAGTTAGTACAGCTTAGAAACACTCCCATGTCCCCACTCCTGCATCAAAGTCTGTATGACAAATCCCACGATTCCTTGATGAATTCCCTACTTATCGCTGCATATCTGCCTGCCTGTTGTTGTTCTAGGCAATACTGAAACTGGAAAGTTGTGACCGCTAATGTTATATTGTCATGGATTAACCATTCTGTGGATGGGGACTCTGCCACAGTAAAAGGTAATTGGTTCAGTTTTTCAATACGCAGCAATTAATATTTTGTTCCCCTTTGTGCCATTGTTATATGCTTCTTAGATTGTATGCAGAAAATAGGGATGTACTGTTGATAAATCGCCAAGGCACATAACGATCGCGCAATCATTGCAGCGTCCAGCTTAATAACATACTAGAACGTATTTGAGATTGTCCGTTTTGTAGTACGGGCAAGTCCTGTTCTAGTAGATCTATAACAGAAGATACAATGTTGCCCAGTGAATAAATCCTAGATTTTAATGTAGTCATACCATTGTCAACTACAGCTAATGCCTTTTCTAGGTTAATTCTATTGATTTCACTGAGTCTCTCCGCAACTTCTTGTTGAGAGATTTTCCAGATTTCATTATAGACAGGGTATAAGAAACATTTCTGACCTGGCTTTCGGGGACATAGTAAAAAATCCCTTAGATCCACCTCATCTGAGAGTAAGTATAAGTGCTGTTTCACCTGGGACAGTGTTGAGGTTTTTAGCCATTGAGGCATAACTTCCCAACACTGTATAATGTCACCACCCAAGGATGTTCTCTTTGTACATAGCGTTTGATCCGGCCTATGGATACTAAACCCTTCGGTTGTACCCCTAAATCTTGATTGATATCTGTTCATGTCTGTGGGCCAAGCTAACCATTCATTCAAATGGGGGTCTGATGATTTGTACTGTATGATGTCACCTATTGTATCCCCTCCATGTGATATAAAATTCATGTGTGATGGTGTGGGAATCTGAGGTGTGTTCAAATCCTTGTTCTTGGCTATTGCAAGACAGGAAGTCGGCTGCACAGTGTCATTCAGAAATATCTGCTCTGGGATGAGGCATGCTCGAAATAGTGCTTCTGTTCCCTGTACCTGCCAGTCCTTTGTACCCCAGACTGATTTAATGTCTATAGTTTCCTTCCATCGGAAATAAGAGCTGCAGAATAAATCTGTTTGGTATTAGTTATCATATCTTTCTGTGCAGTTGTATGTGCAAACTAGTAATATGAGGTTGGGCTGAATTGTTGAACCCTGAAAAAAAGGAGCTTTCTGTGCAAATGTTTTGTAACTACCTTTTGGTGGTGTTGGGCAACGTTACCATTGGTGGTATGTGAACACATTACGTGGGATTCTGGATTTATGTAAAAAGTGTTAACCCTAATGATACATAGTGTTATATTCTGATGTGTCTTCTAACATTTCAATGCTTGAAAATGCAGTGGATTGTTCTAAATCAGACAACATTTTATTTCCAGTTTCAAAATCCCAATCTTCAGAAAATGTACTCGAGGTAAAGATATGATTTAAAGAAATTTTAAATACATTTAGGGCCAGATGTAGGTATATCCGATTTACTGACTTTTAAATACCGAGTCATACCGATTCGGTATTTAAAAGTCGGTAAATTAGAAGGAGGCAGATGTAGGTAAAAAATTACCGAATCTGTCAGAGTCGGTATTTACAGATTCTGTAAATACCGATTCTGTATTTCCCATTGATTCCTATGGGCCTTGAAGCCCATAGGAATCAATGTGAAATACAGATTCGGTATTTACAGAATCGGTAAATACCGAATCCTGCAAGGGTGCAGGGGGTGTCACTTTGACACCCTCTAGCACCCCAATTCTGGACTTGTGTGCAATGTGGCACACAGACATGCCCTAAGGGCATGTCTGTGTGTCACAGTGCACAGGTGTGCATGCACAGATGTGCATGCACACCTGAATTTGGTATTTTACCACCCAATAGGATTGGGTGGTAAAATACCGATTTTTAAGGGCCTGTGGCACTCTTAGGAGTGCCACCTACATATGGTTGTTCCGAATTGGTAAATATACCGATTCGGTATTTTACCGATTCTGTAAATTTACCGATTCGGTAACTTTACAGAATCGGTAAAATATAGGCCCCCTACATCTGGAAACCAAAATACCGGTTGGTAATGGCCGAATTCGGCCGTTACCGACCGGTATTAGGGCTCCTACATCTGGCCCATAGTATTTTCAAAAGTTTAGCGGGACCAAACACATCATAATCAACCTTGTATCAAAATATACCAGCAGGAATTGGAACATCTGTAATATTCATGAAGGACAGGTTTCTTTGTTCACGATGAGATGATGTATGAGGTTTCAGGCCCAAGCTCACATTTGATACTGAAGAGCATTCTGGGAGATAGTTTACATTCATGAGTAAGCAAAAGACACTCACTAGGCCAATCCATAACAGAAAAAACTGTATTCTAGTTATCATCCAGAGCTGTAGCCATGGTGAGACCAGGTAAGTCGTTTTCAGACAAGTGTAGAAATCACAAATTCGTTGCTTAAGGGAAACTGAAACTGGTGTTATTTCAGGTGCACTGGGTTCCAGAAAGAAAGTATCACAATTGATGAAGTAACCAGATGCAGTTTGATCTATTTTTAGCAGCTCAGCAGGTTTTGCTGAACTGGCAGTCATTTCTTGTGGAGGCATATTGATGTAGACATCTGTGTTAGGACAAATTGAAATTTGTCTTTCATTTGTGTTTTGAAGTTCAGTTTTCAGAAGAACGAGTTCCATTTCATTGTTGGAGATTCCATTATTTGGTATCGGTGACTCTTCAAATGTTATGAGTCTTTCTGTCTGAACTTGCTGTATGGTAATGAGAGGAGAGCATCACCTACTCAGGAGCCCATGAGGCCTACTATTCAGTATCGCCCACATAGTGTAGCTTGATCAGATCAATGGAGACAAATCTCTTTTCTTTTTTGAAAGCCAGAGGCGGAAGAAGTACTGTTCTTGTTCCTTCGACAGCCAAGACAGGGACTGGTTTTCTGTATGACGGCCAAAATTATTTTTTGTCCACCATATTTTCACTGACCAGATCCCTGACTTTTGGGGTCCGGTCAGGTCTTGCCTTGACTGACTTGACTTCCCCAGTGGTGATTAAGCATGGGCGAATTTTGCGAATTCGCAATTCGCGAATTTGTGAATTTGCGAATTCGCGATCTGCAAAATCTGCGAATTTGCAGATTCGCGGATTTTGCGGATAGTGTGGGTAAAGGCCGGGCGGAAAAACGGTGCACATTGCTAGTGTGAGGGGCAGGGCCAAACGGGCGAGGCTTATATGCGAGTTCACATGCCTCTTGTGTGCATAAAAGGACAGGCACGGATCAGAGAAGCTCATGGTCACAGGAACTGCACAGGGATTGAGCTAGTGAAAGTCAATAATGCAAAGGCCTCCATCAAGCATCAAAGCTAATTTTCGACGATAGATATGGGGAGAATGCACACCTACCCAGCCTCAACAAAACACACATTTTTGGGGGGACTGATTAACTTTGGCATCACACCAAAGAGTGCTGGGGTCCCTCTAGTGAGCTGTCCATCAAGTGGGTAAAGGGCGCGAAGACGGTGCACACAACTAGTGTGTGGGGAGGGGCCAAATGGACGGGGCTTATATGTGAGTTCACATGCCTCTTGTGTGCATAAAAGGACAGGCACGGATCAGAGAAGCTCGTGGTCACAGGAACTGCACAGGGATTGAGCTCGTGAAAGTCAATAATGCAAAGGCCTCCATCAAGCATCAAAGCTGATTTTCGACGATAGATATGGGGAGAACGCACACCTACCCAGCCTCGACAAAACACACATTTTTGGGGGGGGCTGATTAACTTTGGCATCACACCAAAGAGCGCCGGGGTCCCTCGAGTGAGCTGTCCATCAAGTGGGTAAAGGGCGCGAAGACGGTGCACACCACTAGTGTGTGGGGAGGGGCCAAACGGACGGGGCTTATATGCGAGGTCACATGCCTCTTGTGTGCATAAAAGGACAGGCACGGATCAGAGAAGCTCGTGGTCACAGGAACTGCCCAGGGATTGACCTCGTGAAAGTCAATAATGCAAAGGCCTCCATCAAGCATCAAAGCTAATTTTCGACGATAGATATGGGGAGAACGCACACCTACCCAGCCTCGACAAAACACACATTTTGGGGGGGCTGATTAACTTTGGCATCACGCCAAAGAGCGTCGGGGTCCCTCGAGTGAGATGTCCACCAAGTGGGTAAAGGGCGCGAAGACGGTGCACACCACTAGTGTGTGGGGAGGGGCCAAACGGACGGGGCTTATATGCGAGTTCACATGCCTCTTGTGTGCATAAAAGGACAGGCACGGATCAGAGAAGCTCGTGGTCACAGGAACTGCACAGGGATTGAGCTCGTGAAAGTCAATAATGCAAAGGCCTCCAAAAAGCATCAAAGCTAATTTTCGACGATAGATATGGGGAGAACGCACACCTGCCCAGCCTCGACAAAACTCACATTTTTGGGGGGGCTGATTAACTTTAGCATCACACCAAAGAGCGCCGGGATCCCTCGAGTGAGCTGTCCATCAAGTGGGTAAAGGGCGCGAAGACGGTGCACACCACTAGTGTGTGGGGAGGGGCCAAACGGACGGGGCTTATATGCGAGTTCACATGCCTCTTGTGTGCATAAAAGGACAGGCACAGATCAGAGAAGCTCGTGGTCACAGGAACTGCACAGGGATTGAGCTTGTGAAAGTCAATAATGCAAAGGCCTCCATCAAGCATCAAAGCTAATTTTCGACGATAGATATGGGAAGAACGCACACCTACCCAGCCTCGACAAAACACACATTTTGGGGGGGGCTGATTAACTTTGGCAACACACCAAAGAGCGCCGGAGTCCCTTGAGTGAGCTGTCCATCAAGTGGGTAAAGGGCTCGAAGACGGTGCACACCACTAGTGTTTGGGGAGGGGCCAAATGGATGGGGCTTATATGTGAGTTCACATGCCTCTTGTGTGCATAAAAGGACAGGCACGGATCAGAGAAGCTCGTGGTCACAGGAACTGCACAGGGATTGAGCTCGTGAAAGTCAATGATGCAAAGGCCTCTATCAAGCATCAAAGCTAATTTTCGACGATAGATATGGGAAGAACGCACACCTACCTAGCCTCGACAAAACACACATTTTGGGGGGGGGCTGATTAACTTTGGCATCACACCAAAGAGCACTGGGGTCCCTCGAGTGAGCTGTCCATTAAGTGGGTAAAGGGCGCGAAGACGGTGCACACCACTAGTGTGTGGGGAGGGGCCAAACGGACGGGGCTTATATGCGAGTTCACATGCCTCTTGTGTGCATAAAAGGACAGGCACGGATCAGAGAAGCTCGAGGTCACAGGAACTGCACAGGGATTGAGCTTGTGAAAGTCAATAATGCAAAGGCCTCCATCAAGCATCTAAGCTATTTTTCGACGATAGATATGGGGAGAAAGCACACCTGCCCAGCCTCGACAAAACTCACATTTTTGGGGGGCTGATTAACTTTGCCATCACACCGAAGAGCGCAGGGGTCCCTTGAGTGAGCTGCCTGCCAGTGCCCTTCATCCTGTAACTATTTTAGGATGGCACCGGCAAGCTGCCAGCGCCATCCTAAAATAGTTACTAAATTAGCTTCATCAGGAAGCACTAATAGATAAAATAAAGCAGGTGCTCGAGCACCTGCTTTATTTTATCTATTAGTGCTTCCTGTTGAATCTAATTTAGTAACTATTTTAGGATGGCGCTGGCAGCTTGCCGGCGCCATCCTAAAATAGTTACAAGTTCAACAGGCTTGAACTTTTGCCCCCCAAATCTGCTGCTCGCGGATTTCGCGGATTTTCGGTAAATTCGCGGGAGTTCGCGGATTGCGGATTTACCGAAAATCCGCG
The DNA here is from genome assembly GCF_964263255.1 of Lissotriton vulgaris. Lineage (NCBI taxonomy): Eukaryota > Metazoa > Chordata > Amphibia > Caudata > Salamandridae > Lissotriton > Lissotriton vulgaris. The sequence goes on along the minus strand of NC_141687.1, from coordinate 1,377,902,339 downwards.
AAATCCGAGAGCGGAACGGATTTTGCGCTCACCCTTAGTGGTGATGCGTTTTACTTGCATGTTGCTTTGTAGTGCCTAGAATTAATTGAGATTCTGTAAAACCGCCAAACCTTTATTGATGTCAAATGGTTTTATATCCGCCACTTTGCTTTCACATTCTCGTCCCAAAAAGGACCTCATAACTAGTGACACCTCCTAGGGAACTACTTGGGATATTGTTAAGGGCTCTTTTGATCCATTATAAGTAATTGACCCAACTACCACCGAACCTAATAGTCTTGCTGTTTAAGATTGCTTTAAGTCTTTGTTTTTCCTCTCCATGATCACATTTCCCTTGGGATGGTATAGAGAGGAGAACCGCAATGTAACACACAAACTTCATATGGCCTCCTTGTAAGCCCTTGAGCTATATGCGGGGCCCCAGTCACAATGTAATTTGCCAACTGCGTATGTCCCTATAAAGACTCGCAAATCTTTTATAACAGTTTGAGCATCAGCTGAGTACTGAGGCGATACCCATAGGAATCTAGAGCAGGATTCCACTGCCACCAAGATATACTTGTAAGCCCCATCTGATTGCAAGGGGCTGCAGTGATCCAAATAAACACAAGCAAGTGGTCTGTCTGATATCAGTAATTGTGTCTGCACTAGGCGTGCTACGGTGAAACCCTTCATCTGCTGACAGATGTCGCAATTTAGGACAAAATTCTGTGTCTGTTTAGTTAATCTTGGCCACCAATAGGGTTGCTTCATAAAGAAACTGTTTGAATACTCCTGCGTTTGCAAAACCTGAACCCTTGTGTGCAGGTAGACATTTCAATCAAATCTGTGGTCCTTGTTTGGTATTACTCTATCCCCCACTCCTGGAATGTGAGCATGCAGAAAGTTATTTGCATAGAACTTGTAGGAGTACTTGAGTGGAAAACCTTTCGGCAAGGCTGTGCTGTTTGTGCGTGAAGCAATTGCAGATACCATTATCTGTCCATCTTTCCTCGTTTTTGAACAAGTGATTACAGCTATGGCAGCAGTACGTATTGCCCCCTTTGCGGCTTGATCGGCCAATTACTTCCCCTCAACGTGAACGTCATCACGTTGGTGACTCAGCTTGTGTATCACATGAGCTCTTGGTAGTTCATTTTTCAACTCGGCTACCTGTTCCCATAGCATTTAATGCTTAATTATGCCACTTTTTGAGTTTTTAATCCCATTGTGACACCAGCAGTAAAGATATTCATTGTATGACTGGACACAGTTGAAAAGAAACGCACACAATTAGTGTGGGGAATTCTCAATTCGTATTTTTTGGTGCTAGTAAGAGGGCTTTTTATTCTGCCCTATGTGCTGTGCAGTCTCCTAGAGACTGTGTTTTCGTACTGCTAGGATGGAACTAGCCTTCCTGCATACGACACTTCACAATTTCACATGTGGTGCTGTATTGCTGTTTACTTCCTATGGCCATCTGAGCAGATCCTTCAGTGTAAATAATGTATTCATAGTGATCTAAAAGTATTATTTCATTTGGGAGAGGATATTCTTGTTCATATTGCAGAACTGTGTGTTCATTTTGAGCTTGGACTCAGTTTCTTTGCCATGAGGGTGGTATTATTGTGGTTTGTGGGTTGCCCTGGCCCTGTACTTCTGTGCTGTGTGTTCCTCTGCAGCCACAGCTACTGTGGCTGCCTCCCTAGTTGTTTGATGGGTGGTGCAGGGTGTGTGCTCACCTGGCTAGTAATTGTGCATGGGGAGCACAGGAGGTGCACATGGCATGTCCCTTCTTGTGGGGGGCTAGTGTGTGGGGGGCGGAGGTGTGGCCCTGTGGTCTTTGTGCACTGCCCAAGCCTGATGGACGCCCTGCCTTATGCATTGTGCGCATGTTTTCACGCGGATTCACAGCTGCAGTGAGTTGACCGGGATATTATTTCAAGATCGCAGTGGCTGGGTGACCCGGATGCAGAGGGGTGATTTAGTGACAGGTGGGACATGCGTGGGTACACTTGTGGATGTGTTCCTGTACCCACAAGGGTGTCTGGTGTGGCCAGGGACACCATATCAGCCCTGGAGTTGTGTGTTGTGGGTGAGTGTGGGATTGTGTGTTTGCCTTCCTGCCGCGTCGTCCGCGATGGTGCATGAGTTGCTGGTAGTGTATCAGGTACAGTACAGGGAAGACGTGTAGAGCTGGGCCCATTGCGGTTGGAACCGGGTGAAAGGGACCAAACTCTGGTTTTGCGCTCCGCTGTGCTTCTTATGCAGTCTCTGGTTAGGCGGTTTCTCCGCTTCGGTGTGACTGGATGTTTGGGGCATCCTGATTTGTATGGCAGGCGGGAAGTCATTCAGCATGGCAGTGGTTCTCCATTAGCTGCCACCTCTGCGGTGAACCCTTGTGTGCAGGTAGACATTTCAATCAAATCTGTGGTCCTTGTTTGGTATTACTCTATCCCCCACTCCTGGAATGTGAGCATGCAGAAAGTTATTTGCATAGAACTTGTAGGAGTACTTGAGTGGAAAACCTTTCGGCAAGGCTGTGCTGTTTGTGCGTGAAGCAATTGCAGATACCATTATCTGTCCATCTTTCCTCGTTTTTGAACAAGTGATTACAGCTATGGCAGCAGTACGTATTGCCCCCTTTGTGGCTTGATCGGCCAATTACTTCCCCTCAACGTTAACGTCATCACGTTGGTGACTCAGCTTGTGTATCACATGAGCTCTTGGTAGATCATTTTTCAACTCGGCTACCTGTTCCCATAGCATTTAATGCTTAATTATGCCACTTTTTGAGTTTTTAATCCCATTGTGACACCAGCAGTAAAGATATTCATTGTATGACTGGACACAGTTGAAAAGAAACGCACACAATTAGTGTGGGGAATTCTCAATTCGTATTTTTTGGTGCTAGTAAGAGGGCTTTTTATTCTGCTCTATGTGCCGTGCAGTCTCCTAGAGACTGTGTTTTCGTACTGCTAGGATGGAACTAGCCTTCCTGCATACGACCCTTCACAATTTCACATGTGGTGCTGTATTGCTGTTTACTTCCTATGGCCATCTGAGCAGATCCTTCAGTGTAAATAATGTATTCATAGTGATCTAAAAGTATTATTTCATTTGGGAGAGGATATTCTTGTTCATATTGCAGAACTGTGTGTTCATTTTGAGCTTGGACTCAGTTTCTTTGCCATGAGGGTGGTATTATTGTGGTTTGTGGGTTGCCCTGGCCCTGTACTTCTGTGCTGTGTGTTCCTCTGCAGCCACAGCTACTGTGGCTGCCTCCCTAGTTGTTTGATGGGTGGTGCAGGGTGTGTGCTCACCTGGCTAGTAATTGTGCATGGGGAGCACAGGAGGTGCACATGGCATGTCCCTTCTTGTGGGGGGCTAGTGTGTGGGGGGCGGAGGTGTGGCCCTGTGGTCTTTGTGCACTGCCCAAGCCTGATGGTCGCCCTGCCTTATGCATTGTGCGCATGTTTTCACGCGGATTCACAGCTGCAGTGAGTTGACCGGGATATTATTTCAAGATCGCAGTGGCTGGGTGACCCGGATGCAGAGGGGTGATTTAGTGACAGGTGGGACATGCGTGGGTACACTTGTGGATGTGTTCCTGTACCCACAAGGGTGTCTGGTGTGGCCAGGGACACCATATCAGCCCTGCAGTTGTGTGTTGTGGGTGTGTGTGGGATTGTGTGTTTGCCTTCCTGCCGCGTCGTCCGCGATGGTGCATGAGTTGCTGGTAGTGTATCAGGTACAGTACAGGGAAGACGTGTAGAGCTGGGCCCATTGCGGTTGGAACCGGGTGAAAGGGACCAAACTCTGGTTTTGCGCTCCGCTGTGCTTCTTATGCAGTCTCTGGTTAGGCGGTTTCTCCGCTGCGGTGTGACTGGATGTTTGGGGCATCCTGATTTGTATGGCAGGCGGGAAGTCATTCAGCATGGCAGTGGTTCTCCATTAGCTGCCACCTCTGCGGTGAACCCTTGTGTGCAGGTAGACATTTCAATCAAATCTGTGGTCCTTGTTTGGTATTACTCTATCCCCCACTCCTGGAATGTGAGCATGCAGAAAGTTATTTGCATAGAACTTGTAGGAGTACTTGAGTGGAAAACCTTTCGGCAAGGCTGTGCTGTTTGTGCGTGAAGCAATTGCAGATACCATTATCTGTCCATCTTTCCTCGTTTTTGAACAAGTGATTACAGCTATGGCAGCAGTACGTATTGCCCCCTTTGTGGCTTGATCGGCCAATTACTTCCCCTCAACGTGAACGTCATCACGTTGGTGACTCAGCTTGTGTATCACATGAGCTCTTGGTAGATCATTTTTCAACTCGGCTACCTGTTCCCATAGCATTTAATGCTTAATTATGCCACTTTTTGAGTTTTTAATCCCATTGTGACACCAGCAGTAAAGAAATTCATTGTATGACTGGACACAGTTGAAAAGAAACGCACACAATTAGTGTGGGGAATTCTCAATTCGTATTTTTTGGTGCTAGTAAGAGGGCTTTTTATTCTGCCCTATGTGCCGTGCAGTCTCCTAGAGACTGTGTTTTCGTACTGCTAGGATGGAACTAGCCTTCCTGCATACGACCCTTCACAATTTCACATGTGGTGCTGTATTGCTGTTTACTTCCTATGGCCATCTGAGCAGATCCTTCAGTGTAAATAATGTATTCATAGTGATCTAAAAGTATTATTTCATTTGGGAGAGGATATTCTTGTTCATATTGCAGAACTGTGTGTTCATTTTGAGCTTGGACTCAGTTTCTTTGCCATGAGGGTGGTATTATTGTGGTTTGTGGGTTGCCCTGGCCCTGTACTTCTGTGCTGTGTGTTCCTCTGCAGCCACAGCTACTGTGGCTGCCTCCCTAGTTGTTTGATGGGTGGTGCAGGGTGTGTGCTCACCTGGCTAGTAATTGTGCATGGGGAGCACAGGAGGTGCACATGGCATGTCCCTTCTTGTGGGGGGCTAGTGTGTGGGGGGCGGAGGTGTGGCCATGTGGTCTTTGTGCACTGCCCAAGCCTGATGGTCGCCCTGCCTTATGCATTGTGCGCATGTTTTCACGCGGATTCACAGCTGCAGTGAGTTGACCGGGATATTATTTCAAGATCGCAGTGGCTGGGTGACCCGGATGCAGAGGGGTGATTTAGTGACAGGTGGGACATGCGTGGGTACACTTGTGGATGTGTTCCTGTACCCACAAGGGTGTCTGGTGTGGCCAGGGACACCATATCAGCCCTGGAGTTGTGTGTTGTGGGTGTGTGTGGGATTGTGTGTTTGCCTTCCTGCCGCGTCGTCCGCGATGGTGCATGAGTTGCTGGTAGTGTATCAGGTACAGTACAGGGAAGACGTGTAGAGCTGGGCCCATTGCAGTTGGAACCGGGTGAAAGGGACCAAACTCTGGTTTTGCGCTCCGCTGTGCTTCTTATGCAGTCTCTGGTTAGGCGGTTTCTCCGCTGCGGTGTGACTGGATGTTTGGGGCATCCTGATTTGTATGGCAGGCGGGAAGTCATTCAGCATGGCAGTGGTTCTCCATTAGCTGCCACCTCTGCGGTGAACCCTTGTGTGCAGGTAGACATTTCAATCAAATCTGTGGTCCTTGTTTGGTATTACTCTATCCCCCACTCCTGGAATGTGAGCATGCAGAAAGTTATTTGCATAGAACTTGTAGGAGTACTTGAGTGGAAAACCTTTCGGCAAGGCTGTGCTGTTTGTGCGTGAAGCAATTGCAGATACCATTATCTGTCCATCTTTCCTCGTTTTTGAACAAGTGATTACAGCTATGGCAGCAGTACGTATTGCCCCCTTTGCGGCTTGATCGGCCAATTACTTCCCCTCAACGTGAACGTCATCACGTTGGTGACTCAGCTTGTGTATCACATGAGCTCTTGGTAGTTCATTTTTCAACTCGGCTACCTGTTCCCATAGCATTTAATGCTTAATTATGCCACTTTTTGAGTTTTTAATCCCATTGTGACACCAGCAGTAAAGATATTCATTGTATGACTGGACACAGTTGAAAAGAAACGCACACAATTAGTGTGGGGAATTCTCAATTCGTATTTTTTGGTGCTAGTAAGAGGGCTTTTTATTCTGCTCTATGTGCCGTGCAGTCTCCTAGAGACTGTGTTTTCGTACTGCTAGGATGGAACTAGCCTTCCTGCATACGACCCTTCACAATTTCACATGTGGTGCTGTATTGCTGTTTACTTCCTATGGCCATCTGAGCAGATCCTTCAGTGTAAATAATGTATTCATAGTGATCTAAAAGTATTATTTCATTTGGGAGAGGATATTCTTGTTCATATTGCAGAACTGTGTGTTCATTTTGAGCTTGGACTCAGTTTCTTTGCCATGAGGGTGGTATTATTGTGGTTTGTGGGTTGCCCTGGCCCTGTACTTCTGTGCTGTGTGTTCCTCTGCAGCCACAGCTACTGTGGCTGCCTCCCTAGTTGTTTGATGGGTGGTGCAGGGTGTGTGCTCACCTGGCTAGTAATTGTGCATGGGGAGCACAGGAGGTGCACATGGCATGTCCCTTCTTGTGGGGGGCTAGTGTGTGGGGGGCGGAGGTGTGGCCCTGTGGTCTTTGTGCACTGCCCAAGCCTGATGGTCGCCCTGCCTTATGCATTGTGCGCATGTTTTCACGTGGATTCACAGCTGCAGTGAGTTGACCGGGAAATTATTTCAAGATCGCAGTGGCTGGGTGACCAGGATGCAGAGGGGTGATTTAGTGACAGGTGGGACATGCGTGGGTACACTTGTGGATGTGTTCCTGTACCCACAAGGGTGTCTGGTGTGGCCAGGGACACCATATCAGCCCTGGAGTTGTGTGTTGTGGGTGTGTGTGGGATTGTGTGTTTGCCTTCCTGCCGCGTCGTCCGCGATGGTGCATGAGTTGCTGGTAGTGTATCAGGTACAGTACAGGGAAGACGTGTAGAGCTGGGCCCATTGCGGTTGGAACCGGGTGAAAGGGACCAAACCCTGGTTTTGCGCTCCGCTGTGCTTCTTATGCAGTCTCTGGTTAGGCGGTTTCTCCGCTGCGGTGTGACTGGATGTTTGGGGCATCCTGATTTGTATGGCAGGCGGGAAGTCATTCAGCATGGCAGTGGTTCTCCATTAGCTGCCATCTCTGCGGTGGCCAGCGCATTTTGATGGCGGTGTGCCTCGCACCATGGTGGACAGGAAATAGGCTATGTTTGACCATACTAAAATGGCGGGAGTGAGGATCGCTGCTGGTTTGCGGAAAAATGCATTTTCTGCCACCGCCAGCCCAGCAGTGGTGGCTCCGCCCGCCATCATAATAGACCCCTTAGTATGAAGAAACCAAACACAAGGATATGATGAATGGAGCACTGAAACCTTTCAGACACTCATCCAGAATCACAGATCTAGATTGAATCAATCTTTGTTCTTTAGCTCACTTTGTCACCTCAGTTCAGACCCAGCTATATGCAAAACAGTCTTGACCCTGCGCCTCATGGGAACAGTCCAGACCTAAATGCGAAGCCAAGTCTCCCATGAACTGAAAACAAGCATCCTGTTACCGGTTTCAGTGTAACATCCTGATCAATAACGCTAGCTTGAAACTAGTAGCAAAGTGAGCAAGGGAACCTCATTCAGGCATACCCTGCCAACTTAGGGTGAACAAAGCGAACACAAGATGATGGACCGAACGCTGAAACCTTTCAGACATTCAACCCCAGTCACAGACCTGGGTTGAATCAATCATTGTTCTTTACCTATCTTCGCCACCACATTTCAGACTCATCTATATGCAAATCAGTCTTGACACAGTGCCTCATGGGAACAGTCCAGCCGGAACTGCCAAGCCAGTTCTTCCCTGAGTCAGAAACAAGCATCCTTGGAAGGGTTAGGGATAAAACCCCTCATCAACCAGGCTAGCTTGAATCCAGTGGCAAAGTGAGCAAGCTACCCACTTTGAGGCATAACCAGACAACTTAGGGTGAACAAAGCAAACACAAGGAGATGATGGAAGGATTGCTGAAAACTTTCAGACACTCACCGCCAGTCACCGATCTGGGTTGAATCCATCACCGTCTTTTAGCTCACTTTGTTACAACAGTTCAAACCCAGCTATATGCAAATCAGTCTTAACCCTCTGCATCATGGGAACAGTCCAGCCCTAAACTGCCAAGTCAGGTCTTCTGTGAAACAGAAACAATAATCCTGGCACTGATTTCAGGAAAACACCTTCATCAGCAAAGCTAGCTTGAATCCAGTGGCAAAGCGAGCAAGATACCCACGCCTGGGCATACCCTGCCAACTTAGGGTAAACAAAGCAAACAAAAGGAGATGATGGGCGGAGCACTAAAATCTTTTAGACACTCACCCCAGTCACAGATCCGGGTTGAATCCATTGTTGTTCTTTAGCTCACTTTGCCACCTGAGTTCAGAGCCAGCTATATGTAAATCAATCTTGACCCAATGCCTCATGGGAACAGTCAAGCCTGAACAGGAAAGAATTCTTCTGGGACCAATTTCAGTGTACCACCCCTCATCAACCAGGCTTGATTGAATCCAGTGGCAAAGTGAGCAAGGTTCCCACGTCTGTACATACACTGCTTACTTAGGGTGAACAAAGCAAACACAAGAAGATGATGGATTGATTTCTGCAACCTTTCATACACCCACCTCTAGTCACAGATCTGGGTTGAATCCATCATCTGTCTTTAGCTCACTTCGCTACCTCAGTTCAGACCCAGCAATATGCAAGTCAGTCTTGAATCTTTGCCTCATGGGAACAGTCCAGCCCGAACTGCCAATCCAGATCTCCCCTGAATCAGAAATAAGCATCCTAGAACTGGTTTTGGGGTAACAACCCTCATGTACCAGGCCAGCTGGAATCCAGTGGCAAAGTGTGCAAGGGACCCCCATCTGAGAATGGCCTGCAAAATTAGGGCAAACAAAGCAAACACAAGGAGATGATGGATAGAGCTCTGAAACCTTTAAGACACTCACACCCAGTCACAGATCTGGGTTGAATCCGTCATTGTTCTTTAGCTCATTTTGCCAACTCAAATCAGAACAAGCTATTTGCAAATAAGTCTTGACCCTGTGCCTCATGGTAACTGTCCAGCTCGAACTGCCAAGCCAGTTCTTCCCTGAACCAAAATCAAGCAGCCAGGAAGCAGTTTTGGGGTAACACCATTTCAACAACAAGGCTAGCTTGAATCCAAAGGCAAAGTGAGCAAGGGACCCTCATCTGCGAATAGCCTGCCAACTTAGGGAAAACAAAGCAAACAAAAGCAGATGATGGACAAAGCGCTGAAAACTTTCAGACTCTCATCCCCAGTCACAGATCTGGGTTGAATCCATTGTAATTCTTTAGATCGCTTTGCCACTTGAGTTCTGACCCATCTATGTGCAAATCTGTCTTGACCCTGTGCCTCATGGGAACATTCTAGCCTTAACTGCCAAGCAAGGTCTTCCCTGAACTGGAAACAGGCACTCTGGGAAAGATTTTAGGGCAACACTCCTCATCAACTAGTCTACCTTGATTTTGGAGACAAAGTGAGCAAGGGACCAAGGTCTGAGCATACCCTGCCAACTTAGGGCAAAAAAACAGACACAAGGAGATGATGGACGGAGCGCTGAAACCTTTCAGAGACTCACCCCCACTCACAGATCTGGATTGAACCTATCACCATTCTTTAGCTCACTTTGCCACCTCAGTTCAGAACCAGATATATGCAAATCAGTCTAGACCCTGTGCCTCATTGGAATAGTTCAGCCTGGACTGCCAAGCTAGGTCTTCCCTTAAACAGACATAAGCATCCAGGGACTGGTTTCAGGGTAACTACCATTATCAACCTGGCTAGTTTGACTCCAGTGGCAAAGGGAGCAATGGGCCCACATCTGGGCATAACTTGCCGACTTAGTGCTAAGAAAACAAACACAAGAATATGATGGACGAAGCGCTGAAATCGTTCAGACACTCACCCCATGTCACAGATCTGGTTTGAATCCATCATTGCTCTTAAGCTAACTTTGCCACCTCAGTTCAGACCCAGCTATATGCAATTCAGTCTTGACCCTGTGCCTCATAGAAACAGTCCACCCCAAAATGCCTAGAAAAGTATTCCGCGAACCGGAAGCAAGTATTCTGGGACAGGTTTCAGGGTAACATCACTCATGAACCAGGCAACCATACACTGCCAACTTAAGGCGAACAAAGCAAACACAAGAAGAGGATGGAAGGAACACTGAAACCTTTCAGACACTCATCTCCAGTCACAGATCAGGGATGCATCAATCATCGTTCTTTAGTTCACTTTGTAATCTCAATTCAGACCCAGGTATATGCAAATCAGTCTTGACCCTGTGCCTCATGGGAACAGTCAGGCTGGAACTGCCAAGTCAGGTCTGCCAGGAACTGGAAACAGACATCCTGGGACCGGTTTCGGGGTAACACCCCTCATCAACCAGTCTAGATTGAAAACAGTGGCAAAGTGAGCAAGGGACCCACCTCTAGGCATACCCTGCCAACTTAGGGCGTAAAAAGAAAACACAAGAATATGAAGGAAGAACCTTTCAGAGGTTTTCTGGGTTGTCCTTTTTTTTTGGCTCTGGCAAAAGTTTCAGAAATGTTGCAAGAAAGATTTAACGTTGTGGAGACTCACCTGCGCAGGAAAGAAGGACGGTATGAGCAGCGTGTTAATCAGCGTTAACGTAACCCTCTGAGGGTTTATTTTCCTTTTCTGTTTCTGCTTGATATTCTGAACTATTTTGAGAGTGTTCCAGGTGCCTGAGCAGGGGGAGGGGAAAAAAACGATATACCAGCCCCCTTGCTCATTGTGGCTAAAGGAAAGACAGACACTGAAATAGCTTGTGGCTTTTTTGGAGTTTTTACCTAGAGCTATACCCTGGATGCTGGGCTACTTGTTGACGAGACGGCGCTGATCCCCTCATTGCCGTGTACCCGCTTGGCTATTTTTTGGCTTTCAAAGCGAGGTAGTACGTGGTCGAGGTGGTGCCACGTCTGATAAAAGGATGCCAGCGAAAGGGGGGGCAAAATTGAATGAAGCTGCCAAAGTCAAGACCCGGAGTGTGAGAAATAAAGTGCAAGGTATGGATATTAACGAGGAGAGAACGGGAACCAAAGGAATTGAGGATCCTATGGTGTGTGAAATGGCTACTGTCTCTTCTAAGTCATACAACACTCCCCTTGGTGTTCATATAATAAATAAGGGAAATGGAGAAGGCAAAGGGAGAGGTGGAAGGGCTCTGCGTGTCCCGAAGCCAAATACTCAGAGTCTGACTTTACCAGCTATGTTCGAACGACAGAATATCCGCAACAGCGATTTAATACCCGGACTGTCGGCAGATGTAGTCGACGTACTAAATGATCAAGTGGTAGTGGAAGCCACAGCTACGGAAGTTATTGACTCTGATGAAGCTGCTGTGTTGAATGAGGGAACTGTTGAACTGAATGTGGAACAACCTCAGGATGGACTGATTGAGTTTGTAAGGGGAGACAAGGTCGGAGATGACGCTGCAAGAGGAGACAATATCTCTCCTAAGGTAGTATCAAGGGAGACGAATTTACTTGCTTCCAACACCAATGCACAAGAGGGCTCAAGTGCACCAGAAATAGTTGAGAACTATCTGAGGCATCATCGGATGAAGGCTCTAGCATGAGCAAGGATTGGGCAGATTACAGTGGAGGTAGCAGCCCGGATGAGGAAGGAGGGGGAGCAAGACTTCCCCTAATTGTAGTGTTACCACTGTCAAAAAGAAAACAAAGAAAAAGAGTTCTGAACACGCTATGTCAGAAGGGGCTTTAACACCCTGTGAGAAATTAAACGGAGCCCAACCAGCTATGGCAGCTTTAATGGAGATGGAGCAAGGGGGGCAAAACCCATTAGATACACCCCTACCTCAGGAAATTACCCTGGTAACCATTTATGAGACAATGATGAACCACAGGGCCGAAAGCAAAGCTGAAAATACATGTATGCAAGCCACCTGTAGCAAGGTAAAAAACGCAGTTCGGCGGGCAATAAAAATGGGGGCAGAAACTGCGGACAGAGTCACGGAGACTGAAGCTCGAATATCAGCCTTAGAGGAGGAAGCGGCTGTACAGAGGGAAGAACTAGATCTTATAAAGGCTCATCGGGACGATTTGAGCTATAAGCTATCCAAACTTGAAAATCATTCACGTAGGAATAATGTGCGCTTTTTGGTGGTTCCAGAAAAGCGGGAGGGATCAGATGTTCGTAAGTTTGTTGCACAATTGTTGACAGAGGCCTTCCCCCAGCTCACAACGTGGGACTGGTCTCGGGAAATACAACGGGCACATCGGTTCCCGTTCTCCATGAGAAAGCCCCGTCAAGGCGAAGAGAACCTCCCAAGGGCGATACTGGTTTGTTTCAACAATTTTTGGGCTCGGGAAGACATTTACACCCTGGCAAGACCAGACAGGAAGGCCACCGCTAAGGATTGCAACTTTTTTGTAAGGCCAGACTTTTGCCAGGCTACGGTTTCCAAGCGTTGGCATCTCCGGCAACTTATACCGGACTTTCAAAAGAAGGGACGGTTGTGTATTTACAGAATCCGGCAAAACTAAAAGTCATTATGAAGGGGCAAACCAAGTTTTTCTGGTCAGAGGTTCAGGCCATAGAGTATTTGGCAGCTATATAGAGGGTGGAGGCTTATAAGATGATACCTTGACGATTTTTGTGATGACTTGTGATAACATGGTTTGATCGACTGATATGTTTTCTTTTTTTTGGGCTCTATCTAGTGTTTTCACTGGTGCTTTCTTCTGAAACGGTAGTTTAGAATGGTTTTGGTACATTTAGGTCTTAAGGGATAGGGGGGAGACACGGCACTCCATTACACAGGGACTAATGGTCCTTGGGCCTCATATGATGGGAAGGCAAGGTGTGGGTGGGTGGGGAGGGCTGAGTGGCAGGAGGGAAAAAGGGGGGAAGGGGGTTCTGGTGGTGGGGGGTGAAAATGGCAGCAGCAGGCAGTAAGAAAATATTGTTGGGCAGTAAAAGGGAGAAAGTAAGGATACAGGAAAGAAAAGGTTACAACAACACGCAAAGAGAGCAGAGAGAGAAGGAAAGGCTTTCTGGTGCTAAATTCAGGTGTTTTTTAATGGGTTTGACTGTTAATACGTTTAATGGATAGGAAGATTAAGATTTGCACGCTAAATATATGTGGTTTAAACGATTTTAGGAAAAGACAAATGTTGGCCAAAATTGTTCAGCTATTACGTATTGATATACTTTGTTTACAGAAAACCCACGTGGCTTGGGCAAATAGAGAATACTTAAAGAACATGGGAATGGAGCTGGTTGTTTGTTCCAAACAAACGGAAGTCAAAAGAGGAGTGGCGATACTCAAAAAAGAGGAGTGGGAGAGTGCGTCAAGACCTTATCGGATAGGTGGGGTCGATGGGTCATCGCAGAAATTAAGCTGGGACATCATAGATTTACTTTGTGCAATGTTTATGGGCCAAACTTGGACGATGCTGAGGTGTTTAATTTTCTTAATCTAGAACTGGCACAATGTGTTGCTGTGTGGTGACTTTAACATTAACATTGGTGCAGATATGAATGTTAGATCCTTTCAAGCGTACACGGGTAGAAAGAAATTAGTGTATACGGCAATTCGGAGACTACTCTTGGACCATGGTCTCTATGATGTGTGGCATGTAAAATATCCCAATGACCCGGGCTTCACATACTTTTCTTCCCCTCACTCTAAATTCGTAAGACTGGATTATTTGTTCACCACCTCTGTTTTTTTTAGCTAAGAGTAATATTGAAATTCAACCTAAACTGATTTCTGATCATAATCCGATTGTATTAGATCTAGTACTAGATATTGAAGGTAAAATAGAATCCCCTCAGTGGTCTTTTGAGTGGAAACTACTTTTAGACGAGGAGTATTGTCAATTTATGAAACAAATAGTTAAATCATTTTTTGACATCTATAGGGACACGGCAGCACCGGAGGTAGTCAGGGACACATTTAAATCAGTGGGTCGGGGGGAGACTCTAAGCTTTTCTGCATCTAGGCGCAAACCGATGCGTCTTAAACAACAACAAGACTTTAAGCAGGTTTTGAAGGCGGAGAAAAAACTTGCAGAGGTTATGAGGCTAGGATACGAGAAGGAAGAATGTAGTCTTGCCCAAAAAGATCTAATTATTAAAAGGGCTAATGTATATACTAATATTGCCGATCAATTAGCAGCCAACTATACACAATACAAAGAAGCAGCATATGAATATGGAGAAAAGACAGGTAGGATACTAGCGAAGAGGGCAAGGGAGAAAGTTGTATATGGTGATATACCGAAAATTAAGGACCTACAGCGGGTTATGCAGGAGACGAAGCAAGGGATGTTAACTGCTTTCCAAGAGTTTTATCAGCGGCTATATAGTGACGAGATTTGTCAGGCAGATGCTAGAGAATATTTAAGTGATATCAACCCAGTAACTCTTTCTGAAGCTCAACGAGTTATATTGACAGCACCTCCAGACTGGGGGGAAATAGAGTTAGCAATTTTGGGTCTGGCCCAGGGTAAGGCCATGGGGCCAGATAATACCCCCTTGGAGTTTTACAGCAAATTTGGGAATGAGTTAATATCAGAATTAGAGTTTATATATTCAGCAAGCATTTTCAGGAAAGGCTCCACGGTCATGGGCAGAAGCCACCATTGTGATATTCAAAAAGAAAGGCAAAAAGGAAGACGAAATGGTGTTGTACAGAACTATTTCCCTGGAAAACCCAGATAGTAAAATGTATTCAAAATTGATTGCCAATAGGTTAAATGTCCTGATGCCAGGTCTTGTATCTATAAGACAACATGTGTTTATACAAGGAAGAGGCACCACAGACCACATAAGACAAATAATATCTCTATTGGATTGGTCACAGGGGACTGGCTCCCCTGTAGCTGTGGCCCTGTTGGATGCTGAAAAAGCGTTCAACAGGGTCACATGGGCCTTTATGTGGTCTGTGCTGGCAAAAAAGGGGATCCCAGAGGAATTTGTCAATGGAATAAAATCACTGTATATTCAACCATCTGCCACTATTCGTACATCAGCAAGGTGCTCAGGGATAGTGCGAATAGCAAGGGGGACGAGGCAGGGATGTCCCTGCTCGCCCTTGCTGTTCGCACTATATATTGACCCGTTTATTGGACATTTGGAGAGCAACCCGGCTATTAAACCTTTGCGGATAAATGATTTTGACTCTAAAGTTTGTGCTTATGCAGACGACATCGCTATAGTGACATCAGAGATGAGTAGTGCCCTACCTATTTTAGTGAAGACACAGCTTATCCATTCAGCGGCCGGACGTCCAGCAAATCTAAAATTTGAAGAGGAGGCCACATTTGTAGGCATAAAGATCACTGCCAACATGGAAAAAATTATCCCTATCAATTTAGATACTATCATCGGCACATCGAATAAAACTCTGGAAAGATTAAACAATCTGAAGCTCTCACTTCTAGGTCACAGCAATGTGGTAAAAATGCTAATTTTCCCTAAATTTCTGTATATATTTCGTTCAATACCTCTACTGATATCTTCTGGTTACTTTGGTCGAATTGATAGGATGTGTTCAATATTTCTCTGGGGGTACCACCGGGCCCGGAGAGCATTTAAATGTTGTGTGATGTCAAGGAAAAAAGGGGGATGGGCATACCGAATTTTCAGATTTATTATTGGTGTGCGCTATTGCAACATATTGGCTTTTTAATCTTATCGGAAGATTCTATTGAGGATTATATGATGCCATCCATCTATGAGATGCTTCTGGGTTCGGAGGCTAAACAATGTTTTAACCGTATCATTGAACCCAGCTACTTAAAAAAAACCAAAGTTTAAAATTGTTGAAACAGCGATTGCTATTTGGAGTACTATTAAACAAAGACATCGGCTAGGCTCCAACATAAATATATATATACTCCATTAAGGAATTGTTCTTTTTTACCTGAAATTTTTCATGGGGGAGTTATAGCTAGGTGGCATAATCTGGGGATTAATAAGCTGGGGGACCTGTTTCAGGGAAGCGAGTTTGTATCTTTTGAGCATTAAAGGAAAGAATATCAGGTACCGAGAGCCAATTTTTTAAAATACCTACAGGTACGCAGTTTTTGTGCTCAGAAAATATCTAATTCTAAATTGGCATTGGGAAAAATCATGCTGTTTGAAGCAATCAAGGATGGGCAGAAAATTGGACACTTATACCAATTATTTATGGAGAAAGTTGAGGACGATTTAGAACTAAAGCGATTAAGTGGCAAACTAAATTGGGTGTTGAGTGTGTTAATCTAGAAAGAAGCCTGG
This sequence comes from Lissotriton vulgaris, assembly GCF_964263255.1. NCBI lineage: Eukaryota > Metazoa > Chordata > Amphibia > Caudata > Salamandridae > Lissotriton > Lissotriton vulgaris. The sequence goes on along the minus strand of NC_141687.1, from coordinate 1,377,886,032 downwards.
CAATTGCTAGTAAGGTATTACTTAATGGTTTATTGATAAGCCAGCATTATATGTCAATTTTCGGGCTATACTACACACCGGGCAAGTTAGCGAAATGGAACTCTGGGAGGGGGACAAAGTGCAATCGTTGTAACCTTTAGGCAGCGGACGCAGCACATCTGTTTGTTTTATGTCCAAAACTGGGCCAACTGATAGCTGATATTGAGTGTTTCATTTCAGGTAATTTGGGTATTGTGATTAAGATAGCAACGCCATTGGTTATCTTTGATTGTGAAGAGAGCACGACTCAACAAGTTTTTGATTCAGAGGAATGCTTTATTTTTATTTGCATGTCTGCACTTCGTGCATGTATTACATTGCATTGGCTCGATGAGGAACCACCTAATTTTATAATGTGGCAAACGAAGCTCTTGTATATGTTTTATTTAGAAATTGCTCTGTATAAGCTGAAGGGTATAAGAAAAAAAACGTTCGGAAGTAACTTATGGTCACCTATAACAAATTGGATAGGATAGTAAAGGGATACGGCGTAAAAATGTATGATTTTGGTAATGTAACCTGTATATTATTTTATGCCCTTGTTCTTTTGTTCTTGACCTGTTTGCGGCCTTAAAAAACTTAATAAATATATATAAAAAAAAAAAGGATCCTCTCGCCGTTGTTGCCCCCGAAGCCATTCCTGCTCTGCTGTCTAGTCCGCTCGTGACCTCTGAAAAAACTAGCAACAACAGTTGACCCCGACCCCTTTGTTGGCACCACTTGTTCTTGACCCATAGCACTTGAAACAAAAAAACCATCGTCAAGTAGAAAACCTTCCTGTATATTTTTATCCACCAAACCTTGACCAGCATATTCATCAGGTATGAAGAAATCAGTATTACTCCCACTCCACATTTCCCCTTCACCCACCCGCCATCATAACAATCCCAATTTGTCACAGCAAAATCTGCCTTTGATCCTCTCTGTGAAACAACACCCTTACCAACAGCCGCAACCTGCTTCACTTTCTTGTACTTGGAAACGCCCGCCTCCATCTGTGGGGCCTTGTGAGATGAAGACTTCCTGCTGCTTGTGCCAGATGCCGCTACCAACTTACCACCATCTCGAACCTGCGTGACACAGCCCGTTGCTGAAGATGACAGAGTGGCATGATCCACTCAGACCCATTGCCCTCGACCTGGCCCTAATGCAGAGTCAAAAGAAATCTGTGAGAAACAACAAGGAGGAGAACGCGACTCTGGAAAAAAAGCTTCCAATCCTGAAGAATAACTAGGAGGTTTAGCTCGTGACGTAGGATATATTTTATGAGACAGTGAGTCAACTCCATCCAATTCCTGAACCTCCTCAAAAGCTGAATCTGTTAAATCAAACAGTTACAGTGTTCATATTGTCTTGTAAGTATGAGTTGCCATACTCCCCGGGCGGGCCCCTAGGCACCGGAGCCAAAAACACCTCAGGAACGGCTCCCTCTCCTGCAGAAACCTGCACCTGAGCAAGAATAATATTCAGGCTATTGTGCTGACCAACTGCCAACATTTTCACCCCAAAGTAACAAAACAAAAGCCAGTACTGTAACTACTATTTGGAGGACAAATAGAATTTCTACACACAAAGAATTAAGCTGAATGTGAGTTTGGACTGTCTTTCAGAATAAATCACTTTTATTTATCATATATCTTTTCAAATTTTCTGTTGGTTATGATTCACCAAAAGTACACAAAATGGATAAAGAACAAACAATACGAAATACAATTTTCATAAAAATGACATTTGCATAAAATACACACTAGTAAAGAAACCTTTTATACGTGGTTGATCAACATCAGCACTCCAATCTCACACTCGCACACAACACATACATACATATCACTATTTACAATTTGAATGTCACAAAAAGAATTTTAGATTACACCAAAGAAACTTGTTTGGTTAGATTGTTGATTTTTAACCATATCAAAATAACTATTTAGTGAATTGCACTCTTATGGTGTAGATAGGTGGTCTACGCGTTTCGAACCCCTAGCTGGTGGGGGGGTTCTCATCAGGACCTCATAACTTGGAAAGGAGTGTGCACTAGTTAGTTAGGAAACCGGACATTGACAAATGACTTTTGGAGTTGTATGAATTCAAAGTTTGGTAGTTGCTGCTAAACTGAACTACCAAACTTTGAATTCATACAACTCCAGAAGTCATTTGTCAACGTCCGGTTTCCTAATCAACTAGTGCACACTCCTTTCCAAGTTATGAGGTCCTGATGAGAACCCCCCCACCAGCTAGGGGTTCGAAACGCGTAGACCACCTATCTACACCATAAGAGTGCAATTCACTAAATAGTTATTTTGATATGGTTAAAAATCATCAATCTAATTAAACAAGTTTCTTTGGTGTAATCTAAAATTCTTTTTGTGACATTCAAATTGTTAATAGTGATATGTATGTATGTGTTGTGTGCAAGTGTGAGATTGGAGGGCTGATGCTGATCAACCACGTATGAAAGGTTTCTTCACTAGTGTGTATTTTATGCAAATGTCATTTTTATGAAAATTTTATTTCGTATTGTTTGTTCTTTATCCATTTTGTGTACTTTTGGTGAATCATAACCAACAAAAAATTTGAAAAAATATATGATAAATAAAAGGGATTTATTCTGACAAACAGTCCAAACTCACACTCAGTTTAATTCTTTGTGTGTAGAAATTCAATTTGTCCTCCAAATAGTAGTTACAGTACTGGCTTTTGTTTTGTTGCTTTGAGATTGAGAGGCTTGGCCTTACTGTGAGAAGCCCACACCCAGTGTTGTTTTTCAAAATTTTCACCCCATCACTGTCATCACCACTGTCACTGGAATAATCAACCAAAACAGCAGAGCGTCCCTCAAATGACACAGGAGGTGCAATATTAATGGAAGACATTCCGTCAAAATTAGCAATGTCTGTGAGCACCTTGCCACTGACGTGTGTTCCCCTAAAAACTGATGGAGGTGCAGACAAAACCAAATTTTCCTTGCCCCAATGTCATAGCCACCCCCCCTTCCCCTGCTTGACAGGGAACTTGTTGAAGTAAGGCTTCTGGAGGCAGTACCACCCCTCCCCTGTACTCTCCTTCTAGCACGACCTATGCGGAGAGCAGGTACCGCCCTCAACTGACCTGAAATCTTGTCAGAAAGCGAGTGACAACTGGCAGCCTGTGACCTGCTGGCTCCACTGCGCCGTGTGACCTCTATATTGCAGCGTCAATGTTTCCGCCTCAACACGACCCACAGCCCCTTGTGACCGTCTCTTGAAAGGTAAACAAGCTGCCACTGCTCCTGAAACTCCTTGGGCTGCCATCCGCTTCGGGTGTCTCCCCACCGCCGCTAAAACTGGCTGCATTAGGTCATCATGACCTGCATCATAAATAATGCACAGTGCCTCTTTAACAGCCTCCGACTCTGCCATTCCAAAGCATAGCCGAAAGAAAACCCACACAAATTAACAGAAAATGAGGGGTTAAAGGCAAAGCTTGTGCCAAAAACGACAGCCTACCAGCTCTCACATAAAAACCCACCACCAAAAACCAGCAGTAAATGAAGGGGTTAAAAGTAAGGCTTCAACCAGCAAAGAACAGCCTCCCAATCTCCTCACTAGAAAACCCCCAAAACTATCTGGAAAATGAGGGGTTAAAAGCAAGGCTTCAGACACAAAAACGTCAGCCTCCCAAATCCTCACCACAACCTCCGTTTTTTCCTCACTGCATTGCTCGTGCTAAGCCCCGCCCCCTGCCTACCTAAGCCCTCACGCACTGTGTGGACTGTTCTACCACGCAAACTTCCCCAAGGGGGCAGCGGCTCTTGCCGCGATTCCCTTGGGACCCCATTCCAAAGGTTACCGCCGCACAGGCACCTGTCCTAGTTAAGTATAGAACCAACCAGACATGGAACCTGTGACCGTGATAGTAATCCTAGCACAGTACCATTAATAATGAGAGTTTTACTAGTGTATAAATAGAGGCCATGTTACTCAATAAGGTGTACAAAAGATTACAAACTATGTTTCATAAATTCCACACATGGGAGACTTTCACAGGCGTATATTATAACTACAAACCACCCATTAGTCTAATATTCAACCTAGTAAGATACCACCAAAGAAAGGGGGTATTGCATCGTCACGTCAGTGGGTGTCATAAGTTTCACAACATGGTATTCTTATACTCACACAAAGCATGAGGCCAATTCATAAATTGTCTGTGGTTTAAACATCGACCTATCCAAATGTTCAATAGACACCCCCAACATGACATGTCATTGCAATCAGTCCCTTAACTATCAAATTCAAGGCCAAAGATATTGTAGTGGCCCATTTGTATACATCCAATATAGAGGCATATTCAGTGTAAAGAGACTGTCAAGAGATATGTCAATAGTCACAAATGGATCTTTTCCATGGATAATGAAAAACCTCACCGACAGAGTCATACATGACACAGAAGTATAGAAAAAGAGAAGACAGACATGAACAACTGTACATCAATACTGCCTATTCCTGCTCACAGTTCATACATGTTGTTTCTAATCAGAGGGTGACATTTAGGTAGATCACCTTATCGATACATTGATTAGCTTATAGGAAATAATGTGTTTCCCCATCAGTATTATGCCCCAAACAGGTTGCCTTAAGACGACATATCCATTTCGCCTCCGTCTCTCTGAGTAATGTGGATGCGCAGGACACTAATTTGTTCAAGACAGAGATTGAGGTGCTGAACCTTGGGTCAGCAGCTGTTTGTGTTTTTTTTTTACTGGGGTGAATGTATGACATTGTTCTGCATTCTGTCCATCAACTGTTGTTTTTGCATTTGTCACCCCGAGTGGGATGGGTATGCTCAGACGTGAGTCCCATGCTCTCCACACCACTGGAGTCAAGCTATCCTGGCGGATGACGGCTGATAGCCAGAAACTGGCCCTAGGAAACTTGATTCCAGTCCAGGGAAAACATGGCTTGGCAGTTCGGGCTGGACTGTTTCCATGAGGCACAGGGTCAAGACTGATTTGCATATGGCCATGTCTCAACTGGGGTGGTGTGGTGAGCAAAAAAAACGATGGATTAAACCCAGATCTGTGCCTGGGGTGAATGTTTTGCCATTGAGCAACATCCGTCCATCAATTGTTGTTTTTGCATTTGTGGATTTTAATGAGACATGCTTTTGAAAAGGGTGAGAAGCTTCAGGGAGATATCGAAGCAATTGAAAAGGGAATCATTGAAATGGAACAAAAATATCTAATAGAAAAAAATTGCGGAATCCTCAAACACACTAAGGACAGTCACCAGATCTAGCTTAAAGAAAAAAAGATGAGAAAGATCAAGAGAGACGACAGAGATTATCGCAATAGGAAAATATATACCTTCGCAAAAAAAATTGATAGTGTTCAGGGAGTGGAGGAAAAGAAAAGTGCTAGAGAGGAGAAAGATGAGGTAACATCATTCACCAACCAGTCTAGCTTGAATCGAGTGACAAAGTGAGCAAGGGACCCAAGTATGGCAATACACTTGTCATGTTACATTTAGGAACCCCCATATAGGCTTAAGTAGTCGCCTAACATTTTACCTGTATTCTCCCCTACCATTACACTACATAACTATTCTTGGGACTGACCTTTTACCCAGTTACGGTACTAACCTCATCCATTATGCATGAGGATTCTTGGAAACTCTTAAGGACTTTACTACTGTCATGTAATTTATATACTTGCCTGTATTCATTGTTTTAGCACGATAGTAGAAATCTACTTTCTATTTTCTCTGTTAGTGCTGTTAGTGCTTATAATCATTTATATCTGTTACTGTCTAAGGATTTTTACAGCACGCCTATTTTAGACTAGAATGATGCTGGTTCAATAAATACTTATTGAAAAATGTATCCACCGTTTTTTCTGTGTATCTCTCTGAGACAAAGTGAGCACAAGTGAATGAGAGAAAAGTATCGCACTGTTTCCACAATCCTGAGAGATCAGGGTTCTCATTTTCGATAGTTGCCTAGAAATATTCTCTCCTTAGTATGAGGTGTTTCTAGTGGCAATGTGTGCTAGCTGGTATACAGGCTAACATACCCGGTAGGGGTGTCTAGAATCAGTCTGGACACCAATCCCACAGGGTATGTTGTCTAAATGCACAGATCCTACATAGGTTTATAGGAATTACACGGCACACAACGTTGGTTTAGTACTTATTTAACAGTCAAATCTGAGTAGTTCAGCCGTGCTATTCTCAGAGACCCCTACTCATATTTCCCCAGAGAAGTTTGGAGTGGGAAGGGAACTATCCGCCACAGCTGAGTAGGCAACATTCATATTTATTGGCTGTAGGTTTATCAAGCTTGAAGGACAAACAGTTCCTATTGTGCATAAAACCTTATCTCAGTTTCCTTGAAATTCTTTGTCGAAACTTTTTCAACAATGATTGAAAAAAACGCTACTGTGCGAGCACAACGTGTGGTAGTCGAGGAAGAAATAGAAGGGGTCATCAACATTTCAGAAAATGTTAGAACTGTCCTTACTTTAAAACTAGCAGACTCATGAGTCTCAGCTAGGGGGATGGGACAGTAACATTCGTGATTGAAGCACACAAATCATATAGAACCGAGGCATTCTATTCATGGGTTAAATTCCCACTGGCAAATGCACAATCAAATACATTTCATTCTTACACTGAAGATGAAACACCATATGAATATTGTCCGTATGAGGATATTGAAGTTACCCTCACCTACCAGGAGCACATAAACTGGTTTAAAGGCGCCCTCACCCACACAAAAGACAAATTAAGACTAGGTCCGCTCGGAAGAGAGGGAGCCACTTGGCCAGTCTTAGTGGCTTACACACCGCATCCAGACATTGACTCAATGCTAGTAGCAGACTTAGGTCCACTTCATAAAAAAATAATAAAACTTCACAGAAACCTTACACAGTTTGCGATGAGAACACTCACACTTCAGCCAACAATGGCAACAAAAAAAGGACAAGTTCAGGAATCTACTACTAAAATTACACCACAAACGCTATGCGCAGTTTTGGGTAAAATGCCCACTAAACATGAGAAAATGCTATCCTGGATGGCTCAGAAAATAAAACAGATCGAGGCAGTATTTTCAAACACAGGCCCTCAGGAAAAGCACAGAATGCTAGCAATCTGCTTGCCAATGGGTATTGCTCCCCAGATAGAGGATTTTTTTTTAGTTTTTTATTGCACAGAGTAAGGAATTTCAGTTTACACAGCTTCTGGCCCACAACCCCTCCGGGGCCAGCCGCAACACAGTTATTCGCCTTAAGTTCTTTACATGCAGTACACAGCCTTAGGGCCGACAACCTGGGGGTCCGGCGGCGCATAGGTACATCCGAGTTCCATTGTGTAGTACAGGTCTTACAAGTGGGCGGCTGCCCGTCTTTCTGTGCGTTTTTCAATTTCCGCCCTTCTCAACAACCCCTGAACTCCCTCAAGACAACCCCCCCTCTAACCTTGCCTATAGCCTTACCAATGTACCTCCCTCCTTCTAGCCTAGCCAGCTCTGCAATGACCATGTCTGCACCGAGCTCCTCTATCCGATAGTGACCAACCCATTGATAGCAAAGGGGCCCTGAAGGTGGTTTGATCCTAAACGTCGCATTTTATACCTCAGCTAGTGAAGAAGTCGAACAGTGTGTGGTCTACCCTGTAAGTCTCCCCTCCATGGAACCCCAACTCCACCTACCCTCCCACCTTGTGCTCTGTACTCTCCTGTTACCCTCCCCCCCTGATCCGCACCCGATGTCCCCTGTGGGTGTCAGTGTCCTAGTCCGGATCGTGTGTGGGATCTGCGGCTGCCCCTGAAGGGGTGCTGTCTGTGGTGTCCTCGTTCTCGGTCTGCTGTCCCTGCAAGTAGGTCCTATAAAGGGCCCAGAAGTTCTTCGGGCGTTTTTTTGGGGGTAACAGCTCGCTATATGCCTCCGTCTGCGTGCAGCAATATAGCATGTCTCGCATCCATTTAGCCTTGGTAGGAAGAGGGCCCCGCATCCAGCACTGAGCTACCACTCTTCTCGCCATCAGCATCCCCATGTCCGTGAGTCCGCGTATCGCCCCCGGAAGTCTTTTTGAGTTACCTATTAGTGCTAATCCCGGGTCCATGTCTAAGTCGACTTCCAGAATCCTGCTCATCTCGGAAAAAATGTCTCGCCAAAATCTTTGTATCCCCGGGCAACCCCATGACAAATGCAAGAAGTCAGCGTCTGCCGCTCGGCAACGCTCGCAGTGCGCCTCCGGACGCAGCCCATATCTGTGAAGCCGTGCTGGGGTGTAGTACACTCTTTGAAGGAACTTAAAGTGTATGAGCCGGTGCTTTCAATTTAGGGAAATACGCTTCATGCTTTCGCAGCAGTAGCTCCACGTCGAATCATCTACCGAGGTACCTAAGTCCCTCTGCCACTCCAAGCGAGCTTTCATAAGTTGGTGTTCCCCCTGAGATCTCGCTATACCATAGAGGTTCGTCAAAAGTTTCTTGGGGTCTTTATGTGTGATCACATATGTTAATTCCGGCATGTCCGGAGGCTCCGACATATCCGGACCCAGGAGTTCGGTGAGGGCGCTCCGAGTTCTGTGGAAGTGGAATCTTTTGAGTAGCGGAGGGTCAACTCCGTCTCCCCGCGCTTGGTCCCAGGTTTTGGCCGTGCCGTCGCGGAAGAGGTCTCCCGCCTTGCTCAGCCCCAGTTTTGCGAGTTCCCGTGTGGTCGCTTTGTCCGCCATGGGAGGAAGCCAGCGCATCCACTTAATCGACATCTCCGGTGAATACAGCAACGCCCCTCCTTGGCGAAATAGGAGTGAGTGCCATGCGTGGTTGGTGGAGGATATGGAATCCAATATCCCCGTCCGGCGATCCTGCGCTTGGCAGATCATTGCCGGGAGCGGTATAGGGTGCGCAAACAATCGTTCGAGCCGGACATGCGGGATTAGCTTATCACCATGAATCCAGGTATGTAGATGAGACGCCTGGGCAGCCCTGTAGTACAATTCCAGATCTGGTGCCGCCAGCCCCCCTAATTTGTATGGGAGGGTGAGCGTAGTCCATTTGACTCGCGGCTGTTTGCCCGCCCATGCCAATTTGATCAGCAGACTAGTTAGACAATAGAAGAAGGATTTAGATAGCACGATCAGTAATGCGTTGAACAGGAATAGAAACCGTGGTAGCACTATCATCTTCATTAGGGCTATGCGGCCCATCAGCGTTAGAGGTAGTTTACACCATATTTCTATCTCGTCCTCTAGCTTACTGACTGCTCGTCCGTAGTTCTGCCCAAGGAGCAGATCCGGGTCCGTGTGTATCTGGATCCCCAGATATCTAATCGGGTCCTCCGTCCATTGTACAGGGAACTCCGTCTCCATCCGAGTCGTCACAGGAGTCAGGGATAGTACCACCGATTTCGCCCAGTTAACCCTGAGCCCCGAGAGCGCGACGAACCGGACCACCTCACTCAGGAGTGGGGGAAGCGAGACAGCCGGGTCGTGGGCGTATAGCAAGGTGTCGTCCGCATACATAGATACGACCAGCTTGTATGTGGGGAACCTAACTCCCTTGTGACTATGATACTCTCTTAGGGCACAGGCGAGGGGTTCAGCAGCCAGCGCGTACAGTAAAGGGGACAGAGGGCATCCCTGACGGGTGCCTCTCCCTATGAACAATGTGGGGATACCGCATTACCTACCCGGACCCTAGCCGCCGGGCCATCAAATAACGCACCAATCATTTGGATAAAGGGTTCGCCCAGGCCCATTCGGCGTAGTAACTGTAGAAGGAATGGCCATTCTACGGAGTCGAACCCCTTCTCCATGTCTAAAAAGAGCGCTACTGCTGGCGTGTCCTGCTTTACGTGTTGAATGGTACCCAAGACAGTTCTGATATTATAAGTCAAATTTCTGGATGGGATGAATCCCGCCTGTTCTGGGGCTACTAAATCAGGGGCTAGGAGTGCCAGTCTGTTCGCAAGTACTTTCGCGTATAGTTTGGTGTCAACGTTTAGCAGCGAGATCGGGCGATATGAGCTACAGTTGACGTGTGGCTTACCCGGCTTAAGAATGGTAACTATCATTGCCTCCCTCATAGAGCTAGGCATGGTACCTTGTACACCTATGTCTTCCAGGAGGGTGTGGATGTGCGGCAGTAGTTGTTCTTGGAACGCTTTGTAGAAATCTACAGAGAGGCCATCCATGCCCGGCGCACTACCCGATCTCATAGAGGCTAGAGCTTCTCTAATTTCGTCCAGCTGAATGGGGCACATCAGGAATTCCCTGTCTGAGTGAGGGAGAAATGGGAGCTGTATATGTTCTAAATAATCACATATTTCATCCGTTAAATCTCCACTTTTGGAGGAATATAGCTCCGCATAGTAGTCCCTAAAGACTGCCGCCATCTCCGCCTCATCCGACACTCTATCCCCGCTTGCGTTCTTTAAATCAGGAATATGTGCCTTTCTCCTCTGGCCTTTGACAATGTTAGCTAGGACTGCGCCCGGTCTCTCTCCCTCTCTGTAAGTGCGTGCCGTGGCATATTTGCCCAGGTGTAGTACCTCTCTGTCGGCCGCCTCGTGGTATTCCATCAGGAGGCGCTTAGTTTCATCCTCCACAGAATCGTCCGGGTGGGAGCGAGATCTCGTTTCGAGAGCATGCAATTGCCGCTCAAGGTCAGCCAGAGTGGCTCTGGTAGTCTTCAAGACACTAGAGTGCTTGGACATCGCTATTCCTCTAATATAGACTTTGAATGCTTCCCACACCGTTTGGAAGTCTTCCACCGAGCCCACATTCGTCTCAAAAAACACCTTGATCGCCTCTGCCAATTCTCCGCGGAAAATCGGATCCAACAAGGAATACGGCGGGAAGCGCCAGGTGAATGGAGCGTAACCTTTCACTGGGGTCTCCAGGGTTAACAGAATGGGGGAGTGGTCCGAGAGGGTGCGGGGGAGAACCTTGCAGCACTTAATCAAGCGGTTAGAACTCGCTGTGGCAAACCAGTAATCTATCCTTGTATGTATGTCGTGGAACGCAGAGTAATGAGTAAAACCACTCTTCCCGTTGTTCCTGCTCCTCCACACATCTATCATATCCAGCATTACCAGCTTCGCAGAGAGTGACTGCGCGGCTGGGGAGGGCCGCCGGGGAGGACCCGAAGACCTATCTAAGTCAGGGTTTAGCGTCAAGTTAAAGTCCCCACCCCACAGTATGTGTGACTTGTCGTGTTTGGAGATCTCAGTGGCCAGGGAGTCAAAGAATACGGGAGAGTCAAAGTTGGGGCCATAGGTGTTAACCACCAGCAATTCCATCCCCCTCCCTGTGCAGGACACCATGACATACCTCCCCTCTAGGTCGACCCGTAGGGTCTGCAGGAGGAATTCCGATTTCGGGTTTATCCAGGTGAGGACGCCCGCGCGTGAGTGGTGAACCCCGCAGCCGCTATGTTACCCGCTAAACTCCTGGTGCATAGCATGTTGCTGGTGGGTGGAAGATGCGTTTCTTGTAGTAGTGCGATATCAATATTGTGGCGTCTAAGATAGCAGAGCACCTTTCTAAGTTTCCTGTGGTCATTCAGCCCCCTCACATTCCATGTCAAAGCGTGTACCAACCCAGGGCGCTCATCTGCCCTTCCATCCTCCCTCTCAGCCATCAGGGCGCCGCCTGGGGAATCTCATCGTAGTCAAGCATCTTGAGCAGACCAAAGTACAGGCAATCAGACAGTTGAAGCAAGGACATTGATTTCTTTGCGGCAAGGCACATTGAAACAGAACATGACAATTGCAACTCTCCCATTGTCTCATAATGGCATCCATGCCTTCCCCCCCCTCCACCCACAGCAGACCAACCCCAACTTGGCCTAGCATGATACGAAAGACCCCCCCACCTCCCTGTTTCCCCCAAACCAAAACCATAGGGCCCAGCCGGAACCCTGTGTGCGATCAGCTCTAGGGCAGAGGTTACCAAGAGAACGGCAGAAAGTATTTAACCTAAACCAACGTTCGCTATCTGGGTCCCCGCCCCATCACCTCTATCTGTAATCCTACCACAGAATTCTATGACAAAACCACTAACCATGACCAGTGTCCTCGTCAGTCGAAATTCAACGCCCCACCCACCCGCCACCCCAACACCCCACTCTTCGAAAGTTCAATGCAGACCAGGGGGAAAAAACTGCCAGCGCGTACAGTCCCATGCAATCCACTAAGTCAGAGTGAGCGAGTAGTGTGCTCAAGTGGCAACAAGTTCAAACAGGCCCCCATATGTAGGAACAATCTCCCCATGTGACGAAGTCCGTACTCACTCCCAATGTGTCGGCAGCTCACCCCATCGGCGCAGTTCGTCTCGTCGTGTGAACCCCCGATCAGAACTGGTTGCTCGTTACCTCTCAGTAGCAGAGCGCTGGCCGGATACCAACTGGACGAGTCCCAAGAGGCTGAGCCGTCACTCTTGATCCTCCAGACCACTGGAGGGGCCCGGGTCCTCTGGTCTATCCCTCGGGCTGTTTCGTCGCTCTTTTGCCCAGGTTTTCAGCACCTTCTGAAGCTCTTTCGGGTCCGTGAAGAAATGGGAGTGACCCCCCTGATTTATCCGCAGCTTCGCCGGATACAGCATTGCGTAGTCCAGACCAAGATCTCTCATCTGTTGTTTGTAAGGGACAAAACGTCACCGATCCTCCTGTACTCGAGCAGTGAAGTCAGTGTATAGGGATATGTTGGATCCCTCAAATTGTAGCTGGCCTTTCTCCCTTGCGACTCTCAGAGCTGAGTCCCTGTCGCGGTAATTTAGGAGTTTAGCTATTATGGGCCTGGGGGAGGCTCCCGGGGGTGGTCTCGGTCACAAAGAGAGGTGTGCCCTCTCCACTATGAACATGTTGGAGAAAACACCTTCCCCCAGCAGGTTGGTCAGCAACTTCTCCACAAATAGCTCCATTTTGCCCGTTTGGGTCGTAGCTCCATTTTGCCCGTTTGGGTCGTCTCCGGCACCCCTGTGATCCGTATGTTGAAACTCCTGGAGCGCGCTTCCAAATCCTCAGACTTGTCCTGAATGACCTGCAATAACTTCGCCATGTGTTTGCGGTCCTTATCAAGTTCCATTTGCCCTTCTTCCACTTCCGTTAGCGGTCTTTCGGACATGTTGAGGCGTTCTGCGTGTTTATCGACCCTTTCCGACATCCTGTCCATGCGGTAGGTGAGGGCGTCGATCTTGGTCCCTATCGATGCCATACTTTCCTGCAGGCCCTTTTCCATGGTGACCAGCAGGTCCTTTATGCCGACGTAGATAGAGCCCTCCTGCGCCGCAGAGGCCAGCCCACTGTCTGCTTCTCCCGAGTCCACAGGCCTGGTGCGACGCTGCTCGAATGGGAGTTTTGACTGCTTCGCGTCCCCTTTCCCCATCTTGCCTCGCTGCTGCTCCGTCGGGCCTCCTCTTGCCCCGCAAGTCCTGGGGGGAGCTAGCTTTGGCGGTGGCCGCAACTCCATTTCTGTGAGGGGGTCTCCAGGACTCCCCAGCTCGACTCTCCTCGTGTTCGCAACTCCCGCTGGGATGGGGAGGAAGCCACGAATCGAACCCCTCTGGGCTCCTCGGGACCGTTACCGTCTCTGTGCCCCCTACTTAGCCACCACCTGGGGGGGGTCTGCAGTGTAAACCGGGCCGTTGACCTGGCCCGCGCCGTGGGTGCCTACCTCGATGCGACCTTCTACCCTGACTGGGGTGAAAATGGTCCAGGGCAATAATGAGCCGCCTCTGCGGGCTCCCTCTTTTCCTGGGGCGCAGTCTCTGAAGTGTTGCAGCGGTCGGGGTCGCCTCCTCAGGCCAGGCGCATACCACCGCTGGGCGTAGGTAAATACACTGCCGTTGGCACGTGGGGGGGCAGAAAGCGCGTCTTGGCTGGTAAGTGCAGGCAGTTGCGAGGAGAGGTGTCCGGGGGCCTGTGCAGCGCTGGGCCCAGCCACACGCTCGGAGATCGCCTCACCGTCAAGGGCACCCTCTCTGAGTCCGACAGCCTCCTTTCATCGATCAGGATCGCTGGGGCAGCCCCGCTGATTCCCGTCCCCCCCCCGGGGGGCCGGCTGCTTCTTCGCGGCTTCCGGATGGTCGCCGCGAATGCCGAATTCAGCCCACTACCTCCTCCGAGGCGAGAACGACCAGCAGTGTAGGGGATTTCGATGGTGGCCCTCCACGGCCCCCCGGCGCTCCAGTGTGTGGTGTCCTGCCTTCCACGGCGTCTCCAGCCGAGCACCCGGTGCCAGAAAGCGGGCTCTTGACGTCACCCAGGCAACAGGCAGCGCCCGCGTCGCACGTCCTGCCACGTAGCTCGGGGGCAGGAGTACTCAAGGACGCGGCTCCGCGGCCCTCCGCCCCGGCTCCTCCGCTCGCAGTCTCCGGTGCACAGCAGCCCCGCCGGGACCTCGACATTGGTGCCGGGGGTGTCAGCGGCATGCGGGGATGAGGCGACGATCCTGACAGACTTTTAGCGCTGTGGGGGAAAGGATGAATGCAGGATATTTGAGGTGAAGTGGCGGAGCTACGCTCTCAAGCGGCCGCCATCGATACCGGTAAGCTCTGCCCTCCCCCAGATAGAGGATTGTACCACTTGGGAGGGATACAGTTTTCGCTGCCACATATACCAGAACTCATGGTATCCCTTCATTAGAAGTAATACCAGACTTATTAAGACAAATACAGACTGAGTATGGAGCAGAACCTGCTCTGAAATTAGGGATGAAAATATTCGTTAATTTTCATAGGTATCAGCTATAATATTAGCAAATATAAAAGATGTGGCAGCAGCAGTGGCTATACTGCAACGCCTGAGAGATTTCACTCCTTTATAACAGGAACGGGAATTACCTAAAATTACAACTATGCTGAATTCGGTAAAGATAGTTTCGAAGCTAGACCAATAAATCCTCAACTAATGGGTGGTCCTGAAAAGGATAACACCAAGCAAGCACCTGATTCTTTCAAAAAGAAATGGGATAATACAGAAATAAAAAAAGAATGAATCTCAGTCCAGGAGTGGGTCTACTCAGCAGGAGTGCTCCAAAAGGAGGTACAACCTTAGGAACATTAAAAATCATGGCAGGTATCGGGATACTGATACACGTTCCTCTTGTTCCTTTCAGGGCTCACCAAGAAAGTCAGAGAGAGAAGGACAGTCAGAACAAAGACAAGAAAAGCGTAAAAAGTCCAGAGACATGCCACTCACTTCAAAATATACTTCGAAAAAAGAAGACAAGCCAAAATCAAAACCTCAATTTAAAAAGAAGAAAATATCAGGTTTTAAAGTTAGACATACGCAGAATTCTGAGGACTCAACTTCTGAACAGGGAATGGGATTTGATGATGCTAGACAGCACAGCAGAAGTAACTATAGCTCTCCAGAACCTGATGAAATTTCTGGTGACAGCAGAGTTGAATGAGCATATCACGGTGGAAACAGCTAATACAAGAGTTAGAGTCCCACATCGGTTAAATGAGATAACAATTCAAATGGAGGGGGGACAGACTCAGAAAAATTAAAGGTCTCATTTGGGAGAACCTTACTTATGGCTATGACATCCTTTTAGCTGAGAAAGATTGGCCGTCAGATATTGTTATGGATTGCCCAAAGGGAGAAACAGTAATTTTACCAGCTTTTTCCGACCTCGTTCCAATATAGTTAAAACACACATACATGCAGGAGTGGATGGTAGCCCTTGCTCCAGCACTTTATCGAAACCATGTTGGGTGGGTTGCCATTCAATCCCGGTAAAAACAACTCCTACTCCACGGAGACAGTACCCAATAAAATAAGAAGCAAAAAAACAGGTCAGAGTTATCTTAGATCAACTTGAATACCAGGGTGTAATATAAACGTGCACCTCTCTAATGAATAATCATTTGTTTCCCGTAATGAAACCCAATAATTCATACCGTCTAGTTTTAGACTACCGACATCTGAACACATGTACTATAACACTTGCAGTACAGAATGCACACAGCGCTGCATTAATGAATAACGATGTGAGGAGGACCCTGTCTTTACCCCCTTTATGGCCCCCATAACAGATTTGCTTTCAAGGTTATTGACCCTCAGTTGCACGAAAACCGGGGAAGCAGGAGTTAACTGACCCAGACACTTTTTGGATAGAGGGACAGGACCGCCCAGGGGGGAGCCAAAGCCAATGGATTGGAGAGCAGATTGAGCATGGGGGGAGCAACTACCTCGTAAGATCCAGGAATATGCCAGGGGGAGAGAGATCCGAAGGAGCCCTGTGAGAGGACGAATGCTGAGGACCTTTGCAGAAGGAGAAAGGAATTAAACCTCTATGGGATGCGAGGAAGATGGAACTGGGAAGGAAGCCAGCTTCGAGAAAGAAGCAGAGGACGTCGACATAGAGCTGAAGAGCTGGTCCGATCCACCATCCAAATCACACCATCCAGTTCAACAACACCTGCTGAGCTACCAAAGATAGATCGATCTGCATCTGGCTACTTCATCGATTTTGATACCTTCTCTCTTGATCCCAGTGAACATGAGACAATTACAGCTCCAGTTTCCCGTAAGCAACAAATTAGTGAATTCTACACTTTTCTGACAAAGACTTATTTAGTATCACCTTGGCTCCAGCTCTAGATCATAACTGGAATATTGTTTGTTTACTGGATTGGCCTAGTGACTGTATTTTGCTTACTTATAAATGGAAAATATCTCCCAGAATGCTCTGCAGTATCAAATGTGAACTTGGTCCTGAAACCTCATACATCATCTCATTGTGAACAAAGAGACTTGTTTTCCGTGAACATTACATCTGTTCTATTTCCTGAAGGTAGTGTTTGGGACAAGGTTGATTATGATGTATTTGGCCCAACTGAACTTTTGAAATGACTACATTTACTTAAAATTTCGCTAAATGATATCATTATCGTGATAGAGAGCAGAATGAGTTAAGCAAACCGTCTGTTCAGGTTCATCAGCTGATATGTACATCATTAACGATTGAGCCATACTTAACCATTGTGTCTAACCAGCACAATCGCTTCCTATTGGTTCGATTTAGGTTAAACCAACTACATTCGCTTTTTGCCGAGCCAAAGGGATGATAATATTAATAATAATAATAATAATAATACTTCATTGTACATGGTTATTTAAAACCTTTACAATATGAAAGAAGAAAGTTTGGTTAATAAAACATGAGTCAAGTTCATATGTGTTAAGACAATAATTCCTTCCATAAAAACATAGTGAGATAGCAGCAACAGGGTTAAAATAAGCTTCAATTTGTGTTGGACGGCCTGTTTATCATGGAAAGTTATGCAGTAGGTTCATCCTAGATACTGGCTGAGGGGTAATATAGTAAAGTGCCGGTGCAAATGAATATTTTAGAGAGTACCCGTTCCGTTAAAAAAAAAAACCTGTTTAGGTTACAAGGAAGAGTGATTAATTATAGTAACAGTTCGGGGTATCCCTGTTGTATAGTCAGTGTTATTCAGTGTAAGACAAAGACAAAGTGTCCCGCTAGAGCTTGCTCTTCACAGTGCTGCTAAATTTTGTTTGTTTCCTTCAACATTTTGAAGCAGGCCTCCGCTGTTTCAAGGAATTTTACCATTCGGCAGCTCAGTTGGATATCATCGCCTTTGAAACAAGCGAGCACCGCTTGCCTGCAGGTCCGTATCTTACGGATGTTAAAAAGTGGTCTCAGGAAGGAGCGTCGTTCTTGAATGAGTTTGCTGCAGATGGTGATCAGATGAACTGTATTTTCTTTGCCGTTCCTACAAAGTCGGCATGTTGTTGGTAATTGTGGCCGTAACCATGGGGGTAAGTGGGCCACTGACGGCAATAGCCCTAGGCGAAATTTCGGGAACTTCTCTTTTATATTTTTTGTAAAGCCTGTCTGTAGATAAGCTTGCGGCGAGGGCATGAAGTGCGATTGAATTGTAAGCCAGCCGTGAGCCCGCTTTGACAGGGCGGCTTTGTCCTGCAGCAGTGATTCTTTCCGGACTGTCTTGTTGACCACCTTTTTGAAGCCAGCTGGGGAGCCGGAGAGTTCCCATAATTGCCGTAAGCCTAGATCGTCGATAGCAGCCTCCAAGTACAGCCTTGCAGGGCAAGTTTCTTTATTTTGAAGTTCCTTCCACAATAGAGCATTTAGGGTTTTCGGGTCTCCCCTGCTTACTTTGTCCCAGCTTTTTATGTAGGTTCCTTTGCGTGCCAGCTCTTCTTCTGGGAGCCCAAATTCTAGTCACATTTGGACAGGCGATGTATACCTAGGAAGGCCAAAGATCATACGTAGCGCCTTTGCTACCGTTCTGTCTACTAAGGAAGCGTCCCTCCCCCTCATAGATTTGCTGCCGGAAGTGATGGCTGGGATTAATTTAGCCTGAATCACCTTTATGAGAGGAAGTAAGCTTGGTCAAGAAACCACGTTTTTTTAAGTTTCTCAGTGCCACCGCAATAGTTAGCCCTCTCCTTTTTATGGCTTCACCTTGCGGCTTGAAGTTTTCCTTGCATTCTATGATGACCCCCAAATATCGATATTCACAGACCGTTTCCAGCTTCCTGGATGACAAGAGCCAGTTCCGTGTTACTTTCTTTTTGGGGAGGTTAATGCACATAACTTTGGATTTGTCGCTGTTGATGCTAAGCCTGTTAGCAGCGGAGTATCTTGAAGTCATGTCCAGTAGCTGCTGCAGGCCTACGGGGGGTCTTGCTGATGAGTAACAGGTCATCTGCGTAAAAGAGATTCGACAGCTGGGAGCCCCTTAGCTTTGGTGCGTGCGAGTTGCATTCAATTAGCAGCGTCAATTGCTCTCCCATGAAAAGAATAAAAGGTATTGGGGCAAGTACACAGCCCTATTTTACTCCTGCATTTGTTGGGAACTTCCTTGTTAGTTAATCGCCAGGGCCTAGCCTGACGTGCACCCATATCTCACTGTGCAGGAAGATTAGTTGGTTTAAGAGCAATGGGGGGATGTTTAGCTTATTTAACTTTTCCCACAGAAGGTTTCTATTGACATGATTGAAAGCTGAACTGTAGACAATGTAGCACAGATATAGTGGTTGCTTCGCTTCAAGGGCGGCATCGATTAATAAAGAAAGAGCTAGAATGTTGGCAGTGGTACCCATACCTTTACAAAAACCTAGAAGGAGTCCCGCAAAGTATTTTGCCTTGTTGTTAAGCAGGGCCACTAGCCGGTAGTTTTTTGGATCGTTTTGGTCTCCCTTTTTGAAGATAGGTGAAATGATGGCTCCCCTCCATGATGATGGGATTATTGATGTCCGCAGAATTTTGTTGAACATTGGTTTAAGAGCAGCGGCCCAATAATCCGGATCTTGCTTGAACAGTATAGAGGGAATCCCATTTGGTCCCGGCGCCCCCTCATGGTTTCCCTTTGAGATTCTATTACACATCAGTGCACACTTAATTACAATTACCTGATCTACCTGCTGAGGGTTGTGGTGTTCATAGCGGAGCCTTAATCGACCCTCAGTGTCCTTCGTGGGTATAGACATTCTTTGGGTGTTTGTGTCAATACCATTGGAATGCGTGCTAAGAAAGCTTATGCAGTCATCTTCTGTGACATGAGAGTTAATGCCTTGACTCCACTCCTTGGACAGATTGTTGATCTTTCACCAGAATTGAGCGCTGTTGTTAGATTTGGCTTCATGTAAGAGTTTGGCCCATAGGGACTCTTCTGCTTCTTGCTTAGTGTTTCTGCAAATTTCTCCCAACTCCCAATTAGGTCTTTTGTTTCATTTTGGGCTTCGCCGAGTACTTGCTTAGCGTAGAGCAGGAGGCGTCATCTTTTCTGGACTTTGTCCGCCGATCATTTGCAGTATAGACTAGTTTATGCCCATTGGTGCATACTGGGTTTAGAATCGTGAAGGCCTCTAATGTCACTTCTTGGGGTAAGTGGTCACTAAAGTCTAGTGAGCCGATGTGGAAATCACTTGCCGACTGAAACAGGTTCCTGGAGATGAAGGTAAAATCAATTGTTGAACTGGTCGTTGTACTGTGGAATGTTGCCGCTTGGGGGCGGTCCCCTGGGAATCTTCCATTTAGTGCTCGGAGACCTAGTTCTTCTAGTGTCGCTGCACTGTTTTTATACTTCTTCCTCCAGAAGAGTTATCTTGAGAATGTGGTTCCCATGCAAATGGGTCCTCATCCGTGGTCATTTCTGTGGTTGGGTTGTAATCGCCACTTATGATCAGACTGTTTGTTTTCTCGGTTAATAGTTTTATGACCTCTTCGTTCATTTGTTGGGCTCCTTGCTTCTTACCCCGGGGGTGTAAGTAAAGGTTTATCAAAATGATCTCCTGTTTTTTTCCTGTTCTCGAATGGAGATTCGTAGTACTTGCATTGCGTTCGGAGGGTCTAATTTGCATGCTAGTGGCACTACTGTAAACATGCTTCTTAATGAACTGTATGTAGCAAGGCCTCCCTTTTTATGGGCAAATCTTGCACTCTGTGTAGGAGAGATACAATTCAGGGTATAGCCTGGGAGTGGTGGAGAAGAGTCTGACCAAGTTTCTTGCAATGCTATGAGGTTGAATCTTTGCATGTAAAGGTTTAGTTCCGTGTCCGTGAGCTTATCTCTGTGACCATTGATGTTCCAGGAGCAGAGTTTGAACATTTTAAAGGATTTCCGGGTAATGGACTTGTTTTCTCAATGTTTTGTCAATGTTTTTCTGGCTTGTTGTTTAGGATCCTGGACAACCAATTGCATTCTAGGTTGATTGCCTCTTTCACAAGATATTGCTTTGCTCTTTTCGTTCTATCAGGGGTGTGGCTGCGGGCCCCTCACAGTACGGAAAGTGACTGAGGGTCCTGGTTGGCCCGGTTTTGAACATTCCCTTGTTGGAAGTCAGATGCCAAAGGGTCTGGGTATAGGTTTTACAAATGGGCGAAGAATTATGCCCCAGCTATTGAGCTTCGCTTGTTCTTTAGGCACTCTCTCAGCTAACTCCGTTGTGGCCCATACTGTTTTAGTGGCTTCTACCCCTGGATGTTCCAGTGAGACTATGAATTCCACTGACTCCAGATCATTGGTGGATATATTTGTTAAGCTGTCAATAAGGTTCAGCAAGCATTGTATGTTACCCCTATTTAGGATGTCGAAAGCACCCCTTGATGTGTATTCCGGAATTAGAGAAATTATAGGGTTACCTGAGTGCACCTTTTTCCTGTTAGTACTGCTCTGTGTGGTTATTGAGGTGGTCTCGACCCTGATGGGTTCCTCTGTTGACGTTGTGTGGTCTGGGGCCATTGGTTCATCTGCTCCTGTTAACTCCTGGTTTGCGGAACTTGCTATTAATGTGGCCTCTGGGGGGTGGCCTGCTTTTGCCCCGTTACCTGCATTGGGGGAGGTTTTTTATTTCTTGTGGCGCTCAAATTAGTGATTTTTTCCACAGACTTGTTCAAGCTTTTGCTAATGTTGGGTTTTGCGGCTTTTGCACTGCTCGTCTGGGCGGGCCGTCTTCTCTTTTTGAAGTCGCAATGATGGAGGTTTTTCTTTTCCAATTCTTTTTCTCTTGGATCATGTACCACTGTTCCTGGTTGGGGATGGGGCATGAGTCCAAATCCGTGTCTGTTTCAAAGCCCATTTGAGCCGGCTTGTCAAGCATCGGGTGTAGTAACAAATTGCAGGCTTGGTTGTTCTTGCCTTTACCTTCTGCGAGGGTGTTTAGCTTTTGCTTACGGCCCTTCCTTCTTTGTTTTCTGCCCTGCATCAAGGAGCGGCCATGTTCCCATGGTTCTTCCTTTTGAGGGGGTTCCCGTGTAGCTGCTGTATTACTATTTGTTGGCGATAGGAGATTTCCTTCCTTGGGCTGTCCGTTTGATCTTGGTAATGTTATATGCTCCTTTACCCTTGTCCACTGTTCTTCTTGTACTTGGGATAAGAGCCCCTCACTGGGTGTCAGAATTCCCTCATTGTTTTTTTGCTGTGCTCTGTTTTTCCTCTCAAATTGTCCAGTTTATGAACTGTTTTTTACAGCCTCCCTGTTGTCTGAGAGAAGATTATCCATTACTGCTGGGAGTGTGGCCAACTTGTCCACGATTGCTATGCCGGTGCAGTTTGATTGTCGGAATGTTGTCTCTTCTTGTGCCCTTTAACTAGAATGTTCAGTTCAGCTAGCTTGTTGTCAATGTTGGCGACAAAGATTGATAGTGAATGTAGAACTGACAGCTTGAGGTCCATCTTGTCCGATTGGTATTGGATGCCGTTAACGGACAGTTGCATTGTATGCAGGAGAGATTCCCATATGTCTACAGTAGCTTGCGGAGTTGTGTTCCTGGGGCTGGGTTGTGAGGCATTGCAATTTAGGCCTGTTGCTACCTCTTGTGGAGCCACATGAGAGGGTGCTGTATAAGAGGCAACCAACTCTTCCCACTCTTCTTGCGTGAGGTGCGAGGCTTCTGGGTCCATAGCCTTTTGTGGGATAGAGGCTGAGCTGACGAGGGATGGAGGAAGGCTTCGGGGAGATATTGAGGGTTGCTCAGAATGTGCTGGTTAATAGGCGTGTGCCTGGGGCGCTTGCAAGTCTGGTGCCATGGCAAGCTTTCTGGTAGGAGAGTCCAGAGGCTGCCCCTTTTTGTTTTGTCTTCTTGGTCAGTGATCCTGCCCGTTCCTTTGCTGTGTTCTGGTTGCTCCTGCCTGCGATCTTGTGTTAAGGGTATGTTTTTCTCGCACATGAGATCCTGTGGTAGTCCGGGGGCGCCCTTCCCTGCCATTTTTCCGGGGCCCATGTTCCGCGTATTCAGGTTGCTTGATGCGCTAGGTACTGATGCTGGTGTTTCGAGATCATCAAGCGCATCAGGTGCGCCGGGAACCTCAATTGCCTTTTGCATCCCTGGGTTTGCCTCGACGTCTCTGGTTATGTTATGCCAATCTTCTGGGGACATTTTTGCTCCAGTTGGTTTTGGAGTGCCCTTCAAGGTCTAGTTTATTATGGTTCCAGTATTTAAGGCGCTCTGGATGGCGTGTTGATGCTCGCTCCTGTATGGCCAGGGCTTTATTTTTTGCGCCTGGTCCAGGTTCAGGTCCAGGTCTGAGTCCGGCTTTCTGGTGTTCATAAGAGTCACCCCACTGTATTTTTCCGTCTTTGTGCCTTCGGGGCATTCCCTATCATCGCTGACTTCTTCTTCTTCTTCTTCTTCATCTTCGCCATCTGTCAACTCTGTGGCGGGCTTTTTCTTCAACCCTCTCTTTGGCTCTTTCATTGGCTCTGTCTGAAGCTCTTGTTCCGGTGCGTAGGTTCTAGGTAGCATCGGAGTAGGCAAGTTATTGACTTTCCGGCTGTTCAAGCAGAGGACCGCGCCAGCGTCCTTAATGAATGAAAATTTTGTGTAAATGTTTGGTTGGTAACTAATCCCTTTGAGGTTTAGTGAAGGTTTTGGGCTGGGATGACCTAGGAGTAAGGGGATCAGGGGGATCAGCTGCTCATCTCCTCCTCCTTCCTTTTCATCTTCCTTCGCCCCTTTATTCAAGTTGTCTTCGCTGGTATTCATAGGGTCAATACTGAGTTTCTTATTGCCCTTGTTTGCTCTTCTGGGTCTTTTAATAGGATTCATGGGTGCCTGTGGATCCCTAGACCTCCCGGATCTTATTGTGTTCCCCTGTTCCTTCTCCTACTCTTTTTCTTTTTCTTCACATGGTACTGCCCTTGCGTCAGTGTGCTTGATGTGCTGGTTACTTTGGGCGCCGTGTCCCGGAAATCAGTGGCTGAGTCGGGTGGAGGGAGCGGAAGTCAGTTAATGTGGCCTGAAGGGCTGAGTCAGCAGCTAGTTATTGTCTTTTTTTTCCCTGAGTGCTTTTTGGATTCTTTTGGCCATTAAATGAATGCTGATTGCCTAGTTTCCTGGTTGCCTGGCTCGCCTAACTACACTAGGCTTAAGATTGACTTTGGCTTTGTTTACTTGCAGACCCACCTACCATGCCGCCTGTTGTCCTGTAATTCTCTTGGCGTGTTTCCACCTCCCGGATCTGATCCCGGCTCTCAGATCTCTGCTGGGCACAGTTTAGATGTAGTTTTAGATGACTGCACGGGCGGGCCTGGCTGACAGCTACAGGCCTTCATCTGCTTCGTACTTTGCACTTGGTGCTTTTGCTGTGATTGTTTCCGTTTGCTTACGTTGGCTACCAGCACCAACACCAGCTCTGATTGTGTTAACCCCTGCTCCAGATCAGGGAAAGGGGCGAGGGGCCTAGGCACTCCAGAGTGGGAAGAGGAGCGACCGTGTCAGCTGCTGGGTCAGCCTGGGGGATCCCCCTGTGTGATGACTGGTGATTACTGCCCGATTTAGCAGCTCCAGCCCCCTGTTGCCAGCCCCCCCGGGGAAGACAGCTAGCCACCTGCTCTTGTACCAACTCTTGCTCTTGGTTTGGGGGGGTCATACTGGGCAGTTCGTCTCACCAGCTGGCCTCAAGCGACCCTCCACAGCTTCCGCCCCCACCTCAGCTGCAGCAGAAAATGGGGCACAGCAGTACAAGGTGCAACACCCTGCAGGGAGGTCTTTTCCCACACCGCTCCCCTGCCACCTGGATGTTTTTGCAGCTGCCACAGGATGCCGCTGATCGGTGCTTCTCGCGTGTGCCTCGCGTGTGCCTCTCGCGGTGGCTCACGGGGGTTCCTGCCTCAGCGGGCAGGCGGGGTAGCTCCTACTTTGTGGCTCCTTCTTCCTGACTCCGGCGTAGCGGGGGATGGGAGGTCTGCACCGCTGCTCACCGTGGAAGACCGCCACAACCCCTGCAAGGCCGCGGCAACATCGCTGGGGGGCAATGAACATCAAAGCAGCGGCCTAACAGAGAAGAGGCAGCCTCTTGCACCAACGGTGAGTCAGTCCTCAAGCACCCAGCGATGAGTCAGCAGTCAGGACCAGTCAAGGGATGGAAAAAGCTGGAGGGTTTCAGATGTATGTACCTGTGACAATTTCTCTACTCAGGATTCTCTGCATTTTGTTTTATTTTGTGAATATTTTTGGCATATGCGTAATCGTTTTATAATACCTATTTTAAAATGCAAAGGTTTGACTCATGCAAGACCAGCTATTATTTATTTGCAAATGTTATATAATACATGGTAAATTTTTAATATAGCTAGTTTTTTAACCGCGGCTGTCAGGATTAGGAAGAAAGGAAGTGCTGCTAATAATGTGCATCTGGTGTCAGGACTGGTATGAAATTTTCACTTTTTGATTCTGTATAATAATGAATTAAGTATGCCTTTTTTGATAAATCGTGATGATCATGTTTATATAATATTTTTTGAAAATGTTCTTGTAATGCATTTTTGTAGTATACTTTTGTGTTTTTAATTAACCAAATAAAGTGAATTTGACTGACTGACTGATATCATTATCTCCAATACATTTTGTGTTGATTGGGATTTTAAAACTGTAAATAATATGTTCTCTGACTTGGAACAATCTGCAGCATTTTCCAACAATTACATTTTAGAAGACACATATGACTTTGATAGCATGTACTGTTACCAACATTATGGTCATCACTTTTTACACAAATCCAGTATCACAAGAAATGTTTTCACATACCACCAGTGGGAACATTGCCCAACACTGCCGAAAGTTACTTAAAAAACCTTTGCACAGAAGTTTTCATATTGTTCAGGGTTTAACAATTCTGACCGGACCTCATATAACTATAAGGCTGCATATTCAGCTGCACAGAATAATATGCTGACTAACACCAAACAGATTTATTCTGCAACCTTTATTGCCCAACTGTCTGAACAGAGTTTCGACTTATGGAAAGACACTATGGACACAAAATCAGTCTGAGGTTCTAAGGAATGGCACGTTCAGGGAACAGAAGCAATATTTAGAGCGTGCCTCATACCACAGAACATCATCTTTTTGAATGAAACTGTGCAACAGCCTACCTGCCTTGGATTTGCCAAGAACAAGGATTTGAAGACACCTCGGTTTCCCACACCTTCACACATCAGTTTTACATTACATGGAGGGGATACTATAGATGACATCATGCAGTACAATACATCAGACCCCAATTGGAAGGGATGATTAGATTGACCCACTGCAACAAACATATGGTAATCAAGATTCAAGGGAAGAACCGAAGGGTTTAGTATCCATAGTTCGGACCTAAGCTATGTAAAAAGAGAACATCCGGGGGTAGTGACATCCAAAAGTGTTGGGAGAAGTTGTGCCTCGATTAGCTAAATACCTCAACACTGTTGGAAGGTGAAACAGCACTTATCCTTACTCTCAGAAGAAGTGGATCTAAGGGATTTTTCATTAGGTCCCCGAAAGCAACGTCAGAAACATTTCTATTATGCTCTCGATATTAAAATATGGAAAATCTGTCAAGAAGAAGCTGCGGAGAGACTCTTTGAGATAGATACAATCAACCTAGAAATGGCGCTAGCTGTAGTTGACAATGGTAAGACTACATTAGCATCCAGGTTTTATTCACTGAGCAACATTGTATCTTCTGCTAGTGATATACTAGAACAAGACTTGTCCGTACTACAACACATACAATCTCAACTACATTCTATTATGCTATTAAGCTGGACGCTGCAATCATTGCATGTTGGTTATGTGCCTTGCCAACTTATTAACAGTTCATCCCTATTTTCTACATACTCTCTAACTGAGAAGCGGATAGCAATGGCACAAATGGGAGGAAAATATACAATGCGGCTATTGAAAAACTGGACAAAGTACCTTTTACTTTGAAAGAGCTGCGGAGAGACTCTGTGAGATATTTACAATCAACCTAGAAATGGTGCTAGCTGTAGTTGACAATGGTAAGACTACATTAACATCCAGGTTTTATTCACTGAGCAACATTGTATCTTCTGGTAGTGATATACTAGAACAAGACTTGTCCGTACTACAACACATACAATCTCAACTACATTCTATTATGCTATTAAGCTGGATGCTGCAATCATTGCATGTTGGTTATGTGCCTTGGCAATTTATTAACAGTTCATCCCTATTTTCTACATACTCTCTAACTGAGAAGCGGATAGCAATGGCACAAGGGGGAGGAACATATACAATGCTGCATGTTGAAAAACTGGAAAAAGTACCTTTTACTTTGGAAGAGTCACCATCCACAAATTGTTTAATCCTTGGCCATATAACACTACCACTCACATCTGACCAAACACTATCTCTCTTTTAAATACTGAACGCTTTGTATGATGGCCCCTTCTCTCTGTTTCTTCTTCTCTTTGTCATCCCCGGTTGTCAGCTGTGTAGCAGTTCAAGAACTACCTGCATTTTTCTGGCATTAATATATGGGTGTAAACAATATATGTGGACATTTTTTATCCATATGCCTTTACTGTTACCAATATGGAAAATGTGTATGTCAGAATAGTGATTTAATAAAGTTGTTTCATTCATTTCACAACACGATAGGGAATTTCACCTAGATCCCCTAGTTGCAATGAAGAGTTGCCTATATTTCCATATGATCCCTAAGCTGGCTCGAGGCGTACAGCTCACTTTGCCCCTCCGTCATTCGTGTCACGATCAGCTGACTGTGATGCGAGCATTTCAATTGGCTGGTCCCTTGCGGGTGGCTGTGCCCTTATACACACAAAGTTGCATCCCTCATTATCCTCTGGACTCTGTGTAGTGTCTGGACCGGTTTCCGGCGGGCCGCAATTATCTGACAAGTAAGTGACTGAAGAACTATGCGGTTGGGCTCCGCACTACACATGGCACTGACGTGCAAGGACGGGCATCATTTCCATAATGTTTTGTGTTAAAAACACCGATCCTAACCCTGACTTCTGCATTTTTCTTTTGCCCACAGAACGCTCATGTAAAGGCCCCCCCCACGGTATCCATGGGGTTCAACTAGAATTAGTTTTAAGTAAGTCAATCGCCTTTGTTGGATGTACTATTTTCATGGAGAAGTGTGGCTCAGGGGTTAGAGGCGGCAGACCCGGAAGCTGAGATCGTCCCTGGACCAGGGTTCAATTCCCCGCCTTGGCGGGTCTTGGCCTCAAAAATTCCACGGACTCGATAATTCTCGCTCCGGTGCCTTCTCAACTCACGGGTTCACACTCTGCGACTCTGGGCAATAGCTTGCTTAATCTCCACAACGGCCCCTCGCGGCGGGATGCCTGGCTTTCACCTTGTGGATACCCTGTCGGGGTTATCTCACAGGGGAATACCAGGACGGGTTCCCTAAGCAAGCGCCGGGAAACCCTTTGTGGGTAGCTGTGCGCTATATAAGCTCAAATACATTTACATTTACATTTTTTCGATTAAACAGTTTGATTACTAGCGAAAAAACCTTGGCTCTCTCACCCATGTCTTTTTGATACCGTGTGTACTATCACACCATGCTTGATTCAGGGACAATAAATCAATAAATACCATTGTTTATGACTAGTCATACAGCGCTCCTAAGAGTTTAAGGAACGCATGATATTTTAGAATGGGGACTGTGATGTGGGTATGTAATAAATGAAGTCACACAGACAGACCAGACCAAGTATGCACTTCAAACAGCGTTGTACCACTGCATGCTTGTCTGATGAGTGCCGTTGCACACCCTGTACACTAGATGGGGTGCACATTAAATCTCATTGAGAAGCAATGCAATCTGACATGGAGTGATCTACGCAGAAAATGTGTCCCATTGTGCAACTATTATGTTATGCTCATTTGTTTCAGATTTTCTCTTACACAGAAGGCTGTAAGCGTGCTGAACCGTACGTAGACGGTCTGGCACTTTGATGAGTCAGGGACGGGTCCGCCTAAGCGTGCGCAGACCTCTCGACTCACCTCACTAGGTCATGACGAAAACCTAATAACTATTGAAACAGGTTGAAACATGTTGAACACTTTTTCACTATAATTCTGATACTTTCTGGTCAAACCACGCCAGTTGAAGTATCCCACTTGTTTTTATTAGTGTCACATGACTCTAGAATAAAAGTTGGAGGGAGTACATGTAGAACACTTTTTAACTAACTTTTTCACAACTCACAAAATAACCAGCTCCGCTGCAGTTGCAGGCGTCGAAGCACACCTGAGTGGCACTCGGCCACTCGGGTGGACCCCGATGATGAAGCATGTCACCAACCAGGTTGGTGAGTGAGGCGTTTATTAAATAAAGAAATAATTCTTTCCTCACATACATTTCTTTTTCTCCGCGTTTGATCACTAGGACACTGTGTCCTGGGGATACTCCTCTTTTTGTTTTGTAAAACTTTAGCTCCAGGGGACTCGGAGTAGAACCCAGCAGTATACCCTTACTCTCCCATTGTTTATTGTAAATTGGAAAATGTACCCACCATTTATTCTGTGTATCTCTCTGAGACAAAGTGAGCACGAGTGACTAAGCGAAAAGTATCGCACTGTTTCCACAATCCTGAGGTATCAGGGTTATCATGTTCGATAGTTGCCAATAACTATTCTCTCCTTGGTAAGAGGGGTTTCTAGTGGCACTGTTAGCTAGCTGATATACAGGCTAACATACCCAGTAGGGGTGTCTAGAATTAGTCTGGACACCAATCCTACAGTGTATATTTTGTCTAAACTTGCAGATCCTGTATAGGTTTAAAGGAACTACATGACATGTCGGCCATCATTGGTTTGGTACTTATTTAACAGTCACATCTGATTAGTTCAGATGTGCTATTCTCAGAAACCCCTACTCACATTTCCCCAGAGACGTCTGGTGTGGGAAGTGAACTATCTACCACACCTGAGTAGGCAAAATTCCTATTTATTTGTGCAGGTTTATCAAGCTTGAAGGACAAACAGTTTCTATTGTGCATAAAACCTTATCTCAGTTTCCTTGAAACTCTTCCTTGAAACTTTTTCAACACTCACTGAAAAAAACGCTGCTGTGCGAGCACAACGTGTGGTAGTTGAGGAAGAAATAGAAGGGGAAATCAACATTTCAGAAAATGTTATAATTGCTGTTACTTTAAAACTAGCAGACTATGGCATCTCAGCAAGGGGTGGGACAGTAACATTCGTGATTGAGGCACAAGTGAGCACATGTGACTGAGCAAAAAGTATTGCACTGTTTCCACTCCCTGAGGGATCAGGGTTGTCATGTTCGTTAGTTACCAAGAACTATTCGCTCCTTGGTAAAAGGGGTTTCTAGTGGCAGTGTGAGATAACTGGTATAGAAGCTAAAATACCCTGTACGGATGTCTAGAATCAGTCTGGACACCAATCCTACAATGTATGTTGTCTAAACGCACAGATCCTATATTGGTTTAGAGGAACTACACAGCACCCTGTCACCTTAGGGCAAACAAAGCAAACACAAGGAGATGTTGCACAGAGCAGTGAAACCTTTCAGCCACTCACCTCCAGTCACAGATCTTGGTTTAATCCATTATCATTCTTTAGCTCACTTCGCCACCACAGTTCAGAGCCAGCTATATGTAAATTAGTCTTGACCCAATGCCTCATGGGAACAGTCAAGCCTGAACTGCCAAGCCAGGTCTTGCATAAACAGCAACCAAGCATCCTGGGACCAGTTTCAGAGTAACCCCTCTCATCAACCAGGCTAGCTTGAATCCAGTGGCAAAGTGAAAAAGGGACCCATGTCTTGGCATACCCTGCCAAATTAGGGTGAACAAAGCAGACACAAGGATATAATGGACGTAGCACTGATACCTTTCAAACACTCAGCCCAAGTCACCGATCTGGGTTGAATTCATAAAGGTTCTTTAGCTCCCTTCACCACCTCAGTACATACCCAGCTATATGCAAATACGTCTTGAACGTGAATCTCATGGGAAAGGTCATGCCCAAACTGCCAAGCCAGGTATTCCCTGAACAGGAAACAATCGTCCTGGAACCAGTTTTGAGTTAACACCACTCATCAACCAGGCTAGTTTGCATCCAGAGGCAAAGTGAGCAAGTGACCCACGTTTGGGCATACCCTGTCAACGTAAGGCGAACAAAGCAAACACAAGGAGATGATGGACAGAGCGCCGAAACCATTCAGTCACTCACCCCCAGTACAGATCTGGGTTGAATCCATCATTGTGCTTTAGCTCACTTCACCACCTCAGTTCAGACCCAAGCTATATGCAAATTAGTGGCAAAGTGAGCAAGGGACCCACGTTAGCGCTCCGTCCATCATCTCCACTGTAGTCTGTTTTGCACGTTTGTGTCTAAATATGTGTTAGTTACTAGGTAGAAGATCCTTTTTACACTCTTTTCAATGAAATATCCAAAACAAGGATTGATTTAGAGGGGGGTGGTAATGGAAATTTCGCCATTTTGTAAATCAAGTGCTATATCTGTTGGGAAATACTATGGCGTAATATCCTCACCAATATATTCGCTATGGTGGAGGTAATTGCTCCAATGGATCCTTCTTTGGATTTAGCATTCTTTTCTTCAAATCACAGGATTTTACAATTCTGCCAAACGTTAAGTTGGAACCTTAGTCTTTTGCATCAGAGACCTAAATTACGGTTTATAAACTATTCGTTAGTTAGCAATATTACATTTACTCTAGGACAAAGACAGTTTATTAAACATATACAACGTGTCTCTGGATCAGATTTTCCATTCCAAGGTTTGTTTTTTAATATTGATGGCGTGGGACCAAATGTCCCACTTCATATCATCTCCCCAATCATTTTCCTTCAGTTACAATGTATTCCCAAAAGTATTTTCTGTTCAATATTGATGCCTGTTATGAGAGAACTTGTAAAGTTGGTTAAAGTATTTTTTACTTGACATTTCCTCTGGAAGCTAGGTTTATGGTTCTACTTTTGCTTTTTTTCGACTCTCATTTAGCACACTGAGGTGACCTCTCAAAATCTGCAGGATGATTTCTCTCCCCATAATTGTCCTATCCCGGCGTTTTCTTGTTTTCCTCGACCTCACAGTGGTGTTGGATGACATAGGCAGAGCTCTGTTGATAAAGGTTCTAAAGAATAATATGATTCCATCCACATCGATTGATGGCACCTTTTAGCTCCACCCAAAAACAAAGTAGTGGTGGGTTAGATTATCTGTAGAAATGCTCTGAATGCTCTGAATGCTTACCCGGGAGAATACAATTCAAAATTCCTGTTTTAGATGGATTGCCTTTTCCAACTTTATTACATTTGAAAAACACTATCCTAGTTTCCAGCAAAGAGAATGTGTTACATATACTTCTAGTGGCATTCCAGAGAGTTTGTCACCTTAAAGATCTGCAGGCCAGTGTTGAGAAATGTACAATGATGATTATGAGCAATCGGCATCACCTGTAAAGACCCGCTTGTCTGACTAATAACAACCTGGAGCTGGCTGAAGAGTCTATTTATTCAGGCTTCTGTTTTGCCAAAAAATGCATTGTTCTTACCAGGCACGGCCAGCACTGGTAAGATCGGTGGAGCGAGGGTGGGGCAGTGGCGGAGCGGGGTCAGGGCAGAAGCTGTCACAGGACAGGATGGGTAAAACTAAAAAAATAAAAAATAAATAAAACCACTTACCTTGCGCTCGCAGCATCACCGACTCAGCGATGCAGCAAGCGCAAGGTAAGTGTTTTTTTAGTTTTATTTTAGCTATCCTGTCATCTGTTGAATTACCACCCCGCCCCACTGCCACACCGCTCTTAACTTTGCCGGCTGTGCCTGGTTCTCACCATGTAGTAAATGTTGTTGGCAGTTTAGGTAACCATGGGCGAGTTACAGCAGTTTAGAATTAAAAAATGGGCAGTGGCCCCTTGTTACTACCTTCAGCAGGGACACTCCACGGAAATGAGATCCGGGCCACATATATGTTAAACGTTTAACCTTTGCACATGATGCTTTCTTAAAGTTTCCCCAACACACCAAAATGAAATTGATGGAAACAATAAGTATATCATGATACTGTGGTTGACCTTTGATAATGCGAGATGGACTCCTGGTGTATCCGATGTAGAGAATATTCCTATTACCTCTGGATCGAATGTGCTTTGGTCAGACCCACCACTTGTTGTAAAGCCACAGTATCACAAACTAATGTAAGGTACTGAGAGAAAATCTGATACAATTATCTTAATGGCTAACTCTCTATGGCCAAACAATTTTGCATAGGAAGGCGTTATCTGGACAGGACTTGTTTTGATTCTTACAGTCCATGATAGATCTTTTTACTCTTAGGACATTTCACAGTAAGATGGAGCCAGTGTCATACTACAGCTGGTAATGTTTATCCATTTTTATGGAGGAGGAAATGCATATTTTGTTTCTGTCCCTCATACAACACACTTTGAAGGATAATTGAGTTTTCAGGCCTGGATAGATATGCTGTCCTAATTTTTTTAAGACATTTTGCATTATATTGTAAATTATGTGCAAAAAGCATAGCAAACTGTTAGAATTGGGGGTCTCTGGTTGGCACAGGTGGGTACTTGTGACAAGCAGGGACCCTCTCCTCTAGTTAGGGCCAGGGACTTACTCTTAAAAATAACCCCTGCTCACCCTCTAGGCAGTGTGGACCGAGCAGACAAGGCTAAACTTCAGAGCGTTGTGGGTTAAGCATTTATGACCACAAACAGTAACCAGTCGAGTTTTATCAAAAATAGGTTTTCTTTATATAAGGCTTAGCACAAGACCCAATTAACGGTTGTAAAATGAGGCCACAATACTATTCAGCAAAAATAAGAGTTCTGTTAAAAAAACGTACTTCTTGGTTCCAGTGCGCCTTGCGCACTATTGTCCGACTCTTACAGTGTAACAAAACTGTCAAAAGATACTATGCAAGCATTGCGGACGCCTTGGTCCTTGGCATACACACAGGGGTACGAGTTGAGTCACAGTACCTTTTGGGATGATGAGTCCAGCTTGAATGAGGCATCCGGGACGTGTAGACAACAAAAAGATGCTGGCGGCTCCTCTGCGAGGCGGGCCCCGGCTGTAGTAGGCGTCTTGGTGAGAGGCGTAGAGCAGGGGTGCCTCGAGGAGCGGGGTGGGCCATGTTGGTCGTCTTCGGCGTTCGCGGCGTTCAAGTCGTACCTTTGGTTCGGAGCTGCTGAGTAAATGCGGGCAACGCGGCACGAGGCAGCCAGTACGAGGCATACGGGTTGGGCTCTCTCAGTGCGGCGCGGCCCCGGTGATCAAGAGCGCGATGCGAGGCGGCTGGTATGCTTCGTGCATACGGGCCATCCTTGGCTTTGTGAGGCACTCCGGTCGGGCTTCCAGTGGTGGGGGGTGGCGAGACGAGCAGTGCGGCTCAAACAGAGGGGACGAGTGAGGCAGAGTGCGAGCGGCCCTGGCGGGACGGTGCAAGGGTTGGCTCGTCGCAAAGCGGCTCACATGGGGGCAGTGGTGGCCAGACACAAGCGTCACGGCAAAGAAGGGGGATTAGGCACACTGGGATCGTGGCTCCAGCGATAAGGAAGGGCAAAGTTCAGCAGATCTGTCAGCGAAGGTAGGAGGAGTCCAATAATCCTGGGACTCGTTCAGGGGCAAGCTCACCCACAAGCCCTTGGAGATTGTTTGAAGGACAAGTTGCAAAAGTCTCTTTCAGTCCTTTTTCTCTACTTTCATAGCAAGACACCCATTGCAGGCCAATCCCCCAAGTCAGGGACAGTACTCCTCCTTACAGCTTCTTCCAGGTCCTTCTCGTCGGGCAGAGGTTCTTAATGGTTCAAGCAGGATCTAATTTCTTAGCAACTGTCTGAACAGAGTTTCGACTTATGGAAAGACACTATGGACAAAAAATCAGTCTGAGGTTCTAAGGAATGGCACGTTCTGGGAACAGAAGCAATATTTAGAGCGTGCCTCATCTCACAGAACATCATCTTTTTGAATGAAACTGTGCAACAGCCTACCTGCCTTGGATTAGCCAAGAACAAGGATTTGAAGACACCTCGGTTTCCCACACCTTCACACATTAATTTTACATTACATGGAGGGGATACTATCGATGACATCATGCAGTACAATACATCAGACCCAATTGGAAGGGATGATTAGATTGACCCACTGCCACAAACATATGTTAATCAAGATTCAAGCCAAGAACCGAAGGGTTTAGTATCCATAGGTTGGACCTAAGCTATGTAAAAAGAGAACATCCGGGGGTAGTGACATCCAAAAGTGTTGGGAGAAGTTGTGCCTCGATTAGCTAAACCCCTCAAGACTGTTGGAAGGTGAAACAGCACTTATCCTTACTCTTAGATGAAGTGGATCTAAGGGATTTTCCATTAGGTCCCCAAAAGCAAAGTCAGAAACATTTCTATTATGCTCTCTATATTGAAATATGGAAAATCTGTCAATTAGAAGCTGCGGAGAGACTCTGTGAGATAGATACAATCAACCTAGGAAATGCTGCTAGCTGTAGTTGACAATGGTAAGACTACATTAACATCCAGGTTTTATTCACTGAGCAACATTGTATCTTCTGCTAGTGATATACTAGAACAAGACTTGTCCGTACTACAACACATACAATCTCAACTACATTCTATTATGCTATTAAGCTGGACGCTGCAATTATTGCATGTTGGTTATGTACCTTGGCAATTTATTAACAGTTCATCCCTATTTTCTACATACTCTCTAACTGAGAAACGGATGGCAATGGCACAAAGGGGAGGAAAATATACTATGCTGCATATTGAAAAACTGGACAAAGTACCTTTTACTTTGGAAGAGCTGCGGAGAGACTCTGTGAGATAGATACAATCAACCTAGAAATGGTGCTAGCTGTAGTTGACAATGGTAAGACTACATTAACATCCAGGTTTTATTCACTGAGCAACATTGTATCTTCTGCTAGTGATATACTAGAACAAGACTTGTCCGTACTACAACACATACAATCTCAACTACATTCTATTATGCTATTAAGCTGGACGCTGCAATTATTGCATGTTGGTTATGTACCTTGGCAATTTATTAACAGTTCATCCCTATTTTCTACATACTCTCTAACTGAGAAACGGATGGCAATGGCACAAAGGGGAGGAAAATATACTATGCTGCATATTGAAAAACTGGACAAAGTACCTTTTACTTTGGAAGAGCTGCGGAGAGACTCTGTGAGATAGATACAATCAACCTAGAAATGGTGCTAGCTGTAGTTGACAATGGTAAGACTACATTAACATCCAGGTTTTATTCACTGAGCAACATTGTATCTTCTGGTAGTGATATACTAGAACAAGACTTGTCCGTACTACAACACATACAATCCCAACTACATTCTATTATGCTATTAAGCTGGACGCTGCAATCATTGCATGTTGGTTATATGCCTTGGCAATTTATTAACAGTTCATCACTATTTTCTACATACTCTCTAACTGAGAAGCGGATAGCAATGGCACAAGGGGGAGGAAGATATACAATGCTGCATATTGAAAAACTGGACAAAGTACCTTTTACTTTGGAAGAGTCACCATCCACAAATTGTTTAATCCTTGGCCATATAACACTACCTCTCACAACTTTCCAGTTTCAGTACTGCCTAGAACAACAACAGACAGTTAGATATGAAGGGATGGGTAGGGAGTTCATCAAGTAATCTTGGGTAATACCTTACAGATTTTGATGCAGAAATGGGGACATGGAAGTATTCCTTAGCTGTACCAACTGCAAGAATTCCTTAAGTGGGTCTCTCACATGCCGGGATATTATGCTTCACGGGGCCTGTAATAGCTCAGTTGCTAACTCATCCTGCCACTTGAAAGGTTCCCCAGCTGCCGTGAATAATCCGGTGTTCAGGTTGCATTGAGATGAGAGTTTCTTCATGCTAAATAATCAAGGTTGTTGTGGGATGCTCCGGGGCAGGGCATATCTTGTCACTGTAAGCTCCAGGGTTACTTGCTGTATGCAAGTTCTGTTTCCACTGACCCATACAGTCAGGGAGGCGCCGTTATGGCCTTCATTGAATGTTTCCTTTATACGGGTTATTACTCTAAGCTGAATGAAAGCCATGTTTTTACAACAAACTGTGCCCTAAACATCCGCCCGGGAAACTTATGATCTCCAGGTTGCAAGGTCCTCGGCTGAGATATAGGCACTAGTATGCACAAACTGCCCTTTCTATTACACATAAATGGTACAGCGTGTCTTTAGCATGTCAGATATGACCGGTA
Source organism: Lissotriton vulgaris (assembly GCF_964263255.1). Taxonomy (NCBI): domain Eukaryota; kingdom Metazoa; phylum Chordata; class Amphibia; order Caudata; family Salamandridae; genus Lissotriton; species Lissotriton vulgaris. The sequence goes on along the minus strand of NC_141687.1, from coordinate 1,377,848,971 downwards.
TTGTCCACCTATTGAAGACAATAGGTTCTGAACTGGTAAGCCCCTTTCAGACAATCCTCAGAGTTATTCCCAACTTTATACACTTTGTATTCTGAAGCATTTTTTGAGGGTTTCAGCTGATGCTGTTCCTAATAGCAAGTATCCTGATTGTCATTTTTCTGCGGCGCAATGGACGTCCCAGTCACCAAGGAGATGGAAAGAATGCTCTTGGAGCATCGATACCGTGATCGCATGGTAATCCATCTGAACACACCTCATCTTCAAGAACTGAGCGAATCTTAGTCTTGTCATTTAGACCAGTCTGGACCAACTGTTTTCTGCCTGTCCTCTGATGCCTGTTCTGCAGACAAGAATGCGTGTTGGACCTCTGTCTAACACTTCCAACTACTGGACGCCGGACGTTGTGCAGTGTCCTCAGCATATCGAAATGTTGATGCTGCATTCTTAGAGCCACCAGGGTATGCTTCAGCTCCTGTTGGGAAGGATACCGGCTCCTCAACAAATACTTAAGCCTTAAATGACACTAGTACATCTTCAGCAACGGCTGTGGTGAATACAGAGAAACATCTATGCACGATTGACCTGATCAGAGAGGTGTTGCAGGGATCTGTGTCTGCATTTGCAGTCAACAGTAATGTTGCGTCGTCCAGCCAGGACACATACACATTTGGCTTATTGTGTGCTGGTAAAATTCAGCTTTTTCAAAAACAACCAAATTTGAAATTGTAATCAATAGACACTTTATGCACGGCTTTCAGTCACTCATTGTTCAGACTATATATACGAACATGTTTAGTACAGTCTCATATTGCATGCAATATTTTCTCTTTAAGCATTTTTAGGAAGTTTTTGGTTTTTAAGTAGCATTTTTATTAGTCTTAATATTAGTTGTGAACACCATTTAATCATACGTTAGAATTTTTAGTATGTCATCCAGTCAGATGAGGAGTGGGTGTTATGTTTCATATAGGAACCCCAATATAGGAACAGGTAGTCACCTAACCAGTTACCTATATTCTCCCCTACCATTACACTACATAACAGTTCTTGGAACTTGTCTTTTACCCAGTTACAGTACTGCTTACAGGACATAGGTTCTTTCCTGAAAACTAGCCTCGTCCATTATGCATGAGGATTTTTTTAAACTCAGCAGGACTACCATCTCCTGCATAATAACTACGTACAAGGGTCATTCCTTCCGTCATACTAGGTCTGACATGGCACAGCACTGTAGAACCCTGAGGGTACCCCTTTGAGTATATAAACACCATTTCTTGCTGAGGTAGTCCGAGGAGAAAAAGGAATTCCATGCTGAAACACTGACGCGAGACGCTGAGGCTCTTGCATGCAGACACTGCAGCTTGCAGTGGTCTGACATCACTTGCGGGATGTCCATCTCAAGACCAATATGGGGTCCCACAGTCTCTCACTTCAGGTAATGGGGCTGACTTTATCCTAGAGGAATTCTTGGCTTTACACCCACATACATGCTAGGTACACTTAGGTACATCTTCTTAGGTTCACATCATAGGAGTATGCATTTACTACTGTCATGTATTTTATATACTTACCTGTATTCATTGCTTTAGCACAATGGTAGAAATGTACCATCTTTTTACTCTTTTAGTGCCTATAAAAATATATATCTGTTACTGTCTGATGATTGTTTCAGCACACCTATTTTGACACTAGAATGACACTGGTGCAATAAATGCTTATTGGAAAACGTATCACAAAACAAAAAGAGGAGTATCTCCTGGACACAGTGTCCTAGTGATCAAACGCGGAGGAAAAGAAATGTATGTGAGGATTATAGTGAAAAAGTGGTCAACATGTTTCAACCTGTTTCAATAGTTGTTAGGTTTTCATCAGGACCAAGTGAGGTGAGTCGAGAGGTCTGCGCACGCTAAGGCGCACCCGTCCCTGACACAGCTAAGTGCCAGACCGTCTACTTACGTCTAAGCGCGCTTACAGCCTTCTGTGTAAGAGAAAATCTCAAACAATACAGCAGAACATAATAGTTGCACAATGGGACACATTTTCTGCGTAGATCACTCCATATCAGATTGCATTCCTTCTCCGTGAGATGTAATGTGCACCCCATCCAGTAGACCGGGTGCGCAACCGCACCCATCAGACATGCATGCAGTGGTACAACGCTGTTTGAAGTGTATACTTGGTCTGATCTGTCTGTGTGACTTCATTTTTTACATACCCAATTCACAGTTATCATCCGAGGTCCGTTCCCACGATGAGCTGGTCAAAAGGCTCAGCAGCCCCTGCAGGCGTCCCCCGCTCCACCGGAGTGACGCCTGCTTTATGCGCCGCCCGGCGCGATGGTGTGGCATCTGTCCAGAGCAGAAGGAGCCTGGGAGGTGTAGTTTTATCACGCCCCCCTCCGCACTGCGGCCGCGATAATGAGCACTGCGGCAGCGGGAGGGAGACGGAGAATGGCGGTGATTAGAGGTAGGTCAGGGGTTAGATAGCCCAGGGTCCGAGGTCCGTTCCCACGATGAGCTGGTCAAAAGGCTCAACAGCCCCTGCAGGCGTCCCCTTTTGTTCTGATACTTTCTGGTCAAACCACGCCAGTTGAAGTATTCCACTTGTTTTTAATAGTGTCACATGACTCTAGAATAAAAGTTGGAGGGAGTACATGCAGAACACTTTTTAACTAACTTTTTCACAACTCACAAAATAACCAGCTCCGCTGCAGTTGCAGGCGTCGAAGCACACCTGAGTGGCACTCGGCCACTCGGGTGGACCCCGATGATGAAGCATGTCACCCACCAGGTTGGCGAGTGAGGGGTTTATTAAATAAAGAAAGAATTCTTTCCTCACATACATTTCTTTCCTCCGCGTTTGATCACTAGGACACTGTGTCCTGGGGATACTCCTCTTTTTGTTTTGTAAAACTTTAGCTCCAGGGGACTCAGAGTAGAACCCAGTAGCATACCCTTACTCTCCCATTGTTTATTGTAAATTGGAAAATGTACCCACCATTTATTCTGTGTATCTCTCTGAGACAAAGTGAGCACAAGTGACTAAGCGAAAAGTATCGCACTGTTTCCACAATCCTGAGGTATCAGGGTTGTCATGTTTGATAGTTGCCAGTAACTATTCTCTCCTTGGTAAGAGGGGTTTCTAGTGGCACTGTTAGCTAGCTGATATACAGGCTGACATACCCGGTAGGGGTGTCTAGAATTAGTCTGGACACCAATCCTACAGTGTATATTGTCTAAACGTGCAGATCCTGTATAGGTTTAAAGGAACTACATGACATGGCGCCCATCAATTGTTTGGTACTTTTTTAACAGTCAAATCTGATTAGTTCAGTTGTGCTATTCTCAGAAACCCCTACTCACATTTCCCCAGAGACGTCTGGTGTGGGAAGTGAACTATATACCACACCTGAGTAGGCAAAAATCTCTATTTATTTGTGTAGGTTTATCAAGCTTGAAGGACAAACAGTTTCTATTGCGCATAAAACCTTATCTCAGTTTCCTTGAAACTCTTCCTTGAAACTTTTTCAACACTCACTGAAAAAAACGCTGCTGTGCGAGCACAACGTGTGGTAGTTGAGGAAGAAATAGAAGGGGAAATCAACATTTTAGAAAATGTTATAATTGCTGTTACTTTAAAACTAGCAGACTATGGCGTCTCAGCTAGGGGTGGGACAGTAACATTCGTGATTGAGGCACAAGTGAGCACATGTGACTGAGCAAAAAGTATTGAACTGTTTCCACTCTCTGAGGGATCAGGGTTGTCATGTTTGTTAGTTACCAAGAACTATTCCCTCCTTGGTAAGAGGGGTTTCTAGTGGCAGTGTGAGATAACTGGTATAGAAGCTAAAATACCCAGTAGGGATGTCTAGAATCAGTCTGGACACCAATCCTACAATGTATGTTGTCTAAACGCACAGATCCTGTATTGGTTTAGAGGAACTACACAGCACCCTGTCACCTTAGGGCGAACAAAGCAAACACAAGGAGATGTTGCACAGATCAGTTAAACTTTCAGCCACTCATCTCCAGTCACAGATCTTGGTTGAAACCATTATCATTCTTTAGCTCACTTCGCCACCACAGTTCAGAGCCAGCTATATGTAAATCAGTCTTGACCCAATGCCTCATGGGAACAGTCAAGCCTGAACTGCCAAGCCAGGTCTTGCATAAACAGCAAACAAGCATCCTGGGACCAGTTTCAGAGTGAAACCTCTCATCAACCAGGCTAGCTTGAATCCAGTGGCAAAGTGAAAAAGGGACCCATGTCTTGGTATACCCTGCCAAATTAGGGTGAACAAAGCAGACACAGGGATATAATGGACGTAGTGCTGATACCTTTCAAACACTCAGCCAAAGTCACCGATCTGGGTTGAATCCATCAAGGTTCTTTAGCTCCCTTCACCACCTCAGTACAATCAATCAATCAATCAGTGACACTTATAGAGCGCGCTACATACCCGTAGGGTCTCAAGGCGCTGGGGGGGGGGTGCCGCTACTGCTCGAACAGCCAGGTCTTCTCTTCTTCCTGAAGGAGAGGTGGTCTTGGGTCAGGCGCAGGTCGGGAGGGAGGGAGTTCCAGGTCTTGGCGGCCAGGTAGGAGAAGGACCTTCCTCCTGTAGTCGCTCTTCGGATGCGGGGGACGGCGGCGAGGGCGTGGTTGGCTGATCGGAGGTGGCGTTTGGGAGCGTAGAAGTTGACTCTGCTGTTGAGGTAGCTCGGGCCTTGGTCGTGTAGGGCTTTGTGTGCGTGGATGAGGAGGCGGAAGGTGATTCTTTTGTTGACGGGGAGCCAGTGAAGGTCTCTCAGATAACCGGAGATGTGGCTGGTTCGTGGGATGTCGAGGATGAGTCTGGCTGAGGCGTTCTGGATCCGCTGGAGTCTCTTCTGGAGCTTGGCGGTGGTACCGGCGTAGAGGGCGTTGCCGTAGTCCAGTCGGCTGGTGACGAGGGCCTGGGTGACGGTCTTCCTGGTCTCGGTGGGGATCCACCAGAAGATCTTCCGTAGCATGCGTAGGATGTTGAAGCATGCCGAGGAGACGTTGTTGACTTGCCTGGTCATGGAGAGGGAGGGGTCCAGGATGAAGCCCAGGTTGCGTGCATGGTCTGTCGGTTTGGGTGCGGTGCCCAGGGCGGGAGGCCACCAGGAGTCGTCCAAGGCGGAGGGTAAGGAGCCCAGGATGAGGACCTCCGTCTTGTCCGAGTTCAGTTTCAGGCGGCTGGTCATCATCCACTCGGCTACCTCTTTCATCCCTTCGTGCAGGTTGGCTCTGGCGGCGGCGGGGTTGTTGGACAGGGAGAGGATCAGCTGGGTGTCGTCGGCGTAGGAGATTATGCTGAGGTTGTGTTTGCGTACGATGGCCGCGAGGGGGCTCATGTAGACGTTGAAGAGGGTGGGGCTCAGAGATGATCCTTGGGGGACGCCGCAGATGACTTCGGAGGCCTCTGACTTGTACAGTGGTAGGCGGACTCTCTGTGTTCTTCCATCGAGGAAGGAGATGATCCATTCCAGCGCCTTGTCCTGGATTCCGATGTTGCTGAGGCGCCGTACTAGGGTGCGGTGGCAGACCGTGTCGAATGCCGCGGAGAGGTCTAGGAGGATGAGGGCCGCTGTTTCTCCATTGTCCATCAGGGCTCGGATGTCATCGGTGACGGCGATGAGGGCGGTCTCGGTGCTGTGGTTGGCTCGGAAGCCGGACTGTGAGGGGTCGAGGGATCCGTTCGTCTCGAGGAAGGTGGCCACCTGCTTGTTGACGGTCTTCTCAATGACTTTGGCTGGAAACGGGAGGAGCGAGATGGGGCGGTAATTCTTGAGGTCGGTGGGGTCCGCTGTTGGTTTCTTGAGTAGAGCGCTGAGTTTGGCGTGTTTCCAGCTCTCGGGGAAGATGGTGGTCGAAGGATGTGTTGATGATGTCTCGCAGGTGGGGTGCGATGACAGCGTCGGCCTTGTTGAAGACGTGGTGAGGGCAGGGGTCGGTCGGTGATCCGGAGTGGATGGAGTTCATCGTGCGGATGGTGTCTTCTGTGCTGATCGGGGTCCAGGCGTGGAGGGTGGTGGTGGGGGGTGGTTGCTCGGTCATGGTGTGCGTTGGTTGGTTGTTGAAGCTGTTGTGTATGTCCGCGATCTTGTTGTGGAAGTATGATGCGAGGGAGTTGCAGAGGTCTTGCGATGGGGTGACGTCGTTGTTTCCTGCGCTGGGGTTGGAAAGCTCTTTCACGATGTTGAAGAGTTCCTTGCAGTTGTGTGCGTTGTTGTCCAACCGGTCCTTGAATGCTGTTTTCTTGGCGGCGCGGATCAGCTGGTGGTGTTTCCGGGTGGCCAGTTCGAAGGAGGTCCTGTTGTCCGGTGTCGGGTCCCTTCTCCAGACTTTCTCGAGGGCTCGGCAGTTCTTCTTGGAGCTCTTGAGTTCGTCGGTGAACCATGGGGCCTTCTTGCTGCCGGGTCTGCTAGGCGGGGTCCTCAGTGGGGCGAGTTCGTCCGCGCAGTTGCTGATCCACTTCGTGAGGTTGTCGGCGGCCTGGCTGGGGTTCGCTGAGCTGGCAGGAGGGTGCTGGCTCAGGGAGGTGGCGAGCTGGTCTGCTGTGATCTTGTTCCAGCTTCTGCGGGCGGCCTGTTGCTGGTGTTGGTGGGTCGTCGTTCTCTTGAAGGTGAAGTGGACGCAGCTGTGGTCCGTCCATTGAAGCTCTGTGGCGTGGCTGAAGTCGATGTCTGTGCTGGAGGAGAAGACTGCGTCGAGTGTGTGTCCGGCGAGGTGGGTGGGGGTGGACACCAGTTGCTTGAGTCCCAGGTTGGCGAGGTTGTCGAGCAGGGTGCTGGTGTTGCGGTCGTTGTTGTTCTCCAGATGGAAGTTGAGGTCTCCCAGGAGGATGTAGTCAGCGGAGGGGAGGGCATGCGGGCTGACGAAGTCGGCGATGTCCTCGCTGAATTGCGTGCGTGGTCCAGGGGGTCGGTAGATCAGGGTGCCTCTGAGGGTGGTGTTCGGGTTGGTGTGGATCTGGAAATGCAGGTGTTCGGCGCTGGTCAGGGTGTTGTCGGTGCTGGTCGTGAGACGGATGGTGCTCCTGTGGACGATGGCGATGCCTCCTCCCAGCATACATATTTATTTATTTTATTTTGAGATTTGTAAAGCGCCTGGTGACCCGAAGGCATCCCCGCGCTATGATACTGTAAAATCCGGGACGGGCGAGAGCCAGGAACTATTTTGGGAAGAGGAGGGTTTTGAGTCTTTTGCGGAACAGCGTGTGGCTGGGTTCCACACGCAGCAGCCGAGGGAGTGCGTTCCATGTGGAGGAGGCCTTGACCGAGAAGCGTCGTCCACCGGTGCGCGCCTTCTTGAATCTTGGGACTGTGGCCAGATGTTCGTTGTCCGAGCGGAGGTTTCTATGGGCTTTGTAAGGTGTGATCATATCTTTGAGGGTGGCAGGTCCAACCCCATTAATGAGTTTGTGCGTGATGCACAAGGCCTTAAACTCCACTCGCTGGCGGACCGGTAGCCAGTGCAGCGATTTGAGGGCCGGTGTGGTATGGGCTCTGGGGGGAAGTTTGAGAATGAGTTTTGCCGCGGCATTTTGTACGCGCTGAAGTTTGGTCAGGGTGGTTTCCGGAGCACCGAGATATGCAGCGTTGCCGTAGTCCAGGCGTGATAGTATGAGCCCTTGGACCAGAAGTTTCCTGGACAGGGGGGGCAAGAGGGGGAGGATCTTCCGGATTGATCGGAGAAGCCCGAAGCATGTGCCCGCGGTCTTAACTGCCTGGGTCTTCAAGGAAAGGTCCTGCTCCAGCCAGAAGCCCAGTGTTTTAATTTCAGTCTTGGGCGTGGGGATGTCACCAAAGGAGTCTGGCCAGGCTGAGGGAGGGACAGAAGACCATTTGTGGCCCAGCAGCATGATTTCTGTTTTTGTCCCGTTCAGTTTCATCGCGGATTCACACATCCAGGTGTGTATGTCTTGCAGACAGTTAAGTAAGATTTCAGGGTTCTTGTCCAACTAGGACAGGGAGACGACGAGTTGTGTGTCGTCGGCATAATTGACTATTTTTATCCCATAGCGGGTAACCACGTCCTCCAGCGGGGCCATGTAGACATTAAACAGGGTGGGACTGAGCGAGGACCCCTGGGGCACACCACGCGTGAGCGGGAGGGGGTCTGATCGGGAGTTGCCATCCCACACCTGAAATGAGCGTCCCGTGAGGAAGGATTTGATCCAAGCATGTGCGGTCCCCACAACTCCTGCCTTAGCCAGGTGGTGGAGCAGTACACGGTGGTCCACCGTGTCGAATGCGGCACTGAGGTCCAGGAGGATCACTGCCACTGATCCTCCTGAATCCAGGATACACCTAGCCTCCTCGATGACGGAGAGGAGAGCGGTGTCTGTGCCGTGGCCTGGCCGGAATCCGGTTTGTGACTGCCGTAGTATTTTATTCGACTCGAGGAATTGGGAGAGTCGCACATTAACCAGTTTCTCCGCCAGCTTGCTGAAACAGGGAAGGAGCGAAATGGGTCTATAGTTGGCCAAGTCGTCCGGGTTGAGGTTGGGTTTTTTCAGCAGGGCTTTGACGACTGCGCCCTTCCAGGAGGAAGGAACAATGCCTTGGGCCAGAGAGGTGTTTATAAGATCCCTAATGATCGGTGAGGTGCTGAGAGACACAGTTTTTAGGAATCTGACGGGTGCTGGGTCCAGGGGGGATCCACTTCTCATTCTGGCCAGCGTGTTAGTAACCTCATCGAGGGAGACTTCTCTAAAGGAAGCCAGCCGCGGGCTGGTAGAGTGGGCGTCTAACTCCCCCGGGATGGGGGGGCTGATTGGGGGGAGGGATTCCAAGATCCGCGTGATTTTGGAGTCAAAAAATGAGGCTAAGTCCTTACATCTGTCCGGTGGGGGGGGAGATGCTGCGGGAGCGGAGGAGATGTTAAGTAGTTCCTTGACTATCAGGAAAGATTCCTTAGTGGAGTTGGACGCGTTTTTAATTCTATGATCGTAAAAGGAGGACTTGGCTAGTTTGATGGCCGATTTATAGCGTCTAACTGCTGTGTTGTAGGTGTCTTTTTTTACTATGCAGCCAGTCTTTCCTCCACGATCTTTCCGCTTTTTTACATTCCTTGCGGAGGTCACGGAGTTCCGGGGTGTACCACGGAGCATGGCCTATTGGCCTGTCTTTGATCTCCCGATTTTTTAGGGGAATGAGGCTATCAAGGGAGGCGTGGAGCCAGCCTCTTACTTGGGTGTCGGCCTCGGACGGGTCTGTCGAAAGGCTCGGGGTAGAAGATTCCAGCGCTGTAGCCCAGTCCCCTGTTGAGAGTTTGGCCCACGATCTGTTCATGGAGAAGGTGGAGGCTTTCTGGGGTTTACTGATAGCTCCAGGAATGTTGAAAGTAACCACAAAATGGTCCGTCCAAGGGAGAGGGTGGGAGTTGGTGAATTGGAGGGAAGGGATGTTTGAGAACACAGGGTCGAGAAGATGTCCTTTAACATGTGTAGGACCTGAGTTGGCAAGAAGGATGTCGTGGGACGCTAGGTCGCTGATGAGGTCGACGGCGCCTGTGTCCAACGGGTCGTCAAAGTGAATGTTGAGGTCCCCAGTTAGGAGAAAGTTTGATGAGAGGTGGGCTGAGGAGGAAACAATTTCCAGAAGGGAGGCTGCGAAGGGGGCGAAGTGGCCAGGAGGCCGGTACACCAGAAGGCCTGAGAGGGAACTGGTCGGAGTGAGCTGAAAGGTAAAGAGACAGCTCTCTGCGTCCGGGGTTGTCATTGTGTTAATACGGCCGGATAGGTGTTCCCTGAAAATGATGGCAATTCCACCTCCTCTACCTAAAGGGCGAGGTTGGGACAGGATGGTAAAGCCGGGGGGGAGAGCCGCTACCATATCTGCATTGGAATGGCCCGTGATCCAGGTTTCAGTCATGAAGAGTATGTCCAGGTTTAGGTCTTCAATTAGGTGATTAATATGCAGGGCATGCTTCGGGAGCGATCTGCAATTGATTGTCACCATTTTGATGACTGGCGGTGGGATCGGGGGTTTAGGGAGGTGTAGCTTCGTCGGTTTGCAAATGGTGCAGCTGACGTAGGGGGTGTTAGGGTCATGCTGGACGTGGCATGCGCTGGTTTTCTTGGGTCTGAGGCTGAGTAGCTCCTTGCGGGAGTAGCTCAACTTTGTGGATGACGGGACTGGCATAGAGTCTGGCCCTAGGCCCGGTCGTGCGCGGACGGGCGCAGACGGGCTTGCCTTAGGCGCGCCTTCGGCGCGCAGACGGCGCTCCCGCTGCGCTCGTCCGCTGCGCGTCCTGTGGTTGCACATTATGTGGGTGGGGAAAGGGGCGTGGCCTCAATGTGGGCGTGGCCTCACTTCCTCGCCGGGAATGGCGGTGCAATTATCTTTTTCGAGCGTTTAGGTCGGTGCAGCGAAGGAGTCGCTGTTCAGGGGCGTCTCTACCAGCTGGAGGAGCTATCAGCTGGGTGAGTGCAGAGTTAAAATTACAGACGAATAAGGGTGACACACAAGTGAAATATACAATTTTTAAAAATGGGCGTCTCCCGGCTTCCGCCTCAGGAGATTAGCAGTTCTGGCTAGATGTCGCTGATGGCAGCGCTTAAATAGTGTGGCGGGTGGGCGTGGCCTCAATGTGGGCGTGGCCTCACTTCCTCGCCGGGAATGGCGGTGCAATTATCTTTTTCGAGCGTTTAGGTCGATGCAGCGAAGGAGTCGCTGTTCAGGGGCGTCTCTACCCGCTGGAGGAGCTATCAGCTGGGTGAGTGCAGAGTTAAAATTACAGACGAATTAGGGTGACACACAAGTGAAATATACAATTTTTAAAAAATGGGCGTCTCCCGGCTTCCACCTCAGGAGATTAGCAGTTCTGGCTAGATGTCGCTGATGGCAGCGCTTAAATAGTGTGGCGGGTGGGCGTGGCCTCAATGTGGGCGTGGCCTCACTTCCTCGCCGGGAATGGCGGTGCAATTATCTTTTTCGAGCGTTTAGGTCGGTGCAGCGAAGGAGTCGCTGTTCAGGGGCGTCTCTACCCGCTGGAGGAGCTATCAGCTGGGTGAGTGCAGAGTTAAAATTACAGACGAATTAGGGTGACACACAAGTGAAATATACAATTTTTAAAAATGGGCGTCTCCCGGCTTCCGCCTCAGGAGATTAGCAGTGCTGTACATACCCAGCTATATGCAAATACGTCTTGAACTTGAGTCTCATGGGAAAAGTCATGCCCAAACTGCCAAGCCAGGTATTCCCTGAACAGGAAACAATCGTCCTGGAACCAGTTTTGGGTTAACACCACTCATCAACCAGGCTAGTTTGCATCCAGTGGCAAAGTGAGCAAGTGACCCACGTTTGGACATACCCTGTCAACGTAAGGCGAACAAAGCAAACACAAGGAGATGATGGACAGAGCGCCGAAACCATTCAGACACTCACCCCCAGTACAGATCTGGGTTGAATCCATCATTGTGCTTTAGCTCACTTCACCACCTCAGTTCAGACCCAAGCTATATGCAAATTAGTGGCAAAGTGAGCAAGGGACCCACGTTAGCGCTCCGTCCATCATCTCCACTTTAGTCTGTTTTGCACGTTTGTGTCTAAATATGTGTTAGTTACTAGGTAGAAGATCCTTTTTACGCTCTTTTAAATGAAATATCCAAAACAAGGATTGATTTAGAGGGGGGTGGTAATGGAAATTTCGCCATTTTGTAAATCAAGTGCTAAATCTGGTGGGAAAAGCTATGGCGTAATATCCTCACCAATATATTCGCTATGGTAGAGGTAATTGCTCCAATGGATCCTTCTTTGGATTTAGCATTCTTTTCTTCAAATCACAGGATTTTACAATGCTGCCAAACGTTAAGTTTAGCCTTGGTCTTTTGCATCAGAGAACTAAATTACGGTTTATAAACTATTCGTTAGTTAGCAATATTACATTTACTCTAGGACAAAGACAGTTTATTAAACATATACAATGTGTCTCTGGATCAGATTTTCCATTCCAAGGTTTGTTTTTTAATATTGATGGCGTGGGACCAAATGTCCCACTTCATATCATCTCCCCAATCATTTTCCTTCAGTTACAATGTATTCCCAAAAGTATTTTCTCTTCAATATTGATGTCTGTTATGAGAGAACTTGTAAAGTTGGTTAAAGTATTTTTTACTTGACATTTCCTCTGGAAGCTAGGTTTATGGTTCTACTTTTGCTTTTTTTCGACTCTCATTTAGCACACTGAGGTGACCTCTCAAAATCTGCAGGATGATTTCTCTCCCCATAATTGTCATATCCCGGCGTTTTCTTGTTTCCCTCGACCTCACAGTGGTGTTGGATGACATAGACAGAGCTCTGTTGATAAAGGTTCTAAAGAAAAAAATGATTCCATCCACATCGATTGATGGCACCTTTTAGCTCCACCCAAAAACAAAGTAGTGGTGGGTTAGATTATCTGTAGAAATGCTCTGAATGCTTACCCGGGAGAATACAATTCAAAATTCCTGTTTTAGATGGATTGCCTTTTCCAACTTTATTACATTTGAAAAACACTATCCTAGTTTCCTGCAAAGAAAATGTGTTACATATACTTCTAGTGGCATTCCAGAGAGTTTGTCACCTTAAAGATCTGCAGGCCAGTGTTGAGTTATTATTTTTTTTTTTTATTTTAATTATTTATACAGCGCAGTTGATACCTTGCAGGCTTCCTGGAGCTGGAGAATACTTTACTGAGAAAGAGACCGAGGTATGTAGAGGCGGGGAGGTCTAAGGGAAAAGCCAGGTCTTGATGCGCTTCCTAAATGGAAGAAGTTGGGGGGTCTGGCGTATGTCAATGGGCAAGCTGTTCCATAATTTGGCGGCTGCGACCCTAAAGGATCTACCCCCAGTTCTGGCTTTATTGTATCTGGGCACCCTTACCAGATACGCCGAGGATGATCGCAGGTCTCTGGTGGGAGTATACCACTGAAACAGGGCTTGCAAGGGCCTGGGCCCGAGTCCATGCAGAGCCCTGAATACAATGCAAAGGGACTTGAAAGCCACCCGCTGCTTTAGGGGTAGCCAATGCAGTTCGGCCAATGCCGCTGTGGCCGAGGACCTTCTCGACCAGCCAAGAGCCAATTTGGCCGCGGCTGATTGAATTCGCTGCAACCGGTCCAGTAACGTGACAGGGGACTCAAGGAGCAGGGCGTTGCAGTAGTCAAGGCGACTCAGAATCGTACACCTGACTACCAACGCCCGGGCTTGTGCAGGGAGAAGTGGCATAATTTTTCGCAAGGAGCGTAGCAAAGCCGTGCATATCCCCACTGTTTTTGCAACCTGGGTTTCCATAATCAGCTTGTTATTGAGCATGACCCCCAGGTTGCGGACCGAGGAGACAGGTTTAGGTTTCTCTCTTGTCTCAGGCGGCCAGAAGTCAATCGGGAACTGGCAAGATAGAGTGGTGCCAGCACAGAACAGAACCTCTGTTTTGGAGGCGTTAAATTGAAGAGAGTTTCTATGGAGCCATCCAGCCGTTTCTCTAAGACACTCATGGAAGGAGGTCAGAGAGATGGAGTCTTCTCCTTCCCAGGAGAGAATGAGCTGGGTGTCGTCTGCGTAATTGATTGTTTTTAACCCGAATGACTTAATTAATGTGATCAGTGGTGTAAGGTACACATTAAAAAGGATGGGACTAATGGAAGATCCCTGAGGGACTCCCTGTGGCACAGGTGAGAAGGCGGATTGGAATGGGGGGAGGGAGACAGCCTGTCTCCTGTCCTGCAGGTAAGAGTGAAACCAAAGCAAAGCTGTGCCTTCCACACCAGCTTCCCTGAGTCTCAGCAGCAACGTCCTATGGTTGACCGTATCGAATGCGGCAGACAGGTCCAGCAGTATTAATGCTACTGGCTGGCCCCTGTCTGCACGCATGCGAAGATCCTTCATGGCTGTTAAAACCGCAGTTTCGGTACCGTGGGCAGGGCGGAAACCGAACTGGAGATCGTCTAAAAGGTTGTTCTGCTCAAGATGAATGGAAAGGCAAGAACTGACCCATCGTTCCACTACCTTCACAGGGAAAGGCAGTAGGGAGATGGGTCGATAGTTAGAAAGACAATCTGGGCTCAGGGAGGGTTTCTTCAAGAGCGGAGTTACAAGCGCCTGTTTCCATGGGGTTGGGACGTAGCCACATTGCAGAGACTGGTTGCATATTTGGCGCAGGATGCCAAAAAGTTCTTTTCCAGAGCTTTTCCAAATTTTTGGAGGCAGAGGGTCGAGCGGGGAACCCGAGGTGATTCCGAGCGCCAGGTTTTCAAACTCGGGTTCAGAGATCTTAGGAAATTCTCGCAGTCTAGCCGGTAAGCTGGAGGATCGAGGCGGCAAATCATGAGGGCAGGTACTGGCTCCCTGGGTGTTGGCATCTCCCAGTAAGGGGGGGGTCTTCAAGTTTTGAATAATGATATTGATTTTATTAATGAAAAAAGTTGCCAGATTATCGCAGAGGGCTTGGGTGGGAGGCTGCGTCGACGTAGCGCATTCTGGGTGAGTTAGATTTCTAAGTATCTGGAAAATACTTTTTGAACTGTTGGTGGCGTTGGAAATAGTAGAACAGTAATAGTTAGCCTTTTCTTGGACAATGGCAGTTTTATACGCCCGAAGGTTATTTTTCCAGAGAATTTTGTTGGAGTCAAGATAACCTTGTCTCCACTTTCTCTCAGATTGTCTGCAGGCCAGCTTCAGGGCTCTCAATGAGTCGTTAAACCAGGGGGCGGCTGCTCTACTCCTTGGTTTGCATTTTTTCAGAGGGACGAGACGCTCTGAGGTATTGGAGATCTTGGTGCAGAGGGACAAGTAGTTGTCCTCCACCGACCGGGCGGTGGAGAAGCTATCTTCCACCTCAAAAACGGGGCCGGCCAGCCTCCGTTTATCCAAGGCTTTCCAATCTCTATACAGAGGGTCAGGTGCTGCACTGAGTGACGGTTTGTTGGCTCTGCCGCTGGCTATGTGAAATTTGATAAGCGCATGATCAGTCCAACACATAGGCAGGATGTCGCTCAGGAGAACTAACTGGGTGGAGGAAAAAATTAAATCGAGCTGATTTCCAGCCGAGTGTGTGGGTTTACTGACCATTTGAGAAAGTCCCATGCCTTCGCAGGAAAGTAAGAGATTGTTTAGAGCAGAGTCCAGACTGCCATTGGGCCAAAGATTAAAATCACCCAGAACAATCAACTTGTTGTGGGAAGTGGCCATATTAGTGATAGTCGTAAGGAGCGACTGCTGCTGTGTAGAATTAAAAGCTCCCGGCGGGCGGTAACATATTACAGCCGTGAAGGTTATTCCGGAGAGACAGTTGATTGAAAGACCAAGTATTTCCGTACCAGCCACTGGGTCCATGTCGAGTGTTTTTATGGACCAGGAGGCTCTGTAAATTATGCCAACTCCACCACCCCGACCCTTAGGTCTGGGGAGATGCAAGATTTTAAAGTCTTGTGGGCATGCCCAGTCCAGATCTATATTACAGTCGGAGTGGGTCCAGGTCTCGGTCATGAACAATACGTCGAGGTGATGATTCTCAATAAGCTGGGAAATTTCATTTGCGTGTTTAGGCAATGACCTGACATTCAGCAGGCCGGCCATCAGTAAACCTTTACAGGCGAAGTCATGTAGGGGGTAGGCGGTGTCAGCAAAGGAGAGTTGGCCTTCATGAGCACAGTCTCTAAGGGAGAGTAGAGACTCACGTGTCAGATACGGAATGCTGGTGGTAGGTGAAAGGGCAGGAGCATCGGAGAGCGCTGCGGTCGCTGCCGAGGCGCGGACGAGCGCAGACGAGCTTGTCTTATGCGCGGCTTCGGCGCGCATTCGTCGCGCCCGCTGCGCTCGTCCGCTGCACTTCCGACAGAGGCTCATAATTTATGGGCGGCGTCGTTGCGTAGGAGGGGGGTGTGGCCAGGCGCGGTGGGCGTGTCTGGCGGCGACCTGGAATGACGGCAGGACGCGATGTGCTCTACAAACGAAGCGACAAGCTGTCTGCCGCTGAGCTGTAGCACAGGTAGGGCCAAAGGTGTTTGCACAGTGCAACAAGTTTTAAAAGCACACAATATTACAACAGATTTCAATTTTTAAAAACGAGTGACTACCGGCTTCCGCCTCTGTAGTATTCCAAGCTGTCAATGGGCGCTGGCGCTTTGGCACGTAATTTATATCAATTGGGCGGGGGGGGCGTGGCCAGGCGCGGTGGGCGTGTCTGGCGGCGACCTGGAATGACGGCAGGACGCGATGTGCTCTACGAGCGAAGCGACAAGCTGTCTGCCGCTGAGCTGTAGCATAGGTAGGGCCAAAGGTGTTTGCACAATGCAACAAGTTTTAAAAGCACACAATATTACAACAGATTTCAATTTTTAAAAACGAGCGACTACCGGCTTCCGCCTCAGTAGTATTCCAAGCTGTCAATAATAATAACAATAATGTTGAGAAATGTAAAATGATGATTATAAGCAATCGGCATCACCTGTAAAGACCCGCTTGTCTGACTAATAACAACCTGGAGCTGGCTGAAGAGTCTATTTATTCAGGCTTCTGTTTTGCCAAAAAATGCATTGTTCTTACCAGGCACGGCCAGCACTGGTAAGAGCGGTGGAGCGAGGGTGGGGCAGTGGCGGAGCGGGGTCAGGGCAGAAGCTGTCACAGGACAGGATGGGTAAAACTAAAAAAATAAAAAATAAATAAAACCACTTACCTTGCGCTCGCAGCATCACCGACTCAGCGATGCAGCAAGCGCAAGGTAAGTGTTTTTTTAGTTTTATTTTAGCCATCCTGTCATCTGTTGAATTACCACCCCGCCCCACTGCCACACCGCTCTTAACTTTGCCGGCTGTGCCTGGTTCTTACCATGTAGTAAATGTTGTTGGCAGTTTAGGTAACCATGGGCGAGTTACAGCAGTTTAGAATTAAAAAATGGGCAGTGGCCCCTTGTTACTATCTTCAGCAGGGACACTCCACGGGGATGAGATCCGGGCCACATATATGTTAAACGTTTAACCTTTGCACATGATGCTTTCTTAAAGTTTCCCCAACACACCAAAATGAAATTGATGAAAACAATAAGTATATCATGATACTGTGGTTGACCTTTGATAATGCGAGATGGACTCCTGGTGTATCCGATGTTGAGAATATTCCTATTACCTCTGGATCGAATGTGCTTTGGTCAGACCCACCACTTGTTGTAAAGCCACAGTATCACAAACTAATGTAAGGTACTGAGAGAAAATCTGATACAATTATGTCAATGGCTAACTCTCTATGGCCAAACAATTTTGCATAGGAAGGCGTTATCTGGACAGGACTTGTTTTGATTCTTACAGTCCATGATAGATCTTTTTACTCTTAAGACATTTCACAGTAAGATGGAGCCAGCGTCATACTACAGCTGGTAATGTTTATCCATTTTTATGGAGGAGGAAATGCATATTTTGTTTCTGTCCCTCATACAACACACTTTGAAGGATAATTGAGTTTTCAGGCCTGGATAGATATGCTGTCCTAATTTGTATTAAGACATTTTGCATTATATTGTAAATTATGTGCAAAAAGCATAGCAAACTGTTAGAATTGGGGGTCTCTGGTTGGCACAGGTGGGTACTTGTGACAAGCAGGGACCCTCTCCTCTAGTTAGGGCCAGGGACTTACTCTTAAAAATAACCCCTGCTCACTCTCTAGGCAGTGTGGACCGAGCAGACAAGGCTAAACTTCAGAGCGTTGTGGGTTAAGCATTTATGACCACAAACAGTAACCAGTCGAGTTTTATCAAAAATAGGTTTTCTTTATATAAGGCTTAGCACAAGACCCAATTAATGGTTGTAAAATGAGGCCACAATACTATTCAGCAAAAATAAGAGTTCTGTTAAAAAAAAACGTACTTCTTGGTTCCGGTGCGCCTTGCGCACTATTGTCCGACTCTTACAGTGTAACAAAACTGCCAAAAGATACTATGCAAGCATTGTGGACGCCTTGGTCCTTGGCGTACACACAGGGGTACGAGTTGAGTCACTGTACCTTTTGGGATGATGAGTCCTGCTTGAATGAGGCGTCCGGGACGTGTAGACAACAAAAAGATGCTGGCGGCTCCTCTGCGAGGCGGGCCCCGGCTGTAGTAGGCGTCTCGGTGAGAGGCGTAGAGCAGGGGGGCCTCGAGGAGCGGGGCGGGCCATGTTGGTCGTCTTCGGCGTTCACGGCGTTCAAGTCGTACCTTTGGTTCGGAGCTGCTGAGTAAATGCGGGCAACGCGGCACGAGGCAGCCAGTACGAGGCATACGGGTTGGGCTCTCTCAGTGCGGCGCGGCCCCGGTGATCAAGAGCGCAATGCGAGGCAGCTGGTATGCTTTGTGCGTACGGGCCATCCTTGGCTTTGTGAGGCACTCCGGTCGGGCTTCCAGCGGTGGAGGGTGGCGAGACGAGCAGTGCGGCTCAAACAGGGGAGACGAGTGAGGCAGAGTGCGAGCGGCCCTGGCGGGACGGTGCAAGGGTCGGCTCGTCGCAAAGCGGCTCACATGGGGGCAGTGGTGGCCAGGCACAAGCGTCACGGCAAAGAAGGGGGATTAGGCACACTGGGATCGTGGCTCCAGCGATAAGGAAGGGCAAAGTTCAGCAGATCTGTCAGCGAACGTAGGAGGAGTCCAATAATCCTGGGACTCCATTCAGGGGGCACGCTCACCCACAAGCCCTTGGAGATTGTTTGAAGGGCAAGTTGCAAAAGTCTCTTTCAGTCCTTTTTCTCTACTTTCATAGCAAGACACCCATTGCAGGCCAATCCCCCAAGTCAGGGACAGTACTCCTCCTTACAGCTTCTTCCAGGTCCTTCTCGTCGGGCAGAGGTTCTTAGTGGTTCAAGCAGGATCTAATTTCTTAGGAGCAGGACTCCTATATTTATACTACAAATCTTTTGTTCTTGCAGGCCAGGGGGCCTTTGCCTTGTTCAGTCCAGTTCTTGAGCACTTTGTTGTGGTGACTCTGGCTTGTCTTTTCAGTGTGCAGGGCAGAGACATCAGACGCTCCACAGGAGGTGGAACCAGCATTGTGGTGACAAAGCACAGCCCTATTAAGTGTCTAGGTGCACTCCTCCCACCCATCCTGGATGTAATCTTCCTATTCACCACCTGGCTGCCCAGCCTGTCTCCTGGAATTTCCCAGCCCTGTCACTCACAGAAACCAGACAGTAGATACACATCAGAGCAGAGGCGGGCTGAAATGGTTAGGCAAGCAAATACCAACTTTCTAAAAGTAGTATTTGCAAAAACAGAACATTAAAATAAACTGTACTAAAATATGTATTTTATTATTCTGAGTTCAGGCATACTAAACTCGAATTTCTACCATGTTCCCTGAGTCTGTAAGGATCATATGATGTAACAATTCTAACAGCCCATTCTGGCCTATGAGAACAGGTAGCCTTGCAATAGTGAATAACGAAATTGGCTGTGGAGAAGTGTGGCTCAATGATTAGAGCGGCAGACCCTGATGCAGTGCAGAGGTCTAGCCCGGGACCAGGGTTCAATTCCCCGCCTCGGCGGGTCTTGGGCTCAAAATTCCACGGACCTGATAATTCTCGCCTCGGTGCCTATTCCAATCATGGAGTCCCAGTCTGCAACTCTGGGCAATAGCTTGCTTAATATCCACAACGGCCCCCACAACGCTAAGGATGCCTCACCTCCACCTTGGGGGTGCCCAGGAGTGGACGCCTCACAGGGAAAGCCAGGATGGGTTCCACAGCGGTATTTGTACAAGCGCCTTGAGACCCTTGCAGGTGAGTAGTGCGCTATACAAGTATTATTTTACAATTTACATTTAATTCACTATTAGAACATGCCACACACATCAGGGCTTGTCCTACCTTATGCTTACAATGCACCCTTCCCTTGGGCCTACCACCGGGGTGACTAATATGAAGTTAAGGGAAGGTTTAGGGACTGGCAAGTGGGTGCACTTGCCCAGTCAGCATGACAGTACCATACTGCACACAGGTTCTGCAATGGCATTAAATGTAATATGGAGTATGATCTGTGGTGTTCCTGCCTCTCCTAATTATCAATTTAATCTAAGTCCGTCCTAAAATGAAATAGGGATTCTAGTTTGTATCTTTGATTTACTGATTGTGTGAAGTTGTGTTTTTTAATGGGGAGACACTTTTTGTGTTGGCCAGGAAGTGAAAACTCAGCTGTATATTTTGTAAGGGGGGGCTTCCTTCTACGAATATTTTAAACGTTTTCTGAATAAATCATTTATGATGCTATGCTTACTTCCAATTTTTCTTTTTGCACAACAAACACATATATAACTTACATCTGTGTGCCCCCTCTGTGTTGGCCTGCAATAGCATTGTCAAGGAGAGTAATGGTGGTGATGGGGAAAGTGATGAAGGAATACTTGACCAATTCACTCACAAGAGGATCTGGGTACTTCAGTTAGCAAAATAAAAAAAAGAAAATAACTCAGGCCTGTCAGAAACGTTTCTGGGATCAAGGTCACAAATTTCCTGAGGCATCTGGTTCTCTGGTAGCATGAGCATCTAGTTCCAAACAAAAACTAGTGTTAGGACACCTTTCATGGCGGCTTTACACCACCTTGCAGGAGATTGTTGGTGTCTGCATATATCCCAAAGCAGGGTTATCTTGCTTTTGTGTTATATAAATGCAGATCAGCAGTGACAGCAGTGGAACTTGAAAGAGAGGGGCCCGAGGCAAACAATCCCTGCTGCTCCCCACTTGTGCCGCCTCTTGGCGAAGTGCACTTAGGAACACAGGACCCGAATCACAGTTTTAGTGACAAGAGAAAAAAAACTTTACTACTGGAAAAAGATTAGGTCAGGAGTACATCACAACTCAGAGAAAGTCTTTGTATATTAGGCCCCTAATGAATAAACAACTCGTGGGAGTCAGCACAACAAAGACACATCAACCTCACCAGAAGCCTAAGTCCATACATACCATTGCATCATCGAAGACTAGTGCATGTCTTTCATTCACCATTCTGGGACATTTTCCATCTCACCTCAGTTTGCGTGGATACCCCTCTAAAATGATATCAAAGCAGATTTTCTAGCCTTTTCTAAGAACATCATCACTGACTGCAAACATCTTGCCACATCACCAAAGACCCCCCCCCCCCGCACCCCAGTGACTTGTTAATGAACATATTACATCTATACCAGATGCCTTCTAAGCCTTGAGCCTTGCAAGATTATCCACCATTATGCCAGTAGTAACTTATGGAGACCTAGTTCAAATGCCCACTAATATCTTTGCCCTGGCGTAGTGCAAGCTCTCTTCTTCCTTGTTAAGGGTCTGATTACAGGTTCCCCAGTAAATTGGGATCTCTGCACAGTGTTTGCACAAGCGCCTGGATTCCCTCGCGGGTGACACGCCACGCTCTATAAATACTACCTTATTGAATGATTACAGTTATCAATTGTGAGATGTTTATCACATACAATAATTACCAGGTGCAATAAAGTTTACAACCCATTGTTGTATTTGGCGGGTCAAACGTGCCGGAATTAGTTGATTGACACGTTCCTTGTAACTACCGGGGCATTCCAAATTGGGTGCAGGACGCACCAAAATCCACATGCTATCGGGCACTTTTTCAGGATAATCTTGGAACAAGCGATAATTCTCTCACCAGATAATTCTAAACACCTCTGTGTCCGTTTGTGTCGGGCCCCATTATGCAATAATGTAACTTGGAATCAGACTCTGAGCCCTAACTCTCACCCTACCACTAGGCGTGTAATGCACTTCTACTCCATACTCTAGACGTTACTCGGTTTCAATGTAAACCTCCCTTTTGGTTCTATTACTGACAACGATTTTTAGGCAAAGCAATTATTCTTTACTGCTTCTAACATGTGCAAGTTAAATGCACTGTTACTGCAACCTCTGATTAAAAGTGATATTTAAATACAATTTATAAAGTGTTGACTCAGAATGAGAATTCATATTACATTAGCATTCTCGTTAAATGTTTGAAATGAAAGTTACATTTAGGCAATCTCTCCATTTAGAGGTGGCTCTGAATAATTTAACATTTTGATTTTGCACTTCTCATTGCACATGCACGGCTCCGTCCAGAAACGAGGTAAATGGGGAATTCAAAAGAGTGCTTAAGTTGTTAAATTCTTTGCTCAAGTCATAGGAACAACATGTTTATATATAATTCAATCTGTAAAGCTCCCTGGAAAGATTTCTGAATAATAAATGTGCTCATTGGAGTGGGAAGAGAGGTGTTTTTATTTTTGATGTAATTCAGTGAAACCCAATTAAATCAGTACTAGAACGTTTTTAAAATTTGTCAACACAATCATCGCCATAATCAGAAAGACGTGGAAGATTGCATTGCAGGGTTTAAAGAAAAACTGAACGAAACGATACAAGACATTGCAATCTCATAGAACATTTACTTAACGTGCAATATTCAACAGAAATTTTGAAGTGAGATACAACTCTGTGTAAAGATTTAGGAACTGATTACGACTTCGACACAGTTACACTGGCCCTCCACCAGCACCGCTGAGACAAAGCTGCGCAAGGACTGCCCGGCTGATTACGAGTTCACCTGTGTAGACAGATGGTCCTTTTGCCTTTCCCACGGCGGTGCCCTGAAAAATCCACTGCAATGGGAACGGCAAAAATGTTCCAGCAAGAAAGGGACTGTGAATTCCATGCCGTGCTGGAACTGGAAGTGCAGGCTGGCGGGTAGCATATGTTGTGCCCCACTGAATGCATACCCATGGCAGGGGATAGGGGCCCTGTGGAGCCCCCTTTGTACCCCCTAGCCAAAATGCATCCCCATGGCGAGGGTCATGGGGGTCCTGTAGGGCCCCCTTTGCTCCTTCACCGCCAGCCTTTTTATGGCAGGCTCACCGCTATGAAAAGGCTGGCGGTGGAGGTACCTGTAATATGCTCGGCGGGACTGCGCCAGTCCCACCTAGCATATTGCATTACCCCTCCGGCGCACCATTACCAGAATGACTCAGGGAGTCGTAATCTGGTGGATGCAACACTGCCAATGCGAGGCTGGCGGTCCATGATTCACCAGACTCGTAATCAGACCCTAAGATCTTTAGACCCGGGGTCTGTCATTTACTAAGAACATGGGAATCAATTCACCCAAATGCCAGGGGTAGTGGAATAGACATCACATAACCACCCTTTGAGCCAACAGCATTGCACAACGTGACATCATATGATCTTTGACACTGAATCTTCCCCAGTAGTGATGTCGCATGCCTTTAATCTCAATGGCATCACTGTAACTGACATTGCTGAAGTTATACGACTCTTAACCCCTTCGCTGCTAGGCCTTTTCCCCTCCTGTGCTGAGCCCTTTTTTGGCAATTTGGGGTAGTGCGCGCTTAGGCCCCTGTAACTTTTTGACCACATAAGGTATCCATGCCAAATTTACGTCCTTTTCTTCCAACATCATGTGGATTCCAAAGGCGCCCAGGGTTCGTGGATTCCCTTGGAGGGTTCCCAGAAAGTAACCAAAATATAGTGATTTTTTTGTTTTTTTCAGAAAAATGGGAAAAACGGGCTGCAAATGAAAGCCTCTGGGTTTTTCCCTGAAAAAGTTATCAAAAAAGGGTTTGTGGGGCTGAAATCTCCATTTTCATAGCTTTTAGGGAATGACAGTCTTTTGTCAGAGAACCGACATTTTTCACACAGTATTGGCATTTTTCTGTGACATAGCCTATTTTTGCTATTTTTAGAGCTTTCCACCTCCTTCCAGTTAATGGTAAAAAAGAGTTTGAAAGCAATAATGGATCCTGCTGTACATTTTCGAAAAGTAGACAAAATCCTGAATTCAGAAAGGGGTCATTTGTCTATATCCATGAAGGTTTCTTTATAGAAACTAACAGTTAAATATTGGAATAATTGAAAATTTGTTAAAAAAAACAGCCTTTTGTCTCAACGTTTTCACCTGTAACTTTTTCTAATTTTGAGAGCTCTTGGAAAGCAATATACCGTTACATTCGATATACCTTCCTGGTCTTGGGGATATATAGGACTTGTAGTGTCACCAAGAACCCGACAAACCCAGATCCAAAAACTGAGCAGCAACTTGCAATGGTATTTTTTCATTTACCGGGTATAGAGCACATTGTTTTGGAAAATGTATACATGGAAAAATCTGTATGAAAGACACCTATGTATTTCTGAATTGGGTACAAATTATAGCGTTCAGAAACAGTACATAATTGCTAATTTTCAAAATTGGGAATACTCATACTAGCATGAGAATTATTGGTCATTTTTCAAAAATATTTTTTTTTAAACACAATGTCTTTCATTGAAAGGAAGAAATGCATTACAGCTCAATTGGTAATAACAGTTAATTTACAAATCTGAATAACCCCAATTCTCCCGATAAAAACGGTACCTCACTTGTGTGGGTCGGCCCTGTGCCTGCAACAGGAAACGGCGCAAAATGCAACGTGGTCACACCTATATTTTGCAGTTACAAATTGACCCTTTTTTGGCAAAGTGCCTACCTGTAGTTTTTGCACCCTAGCTCTACCGGCACCAAGGGAAACCTAGCAAACCTATACATTTTTGAAAAGTAGACACTCAGGAGAATTCAGGATGGGGTGACTCGACTGCCTACCCGCAGGTTTTGTTACCCAGAATCCCTTGCAAAGCTAAGAATTTGACAAAAAAACACATTTTCCTCACATTTCTGTGGAGGAAAGTTCTGGAATCTGCGTGGATCAACAAATTTGCACCCACCCAGCGTTTGCCCAGGTCTCCCAAAAAAAATGGTACCTCACTTGCGTGGGTAGGTATAGTGGCTGTGACACGAAACAGCGCAAAACGCAACGTGGTCGCACCTCAATTTCCCAGTGAAATCTTGCGCTCTTTGGACAAAGAGACTACCTTTTGTTTTTGAGCCCTAGCTCTGCCAGCACCTAGGGAAACCTAGCAAACCTATACATTTTTGAAAACTAGACACCCAGGGAAATTTAGTATGGGGTGACTCGTCTGCCTACCCCCAGGTTTTGTTACCCAGAATCCCTTGCAAACCTAAATAATTGTCAAACAAAACACATTTTCCTCACATTTCTGTGGTGGAAAGTTCTGGAATCTGCGTGGATCAACAAATTTCCACCCACCCAGCGTTCCCCCATGTCTCCCGGAAAATATGGTACCTCACTTGCGTGGGTAGGCATAGTGGCTGCGACATGAAACAGCGCAAAAGGCAATGTGGTCGCACCTCAATTTCCCAGTGAAATTTTGAGCTTTTTGGACAAAGAGACTACCTTTTTGTTTTTGCGCCCTAGCTCTGCCAGCACCTAGGGAAACCTAGCAAACCTATACATTTTTGAAAACTAGACACCCAGGGAAATTTAGGATGGGGTGACTTGACTGCCTACCCCCAGGTTTTGTTACCCAGAATCCCTTGCAAAGCTAAGATTTTGACAAAAAAAACACATTTTCCTGACATTTCTGTGGTGGAAAGTTCTGGAATCTGCGTGGATCAACAAATTTCAACCCACCCAGTGTTCCCCCATGTCTCCCGGAAAAAATTGTACCTCACTTGCGTGGGTAGGCATAGTGGCTGCAACATGAAACAGCGCAAAACGCAACATGGTTGCACCTCAATTTTCCAGTGAAATTTTGCGCTTTTTGGACAAAAAGACTACCTTTAGTTTTTGCGCCCTAGCTCTGCCAGCACCTAATGAAACCTAGCAAACCTATACATTTTTGAAAAGTAGACACCCAGGGGAATTTAGGATGGGGTGACTCCTCTGCCTACGCCCAGGTTTTGTTACCCAGAATCCCTTGCAAATCTAAGATTTTGACAAAAAAAAACAAATTTTCCTGACATTTCTGTGGTAGAAAGTTCTGGAATCTGTGTGGATCAACAAATTTCCACCCACCCAGCGTTCCCCCATGTCTCCCGGAAAGAATGGTACCTCACTTGCGTGGGTAGGCATAGTGGCTGCAACATGAAACAGCGCAAAACGCAACATGGTCGCACCTCAATTTTCCAGTGAAATTTTGAGCTTTTTGGACAAAAAGACTACCTGTAGTTTTTGCGCCCTAGCTCTGCCAGCACCAAGGGAAACCTAGCAGACCTATACATTTTTGAAAACTAGACACCCAGGGAAATTCAGGATGGGGTGACTCCTCTGCCTACCCCCAGGTTTTGTTACCCAGAATCCCTTGCAAATCTAAGATTTTGACAAAAAAACAGATTTTCCTGACATTTCTGTGGTGGAAAGTTCTGGAATCTGCGTGGATCAACACATTTCCACCCACCCAGCGTTCCCCAATGTCTCCTGGAAAAAATGGTACCTCACTTGCATGGGTAGGCATAGTGGCTGCGATATGAAACAGTGCAAAACGCAACGTGGTCGCACCTCAATTTTCCAGTGAAATTTTGCACTTTTTGGACAAAAAGACTACCTTTAGTTTTTGCGCCCTAGCTCTGCCAGCACCTAGGGAAACCTAGCAAACCTATACATTTTTAAAAACTAGACACCCAGGTGAAGTCAGGATGGGGTGACTCCTCTGCCTACCCCCAGGTTTTGTTACCCAGAATCCCTTGCAAAGCTAAGATTTTGTCAAAAAAACCCACATTTTCCTGACATTTCTGTGGTGGAAAGTTCTGGAATCTGCGTGGATCAACACATTTCAACCCACCCAGCGTTCCCCCATGTCTCCCGGAAAAAATGGTACCTCACTTGCGTGGGTAGGCATAGTGGCTGCAACATGAAACAGCGCAAAACGCAACGTGGTTGCACCTCAATTTTCCAGTGAAATTTTGCACTTTTTGGACGAAGAGACTACTTTTTATTTTTACGCCCTACCTCATTTGCGTGGGTAGGCATAGTGGCTGCAACAGGAAACGGTTCAAAGTGTACATTGTTGAATTTACAATAACCAATAGCAACATTACCTTCTTTTTGGGGGGGGGGCTGAGTTTTTGGACCGGGGCTCGGCGGGCATCTTTGGAAAGTACCAAACCCAAACAGTTCTGAAAACTAGACACCCGGGGGAGTCCAGCGAGGTATGGCATGCATGGGTCCCCCAATGTTTTCCTACATAGAAATCCCTGCAAACCATACATTTAGGTTAAAAAAACAGTTTTCCATACATTTTGGTAACCCCTCTTGCAAAAGCTGGTGGTATTGACATTCAATACCACCAGCTTTTGCAAGAGGGGTTACCTGGGTTTTTGGCCCCGTGCTAGACGGCCATCTAGGGAAACCTACCAAACCCACACATTTCTGAAAAGTAGACACCCGGGGGCTTCCAAGGAGGTATGGCTTGCGTGGATCCTCAAACGTTCCTTTACCCAGAATCCCTTGCAAACCTCAATTTTTGTTGAAAAAATCAGTTTTTTCACACTTTTTTGTGTGGGAAAGCGTGGCGTCACTGGGCTCACCCAAATTTCTGCCCACCCAGCATTCCCCCAGGTCTCCCAATAAAAATGGTACCTCACTTGCGTGGGTAGGTATAGTGGCTGCAACAGGAAACGGTTCAAATCGTACAGTGGTGAATTTACAATGCCCAATTGCAAAACAACCTTGATTTTGGGGGGGGGGGGACCTGAGTTTTTGGCCCAGGGCTCGGTGGTATTCTTTGGAAAGTACCAAACCCAAACAGTTCTGAAAAGTAGACACCCGGGGGAAGCCAGGGAGGTATGGTATGCGTAGGTCCCCCAATGTTTTCCTACCCAGAACTCCTTGCAAACCTTAAAATTAGGTAAAAATATCACTTTTCCAAACTTTTATGCGTGGGATCTCCATGTTGGCAAAAATGTCCTACCACCCAGCGTTCACCTTGTTCTCTCGAGTAAAAGGATACCTCACTTGTGTGGGTGCCCCAAAGCAGAACAGTCCGAAAATGACTTTTGAAAAAGTAGTATTTAAGTTTTACAAATTAAGCCCCCCTGCCTTAGACACAGGCCTTGGGCCCACCCACACAAGTGAGGTATCATTTTACTCGGGAGAACAAGGGGAACGCTGGGTGGTAGGACATTTGTGCCGACACGGAGATCCCATGCAAAAATGTATGGAAAACTGTTTTTTTAACCTAAATTTATAGTTTGCAGGGATTTCTGGGTAGGAAAACATGCGGGGACCTACGCATGCCATACCTCCCTGGACTCCCCCGGGTGTCTAGTTTTCAGAACTGTTTGGGTTTGGTACTTTCCAAAGATGCCCGCCGAGCCCCGGTCCAAAAACTCAGCCCCCCCCAAAAAGGTAATGTTGCTATTGGTTATTGTAAATTCAACACCGTACGATTTGAACCGTTTCCTGTTGCAGCCACTATGCCTACCCACGCAAGTGAGGTACCATTTTTTTCAGGAGACCTCGGGGAACGCTGGGAGAGAGGAAATTTGGGTGAGCCCAGTGATGCCACGCTTTCCAGCACAAACATTGATGAAAAAATTGATTTTTTTAACTAATATTGAGGTTTGCAGGAGGTTCTGGCTAAAGGAACGTTGGAGGATCCACACAAGCCATAGCTCCTTGAAAGCACCTAGGTGTCTACAATAAAAAAATGTATGGTTTTGGTAGGTTTCCCTAGTAGCCCATCAATTCCAGACACATACACACATACTGGTTGGATTTGGCACGAGGGCAAGTGATGGTTCAGTATATAAAAGAACATTAACAAGAGATTTCCAAAAAATGAAATGCACTGTCAATTACATGGAGAAAGAAACTGAACCAATGACTTGCAGCTCGTGAGCTGTAAAGCCAGCGTCAAGGCACCAACCGCTTTACAGGCCATTCACACTCCTTTCATACCAGAAACAATGAAAAACAATCACACCACCAGGCACAAAAGGAACACATCACAACATTTACCAAAAAAAAGTCAGAGCACCCTTACTGAAAAATAAAAAAATAAAAAAAACACAGCAAACAAGTCCTCAAACACACACACTGGTTGGATTTAGCACGAGGGTGAGTGAAGGTTCAGCATATACAATTCTATTAGCAAGCGAATTCACAAATAATGAAATGCACTGCTAATAATTGAGAGAACGAGAAACTGAACCATTGACTCACAGCTCGTGAGCTGTAAAGCCACGACAAGGCACCAACCTCTTTACAGGCCATTCACACACCTTTCATACATGTGACACATACAAAACATTCACACCGCCAGCCGCAGGCCCTTCACATCAAAACACTCACACCAACAGACAGCGCCATTCAAGGGCCCATCACATTCACACGCCCACATTCCAGACACAGCAAATACGCAAATTGATGGACTGGGTGGAGTGGCACTCAGCTAGCACTGTGTGTAGTGACCATCAGAAAGTAAATACTCACACACCACCAGCCAAGCGCAAGTCCACCAACACCACCAACCAAGCACTTGTCCACACACACCGCCAGCCAAGCACCTAACCTTGCACACAAACACCAAAGCACCATCCATTCACACCGCCAGCCAAGCACCAATCCTTGCACACAACCAGCAAAGCACCATCCACTCACACCGCCAGCCAAGCACCTAACCATGCACTCCGCCAGCCAAGCAAAAATCCACGCACCCCCCAAGCACAACTCCAATCCATGCACTATGCCAGCCAAGCACCAGTTCACGCACACCACCAGCCAAGCGCCATCCACTCACACCACCAGCCAAGCACCTATCCATGCACTCCGCCAGTCAAGCAAAAATCCACGCACCCCCCCCAACACAACTCCAATCCATGCACTATGCCAGCCAAGCACCAGACCACGCACACCACCAGCCAAGCGCCATCCACTCACACCACCAGCCAAGCACCTAACCATGCACTCCGCCAGCCAAGCAAAAATCCAATCACCCCCCCCAGCACAACTCCAATCCATGCACTATGCCAGCCAAGCACCAGACTACGCACACCACCAGCCAAACGCCAGTCCACGCACACCGACAATCCAAGCACAATCCTGCACACACCACCATCGAAATTAGACTTTTTTTAAGAAATACCACAAATCAAATGAAGAAACCTACAAATCTGCTAACACAAATTCAAAAACTAAATGCTGTGCACTAATGCACACCTTGAAGCAGACTAAAAAATATTACAGAATACAGACCAGACAGTACACTTACAAGCTCAATGAAACTCCCAAAACGTCTTTTGTGTGTGGTACGATTTAAAACAAGCTGGCACACATAATCCAGGTTTTGAAGGACAGTCAGGGCAGTACAAACGAGACTCCCTCCGCACTTCTCTTCGCCAACAGACTCTACATCTTTTAGTGGGATTGTCTTTTGCAGTTGTGGGAGGAATGTATTCTGGAAAGTGGCGATCTTTCAGTCTAGCCACTTCCTCCACCACTCCAAATCTTGGGACACTTGCCTGTTCCACTAGTACAAGGCTGCCTATTATAGTCTCCTGAAACTTAACAAAAGGCATCTTTAACTCAGGACAAGATTTCTGGAACACAACGAAAGCATTAAAGGATGCCAAGTGGAAAAGATGAATAGCCAACTTCTTGTACCAAATGTAAGACTTTCGAAGAGCAGCATAAGGTTCCAACCTCTGATCTACTCTGTCAACACCACCCATGTACTTATTGTACTGTAAAATGCACACAGGTTTACGCACTTCAGCACGCTCACCCCGAACAGGCAGAGCTTCAGTGCTTTCATCATGGATTGTAGTCAGCATGTACACATCTCTCCTGTCTGAAAACTTCACAGCTAGAAGCTTCCCACATCGCAATGCAGTAGACTGTCCCCGCACAAGCCTTTTGCAAACAAGTTCTATTGGGAAACCTTTCTGGTTACTGCGCATCGTGCCACAAGCAACAGTGCCCACTTTGGCCAATTCCTTGAACAAACGCACACTAGTGTAGAAGTTATCTACATATAAATGGTGGCCTTTGTTAAATAATCGTCTACCTAGTTCCCACACAATTTTCTCAGTCACTCCAAAAGTGGACGGACAAGCAGAAGTGTTAATGCTGGAAACCTTACCGGTGTACACCCTGAAATTATAAACATATCCATTCTCACTGTCACACAGCATATACAGTTTGATTCCATAGTGTGCCCTCTTACTAGGAATGTATTGCCTAAAAACCAAGCGGCCCTTGAACAATACCAAAGACTCATCCACAGCTATTTGTTTTCCAGGAGCAAAGATCTCAGAAAAATGATCAACAAAGTGATCAAGGACAGGCCGAATCTTAAAAAGACGGTCACAATCAGGGTGATCGCGTGGCAACGCTAAATCATTATCAACAAAATGCATCATGCGAAGAAGAAGCATATACCTATCACGAGTCATAACTGCTGGAAATATAGATGTTGCCATCAAGGGACTAGTGGACCAATAAGAAGACATTGATGGCTTCCTTAGCAAGCCCGTCAAAAAAATTAATCCCAAAAGCTTCTTCATCTCTTCAACATATGTGGGAGACCAATGGGTAGCTCTAGAATGGGGCTTAAGGCTGGCACTGTGGTCCCTCAAATACTGCTCTGCATACAAATTAGTTTGCTCCACAATCTCTTGCAAAAACTCATCGTCAAAAAACAACTGAAAAAATTGAATTGGCAGAAAATTGTCAGTATTCACTCTACACCCTGGAACACCAGTGAAGTCTGGCAATTCCGGCTGCACCATGCCAGGGGCAACCCAGACGTCATCACTAACATCGGAAGAAGAAGCCACGCTAGCCTGCAGCTCAGATGCCTCTTGCTGCACTACATCAACGGGAACACTACCTTCCCCAGCTGCCTCTTGCATCTCAACATCAACAGAAGAACTCGCCTCCCCAGATGCCACTTGCTGCTCAACAACAACAGAAAGACTAGCAGCACCAGATGCCTCATGCTGCTCTACAACAGGAAGACTAGCAGCACCAGATAACCCTTGGCGAACCACAGCAAAGCGAAGCCTTTTGGGCGCAGCCTTTACCACACTTGCCTCTTCCCAACGAGAAAAAAAGGGAAACCTTGAGGACCTAGGCTGCCGCTCAGATTGCTCTTGCCTCTCTACCGGCACATCAATGTCCCTCTCTACCACAGGCACTTCATCAGCACTAGAAGAATCATCATTCGATGATGAAGATACCATGCGCAGAGAAATCTCACTGCCTGAATCTTCTGCAGCTTCTTCATGCTCCGAATCCGAGTCAGTGTCTGGACCATGCTCAGAGGAAGATTCAAAAAGCAAACTAACAACGTGCTGAGCAGTCATCCTGTGAGCAGCCATTATCCTTACAAAGCAAGAAGACTACACACACAAGTGAACAACAAGCTACACTGTGCAAAGTAAGAAGTAAACAAGGTAGAGTCTTCACACAAAGATCAATACACTTTAAAAACAATTCAAATCTAACCAAATATAAGAACACTCACCAGCACCTACTCTGCTGAAACACAGCAAAAAGAAAGGAAATCCCACTAGAAAGAAAAAAAATTATAGCTTAGACAAAGTACACATCAAGCAGCAATACAAAAAAAAGTTAACAATCAAGAACCACAAAGCCACACAAACAGCAATAACTAGACTTTTCATAAAAACACATTCATCTAGGGAAAGTAGTACAAATAAAATGTACTTAACAAGCACATGCAACTACACAAGCTGCAAAACCAGCAGTAACTGAACCACAACCTACACCAATACAAACAGCAAAAGCCTGGATCAAAAACAAAGAGGAAACAAAACAATTAATACTACATTTCACAAACAACATAACAAATGAAGAAACAACACACAAATTTACCCACAAAATCACATCCACACAGATGGGCCATCAAAAAGGGCAAAACGGACAAAAGTACGGGTTGATTTGCCCACCGGGGGGGGGGGGCAGAAAATCTAAGTTAAAAATCCAACCCACCAGGAAGCAACCCTTGCAAAAGGGGTCACTTCCTACAATCTAAAATAAAATCCCTGGTGCTAGTGGGGGCATTTCCACCGCACAATCGCAATGCTGTGCGCGACCGTGAGGCAGAAATGCCCTGGAAAGAGACATCAGGAGAGAGGAAAATCACTTGCCTCTCCCCTGATGCCTCTTTGCGGCCCCACACCCCCCCAAGACTCTCAAAAACAACTTAACACCTCTAGGCGCAGGAAGCAAATGGCTTCCCGACCGCCTGGGAATCCCTGAAGATGTTGGCGCATGCTGTGCGCGCTGACGTCCTCAGGGATTCTCATGGGGATGGGGGCAGCAGAATTACTATGGTTAACTGTGATGCTGGACAGAGGCACTTGCATCCTTGACTTTCACAAGTGAAATCCAAAAACAGCTCCTATCACCAGGAGCTTCTTTCTCCCCATCTGCTGCTCTCATCAGTCTGTGACCATAAGAGGCATGTGAACTCGCACAGAAGACCCCCGTTTGGCCCCGCCCACCAACTAGCGGAGTGCAACATCTTTCCTAAATTTACCCACTATGATGGACAGCTCACTCAAGGGACGTGTGCACACATCGGTGCGATGGCATAGTAACACACACTGTCACTGGAGACAAAGCAAGCACTCGAGTTGCAGCACAAATTCAGGAAAACATTCATCCGCCCAAAAACATTTGCGACCTTTCCACTATGATGGACAGCTCATACAAGGGAACCCTGCGCACATCTGTGCGATTGCATAGTTACGCACACATGGTCACTGGAGACAAAGATGGCGCTCGAGTAGCAGCACAAATTCAGGAAAAAAATCCTCAGCCCAAAAACATTTGTGAGCTTCCCACTATGATGGACACCTCACTCAAGGGACCCCTGCGCACATTGGTGCAATGGCATAATAACACACACAAAGGTCACTAGAGACAAAGCAGGTGATCAAGTTGCAGCACAAATTCAGGAACACATTCATCAGCCCAAAAACATTTGTGACCTTTCCACTATGATGGACAGCTCACAGAGGGGACCCCTGCGCACATCGTGCGATTGCATAATAACGCACACATGGTCACTGGAGACAAAGATGGTGCTCGAGTTGCAGCACAAATTCAGGAAAACAATCATCAGCCCAAAAACATTTGTGAGCTTCCCACTATGATGGACAGCTCACTCAAGGGACCCCTGTGCACATCGCTGCGATGGCATAGTAACACACACATGGTCACTGGAGACAAAGCATGTGTTCGAATTGCAGCACAAACACAAAAAAAATTCATCAGCCCAAAAACACTTGTGAGCTTTGCCTAGGCAGGACAGGTGTGTATAATTAGCCACTTCAGATAAATAAAAACTAAAAGTAATGAAGGACAGAGGCACTTGCATCTTTGATTAAATTGAGCACTGTAATGATGATTTGAAAATTACCCCATCAGCATTTTTTTTTATAAAAAGGGCCATTTACACACATAATAGGCACAAAAACACTTAGAAGTTACAGTTTCCCCAAAAAGGGGAGAGACCCTTCCCCAAGGGGCCGCTCCACGAACAACGAAATTGCCAAATAAAAATAAAAACAATTAAATCCCTAGCATTCCAGCTGCACAATCGCAGGATCGTGCAGCAGGAATGCTCTAAAGTTGCATCGAGGGAAAGGAAAAGCCTTTCCTTTCCCTCGATGCAAGTTTCAAAACGATCCCCCCCGCCCCAGCCACAAAACAAACCTCTTTTCCCGAAGATGCGCAGGAAGCAAATGGCTTCCCTGCGCGTCGGTAAACAAAAGGAACCTCCAGTGACGTCAGCGCGCCTCGCGCGCTGACGTCATTGATGACGCGGGCGGGGAGGGCGGGGGGAGGCAGGGGAAGGTCTTCCCCTGCCATCCCCGCAGAAAAGAAGAAAATCGGGCAGACTCCGGGGGAGCGCTGGCGCTTCCCCCGAGGGTGGGGCTCATGACGAGCTGGGCTCGTCATCAGCGTGCGAGCGCCCTACTACATGACGAGCCCAGCTCGTCATCAGCCCCGAAGGGGTTAAAAGCCCAGTTGTGGCCTGCTAATTCATTTAAACAACTTTTAGTTTATAAGAGTTCTGTTATCAATCAGAAATCACAGGACATACATTTTTCAATTCATATCAAAAACTTTTTTTCAGGACAGATACAGTTAAATCCTAAATATCTACAAAAAAGATCGGGCCAAGATGTAACTTTAGGCTCCCGTCGCAGGACCTGCGACGGGAGCCTAAAGTTACATCTTGGCCCGATCTTTTTTAGCATTGTCATCTTGCTAAAATATTAATTCAGTTCCTTTCACCATCCTAGTCTGGAGTTTGAGTGTGGTATGATTGTTAGCACGTGAGTGTGTTGAGAGATGTGGGTGTTACCAAGGGTTGTTATTAAATAATTTTGTATGTTGTACATATTCTTTTGTTGTAGATATTTAGGATTTAACTGTATCTGTCCTGAAAAAAAGTTTTTGATATGAATTGAAAAATGTATGTCCTGTGATTTCTGATTGATAACAGAACTCATATAAACTAAAAGAGAAAAAAAGAGAAAAATAAATTTTATACGTTTTGAATAATTTCAGTATTTTTTCTATTTTTTGTCACCTGGTTAGATATTTATAAACTTAGTTGTTTAAATGAATTAGCAGGCCACCGCAGGAACAACTTCCACATTAGAATTGTTGCTTTTTCCCCTCTGTTCCTGGGCCACAACGTATTCTTCTGAGGGGGTCCCTTCGTACATGTTGTTAAAAGCCCAGTTGCCAAGTAAAAAACGTTACTAAGAAAAATAAATGTCTACTTTATATACCACATACATTCCTGGACCTAGCTATGGATGTACTTTTCTGCAACTAAGGGGAGGAAGAACAAGGCATTCTACTACTGAGGACATTGAAAGGAAACTGAAGATATTAATGCTTATGTAACTAAGTGCTCAGAGAAATACTAATTTTTACAGAAACGGGATGCCCTGCAGACCCACCAGTGTCCTCTACATTGGACAGCCCCAACCAGAGCATGCATCTGTTAGATCGGGTATTCATGTGAATGAAAACAATCTACAGTGTTATGAGTATTACCAGCAACATAGGGGCCCATTAGGATGATGGGAGGACTTTGTCATCCTACAGGTGAAAGGGATCGCCTGCTATAAGGGTGGGGGTCCTGTGGCCAGCATCCACAATTCCTACCATTGTGGCGGGCGGTGCACTCAGCACCGCCCGCCACAATGGCAGGAAGGCATGCTATGCATGGAACTGCTGGGGGGGTACCATAGGTACCCCCCATGTGCACCCCCCACACCCCCTGGAGTCCATGGGGTCCCGCATCGGGCCCCCAAAGCAGACTCCGCATTCCTTTCTGTGGCTGCATTGTCACCACGGAAAGGCATCTGTCAAAGTCCACTGTAATATGGCTGGCGGTGTCTGACAGACAACGCCACCATATGAACCCCTTTCCCACGCAAGGCGACGGGGCGGAAAAGCGGAAGACGGTCTTTCCGTCCGCCGCGGACCCCCAAGCCATACTAATATGGCGGGGGTCATTCCGGCACGAATGGCAGGCGGATCGCCCCCGCCAGGCCGGAGGTGGCTTCTGGCGGCCTGGCGGGTGCGATCCGCCCACCATTCTAATGGGCCCCATAGTGTTTTCAAGGAATCTGTCAGCGCTTGAATGAAAGAAACTGGCAGCTTCTCTTCACGGAACCTGGCAGTGCTGACAAGATAGACTATGCTTGCAGCATGTATTGTAGGTACATCAGTGGCTGTGCTCTCATCATTTTATGTTTAATAAAGCTGGCAGCATTGGATTTACAGCTACAGGCATGTGGTGGGCTGTTTTTACATGTTCAAATGGACAGCGCCATTGGTTTCACAACGTTTACTTCTAGGGATCGTTTATCAGCAAGATAAAACATTTATACATCTATTAACCCTTGATTTGGTAAGCTGTCGCCTGTTTCCGTTGATGGACCATTCTATGGTGTTTAGCTATATGCACGTGCTCTAGCCCTACCCTGGCTGTGGCATTTGAATCTGGCATATAACCATGGAGATCCTGCCAAGTCTGCTGCACGTTGTTTTCGAGGCTCGTGTTATGTGCAGCCGTTATCAGTGGAAGCCAGCAGGAAAACGCCATCTAGAGATGTTTGTGCGTGATGGCGCATGCGGTGGAAAAATGCAGTGTGTCACTAACTGTGACATCTTGACTAGAAGGGGAAGGGGGAAATTCTCAAGATCATGCGATAATCATCGCTAAAATAGGTTAATGCAAATATTCATATCGCCGTCTGTCGCGGGAAAATAACTCTGTGTTAAGGTCGTATTAACAGCAGGGTGGTAACATGAGATAGTTTGCTGATAACACATCAAATGCCCGTGATAAAATCACTGGGAGGACGATAAAAATCTAAACCCGAACGTGAAAAAAAGTTGCGATGGGCCAAACTGCGATAACAAACTCAGCGATAAGCAACGTCAGGCCTGCAAGTCCGACAAGTCAGGTGGGAAAAATCACTGTAAAGCGGCAACAAAAAACACAAACAACTGCGAACATGGAGGTAGCAGGAGCAAGTACAGAGGACAACCAGAACCCCACAAGCCCCAAGGTGGACCAGCCTGGGACCATCATTTGGGAAACGGTGGCAGGAGTTAGGGGACCAGACACTGAAAAACATGATCTGAGCCAACAGCAACCGGGGGAGTAATGACCAGGGACAGAGGGGAAGGGGGGAGATAGGCACAATGGCACACACGCACAATTAAGCATAGCACATCTGCGGACAAACCATGCTCAAGAGTCACAGCTCTGACCAAGAGCCTAATTTACCCAAGTCAGCACCGTATAAGCAAGGGCCTGAAATGGATAAGGGCCACCCAAATCAGAGCTGAAGGGGCAACTCACCCACAGTGCAGCACACACACAATAGAAAAAGAGCACCTCATTATTGACAACAACATGGTATAAACTGCAACACTTTCACAACAGAACAGAGGACACAACTGCTGCCGCTTGTGTATAGAAAATGGCTATTCGCATTTGGCATAGCAGGAAACTGTGAGATGACAATGTACTAAAACAACCTCACATAGCAGGAAACTATGAGATGAAAATGTACTAGTACAACCTCACATCCATGATGGTGTAAAAATGTCCACTGTCTCGCATCAAATAGGCATCTCCTCACAAACAGTCACAATGTACATTGTCATGCAGTGTGTTAGTAAACGTGTACATTGCGTGAACATACATGTGAACACAATGTCAATCTGCATCTCCCCTTCACATAGCAGAGGGAGAACCAACACCTCCTGCAGAGCAGACCCAACAAGACAGCACTGATGATGAAGAGGACTTCCCCAACATTGACACTGATGCCATGCAACAGAGTCCTGGGCACACGTTTAAATAATAGATGCAAAATTTGGTTGTCTCTTATTTGTGGTACAGTAAGCTGTGGTTGACACGAGCAGGTTCTGTATGTTGAATTTTGTAATCCTTGGAAAAATAAAGGAAAACACAACCAGCCGACACATGTTTCATCATCTGGGAATTATCCCATGACTCTTTAGGGCTGTACGGGAAGATTCTGAAATGCGAGATCGCTAAACTAGTGATAATTCCAACCTGTAATTGTGAAAATAACATAGATGGTGCAAAGTTAATAGAAACGGGGAGGACGAGTAGGTCACATGCCCTCTTTGCCTGATCCAACAAGAGTGAGCAGGCGGGTACGTCCATTCGGTGGGTGGTCCTATGTCAGTGATGGTGTGTGTTGAAATAGATCCGAAAGGAGTAAGCAGGCGGGTGCGTCCATCTCATGGGTGACCCTCAGTTCATGGTGGCAGGGGAGTACGAGATGGATCCAGCTCGCTTTCTTGTTAAAGGCTTCGCATTTGGCATAGCAGGAAACTGTGAGATGACAATGTACTAGTACAACCTCACATCCATGATGGTGTGGAAATGTCAACTGTCCCGCATCAATAGGCATCTCCTCACAAACAGTCACAATGTACATTAACATGCGGTCTGTTGGTAAACTTGTACAACGCATGAACATACATGTGAACACAATGTCAATCTGCATCTCCCCTTCACATAGCAGAGGGAGAATCAACACATCCTGCAGAGCAGATCCAACAACACAGCACTGATGATGAAGAGGACCTCCCCAACATTGACACTGACGCCCTCCAACAGTTCATGGACAGCTCCTGCACCCCACCTTCAGGAGCAGGGTAGCCAAGCTGCATAGAGGAGACCCCACCCCCGCATAGATCACACAGCAGGGAGCACCCACCACCACGGCTGTCTCCCAGGACCCCTACTACCAATACATGGCATTCAAAAGCTGTGTGTTAGGGTGCCAGGAGAAGATGGCTGATCAGCTGCGGGTGGTGTTCGACCTGATGGCAGCCAAACTAGATGCCATACATGGGTGTCTAAGTCCCATCAGGGACCACTTACAGACCATAGCGGACAGCCACTGTTCACTCCATGGTCTCCAACAATCTTTGGCTGACATCGCTGGAGTCATGACTCTGAGCCAAGAACAACTGTCTAGTCAGAGTGGCTCAAACGATGTCAGCTGGGAGTTGGGACACATAAGGAGAATGATGGGGATCTTGGAGCGGATGCAGGCAGAACAAATGTTTGCCACGGCTGCACACCAGCGAGATGTAGCTGTGATCTTCCATGCACAGCAGATCCTCTTCATGGCATTGCCACCACAAGGCCTGGAGCGGATGAATGCTGCTGCTACCACTCCATCCACATCTCCACCCCTGAATTGTCAGTGCCACACAGTGCGGCAGACATTCCACCTCCGTCCCCTGATGTGTCAATGCCACACAGTGATGCAGACAAAACACCACCACCCACATGTTATGCACCTGACACATCAGAGGACAAAGATGACGATGAATCTGGCTTTGTGGTAAGAATGAAGTGGTAGCATTCATCTCCGCCATATGTCCGGTTTAAGCATGGTTCTGGCCGCTGCATCATGCCCTGGATTAACACCTTCCACAGTCCCCCGATACACTCAGCGACAATCATCTTGGACCTCAACATGGTCTGCCATATTTTGTTTGGTTACCAATGACACAGCAAGCACACTGTGGACTGAAGTCTTCCACTCCTGATAAACTTGTCAATCCCAAAAGGACTGCGGCTGGTCCTCCACGAGGCAACAATGTAAAGTGGGGTTTGCATGGCCCTGTACTGATCCAGCTTCAACACTCCGCTGAATGTGAATAAAACATTCTAATTCACACAGATGTGTCATGG
This sequence comes from Lissotriton vulgaris, assembly GCF_964263255.1. Lineage (NCBI taxonomy): Eukaryota > Metazoa > Chordata > Amphibia > Caudata > Salamandridae > Lissotriton > Lissotriton vulgaris. Next base: position 1,377,808,858 of record NC_141687.1, on the reverse strand, counting down.
CTATGATCAATCAAATATGTAAATATGGATGAATGTAGTGACAGTGATTCAACAAAAAGGTACTCCTTTGGTAATGCTATCAATGCGTATGTATGGCTGTGACCCAGATAGGCAGTGGGACACACATTGTCATTCAAATCAACAATCATCACAATTGACTACAAGTGAAGGTGCGTAGACTTTATTAGCATATGACATGCCGAACTGGCAACATAACTGCCACAACATGCAGACCAATGCAGCAGTATGTCAGAATAAGGAACATTGCCAAGCGCTGCTGTACACTCCGGGGGAGTGCCTCACTTTTCACAGGTGTGTGTTAACCCCTGTTGTTGTCCGCTCATGTATTCGGAGTCCAGGCAAATGCAGCCATGTTCACTGTTGTCGTGGGATATGTGACCAGATTTCCAAGATGCAGCAAGGTGTTGGGACATGTACAATGGGTTCCAATCAGTTGTGGCTGCAGGTACGAAGCTACTAATCCATGAAAGGGATTGCAGCTTTGTAGGCTATCCTTTCCAACATGAGGCCATTGTCGTTTTCATCAAACAGGATGGTGAGTCGATACATTAGGAGGTCCGAACAGATTGGCTGCGTCCAACCCTTTCACCAATTAACACTACAGGCCAATAGGGGAGCGGTTCAATGTGGCCACTGCACATGAGGATTTGTGTAATCTCCCAGGTCCAGCTGGCAGCATGTATGCAAAGTATCAAGGCATTGGCCCAAGACTCCTGATTGTGGGCCAACAGGGGGCGCACACACAAGTCAAAATCCAGTTCAGCTACCGTCCTGTTGGATAGGCAGACATCCATAGACCACTCAAATATGCACGATTGACGATGCAACACAGGCTGAATGCAGGTGACGTTGGCAAGGAAGTAACTGATCCACAGAACTGCCAATGACAGTGCCCCCAGTAAATGCAGCATATGTGCACAGTACAGTTCCACTTGAGAGGGGTTGTGCATGTGTTTGGATGTTCTGCCATTGCGTTAGGGGATCTGGTTTGAGCAGCACTGTTGTGACTTGCACCGTTTCTGTGGATGAAATGTCACAGCTTGGATCAATGAGTTGTTTTAGCGTGCAACGGTTGTATGGTGTGTGAGTAAGTATGAAGGCCATTCCTTGCAAGATAACCTTGAGCAAGGACTTCTGTCTGTGGGGTGTGTATATGTTGGTCTTTCGTTGGGCTATGTGTAGTGCGGGAGTCATCAGCTGCTATCGTATCTGTCAGGGGGTGCCAGGCACATGCAATTCTGAGGTCGGAGGTGCAGATGTGCTTCCGCCTGATAGTTCAGACAAAGGAGCTTTCATCCCTATTGTTAGTTTGTCATCTGCTTGCATTCAGGAAATGTGATAAGGCTTGTTAGGGGTGGGATGTGTGTGACATCGGGATTCATGTATGACATTTCTTGCCTGTGGCAAATGTGTGGCATCACTGTGTGTTACGTTGCCTCACAGTTGCTCCTCCCTCCCCCAAGCCTATTTCCTTGTGTGCACTGTGCGGTTGTAGCTCTTGCACTCCGACGGCACACCATTGTCATGCCTGTCTGCGCACGTCCATAAGCCTGACAATGACACAGTGATGTTGGCCGTTGAAGGTGGGCGGCCGCGTGAGTGTATGCCCATGGTAAGGATAGGGCGGACACAGATGTTGAGTTCATGCCTGGCTGAACTTGACCTGTGAGTAGGGCTAGGCATTTTGCTCATGCTGCGGCAATACAGATATACACAACACTTGGCATGTATGAGCCAAGACCCCGAGTGGGCTTGCACTCCTTCCTTTCTCCGTTGTTGCGAGCCTGCCCACCGGGTGCATGCTGCATTGCAACATTGCCGATTGCAAGCCAGGTGGCGCAGACACTACAACAGAGACTCATGCATTAGTTACTTACTTGTCTAGGCCAGAACAGAACCACTCCCAGAGACCCGGACAAATTCTTTACACCCCTACTCTGGACTGGAGTATGCCAGCCCAGCCCATTCCGCTTACGATTACAGGGGGACCACACAGCTACATGTCCAAGGTCGTAGTCACTGCCTGAGGTGACATGGTTGCATCCACTGTCCACAGCACAAAGTAATGTGATAGGGCCTAGGGCCACCATGCATACATAATGACTACACGGACACACTCAAATAGATAGTGGAACTGGCTTCAGGCACTTTCTCCCGGACCCTTTTTATTGCCATGGTCACATGTCCAGTGACACTGTGTTGCATGGGTGTGGGGTGAGTGTAAGCCAGCCCTCAGGGAGTGGTTGGTGCTGGCAACAACTAGAACAGTGAGCATCGCTCCGCACAGACAGAGAAATGTGGTTTTTACTTGTAGATGCCCCTGAAGAAGGAATGTACTTTCCGAAATGCATTGGACCATTTTAATAAACAGCACAGGATGTGGAACCCTCTTTGGATTCACGAGCATTTTTAAAATCATTTCGTTCAAAGTAATTGTTGAGTAAAATGAATTGATTATACAAGAGATAACATGAATTTAAACAGTTGAAACTACGTTGAAAAAGTAAGAGAAAAGCGGAGAAAATATTGATTCACTTGATTCAATAAGGAATCCAGCTGTTTTACCATATGCAATCCTTTTAAATACCAAATGAAAGGACACCACACAAGTTATATATTACAAAATATATGTATTTATTTCTAAAAAAATACCCTATACTCTTTATGAGCACAGAAGCACAAGCGAAACAAAGAACACAGTTTAACATACAATAAGCTGCACAATTATGGATAGGCCGGGTGGCCACTCAAACCATATATTAGGAAAGTGGTATAAGTACCACATCACGAACAATGAACAGGCCTAGGGCCTTGGGAATCGCTGGGCCTACACTGGACTAATGAAGGTTAGGACATAGGAGGCCCACAGGATGCGGGTGCAGTGTCTATAGGCAACCGCGTTCACCATACAAGTCAATGGTGCGTAAAAATCAGAAAGTTAGAGGTGTGGTAGTCTTCCGACTGGACTAGAACTTAGCCACTTAAAACTAGGACACTAGAGGTGTGAACCACTACAGGAGCAATGGAGTTATATTGTTACCTCATCCACAGGAAGCGGGTGCATAGGTGCCAAAGTGTGTCAGGTTTCGTTGTGAAGTTCTATGGAGCCTGGAGGAAAAGATGCTGCAGGCGGCCAGGAGAGAAGAGTCCGGTTGGATCCAAGGGTGGATCGACGATGTAGAGTACCTGAAAGCAGAGGGGACAGAGTCTAGGTCACTAGCCAGTGGCCAGGATGGATCCCGGACGGAACCAGGCAATGTCGGGTGGCGATCAGGTGCTGTTGATTAGTTTGTCTCCGCTGCCACGTGGACCAGGAAGGATCGAGGATGACCAGCTGGTGAACACGAGCTGTCCCACAAAGGCTCTTGCTGTCGGCGGTGTCAGTTCTCAAATTTGACTCACAAAGCCTTGGCAAATGCAACCCACGTAGGACTCAAAGATGTCTTCTGAATCAGACCGGGAAGGTCAGATCGATGGCTCCTTTTCAGAGGAGCTGGGGCCAGTCTGGAGCAACCAGACCAGCAGTGTAGTTTTCATGGATCATCGTCCCAGAGGCCACTAGCCAACAGGCAAGCGACCAGACCACGCGTCGAGCAGGAAAAGTGCAAAAGGGCCCCACGCAGCACTCGGTGAGTGTGGAGAGGTGATCTTTGGAGTACAGGCTGCTCAGGGCTGGGGCTTCTCAAACTCAAAAGCACAGCATCAAGGGTGCCTTGGGAGCTGCACAGGAAGCACTTTGTCGACTTGTCAAGATGGCCGGTCGCACGTCTCACGCCGCCTCCATGGGTCTAAGCTTTGCTAGGACTGTGGATCGGCTGTTGGAAGTCTGTGAGTCCAGGTCTTGTCAGTCTCTGTTGTTTGTGCTCCGATGAGAGCAACGGCAAAGAAAGTCTTGATGCGCTGATGGTGCCTGCTTGCACAGGGTGGCCACTCCTTGACCACAAGGGAGATTCTTCAGTCTTCTACGAGTAGTAGGATGTCGAAGGGTCCAGAGTTTTGTTTCAAAGTTTCAGTCAGGATGATCTCATTTGCATTGGCACAGCTCCTACCTTTATTCCAAATCAAGGGGCTGGATCACCTGCTAGGTCACTCCTATGGGTGGGACCCAGGAAGGGGGTGGTTACACCCCTTTCCCTTTGTCCAGTTTTGTGCCAGAGCTGGGGCTGGAGTACCCCAGCACCGGTTTGAACTGGACTATGCATGGGGCGCCTTTTGAGCCCCAGGCAGTGTCTAGTTTCATTCAGCCCTCCCTGCCCCAATCCACTATCTCCTGTCTGGGGTGGTGTAACACCTCCCTGTGACAGGATACCATTTGTCCAGGCCTCCCCTGCCGGAGTTTCGGTCAGCAGCAGGAGGCCAGACTTGTGTCTGTGGCAGCAGCATCCATTTAGTGATGCTGAGGCTCTGGTTAGATTTAACAGCGTTTAAGCAAAGTAACATGTCTTCTCCCTCTAGAAGGGTGGAATGCTACCCCCGTCACCAGAACTGGCGAGGGGGGAGTATTCCAAAGCATATGACACCTTACACGACAAGTTTTGATAAAGCCAAACCAAAGTTAGCAAGTAACACGAGGATTATAATGCACTTAAGAGTATATGGTATCGCAATATCCCAGAACAGCTAAGGGACTTGGTTCCGAAATCTGCAGACAGGCTCAGATCATGCTAGAGCACCCTCTCACATAAAACCAAGCACTCTGCCTCCAGGATTGTTAAGGCCTGCAATAGGAGTGACTTATAGGTGTATATGTGTCCAGATATAGGTTTAGATATAGGTATACTATATCTAAGCAAGGGGTGATTACACCACCTTGCCCCAGCTGAGTGATCAGCCAGTTGTGTCAGTTGGATAGCCAGCCAGGGGTGGCAAAAGATATGCTGCAGCCCCTGGTAGGCCCTGGATGCGCCTATGCCCTGGGTACCTATAGTACACTCTACAGGGGCTTATAAGGTGCCCCAATATCCAAATGGAGTTGTACCTAGGGTACATGGAGTCCATTTTATAGAGAGAGCATATAGCCTGGGGCTCTGATTAGCAGGGTCCCAGGCCAACTAAGTCGAAAAACCAGCTAAACACTAGGCAAAAAATCTGGGGTAACCATAGTCAGGTATCCACCTTCCTACACTCAGGCACTGTCACCCATGCATCATTACCAGAACGGAAGGTGCTCCAGCACTTGTGCTGACTGAAGCGCCGTACCTCACTCCGTGGGAAAGAGTCAGCGTCGATTTTGAGAGCTTTCCTGATGGACGGAACACTATTGTGATCATAGATTTGTTCTCCAAGTTTGCAGTGGTTGAGTAAGCCCTCCACCACATTCGTCTATGTGCAACCTGCACTGGAGAAGACCTTTGCGATGTTTGGCCTGCCGGGAGAAGTGATGTCCGACAATGGCCCCCTGTTGGAAAATGAGGCAGTATCTGTGAGGCTTGCAAAGTAACATGTCACATTTGTCCTTCAATGGGAACCAAACACCCTATTGTAGCGCTTGACTCTCAGAGGGTAGCGTTGTAGAGCAGTCTAAAGCTTACTTGAGGGAGGTGGTGTGGGCTTGTAATCGACATTACAGGTGCACAGAAATGACAATCAATAATTAAATGTTGAGTCTGTACTATGCTTTATAAAAATAAGAGTACATTTATTAAACGCACACACTACTTAATACTATGCACCAATTTACAAATATACATAAGTTGTTGAATTACTTTGTGACATTGTATAACATCTCCACCCCTCCCGCAGGGGGGGTGGGGTCTAGTCCCACCACTCCCATGTATGCACATCATCTTGCCCCCTAATGCAGTGGGCTGGCACAACCTGGAAGGAGGGCATTGCCTACTGGCACCATCCCAGTGGCGATCCACCCCATCATTTCAACAAGCATTAAAAATAGGTACGCCTGCCCTGGGGGACACATAACACTGACTGAGCATCTCATACTGACCTACCGAATGCACCTTTACATCTTGTGGTTAACAGTATGGGTTGTTTCTCCCCTAACGCAGTAGCAAGAATACATGTTTGGGCATCACTTTAAATGAGGAACTTATCAAAGAAGATAACAATTATAATGCATTACAATTAAAGCCCCTACAAAGCATCACAGTGGAATCACATAATTAAGCATATACAGCCAGACACCCTAACAGGAATGTCTGGCAACAAAACCCCATGTGGCTTATGATTTCACCTTACACAAGCATTTCACATAACTCATGTGACTTTCAGTCCCTCTAAAAGAAATAACATTGGTAAATGCACTTCTTGTGCAATTGCACCTCTTTACCTCCAGGGGATACCCTTTTCCAGACATCCCAACTCAGACCTTCATACCTTGGTGCAGTCCGTAACACACCCCCGGTTGCAGAACAGAAGTTCTAGCCTCAGAATGCTTGGATTGCTGGCAGAGCCCTTGAGGGGTTATTCTTTAATAGTTCCCGGAAACTTAGGGAGGGATTTTCTTCCTTTGTGTTGGGAGAGACTGCGTTGCTCCTGCAGCTTCGCCTGCACTCTATCACGCATTTGGCGGTGAACCCATCCTCCTGGGGCCACCACGAGCTGGGAAAAAGCTGCTTTCTCTGTAGGCCTACAAGAGCACTGCAGGGCATTATGGGGCGTTTTCTCCCTTTCCTCTTAATATTGTAGCAGCGGCTCCACCGCTGCTTGTGGGGAAAGCCGCAATCACTGCTGGTGGCCTCCCTCTGCATCCAGACCTCGTTGAGAGGCCTGCTCCAACCCGGACCCCCAGGTGAGTGTCTCTACATGGCTCAGGGAGCCCAGCTGCTCGTCTCCTCGCGGAGGCCCAGTCCCACCCGGACACCCAACATTGCCACATCGTTGGAGGGCAGCCCAGGGAGTCCACCCCCGGCTGCTCCCACCGGCTCCCCAACTGGCCACCACTCTCATGTGCTGCTGTGGGAAATGCTCCGTTGGGCAGATACGGAGGTTGCTGCTGGTTGGTCGGGACCTCAGGGGAGTGCAACGGTGTCACTCCCCCATCCTCTGCCTTCACATTGGGGCCCAGGGATGGGGTCCCGGGCCGCCGGGCCTCTTCACTGGGAGTACATCGGCGATCCCTGACCTCTGCTCTCTACAGTGGCTAGGGTGGGCGATTGGCACCCTGCTCGCCCAGCTTCACGGGGAGCGCAATGGTGCTCAAAGACTTAGCTTCTACTTGTCCGGGCATGGAGTTTGGGTCCCGGGACCCAAAGGCATCTTTACGGGGGAGCAACCGCACGCCCCGCCCTCCGTCAGCACCGGGGGCCATGGTGGGCTCCTGGCACCCCGGTTGGGCCACCTCAAGGGGGGCGTGATAGTGTTTCCCGGCTTTGCTTCTGGTTGGGAGCAGCCCCCGGGACCTGACCCGCCCCAGGGGCACATTCAAGACTGGCGGCGGAACCCCATGTGCTTCGTCGTCTGTCTGGCCAGAGGTCAATGGTCGCCTACCTTCTGGGGGCATATCGCAGCTCCCAGGGTACCAATCCGTGCCATTTTCACCTCTACTTGCTCCTGGTGGTGCTCCCCTGTCATTGGGAGCACTTTCCTTAGATCTCTTGGTCTGAAGGAGGATGAACTAGGCAGTGAGGTGTCTTCACTGGCTCCCTGTACCAGCCTATCAATTGGCTCTTCTCATGGGCCTCTCTTCTCCTTACACAGAGGCCCAAGCTTCTGCTCACTGGTCCTGGACTCCCTTCCTGGTTCAATTTCGCATCCTTGGACAGTCAGGAGGTCTTCCATCCAACTGCCCGTGGAGCCAGGCTCCAGCACCAGTTTTCCTCAGCAGACCACACCCCAGAGAGAGCTCCTTTTCCTGTGGAAACTCTTTTTAAAAGAATAAGGAGGGGGCTTGCAGGAAGGCTATGTTTGAACTATCAAATAGTGACACATCACTTCTCTGCCCCTGCTCCCTCCTTCCTGCCCAGGCCTCTGGGTTTGTTCAAAATGCTGTCATCCAGGAGTCTCATGCCACATGGTCTCGGAGAGCCCCTTACACCCTTGCTGCCTTCTCTCCAGAGCAGCTTGGTGCCTGGCACCAGGTGTCAGCTGCTGATAGATGAACCTGTAGCGCCACTCATCCTCTTCTTGGAGTGTATGCCTTCGCCCTTGGAATGCTTCTCTTACAGGGCTGGGCCTCTGATGCTACAGCTTGGGGAGGAAGGTCAATTATTCAGCCTGGCAGGGTCAGACCCAGCCAGGCCCTGATTATGAGCTGACTCAGAGAATTATGACATTTCTGGATGATCCAAAAGCAGTACACATATGACTTTAAACTCTGCAGAATACTTCTTCCCACATAAGATACAGTGGACTTTAGTGCGTGTCTGGAATCAGTAGGCCCTAGGAAAGCAAAACTAGCTCATGTGCTCCCCATCCTCATAGGAAAGTAATGGAGTGAAAACAGTAAAGCACACTGAATTTCCCTCAAATGTTTCTTCCCATTGAAGAAAGCCTATTCCATGTCACCACCCAGTTCTGCATAAGTCCTGCCACACCATTCAATGTGTAGCTGCTCCTGGCTGTGTACAACAGGAATATCCCCTGTGCAGCCCTTACACTTGTGCACACGCATGTACACATGTGTCTGCATGTAACCAGCCCAGTGCCCGTTACTCTGGCCACAGCGCAGCGGCCTACTCGGGCCAGGGGGACATCTGTAAAGTACATATGCAGTCCCTTCCATCATGAACTTACTGTGGGTGAGTCACAACTCATGAGGCTCTCCCACAGTAAAAGCTCAACAAATAGGTGTTCAAAAAGCGAGCGGCTCAGATGAGCAGAACCACCTTCTAACACCCCCCTTTCAAGGACAGGAGTTTCAGGACTTCTTGGTACAAAAGGCAGTCCAACAACGGAGAATCACACTCCAATGGCTGCAGACTAATCGGGAGGTGGAGAGATTCATGAGAACACTTAATCAAGCCCTCAGAATCAGAGTAGATCAATCAAGAGGCTGAAGTATGTCTTCACCAATTCCTCTTGGCATACTGGTAGACCCCACACTCCACCACAGGGTGTGCCCTCGCAACCCTCCTATTCCGACAGTCACCCAAGGATGTAATTGCGGAGGACTATGAGTAGGTGCCACCTAGCATGGGCATGGAGAAGGTGCAGCAGAAGCGGCAAGCAACCAACGAGAAGGCCTCCCAAAATTGACACAGGAGGATCTCAAATCTGCAAGTAGGGTCAAAAGTAGTAATCAAAGGACCACCACCCGGGGTGGAAGTTCCGCACACCCTATGAACCCAAAGTATGGACAGTGGTGCATGTTGTTGGAGCCATGAACCGCCAGGTGAGGCTGGCAGACCGTGGTGAGTAATGTTCCTGGTTCAAGGTTATTACCCCCGGATACGGCGTTCGCAAATACCCAGATGTGAGCTGAAATCAACCTGGAAAACAAAGAATACTTGCCTTGCGCGGCAGACAGAGCAAGTGTACTGCTTAACCCTCAACAGGCAACAGAAGGGCCATCTAAAAGCAAGGGACCCGGCGACTAGCCACAAGAGAGTCAGATGCCACGCCCCAAAAGAACACCGGACAAAGATCCTGCCGGTGAACAAGAGCAAAGTGTGGCGCCGAGAAGTCAGCGATATCAGCTGTGCCCAAACCCAGCGCCCAGCCAAAAGTTAATATACTTTGTGTGTAAATGTGTGTAAGAGTTTTTGTTTAGATATATATTTTGATTAAAAGATGAGAGGGATGTAGAGAGCCTCCCGGCCTCTCCCCTAAAATATATCGCTTTGCACCCCTCATGGGCTGGATCAGTCCGAGGGGATAAATAGAAAGGTGGTGATCGCACTTGATCACTCGCCAAGCAGTACACCAAGGGGCAGATTTATGAGGCCGTTGCGCCTCTTTGCGCCGCAATTGCGTCACTTTATTTGACGCAACTGCGGTGCAAACAATGCGCCCTATTTACAACTTGACGCATGTAGGAGATGCGTCAAGTTGTAAAGCACTGCACCATAAGGAGGCGTTCCTGCGCAGGGGGGGCGTTCCTGCGCAGGAACGCCTCCTGAAAGTGGCTGAGTGAAATCTATGAGATTTCACTCAGTCACTTTCAGGGCAATGCTGCGTCAAAACCCTGCGCCTGCTTGAAGCAGGCGTAGGTCTTGACGCAGCATTGTGCAGAATGTGTACCCCCCGAGCCTTGCTGGAGCTGCGTCGCACTTGCGACGCAACTCCAGCAATGCGCCACATTTCCGGCACAGATGCGGTGGCGTAGCTGTGGCGCACTGTGGCGCACGTTAACTGGCGCATCCCTCGGGATGCGCCAGTTAACATAAATCTGCCCCCAAGTGTCTGGCTGCTACGTGCTTGGCTGGCGCTGTCATCAAGCCTACCACCCCCAAGGCCACTTGCCACTAAACCCATATCTTATATGTCAGTTTCAAGTGAAAAAGAGTAGCACTGACCGATGTTTAACAGCAGTGATATCAGTACCAGAAATTTCTTTCAGCCATGTTTGGTTAGGAACTGGGCATCTACTAGATAGGTGGACATGAAGGTGAACACGTCTAGTTGGTGTTTTTGAAGGGAGCTGTACAAGTGATGTACTTTGAATCAACAGTGAAGGACAAATTAAAAATTTCTAACTAGATCCCAGCCACTCCTGAAGCCAATTGCACAATTGCACCATCCCTTTCTGCTGGCTCATGCTGGCGAAGAAATTCACATTTAAATAATCGTGTAAAAATTGATGAACTATTGAAAGGCTGCTGCCCCAATGGTGGAAGGAACTGTATAGCCCTTACACCGCCCCACTGGAGGCAGTGAGAAGCCAAAGACTGCCATATCTTTACATAGGAGGAACCAAAAGGTGCACAAGCAAGTTAACCAGGGCTTGTGTCCAGTCCCACTATCCAGCTGAAACCAGGAGGGCCGCTCAAGAGCAGAATTATTAAAGCCTATAATGCAGGAGGGGCGTGGCTTATTGGAGTGCTAAAATGCTTGCTGTATAAGTGTCCTGCTATGAATCAAAAGTGATGGGAAAAGTAAACGTTGCAAACTGGAGCCTGGCAACTCCTGAGCCTAGTAGCAAGCTCTCTTGACATTGGCTTGTCTAGGGAAAAATGCAAATGGAAATAAGCTGATAAAAATGAAAACAATACATTATTTAAAGACCTTCCTCAAAATAGTGGGAGGCGCTGTAGAACATTTTCATCACTGGACAGGTAGTCTTGAGACCTGCTCTAAAGGAACAACTAGCAATGCACCCTCCTTTTACATAGGTCAGATTTCCAATTATATACCTGATCGGTAACCAGTAAATGCCCAATTTGCACATATTCGTTTGAGAACAGGCATGAAATATAGAACCTTTATTTTATGTTGGTAAAAGTGAATTACTGATTTTGTGTTATAAATAAAAAAATACTTTTCCAGCTGATAAAGCACGGCCAGCTCACAGTTGTCGCTGCATGGATGCAGACTTCACCATAACTCGCCCCTTTCTGAAGTGGTATTGTTTCATACTTATGATGGTCAGTCAGTGCATGCTATCACCTATCTGTTTACTCAGCGAGATGGGATGGGACGCGATATGGCTGTGCTGAGAAGCTTAATATAACTGAAATGTGCCAATGTAGAAAGGAAAACACGTTTGGAAAGTCCTGGATCAGTCAAGCTAGCGAAAATTCCTACGTTAGTAGGCCAAGGGAAAGGATTGAAGATGCCTGCATGTTACGTTATTGATCCCATTAATTAAAACATGCATACTATCTTAGAAAGCATTCATGTTTTTGCAAGAGAAATATGTGTCGATAGCCCATGAGTTTCCCCCAGGTAAAACCGCCTGGGTTAATTTTATTCAAAGTGCTATGGAAATCTGATGGCACAAAAATAACTTTGCGAGGTTTATTAATTAGGTTCAGCCACATATTGACAATGGATTACTTACGTCTAGTGAACAGAATGATGTTCACCTTAGAAAAGAAGCTGTGTTAGCTTAGTAGAAGTTTACATAATGGAACGGTTCAATGTCCTTTGTATTCTGCACAAATCGAATTCTGTTGTATTATTTCTAACCATTACTCCCCAATAAGATAACAATTGTATGAAGATAAAAACCTTATGCCATTACAGTTCAGTTCATTGCATGCAGTTCAACAATGGTCTGGTGTTTTAATCATATCTGGCCCACTCGACTGTTATTACTTTGTGTCTTGATGATCATGCTGCATAGCAATGTTCTCATTTACATACCGCAGATTGCGGACCAGTGCAGAAAAGATTCACACTCTTAAAAGTGAGGCAGCACGCAATAATATGCTCTGCACTAACTTAAACTGAAAGAAAAGATGTAGCTATGAATAACTTTCCCCTGCCACGGTAAAAAAACAGTTGCTCTCGGGCACTTTACACATAACTGCTACTAGTCTACATCACTGCGATTAGTTTTTAAATGCCTTTTTACTGTTCGGGAGATCGCCTGTCAGCACAACCACGAATACTGTTTGTTTTAATTAGGCCGCTTTATTTTTTTTCCAGTTGTTTGGGGGCACCCTTTGACTAGTGGAAAATCGTAGGGAGTAGGATTACTTAACGGCAGTGGTGTGTTATGCCACAAGACTTGGGGGGTTTTAAGTGCCATCTTGGTCAGCGTTCTAGTGTTTATGGAAGCTAGCCTCAAAAGCGAGGGCGCTGCGTTGGCACGTGGGCAAGTCAAGCTAGTCTGCACCAGGAAGGCGCCAGGGACCAGGACCCCTAATGCTTTCAAGACAGCCACTACACTCTAAACCCCTCCCAGGGGCGACTCGCCCTCTCCTCTCCCTTTGCCTATTTTAGCTGTGCCCCTTTTACCTTTTGATTTACACCACAGACAACTTGTTTGGTGCAAAAACAGGTCGCAGTTTATTCACATATAAAATGGTTATACATTTTCGCATTTTATTGGTCATTCCTAACATCAATGATAATGCCCATCACATTGATTGTCCTTGTCAACGTCCTGTACCTTCCCTTTTGGTTGTGCGCCCCCCAGGCAGCGTCTTTTGCGGGGTTGCCCCATTCCAGGGCCTTCGCGTTCAAGGTTCCAGTCTTCAACTTGCTACCAAATCTGGTGGGTGTCATTTAGGACCTGCCCTGGCTGTAGGTGCGGTTCCGTTTGCCCTGAAACCTTGTCGGCCCCTCGCCTGCTCCTCGGCACCCCTGCCATGTGGCATCCCAAGGGCCCTGTGTGAGCGTCTCATGAACCTTCCTGTGGCTGTAAATGTAAATGTAAATGTATTTCGATTTATATAGCGCACTATTACCCAGGGGTCTCAAGGCGCTTGCTTAGGGAACCCGTCCTGGTATTCCCCTGTGAGATACCCCGGCCGGGTATCCACAAGGTGAAAGCCAGGCATCCCGCCGCGAGGGGCCGTAGTGGAGATTAAGCAAGCTATTGCCCAGAGCCGCAGAGTGTGACACCGTGAGTCGAGTAGGCACCAGAGCGAGAATTGTCGACTCCGTGGAATTTTTGAGCCCAAGACCCGCTGAGGCGGGGAATCGAACCCTGGTCCACGGCCGATCTCAGCTTCCGGGTCTGCCGCCTCTAACCACTGAGCCACGCTTCTCTGGCTGTGTCCTGTTATTTGGCTCCTTCGGAAACCCCTGCCATGAGGCATCCCAAGGGCTCTGTTGGAGCATTACCACTACTCTGTTTGCGGCTTCACACCGCCCTTAGCTCCCTCAGTGCCACTGCCATGAGGCATCCCAAGGACACCATGTGAGCCTTCCATCTACCTCTAGTCAACTTTCTCTCGGTTGTCTATCTATCTTGGGTTTCTACCGCCAACCGCCTCCCCTCCACTTCGCGTCTGCGATGCCCGCTCCTTTCGGTGTGGTTGGGTGGGACTTTGCTGATCTTCTTTCCAAACGGGGGGGGGGGTTCTGTGTGTTTTAGGGGGCCTTGCAGCCCCTTCTCATCCCCCCTGGTTTCTCACAAACTCGCCCCCTTCATGGGGCGAGCAATCCCGGTTGCCCCTTTTTCACGGGCTCCCAATGTGGTCCCGAGCGGCGTTTTCCACAGGTGCCCATCCGGTCCTCTCTGCCTTCCCCGTCCCTGGTTTCTACCAAATGCAATCTGATAGGCCTGTACCCTGTTGTTGGTTCAACCTGCTGTGGCTCCTTAAACCTGGGGAATTTAGACTCCGGGTGTGTCCACTGCGTTTTTTCATTCCCAACTCCCATATCAATGCCATCTAGAATCAGCCTTGTAGCATCAGCACTCCACCCTTTTAAAAACTTTTCTCACTTAACTGTGGGTCGCTGGTCAAGCATAAAGTTGAGATGCAGGATTTTCTCAAGGAACTCAGGCCAGACGCAGTCTTTCTAACTGGAACCTGGCTTAATGAGACTTCATCCCCTGATATTCTCCAGGTCCTCCTGCAAGCTTACTCTATTATCAGGCAAGATAGATTATCATGGAGAGTGGGGGAATCACTATCATTTCATAAAGAAACCTCAAATGTTCCTTTTCTGACCTCTCTGTTTCGGGCTGTGAAGCGCCCTTTTTTTCCCTGACCCCTCGAAATAACTTCACTGTGTTGGGTGTTCTTTTTTATCGTCCTCCACGACCTGGGTCTAAATTAGAAGACACACTGTACCCTTAAGTGTTGCCCTATTCTAACTTGATGGTATTAGGTGATTTTAATATTCACATTGATTATGTCAATTGTCAGACAGCTAAAACTTTATTTGGTCATCTGGAGAATCTACAGCATCTCCAGAAGGTATTTACCCCATCAAACAGACTTAGTCACATTCTCGACCTCATGTTTACTAACATGGCTCAAATTGAAATGTGAACGCCAATCCCACTCTTGTGGTCAGGCCACCTAACAATCCCTATACATTTACTTCATGATTCAATGCCGGCGATCTCTACTCCGGTCCCCATCTGGGCCCAGAGGGAGTCTAAAGGTACTTCGGAGAGGCTCAAATGCCCTGAAAAGCCACACTCTAATTCTACACCGCAATGTAAGCAAAGACAGCACTCAACTGTACAGCTGGCTTAGAGGAGCTCTGACCAGATGCCCCCCTGATTAAGCAATCTGCGCAGAGACAAAAGCCCTAAGCAGGGTGGTTTGATAAGGAAATATTTGGCTCTAAAGAGAATTGTAGGAGGCTTGAGTGCCTCTAGCATCAAAAGTATGACCCCTTTGGTAAGACAAAATATAAGACTTCAATAAAAGCAAGCTTATTTCTCAGTTACGGAGAGTATACTGGGAAACAACCTTTACAACGCAACTTTTACAATGCACTACCATTACAATGAAACTTTTACAACGCAACATCCATTACAATGCATGCATTTACAATGCAACCATTACAACGCACGACACTACAACGCACACCACTACAACGCATGTCATTACAACGCAGTCATTACAACGCATACCATTGCAACCCATAGCATTACAACACATAGTACCCCTACACTATCCAACACTTACCCTACTGTTGCACCCGCTGGAGTTAGAATAGTAATTTTTACCCCTACACTATCCAACACTTACCCTACTGTTGCACACCCCTGGAGTTAGAATAGTAATTTTAACCCCTACACTATCCAACACTTACCCTACTGTTGCACCCCCCTGGAGTTAGAATAGTAAGTTTTACCACTACACTATCTAATACCTACCTTATATGCAATGTAATGTTATGCGTTGTAATGGTATGCGTTGTAAAGGTAGTATGCGATGAAATGGAATGCGTTGTAAAGGTAGTTTTTAAAAATTTGTTGTAAATGCATGCGTTGTAATGGAATGTGTTGTAATGGATGTTGTGTTGTAAAAATGTGTTGTAAAGGTAGGCGTTGTAAAAGTATGCGTTGTAACGTCATACATCCGAGTATACTATTCACAGAAGATTTCAGCATCTAATAACTCCACGCAAACATTTTTGGTGTGTAAAAGCCCTCATGCCAATATCCTCTGTCTCACCTTCTACGTTGCCCTCTGAAGAAAGCTGCAATGCACTGACTTCTATTTCCGCTGAGAAAGTAGAGAAACCCTACATTTTCTTTCCAATAGAAGTGAGCTGTCATCCGCATCTTGAGGTTTGGTTTGACTCTTCTGCTGCTAATGGTAAGCTGCATCGATTTTGTCCAGGCTCTTTGAAGGAATAGAGGGGCATATTATCAAGAAATCTCGATACATTATCGCCGCTTTTATCGGCGGGAAACTGCCGATAAAACGGCGATAATGGGCTTGATAATATGCTCTAAGGAATTCCATTCGAAGCTCATGTTAGATGTCTTCACATTTAACAAGGGCTTCGATTGGAATTCCATAGAGCATATTATCAAGCCCATTATCGCCGCTTTATCAGCAGTTTTCTGCTGATAAAAGCGGCGATAATGTATCGAGCTTTCTTGATAATATGCCCCAGAGTTCCCTCAGTTCTGCCACCAAGTCTAGCTCTCCAGTGGATTTATTATCTCCCACCATCTTGGAACAGGGCTATAAGATTGTTTATAGCAGATATGATGGGACCCCCTCAAAAGTAAATCAGGCCAGGGAAATGAGGGGAATAGAGTATCACATTAAAGGGAACAGTTTTCCCTCAATGGCCACAACACTATAGTACAAATATGTATCCAATCTATAATATAATATTGGTGACAGATACACAACTATCTATTTCATTTTCTTCAAAAAGTGTAAAGTTTATTTCATTATTTCTAAATTATCGTTTCTTTTTATAGGAATCTTTTCTCATATTTGTTCACAAGTAGAAAATTGCTTTTTTTATTTAATAAAAAGGTTTTTTTTTTTCCGTAGACAATTTTATGATTCAAACAAGGAAAAAGGAAACATGGTAAAATACACACAATACATGGCTATATACAAGGAATTATACAATTCACCCAAATCATTATGCCCCTGGTAATAACCAATCTATCACAACATTCTCACACAATCACACCCTAACTTCATTCATCACCACAACATCCGAAAAAAGGAAGCTGAATCCAAATTGGCAGAGACATTCTGCCAATCTTCAGGTCTCAAGTCACAGTATGAGACCCCGCAATTGGTTGACGCACGTTTCGGCGGCGCAAGGCCACCTTCCTCAGGACCTCTTCCAGATGAACAACCCAAATATCCAGGGGACGTTAAAAAATATATATATAGATAGATATAGATATAGATTAAGCAGGCTGATATTTCAATGATATCGATCTCTCTATATCATTGAAATATCAGCTTGCTTAAAGAGTTGAAGAGAATACTATGACCTGATCCTGTGAACACATACAGCACAATCTTTCAGCATCTCTCCTGGGGAAAGCCATATTGGAATTCCTGTGATTTAGGAAATTCAGCAAAAGTACAGGATTTAACCACTGAAATCCTCCTTGAAGGATAGGATTAGGAATCTATATATATATATTTTTAACGTCCCCTGGATATTTGCGTTGTTCATCTGGAAGAGGTCCTGAGGAAGGTGGCCTTGCGCCGCCGAAATGCGCGTCGACCAAGTGCGGGGTCTCATACTGTGACTTGAGACCTGCAGATTGGCAGAATGTCTCTGCCAATTTGGATTCAGCTTCCTTTTTTCGGATGTTGTGGTGATGAATGAAGTTAGGGTGTGATTGTGTGAGAATGTTGTGATAGATTGGTTATTACCAGGGGCATAATGATTTGGGTGAATTGTATAATTCCTTGTATATAGCCATGTATTGTGTGTATTTTACCATGTTTCCTTTTTCCTTGTTTGAATCATAAAATTGTCTATGGAAAAAAAACCTTTTTATTAAAAAAAAGCAATTTTCTACTTGTGAACAAATATGAGAAGAGATTCCTATAAAAAGAAATGATAATTTAGAAATAATGAAATAAACTTTACACTTTTTGAAGAAAATGAAATAGATTGTTGTGTATCTGTCACCAATATTATATTATAGATTGGATACATATTTGTACTATAGTATTGTGGCCATTGAGGGAAAAATGTTTTCTTTACTATGCGATTATTTAACCTGCTGCATGTGAACTGAATAATCCCCCCCTGTCCTCTGGCTGCGTTCCCTAGCAATGGAAACATGCCATGGGGGTTCCTTTGTTAAAGAAATCGGCGTTGGATCCATTGTTGTCTAAACATTACTGGCCTATACCATTGTTGCCTCTTGTTGGTACATTAGTGAAAAAGCACATAAATAGACAATTTTCAAGCTTATACGAGGATAATAAGCTCCTGCATAGAACTCAATCAGGCTTCTGCCCCTCCTACAGCAATGAGTCAGTGTTGCTGCTTGCCTCCGAGTCTGCAAGGTGGATTATAGATGATAGCAACACCGCAGCTACCCAAATTGAAAAACGTACTCACACAGCTTTACCACAATGCACTATATGCAAAACAGAATGTGAGTTCTTGAATATACCAAATCCAGTTACCCCTGCTATACATGGTATTCCAAAAACACATGAAGAGATCCCCTTTGTGTCCAGTCATTTCATCTATAAATTCTATCACTGAACTGCTATCAAAATATGTGGACACATATCTCTGCCTCATGATGAAACGCTATAAATCCCATGTGAGGGACACTGGAGATATGATAGCAAAGATTGAACATGTACCTTTCAATCCAGAGTTAGAACTTTTGATCACGTTAAACATCAAGGCTCTCTACACAAATATTCCACAGCAAGAAGCAATAGAAGCAGGAGAGGCCGAATTAGAAAGATTTACTAACCAGTGATAAAGTGTTTGTGCCTGCTCTCTAAAACATGGTAAAATTGACCTACATCTAATTGGAACATTTCATTTACTTCTAAATACTTAGTACATGGTACTACTTTTATCCAAGGCTTGTAAATTAAATTCTACTAGTGGGCTCCAGTCCTTCTTGTGATACCCAAAAAAGTAGCCTTTAAAACTGCAATCAGTAGTGCTGTTTTAAACTGCCATTTAAACCTGGAAAAATAAACATGTTGCCAGGCCCAAACTTTCCTTTTAATACTTATTAATAATCCCTAAGTCAAGCTCTCAAGGCTCTGATCAGAACACTTCTGGACCTGTGGAAGATTCAGAAGAAGGACTAGCCTGCTGCCTGAAGAAGGAACATTGGGCCTGCTTGCAATGAATCAAGGCTCCCAGAAGAGACTCAAAGAGCCAGTTGGCTAACCTCCAGTTTGAGCTACAAGGACACAACAAGATTCCAGAGGCCTCCCTGCAAAAGCCCAGTTGACCTACACCAACTGAAACTGCCAGGACCTGCCTGAGCCACGCTGTTGGACTCTTCGGGAGTGAATCCCGATCCCCAAGCGCTACCACTAAGGTTTGAGACCCTTAGCTGGCATTAGTTAGTACTCTTCCTGAAGAAAAGGTGAAGATACAAAAGGTTTGGACTCCTTGTGATGGGTAAAGTTAACTCTTCATGCTGGTAATTAACCACCCGTGATGACTGGCAATGTGAAGCTCCAGTAAGATCTGCTCTTTGCACCAACAGCAGTAGCCTGTGTCAACCACCAACACAAAACTAGAGTGGGTCTTGCTCTTTTACTGACAGCAACAGCTGCATAATAATAATAATAATACAGATGCTTATAGAGCGCAAACAGCTACCTCTGGGGAGGTGTCCCGGCGCTAGCGAGTCCTACAGCAGAGAGCGAGTAGTCAAGAGGAAGAACAGAATTATTGCATAAAGAGCCAAGTTTTTAGGAGCTTCCTAAAGCTGGCTTCTGTCGTGGCGGATTGAATGGCAGGGGGCAGGGTATTCCAAAGTATCGCCGTGCCAGCCGAGAAGGACCTGCCTCCAAGTCTAGCTTTCCTCACGCGCGGTACAATTAACTTGAGCAGGGAGTTTGAGCGCAGCTCTCGTTTTTGGTGGTAGCGGGGGAGTCGGAGTTTTAGATAATTGGGACACGTGCCTTTTAGCGCTCTGAAGGCCAGGGTAAGCACCTTGAACTTAATTCTGCTAGCCACTGGCAACCAATGCAGCTCGTGCAGATGCGGAGAGATGTGCTGCCTGAAAGGGACACGTTTTATCAATCTCGCAGCCGCATTCTGCACGATCTGTAAGCGTTGTACCGCATATTTGGGCAGACAAAGATAGAGGCCATTAGAATAGTCAAGTCGAGATGTGATTGTTGCGTGAACAACCGTTTTTCGACACTCAACTGGTAGCAGGGGCAGAAATTTCCGCAAATTTCTGAGTTTGTGCAGGCAGCCAGCGGTGAGCTGTTGTATATGCGGCAAGAAAGACAGGTTCTCATCCTATCTTACTCCTAGATTTTTCGCATGGGTTCCGGGAGAAGGGGCAGGGCCCATTTCCGTTGGCCACCACAGGTCCGGAGGGGGATGTTTGAGATTTCCGAAGAAAAGCACCTCCGTTTTGCTCGCATTCATTTTGAGCTTATTAGTGTTCATCCATTTGGCCACGTCTCGAAGACAGCCCCTGATTTTGCTGAAGGCTGCCTCAGACGTGTCTGTATATGGGAAGACTAATTGAGTGTCGTCCGCATAAGATATTGCCTTGACCCCCCATTTGGCAATCAAGGTGAAAAGCGGGGCCAAATAGACATTGAACAGCAGAGGGCTGAGTGCCGACCCCTGTGGGACACCACACCAGAGGTTTTTAGGTCCAGAAGAGAGGGGACCCAGGGCCACTTTCTGGGAGCAATTAGTGAGGTAGGAGAGTAGCCAATTAAGTGCTTTGTCACCAAGCCCAATGTCCTTAAGCCGAGTCAACAGTCTGCTATGATCTACAGTATCAAAAGCAGCGGATAGATCCAGGAGCACCAGCATAGCTGATGCCCCTGAATCTAAGGACCACCTGATTGACTCGGCAACCTCAATGAGGGCCGTCTCGGTGCTGAAGCCGGCCCTAAAGCCAGACTGAGTTTCATGTAAGGCACCGCTTTCTTCAATAAAGTTGTTTAGCTGCCGTTGGATCAGTTTTTCAAGCATTTTGCCGGGGGCTGCAAGGAGAGAGATGGGTCGGAGATTGCTCAGATCATCCGGTGCGCCTTGGGGTTTTTTTTTCAGCGGGAGAAGAGTGGCCTGTTTCCAACAGTTCGGAAACGTGCCCGTAGCAATAGACGTGTTCCATATGTGTAAGAGGGGAACTACGATTGCCTCAGACATTAATTTCCACAGTTTAGGTGGACAAGGATCATCAGGAGCTCCAGATTTACATTTTTGTATTTCTTTCAATGCCTCTGAGAAGGTAATAGGCTGAAATTGATTTAGGGGGGTAGTGGGCAACTCAGAAACTCCCAACTCATCCATTATTGTCGGCTCGGGGTCCGTAAAAGTATCATACACTTTTAGTATTTTGATGTCAAAAAAGTCTGATATGGATTCACATAGTTTTACGGATGGAATGATATCCGTCTTGATAGCTCTGGGCTTAAAGAAAGATTGAACAATCTTAAAAACTTCTTTGCTTGATTGTTCCGCCTCCTGGATGGAGGTCTCAAAGAAGATTTTTTTGGCTTTTTTGATGGATAAATGTAAAGCATGAAGGGCTTTTTTATAGCATCTACTGCCAATGCAAATTTCCAGTGATGACCGGCTCTTTGAGTTACAGCAGTGACCCTACATAACGCCTGACCTTCTCCTTGTGCTGAGGACCGCATCCTTGCAGCTCCCACCAATGAAAATTTGCACTCTGCACAGACTTGAGGAGGCAACTCCGCAGCTGGATGAACCTAGTCCTTGTATCCAGATCATGCTCCATTGCTGTCGGCCACAACTTAAGACTTTCTCCCAGTCCAGCATGACCAGATAACCTCGAATGGCACTTGTGCTTTTTGGCACTATTTTCACCTAAAACGTGAGGGTTAAGTACAGGTTTTTTAGGGACTTTTCTGGTTCACCCTGAAAAGAATGGGGTTTAATGTTTGAGTTAGGCTTCCACCCCTCTCAACTAATGGCCCCATTTCTTA
Source organism: Lissotriton vulgaris (assembly GCF_964263255.1). NCBI lineage: Eukaryota > Metazoa > Chordata > Amphibia > Caudata > Salamandridae > Lissotriton > Lissotriton vulgaris. The sequence continues at coordinate 1,377,786,956 of NC_141687.1, read as the reverse complement.
CATCTCCCCTTTCTGTGATCAACAGAAATGGCCTCTATGCATGGGTTAAATCATAATTTACATATATAACTTGCAATTGGCAAAGCTCGATTTTAGGTTTGCTAAATAGCACGATTATCTACAGACCTATTAATAATTCTATGAAGTATACATATATTAATTATTTAATTAATTGTGGGTTTGTAATGCGCTAGAATTGTCTCCCGAAGGAGTATCTCTGCACAGTAGACCGCTGGGGAACCCAACCTGGCTTTCCCTGTGAGATGGTCCCTACTGGGTATCTCCAAGGTGAAACCAGGCATCCCTGGCGTATGTGGGGGGCCGTTGTGGAGATGAGGCAAGCTAATGCCCAGAGTTGCCGAGTGTGATCCCTGGTTAGAGTAGGCACCGAGGTGAGAATTATCGAGTCCGCTGACCCTGGTCCACGACCCTGCCGGGTCGGGGATTGAACCCTGGTCCCGGGCCGTTCTCTGCTTCCGGGTCTGCCGCCTCTAACCAGTGAGCCACACCACTCCGCGTTACTTGGGATTTGGCTCCACCCAGATGTTTGAAATCATCACAATTTAAATTCTGTATCTCATGATTTCATTTATACACAAAGCAATATATTTGTTTTCTGCTGCAGTTGGATTTTTTAGGGCCAGGCAAAATTTTAATTATGATGGTGTAGTCGGAGTAAATTTGGTAATTCCGTGTTACTTTTTGTTGCAGAATTACTGATAATAAGGCAACTTTGCCTGATTGTATAATTAAGAGTACTTGGGGGGCAAAAAATCTTATTTCAAGAGCACATTTAGCAACCTGGAGCAGCCGTGCACACTTGCTATTTGTGTTGTGCTGCATTCAGTGTTATTTCTTAAAGCAAAATGCATCATTGCATCCATTTTGGAAAATAGCACTGGATGCTGAGAGCAAGTTGGGGGAGATTCAACCTCGTCAGCACTCTTAGAGGAAAATGCCTTCTCGCAGACATTTAGGATGTGGGCAAGTAGCATTTTGCAATAGGAAAATAGCGCTAAATTTGTGTGAGAATCTTACCCCAAGAGCACATTTATTGAATGCAAGCGGGTTCTCACCCCTGCTATTCATGTTCCACTGCATTTAGCACTATTCCAAAGCTCAAAATGAATTCTCACACCCATTTAAGATGTAAGGGGGGATTTTTGCATTAAGAAGTAGTACTAATCTCAGAATTACTCTTCTCATGTATTTATGTGTAATCTCACAGAAATTTTAGGTAATTCCACGTGATTACACTACACTGATTTACACAAGTTACGCCCACCCCTAGAATTTTTTTAATGTTTTAGACAGGAATCAAAATATAATTGAGACACATTCACTTAACCGGGACTTGCTGTTAGTCTCCAGTATATTTAATGCAACCACATAAAATTCACATGAAAAAGGTTAACCAGTGACCAGGCATTAGACTTGTGGTTGACATAATCTTGACAGCATGATCAGCATTGTACTGAAGTGCATTGCATAGTGGTACTTGTACAGCATTTCATCCTCACAATGAAACTTGACACTCTTCCATGTGATTGAGTGAGAGGCTAGTCCAAATGTTGGGCATGGTGGTATAGTCTGGTTTACGGTGTGTAAAAAGATTTTTATGTTGAGTGTGAGATTCAGAGCAGTGTACCAATCATAGTGTGATAATAGTGTGGCTGCGTTTAAGCTTGGAAAAAATTTAAAAAAATGTAATGCAGACAGTATCTTTTGCACATACCTACACCTTCCAGGTGTTTGGCTAAAGGATTGCCTTTAATATTTGTCCTGGCTGCTTGGGTAATAGATCATAAACTGGTATATGTGAGAAGCACTGCATACCATGCATAGATTCAGAATGGTATCCCATACTGTCATGTGTCTAAGACCACAGTGTTAGTATAATTTGCTTGGTTGATGAGTTTGAAAATATGGGATTACATGTAGTCATGAAATCAGTCAGGCTTTAGGAGATGTAGTGCAAAAATATGCTATGCAGTATGTCTTTCAGGCCTCTTAATTCCCAAGTAGTCTCCATGCTGTGAAAGAAAAACGCTGGGTGTGTTCTATAAATTCCATAGAAACTCTTTCACTAGCATTTAGTAATCATGTTAGAAAAATTCTTCTGAATGAATATTTTGCTTGGTTGATGTGTTAAAAAATATGGACACCAAATACAAGGCATACTGTCATGTGTCTAAGATCACAGTGTTAGAATAATTTGCTTTGTTGATGTGTTTGAAAATATGGGATTACATGTCGTCATGAAGTCAGTCAGGCTTTAGGAGATGTAGTGTTTGAAAGTGCTATGCAGTAAGTCTGTCAGGCCTCTTAATTCCCAAGTAGTCTCCATGCCGTGTAAAAAAAACGCTGGGTGTGCTCTATAAATACCATAGAAACTCTTTCACTAGCATTTAGTAATCATTTCAGAAAAGGTCTGACAGAATAATTTGCTTGGTTGATGTGTTTGAAAATATGGACACCAAATGCAAGGCATAGTGTCATGTGTCTAAGATCACAGTGTGACTCAGACTTGAGTCAGGCTTTAGGAGATGTAGTGTTAGAAAGTGCTATTCAGTATGTCTGTCAGGCCTCTTAATTCTCAAGTAGTCTCCTTGCTGTGTAAAAAAACGCTGGGTGTTTCTGTATAAATGCCATAGAAACTCTTTCACTAGCATTTAGTAGTCATTTCGGAAAAATCCTAACAGAATAATTTGCTTGGTTGATGTGTTTGTAAATATGGACACCGAATGCAAGGCATACTGTCATGTGTCTAAGGTCACAGTGTGAGTCAGACTTGAATCAGGCTTTAGGAGATGTAGTGTTCGAAAGTGCTATGCAGTATGTCTGTCAGGCCTCTTAATTCCCAAGTAGTCTCCATGCTGTGTAAAACAAACGCTGGGTTTGCTCTATAAATACCATAGAAACTCTTTCACTAGCATTTAGTAATCATTTTAGAAAAATTCTGACAGAATAATTTGCTTGGTTGTTGTGTTTGAAAATATGGACACCAAATGCAAGGCATACTGTCATGTGTCTAGGATCACAGTGTGAGTCAGACTTGAGTCAGGCTTTGGGAGATGTAGTGTTAGAAAGTGCTATGCAGTATGTCTGTCAGGCCTCTTAATTTCCAAGTAGTCTCCATGCTGTGTAAAAAAAACCACTGGGTGTGCTCTATAAATGCCATAGAAACTCTTTCACTAGCATTTAGTAATTATTTCTGAAAAATTCTGACAGAATAATTTGCTTGGTTGATGTGGGTTTGAAAATATGGACAACAAATGCAAGGCATACTGTCATGTGTCTAAGGTCACAGTGTGACTCAGACTTGAGTCAGGCTTTAGGAGATGTAGTGTTAGAAAGTGCTATGCGGTATGTCTGTCAGGCCTCTTAATTCTCAAGTAGTCTCCATGCTGTGTAAATAAATGCTGGGTGTGCTCTATAAATGCCATAGAAACTCTTTCACTAGCATTTAGTAATCATTTCAGAAAAATCTGACAGAATAATTTGTTTGGTTGATGTGTTTGAAAATATGGACACCAAATGCAAGGCATACTGTCATGTGTCTAAGATTACAGTGTTAGTATAATTTGCTTGGTTGATGTGTTTGAAAATATGGGATTACATGTAGTCATGAAATCAGTCAGGCATTAGGAGATGTAGTGTTAAAAAGTGCTATACAGTATGTCTGTCAGGCCAGGGGAGCTGTAGAAATTGCATACCAAGTCTCTGTGTAACATGTAGTAATCATTTAATTGCATTCTAATCTCTACATTCTCCCTTCCACTTTGAGCCCCTACACTCCCTGAACACCACTGCTCTGTCCTAGAACTGAAAACAGCACTCCCAGCAAGACTCTCTTTCACTGCAGTAATCATTTTACTGAATTGCAAGGCAAGCTGTCATGTGTCTAAGATCACAGTGGGAGTCAGACTTCATTTCACAAACTGGTGGCAGAATAATTTGCTTAGTTGATGTGTTTTAAATAAGGTGTAGTCATGGAGTGAGTCAGGCCTGGGGGAGCTGAAGAAATAGCTTTAGTTTATTTAAAAAAAGATAAACAATGACTAGTTTCAAAATGTAAGGACATTTTATAAGTACAAATTCTTATAAACTATTTTAATTGATATAATCATATAAAGTACTTGAGAAAGGTTTCTGTATAATATTTTTTAAAGGTTAAAATAGTTGATAAAGCTAGTTTTGTATTATCTACTACAAAAAATATTAAAATTAAATATTTATATTTTTCAGCAAGGTACAACTCCATATCAAAAATTAAAATGGATACTATTGAGAAGACGATTGAAGTCAATTTTGAGATTACAGACAATCTTCTAGAGGATTTTATCGTACCTTTTGAGGACAGCAACAATGGAGAAGAAGCTATGTCTGCAGGAGAAATAACCTGTTATTTTCTCGATGAAAGCTTGGAAAATGAGTTTATTGACGTATTAAATGACATTGAATCTATTCAATCAAGTTTTGAAAATAATGAATAACTAGATCAAGCAGATGAAATTTCCTTTTTTTTAAATGTATTTATTGAACAGCATCAAATATAAATTCGCAGTCATGAATACTGTAACATAATCATCCATGTAAGCAGCTTAAAACTTATACAAGACAGAAAGCGAATACAGGATCAGGAGACAGGAAAATAATACACAAGAAACAAAGAAAAAAAACGAATCAGAAGGCAATATAACACTACTTATATAGACATTAGTTTTACCTGTATAAACAGCTAGATTAGGTAGATTTCAAACTAAACAATATGACTCACAATTAAGTGAATCCATCTCTCAACCGGTTCCCAAATTTTCTGACCCCGCGTTCGAGAGCGCATTCCATTAGAGTATATTGCTGTTTCTTGATTATATATAGCCAAAAACATTGCCAGCCACATTTGGAAGGTTGGGGGATCTGTATCCTTCACACTAGCCGCTTATAACATCTTATATACAGTTACACCAATACATAGACATGACTCCTGAGTTTTATTCAATCCAAGTGTATTATTGGAGCCCAACATGTGTAGCATAGCTGACACCGGGAGCTGATGTCCAAATAGTTCTTCCCAGAATTTATTCAAATAATTTTTAAGTGGAGCTAACACCCGGCATCCAAAAAACATATGAATTGGATCCGTAGGGCCCTGCGCACATCTTGGACAGAGATTGTCCGATCTTTTACCCCATTTAAACAATTTCCCTAGAGTAAAATATAAATTGAAAATCGTTTTATATGTCTGAGCTTTTAAGTTTGAAGACATAATTATCTTAGATGTTAATAACAAACTATTATCAATATCTACATTTGGGTCATAAATTCTAGTTGCCCATGATGATTCTGTATGTTCTATATCATCCTTTATTCTTTCTAGGAGTAAATCATATATTTTCCCTATTTTTACTGTTTTAATAGTCAATATGTCCATAATAGGTATTGTTTCATATGAAATCTCAGGAATTTTAGCTTTCAGGATCGCTTTAATCTGATAAAATTTAAATTGGTGACTATTGGGGATATCATATTTTTTCCGAATATAAGAAAATTGAAGGTCTGCAACGTTTTCACATAGATCCGAGACCGTGCTTATACTTGCTCTGTTCCATTTCTTGGCCATATCATCTTTTACTAGCCGGGGAAGAAGAAAGGAGTCCCAAAGGGGAATGTATCTATTATATTTCAGGATTGATAAGAATTTCGAGATCTTCACTCAGACTTTCCAAGAACTAATAATTATTTTGAATTATTTTTTTTTTAAATAGCTTGGTTCTATTTGTTTTAATAAGAGACCTTGGTGTTTCTTCCCAAGTAGCAATTCATAGATGGAGGGTATTGCTGGTGATATTGTTCCGGACTCGGCCGTTTTTGTATTAAGCATGGGAGCCATTTGTTGAAGAAAGACCGCCCAGTGATACAGCAGAATATTAGGAAGGGTTAAGCCCCCTCTATGCTGTGGTAATGATAGGTACTTAAGAGACCTCCTAATTTTCCCGTATTGCCGCATAAAAGATGAAATTAATGAGTCTATTGCTTTGAGAGTACTATCCTCCACTACTAACGGTATTGCTTGAAACAAATACAAAAGTTTTGGAAAAATATTCATTTTTACAAAATTACCCCTGCCAATAATCGATAAATGTACACTGTCAACTCTCTTAAGATCTTTTCCTATAGTTTTAATTAAAGGATTAAAATTCAAATTATTAATCATTTCAACTCTAGGTGTTAAGCATATCCCTAGATACGTGGCTTTTTCTACTCTCCTAGGATCATTATAGCTTGTATTCTCAGTGCAAATAAATATTGTTTTGGCTTTATTTAGTGAATAACCTGAAAATGAATCACATTGTTGAGTTATTGCATCAATTTGTTCAATTGCCTCCTCGGGATCAGGTGTTACAATTGCCACATCATCGGCATAGGCCAGAACCTTCGTATCGAAATTGCCTATAGATATGGGTTTAATATCACTATTATGAAGCAGGTGTTGTGCCCTGGCACTGCTGGGTCTTAAAGAACCCAGTCCTTCAGTTTCATGATTAGAGGATTAATATATAAAGCGAAAAGAATCGGAGAACAGGGACACCCCTGACTTGTTCCCCCAGACACCTTTATTGCCTTTGATTCCTTCATCATAATCTGAAGCCTGGCTCTAGGTCGACAGTACATTGCTTGAATAGATATAATAAAGTTACCTCAAAAATTCTTTAAGCGAAGAATAGTCCACAAAAACTCCCATGATACCTGGTCAAAGGCCTTTTTGGCATTGAGGAGGATCAATGACATCTGGCTCCCCTCTGCAGACACGAAATCAAATAGCGCAATGGCTCTATGGATGTGATCATTCTGACCCTTACCAGGAATGAAACTATGTTGCCAGGGGGAGACCAGATGCTCCATCACCCCCCCCCCGAGCCGATTAGCCAAGATTTTTGCATAGAGTTTGGAATCTGAGTTGATCAGGGAGATAGGTCGGTACGAAGATGGATTCTCGAAAGGTTTGGTTTTTTTGTGAAAAATTATTAAATCTGTCTCATTCCAAGAGTCTGGAGTTGTACCCATTATTTGTATGCCTGTAAAGAGATCTAGTAAATAGGGTACTATAACCGGACCTAAGATTTTATATAATTCCAAAGGAATTTTATCGGGACCGGCTGCCTTTCCCGAAGCAAGACCTGCCAACGCTAGCTGTAACTCAGTGTTAGTAATTTGATTCTCAATATCAAGTTTGGATAGATTGTCAAGAGTACATATTGAGTCTATGTCACCGATAAATTGATTTACAGCGTTACTATCTTCGAGTTCAGTTTGTGGTTTATCATCGGAGTAAAAATCTTGGTAATACTGCCGGAACCCTTCAATTATTTCGTGAGGATCAGTATATTGGGTATTATTTATATTTATACAAGGTATCGCGTTGTAGGAGGCCTTCTGGCAGGTGCGAAGTGCCAACTGTTTACCCACTCTCCAACCGTTTTCATATAGATTGTTTCAATGTGTTTGGAATGTCTCAGCAGCACGCTTAATTAGCCAACTATTCATTTCAGTTTTAAGAATATTTATCCAGTGAAGGATATGTTTTCCATCTATACCCTGGGATATCGTTAAAACATGTTCTTCTTCGGCTTGAATCAAATCACAGGTTAACTGTAAGTTTTTGGCTTCTCGCAATTTCTTAATACGAGCAACGTAACTTATAGTTTCACCTCTGAGTGCTTCCTTAAAACAATCCTATACAGCCACTCTAGAAGCACTGTATTGATTCATATAGAAAAAACCTTCTACCCATTTCTAGATGAAACTTACATATCCTTCATCAACCAAAAATTTCCTATCAAAAGTCCATTTGATAACTGGTCTAGTAAGATTGGATATATCCAGTGTTAAGACTAGAGGATTATGATCTGAAAGGATCTTTGGGAATTTTTTAATCTCAGCTCTATTTGTCAAATCCCATACTGCTAAAAAGTAGTCTAATCTCACATACCTGTTATGCGGATATAAGAAATATGTGTAGCCAGGATAGTTATAATTCTTTAAATCCCACATATCCATCAAATCATGGCTCTTCATCAACTGGTTAATGGCTCTAAATACCTTGGGTTTCCGACCTGCATGAGTACCCTGCCCAAAGTTTCTACAACCTAACCCTAATGAAATATTCAGATCACCACATACTATGAGCGTTTTAGACCAAGAGGCAAGCTCAACCTCTAATTTTTCGATAATTGCGGGTTCATCATAGTTCGAGCCATAGATTGAACAAATGGTTATGCCAGAAGATAGGGTTGCAATAACCCATCTTCCTTGAGGATCACCTAACTTCTGAGTAGGCTCCCCTAGGTATGATTTGGTAATAATCGCAACTCCACGAGTGTTAGATGTTTGAGATGTGGAAACACATAGATTATAACCAAACATTTTTAAAAGATCTCTTTTATCCCAAGGAAGATGGGTCTCTTGTAGGCAGACTATGTCAAAGGAGCCTTGCCTAATAATCTCGCTCAAACGAATCCGCTTAGTCTTATCGTTCAAACCTGCCACGTTCCATGAGCATAATGTTAGCTTCCTCATTGCTGTTTAGGAAAATATTCTAAACAACCTTCTGACATTTTAAATAGTCTTTCTAAACTGATCAGATCACAGCTTTCTGTTGGGTTCCATACATTTAGTAATATTCTTACTGCTAACTTAAAACATGCACCTGTGAATTTAATGGTGATGCTGACATTTTTTAGATTTTTACTTCCACCCCCTCCCTCAAGACAACCACCCCTCCATCCCTCACCCTCCCTACCCTTCCTACCACCCTTCCCACCACTCAAATGAGACAACAGACTCTGTAAGAGTCCGTAATGATGAGCATGCAGTGTGCGACTCAGGCTCCTATATCATATCATAATAATTCAAACAGATGCCGAGCTACACATTTACCAACGAGAAAAAAAAACTTTTAGAAATCAAATCACTAGCTAGTCAACCCTCCTATATTCCATTTAGAACATCAAAATCACTTAGTAAGCCACCACCCTTTCAATAATCCGTGTGTATCCACCATACCCCGAAATTAATATACAGTAGGTCTGTCAAGCATCTTAAAAATGTTACCTATAGCCTAATCTAGATAACATGAACTTAATTAAGGCCTGGAGGTTCACCACTTTTAACGCTTAGATGATATTTCATCCAAAAATTCTTTGGCTTTTATTTCTGATGTAAAAAACTTAGGCTGTCCTTCCCAGATCACTTTTGGTCGAGCGGGATTGTTGAGGTATGCTTGGGCCTTTATATCCTGAAATGGCTTGATGAGCTGGTGCAAATGAATTTTCCGATGAAATTATGTTAGAAGTTCTATTAAATTATGAAAGAAATAAAGGATACATTAATGATGAAAAATTAAAAATGATTTCAGAGAGTCTTTTTCTACAATTTTAATGTTTGAGGTAATAGCCAAGTTATTGTGGTATAAACTAAGTCTTACAGCATAGAGTGCAACATAAAGTAGCGCTAGAAAGTCCTATGCTGTATGTGTGTTAGGCCTTTTAATTCCCGAATAGTCTCCATGACCCCTTACACTGCCCTAACACCACTGTACTATCCAAAACCGTGAAACAGCACTCCATGCATGATCTCCTACACTGCCCAAACACTGCTATTGTGCTTTAAATTTACTTATGGAGTAAACTAGACTTTACAGCATGTAGAATTTCTAATTGCTATGTAGTATGCTAGTAGTGGTCAATAATTTTATTTTAAAATGTTCATGTTTTCTTTTCTTCACAACAGATTTCAATTATTTACAAAAAGAAAAATCATCATGCCTTCAAACACTGAGAGAACAAAAAAATATAAACAGGTTTACTTTTCCAAGGAGAAACAAATACAAGATTTATCTAAACAACGTGTGGAGAAAAAGAGGAAAGCTCCTGGTAAGATAACAAAGGATTTCATAAGGAAGATAACACAAACTAAAAAAATGTGGATAATCTTAAAAAACAAAAAAATATATCTGTAACTAAAAATAGAAACCACAGAAAAAAGAAAAATGTTGAAAAAGTATGTGGTAAAGAAGTGGTGTATAATAAAAGACGTTTGAATCAGTTCATTGAAATTCATAAGCGGTTGCATTATAACAGAGTTGCTTTAAATTTATTTAAAAATGTAAAGAATTATAAAAGAAAAACAGCTTTTTATAAGAAAAAGAAACATATTCAAACTATTGTTGAGAAGGCCTTTGAAGTAAAAAAGAAGTTGTATATTTTAGTAATCAATAGAATTCGATCACTAGATAATCCAATCAAAGTTATGAAGGCCAAAAGTACGTGGAAAAGACTAATTAATAGAACTCATTTTTGGAAATGTTTTTTCTGGAGAATGGAAACATAGTTCAAGTATTGAGCCATTTTTTAATGAAGAGAGTTACCTTCAGAGTAATGATTTGTTGCATGCAGTTGACTAGAGTGGACGTGTTTATTTCAGAATGTTAGCAGTACATCACACTGAAATGAGGAAATTAGTGAGAAGGTTGTATTATGCAAAAAGTCCAGCACTAATGTTAAAAAAGTTAAACAGTGCTTTTTTGCATGGATCTGTATTAGATGTAATCAACATTGGTGAAGAAATTGAGGTTAGTTACTTTGGCCCTGAAGAGGACAGTGCAGAAACTGGAACATTATCAGAAGGAAATGTACAAGAAAATTTACAGAATTTTTGTAGAGAAATTTTTGAGCAAGAAATTACCAGGTGTAAGGTCGTTTCAGGTGAAAGGCCTAACTTTTCTTGTATTTGTTGTAGACGAATTCATTATAAAAATCAGACCGGGTTGGTTGATCTATATTTAAAAAGTAAAAAGGAGAATAATAATCAGTGGAAGGAATTTGCAACTTACTTGTTGGTAGAGAATTATTTTGATTTGGGTTCTGATCAATGTATTTGTAAACATTGTTATAATAAATTAAATGAAAACAAAATGCCTGCTAGAGCTGTACATAATAATCTTGAGTCTGTAAATATTCCTTCGGAACAGATGGATTTAAATAATTATGAGTCTATTGTTATTCAATGTGTGCATCCATTTCAGGCTATTGTTCGTATGGAACCAAATATAGGGAAATTGCCTCCTACAGATTTACAGAGAGGATTAAAAGGAAGAGTTGTATATATGCCTCTAGATTTAAAGAAAAATATTGAAACAATTGGTGTAGAGAATGTGGAAGAGGAACCTCTAGTTATTCTAGTTAATGGTGTCCCTACGAAGAGTAAGAAAATCTGGCAAGAATTAGTGGATGTTAGGAAAGTGAAAAAGGCAACGTTGTATTTGGTAAAAAACACTACAAAAATGTATATGTAGGAGAAGAGGAAACAACTGTAGAAGAGGACATTGATTTGTCAACTGGACAAATTGAAAAAGTGGATGTGTCCAGATCTGAAGAAATTTATGAACATTATAGTGTGCATCCACTTCACTCTAAAGAAGTGATGGGGAATACTATTGAGTTATTCCAGATGAAAGAAGCGAAAGGAAGTCCCATTAGTGTATAGGAAGAAAGCTTGGAAGCGCGTTGTTTCTCGCAGTTATTTCCAACAGGCAAAGGTGGACGATATGATGAATGTCCTGTGCAGATTCCTGCATCAGAATATCGGACAACAAGATTGTATGCAGAAGATCCAAGGTTTCATCAATGTATTCCATATTTGTTTCATCTTCTGTTTGAGAGTGACTTGTCTGCACTTTCCTATGCAGTGAACCATATACTAAAAAGTGGAGCACATCTACAAAATGTTTCGGCCAAGGACTTTATGAATAAAGTCCACAAGAAAGAAACTGTTTTAGAATCTCACCTAATTAATCTCATGGCATGTCAGCGTGGAACTAATGAGTATTGGTACCGTCGTCATGGGGAATTGAAATGTATGCTAAGAAACTTAGGAAGTCCTACATGGTTCCTTACTCTAAGCTGTGTGGGGTATGCTTGGGAAGATTTACTTAAATTTCTTCAAGAGGCAAATGCAAACATAGAAAATATAGAATACAAGACACCTGGAGAACTGTGCTCTCTTGATCCAGTTAATGTATGCAGGTATTTCAATCACAGATTTGAAGCTATGATGTTGTTTATCACTAACCAAAATAATCCTCCTCTTGGAGAGGTTCTGGATTTCTTCTGCAGAAAGGAGTATCAAGCAAGAGGTGCTCCTCATATACATATGCTGCTATGGATGAAAGATGCCCCAGAATTTCGAACAGATTCAGATGATACAGTGATGAGTTTTATTGAACAATATTCTACATGTGCTGTACCAAAAAATACAGAACAAAACAATTTAAGACATCAAGTCTTACGTTTTCAAACCCATCATTGTGGAAAATACTGTTGTCGAAAGTTCAAATCTAACGATAAGTTCTACACAAAATGTCGTTTTGCATTTCCACGACCAGTAATGTCAAAAGGAAGAGTGAACAATTTTATCATCATACTGTCACAAGAAAATCTCCAAAAATACTTACAACTTAAGAAGAAATGAAGAGTCAAAATACATAAATGACTATAACCCAGTCATTTTGTCCATGTAGAATGCTAACATGGATACTCAATATGTTGCACACAACTCCATTGCTGTACTCGATATGTAACGTCTTACATTACAAAATATGAAAAGACAGAACTTAAGAAAATGTGGGAAGAAATTTCTCATGAAAAGAGCCTAAGTAAGAAATTGTACAGCTACAGTTTGAAGATGTTGTCTCATCGAGAAATTGGAGCTTATGAATGTTCAGATCGCTTTACATCTGCAAGTCTATACTCCAAATCTAGAACAATCGTTTGGGTGAGTTTAGGTCTTGAAAGAACACGAAACCGAGTTTTGAAATCTGTACAAGAAATTGAGTATTTAGCAGAGAGAGAACCGGACAGGACAGATATTTTGAAGGCAAATATGTTGGATACATACTATCCAAATAGAAGTCATCATCTTGAGAACGTTTGTCTCTATGAAGTACTGCAAAGCTATACTTTTAGGAGGAATATTAAAGAAGACATCAATAAAGGAGTATATGCTGAGATTGGATCTGAATGTTGCTTAGTCAAACAAAGAAAAGGACATTTTAATAATCACCGAAAACTGAGTTACGAAAATCCTGACAAAAGGGAGTTTTACTATTTAGCTCTTTTGCAACTCTTTAAGCCATGGCGTACAGCAGTGGAACTACTTGGAGATTTTCTCATTTATGAGGATTCATTCAACGCAACTAAAGATACTATAGAATGTCCTGTTTTTACTACTTATCTGAAAATGTTGAACGACGAAATACAGCAAGAAGCTACAATTTCAGCAGAGATTGACAGATACAGTTCTCAAGACAGTCAAAGTTCTGCTTCGTTGAGTCAGGATCCACTAGGAGAAGCAATTATCCAAAATGAAGCAGCAACTGCCATGGATGAAGTGGAAAGAGCAATGCAACAAGCTCAAAAGGATGTAGTAAACTTAGAAGAATTGGAAAAACAACTAAATGTTAAGCAAAAACAAATATATGATCAAGTGACAGAGCAGATTGAGCATGGTTTACATCATGAGGAAAAAGAGTGCTCATGTACGCCATTTAAACCTGTCCGACTGTACGTGAGTGGAGAAGCAGGAACTGGAAAAAGTTTTCCAATAAATGGAATTGCTACTTATCTACAGAAAAGAACTGAGTCGTCACTCTCTTGTGTTGTTACTGCTCCAACCTGGTTGGCAGCACATAACATTAAACGGATTACTTTACATCTTTTATTGATGCTGCCATTAGAGCATGATAATAAATTAGAATACCACAAGCTATCTGGAGAAGCTTGTTATGAAGTTTCTAGAGTTTGAAAAAAATGAAACTTCTCATTAGTGATGAGGTAAGCATGGTATCAAATGTAATGCTTGCCTTTGTGCATTTAAGAATGCAACAAATCCTTTAGACAGAGTAGGATGTGTTATTTGGAGGCAAACACGTCATTGTTTTTGGAGATCTACTGACACTAACTCCTGTGAATGGACAAACAGTTTTTCAAACAGTTATACATGAAGACACCAGAAAGTGCCTGGGAAGCATTGGAAATGTTAATATTTGGTCAAATTTTGAATACACAGAACTGATTACAAATATGCAACCGGCAAAGGATGCTGATTGTAAGGGTATTCTTGAAGATATAAGAATTGGAAAAGTAAGTGAACATGGCAAAGAAGCTTTACAGGCACGCTTACGTTCAAATTTGTTATCAAACGAAAATATTGTTCCAGAGAATATATATAGAAAAATTGCAGAAAAGGAAACAGTGATATGCTTGATGCCAACTCTGCAAGAATGTTCTGTATTCAATGAAAGAATGTTGAAATTAGAAAATCAAGAAATTAAGAAACTGGAAGCTATTGATAGAATAAAGCATGAAGGAGCTACTATTATTTTGTGAGAGAACTTAAAGTCAAAAGTTGATTCTTTAGAGAAGTCAATATCTAAAACTGCTGATTTAGAAAAGAATATATGCATGTATAAATTGACGGATAATTTTACGACATAATTTACATGTAGAAAGTGGTTTAGTAAACGGAGCAATGGGTAATGTTGTTGATTTTGTTAATTACCCAAATAGAGATGACATTGAATTTTTGAAAATTAAATTTTATGAAATTGAAGAGGTACAACAATTGAGTCGTTGTTCAACTCAATTTTTGCCTGTAAAAGATTTATATGTCTGCCGAAAACAGTTTCCTGTTTGTTTGGCTTATGCGGTGTCTATTCATAACTCTCAAGGTTTAAGTGTAGATAGTGCTTTGGTGAATATTGGAAGTTCTGTTTTTAAAGAGGGTATGGCATTATGGCTGAGATACCCGCCACCCCCTCTCAACACAATCCCCAAAAGGAGGGAAACCGGAAACCGTTCTTAAAGTTTTTTGGATGTGGGATGGAGTGACCATCCCGGCCGTATTTATTAAAACAAAAAATTAAAACATTAAACGTTTTCATGTTATGTACAATTTCATTATCACATTACGAGTTTGGCTAACCTTAACATAATCTCTAATACAGAGGTTCTCCTAGCCGAACTAGCATCCTACAAAAAACATTCTCTAAGAACACTGAAATTGTACATCCTAACGTTTAAGGGCCAACGGCAAGGTCATAACCGGTGTCAAGATCCCTAACCCGACTTACCCCTCCCACTTGGGAGGGGCGACAGCACAGAGGCTTACCTCAAGTGCAACTACTAACAATTTCCCTTGTCTTGACGGGGGCACTTAAGACTCGACGCCATTTAAAGGTCGTTCGAACACTTGTGTGTGGTATCTAGAAGGTATCGTTGACCTCTCCCCACCCCACACAACTTACCGCATCTGCCGTCGCAGATGACACTGGCCCCGGGAAATTCCCCAGGAGGGGGCTGTAACCCCTCCTACAAAGGAAGGGGCCTTGACCGCCTTTCCTTTACTTCCGGCGTCCCGCCCTTAGACGGGACCGCCTCCCCACTGAGGGGCCAATGGCCACCTCTCCCGAGCGCTCCCATCCGTGTTGGGTGACGCCCACTCATAGGGATCTACCAATTAGTGCTCACCGATCATGACCTTACCGCCTACCAAAAATAAATACGACAATTCTTACTCAAACTTATGAAAACATTGGTCGCTACGACCGAAAAAACATGCTAGAAATGTAACACTACATCAAATCATTTTTAATCGTAACAACCTAGACGATATTCACCATACTTTATTATGATTAACCACAAACTGATACTGTCACAGCCTGTAAACGAGATGGAAAAACAAACTTATAAATTCACTTTATTGCACAACAACTTGCTGTCCTCAGGGGCTGGTGGGTGGGTCAAAATTGGCTCTTCGTTCCGTCCCGAGCTCACGTGTAGCGAGGAGGTGCAGCTTCGGAGCACAAGAACAAGAGGACGTCTTCTGGTCTTGCGCCTTCTTTTATCCGTCTTCGGGGCGGGCGAAAACCCGCCCCTGCCTGCCCCGAGGGCGTGGCTGGCTGTGTCGGTGTCTAGGCCAGCCCACTCTAGGGCGGGAAAAAAGCGCGCCCCGGCTACGCCGCTTCGGGCATACCAGCCGAGACGCGCCTCCCGCCCAAAAATGGCTTCCCGGGGGGATCGAGGCACTCATCCATACGTTCGGGGGGACCGAGTGGTCGCCCCTTTCCATATGGCTGAGATACCCGCCACCCCCTCTCAACACAATCCCCAAAAGGAGGGAAACCGGAAACCGTTCTTAAAGTTTTTTGGATGTGGGATGGAGTGACCATCCCGGCCGTATTTATTAAAACAAAAAATTAAAACATTAAACGTTTTCATGTTATGTACAATTTCATTATCACATTACGAGTTTGGCTAACCTTAACATAATCTCTAATACAGAGGTTCTCCTAGCCGAACTAGCATCCTACAAAAAACATTCTCTAAGAACACTGAAATTGTACATCCTAACGTTTAAGGGCCAACGGCAAGGTCATAACCGGTGTCAAGATCCCTAACCCGACTTACCCCTCCCACTTGGGAGGGGCGACAGCACAGAGGCTTACCTCAAGTGCAACTACTAACAATTTCCCTTGTCTTGACGGGGGCACTTAAGACTCGACGCCATTTAAAGGTCGTTCGAACACTTGTGTGTGGTATCTAGAAGGTATCGTTGACCTCTCCCCACCCCACACAACTTACCGCATCTGCCGTCGCAGATGACACTGGCCCCGGGAAATTCCCCAGGAGGGGGCTGTAACCCCTCCTACAAAGGAAGGGGCCTTGACCGCCTTTCCTTTACTTCCGGCGTCCCGCCCTTAGACGGGACCGCCTCCCCACTGAGGGGCCAATGGCCACCTCTCCCGAGCGCTCCCATCCGTGTTGGGTGACGCCCACTCATAGGGATCTACCAATTAGTGCTCACCGATCATGACCTTACCGCCACAGGTCCGGATAGTTGACCGGCTATCCGGACCCCCCACAAAACTCCTACCTAAAGGTCATGTTTTAAAGATTTTAACCAGGCTAGGAAGTCTCCTATGAGTAACTCATTCCCCGCCCTCGACAAATGCACACCATCCCCCAGATACATACTGTCATCATTAATACAATTATGCGAGATCGAATGCAATGTCTTGGAACGGAACAACCTCCTCACTTTGTTATTCAATTTTTTAACAGAATGATTCAAAGCAGGGATCGAGATAGCCCCCCGCCACACTTTTCGTGGGATCATATGAGACCACGCAATCAGGCACCCCGGAACTCTCCTCGCTAACCAACTTACCGTGGAAAGCATAGCCTCCAGGAGAAGTCGTCTACCGGTGGTGACCAAATCATTGCCCCCTAAATGCACTATGACTATGGACGGCGGTGACCTCATCCGCTCTAACAAGCCCTCAAAAAATTCCTGAAACTGGTCAATACAGAGACCGCCCCTTCCGTAGAAGGACACTCTGTACCCGTATTCCCCAGGTACGTGAAACATGTCACCTGCTTTGAATACGTCTGCGGCCCGTCTCACGTATGAGTGGCCCACGACCCACACCTCCTTCCTCACAGCCGGTGACGTGCGACCGCTGGCCTGGTGTTGGGTCGACTGCTCAGTCTGCCCTGCCGCGTAGGCTTGCGCAACTGAAAACAAACAAAAGACAAGAGGCGTGAGTACATGATTACAGCTTCACAACATGTGCAATCGCACGTACCTCTTATAACAATTGGAGGACCAGCGCCCCACACGTTTCACTTGTTCAACATTAAGACCCCTGGCTGTAGCTTCAGTGGCCGCCCCTATACGAAAGGAGTGGGTCCCAAATTCGCCCGGGTCCAAGCCCGCTGCGGCAATGGCCATTGCAAGCACCCGTTGAAACTGAAACCTCGTCAGCGGGGTGGCGTCTGCATGCCTCAACAATGTCCCCCCCCATGATGCCACTCTCTGTGCTAGGTAATCTTCTAAGCACCGTACCGGACACATGGATGACTCGGGGTCCCTGCGAATGATCGTGCAGTCCCCTTTCCCATCTTGGTCAGTCTTAGACCTGAGAAAGGAGACAATCATCGCATCCCCCCTGATCTGAACATGTTCCCTGCACAAGCCCCCCGTCACATCCTGTTTGTTCCTTGCAACCAGCTCACTAACTCTCATAGCCCCGTGAAACGCCAGCGTAAATGCAGTCCGGAACAAACAGGTCTCGAAAGGGGACGAGCACGTGTTAGGGAGTGTGTCCAGTAACTGGGACAACCTGTCTAGACCTATCGGTCGTCTCACGTCTACTCTGCGGCCCTCTAGGCGTTGCCACCCACGCAGCGCTTTCTGTACTGTGAAAGACGCTGTTGGGTCCAGGATGCCATGGGCCCTGGCAACAAAGGAAATGGCGGCACGATGCCTTTGGGCCGTAGCCACCGATTTCCCAGCCCTATGTAAAGACATCAGAAAGAGTACTACCCACTCTTCCTGACCCCACAGACCCCCTCTCTCTGCCCCTAAAAAGGCTAAATAGGCCTGGAACGCCCCTTCATATGCCTTCCTTGTCCTGGGTGCTAGACTCTCTCCCACGAGGTGACGAAGTTCGGGGCACCGAGAGACCAGAGAGCTTCGGGGAAGGGTGCCGGCTCCGGGTCCGCTGAAGGAAGGAAACCCGAGAAAGCCTGCATGTGAAAACGAGACAGTGCGTCAGCAGCCTGATTCATCACCCCTGGGACATGCTTTGCTCTGAATACCACGTTCAGTTGCATACATAGTAGGACAATTTCTTTGAGCAGCCTCAAAATCAACTTACAATGGGCTGACTGACTATTGATGCATTCCACCACGGTCATGTTGTCGGACCAAAAAATGACAGAATGATCTCTGAAACCTTCTGGCCAGGTTCTCAGGGCCACGAGAATGGGAAATAATTCAAGGAAAGCAATATTACTCGTTAGCCCCTTCTCGTGCCACCATAGGGGCCATCTTTGAGCAGACCAGTTCGTGCCGAAGATGGCGCCAAAACCTATGCTTCCTGCTGAATCTGTCCATAGCCCAAGCTCTTCTGAGGATACGGCTGGCTTGTTCCAGACGACTCGGCCATTGAAGTCCGCCAAGAATGCTAACCATATCCGCATGTCCTGGCGGACCTCAGCCGATAACCTCGTGCGATGATGACCCTCTTTCAGGCCGACCATCGCTTGGGCAATGGAGCGGGAAAAGGGGCGAGCCATTGGGATTACCCTCAAGGCAAAGTTCAACTTTCCCACTAATTGTTGCAACTGATGCAGTGTAACCTTAGGTGTATTCAAACATACTCGGAGGGCTGTCCTGAATTTCAACACTTTGCTAGCTGGTAAACGGAAACACCCCTCCCTTGAGTCCAACTCGATCCCCAAAAATTCGAGGCAAGTCGTGGGACCCATAGTTTTACCCGGTGCCAACGGCACGCCAAATTGACCCATCAACATACAGAATTCATCTAAGGCCTGGGCACATTCGGGATTTCGGGCGGGACCAAGGAACAAAAAATCGTCAAGGTAGTGCATTACATTTCGAAAACCCGTTTTCTTAGTGAACACCCATTGCAGGAAAGTACTGAATTGCTCAAAATAAGCACATGATATAGAGCATCCCATTGGCATACACCTATCCATGTAAAATGATCCCTGGAACCCGAATCCCAAAAGACGCTGATCGTCTGGGTGTACCGGGAGCAACCGGAACGCTGACTCGATATCAGATTTCGCCATCAACGTCCCGGGCCCCAGGCGATTCAAGATGGCTACTGCCTCATCAAAAGATGCGTATCGCACCGAACAAACTTCTGGATCAATTGCGTCGTTCACCGAAAGACCATGTGGAGCAGACAGATTATGAATCAATCGAAACTCACCTGGGTCCTTCTTGGGGACCACCCCTAACGGAGAACAAACAAAATCCGGTACCGGGGGTACACTAAACGGGCCGGCGACCCGTCCCCGGCTAACCTCTTTCTGAATTTTCTCTTGCACTACAGATGTATGTTGTCGAACGGAAAGTTGATTTTTGCACATCCCTACACCCTGAAAGTCCCCTACCGGGATGCGGAAACCATGTGTAAAACCGTTCCGCAGCACCCCGGCAGAAGTCCGATCCGGGTATTCGCTGAGCCAGGGAATCATTGCCAAGGTATCAATCGGAGTTGGTAAAGGCGCCCCTCGGCCTAGATTAGACCTGTTTGGCGCCTCCCTTACCCCCATTCTCACTCGTTCTGGCTCTGCACGATGACTCAGGATGGGATGACCCACACGTACTACATTCGTGTCTAAATTTACATGATCCCGGAGGCCTGGTACATTTCCCTCTGTTGAAGTTATAACAGAAACCCTTTCTCCCTGTATTGCCTGCGGGCCTCGACTGGTCGTCGGTGCTCGTACTTGGTCGAAAGGGCGACCCCACATTTTGGCGGGAGTAATCAACAACATTGCTCCCAACCAATGGCATTCTTAGCATTCCCGATTCTTTCATTTTATCCCATGTTAAAGAATCGTAACAATCCCAAGTCAAACTCTTGTTATGTTCTTTTTCTTTCCTGAACAGATTATCATAACAAAACCAATGGTTACCTTGATACGCTGTCGAGTAACCCATAATTCTTGATTGGTAAACGGGAAACTCAGGAAGCAACTCGGGCCTACGTTCCCCCAAAATCGATGTAAAAATACCCCACGCATTGCCCCAGTTACCAATATTCTCATTTACCTTAAAGGCGGCCATTTTTGCGCGCCAAACACTCGGATGCATTAGGTCCTTCTGACTTTTTACATGCTCCACATCATAATGATCAACAAGCAAGGAAAAAATATTCACGTATTCCCCTGCCCAGATCTTTTCCTTTATCGCTAAGGGCACATGTTGTCCCAATCTCTCTCTACGAGAGGGTGCTGACTCGTCCCGTGCAATCGGCAATGGCCGCTTACCTGAACCGGACGCAGCTTCTGCCGCTTGCGGCTTGTCTATCCCCGCCAACGGTGCAGCCACTCTAGCTGCCTCTTTCTTCTCACGAAGCCCTTTTATCAGCGCCTGTGCCTCGGCAGCCGTGGCGCCATCACTGCTATCCCCCAACCATGCTGCTAGCTGTGCTGCCAGCTCGGGGGGCATGTCTTCCTTGGGTGTCGGGGTGACGACAACGGGGATTGGATTCCCCTCGACCGGTACTGGGGTCGGCGCCTCGAGCGGGGCAGAGGGAACCGGGGCGTCTCCACCGGCTGGAACCCTTCTCGGCCTCTTAGGTCTCCCTCCAGCCGGCGCAGGGCCCGAACCCTCCTCCCCATCTCGCTCCGCCAACCGTTTCTTTATGTCGGACACCTCTTTGCAAAGGGCCCGCACCATCTGGTCGGTCGTCATTCTCTTTGCGCCTTTCTTGGGCATCTCTCCGAGGAAGTATCTGGAAGACAAAGAAAAGGATCAAAACGCTCAAAATTGGCTCTTCGTTCCGTCCCGAGCTCACGTGTAGCGAGGAGGTGCAGCTTCGGAGCACAAGAACAAGAGGACGTCTTCTGGTCTTGCGCCTTCTTTTATCCGTCTTCGGGGCGGGCGAAAACCCGCCCCTGCCTGCCCCGAGGGCGTGGCTGGCTGTGTCGGTGTCTAGGCCAGCCCACTCTAGGGCGGGAAAAAAGCGCGCCCCGGCTACGCCGCTTCGGGCATACCAGCCGAGACGCGCCTCCCGCCCAAAAATGGCTTCCCGGGGGGATCGAGGCACTCATCCATACGTTCGGGGGGACCGAGTGGTCGCCCCTTTCCAATGTTGCTGTATCTTGAGTCAGAACTTTATCTGGATTATACTTGATTGATTTTGATGAGACAAAGATTAGTGCAGATCTAAATTGTGTAAAAGAGTATATTAGGTTAGGAAGAGAACATGCTCCCAATTTACCTCAATATCCTTTATTTGAAAAGCGTGTGGTAGGTCGAAAAAGAAGATATGAGAAAAATTGTAGAGAGATTGTAGAGAATAGAAAAAAACTAAAGGAACCAGTGATAGTAAGCAAAAAGAAAAAGGATTCTGTTGAAGAGGTTGTTGGATTTCAGTTTGAAAACAGTTCTGGTGTCAACTGCTATGCTAATGTAGTGGTTAATGTTGTTTTTTTTCGTCAAACTTTACAACAACAGATTGTTGAAAATCGGGATCAAAGATTTTGGTCATTGTTGAATTCTGTGTTTGAGAAATGTAGTAGTGATAAAACTAAAATAGAAAGTGTTTATGAGATTGGAAATGTTTTAGATATATGTTCTGGTTTAAATCAATTTTCACAGAATATTCATCAAGATTGTCAGGAATTTCTAATGTATATGCTTGTTGTATTGCAAGATGAAGGTATAGATATTGAAAATCTTTTTGGCCTTTCTTATAAATGGCAATATGACTGTGACAATTGTTCGTTTTCAAGTAGTACTGAAATAGACACTGAAAGATTTATATATTTGATGTTACCAGACTGCAAATCAGTGTCTTTTAATAATCTAGTTAAAGAAGCAAATCAAAACATGGTCTGTACCCAATGTAACTCTCAAATGCTATCAACATTATTTATACAAAGATATGGACAGTATGTCATTTTAATGCTCCAACGATGTAGACCTGATGGAACAAAATGGACAACTTTAATTAAAAATGTTGTGCCTTCTCAATTATCCATTTCAGGAAGAACTTTTGTAACTGTAGCAATTATTTTCCATGTTGGTCCTTCTACAGCATCAGGACATTATACAGGTTATTTAAAATGTCAAAAAGGCTGGACTCATTGTAATGATACTCAATTGACTTTTAAACAACGTTTGCCTTTTGACTTACCAAATTCTTACCTAGTGTTTTTACAACCACATTTTTGGTAAAATAATTGGCCTAGGAAGATTAGTGCTGTTAAAAAAGGTTAGTCTGCTGTTAAGAATTACTTTGTGAGTGACGGTGATCAAGATAAAAAAAAAGTGTACTTCTCATAGAGGTAGTGTAAGTGTATCACATAGTGAGTTATATGAGTATTACAGGAAATGTTGATCATGAGTGAGGCATAGGTGTTTTAGACTAGTTATAATTGTTGTAGATGTTGTTGATATTTGTATTCTCTTAAAGAAGTTTATTTTAATAGTATACAGCTCCTTGCTAAGATAAAGGATGAGCAGAGTGTCATCAGCATACCACATGACTTCCAAACAAAGGACTTTCCATATACTATTTGGCCTTGTGGATAAGTATATCAATCAAAAATGAGTATTTCGGGTAAATGTTGTTAATATATGTTTCTACATAAGTTTACTTTGAGAGTATAAAAAAGAAGTAATCATGTTTTATTACTTTGTGATTGTTGATATTTACATAAAAATTTGATGTTTGGAAGAAAACATGTAAGATATGTTTTTTTCTAATTTTTACATTATTTATTGAAACGTTGTATGGGTTTTTTAAACACAATCTTTTTGATTGTGGTTTTTTTTGCCCGCTGTCATATGATGAGGGATATATGATGTTACAACGCATACTGTTACAACGCATACCGTTACAACGCGGTTGTTACAACGCTAATACTACTACAACGCATGTTTTTACAACGAGTACTTTTACAACGCAAAATAGTACTTTAATAGGAAAAGTACCATTACAACGCAACATTTAACAACGTGTACCATTACAACGCATATATATATATATTAAAAAATTTCTTTGTAAAATAAAACCTGGCACGGGATGCAGGGAAAATAGGGGTTTTGGGTGGGTAAGTGTATTAAAAAACGGCATGAAAAACTACCATATTTATACGAATTCCATTTATTTATTTATTAAATAATTACTCGAGTATTAATTTTCATTATTATTTATTAAATACTTACTCGTCCTTTTTAAAAATTCACATATAAATATATATTTTTTATTTCTTTTGTAAAATAAAACCTGGCAACGGGATGCAGGGAAAAAAGGGGTTTTGGGTGGGTAAGTGTATTAAAAAACGGCATGAAAAACTACCATATTTATACGAATTCCATTTATTTATTTATTAAATAATTACTCGAGTATTAATTTTCATTATTATTTATTAAATACTTACTCGTCCTTTTTAAAAATTCACATATAAATATATATTTTTTATTTCTTTTGTAAAATAAAACCTGGCAATGGGATGCAGGGAAAATAGGGGTTTTGGGTGGGTAAGTGTTTTAAAAAACGGCATGAAAAACTACCATATTATTACGAATTCCATTTATTTATTTATTAAATAATTACTCGAGTATTAATTTGCATTATTATTTAATAAATTAGTACTCGTACTTTTTATAAAATCACATATTATGTATTATTTCTTTTATAAAATAAAACCTACCCACAGGATCCAGGGAAAATAGGGATTTTGGGTGGGTAAGTATATTAAAAAAAACGGCATGAAAAAGTAACATATTATTACGATTACCATTTATTTATTTATTTATTAAATAATGACTCGAGTATTAAAATTCATAGTCGAGTACTTTCTACAGTATTTCCAGAAGTAAAAATGAAAACAATTAACTTACTGCCTTTCTATGAATCAAAAATATACTCATTCTTATTCTTTTACACGATATGTAAGTAATCGGATAAAACAAACATATATATAGTATTCATGGACGCCATTTTGCATAAGTATCACAATAATGAGTCCTACTATTATTTCAATGATTTCAAACCACAACATAATACCCAAAATGGATGCCAAAACGGCAAACATAACGGGATATAAACGTCTTTTAATGGATTTTTAAATTATATGTTCTCAAAGAAATAAATGTAAAATTTAAAACGATTTCCAACGCATATTTTTACGATTAATTTTGCTATACTACACCAAACTTATAAATAGAACTGAGACACCATTTTGAAATTAGTTGATCCTCAACTACCCGAGAGAGCAGACGTGAGATTGCACTCTGTGAACTTTTCACCCTGTCATCCCATCGATATTTCTTAATCTACATAATAGTACGAATACCAACTATTTTCAAGTAAGTAAAGTGTTCGGAAAACGATAACACCATAAATAATAGTCATGTTAAATAAATAACTACTATATTAATATTAACTATATTTTTTTTAAGGAAATGTTAGAAAAATAATTCTGTGAATAAATTAAAATAAATAAACAATAATGCCATGTTTTAAAAATACGTCCAAAATAAAATAGAACATAAATTTTTTAATTAATAGTTTCAAGAATGAAACGTGATTTTAATATAATACAATAGTATTAATATATTGATTATTTATTATATTTCTCTTAGAAATCTATTCAGAACGGTTACAAACGAAATCCGTGTATATTTCATTCATTTTTGAAAGCGACCCGTTTTCGAGAAATAAAATAAGGTACATCATTATTTCTATGAAAATTAGTTTATTATTTATTAAATGTAAAACGCCGCATTAGGAGTAAACTTTTTAAAAAAAAATTTCCTGACAGAAATACTACATATAAATTATTACTTGCTACATAATTGAACTGTAAAAAAATTACAACACCGATTTAAAAGGTAATCTAAATATTTCAAATAAATCTAAACACTGCAATTCAAAGGCAAAAAATAAATCAGTTTACACGGGTTAAAAAAAAATATTATTTGTTTTTTGAAATGTTTCAGAAAAACACACCAATCCAAGTAAGAAATAAATCGTACTGCAAGTGGAAGGACACATTTCTACTATTCAAAAAACCAAACCGAAAAGTAAGTGAAAAACAGATTGCGAAATAGATGTATTAATTCTACATAAACAATAAATAATGCGAGTGATATCAAACTGCTTAAACATCTACAAAACTCTAGCCAATTGCAGCAAGTAAAAAAAAAGTAGAACAGTGCTACAGTATGAAAAATGCAGCTATACATAAAGTGCAGAGAAAGTGCTAAAGTATGCTTCAATATATGAGCGCATCATATGAAGAAAACATGTTATTCACTCTCGTCAGAAATTATATGCCACACATTTTCACACATACTTTTTTTTTCAAAGGACTCCATCTACTCAAACGTAGAACAACCTCGAAAAGACCCGACTACAATTACAAGGACACAATTCTAAATAGCAAACTTCAATAACTAATAGTAAGTATAAAACTGTTTTCATTATACATAGGTAAATGCTACAGTAGATAAAGTGCTAGATTTTCTAGAGGTATAAATTACTATTACAAACCCTGGTAAGTGCAACAGTAGTGAAAGTGCAGGATACTCTAAAAGCTATTCCTGGTAAGTGCTATAGTAGTGAAAGTTCTGGAAATTCTAGAGTTCTCATTTGCTATCCCAGATACATGTAATTGCTACAATACACAAACGACTGTGAAATCCAGAGACCAAAAATGCATTTCTCTCTTTACATGAGTACTGCTATAAATAAAGTGCAGAGAAAGTGGTAAAGTAAACTTCAATATGATACCTCATGCCTGTGAAGAAAACATGAAAATCAGTCTCCTCAAAAATTATGTGTCACACATTTTCACACATATTTTTATTTGTTTAAGGACTCCATCTAACCAAAACTTGAGCAACCTCGAGGAAAACCGACACAAGGACACCAGGACACATTTCTTCAAAGTAAGGATCAAAAACACTAATAGTAAGTGAAATACAGTTTTCCAGATACATATATACGTCATGCATAAGCAGTAATAAATAACACATGGTATATATGAACAGCTACAAATTTCTAAGCTAACTAAACACAGCACTGAATAAAGTTTTGTGAAATGTACAAGTGTAAATTATTATCACAACTCCTAGTAAGTACTACAGTAGGGAAAGGGCTGGATAGTGTAGAGGTGTAAATTAATATTCCAATTCCTGGTAAGTGCAACAGCAGGGAAAGTGCTGGATAGTCTAGAGGCCTAAATTACTATTCCAACTCCAACTAAGTGCTACAGTACAAAAAGTGCTGGATAATTTAAAGGTATAAATTACTATTCCAACTCCGACTAAGTGCTACAGTAGGGAAAGTGCTGGATAGTCTTCAGGTGTAAATTACTATTCCAACTCCGAGTAAGTGCTACAGTAGGGAAAGTGCTGGATAGTCTACAGGTGTAAATTACTATTCCAACTCCTGGAAAGTGCAACAGTAGGGAAAGTGCTGGATAATTTAAAGGTATAAATTACTATTCCATCTCCGACTAAGTGCTACAGTAGGGAAAGTGCTAGATTTTCTAGAGGTATAAATTACTATTCCAGACCCTGGTAAGTGCAACAGTAGTGAAAGTGCAGGATACTCTAGAAGCTTAAATTATCATTGCTTTTCCTGGTAAGTGCTACAGTAGTGAAAGTGTAGGAAACTGTAAATTTGACATGTGCTATCCCAGATACATGTAAATACTACAATACACAAAGGACTGTGGAATCCAGAGGCCAAAATTGCATTTCTCTCTTTACATGAGTACTGCTATAAATAAAGTGCAGAGAAAGTGGTAAAGTAAACTTCAATATGATACCTCATGCCTGTGAAGAAAACATGAAAATCAGTCTCCTCAAAAATTATGTGTCACACATTTTCACACATATTTTTATTTGTTTAAGGCCTCCATCTAAGCAAAACTTGAGCAACCTCGAGGAAAACCGACACAAGGACACCAGGACACATTTCTTCAAAGTAAAGATCAAAAACACTAATAGTAAGTGAAATACAGTTTTCCAGATACATATATAAGTCATGCATAAGCAGTAATAAATAACACATGGTATATATGAACAGCTACAAGTTTCTAAGCTAACTAAACACAGCACTGAATAAAGTTTTGTGAAATGTACAAGTGTAAATTATTATCACAACTCCTAGTAAGTGCTACAGTAATGAAAGTGCTGGATAGTGTAGAGGTGTAAATTAATATTCCAATTCCTGGTAAGTGCAACAGCAGGGAAAGTGCTGGATAGTCTAGAGGCCTAAATTACTATTCCAACTCCAACTAAGTGCTACAGTACAAAAAGTGCTGGATAATTTAAAGGTATAAATTACTATTCCAACTCCAACTAAGTGCTACAGTAGGGAAAGTGCTGGATAGTCTTCAGGTGTAAATTACTATTCCAACTCCGAGTAAGTGCTACAGTAGGGAAAGTGCTGGATAGTCTACAGGTGTAAATTACTATTCCAACTCCTGGAAAGTGCAACAGTAGGGAAAGTGCTGGATAATTTAAAGGTATAAATTACTATTCCATCTCCGACTAAGTGCTACAGTAGGGAAAGTGCTAGATTTTCTAGAGGTATAAATTACTATTCCAGACCCTGGTAAGTGCAACATTAGTGAAAGTGCAGGATACTGTAGAAGCTTCCATTATCATTGCTTTTCCTGGTAATTGCTACAGTAGTGAAAGTGTAGGAAACTGTAAAGTTGACATGTGCTATCCCAGATACATGTAAATACTACAATACACAAAGGACTGTGGAATCCAGAGGCCAAAATTGCATTTCTCTCTTTACATGAGTACTGCTATAAATAAAGTGCAGAGAAAGTGGTAAAGTAAACTTCAATATGATACCTCATGCCTGTGAAGAAAAACATGAAAATCAGTCTCCTCAAAAATTATGTGTCACACATTTTCACACATATTTTTATTTGTTTAAGGACTCCATCTAACCAAAACTTGAGAAACCTCGAAGAAAACCGACACAAGGACACCTGGACACATTTCTTCAAACTAAAGATCAAAAACACTAAGAGTAAGTGAAATACAGTTTTCCTCATACATATATAAGTCATGCATAAGCAGTAATGAATAACACATGGTATATATGAACAGCTACAAATTTCTGAACTAACTAAACACAGCACTGAATAAAGTTTTGTAAAATGTACAAGTGTAAATTACTATCACAACTCCTGGTAAGTGCTACAGCAGGCAAAGTGCAGGATATTAAAGAGGCGTAACATACTATTCAAAACGCCTGAAAAGTGCAATAGCAGGGAAAGTGCTGGATAGTCAAGAGGCCTAAATTACTATTCCAACTCCAACTAAGTGCTACAGTAGAAAAAGTGCTGGAAAATTTAAAGGTATAAATTACTATTCCAACTCCGACTAAGTGCTACAGTAGGGAAAGTGCTGGATAGTCTTCAGGTGTAAATTACTATTCCAACTCCGAGTAAGTGCTACAGTAGGGAAAGTGCTGGATAGTCTACAGGTGTAAATTACTATTCCAACTCCTAGAAAGTGCAACAGTAGGGAAAGTGCAGTATAGTCTAGAGGTGTAAATTACTATTCCATCTCCGACTAAGTGCTACAGTAGGGAAAATGCTAGATTTTCTAGAGTTATAAATTACTATTCCAAACCCTAGTAAGTGCAACAGTAGTGAAAGTGCAGGATACTCTAGAAGCTTACATTATCATTGCTATTCCTGGTAAGTGCTACAGTAGTGAAAGTGTAGGAAACTGTAAAGTTTTCATGTGCTAGCCCAGATACATGTAAATACTACAATACACAAAGGACTGTGGAATCCAGAGGCCAAAATTGCATTTCTCTCTTTACATGAGTACTGCTATAAATAAAGTGCAGAAAAAGTGGTAAAGTAAACTTCAATATGATGCCTCATGCCTTTGAAAAAAACATGAAAATCAATCTCCTCAAAAATTATGTGTCACACATTTTCACACATACTTTTCTTTGTTTAAGGACTCCATCTAACCAAAACTTGAGCAACCTCGAGGAAAACCAACACAAGGAAACCAGGACAAATTTCTTCAAAGTAAAGATCAAAAACACTAATAGTAAGTGAAATACAATTTTCCTGATACATATATAAGTCATGCATAAGCAGTAATGAATAACACATGGTATATATGAACAGCTACAAATTTCACTTCTAGGTAAACACAGCACTGAATAAAGTTTTGTGAAATGTACAAGTGCAAATTATTATCACAACTCCTAGTAAGTGCTACAGTAGGGAAAGTGCAGGATATTAAAGAGGCGTAAATTACTATTCCAACCCCTGGAAAGTGCAACAGAAGGGAAAGTGCTGGATAGTCAAGAGGTGTAAATTACTATTCAAACTCCAACTAAGTACAACAGTAGGGAAAGTGCAGGATACTCAACAGATATAAATTACTATTCCAACTCCTGGAAAGTGCAACAGTAGGGAAAGTGCAGGATAGTCTAGAGGTGTAAATTACTATTCCAACTCCTGGTAAGTGCAACAGTAGAGAAAGTGCAGGATAGTCTAGAGGTGTAAATTACTATTCCAACTCCTGCAAAGTGCAACAGTAGAGAAAATGCAGGATACTCAACAGATGTAAATTACTATTCCAACTCCGACCAAGTGCTAGAGTTGGGAAAGTGCTGGATAGTGTAGAGGTATAAATTAATATTCCAACTCCTGGAAAGTGCAACAGTAGGGAAAGTGCTGGATGGTCTAGAGGTGTAAATTACTATTCCAACTCCTGGAAAGTGCAACAGTAGGGAAAGTGCAGGATACTCAACAATTGTAAATTACTATTGCAACTCCGACTAAGTGCTACAGTAGCAAAAGTGCTGGATAGTGTAGAGGTGTAAATTAATATTCCAACTCCTGGTAAGTGCAACAATAGGGAAAGTGCTGGATAGTCTAGAGGTGTAAATTACTATTCCAACTCCTGGTAAGTGCAACAGTAGAGAAAGTGCAGGATAGTCTAGAGGTGTAAATTACTATTCCAACTCCTAGAAAGTGCAACAGTAGAGAAAGTGCTGGATAGTCTAGAGGTGTAAATTACTATTCCAACTCCTGGAAAGTGCTACAGTAGGGAAAGTGCTGGATAGTGTAGAGGTGTAAATTAATATTCCAACTCCTGGAAAGTGCAACAGTAGGAAAAGTGCAGAATACTCAACAGATGTAAATTACTATTCCAACTCCGACTAAGTGCTGCAGTAGAGAAAGTGCTGGATAGTCATCAGGTGTAAATTACTATTCCAACTCCTGGTAAGTGCAACAGTAGAGAAAGTGCAGGATAGTCTAGAGGTGTAAATTAATATTCCAACTCCTGGTAAGTGCAACAGTAGGAAAAGTGCTGAATAGTCTAGAGGTGTAAATTACTATTCCAACTCCTGGAAAGTGCTACAGTAGGGAAAGTGCTGGATAGTGTAGAGGTGTAAATTAATATTCCAACTCCTGGTAAGTGCAACAATAGGGAAAGTGCTGGATAGTCTAGAGGTGTAAATTACTATTCCAACTCCTGGAAAGTGCAACAGTAGGGAAAGTGCAGAATACTCAACAGATGTAAATTACTAATCCAACTCCGACTAAGTGCTACAGTAGGGAAAGTGCTGGATAGTGTAGAGGTGTAAATTACTATTCCAACTCCTGGAAAGTGCAACAGTAGGGAAAGTGCAGGATAGTCTAGAGGTGTAAATTACTATTCCAACTCCGAGTAAGTGCTACAGTAGGGAAAGTGCTGGATAGTGTAGAGGTATAAAATACTATTCCAACTCCTGGAAAGTGCAACAGTAGGGAAAGTGCAGGATAGTCTAGAGGTGTAAATTACTATTCCATCTCCGACTAAGTGCTACAGTAGGGAAAGTGCTGGATAGTGTAGAGGTGTAAATTAATATTCCAACTCCTGGTAAGTGCAACAGTAGGGAAAGTGCTTGATAGTCTAGAGGTATAAATTACTATTCCAAATCCTGGAAAGTGCAACAGTAGGGAAAGTGCTGGATAGTCTAGAGGTGCAAATTACTATTCCAACTCCTGGTAAGTGCAACAGTAGGGAAAGTGCTGGATAGTCTAGAGGTGTAAATTACTATTCCAACTCCTGGAAAGTGCAACATTAGGGAAAGTGCAGGATACTCAACAGATGTAAATTACTATTCCAACTCCGACTAAGTGCTACAGTAGGGAAAGTGCAAGATACTCAACAGATATAAATTACTATTCCAACGCCGACTAAGTGCTTCAATAGGGAAAGTGCTGGATAGTCAAAAGGCCTAAATTACTATTCCAACTACCGATAACTGCAACAGAAGAGAAAGTGCACGATAGTCAAAATGCCTAACTTAGTATTCAAACTACTGGTAATTACAGCAATAAGTAAAGTGCTAGCAAGTGAAGAAACATGTAAAATGTGCTAGATACAGTAGAAATAAACAATAATCAGAGTTTAGCAAAATGAAAACTGCATACAAATTCTTTGTTTTCAATTTCTATGTTTCAAATATTAAAACAATCATTTTTTCTTTTCAGAAAATGTCTTCACAACAGCAAACTGCTAAATATATCCCATCCAGAAAAGGAAAACAATTACTAGCTCATCAAGGTTACATTTATTGTAAGGATAGGTTAAGTAATCCACGGATTCACTGGAGATGCGTGCAATACCATACAACTCGTTGCAGCGGCAGAGCGGTTACGGTCAATGATATTATTGTAAGGACAACTGACCATAACCACTCTGCCTCTGCAATGGAAGTTGATGTTAGAGAAACTGTGAATGAGATGAAAGCTATTGCAAGCACCTCCAATGAATCCACTGGATCAATTTTGAGACAGGTTGCACAACATGTCCCTACTCATATTGCTAGCAATATTCCCAACGTTCATAATTTGCGAAGAATTATACAAAGACAAAAGCAGGCAAGTAATACTCAAACAAACACACCTCATACCTTTTCTGATATCAATATTCCTCCTGAACTTACTATTACTTTTTCTAATGAACCTTTCCTCCTGCATGACAACGAAAACCCTCTTAAGCGCATCTTAATTTTTAGTACCCCACGCAACCTTGTTAAACTTGAATCAAGTGAAATTTGGATGATGGATGGGACGTTTAAAAGCACGCCCCATCCATTCACCCAAATTTATACTATTCATGGCAAAATTAATAATAGTGTAATACCCCTAGTATATAGTTTGCTGCCTGATAAGACTTCAGCAACTTACACAGAATTATTATCTGTGATTAAATCCAAAACAAACCAAAGTCCTAGGAAAATTATTATCGATTTTGAATTGAGTATGATCAATGTGATCACCAAACTGTACACGGATACCCAAATTCAAGGGTGTTTTTTCCACTTTTCCGAGGCATTCTGGCGTAAATTACAAAAAACACCCTTAGTTACTGAATACTCAACGGACAGCAAACTACAAGTCGAATTAAAAAAATTAACTGCTCTTTGTTTTGTCCCTCCCGAAAGTGTAGACGAGTACTACACTGCCATTACAGAATCTGAATATTATTTAACAAACGAAGATAAATTGGCACCCATTTTAAATTATATGGAAGACACATGGATTGGACACCTAGGCAGATCGGGTCGCAGGAGGAAGCCACGTTTCCATGTGCAGTGGTGGAACTGTTATTCGAGTTGCCTAGAGGGAGAGGCAAAAACAAATAATGCCATTGAGGGATGGCATAACTCCTTCAATCATGTAATTGGTAAACCCCACCCTAATTTCTATTAATTTCTGGAAACTTTGAAGAAGGAGCAAAGTTTCCAAGAAATGAGACTTTCACAAACTCTCACTGGTAGTCTAAACTCACGGATTACCCAAAGAACTAAGGATATGTCTGAACGACTATTGGCACTATTACAACAATTTTCGTTGTGTGTGGCTTTAGATTACCTTGAGAATCTAGCTAACATCCTTTCTTTTTAAACTATAATTTACATTACTTTCCTGCTTCTACCAAAATTAAATATTTTTCTAATTTGAATTCGTTAAAACATTTTTCCTAAAACATTTTTTAAAATTTGATGTTGGGTCATTTTTCCTCGTTTTTATTTTTTAAACATTTTTTCAAAAATAAATCCCTTACATGAGATATTTTTTTAATTTTTGAATCACATAAGACTTTAGAAGAAATAGCAGAACCAATATTTTCCCAAAAAATAAATTTTGGGACTGCATTTTTAAATAATAGAAAATTACAGTGCAAATAAAAAAAATGCATTTTCAATTTTACCGAAAACTCTTCTATCAAAACCACACCATAAAATGAATGATTAAAATATTTATGTATCCAAAATATTGATATTTCCATATTTCCACTTCAAGTACTAATTCCTACAACATTTGACCAAACATAGAAAAATTATTTTTAATTTTTCTTTGTTGGCTTCAGAAAGTGACAAACAATCTAACCTTGTCATCTTTATTATTCTACATAACCTATTTTTATAAATTCAAAATTCTCTACTCCTCCTGATACCAAAAATACAGACTTCTACTTAATTAAATACAAATCAATAAACATCAATTGTGCCTTTAAAACTAATTAAGCAGAATATACAAAGGCTCCAAAATTTTGGCTTTCATATTTTCTAAGAAATAACAAAGCTATAATTTTTCCAAAATGTATACAAAACAACTAAAATGTAACCAATATAATCAATCAGACAATCAATTATTCGCAAATAAACCCTAGATCAAAATCTTCTGAAAATACAAATTTGTTTCAAAAAAGCACCAAGAAAACATTGGAAATATCTTTATTAACATTCATATAATATTTTAGCAACATAGCAACTAACTTTCTCAAACTCCATATTTCCAAACTGTAATATCACTCGAAAATGCATTTTAATACTTTGCATACATAAATACATTTTGAAATATTTGTTATACTTTTCTAAACCCTTTTTCAAGTTTTCATGCTAGCAATTCAACTAAATCTTACTTTAATTATATTTACCGATGTTCCCCACGCCCACCGACCCAACATCGGCATATTCTAATAATACGAGTAGCGACATGTTGTTTTTTTAACATTTTTTTTATTTCGAGCAACCTCTACTTAACTTATCCTTACAATAAATGTAAATCTTTTATTATTTTACTTTATTAGTTAGTATTAAATTGTTTTCCTACCTGATCGTAGTTCAGCGTCCTGCTGCTTCCTGCTGCTTCCAGCTCCGGTTACCCACAAAATGGCCGACGACGCACGCGTATACGTAATAACGTCAGAATATGCTGCAACAATAAACAAAGGACTACTGTACATTGTAATATAATACAAATTGTAAATAAATATTATTTTTATATATGATTACATGTATATGTTAAAATTTTCAAAAATATACATAAAATGTAAAAAAAACTGATGAATTTTTTAATATATTTTATATGTAATAAAAACTTATTTTTACTGTCAAAAACATATCTCTTCGTTTTATTTATTTCATATAATGTATCTTAACTTTTATAATATAATGTAAAATATATACTTCCTTACTATACCTGTTTTCTTCTTTCTGTTCCGCTTTTTTCCTCCTCTTTCATTTCGTTTCCTTTGCTTTAATTCCGAACCGCTCTACATATCTAGATGTATCATGAAAATAAATGAAGGACAAATGTATCCATAGAAAACAATGGTAAAGCGTGGGAACGGAAACATTAATATAAGTATATCACAAACAAAATCAATTATAAATTAATTTCTTTAAGAAACATTATACTTAATAAAGTCTAAATATAGAAAACATTTTATTTAAATTTAATTAAACTATAATAGAACGTAAACTTTTTCCAATATATTTTTAATGTCATAAATAAAAGAAAATAAACATATATTCATATATAATAATTTATAAAATTCAAAATAAAACAAAAGTAATATTATTTAAATATTTTTCAAATATATTTAAACCATTTATTATTATTAATATATAAATATTAATTAATACTTCAATACAAAAAAATAATAATAAACAAAATACTAAAGTAATCAATAAAACAAATACTAAAATAAAATATATATCTTATAATATTTAAATTTTTTACTACCCAAATTTATACTAAAATAGATATATAATTAGATAAAATAGATATATAATTATTTACAAAAAACTTTACATTTGTTTAATACATTATTTTACAATAATTAAATATACATTCCTATATTTATATTATACAATATTAAATTTCAATGAACATATAAATTATTAATACCAAAATAAATGTAATAAACAAATTCCTAAAATAATCAATTAAATAAATACTATATTAAAATATATATCTTATAATTATTTAAATTTATAATACCCAATAATACATTATTTTACAATAATTAAATATACATTCCTATATTTATATTATACAATATTAAATTTCAATGAACATATAAATTATTAATACCAAAATAAATATAATAAACAAATTCCTAAAATAATCAATAAAATAAATACTATATTAAAATATATATCTTATAATTATTAAAATTTATAATACCCAAATTTTTACTAAAATAGATATATAATTATCTATATATAATTATTTACAAAAATACTTTTCGTTTGATTAATACATTATTTTACAATTGTTAAATATACATTTTAATATTTTAATATTACTACAATCTAACCTATTTTAAAATAAAATATATATAAAAATTATATTTATATACATACATATACATATATATGCGTTGTAAAAGTACCTGCGTTGTAACTGTACCTGCGTTGTAACAGTATAAGTTGTAAATGTATGCGTTGTAACAGTACCTGCGTTGTAAAAGATGCGTTGTAACAGTACTGCGTTGTAAAAAATGCGTTGTAACAGGTGGATACCATGATGAGTAGTATTGAACTCACTGTTTTTACCGAAATTCAATATATTCTGAGAACAGCAAAAAAACATATAACATATTGTACTAATTATTTTGTATTTTGTATTGTGAAATATATATGATAACTCAATTGTTTATTCTCTTCCACAGATATTATATTTAAAAGGTAAGCGCGACAAACAAAAAATACTTTTTCATCACTTTCTTACTTCTCTTTCTCTCTATCCTTTCTTCACTCTCTCTCTTACTCCTTTACCTTTCCTCATCTTACTCCTCTTCCCTCATTCTACTTACTCCCCTTCATTCACATTTACACTCCTTCTCTCACTGTCAGTACTCTCTATTCACCCTCACTCACCTTGTCCAAATCCCTCTTTCCCCTGTCTGTCTCTCACTTCCCTTTCCTATCTTCCTCCATCACTACCCCTGTGTTGCTGTATTGCTTAGTCTCTTCTCACTGCACCCTTGCTCTCTTTCCTTCACATCATCCCTCAGTAACCTTCACTCACTTCACTTCTTTCACTTCGTCACTCCCTTTCGCTCACTCCCCTTTCTTCCATCCGGCTCTAAGTCTATTTCCTCTGTGTCAGTCACTATAACTGATTTACTCCCTCACAGTCCGTCACTCTCCCTCGGTTTCTCTCTTTTACTGTCTCCCTCTCTCTTCACCAGTCTTCCTTTTCTTTTCTTTCGTTTTCCATAAATCCTTCTCTCTAACTTACTTCTTTTTCCTTTCTCTTAATATGCTTTTTTTTTCCATCACTCCCCTTCCCTCACCTTTATATCCCTTCCCTCACTGTCACTGCCCTTCATTCAATCCGAGACCTCTTCCTCCACTTCATGTTCTCTTCTCTCTGCATCACTCTAATTCTATTTCTCCTGCATGCATAACCTCACACTCCCTCATACTGTTTCACTCACTTCGTCCGTCGATCTCCTTTCCTTATTCCCCGTACCTCAATCCCTTTTGGTAACTCTCATTCCTTTAGTCTCTAACTCCTTTCACTCCATTTCTCTCTCCCTCTCTCCCTCTGTCTCACTCAGTCTAACCACTTCATTTCTTGTCAGTCACTTCCTCTCTCTCTCTCTCTTTATCTCTCTCTCTCCCTCTTTGTTTCTCCCTCACCCTTTGTTTCTTTCCTTTTCTGTTTTTTTCAATTCTACTTTTTTTTGAATTATGAAATATATATTATAACTCAATTTTTTTTCGTGTCTTTCACAGATACTATATCTATATAAAAATATTCTATTAAGTTGTCATTGTTTATAAGGTAAGTATGACAAACAGAAAATACTTTAACTTTATTCTCTTACTTCTCTTTCTCTATTTCAGTTCTTGAAGGCAGCTAGGGCCTTATCCATGAGACAGCTGAGAAGGGCCCATTTCTTTAGTGATTCTGACTATGTCATTCAATTTCAGTCTGGCACTAAACATAGCAAGGCTGATGCCCTATCCTGTTTGGATATGAGTTTCTTAATGAACTGGGCACACAAGACCCGCTTCTCATTCTGAGTCCTAATTATGTTTCAGGAAGTACCTTTTCAGGAGAATCATTTTTGAATGAAGTGGCTCATACACATGAATCTGACAAACTCAAAGATTTAGAAACTAAAAACAATGGGGTCAGGATTAACAATTTAGTCTATGTTCAAGGTGGCTTAGTTCTCCCTACAAAAACCCTTTGGTTATAAGCCCTGGGCTGGTGCCACATACAGGCATTGGCAGGTCATTCTAGACACAAAAAAACCCTTGCACTTCTTAAAACTTATTTTTGGTGGCCATCCATGAATCAAGATGCACAGTTGAATGTACAAAATTTCTATGTTTGCGCACAAAGCAAAAGCTCCCACCGGATAGCAGCCGAACTATTAACTCCTCTGCCTTCACGTCCTACACCATGGCATTCCATTTCTATGCTTGACGGCCACCCATAAAGGGGCTCTTTATCGGAGAACCTTTGTTCCTGCCAGTTGGTGCATGTGGGTTTGAGGGTTCCAGAAAAAGTATAGATGTGAAGTGGTGAAGAGTTAAAAAAGGTTAGTGAATCCACGACAATCTTTATTGGTGTGGTACACCACCTTAATAAAAACAGTGAGGTGACAGTACACGCTGGTGCAAAGATCCAGTATTGTCTATCTTACCTAAAGGTGGACATGGACATGTTTCATGCTTTGAGAGCAATTCGTCAGGACCTACAATCTAAAATAAAATGTGTTCTACACGATCGAGAAGGGGAAATACTACCTTCCTCTGGAAGTTGGACTGCAGGCCAGATGGTCCTGCTAAGTCTAAGTGGGACCTTACTAAGACCGACAATGGCGTCTCCGGTCTTCTCTGTCAAGCGTGGCACCAGTGGTTGGTACCCTGTCCGTAGTGCGGAGCACGCCGTTACACCTATCCAAACGTCGGGGTCTGAGAGAAGCCGGGGCCGAGCCTTCTCGATCGTGTAGAACACATTTTATTTTAGATTGTAGGTCTATTTCTTAATTCTAACATCCATTTTTCTATAATTGGATATTATGTATTATATTTATATAATAGATCACTCTTTTTATTTCATACAGATTTATCAGAAAATACATTAATAACTGGTTTTATTTTTAACAATTTTGTAAGTTGGCACAACGCTCTTGCATTTACTGTGAAGATTTTGTCATCAATAAATGTATCTCACATACAGAAAAATACACTTAAGAGATTCTTTAAATAAAGTTAAACTCTAAATATTTATTCAAATATTGTTTTAACTTTTCTTCCTGTGACAAACCTAGAAGAAAGGCACCTTTACCAAAAAAATTATGTGTGACTACCGACGTCATCACGGTGACATCAGTAGTCATGCAGAGTGCGTGGTTTATGTAAACTGCAAAACATGTAGATATAGTCTACAGTATATTTAACAGTAGACCTTTGTTAGTGTATTTTTCAAAATCATATTTTTGCAGTGAGTTTACAGAATAATCACCGTAAAACACTATTTTCCATTTCCATTTCAATCGTGATCCCCTCTAACACGTTGCGAAAACAGAAAACAAAAGCAGACAATCAATTGTCTCCAATACATGCAAAAATAATATGTGAAAAAATAAAATTTCCTCTACGCCTATTACTATATTCATACGTTTTTCAAAGCATGTTTAACATATTTTTGTACTAAGTTGCTTTATAAACCATCTTCAGACCATTCCATTTTTGTAGTTATTCAGGAAGTCGTGGTGACGTTTTTAACTGTGGCATTCACCCCTTTTTCATAAAGTGGCAAACACATATATGCACATACAGTAAACTTTCATGCAAATTGGTCAAACAACACCAAAGTTATAGCCAAGTCAAAAAATGTTACCCCTATGGATACTATGTCTTAACTATAACTACCCACTGGTGACCAGACCAGTCTCCTCATTATTAACATACCTGTTAATTTGCATTGTTGATTTTGAAATATTACCACTCTTTCATTTCAAATGTCTTCTCACAGAAAATGATTAGTATCACTCTCTGGAGAAAGAAACAGTATTGGCAAGTGTTCCCTCTCTTTTTCCACTGATACTCATATAGTTAGCAAACAAAAAAGTTTCCTTCATTCTTTCCTATTGATATACTAGTTCTCATTGGTCAGTTATATTTAATACCATTAATTCTTTCCCTGTAGAAAATGCAATATCGGATTTTCGGGGTATATATATACATGCCACCAGTATATTACAATGAGTCTGCTTTATATACTACTAAAAAGTATATTTTCCGCTTATACCATTGAAAACTCGCCTATAGCGCAACACAAACTAGTCCTTTTTTCTTTACTTGCGCCTTTCAGTAGTGTTTCACCACAACAATGGCGCTTGCTTGAGACTTATGCTCCATCCGATTGAGTCCGTCTTCACTTGCGGACAACAATAGACTTAACGTAACTAAAAACTACCAAAATGGCGCGTGAACCGGATAATTCTACCGGCATCATTGTCAGGTGTAGATAATTATTCAATTAACAACAGTTCGGACGCATATAAATAGAACTATCACACCCTGGTCTCCATACCCACTCTGGAGACTGGGGAGACCAGGCGGACGGCTCGAACGATAACCGATCAAGGTAAGAGAATGCCCACAAACGCGGAGGTTTTTACCCGTGTTTCTAGCATAAACGACCTGGCCATAATCTAACGTGTACTTCATACTTCATAGACACTTCCGCTTTAAAACTTTAAAACTGCAATTTCAGCATGCGGAGGTCTCTATCCCTGCTTTTTAGTACAAATTACTGGCCATACTTGCAGGCGCCACTTGTATGAAAAAGATAAACTAACTATGGTACTTTACTCGACACGTGCCTACTAGTTTTTCTACATTTGTGCGTTAAAACCTTAAAGTTATAAGCACAGCACGCTGAGGTTTTTCCCTGCTTTCAGTATGAATTACCGGCCATATCTCCAGGCGCCCTTTGTATTAATAAGACAGACTAACTAGGGCATTTTACCTAACATTTGCCTGTAAGTCTTTCAACACTTGTGATTTTAACCGTGAAGTGGCAAGTACATATACCAGTGATATCAAGTAAAGCTTAACACTGGATCATTCCAACAATTAATTGGTTGTTGAACCGTATGCGAAAACTTCTTGTTTCTCGACAACAAAGGGTTCTAGTATGCTATGTAAAGAACTCTCTTTATGCTCTTAAACTGATCACAAATTGGGCACAAAACTCAAACTTCCCTTTCAATTACCTATTCAGGTGAGAAGCTCACCCTAAATCTTACCAAAGAAGCGAATAATTTGGAAGGAGCTCTATAAAATTCGGAAGAATGAATATGATTAT
This sequence comes from Lissotriton vulgaris, assembly GCF_964263255.1. NCBI lineage: Eukaryota > Metazoa > Chordata > Amphibia > Caudata > Salamandridae > Lissotriton > Lissotriton vulgaris. Next base: position 1,377,745,653 of record NC_141687.1, on the reverse strand, counting down.
ACAAAAGCGACCTTGATACGCACCAGGCGCTTGAAAGAGTCTCCTCCAAACACTGCATATAATCTGCATACTACCATCAACTAAGCATTTCATCTTGAGAAGGAAGAATGCATGTATCACAGTGAGAGCCATATGTGAATCTGAATATTGCTGTTATTCTATATATAGATCCTCTAGATGGTCGAGCTGAGGTGTATAACACGATAAAGATTATTCTACTCCAGGGTCAAGACTGGCACGGCAAATTGAAAATGCTCTAATAGTAAGACATTATGATCACTATGACCCTGTATGACTCTAGACATAGACATTTTTCTAAAAAGTCCTCATGTACTGTATACTAATGATATGTCACATATACTTTTTTAGATTTACGAAGCTTTTTAACCAAAATCCTGAGGAAGGTGTTCTACCCATCTAAGCACCGAAACGCGTCGACAACACTGGCTTTTTAAATTGTCTTCATATGTTTTTATACTGTAATTTTTGGAAGAAATATAATATGTATGTAATCCTATGACAAGAAAATGTTTATGTGGAATTATTTGAATTACTTGATATAAAAAACTTTTTCTTCTTTTTTAATAAATGTGATATTTTGATACAATCTATGGTCTGTTGGTATATGTGTTGCTGAGGAGAGTTGAGTTCTTTAAACAGGTGTCTTGCTTTACTAGTTTGATTCACAAATAACTACATTTAAAAACCACAGAAAGGAACCCCCCTTTTTTGTTATATCTCTTCCCAGTCCTTTCTGGGTCTATTAGGGACGTTTTTAACTGTGGCATTGACCCCTTTTTCATAAAGTGGCAAACACATATATGCACATACAGTAAACTTTCATGCAAATTGGTCAAACAACACCAAAGTTATAGCCAAGTCAAAAAATGTTACCCCTATGGATACTATGTCTTAACTATAACTACCCACTGGTGACCAGACCAGTCTCCTCATTATTAACATACCTGTTAATTTGCATTGTTGATTTTGAAATATTACCACTCTTTCACTTCAAATGTCTTCTCACAGAAAATGATTAGTATCACTCTCTGGAGAAAGAAACAGTATTGGCAAGTGTTCCCTCTCTTTTTCCACTGATACTCATATAGTTAGCAAACAAAAAAGTTTCCTTCATTCTTTCCTATTGATATACTAGTTCTCATTGGTCAGTTAATTAACCCTATATTATCCTCCTGATGAAAGGCTTAATCTGGTAGTGTCTGGGGTGGAGTCTTGACCCCATAATGATGCCTAGTGTGCCCCCATGTAACTCTATGATGGAATCATGACTCTGCACAGGAATCCAGTTCAACATTTATAAAAAAAGGAAATTTGTTCAACTACATATCAGATGTAATCAGAGCAGTGAATTTGAAAATGCATTTTTTTTTCTATATAGAAGCTCTAAACTAGTATAGTTTAAAATGTCAAAGCACAACCTATTTATAACCCTTCCCACAAATTGGTTTGCTTCAGTTCCCTTACCAACCTGTTTTCAAATATTCTACTGTAACAGTAAGTCAAACGTTCTCACACTTTCCAACCACAGCATACCAGATTCCAATTGCACTGTAGCAGGTGTGGTTGAGTGCTTGTAAATATAAGCCTATCCACAATAGTGGAACTAGTGAAACAGTTAAACACAGCCAATCACAGATGAACTCACATTACCAAGAAAATCACAATCTATTTTGACATATCACAGTATTTTCATCACCCAATCAAATTTGTCATTTTCTATAACCACCTTCTAGTGTGCTATTACTCCTTTATTCAAAATGGTTAGAGTGTGGCTTGTGGGTCATAGCTATGTTTTCTGGGCCAGTGTGTGAGAAAGAGTGGCATTGAGTGGGTCTTGGATTTGCCTAATATGGACATTAAATAGATTAAATAGACAACCTTAGAAACAAAAAAAACAAAGTTTACTGGGATGTTATAGTTAACAATTAACATTTAAGTAACCATAGAAATTCACAGAAAAATACCAAAGGTTACAGGGACGTTATAGTTAAGAAATAAATAGTTCGGTTGATATTTTACTCATAAAAAAACTGAGAAATTTGCAGTTATAGTTAGCGGAGCTAACTATAACTCGTGTCCCAGCAATGCACTGCTTATGACCTCACATGTTATATAACTCATGACATGGTCAGTGACATCACATCCACAGAATCTCTGATGCAACCACTCACACCCCCATGTAATCTTTCATGCACCCAATTCAACTTTCACACTACCATTCTTGAAACCATTGTCACTCCCAAACTTACATACCCACTGACTGATTCATAAGTGTAAACACACATCCACTTAGTCACTCATGCAGTAACTCGTACACCAACTCACTCAGTAATAAAGCCACTGATATATCTACTCATACAGCCATACAACCACTCACACACTCTGAGTCACCCATAGAGCTACTCACATACCTACTCACTCACCCATTGAGTCAATCACACAGCCACTAACTCAACTATACATTTATACACACACCAACTCACGTATTCATAAATATACTAACAAATACTTACTCACCTATACAGTGACTGACACAAGCACACTCACCCATACATCCTCTCTCACAATCACTCACTCTCACAGTCACTTAGATAATTAACACTCACCTATACTGCCTTTCACAAAATCAGTTACTCACCCATATACCACTGACACATCAATTCACTCAACGACACAACCAACCACACACTCACTCACCCATATAGCCCCTGTCAGATGTACTCATGCACCCAGAGCCAGTCGATCACCCACTCACTCATCCATTCAGTTAGTTGCACACACCATACCCACCTACACAGACACTCACTCACCCATATAGGTACACAGACAACCAATCAATAACCCATATATCCACTCATCTACCTCCTTACCAACCTATGTAGCCACTTGCACACCACCTGACAAACATTCACACAAAAAACTCACTCACTAATACATTCACAGAGGCACATATAATCACTCACTTATACAGTCAGTCACGCACCCACTAAATCATCCATACAGGCACTCACACACCCATTGGTTCATCAATACACCTCGTTGTATATATATTTATCACTGATATTCCTTTTAGAAACACTCACAGTCACCAGATGATGTCATCAGTGATGTCATTTGAGATATCATTAGTGATGACATTACCCATGTAATTAATGATGTAATATTTGAGGACCTAAGCAAGGCATTGCGGGGGCGCGAGTTATAGTTAGATCAGCTAACTATAACTGCTTTATCTCTATTGACTGTACAAGTGTTATATCAGCCTAAGTATAACGGCCCTATAACCTTTGTTTTTTCATTGAATGTATATATAGAATTACAATAAATGAGCTTTATTCCTACAGACTTCGAGTACGTGCTTCTTCTTGGTGTGAGTAGGATTTTCTTCATTGATTAAATGCAGCGTCAGCAGTCAGAGCTGTACACATTCCACCAGTCGTGTTGGTCTACTTTTGACTGCAACTATCTTTGGAGGAGAATGGGAGTGCTATGCAGTGGAGTCCCCAGAGAATGTGCCGAGAAGAGGACTGAGGATGACAGCTTTGTAGTTCCAGATTGCGGAGTGGGGCGGTTTTGCCGACTGCCAGCACCTATGTCTGTATTCCTCAGCCAGAAATGACTTGCCCATAATACTGGCGCCCTTTGGTGAATAGGCATCGTGGATGCTGATGCAAAAGCGGTGAGGTCTGTTTTGGCACATCAAATTTACTTATTTCGGTGTCCTCTGACCTCATATGTGTGCCCATGACAAAATCATTTTTCATGCTATGTGCAACCATTGACACTTGAGACATTTCCAATATTTGCTATTTTGAGTTTGGACCCGTGGTCTTCTATTGGAAATATTATCTGGTCATTGGCAAAGCAAACGTGATAAGCTTCTGTAATTTGAACTTTCATACAGTCATCTGCCAACAAACTTTCATCTTTTTAGACCGTTAAAGTGGATTATCTGCAGTGTCGTCCGGTTGGGAAGAATAGCAATTACCCAGAGGCCAGCATTATTGTCAAAAATGAACACAGTCTGTGTAGTTAGAGCCCCGTGGACCTGTTACAAGTCCAATACCTCTTTAACCTGTGTGTTTGTTCTATTAAACACACACATTTATGAGCACAGTTTAAGTCTGTTCTGTATGTCATGACCGAAGTACAAAATCGATGGACTTTGTTCTTTGCAGTTACAAGATTATATGGTGGTTGCAAAGAATCATGAACAATATTTACTGAATTATTTTTTTGTTGAATGTATGTTTTATTAATTGCAGTTCTATTTTCGGATTTATTATTTGGTGGGCAGCATGATTTGAGAGCACCGGCGCCATTATTTCAAGCAAAATCCAGGCACCTTGGCTTGTCATTATGACATGCTCATTTCTAGGGCTGATGAGCTATTTATTATTTTTTCTGATGATGTTTTATATTTGGTAATCCATGCTGACTGTGCCCTATGCTGTCATTTGTATTTATCAGGTTATTACACTTTGCACAGTATATATATATATATATTGAGATTAGCATGGTTTACCAGCTATGTTTCCAAATGCACTGTCTATTTTATATGTCTATTGATGCCTTAAAGAGAAGGGAAGGGTATATAATCCTGAAATTTTATGGTGCCAAGTAGATTGTTAAAGCCTGTAGTTCAGGTGAAACGCATCTCTTTGCGGGCACCTGAACTACAGGCGGGGTCATGGGAAACCTGAATTACAATAAATGAGCCTTATTCCTACAGACCTTGAGTACGTGCCTCTTCTTGGTGGGAGTAGGATTGTCTTCATAAATATATATATATGTATATTCACTGAAAAAAAACATAGATTTCACACACGTATAGTTAGGAATTAGCATTTAAAAAGCCTTAAAAATTTACAGAAATAAAACATAGGTTTCACACATGTTAAAGTTATCTGGACATTTCACCATTGAAATTCCCCCGTTATAGTTAGTTCAGCTAGCCATAACTTGCGCGCCCGCAATGCACTGCTGATGACGTCACATATTACATCACGCATGACATGGTCAGTGACATCACTCATGACATCACTGATGACATCTCAAATGACATCACTGATGACATCACTGATGCCACGAGGATGATGTCATCAGTGATGTCATTTGAGATGTCATCAGTGATGTCATGAGTGATGTCACTGACCATGGAAGAATGAATGGGTAAATAAGTGTCTAAATTGATGTTTTTTTCGTAAAATTGATTGTATAACTGGCTTATTAAGTGTATCTTAGTGAATAGATGTATTAGCGAGTAATGTTTAAATAATTAAATATCTGTATCGGTGTCTCAATTTGTGTATAAGTGGCTGCATGGGTTGGTGAGTAGCTACATGAGTGTGTATGTGAGTTATTAGTTGTATTTTTGATTATCAGTATGAGTGTCTGTATGGTTCGGTGGGGTATATTACTTAGCGCACAGATACATGAATGAGTGACTCACTGTATGTGTTTTGAATACAGCATGTGTGCAGGACTGTATGAGTGGATGAGTGTGTGTATGAGTGTGTTCGTGAGATAATGACTGTCTCAATAGTGTCTGCATGAGTAAGTTTTTTTTAACTAGTATATGTGAGTATTGATGTGTATAAGTGAGTATATGTGAGAGTGAAAGATTGGAAGAGTTCCTGGTTAAATAAGTAAGTTTCTATAACTGATTGTTTAAGAGAGTAAGTATGAGTACTTTTCTGTAGAAGTAAGTGAAGTGATGTGTGTATAGCTGTATATGCAAGTAAATGGATGTTTGATAGTTTATTTGCATGTGTGAGTATGTGAGTGAGTAACTCTATGGATGAGTATTGGTGTGTAACAGGATGTATAGGTGTATGAGTACATATGATGAGTGAGTACATGTATGAGTGGCTATGTGGAACTGTTGGTGAATGAGTGGATGTGTATGTAGAGGTGGAATTACCTAATAGGTTGTTGTAACTGGTATCGGTATCTCCATTTTTTTGAAAATTGTAGTTTCTATTTTTGAATGTGTGTATCAAAGGTACATTAGGGTGAGAGGAGGTGTGCCACTCTTTCACAAGGATAATGTCATCAGTGATGTCATCAGTGATGTCATTTGAGATGTCATCAGTGATGTCATCAGTGACGTCACTGACCATATCATGAGTGATGTAATATGTGAAGTCATCAGCAGTGCATTGCGGGCACGCGAGTTATAGTTAGCTGAACTAACTATAATGGGGGAATTTCAATGGTTTTGCATGAGTGAAATGTCCAGCTAACTATAACATGTGTGAAACCTGTGGTTTTTTCAGTGAATTTGCAAGGTTTTTTAAATGCTAAATCCTAAGTATAACATGGCTGAAACCTATGGTTTTTTCAATGAATTTCAAAGGTTTTGTAAATGATAATTTTTAAATGTATTAATTGTTATATTTTTTTATACTAATTTACTACATTGTTTTAAAGTATTTATTTTTAGATATTTTGTTTTTTAATTTACAATACATATTTTTAATATACATTGAAAAAAAATGTTTTTAAAAATATTGAAATTGTAATATTTTTTTTATTTAATATTTTTTAAATTCATATATATTTTATATAGCAGGCAATGATATCCTTTGGAAGGAAATTCAAATTACTGGTAAGTACAGTTACATTTACTTTTTAGGAATAGTAGTGAGCTGAAAGATGCAGCACTGAGGTATCTCCTGATAACAGGTGAGTAAATTGGAATTCGGAGTGCGACTGATTTTTGGGGAATTTTTTTAAGTTACAAAACTCTACACTTAGAAAAATTACCAAGTTAAACCAGTCAATGTTAGCCGATGGAAGGAAATTCAAGTTACAGTAAGCATGGTTAGAATTACTTTTCAGGATCAGTAGTGCGCTCAAAGATGCAGCACTGATGTTTCTTGTGATAACAGGTGAGTAAATAGGAGTTCGTAGTTCGGCTGATTTTACAGAAATATATTGCTCAACAGTGAAGGAAGGGGGGGGGCCTGAGGGGACATGTGTGCAAACACCCCCTGTGGCACATTTTAGATTGGGGAATTAATTCCTCTTCAATCCCGAGGTCCCCTGTGAGCCAACTAGCCCACCAGATACCTCCAGTATGCGCCAGGCAGCTGTGTTGCAGAGAGGTTTTCAGAGGGCACAGCCCCTTTTTACAACACTCTGCAACACAGCTCTGTGGCGCTTACTGGAGATACCTGTTGGACTAGTTGCCCCCTAGGGGACCTCTGGATTGAAGAGGAATTAATTCCCCAACTTAAAACGCTCCACAGAGCATGTTTGCACTCACATCACCTCAAGCCCCGCCCCCTAACTTCACCACTGTGCAAACGCGCCCTGTAGCGTGTTCTAAGTTGGGGGATTAAGTCCCCCTTTCATACTGGGGGTTCCTGGGGGCCAACTAGCCCACCAGGAACCTCCAGTATGCGCCAGGGGGCTGCATTGCAGAGAGGTGTAAAATGGGGCATGGCCTCATTACACCTCTCTGCAACGTAGCCCCCTGGCGCGTTTGCAGAGGGGGAACAAATTCCCTTTGCATACTGGAGGTCCCTGGGGGCCAACTAGCCCACCAGGAACCTTCAGTATGCTCCAGAGGGCTGCCTTGCAGACAGGTGTAATGAGGCCATGCCCCTTTTTACACCTCTATGCAACACAACCCTCTGGCGCGTTTGCAGAGGGGTAACTAACTCCATTGAATACTGGGGGTCCCTGGGGGACAAGTTTTTAGGTGCATAGAAGAGTACATGCATACTGAATAGGAGTTTGAAGCAGTCCATATACTTTACTACATGAATATTTAGGTACTGACTGGATGATAAGGGTTCTGCTAGCAGTGTCAAGCTGAATGTGTAACTGCTTCACTTTTAGAACAGTGTATAGATAAACACGTACTACCTTATGGCTCACTACAATACTACAATAGCAGTAGCAGAATGTTTCGAGGAAGTGTAAAGATACAGACAGGGCAATTGAAAGTTTAAAAGCCAAGATTGCAGGAGCATAGAAAAGGGCATTTATTATTTATTAATCTTTCCTATGCCCCAAGCACCAGCACACCTTTCTGAGGGTAGGCTTACGATTTAAAAATGCTAGCATTTTTTAAATTAAGAAGCATAATAATAACAAATATTAATCCTTTTTTTCTTCTAATGATAACAATATTTTTTTTAATGTCTTCTATTTACATGTTTTAATCATGAAAATGCAAAGAACACATTTTACCTAGTACCACTTTTTAAACTCTCCAACGTATGTAGATAATAATACCTTATACATGTTATCATCGAAATTGAAACCTTTTCCGCTTCACTATTTAAACCACACCTACTGTGCAATTAGCTTCATTTTTGCGAGTTATTTCTGAGTCACCAATCTATGTTGCAGGTTCCGTTTTCTAGCATCGGATTCTCTTTTTGCATCAAGAAACATATTCCGGAGTTTTAAGTTGTTTCAATATGGCATTGGCATAGTATTTAGTTATAATTTGTGGCTATTTGTCAATATTTAAACATTTATATGTAGAAAAAAATGTTATTGCATGTTTTTCGCTTTTTCTCTGTAATGTCAGCAGCTTGTTTTTAGAAACAGATAGATTATAACAAACATTGCTCCTTTTCTGGCTCCTTTCACCTTATATCTAGTGACTTTTTATATTATAATATTGACACTGTACTTCGCTTGAGAGGTGTTGGTGACCCGTTGACGCAAACCCTAAACATTTTCAATCAACGTCACAATATTCCACTTGCTATTGTGTTTTCCCCGTCACCCCGAAGATCAAACTTTTCCTCCTCCCAGAGAAAAGAAGTTCAGTAAATAATTACAGCTCAAAAGTATATCATTATAGATGTTCTGTTAAATAAATAACTTTATTTTCCTTTTCTTTTTACTGTAACAATGGTATCAATCGTTATATTATAATAAATTGTCTTATTGCTATAGAAGAGAAATGGGAGAATTTTCAGCCCCACCTAAATATAACTTTCAAATATTAAAAAGTACTTGATCAGATATTTTTTTCAAGAAACATATTTTATGAAACAACATAACAAAAAAATATAGCTATCATGCATACTTTGTTACTTTAAATATTTAATAAACCCTACATTTCTGAATGTTATTTTGAATTTCTATTCTTATTTGCGGTTCCTACTCACCTTCTCCCTATAGAATATATAGAACCTGTATTTTATATTACAAGAGTACCATCCTATATATTCTTTAGTGAGTATGTGATTTATTAGTTGAACAGTCTGAAACCTCTAAATACTATGACAGCACGTTCCTGAATTGTACAGAATATAAATATGAAAAACATGAATGCATGCATTTCTATGTAATATGAAATCCTTTGCATTTAACTGTTTTTTACTTGTTCTCTTGATCTGAGATAATGTAGTGCGGGAGTGTTTGTTGTAGCACTTCTATTCTACTTTATCTAAAAGTAACTGATGCCCTGTTACGTCATCAAGAATGTGGGGCAACACTTTTACAAACTGTAGCACAAAAAAGAAGTATATAGCCATGCTTAACTGATATTTTATAAAATTCCTTATTTAATTGTCACTCCTTCCATATATGCAGCAACAGCTTCTGAAGAAAGTTTATTTGTATGTGCTTAATAAAAACTGTTTCAAAGCTAGACAGTTTTTATTGCTGCACAACCACACCTCCCCATCAGGAAAGTAAACACCACATTATAAGTAAATAGTATTCCTAAGAAGTATGTCACCTAAAAACTTGATAAAAAAACAGTGCAAGACACTGTCATTTTTCCACCGTGATTTATACACCACACTGCAATTATATAAATCGCCCTTCAAAAATATTTAAAAAAATTGTTTCCCTCATAAACCCTCTCCACCACCTTATGGGCACTGTACAGAGTTAATAGTGTTCCTAACCTGCCCTCTACTACTTTCTTTCTCCATACTCCTTTGGAAAATGCATCACAATATCACTGATATGGAGTGTTGTGGCTCACTGGTTAGAGGCGGCAGACCCGTAAGCAGAGACCGGCCCGCGACCAGGGTTCAATCCCTGACACGGCAGGGTCATGGGCCAGGTTCAAACGGACTCGATAATTCTCGCCTCAGTGCCTACTCCTACCAGGGAACACACTCGGCAACTCTGGGCATTAAGCTTACATCATCTCTACATAATCTCTACAACGGCCCCCCAAATACGCCAGGGATGCCTGGTTTCACCTTGGAGATACCCAGAAAGGGACCATCTCACAGGGAAAACCAGGAGGGGTTCCCCAGTGGTCTTCAGTGCCAGGATACTCCTTGGAGTCACAGTGCGCTTTACAAGTACACCCACATTTACTTTTACAACAGTGAACCGTTCTCACCCAATAAGGAGCAAACTTATGCTCGGAACACTTTAGCCAATAAAATGTCCATGCTGTTCCACAGACGAGCAAGGAATGACTGCCAAACCTTCTACTTTTAATAATTCACAGCCAATGAACATTAAGATTCGTATATTCCCACTTGGAGCACTTTACCCTAATACTCCCCAAACAGGAAGGAATCGCTTACAAACCTTTTCCACTGACTTCTACGAATAACAGTTCCTATGAAAAATAAATATATAAATCTCCAGCACAGTAACTATTTCAATTAGCAACATATTGTGGTGAACTTCTAACCTCTGTACTCACGCAAGTGATCCATGAACTGTTACTATGGTAACAGGCAGAAAGGTGCTGGCTATACAATTTTTTTTTTATATTTACACTGGATCCTCTACAAGACAGAAAGGAAAGCAAAATACCACATTTACAACCCCCTTGCACAGTTTTTTTTTAATAAAAAGAGGTCCCAGGGGGAGGCGGTCCCCGGAACTCTGGGGGGCCATGAGCCCCCACGCATACATATAGTTAAAGACCCAGGGGGTAGCGATCCCCGTGCAGGGGGGACCCTCTGGGCCCCCCATTATGAAAACAAAATTGCCCCAGGCTAATTAACAATAAAGCAAGCTTCGTTTTTTTTCTCTTTTTCACACAAAATGCGTACCCCGTTATTATTTTTTTTTTTTAAGAAAATAAAATTTTCCGCGTGACGTCATGTACGGCGCCCCGTAAGCATACGGAGTGAAAGATTCTAATTGTTCAAAAACATATATTTATGTATTTAATGTACATATTAAGGCAAGACATTATCTGGGATAAACATTAAAATAGTTTTTTAAAATATTTTAAATAAGCATATATTACTTTTAAAAGCAATTACGGAAATCGAGGCTGTACGTCGTAAGAGCAAAGATGGTTTGAAGAGTTATACATTTTATAAAATAATATAGTGCTGCACGCTAAAGGAGCAGCACTCGTTGGGAGAGGGGTCAATAATTGTGCTCCACGTGTGGAGTGGAGCAGCAACAGCTCCAGGACCTCCGCAAAGAGCTGCGGGACCACCTGTCCACAGGAAACCACCGGAGGTGACTGTGTCCCTTGCCCCTTTTTTAAAGACTGTTGGGGGGTGGAAAACGGGAGTTGGGGATTCTTTGGGACTTTTCGCAGGACATTTGAAATGGACAATTGTTTGTGTTAGGGAGGGGGGTTGTTTGGGTCTTTGGGACCAGTTTATTTTTGTTAGGGTAAAAAATATATAATTATTTATTTTACATACTTGAACAGAGTGTACGCATTCATATTATTTTGTGTGGTGGTGGGCGAGGGTTACTGCACATTTTGTTTCCTTAAACTTACCAGCATGAGTTATCTAAAACGTCCAAAAAAATTCAAACGTGCCACTAACAGAGTTAGTGAATTCAATTGGCCTACTAGTACTTTACTAGTACTACTGTCAGTCTCTCCTCCGAGTCCTAGCCCATTATTCTACCTTCCCAAAATGCTTATCTTACCTGTGATTCGTGTTTGAGAATAGAGCTAAGCACAGCGCCGGCTGCATGGCATATGGCGATTACGGTTGCCCATGAAATCCATCCAGGACAGAAATTCAATTTTTGTGGTGGTAGTAGGAGTGGTACCACAATAGCAGTAGTAGCATATGAAAAACAATGCAAAAAAATGAGACATTGAGTGTCCTGAGAGGAGTATTAGAAGGAACAGTAAATTTGTAGCCTAATCAATGCTAAAGATAAGTATGGGGAAAAAAATTGCATGGATGATTATGGCTTCAGCAAGAACAGTGACACAGCAGCGTAAAAAGTCTTCTTGACATGTTGGAGGATGATGTTGACGATGGATCCAATCGATGGTGGGCATGGAATTCAGAATTTATTTTAAAATACTCATTGTGGAATTATTGTTGTCATTTAGTCACACCTCAATGAAAACCACACAGCCCGGGGGAAGAGGGTTAGGGTTTAAAAATTGGATAGGAATGGGTTTTTGGGGAAAGTTTTGTGGAGAGAGGAAAAAAACACAGCATGGACAAACAACAAATGAAGATAAACAAATCTTTGGATACGAAGATACCCATAAATCTTTTAAGGGACATAAAGGAAGTGCATGCACTAGCATGCATGAAGTTGTTTGCTAAATGGATGCTTAGGTTACTTAAACTAAGTAGTACTTTCTACAACTTACTAACTATGAAGAAACAATGTGACAGTACAGGGCTGCAGTAATTACGCAATTTCACTTGCCTATCTTCCCTCATAGAGAATAAACAACACTTATGACATTAAATTTGTTTTAAAAATAGCAAAGTCAAACGTATGCAATGGCTGGAGGGATGAATTTGAAGCAGAGAGCAAACAAATGCACAGAGACACACTCATAGAACTTAACAACAATAACATTATTTAAAAGAGAAGGATACTGTAACTGTATGTTGTAGTTGTCCTGTTGAATTTGGGAAGTTGCATGCATCCAGCCATTCCTCTTATTCGCGGTACTCCTCCATTCCATCTGACGCTCCGTCGATCAATCTTGGTGACCAGACACACTGTCCACTGCCTGATGCGGAATAGCGTATCGCTAATGGTAAGCCTGAGTTAATCGTTATTTCGGTGTCCGCTGACCTCATATGTGTGCCCATGACAAAATAATTTTTCATGCTATGTGCAACCATTGACACTTGAGACATTTCCAATATTTGCTATTTTGAGTTTGGACCCGTGGTCTTCTATTGGAAATATTATCTGGTCATTGGCAAAGCAAACGTGATAAGCTTCTGTAATTTGAACTTTCATACAGTCATCTGCCAACAAACTTTCATCTTTTTAGACCGTTAAAGTGGATTATCTGCTGTGTCGTCCGGTTGGGAAGAACAGCAATTACCCAGAGGCCAGCATTATTGTAAAAAATGAACACAGTCTGTGTAGTTAGAGCTCCGTGGACCTGTTACAAGTCTAATACCTCTTTAACCTGTGTGTTTGTTCTATTAAACACACACATTTATGAGCACAGTTTAAGTCTGTTCTGTATGTCATGACCGAAGTACAAAATCGGTGGACTTTGTTCTTTGCGGTTACAAGATTATATGGTGGTTGCAAAGAATCATGAACAATATCTACTGAATTATTTTTTTGTTGAATGTATGTTTTATTAATTGCAGTTCTATTTTCTGATTTTATTTTTGTTGGGCAGCATGATTTGAGAGCACCTGCGCCAATATTTCAAGCAACATCCAGGCACCTTGGCTTGTCATTATGACATGCTCATTTCTAGGGCTGATGAGTTATTTATTATTTTTTCTGATGATGTTTTATATTTGGTAATCCATGCTGACTGTGCCCTATGCTGTCATTTGTATTTATCAGGTTATTACACTTTGCACAGTATATATATATATATATTGAGATTAGCATGGTTTACCAGCTATGTTTCCAACTGCACTGTCTATTTTATATGTCTATTGATGCCTTAAAGAGAAGGGAAGGGTATATAATCCTGAAATTTTATGGTGCCAAGTAGATTGTTAAAGCCTGTAGTTCAGGTGAAACGCATCTCTTTGCAGGCACCTGAACTACAGGCGGGGTCATGGGAAACCTGAATTACAATAAATGAGCCTTATTCCTACAGACCTTGAGTATGTGCCTCTTCTTGGTGGGAGTAGGATTGTCTTCATAAATATATATATATATGTATATTCACTGAGAAAAAACATAGATTTCACACACGTATAGTTAGGAATTAGCATTTAAAAAGCCTTAAAAATTTACAAAAATAAAACATAGGTTTCACACATGTTAAAGTTATCTGGACATTTCACTCATACAAAACCATTGAAATTCCCCCGTTATAGTTAGTTCAGCTAGCCATAACTTGCGCGCCCGCAATGCACTGCTGATGACGTCACATATTACATCGCTCATGACATGGTCAGTGACATCACTCATGACATCACTGATGACATCTCAAATGACATCACTGATGACATCACTGATGCCGCGAGGATAATGTCATCAGTGATGTCATTTGAGATGTCATCAGTGATGTCATGAGTGATGTCACTGACCATGGAAGAATGAATTGGTAAATAACTGTCTAAATTGATGTTTTTTTCGTAAAATTGATTGTATAACTGGCTTATTAAGTGTATCTTAGTGAATAGATGTATTAGCGAGTAATGTTTAAATAATTAAATATCTGTATCGGTGCCTCAATTTGTGTATAAGTGGCTGCATGGGTTGGTGGGTAGCTACATGAGTGTGTATGTGGGTTATTAGTTGTATTTTTGAGTATCAGTATGAGTGTCTGTATGGTTCGGTGGGGTATATTACTTAGCGCACAGATACATGAATTAGTGACTCACTGTATGTGTTTTGAAGACAGCATGTGTGCAGGACTGTATGAGTGGATGAGTGTGTGTATGGGTGTGTTCGTGAGATAATGACTGTCTCAATAGTGTCTGTATGAGTAAGTTTTTTTTAACTAGTATATGTGAGTATTGATGTGTATAAGTGAGTATATGTGAGAAAGAAAGATTGGAAGAGTTCTTGTATAAATAAGTAAGTTTCTATAACTGATTGTTTAAGAGAGTAAGTATGAGTACTTTTCTGTAGAAGTAAGTGTAGTGATGTGTGTATAGCTGTATATGCAAGTAAATGGATGTTTGATAGTTTATTTGCATGTGTGAGTATGTGTTTGAGTAACTCTATGGATGAGTATTGGTGTGTAACAGGATGTATAGGTGTATGAGTACATATGATGAGTGAGTACATGTATGAGTGGCTATGTGGAACTGTTGGTGAATGAGTGGATGTGTATGTAGAGGTGGAATTACCTAATAGGTTGTTGTAACTGGTATTGGTATCTCCATTTTTTTGAAAATTGTAGTTTCTATTTTTGAATGTGTGTATCAAAGGTACATTAGGGTGAGAGGAGGTGTGCCACTCTTTCACAAGGATGATGTCATCAGTGATGTCATCAGTTGTAGTGTAGTTCCTAGTTTCCCACTAGGCCCTGCGCATTGGAATAACATAAACAGTAGTATCGACGTAGAAGTGCGGATCTTCCAGGCCTCCACTTACTATGCTAAACTTAATTGGGTGTGTTACCAACTAGCTCAGAGGTCACTGGAAACTTTCTTCTCTTCATGGGAAGTGATCAGCTTCCCTGGCACAGATAAGAAGGGATTCAGCTTTCCAACAACCGTGCAACATGACAACTTTGCTCCTCAGATCAAGAGTCAATCTCTAGGGTCGTGTGAAACAATAGACATGTATTTCACTCAGTCAGATTAGTGCAGTTTACTTTCACAATATGTAGAGAATAGAGAGACGGGCGTTTGTCAATAAAGGGTTAACATTTATTGAACAGTCTTTCTTCTCGTACAAGAGAAATGTATTGCCACAATTGCAAGACTTGTTATTATAAAAAGTACGTACAGTAAGATAAGTATTGCAAGATAATACTGTAAAAGCATTGATATGGTTTCTTAGCCATACAATGGTTTAAAAGTAATAAAACATATATACAGTCATATATACATTAGGCTAAAATACTCAACTGGTGTTTCTAGCTAAGCCTACCCCGGTGTGCCTGACCTAAGCCTAACACGTGGAAGGGGAGTAAGTAAGTAGCTTTAAGTTAAGTTGGTTTTGCCAAGGTTTGCTTCAAGAATTCTCTTCTAAGGGTTTAGTCAACACCATACCTCTGAATAGAATGATGGAAGTCTGGTATTTCCTTCAGGGGGAACTTGGTATCCCAGTCACCCGCGAGGGCAGACTAGAAGCGCTGGAGCTGGATTTCTCTGTTCAGTGCGTCGAGGAGGAGGAGGGGGGACAGCGTCCAAGGGCAGCTTGGCATCTGCTGGGCTCTTCGCAGAGGGACGGCTGTTCAGCTCCTAAGCTTACCACACCATCGTTCGCGCTTTAGCAGCGATATTGGTATCAGTAGCTTCACCAACAGCAGCGGGGCAGCAGGCTGCAGCAGCAGGGTGCATACAGCATACAACAGCTAGCAACAGGGTAGCAGGCTGCAGCAACAGGCTATTGCTTAAGGCAACGTTGGTAATATTTATACCTGACAGGTGCCTGGTTTGACGCAAGTTTGCTGGACATAAGACGTCAATTAAAGATGTCACTAGGAAGTGATAGCTATCAGTTGCTCATTAGAGTTCCATTACTAATCAAAACACAGCAATCGGGGATTTCCAGGTTTGCTGAGTTTTTATCTTGTTGAAGAACTCGGAGTGTTAATCTAGGAATATCAGATAGTGACTTCTGCTCTGTCATTGCACTAATTGGTTGCAAAGGAAGTGGCAGAAAACTATTCTGGAATGTGGCTCTGTTCGTGTGAGGCCAGAGATGACTTTCTGAATATCGCACTTGAACGGTTATGCCAATATAGGGAATAAATGGATTTATAGTTAGCTGGACATTTCACTCATGCAAAACCATTGAAATTCCCCCATTATAGTTAGTTCAGCTAACTATAACTTGCTTGCTCGCAATGCTCTGCTGATGACATCACATATTACATTACTCATGATATGGTCAGTGACGTCACTGATGACGTCACTGATGACATCTCAAATGACATCACTGTGTTGCGTGTTTATCTAGGTTCCTGATCGATACTGCGACCTTATGCCCCTATTCGGCTATAAATCCATTTATTCCCTGTATTGGCATAACCGTTCAAGTGCGATATTCAGAAAGTCATCTCTGGCCTCACACGAACAGAGCCACATTCCAGAATAGTTTTCTGCCACTTCCTTTGCAACCAATTAGTGCAATGACAGAGCAGAAGTCACTATCTGATATTCCTAGATTAACACTCCGAGTTCTTCAACAAGATAAAAACTAAAATAATAGGGGCATAAGGTCGCAGTATCGATCAGGAACCTAGATAAACACGCAACACCCACTCCACGTTTTCATGTCCATCAAATTACTAAAACTAGAGCAATAGGATGCATGTGTAACATTGCCCACCCCAAATACATAAATGCATTCGAAATAGGCGTATTTTGTAATACGTGAAATTTAGGTACTGTACGTTTTTTGAAGCATAGAAATCATTCAAAAATTATTGCATATGAAATCAATGAACGATTATGCAAAAAGAATTACACATGAAGTATCTCTGAAACAGAAGAAGGGCGAGATAAATCATCACATATAAATGCATTGCAATAAATGTGCTAGAGGCTGATGTAAGTTTGTTATGTCTCTAGATGTGTTTAGAAATAGAAGTTTGAAGCTTCTGTTCTCTAAGAATAGTTTTTACCTTAAGCAAAGAATTGTTTGTGCCAAAAAAGGTCAATATTAAAAAAAGTTCCAATTCAAAAGAATTAATGCTTGAACGGGGAAATAGAGTTCCAACGCTTTTAGCAGTTTTTGTTGATCAAAACTGAAGGCCGAATTCAGAGTTCATGGGAACGCTGTGTGTCGGAAAGCTTCTCCAAAGTTATTGTTTCTGTACGGGTGAGAACATCGTATCAGACAGGCTCTCAAAGAATTGGTCTACAAAATCAGGTGACAGTTCAACCAAATTCGATAGCGCTGTAACTTGGCAGTTGTGAGAATGATTGCTGTCATCATAGTCAGGATCAGCAAAGCTCACAGAGGGTCGTACCTGGTTGATGTTGCTTTTGTCACTCGCTCCACTGTTACCACCTAGTCGTAGTACAGGAGTCTCAACGAATGCCGTCATCAGGATTGGTAGCCGCTGGGGACAACACAATGCGTGAGCCGTTATTTGACTGAGCAAAGTATCAACGTCCATTGGTACTGCTGATGGAAGTGAAAGACAGATGTCCAAAACTCACTCATCTCCGCATAGCATACATCGAAGTACCGGTAAGATACAGTTCTGCCATATAGGTCTGAATGAAAGGAACCAGGTCATGTTTAGATCTCTCAGCCTGGCCAATCCGAGGACGTTAGTTATCCTGTCCCGGTAGCGCATTGCTAGGATTGTCTCTTCCATTCCCATGGGAGCTATGTCTGAGTTTCGGTTTGCCATAACGAAGCAGGAGGGTCAAAAATAAAATCCCTGCAACGAGTCCCAAAAATAATGGTATGCCGCCAAAAACAGAGTGAACAAAATTAGGAACGATTCCCAAAATTGCCTGAAAAGGTGTTAGCAGTCCCGTAAAGACCGTCTTAAATATGCCCGGGATGCTTGTGGCACTAGACATGTTAAGGAGTTGGCTGAGCATTTCTTCGAAATGCACGGGGCAATTTGTTGATAAAAGTTCATGAACTTCAGTAGCTGTCCTTGCAACTAGAAGATCATACGTCTCTTTTGATGATGTTATAGGCACTGTTGTCTGCAAAAGCACAGACTTCATTTTGCTTAAAGTATCAATTCGTATAGAATAGAGATTCAGACGAGGCCAGATGGGAGTCACTGTGTCTGCAGGCCCACTCTGGAACAATGCTTGCATACAGCATTTGACCATGGATGTTACGCTTACTAGATAACTTTTCCCTGGCACAAGGCCACAACATCTGTGATCCGTTCTAAGAATGTAACTCCCGTTTGCGAGTTGCATAAAGAAGGGCTCTATCTGAGTTGCAGGTGTGACTAGCTGGTGGCATGAAAGGTTGTTAGAATTTCCATCACATGCTCCGTGTAAATTAATACCCTGACAAGAAAGTATACCGCTTAGTGAATGTTTACAATTTTCACCACTAAGAAATACATTTTTGTCGCTGTCACTATAGCAAGAATGTGTGTATGGTAATTTCCATTCTGATTTTACATATCCTTTACCCAATCGTTCATACTGGCCAGTAGGTATGTATTCAAGGCACTTTTTAAATCGGAAAGTTGTTATCGGAATGGTGATAATTCCGTGTATTATCCATTCAATGACAGGACTCTCTGACATTGTCAATGGTAATCTCTCAAGTTTCTCGATGCTCAGGATTGTATAGTCTGCTCCTTTCTGTGCCAAACTGATCTGTTTATCAGTAAGGTTAAAAATGGAAAATAATGACGTTGTGTTGATTAAACGCCAAGGCACATAGCCTGAACGAAGATTTTGCAGCGTCCAGCCTAATTCTATAATAGAACGTAATTGAGATTGGCCATGTTGTAACATTAGCAAGTCTCTATCTATCACATCAAAGGCAGAGGATACAATATTGTCCAACAAATATATTCTGGAAGACAGAGTCATTAACCCATTGTCTACTACAGAAAGTGATTTTTCCAAATTAATACGATCAATTTCTCGTATTTTTTCAGCTGTTTCAATTTGTGTGACTTTCCAAGTCTCGTTGTACGCAGCATAGATACTGGTCGCTATGAAACGCTTTTGACGCTGTTTGCATGGTCCAAGAATGAAATCGGGCAAATCAGCACCATCTTTTAGTAAAGACAAGTGTTGCTTAATTTCAGCCAGTGTGGATGATGTTAGCCATTCAAGGCAGAGTTTCCCTACACTGTATGTTGTTATTATCCCTGGATGTTGTCTCTGGGAATATCTCGGGTCTAGTCTGGTCATTTTTAACCCCTGTGTTTTATTCAGGAATCTATCTTGACAGCTGTTTGTGTCAGTAGGCCAGATTAACCACTTTTTCCAATCAGGATGTGTTCTGTTAAAATGTAAAATTTGTGACACGTCTAACTCAATATCTGCAGTTGTATTTTCAGGTATTGGCTTTGGAATAGACGGTGTTTTAAGGTCTTTGATCTTAGCTAGGTCAAGACAGGATGTTTGGTGTATTGTGTCATTTAAAAACAACATTTGTTCTGGTATCATGCAGGTTCTGAATAGTGCTTCAAGGCCTTGTACCTGCCAATCTTTTGTACCCCAAATTGTTTTCGTTTCAATGTTATCTTTCCAATAATCAAAACCAAATGTCATCATTTTGTCATAAAATGCTTCTGAATATATCAATTTAGAATTTGTCAGCATTGTTTTCATCCCTGTTTTATCTAACAGTTTGTAATAAAACGTTTCTGCATTACTGGTGTTAAACCCTGAGAAGTATTTGAATTTCTCAAAAAATGCTTTAGAACTCCTTTTAGGTGGTGTAGCACAATGTTCCCATTGATTATACATAAAAACATTTCTAGGCTGTGCAGATTTATGCAAATAGTGATCACCATATTGTGTGTAACAGAATAACTGCTCATAACTAGATGAACTTGTAAATAATCATGATCTGTGTATCTAGCTGACATTACTAAATCAGACATCATGTCATTAATACTGTTAAAGTCCAAATAATCAGAGAATGTACTAGGTGTTACAAAGTCACTTAAGGAAACCTTCAGTTGATGAGGATACTTCACGATTTCGACCGGACCATATATCTCATAGTCTGTTTTCTCCCATACTACCCCACCAGGTATTGGAATTGCTGTGACATTTACTGTTGACAATTCTCTTTTCTTCACATGGGATGATCTGTGTGGTTTCAGGACTAGGTTGATGATCTGACTTGCTGTGTCCATTGTAATATATTTTCCCTCAATGAATTTTCCCAAACAAAGTACCATGATGAGCCAAAGCAGGAGGAAAAATACACCTAGTCCGAACCAGAACTCTAGCCAAGGAGAAATAAGGTAGATCTCCTTTAGTTGATGAAAGAGTTCCGTTGCTTTTTCTTTAAAAGTCTTTTTTGTTTCTGGCATCACTTCGGGGTCGTTTTGATCTTCAGAGAAGTTGTCGAAGTTGATGAAATAACCAGAGGCAGTTCTGTCAATTGTTGGGATTGGATTTCCAATTTGTCTTTCGGTAGCATTTTCTGATGCCACATTAGTGTAGACTGGTGTTGTTTCTTGACAAACTGTTTCAATCTGTGTCTCAAGAGGCACGAGTTCCATGGCATTATTGCATAGTCCTTCACCGTGCACTGCAGGCTGATCGAATGTGATTAGTCTTTCAGTTTGAACCTCTTGGATTGTTGCAAGTTTGGGTATTCTGTTGTTTCTTGGGAGTCCACTGGGCCTACTGTTGGTTATAGGCCACATGCTTGTAGTTTTACCAGGTCGATAGACACGACTCTGTTCTCCTTTTTACCAGCAAGGGGCGGTAGTACAACTGATCTTGTTCCGGTGACTGCTAAGACAGGTACTGCTTTTCTGTAAGAAGGCCCAAATTCCTTCTTCACCGCGATCTTTTCTCTGACTAGATCCCCAATCTTTGGAATCCAGACAGGCCTTGCTGGGGCTGTTGCTTGTGGTGCCTCGTCAGTGGTGGGTGGCTGTTGCCTTAACTTTATGTTGCTTAAGGATTTTCTTGTTTCATTCAGTTCCTGTAAAACAGCCAAATGATCTTTGATGTCAAAGTCTGTTGTTTTTTCTTGTACCACTGACATCTGACTATCGAGGTCCTGAATGTTCATTCTAATTCCGAACAATAGTTCGTATGGGCTGAAACCTTTTAGAGAATTTCTTGGCAAGTTATTAAGACTAGTCTGGACACTTATTAAATGTTTGACCCACCCAGCGCCTGAGCCTAATACCTTCGCTGTTATAGATCGCTTTATGTCCCGATTTTTTCTTTCAACCACACTATTCCCTTCGGGGTGCGACGGACAAGAATACCGCAACCCAATTCCCATGCTGGCCATGGCCTCCTTATAGGCTCGAGAGCTGAAAGAAGGACCCTGGTCAGAATGGAACGTGGTAATTGCGTATGTGCCGATAAAGACTCGCAAATCTTTTATAACCGTTCTAGCATCAGCCGAGCGCAGGAGGATACATTATTTAAGTGTGTTTAGCCTTAACTGTGTACAATGGGACGCGCTTCTCTTCTTTGATCGCGCAGATAGACCGCCTTATGCTGTCTAGCAGGGATCCTGAAACTACACTGGCCTGTTCATTACTGCGATCTCTGTTGCAGTTTTCACAATTTTGAGCAAAACATTGAATATCTATACTCATTCCTGGCCACCAGTACTCTGATTGTAATTCTTTCAGAGAAACCTTGATTATTTGGTGTCTCAGACCCAACCCCATGTGTGCTTCCAGTAAGAGGAAGCCCCTCCTGCTCCTGTTTGGAATTACTCTGTCCCCCACTCCAGGAATTCGAGCAAAAGGAACGGAGTTTGCATCGATTATGTATGCATAATTGAGTGGATAGTTCACGGGTAGCGCTGCACAGTCGCCTTTTACGGTCGTTTTTACTGCCAGCATGGTTTCCCCGTCTATGTATTTTTCTGTATGCTTTTTTGTGGCTACGGAAGCCGGTTTAGTTGCTTCCGCTGTGGCTGTATTAGCCAATGAATTCCCTGCAACGTGAACGCCATAACGTTGAAGACTCTGTGCGTGAATCACGTGAGTCTTTTGTAGTTCTTTGTGTAAAAGAGCTACCTGTTTCCAGAGCAATTTATGCTTTATTGTGGCACCTGTGTCATCTTTGTAATCATTTTCAATCCACCTCTGCAGTTTATTGTTGTAAGAGTTGAAGCAAAAATGAGAATCGCACACGATAAGTGTCGGGAATTCACGTTCTGCATTTTCGAGCGCCATCTTTAAACATCTGATTTCAGTTCTCTGAACCGAACAGTTTCTTACAGATTCAGTTTTTGTTACTTTCGGTCTGAATTTACCGCACAGCCAACGACCTTTAATGATCGCACATGCTGCATCGTAGGATTTTCTCTTTACGTTGAAATGCTGTACAAATCCATCTGTATAGATTATACAGGCGTATTGTGGGAGAGGCAGAAGTTCGATTGGCAGAGGATATTCTTCTTCATACTCTAAATCATTCAGTTCTTCGAATTGCGGGGCGAAATAGTATTTCACGTCTTCCGCTCCTAGAGAATCTACACACTGTATCCATTTCGGATCCAGTGACATGGTAGGCAGGTTTACTGGGCTGAATAGCGCCTCGAAGACCGATTCCGCTGTAAGGATATTAATCCGTTTGCCGTGTGCTAGTTCTCGTTCATTTGCTAATGCGATTTGCACTGCTTTCACAGTTCTTTCTGTGTGACTGAATGTTTTTTCTGCTTGTGTGTACAAGTGAGATTTAATTGAAATTGGTACCTTTTCTCCCTCATTAGAGGTCAGGTATGTGAATCCGTATCTTCCTGAGATGACTCGGATTACAAGATCACGTGTGTTGTCACGTGTATCTAATTTTGTTTTTGCTAATATGTCTGTTTGCAGTGATCTCAAAATTTCTGTGTGTTTTTGAGTCCAATTGATTTGTTTAAAATCAGGTTTAATTAGTTCGTAGAGAGGTTTAACCCTCTCTGCGTAATATAGAATGTATGTTCTTCCGAAATTCAGAAAACCTAGAATGGATTGTAAATTCTTCAGCGTTTTTGGAGCTTGGAGTACAGCGCACTTCTCTAAGAAGTTGTCCGCTAGGCTTTTCCCTTCACTTGATAATTCGTACCCTAAAAATAGTACCGTCAGATAGGCAATTCAAGACTTTTTAATGTTGAATTTGTAACCCTCTGCTGCGAACCCAAGTATAATGGTGTTCACTCTTTTCAAGTGAGTATCCAAGTCGTCGTCTGTGAGATAGATATCATCTACGTAAGATAATGCCTCATCATCATATATTTGTAGTAACTTTGTTACTCTAGCTGAGAATAGTCCTGGGCTGTTCTTGAACCCCTGTGGGAGTCGACAGAATTTTTTCTGCGACCCAAATACAGAGAAAGCGGTCAAATATCTGCTTTCTGGTGCAATGTTTTGACAAAAGAAACCATTAGATATGTCTAATGTCGTTTTATATTTTTTCCTAACTATGGTATTCATTAGGGCTGCACTATGCGAGTTTTGTACTGCAAAAGTTTTGCAACATGTATTAAGGTGTCTGTAGTCCAAAACTAGACGATATGAATTGTCTGGCTTGGAGACAGGAAACAAAGGATTGTTCATTTGAGAGGTGCATGTTTCAATCACCCCCTGGTATTCAAGTTGATCTAAGATCTCCCTGACTTGTTTTTTAGCTTCTTGCTTAATGGGATACTGCCGTTGGGCAGTTGGTTCACTTTTTAATTGGATTTTGTGAGGAGTTGAGTCCTCATCCCATCCGACATGATTTTTATATAATGCAGGTGCTTGGGCTACTGCCCATTTCCTTGCATATGTATATTTTTTGTGAATCGGAATGTGATTCGGGAAGGTAGGCATAATCATTTCTTCGCCACGAGGGCACTCCCTGACAAACTCTGGGGGCCAATCTTTTTCAGCTAACAGAATATCATAGCCTTTTGAGAGCTTATCCCAAAATAGACCTCTTATTTTCCTAGTCTTATCACCCTCTATACGCAATGTTATTTCGTATATTATATGGGGCTCGCTAAGTCTGGTGTCGGCAGTTTCAACCTGAATGTATTCATTCCTGTCTACTGTCTCCAGATGACTCATCAAGATCTTGCGCACTATACTGATTTCTGCTGCACTGTCCAACATTGTCAATGCCCACACCCCGTTTTTCAACTGTGTCCTCAGTATTCTCGGCATGGTTGATTACTCTAATACTGGCTACCTTGTTTTTCTGAAATTGAGATTTTTTACTCTGAGCAGGTTCCTTGTCTTTGGACTTGGTGTGCTCTCCTGGGTCTGACCGTCCTCTTCTTTCCGAATTCTGTGGAAAAGATCGAGAGGGACGTGTATCAACACTTTGATATCTATCAGGTTTTTTCAGATTATCCCTATTTCTAAGGTTATATCTTTTCTCAGAGGGCTCCCTCTGGGGAGACTGGCGTTCTCGAGTCGGAGTTCTTTCCCTCCATCGAGGAGACCTTCCTCTGGACTGGAAAACTTTTTCCTTGGGAGTGGATTGTTTATTTCCATCCCAGCTCTTTTTAGGAGTGTTTAAATTATTTTTAATAAATAACTTTTCAGGATTTTCGAGCAGTTGGGGCTTTACCAGTTTCCCACCCAAGCTGTCTCTACCTAATTCTTCATAGCATTTTTCTATGATTTTGGCAAGCTCAACAGGATCTTTTATATCTGTTTCCTTCAACTTCTGGCGGATCGCCACATATGCTGCTTCTCCTTTTATATTGGCTAATAATATAGCCGAGACCTGCTTGAAGTCTTTCAGTAATTTCATACCTAGATTTAAAGCGGGCTCTGGACCGTATTCATTTTGAATCTGTTTTAGCACTTCTGGTATCACCGCCATAGATGGAACACCGTGTGTTTTTGTGTAAATGGAAGCAAAGACTGTACCCCAAGTGTCACAGTCCTCCACGTGTGGTGAGATTCCCATAGGAAGGCAGATGGTCAAGATTCTGTGTTTCTCTATAGGGGTAGTATCAGGAAATACTGCCTCTATTTGGGTGATTTTCTGTGCTAACCAGAAAGGAATTTGTTCCCATTTTACGGGTGTTTTACCAAGACATGACTGTATGTTCTGTGGTGTAATTTTATTAGTGTTCCCCTGATGGGGGGTCAGCTGTGGTACATTAACAGCTGGCTGGACTGTTGCAGTCCGCATTACATATTGGACTAATTGCCTATGTATTTTTATTAATGTTTTTAGCTGTACTAACAGCTCTTCCTTTGACATTTTTACAATGTCCGGATGTGGTGTGTAGCTGGCTAGAACCGGCCACGTTGCTCCTGGTCTACCTAGTGGACCGAGCCTGGTAATGTGATCATTATGTTTTAGGGTGCCATTAAACCAGAGCAGGTGCTCTTGAAATTTAAGTGGAATTTCAATCTCCTCGAAAGGAGCGTACTCTTCCGGAGGTTCCTTTATTTTGTAATAGTGAAACTCTTTTGTTGTAGCGTTTGCCTCTGGAAAGTTTATCCATGAATAGAATACCTCTGTCTGCCGATATTCGTGAGCCTCTATCACGAAAATTACTGTACCACCTTGAGGTGTCAGTCCGTTCTCTATAAGTTTTAAAGTTATAGATTTTCTTAAGTGGACCGGGATGATAATTGCATCCGGGTCTGTGTGTTCGGGACCCTGCTGAGTCGCATCTGCTGCGGCCCCAGTGGTTCCGTTTTCTCCTGGCATTTAAAATGCAAGGTTTGTGGAGTTGGTCTCCAAGGAGACAAAGATTAGGTGCACAATATTTTGGAACACTGTATCCTTCAACGTTGAATAAACCAGAGCTTTACATAGGAATCTCTTCCTACTAAGGTCGGGCGGATTTTAACCTTTCACCCACTCCAGACGTCTATTGGAGTATTTACGGGAGAAAGGGGTCTGTGTGAAATATGCACGACTGAGTTACTCTAACGTCTTGCGTTAGTTTATCGCCTTGCAAACGTTGGGCGCCATGTAGTGTAGTTCCTAGTTTCCCACTAGGCCGTGCGCATTGGAATAACATAAACAGTAGTATCGACGTAGAAGTGTGGATCTTCCAGGCCTCCACTGACTATGCTAAACTTAATTGGGTGTGTTACCAACTAGCTCAGAGGTCACTAGAAACTTTCTTCTCTGCATGGGAAGTGATCAGCTTCCCTGGCACAGATAAGAAGGGATTCAGCTTTCCAACAACTGTGCAACATGACAACTTTGCTCCTCAGATCAAGAGTCAATCTCTAGGGTCGTGTGAAACAATAGACATGTATTTCACTCAGTCAGATTAGTGCAGTTTACTTTCACAATATGTAGAGAATAGAGAGACGGGCGTTTGTCAATAAAGGGTTAACATTTATTGAACAGTCTTTCTTCTCGTACAAGAGAAATGTATTGCCACAATTGCAAGACTTGTTATTATTAAAAAAATGACATACAGTAAGATAAGTATTGCAAGATAATACTGTAAAAGCATTGATATGGTTTCTTAGCCATAAAATGGTTTAAAAGTAATAAAACATATATACAGTCATATATACATTAGGCTAAAATACTCAACTGGTGTTTCTAGCTAAGCCTACCCCGGTGTGCCTGACCTAAGCCTAACACGTGGAAGGGGAGTAAGTAAGTAGCTTTAAGTTAAGTTGGTTTTGCCAAGGTTTGCTTCAAGAATTCTCTTCTAAGGGTTTAGTCAACACCATACCTCTGAATAGAATGATGGAAGTCTGGTATTTCCTTCAGGGGTAACTCGGTATCCCAGTCACCCGCGAGGGCAGACTAGAAGCGCTGGAGCTGGATTTCTCTGTTCAGTGCGTCGAGGAGGAGGAGGGGGGACAGCGTCCGCGGGCAGCTTGGCATCTGCTGGGCTCTTCGCAGAGGGACGGCTGTTCAGCTCCTAAGCTTACCACACCATCGTTCGCGCTTTAACAGCGATAATGGTATCAGTAGCTTCACCAACAGCAGCAGGGCAGCAGGCTGCAGCAGCAGGGTGCATACAGCATACAACAGCTAGCAACAGGGTAGCAGGCTGCAGCAACAGGCTATTGCTTAAGGCAACGTTGGTAATATTTATACCTGACAGGTGCCTGGTTTGACGCAAGTTTGCTGGACATAAGACGTCAATTAAAGATGTCACTAGGAAGTGATAGCTATCAGTTGCTCATTAGAGTTCCATTACTAATCAAAACATAGCAAGCGGGGATTTCCAGGTTTGCTGAGTTTTTATCTTGTTGAAGAACTCGGAGTGTTAATCTAGGAATATCAGATAGTGACTTCTGCTCTGTCATTGCACTAATTGGTTGCAAAGGAAGTGGCAGAAAACTATTCTGGAATGTGGCTCTGTTTGTGTGAGGCCAGAGATGACTTTCTGAATATCGCACTTGAACGGTTATGCCAATATAGGGAATAAATGGATTTATAGTCGAATAGGGGCATAAGGTCGCAGTATCGATCAGGAACCTAGATAAACATGCAACACAGTGATGTCATTTGAGATGTCATCAGTGACGTCATCAGTGACGTCACTGACCATATCATGAGTAATGTAATATGTGATGTCATCAGCAGAGCATTGCGGGTAAGCAAGTTATAGTTAGCTGAACTAACTATAATGGGGGAATTTCAATGGTTTTGCATGAGTGAAATGTCCAGCTAACTATAACATGTCAAGTCAAGTCGAGTCATAAAATTTATATAGCGCACTACATACCCAGAGGGTCTCAAGGCGCTTAGGGAGGGGAGGAGGATTATTTGTCAAATATCCACGTTTTAAGTTGCTTTCTGAATGCTAGGTGGTTCTGGGTGAGGCGAAGGTAAGTGGGAAGTGAGTTCCATGTTTTAGCTGCCAGGTATGAGAAGGATCTACCTCCCATGGTGGTCTTGTTGATGTGAGGTACAGTGGCGAGGGCTTGGCTGGAAGATCGTAGTTGGCGGGAGGGGGTGTAGAAGGACAGTCGTGAGTTGAGGCATTCTGGTCCGATTTCGTAGAGTGCTTTGTGTGCGTGGGTTAGGAATCGGAAAGTGATCCTCTTATTGACGGGTAGCCAGTGGAGGTTTTTCAGGTGACCAGAGATGTGTTCTTTACGCGGGATGTCTAATATGATCCTGGCTGAGGCGTTTTGGATTCGTTGGAGTTTTTTCTGGAGTTTAGCGGTAGTACCTGCGTAGAGGGTGTTTCCGTAGTCCAGTCGGCTCGTGACCAGAGCGTGGGTGACTGTTTTCCTGGTTTTGGTGGGGATCCAGCGAAATGTTTTTTTGAGCATGCGAAGAATGTTGAAGCAGGATGAGGAGACGGCGCTGACTTGTCTGTTCATTGAAAGTGAAGAATCCAGGATAACGCCTAGGTTCCGTGCGTGGTCTGTCGGGATGGGTGCTTTTCCAAGGGCTTCCGGCCACCAAGAGTCGTCCCATGCAGAGGGGGATGTACCCAGGATGAGGACTTCTGTTTTATCTGAGTTCAGTTTCAGACGGCTGTGTTTCATCCATTCGGCAACTTCTTTCATTCCTTCGTGTAGGTTAGTTTTGGCGGTGCTAGGGTCATTGGTGAGTGAAAGGATCAGTTGGGTGTCGTCGGCGTAGGAGATGATGTTGAGGTTGTGTTGGCGGGCGATGGCCGCGAGGGGGCTCATGTATACGTTGAAGAGGGTAGGACTGAGTGAGGATCCTTGTGGAACGCCACAGATGACTTCAGTGGCCTCGGACTTGAATGGCGGAAGGCGGACTCTCTGGGTTCTTCCGGTGAGGAACGAGGTGATCCATTCGAGTGCTTTTCCTTGTATTCCGATGTTTCTGAGGCGTTGTAAAAGGGTGCTGTGGCAGACTGTGTCGAAGGCTGCCGAGAGGTCGAGGAGGATGAGGGTGACTGTGTCTCCATTGTCCAGTAGAGTTCGAATGTCGTCTGTTGCTGCGATGAGGGCGGTCTCAGTGCTGTGTTTGGCTCGGAAGCCGGACTGTGAGGAGTGGAAGGATTTGTTGGCTTCGAGGAAAGCGGCAAGCTGGTTGTTGACAGCTTTCTCGATGACTTTGGCCGGGAATGGAAGGAGCGAGATGGGGCGGTAATTTTTGAGATCGGTGGGGTCCGCTGTGGGTTTTTTCAGAAGCGCGCTGAGTTCAGCGTGTTTCCAGCTTTCCGGGAAGGTGGCGGAGTTGAAGGAGCAGTTGATGACGTCTCGGAGGTGCGGTGCTATGACGGAGTCTGCTTTGTTGAAGATGTGGTGAGGACATGGGTCTGTGGGGGATCCTGAGTGGATGGAGTTCATCAGGCGGATGGTGTCCTCAGTGGAGATTGGGTTCCAGTCGTTAAGGGTGTTCAAGGGGGGTGAATGTTCAGCATATGGTTGGGTGGGTTGGCCTCCGGGTTGGTTGTCAAAGCTGTTGTGGTTGTTGAAGCTGTTGTGTGAAACCTATGGTTTTTTCACTGAATTTGCAAGGTTTTTTAAATGCTAATTCCTAAGTATAACATGGCTGAAACCTATGGTTTTTTCAATGAATTTCAAAGGTTTTGTAAATGATAATTTTTAAATGTATTAATTGTTATATTTTTTATACTAATTTACTACATTGTTTTAAAGTATTTATTTTTAGATATTTTGTTTTTTAATTTACAATACATATTTTTAATATACATTGAAAAAAATGTTTTTAAAAATATTGAAATTGTAATATTTGTTTATTTAATATTTTTTAAATTCATATATATTTTATATAGCAGGCAATGATATCCTATGGAAGGAAATTCAAATTACTGGTAAGTACAGTTAAATTTACTTTTTAGGAATAGTAGTGAGCTGGAAGATGCAGCACTAAGGTATCTACTGATAACAGGTGAGTAAATTGGAATTCGGAGTTCGACTGATTTTTGGGGAATTTTTTTAAGTTACAAAACTCTACACTTAGAAAAATTACCAAGTGAAACCAGTCAATGTTAGCCGATGGAAGAAAATTCAAATTACACTAAGTATGGTTAGAATTACTTTTCAGGATCAGTAGTGCACTCAAAGATGCAGCACTGATGTTTCTTGTGATAACAGGTGAGTAAATAGGAATTCGTAGTTCGGCTGATTTTTCAGAAATATATTGCTCAACAGTGAGGGAAGGGGGCGGGGCCTGAGGGGACATGTGTGCAAACACCCCCTGTGGCACATTTTAGAGTGGGGAATTAATTCCTCTTCAATCCCGAGGTCCCCTGTTAGCCAACTAGCCCACCAGATACCTCCAGTACGCGCCAGGCAGCTGTGTTGCAGAGAGGTTTTCAGAGGGCACAGCCCCTTTTCACAACACTCTGCAACACAGCTCTGTGGCGCTTACTGAAGATACCTGTTGGACTAGTTGCCCCCTAGGGGACCTCTGGATTGAAGAGGAATTAATTCCCCAACTTAAAACGCGCCACAGAGCATGTTTGCACTCACATCACCTCAAGCCCCGCCCCCTAACTTCACCACTGTGCAAACGCGCCCTGTAGCGTGTTCTAAGTTGGGGGATTAAGTCCCCCTTTCATACTGGGGGTTCCTGGGGGCCAACTAGCCCACCAGGAACCTCCAGTATGCGCCAGGGGGCTGCATTGCAGAGAGGTGTAAAATGGGGCATGGCCTCTTTACACCTCTCTGCAACGCAGCCCCCTGGCACATTTGCAGAGGGGGAACTAATTCCCCTTGCATACTGGAGGTCCCTGGGGGCCAACTAGCTCACCAGGAACCTTCAGTATGCACCAGAGGGCTGCCTTGCAGACAGGTGTAATGAGGCCATGCCCCTTTTTACACCTCTATGCAACACAGCCCTCTGGCGCGTTTGCAGAGGGGTAACTAATTCCATTGAATACTGGGGGTCCCTGGGGGACAAGTTTTTAGGTGCATAGAAGAGTACATGCATACTGAATAGGAGTTTGAAGCAGTCCATATATTAAGGCCTACTTTACTACATGAATATTTAGGTACTGACTGGATGATAAGGGTTCTGCTAGCAGTGTCAAGCTGAATGTGTAACTGCTTCACTTTTAGAACAGTGTATAGATAAACACGTACTACCTTATGGCTCACTACAATACTAAAATAGCAGTAGCAGAATGTTTTGAGGAAGTGTAAAGATGCAGACTGGGCAATTGAAAGTTTAAAAGCCAAGTTTGCAGGAGCATAGAAAAGGGCATTTATTATTTATTAATCTTTCCTATGCCCCAAGCACCAGCACACCTTTCTGAGGGTAGGTTTACGATTTACAAATGCTAGCATTTTTTAAATTAAGAAGCATAATAATAACAAATATTAATCCTTTTTTTCTTCTAATGATAACAATATTTTTTTAATGTCTTCTATTTGCCTGTTTTAATCATGAAAATGCAAAGAACACATTTTACCTAGTACCACTTTTTAAACTCTCCAACGTATGTAGATAATAATACCTTATACATGTTATGATCGAAATTGAAACCTTTTCCGCTTCACTATTTAAACCACACCTACTGTGCAATTAGCTTAATTTTCGTGAGTTATTTCTGAGTCACCAATCTATGTTGCAGGTTCCGTTTTCTAGCATCGGATTCTCTTTTTGCATCAACAAACATATTCCGGAGTTTTAAGTTGTTTCAATATGGCATAGGCATAGTACTTAGTTATAATTTGTGGCTATTTGTCAATATTTAAACATTTATATGTAGAAAAAAATGTTATTGCATGTTTTTCGCTTTTTCTCTGTAATGTCAGCAGCTTGTTTTTAGAAACAGATAGATTATAACAAACATTGCTCCTTTTCTGGCTCCTTTCACCTTATATCTAGTGACTTTTTATATTATAATATTGACACTGTACTTTGCTTGAGAGTAGTTGGTGACCCGTTGACGCAAACCCTAAACATTTCCAATCAACGTCACCATATTCCACTTGCTATTGTGTTTTCCCCATCACCACGAAGATCAAACTTTTCCACCTCCCAGAGAAAAGAAGTTCAGTAAATAATTACAGCTCAAAAGTTTATCATTATAGATGTTCTGTTAAATACATAACTTTATTTTCCTTTTCTTTTTACTGTAACAATGGTATCAATCATTATATTATAATAAATTGTCTTATTGCTATAGAAAAGAAATGGTAGAATTTTCAGCCCCACCTAAATATAACTTTCAAATATTAAAAAGTACTTGATCAGATATTTTTTTCAAGAAACATTTTACGAAACAACATAACAAAAAAATATAGCTATCATGCATACTTTGTTACTTTAAATATTTAATAAACCCTACATTTCTGAATGTTATTTTGAATTTCTATTCTTATTTGCGGTTCCTATTCACCTTCTCCCTATAGAATATATAGAACCTGTTTTTTATATTATAAGAGTACCATCCTATATATTCTTTAGTGAGTATGTGATTTATTAGTTGAACAGTCTGCAACCTCTAAATACTATGACTGCACGTTCCTGAATTGTACAGAATACAAATTTGAAAAACATGAATGCATGCATTTCCATGTAATATGAAATCCTTTGCATTTAACTGTTTTTTACTTGTTCTCTTGATCTGAGATAATGTAGTGCGGCAGTGTTTGTTGTAGCACTTCTATTCTACTTTATCTAAAAGTAACTGATGCCCTGTTACATCATCAAGAATGTGGGGCAACACTTTTACAAACTGTAGCACAAAAAAGAAGTATATAGCCATGCTTAACTGATATTTTATAAAATTCCTTATTTAATTGTCACCCCTTCCATATATACAGCAACAGCTTCTGAAGAAAGTTTATTTGTATGTGCTTAATAAAAACTGTTTCAAACCTAGACTGTTTTTATTGCTGCACATCCACACCTCCCCATCAGGAAAGTAAACACCACATTATAAGTAAATAGTACTCCTAAGAAGTATGTCACCTACAAACTTGATAAAAAAACAGTGCAAGACACTGTCATTTTTCCGCCGTGATTTAAACACCACACGGCAATTATATAAATCACCCTTCAAAAATATTTTAAAAAATTGTTTCCCTCATAAACACTCTCCACCACCTTATGGGCACTGTACAGAGTTAATGGTGTTCCTAACCTGCCCTCTACTACTTTCTTTCCCCATACTCCTTTGGAAAATGCATCACAATATCACTGATATGGAGTGGTGTGGCTCACTGGTTAGAGGCGGCAGACCCGTAAGCAGAGACCGGCCCGCGACCAGGGTTCAATCCCCGACACAGCAGGGTCGTGGGCCAGGTTCAAACGGACTCGATAATTCTCGCCTCAGTGCCTACTGTAACCAGGGAACACACTCGGCAACTCTGGGCATTAAGCTTGTATCACCTCTACATAATCTCTACAACGGCCCCCCAAATACGCCAGGGATGCCTGGTTTCACCTTGGAGATACCCAGAAAGGGACCATCTCACAGGGAAAACCAGGACGGGTTCCCCAGTGGTCTTCAGCGCCAGGATACTCCTTGGAGTCACAGTGCGCTTTACAAGTACACCCACATTTACATTTACTTTTACAACAGTGAACCGTTCTCACCCAATAAGGAGCAAACTTGTGCTCGGAACACTTTAGCCAATAAAATGTCCATGCTGTTCCACAGACGGGCAAGGAATGACTGCCAAACCTTCTACTTTTAATACTTCACAGCCAATGAACATTAAGCTTCGTATATTCCCACTTGGAGCACTTTACCCTAATACTCCCCAAACAGGAAGGAATCGCTTACAAACCTTTTCCACTGACTTCTACGAATAACAGTTCCTATGAAAAAAGAAATATATAAATCTCCAGCACAGTAACTATTTCAATTAGCAACATATTGTGGTGAACTTCTAACCTCTGTACTCACGCAAGTGATCCATGAACTGTTACTATGGTAACAGGCAGAAAGGTACTGGCTGTACAAAAAAATGTTATATTTACACTGGATCCTCTACAAGACAGAAAGGAAAGCAAAATACCACATTTACAACCCCCTTGCAAAATTTTTAATAAAAAGAGGTCCCGGGGGAGGCGGTCCCCGGAACTCTGGGGGGCCATGAGCCCCCACGCATACATATAGTTAAAGACCCAGGGGGTAGCGATCCCCGTGCAGGGGGGACCCTCTGGGCCCCCCATTATGAAAACAAAATTGCCCCAGGCTAATTAACAATAAAGCAAGCTTCGATTTCCTTCTCTTTTTCGCACAAAACGCGTACCCCGCGATTATTATTTTTTTTAAAGAAAATAAAATTTTCCGCGTGACGTCATGTACGGCGCCCCGTAAGCATACGGAGCGAAAGATTCTAATTGTTCAAAAACATATATTTATGTATTTAATGTACATATTAAGGCAAGACATTATCTGGGATAAACATTCAAATAGTTTTTTAAAAACTTTAAATAAGCATATATTACTTTTAAAAGCAATTACGGAAATCGAGGCCGTACGTCGTAAGAGCAAATATGGTTTGAAGAGTTATACATTTTATAAAATAATATAGTGCTGCACTCTAAAGGAGCAGCACTCGTTGGGAGAGGGGTCAATAATTGTGCTCCACGTGTGGAGTGGAGCAGCAACAGCTCCAGGACCTCCGCAAAGAGCTGCGGGACCACCTGTCCACAGGAAACCCAAAAACATGCAATACTGCGACCTTGTAGGTCGCCAATGTAAGCAAATGGCAAAATTGCACCTCTGAAACAGGGCCAAATTCCCCTCAACCTAGACCAAACTGCTATTTTCACACAAAATTAGACCTTACCAGCCGTGCTCCCAGACCCCTAAACCCACCCCCAAACATCTAGAACACCACCAAATAGAAGCCCAAAAACAGGCAATACTGCAACCTTGTAGGCAGCCGATGTAAGCCAAAGGCAAAATTGCACCTCAGAAACAGGGCCATATTCCCTTTTCCCCTCAACCTCGGACCTAACTGCTATTTTCACACCAAATTAGACCTTCCCAGCAGTGCTCCCAGACCCCTAAGCCCAACCCCCGAAAATCTAGAACACCTCCAAATAGCCCCCCAAAAATATGCAATTATGCGACCTTGTAGGCGGCCAATGTAAGCCAATGGCAAAATTGCACCTCAGAAACAGGGACAAATTCCCCTTTCCCTTCAACCTAGGACCAAACTTCTATTTTCACACAATGTAAGACCTTCCCAGCTGTGCTCCCAGACCTCTAAACCCACCCCCAAAATCTAGATAACCCCAAATAGCCACCCAAAAACATACAATACTGCGACTGTGTAGGCCGCCAATGTAAGCCAATGGCAACATTGCACCTCAGAAAGAGGGCCAAATTCACCTTCCTCTCAACCTAGAACCAAACTGCTATTTTCACACCAAATTAGACCTTCCCAGAAGTGCTTCCAGACCCCTAAACCAACCCCCAAAAATCTAGAACACCCCCAAATAGCCCCCCAAAAACATGCAATACTGCGACCTTGTAGGTCGCCAATGTAAGCAAATGGCAAAATTGCACCTCTGAAACAGGGCCAAATTATCCTCAACCTAGGACCTAACTGCTATTTTCACACCAAATTAGACCTTCCCAGCAGTGCTCCAAGACCCCTAAACCCAACGCCTGAAAATCTAGAACACCCACAAATAGCCCCCTAAAAACATGCAATACTGCGACCTTGTAGGCGGCGAATGTAAGCCAATGGCAAAATTGCACCTCAGAAACAGGAACAAATTCCCCTTTCCCCTCTACCTAGGACCAAACTTCTATTTTCACACAAAGTTAGACCTTCCCAGCTGTGCTCCCAGACCCCTAAACCCACCCCCAAAAATCTAGAACACCCCCAAATAGCCCCCCAAAACATGCAATACTGCGACCTTGTAGGTCGCCAATGTAAGCAAATTGCAAAATTGCACCTCTGAAACAGGGCCAAATTCCCCTCAATCTAGGACCAAACTGCTATTTTGACACAAAATTAGACCTCACCAGCTGTGCTGCCAGACCCCTAAACCCACCCACAAAAAATCGAGAAACCCCCCAAATAGCAGCCCAAAAACATGCAATACTGCAACCTGGTAGGCAGCTGATGTAAGCCAAAGGCAAAATTGCACCTCAGAAACAGTGACAAATTCCCCTTTCCCCTCAACCTAGGACCAAACTTCTATTTTCACACAAA
This sequence comes from Lissotriton vulgaris, assembly GCF_964263255.1. NCBI lineage: Eukaryota > Metazoa > Chordata > Amphibia > Caudata > Salamandridae > Lissotriton > Lissotriton vulgaris. The sequence goes on along the minus strand of NC_141687.1, from coordinate 1,377,708,977 downwards.
GTTAGACCTTCCCAGCTTTGCTCCCAGACCCCTAAACCCACCCCCAAAAATCTAGAACACCCCCAAATAGTCTCCCAAAAACATGCAGTACTGAGACTTTGTCCGCCCCCAATGTAAGCCAATGGCAAAATTGCACCTCAGAAACAGGGCCAAATTTCCCTTTCCCCTCAACCTAGGACCAAACTGCTATTTTCACACATAATTAGACCTTCCCAGTAGTGCTCCCAGACCCCTAAACCCACCCCCAAAAATCTAGAACACCCCCAAATAGCTCCCCAAATACATGCAATACGGCGACCTTGTAGGCCGCCAATGTAAGCCAAAGGCTAAATTGCACCTCAGAAACAGGGCCACATTCACCTTGCCTCTCAACCTAGGACTAAACTGCTATTTCTACACAAAATTAGACCTTCCCAGCAGTGCTTCCAGACCCGTAAACCAACCCCCAATAATCTAGAACACCCCCAAATAGCCCCCCAAATACATGCAATACTGCGACCTTGTATGTCGCCAATGTAAGCCAATGGCATAATTGCACCTCAGAAATAGGGCCAAATTCCCCTTTCCTCTCAACCTAGAACCAAACCGCTATTTTCACACAAACTTAGACCTTCCTAGCATTTCTCCCAAACCCCTAAACCCCCCCCAAAAAATCCAGAACACCCCCAAATAGCCCCCCCAAAACATGCAATACTGCGACCTTGTAGGCTGCCAATGTAAGCCAAAGGCAAAATTGCACATCAGAAAGAGGGCCAAATTCCTCTTTCCCCTCAAGCTAGGACCAAACTGCTATTTTCACACAAGATTAGACCTTCCCAGCAGTGCTTCCAGACCCCTAAACCAACCCCCAAAAACACCCCTAAATAGCCCCCCAAATACATGCAATACTGCGACCTTGTATGTCGCCAATGGCAACATTGCACCTCAGAAACAGGTCCAAATTCCCCTTTCCCCTCAACCCAGGACCAAACTGCTATTTTAACACAAAATTAGACCTTCCCAGCAGTGCTCCCAGACCCGTAAACCCACCCCCAAAAAATCTAGAACACCCCCAAATAGCTCTCCAAAAACATGCGATACTGCCAACTTGTAGGTCGCCAATGTAAGCCAAAGGCAAAATTGCACCTCGGAAACAGGGCCAAATTCCCCTCAACCTAGGACCAAACCGCTGTTTTCACACAAAATTAGACCTTCCCAGCATTGCTCCCAGACCCCTAAGCCCACCCCTAAAGATCTATAACACCCCCAAATAGCCCCCCAAAACATGCAATACTGCGACCTTGTAGGCCGCCAATGTAAGCCATTTGCAAAATTGCACCTCAGAAAGAGGGTCAAATTCCCCTTTCCCCTCAAGCTAGGACCACACTGCTATTCTCACACAAAATTAGACCTTCCCAGCAGTGCTTTCAGACCCCTAAACCCACCCCCAAAAATTTAGAACACCCCCAAATAGTCCCCCAAAAACATGCAATACTGCGACCTTGTAGGCCGCCAATGTAAGCCAAAATTGCACCTCAGAAATAGGGCCAAATTACCCTTTCCCCTCAACCTAGGACCAAGCTACTATTTTCACACAAAATTAGAACTTCCCAGCAGTGCTCCCAGATCCCTAAACCCACCCCCAAAATACCTAAAACACCCCCAAATAGCCCCCAAAAACATGCAATACTGCAACCTCGTAGGTCGCCAATGTAAGCCAATGGCGAAAGTGCACCTCAGAAACAGGGCCAAATTCCCCTTTCCCCTCAACCCAGGACCAAACTGCTATTTTCGCACAATATTAGACCTTCCCAGCTGTGCTCCCAGACCCCTAAACCCACTCCCAAAAATCTAGAACTCCCCACATTACCCTCCCAAAAACGAGAAGTGTGGCTCAAAGGTTAGAGCGGCAGCCCCTGATGTAGAGGTCTGGCCCGGGACCAGAGTTCAATTCCCTGACTCGGCGGGTCTTGGGCTCAAAATTCCACGGACCTGATAATTCTCGCCTCGGTGCCTATTCCAATCATGGAGTCCCACTCTGCAACTCTGGGCAATAGCTTGCTTAATCTCCACAATGGCCCCCACAATGCTAAGGATGCCTGGCCTCCACCTTGGGGGTGCCCAGTAGTGGACAGCTCACAGGGAAAAGCCAGGATGGGTTCCACAGCGGTATTCGTACAAGCACCTTGAGACCCTTGCGGGTGAGTAGTGCCCTATACAAGTATCAATTTACATTTTTTTGAAAACGTGCATTACCGCGACCTCGCACAGGCCTGAAAATTGTGCCAAAACGCACTCTGAAACTGGTCCCAAAACACCCCTTTTCCACCATGGATTTTCTTTAAACCACTTGCAATCAAAACTAGACATTCCCCGTTCCCCTAGCTCAACTGCAACACCTCAAACACACTTTCTCCATGCGTCCCCAAACCACCCATTGGATAACATTGCAAACCGGGCCTTGACAAAAAATTGCTGTTTTCTGCACTTCCACTACTTCAATCCTCTTGAAACTTACCAGGACACTTGTTCCAGCGATTCCCAAGAATCTCAGCAAGGCAGAACAAAATCGATCCACTGGAAAATGTACGACTTTTCACCCAAACACACGCGCCTGAAAAAACACCAAAAAAGGCCAAAATTCGGCCAATTCTGGACCAAAAAATGCCAAACCCCCTAAAACTTCACCAACATCATAATGAACGAGCCTGCATCAGGCCCTGAGCCCTAGACTCCGGGAACCCTACCAAATTCAACCCAAAAACCCTAGTAAACCGCACTGAACGCCAAAAACAGCCCTAAACCCTAAAAAACACCCAATTTCCCTCAAACATAGCCCCCAACCCTACACTGAGCTGTCCTAAAAAAAAAAGTCCACCTGCTCACCAATTTGCGAATATTTGGCAATTTGGCGTGATTCGCTGATCGCAAAATTGCCGAAATTCCTCAAATTTCGCGAGCAGAACGGAATTTTTTGTCCATGCTTAGTAATTAGCACACAGCATGCCAGGGCCATGCAGATGGTCAAGGCAGGCACCACTGAGTGAAGCAACCTCATGTAGCATACCTAGGCTCTTTGACACAGACAGAAAAAGCATATATAATTGTACGCAGAAAGCCACATAGCCCAAATTTTACATGAACTGCTGTCTGGACTCTGCATGGCATAACAAGACTACACTGGCTTGACTACTCCATACCACGACAAGACAGACATGTAGTTCTGTTGTAGTAGTTGTTGTTGACTAGTTAATCTGTTTGCCACTCACGAATTGGCCATAGTTCTTCCGTAAACCGACGATGATGATCCATCCATACCAGTGAGTGACTGTAAAGAAAAAATATATATTATTTAACTTTGATCATCAACACTCATCATCAATCATCATGGTATATTGGCAAACAGTGAGTCGAAGGGCATTTTGAATATTGGAAAATGCAACGTAGTGGCCCCTGCAGTTTAAGTACATTTAGTGTGTAAAAGATTAAATAATAACAGAAGACATATGATTAATTTCATGCACAACAAACAAACAGCAATTTCTTTCATCAGAGCCAGACAGCCATTGCTGTCCACTGCATGCCATCTTCTCATTAGTCATTACCTGTTCCACTTTTTCTCTGCATCTTGTTCTGAAAGTGAAGGCCCACAGGGGAGTCTCTCCTGTCAATTTCAGAAGTAACTGCCAGCAATCAGCGTGTAGTCAGTAGTAATTCTAGCCCCACTTGAGGGGACTCGTCTACGAAGACAAAGTTTCTTGATTCTGCATAATCCAGCCATCCGCTTTGAGGGAAATGGATGGGGGGAGTCTGGAGGAAGAGGATAGAGGAGCATGACTGAATTGTGAAATTGAGAACCTCAGGAATGCAGACTGCGGCACCTTCAAATCAATAAGGAAATAAGATGAAGACAGTGCTGTTGATGGGCTTGTTGTGATTAGGTGATTAGAGTTTTGTTGTGGTAAAAGTTGCAAAACAAAGAAAGACACACAGGTATAAAAGTGAATAAGGACGGAAAAAAAGGAAGTCATTTTCAGGCCTCAGTGTCAGGGAAGTAGAGCTCATCCTCAAACTCTGTGAATTGAGATGGGAGTAGGTCAGCTAACAGAAAAGAACTTCCGTCACCTAAGCCGGTGTCCTTCTCTTCTTCCTGTGTGCATTCACGTATTTTGTAATCTGGTGGTATGGAGTGCTGATTCATCTTGATCATTGTTAACCTCTCCACATTTTTGGGTGAGAGGCGGGTTCTTTTTGAAGTTACAATGGCAGCAGCAGCACTGAAAACACGTTCAGAAGACACGCTTGCGAGTGGGCAAGAAAAATAATTTAGAGCCAGGTTGATGACTAGTTGCCATAGAGGCCTTTTCCTATACCAATACATCAATGGGTTCTGATTAACGAAGCCCTTTGTTGTGTCATCCAGAGAGGCCTGCACAATCCACTCACGGTTCTCCAGGGGTGCTACACTTTGTGTACCATCGGTGGCCTTTGCATCACTGGAACGACCAAACCATTGATGAGTTAGCCAATCCACTTCCGACAATATTATGGCTGGGCCTGGTGCAGGTGAGGAGGATGATGATACGGTTGCTGGTGTTGTTAATGGCTGTGAGGGAAAGTGACTGCCTTCGGCCACAGATTCAGAAGTGGACCTTGACGCCTGATAGCCTGCTGATTCAGTAGTACTTCTGCCGGTTCCTTCAATTTGCTGCCGCTCTTTTTTGAACCGAGTGGCTGACAGAGCTAGCCAATGTTTGTACTTTGTAACATCTGCTTCATCAAAAGGAATGAATGCTTTGCTGGCCACTGCCTCTTTGTGCGGTGGATCCAGAATAGTGGCACAAATGTAATGTTGTTCTGTATGTATTTTTGTAAGCCTTTCATTGTCAACTAGGTTGCTTAATAAGGTCTCCGCCAACTGATATGCGTCTTGCTTTTCAGCATCATCTCGGATCATTGAAGAGAACGCCTTCAGTTGGTGCTCTAGCATGCGCAACAAATGGATAGCTTTGCCCAAAGTACAGTCCTCCCTGCTGACTTTGCGCGTGAAGACCTCAAAAGGACGAAGCATGTCTGTCAGGCTTTTAACTAGCTTCCATTCCTCCAACTCTAGCCTCATGTCTTTCATAGTATAACCCAGTTCAAAGACATACTCATTGATTACCATACACTGCTCAGACAGACGCTCAAGAATGTAGCGGTTGAGTTCCAACGTGCTACCACCTCCTGGATGAGTCCTTTGACTGGCAGTCTACGTTCACGTTGCATGCTCCTCAGCTTCTTCCGGGCCTTAAAAGAATGGCTAAAATGTGTGCACATTCTTCGGCAGGTGGTCAGTAACTTGCTGACAGTCTTTTCTTTTTTCAAGAAATCTTGCACAACAATGTTAATGCTGTGCGCCAAACACGGCACTCTGAAATAGTCACCCTCATGCATGGCCTTAACTATATTACTTAAAGAAAGTGTGGAGAGTGCACTCCGTTTGATTGCCAGATAGTAAACCTATTTAAATCTTATTAAAATATTTATGCGTGCCCTGTGTGATTCATGTTAGCCTAGAAAAGGAAGCATGAACTAACAGGTACCTTCTAGTTGTCATTAAGTGAAAGAGATATTGTTTCAACCACTGCTGTGATTAGTAAGACTATGTGGATATTGTAGTTCTTGAAGGTAGAATGTTCCATGGGCACATGCCCACAGTGTGTAGCACAGATGCGTGATTTTCGATCTTCACACACTGTTCTCATTGGTAATTGTTTCTGCTGTGCTATGATGACAACATTATGAGAGAGAAATTGATTAAAGTTTTGGTATCATGGTTTTTTGCAGATTGAGGCCCCTGACGAAGGGACAGGAGTCCCGAAATGCATCGGGCGGGCTGCACATTTAACTCTTAATTTTGGATGATTCTTATGCTTTGTTTACAATGTTATGTTACATATTTGACTTACAAACTATGACTGTTTGAACCATTATTGATTGTATAACCAATGTTGTATTCAACAAAAGTGATGTTTTAAAAAATTCTTTGGTTTAAATACACTAGATTGAATTCTATAGAAAATTAAAATTATATGAATGAATATAATTTTTGTTTGAAAAGAAAAATAAAATTGTGAATCTGGGTCAATTGTAAGTATTAACCCCTCAAGCTGTGCCAATGTGAGTTCAAACCGCCTTACGGGGGTTGTCCACTTTCATTAGTGTTTACATGTTAGGCTAACATGAATCACACAGGGCACGCATAAATAGTTTAATAAGATTTAAATAGGTTTACTATCAGGTAATCAAACGGAGTGCACTCTCCACACTTTCTTTACTTAATTTTGCTAGCCTATTACTTGGTCAGTGCAACCAAACAGACAAAATGTCTTTTGAAACAATCTCAAGCATCACGGACAATAGAGCGAATACGAAAGTGTACACAACGGAAGAAGCAGATATGATTTATGGTCTCATTGAAAATACCAAGGCATTTGATGCACAGAGCGGAACAATTATCCAACAACTAAGGCAACTCGAATTCCTAACAAGGAGAGAATTAAACCAACGACTACATGCCACAACATTGATTCAATGGTCTCATTGAAAATACCAAGGCATTTGATGCACAGAGCGGAACAATTATCCAACAACTAAGGCAACTCGAATTCCTAACAAGGAGAGAATTAAACCAACGACTACATGCCACAACATTGATTCAATATCATAAAGTAAGAAGAATCCCCAGAGGCTTAAGACTAGCGATAAAACCTATGCTATTTTGATTACAACATAACCACGCATTCATGGAAAAATGGTATGCCATTCTTAATAAGTGTTCCTTGGACCTTATACTACTATTAATTGAAGAACTGTCCAAAACAATCAAGGATTTAGCGGAAGAAATTTTCAACGTTAAAAGAGATTTATCCACAAGAATGGAGGAAACATCATGGAAAGATCATTTGGAGGAATTAAACATCAAATTGGACAAGTATGGAAAGGAGTTGCAAGAAATGAAACTACGAAAGTTTAAAAGGGACACAATTGATTATAAGTTAAACAAGGCTTATACATGGGCTGAAGTCTATGCGCATAAAAGATTCACCAAAAAGTCAAACCTAGGGTCATCGGATGAAAGCGTAGCCACAGACAAAGACACAGATACAAGGAGAGTACCATTAATCTTACAAGCTCCACAGATCCGCACATCACCAGTAGAAGTCAGTGAGGTTGAACAAGGGTGTTCCGCTACAGCTTCTTCATTGTCTTTTTTAGATCAGGAAGTGATGACAGCAAGACCACCGGACATAGCAGAAAAACAACCACAACCACAAAGAAAACCCACCGAGGAAAAGGAATTACCAAAGGTCAAAAAAGGACTGAGGAGTCAGGACAAGATTTAATAATCAATATTTCTTCCACTGCTTTGACTAAGCCACAACAACGCATTTTAAATAAAGGAATAGCGTTTGTACCCACATACAAGAGTTCTAAATTTGAAAATGAAATAGCCTTTTATACATTCATGAGGATTTTGAGGCTAAAAAACTTTTTCACGAACATAATACCATCGGCACCAACGATAGATGAGTCTCAATTTAAACCTAAAAGCACATTTACAGCTCCTGTATCTCACAAAATTTTAGATACTTTTGAAACGCTTGTAAAAAAAGATTTGGAAAATATCAACTATTCGGATAAAGACAAATTAAAGAAAAATTTAATCCGAGCAGATTTCAGCATAATCATGGAACTCACCAGGAATACTGCACTTGTCTTCCAAAAAGCTGACAAGGGCGGAGGCCTTGTAGTAATGGACCGAACTTTTTACGAAAGTAAAGTGGATGAACATGTAAAGAACACTAATATTTACATGAAACTTGACTATGATCCAACTATTGAAATTTCTAATGAGTTAAAAGAAACAGTGAGGAAGGGAGTCAGCAGAGGCTGCATAGATGAGAAAACCAAGCAATATTTGTTGACTTCATTCCCCAGGAGATCAAAGTTGTACATGCTCCCCAAAGTGCACAAGTCATTAAATAATCCACCGTTCAGACCTATTGTATCCGTATGTGGATCAGTGTTCGAAAGTCGAGGAAGATTCATTGATGTACATTTACAGAAATTTGTAAAAGGATGGACAACTTACATTGAAGACACAAATGACTTTTTACGTAACATTGAGACGTTGGAAATAGGGGCGAACAAGAAGTGGAAATTGTGCACTATAGACGTAGTATCGTTATATACGTCAATACCCCACGCATCAGGACTAGAGGCGGTGGAATGGGCACTGCTGCAAAATACTGACAATATGGAAAGAAACAGCTTTGTTTTGGAACTACTGCATTTTTGTCTAATGAACAGCTACTTTGAATGGAAAGAAGAGTACTATATACAATTGAATGGTACTTCCATGGGGTTTCCTAGGGCACCGGCCTACGCCAACACCTTTATGGCGAAATTCGAAAGTGAGCACATTTTGGACAACGAAGCTTGGAAAAAAGGACTGGTATTTCTCAGACGTTTTATTGATGACATCTTTTTAATCTGGGAAGACACAGAAGAAACGCTCAAGCAAAACATAGACCATCTAAATTCGATTGATGAACGCATTAAATTCACATGCAACATAAAAGACAGTGGCATTGCTTTTCTTGACACTTGGATTGAGATATGAAATAACTGTCTTTCCACAAGGATTTGCAGAAAAGCTACAGACAAGAACAATGCACTAGAATATCGAAGCTTCCATCCTCCAGCATTAAAAAACAATTTACCATATTCGCAATTTTTAAGAATCCAACGCATTACCTCAGATCCATTGATATGCGCAGAGAGCATGGAGGAACAAAAGAATAACTACTTAAGAAGAGGATGAAAATTTGTTAAATCAGCACATGGATCGCGCTAAACAAAAACAGAGAAATGAATTATTACTTAAACGACAATCCACAAAAAGCAATCAAATTGTATTTATATCTAAATTTTCCACGGTCTCGAAAGATATCAAAAGCATAATAATGCACCGCTGGGAATTAGTGCAAGAGGAGCCAGAATTCAATGGTTTATTTTCCAATCAACCACTGTTTGCATACACCAGAGGAAGAAACATAAAAGAACACTTGTCTTCGCGGAAAATCACAGAAGAAGTGCCAAAACCAGGAACCACACAATGTGGTAATTGCATACACTGTCACAATGTGATTAAAGGAGATACCATCTCACACCCAAGAACAGGAAAGACATTCATGATCAGACAAGCTTTTGACTGCAATTCTTTGCACATAGTTTATTCAATTAAATGCCCGTGTGGCTTACTTTATATTGAAAAAACTGACAGAAAAATGAGAAACGCGATTATCAGAACATAAAAGCAGAATTAGAAATAAAAACAGCAGTTCAAGCTTAGCAGGACATTGGGTGCAGGCAAAACACACGATTGCTCAATTAAAGTTCCAAATCATAGAACAAATGGTCAGGTGTTCATGGAACGAATTTACTAAACAGCTAGAGCATCATATTAATAAGTTTTCTCCGCAGTTTGTTTACATCACAAGCGCCCGAGGGGTTACATCTATTTGAGTTTAGCCAGCGTCTTTATTTAACCACTCTAAGATGGAGTCCCTGTTGTTTATCATGTTATTAGTCCTTCTTCTAGGTCTACAGTGGGCATCACACTGGAAGCAACAGTCTAGCGTTCTGAGGCTATCTGCGGTTCTGATGGAGTCCTTGTTGTTTATCGGGCAGCGTTAATAGTCCTTCTTCTAGGTCTAGAGTGAATATTACCCCGGAAGCAACAGCCTAGCGTTCTGAGGCGATCCGCGGTTTGGATGTGAGGGGACAGAATTGTTTCTAATAGGTAAGCACAGTCAGAAATGCGTTAGCTTTTTATAGGACACCGCTTGGATAGATGATATTAACACTGGTGTATTAAACACAGGTCGTTTTCGAGGCTTAACTAAGGCGTGTTACGACATGGAATGAAAGCGCTTTGATCGATTTTATTGACACAAACACGAGATGTACTGCCGCAGGCATTAGAGGTAAGACGGTCGCTTGATTGTGAGAAACTAGAGAGCAAGATTTAAAGAAGAAGTTATTAAATGAGTGTCTCCTTGGTTGTTTTAGGTGGTCAACACAGAAGCGCTTGATTTGTATTTCCTAGAGAACTTTATTGATTGACAAGTGTCTCTTCACAACAGCATATTTGAGGTATGTGGTAATGATTAAGACACGTTTTTTTTAAGGATAGTCACCTATTTAGTAAGCACTTACAAAGTCTGGTACACTTGTCATTACAGAAAGGAGAGGATTTTGCTATTCTGTTCCTAGAAAAGGAAGCATGAACTAACAGGTACCTTCTAGTTCTCATTAAGTGAAAGACATATTGTTTCAACCACTGCTTTGATTAGTAAGACTTTGTGGATATTGTAGTTCTTGAAGGTAGAATGTTCCATGGGCACATGCCCACTGTGTGTAGCACAGATGCGTGATTTTCGATCTTCACACACTGTTCTCATTGGTAATTGTTTCTGCTGTGCTATGATGACAACATTATGAGAGTGAAATTGATTAAAGTTTTGGTATCATGGTTTTTTGAAGATTGAAGCCCCTGACGAAGGGACAGGAGTCCCGAAATGCATCAGGCGGGCTGCACTTTTAACTCTTAATTTTGGATGATTCTTATGCTTTGTTTACAATGTTATGTTACATGTTTGAGTTACAAACTATGACTGTTTGAACCATAATTGATTGTATAACCAGTGTTGTATTCAAAAAAAGTGATGTTTTAAAAAAGTATTTGGTTTAAATACTCTAGATTGAATTCTATAGAAAATTAAAAGTATATGAATGAATATAATTTTTGTTTGAAAAGAACAATAAAATTGTGAATCTGGGTCAATTGTGAGTATTAACCCCTCAACCTGTGCCAGTATGAGTTCAAACCGCCTTACGGGGTTTGACCACTTTCATTACTTAACTATATTACTGCCATTATCCGTGAAAACATAACCAATCATGCGCTTTCTTGGATGCAGCCATTCATAGACCTTACTCTGAAACTCATCCAAAATGTTTAGTGCAGTATGAGATTTCTCCATGGCAAACATAGCTACTGTTGCATGTTTCCGTGTAGCTTGAAAAACTGTGTCCTTGTCAAAACGTGCATGTAACTTGTCTGTAACCACTGCAAAAGAGACCCAGTGTGCAGTGATGCACATGTAATCAAGAGCTTGGCAACTGGTCCACATGTCTGTTGTCAGGTGGATAGTGTGAACAGCTCTCTTCAGCAAAGCTGCCCTGATCACTTCCAGCACATCTTGTTGTAGTGCTGGAACCGCAACTCTGGCAAAATAGGACCGGCTAGGAACCTTCCATTTAGGGCAGACTGTTGCCACAAATTCTAGAACCCCCCCCTTCCACAAAACAAAAAGGAAGAAGGTCCAGGCTAACATTTTAGCCAGCTTTCTGTTATACAGACGTGCCGTTGGGTGGTTGCGTTTAAATGGCGCCTCCGACCAAAACTTGCTTCTAATGGTGGTCTGGACCGTTTTACGTGATGATGATGATGCAGACTTCTTCAACCCAGTTAGGCTCATTGATGTACTTTTTCGCATTGGTGTGTCTCCCAGACTCTTAGTGTGCCTCATACATGTTGCATGGGAAGAGGGTGGGGGCGCTACCACTGCAGTGCTGCTGCCAGGGGTACTGGGTGTACCAGAAAAAATGTTGGTCGGTTCTTGACTTCCCCCCTGCACGATCAGCCCCTGGTCATCATCAGATGCAATGTGAATGGATACATTTGGATCTGTTCTACTTTTGGCTTCCCGGATCTTCATTAGGTGTGCCTCCCACTGGATAGTGTGGTGTTTTTGGAGGTGACCTCTCTGGCCTTCAGTATCATAGTTGGTACCAAGCTTACCCCGACTAACTACTATTTTACAAATCGAACAAACAACCATGTTTTACGCCTTTTTGCTAACACTAAAGAAGTCCCAAACTGGGGACTGGAGATGTCTGATGGTGGTGGAGGTGCTACTTTCAGTTTCAATGCCAGATGAAGTGGAGGATTGGCGTGGCTGAATTTGACTCTGTTGTGCACTTACAGCACCACTACTTGAGGTAATGTAGATTGAGCTGGATGGAGGTCCCTGCCGGCGTTTCTGAATCTGACGAGAAAATATGGGAGCTGTAGGTCAAGTTGGTGTTGTAGTTAACTGCATTGGTGGTGGTACCAGTGCCACGCCGCACAAATCCCGCTCAGCAGCAATTCGGGATAGGGTCAAAATATCTGTCTGCTGCATTCCCGCTGGGGCTGGAGTGACGACTGTGATGAATGGGTCGTCGTCAGACTGTTCATCAGCAGTAGAATACACCACTTCTTGTTCGTCATCATCCCCCTTAAGTGGAAGCCTTGCGGGAACCTTCCTTTTAGGCTTAGCTACCTTTGTCGGCTCATGGCGTGCCTCACTCTCAGACTGCATTGGTGGGTTCCAATCAACATCAAGATCATCAGAAGGAAGGGGGCTTTATGAAGTACTTGTACTAGCCCTCCTTGACCTTTTTCTTGCTGGGGATCTGGAAGACAATGGATCATCATCAGGAGGAGTGCCTTTCTCGGATGATACTTCCGCTTGAATCTTGATTTCCTGATGTGCCTCTACTTCTGAAAGAACAAGCATTGTGGGCAGTTGTGCCACTCTATGTGCCTCTAGTTGCGCCTCTCATTGCGCCTCTACTTGCGCTTCTACTTGCGACTCTCATGCGCATGTACTTGCGCTTGCACTAGTTGCACCTGTGGTTGTCGTTGCACCTGTGGTTGTTGAACACTCATCAGATGAGTTACAACCTGCGTTGATTGGATGCTACTTTCTTGCCATGAGCCAACATCACTGGTCGATGGTGATTGAGCAATAAAAGTGGCTGCCTCTGCAGCACCAATGGCCTTGGACCTAACCTTGCGTGTTGGCACTGAGCCCATTGAAGCGGAGGTGCTGCTCCCAGCTTGGTCCCTGGCGGACCCCGCTGCTGCAGGCGTTGTTTTTTTTATCGAAAAAAGTGTCTGTGGGCACACCAGTCTCCTTAGTAAGTGGTGCCACTTGCTGCTTCTTCTGCTCCTTCTTACTGGCAGTGGCACTGGCAACTTTCTTGGTAGAGGCGATACCGCCACCTTTCTTTGGGCCCATCTTCTTCAGATGTCAGAACAGCAGGCCGCAGTTGCACGAGTTGCAGAGTTGTCTGTGGCCACACGTGACGTCACGTGACGTTGTGCTCCACACACCGCTGCAGGACTTCTTCTCTGGCACTGGTGGTTCTCTTGTGCACCTAAAAGCAAAGGAAGCCAGAGGAACATCAGTTAAACACCACCCTAAAAAGTCTAAAAACACACAAAAATCACCACAATCCAATGCCATCCATGCACTCAATGATGTTTAAATTCAAGACACCCCACAGAAACCCTCGGTCCATGCACCACTGAGTATCACTGGGCATAGTGGATGAAAGCAGGGCAGAGTGGGTGGATGCCTATGGCACAAAGCACACTGCGCTACGCTGCGCTGCACTAGGCGCTACGAGGCCTCCGCGTAGTTGGCACTATAGAAATCTTTTTCCATTCATTCATTCACTGCCTGACTTCAAAATGGCCCCTTGACCCCCAGCCACATGGGCAGGCCCTGCCTGGACCAGACCTCAAAATGGCCCCCACCCACGTGGCCACGCCCCAACACCACCGCAAAAAGTCAAAAAACACATGAAAATCACCACAATCCAATGCCATCCATGCCCTCAATGATGTTTAAATTCAAGACCCCCCACAAAAAGACTTGGTCCATGCACCACTGAGTACCCCTGGGCATAATGGATGAAAGCAGGGCAGACTGGGTGCAGATCTATGACACAAAGCACACTGCCTGGCTTCAAAAAGGCCCCTTGACTCCCAGCCACATGGCCAGGCCCTGCCTGGACCAGGCCTCAAAAGGACCCCCACCCACATGGCCAGGCCCCAACAACACCCCAAAATTTCAAAAAACACACAAAAATCACCACAATCCAATGCCATCCATGCCCTCAATTATGTTTACATTCAAGACTCCCCACAGAAAGACTTGGTCCATGCACCACTGAGTACCCCTGAGCATAATAGATGAAAGCATGGCAAACTGGGTGCAGGCCTGAGCACACTGCCTGGCTTCAAAATTGACCCTTGACCCCCAGCAACATGGCCAGGCCCTGCCTGGACCAGGCCTCAAAATGTCCCCCACCCACATGGCCAGGCCCCAACAACTCCCCAAAATTTCGAAAAACACAAACAAATCACCACAATCCAATGCAATCTATGCCCTCAATGATGTTTACATACTAGACACCCCACAGAAAGACTTGGTCCATGCACCACTCACTACCTCTGGGCCTACTGGCTAGTGTGGCTTTACAGGCTAAAATTCCATGACATAAATGATATTTAAGTTCAACAAAACTCACAGAAACAGTTGTATCATGCACCCATGACTAACCCTGGGCCTACTAGATGTTGTGGCTACCCACAATATATTTTTTTTAAAGTTGTGAAAAAGTTTTAAAATTGTAGTTGCAGCAACTGCAATGCTCCAAACAAACAACACCAACTTACTTGTAAAAATCTCAAATCCAAAAGAGATCCAAAGTACAAAAAGTCCTCAAATCCAAATATCCAGCAGCAGCCACAAAAAGTAATCCTTCCAGCTCCAGATCCAAATGAAAAGTGACCAGGACATGGAAAAAGCACTGGGAGGAGCCTGCTGGACAGGAACAGGAAGTTGGAGACTCTGGGGCACTTCCTTCCTCCCACCCCCCAAAAATGGACTCCTTGCACAAAAAGTGCAGCCAAATGTCAATCTGAGGAGTTGTTCTGATAAAAATCATCATTTTCAGATGGTTTATGCTGCCTGCGGTGGATTTCTTGTGCAGAATTGCAATTTTTGCAAGTTCGGGAACGGGAGCTGTTCAAATCTCCCGGCGGAAGTCAGGTGCGCGCCGCATCTACGTGTTTGCAATTGTTTACTCCCGCGATGCGTGATTGCGATCCCTTATGACGTACTCGTGTTGTCAAACTCTCGCTGTGCAAGATGGCGGGCCGCGATGAGGTACCCGCGGGCGAAAAACTCTTGCGCGATCACGCAGCAAGATCCAAAATGGCGTAGCACACGCCAACATGGAGGAAATCAACTCTTCGAACTCAGAATCACGGTAAGTCAACGCCGCACACGCGATATTGTATTTTTCAAGTGCAACCAAGCAAAAAAATCCGCCAGCTTGCGAAATGCAGATTTTTTGGTAAATTTGCGCGATTCGCGGACCGCCAAAAATCCGCAAATTCTGCAAACGGAATGGATTTTCAGCCCAAAATTAATCAGGTCTTTTCTTTCAACCTAATTTATGTTGATGCCCCATGTGCCCTAACTTGGACCACCATCATTTGGTTGCATTCAAAATTCGGAGCAACATTCTAGATCACAATTTTTAGACAATGCTAAGACGAGCCACAGCTCTAGGCCATTCCATCTTATGACCCCTGAGGTAATTCTGCGTGCTTTGAGTCACCATCCGATTCCTTCAAATGGCAATTTGGAACACAATGTTCAATCCTTAGAAGACTGGCTTCGTTGCCAGGCATCAGAACTGCCCCCCCTCTTTTAGGGCTGCTAAGGCCACTTGTGGTTCTTCCCTGTGGTACACGGAAGCCTTAAAGCTCAGTAAGAGGATTTGTAAACATCTTGAAAGAGAGTTGCATAAGAACTACAGCTCCTCTGATAAATTACTTTATAAAAATGCCCTGAAAAAACATTATAAAAAAGTTTGTGAGGAAAATAAACTTTTTTTAGTAACAAAAATTGACTCTCAGCCAACAAAAGTAAATCCCTTTTTGACATCGTAAAAAATGTCACGATTACTTGTCGCTCATTCGCTCCTACAAGCGACTGGACAGACCTGCCATTTTTTCTTTTATGTAAAAATTCAAATCATTCAGGATACCATCTCAGTTCCGCTGCTTAATCAGGAGGATGTTAGAGAATCTTTCTTAGAAGTGCATCCCCTTCCTATCATCTCACTTACTGAGTTTCCTGTGATTTCTTAGGAGCAATCCTTGTTGCTTTTGAAATCCTTGAAATCTGGTTCCTGTCCTCTCTACTTTAGCGGAAGTGATGAATCCCATAGTGAACCCCATTTTCAATACTATCTGGTGGGAGGGGTCCATGCCACAAGCGTGGAAACACGCTAATATCCTCCCGCAGCTAAAGAAACCCACAGCTGACCCTGAGGTAGCTAGTAATTTCTGGATTTTCTCACTCCTGCCGCTTTTCTCTAAGGCAGTAGAGAAATATATTATTGGAGTCTTAACTAAATTTTTGGAAGCTAATCATTTGTTGCACCGAAGCCAGTCAGGTTTCAGAGCTAATTTTAGCACTGAAACAGCTCTGCTTGATGTGGCTGAAACCTTCAAAGCTACCCTGGACAGAGGTGGTAATGCAGACTTGGTTTTATTAGATCTTTCTGCAGTTTTCGATACTGTGCCACACAATAGATTACTGCAAAGACTTAGGGAGAGTGGTATTGGTGGCACGGTATTGAGATGGTTTACTTCTTTTTTGGCTAATCGCTCCCAAATTATCTGGACTCCCCCTTTTGCTGCTGAGATCCCCTCCCTGAATGTGGGTGTTCCTCGGGGCTCTATAGTGAGCCCCACACTATTTAATTTGTATAGGCCCCTCTTGCCCCTCTTGCTTCGGAATATGGGGCTAAAATAGTTTCTTACGCTGATGACACCCAGCTGCTGTTTACTTCCAAGAAGGGCGCAGACTTTAATGGTATTCTCATCAATTCCTGTCTTTCTAAAGTTTTCTCCTGGTTTAGTCATAATCATCTAAAATGCAACCCCGAGAAATCTGAGGTTTTTTTTCGGGCAACGACCTTGTGAAGCTTGGCACACATGGTGTCAACAGGACATGTCCCCCCTGTGTCTTCTGTCTCCACCATGAAATACGTAGGAGTCAAGTTGGATGACTTGCTTCGGAGTATTGAGAATGCTGCGGAATTTCCTTCCCTTGCTTTCTATACCTTATAGGAAAACTGTGGTCCAGGCCTTGGTTGTTTCCAAGCTGGATTATGTGAACTCCTTGTATCTCGGCCTTCCAGATTATCTCCTGAGGAGACTACAATAATAATAATAATAATATGCAAGTTTCTTAAGTGTCTGGTTACACTAGGCTAGTGTGTCCCCGCGCTATGCTACCAGCAGGCAAGAAAGCAGATAACCTAACGCCATCCCTCCACCATTCAGACCCTGACATACTTTACACTAGACAGTGGGGAAAAGAAAGGTTTTCAACTTCCTACGAACAACTGTCTCCAAGGACTCCAACTGGAGCCCAACTTGAAGTTTGTTCCATTGTTGAGCCGCCATGAAACAGAAGGAGTGCCCACCCATTCTTGCCCTCCTGACCGTGGGTATCTTGACCTCCCCCGTTCTGCTAGATCTAAGTTGGCGGGGAAGGGTATACGAAGTCAGAAGATTATGTAGGTATGTGGGCCCCTTCCTATGTAGAATCCTATGGCACAAGCACAGAGCCTTAAACGGGATACGCCCCTTGATAGTAAGCCAATGCAGGGCGACCAGGGCTTTCCTGGAGGAGGCTCTCTTGGGTAGCATCAGAACCATGCGGGCTGCTGCATTTTGGATACGTTGATGCCTCTGTATGCAGTTGACATTAGCACGCATGTAAAGGACATTCCCATAGTCCAGCCTAGAGGTTACCAGGGCATGGACCATGGTTTTCCTGGCTGTCGTAGGCAGCAGGTCCAATGTCTTCCGTAGTCCTCACAAGACTCCAAAACATGTACCCGCCACCCGCCTTGTAAGGTGCTCAAACAAGAGCTTGGGGTCCAGCCACACCCCTAGGTCCCTGACCTGTTCACTAGGCATCGGAATAGGACCCAGGGACTGTGGCCACCATGCTGATGTCCAGACAGAATGTGCTTTACCCACAGCCAGCATTTCAGTTTTGCTCCTGTTTAGTTTAAAGCAGTTGTTGGCCATCCATACTGCTATTTCTTGCATGCATGTGTTAAAATTGATGGCTGCCTTCTCATCAGTATGTGTTAAGGACACCACCAGTTGCGTGTCACACGACTTCGACCCCAAACTTTCCAGCAATCTCCGCCACAGGGGTGACAAAAAGATTGAATAGAGTCGGACTGATGGTGGACCTATGGGGCACCCCCTGTTTACCCTGATGTTCACAGATAAGGTCCCTGTGCTACCTGAAAGCTACAGTCTCGCAGGAAAGATTTCATCCATTCCAGAGCTTTACCACCCCCCTCCCTTTCTGAGACACTGTAGCAATGTGTGATGAGCCACAGGGTCGAAGGCGGCACTCAGATCTAATAAAATGAGTGCCGCCGTCTGTCCCTCATCAGCATACATCCGAATGGTCTCAGTGGCGAAGAGTAGGGACGATTCGGTGGAATGCGATGCTCAGAAGCCGGACTGGGTGGGGTGGAGAAGGCTATGTTTATTGATATGAACCCTCACCTGGTTGTTCACTACCTTCTCTGCAATTTTTGGAAAATATGGAAGTAGGGAGATAGGACGCAGATTGTCTAGCTGGTCCATGCTGACATTAGGCTTCTTTTTTAGCAGTAAGACCACAGCCTCCTTCCATTTCTTAGGCACTATGCCTGAACTAAAGAACAGCTCTAACAGATGCCTAATGTATGGTTCAAGACACTCCATACTTCCGCTCAGCACCCCTGGCCTAGCAGGATCACTGTGGGAACCAGACTTAATGCTGTTCGCTATCTTTATAAGGGTCTTGTGGTCAGGGATGATGAAGGTATCTAGGATATTTTTCCATATCATTGTCAGCAGCCTTATTAATGCTCCCCATCCCTTGAGTTGCTGTTGCACCCCCCAGATCACCTCCCTCAATCATAGTCATAGTCAAATCCAGCAGATCATTTTTTGCTCCGGTTACCGTAGGCTGTGGGTATTGAGTGCATTGTGCCTCTTTCATGCCATTAGCCTCTCTAATGCCATTAGGAGCAGCGGAGCTAACAGCCTGTGGGAGTGATTGAACTGCTCGAGTGTTAGAGTCATATATTTCAGCTTCCTTTTGGCCCCCGTAACAGTGTCAGTATCAGTAGCGGGTGCCTACATTGTATGTGGTATACACTGCATACCTTTGTTTACCGCTGCAATAGTCTCCTGGGGCTCCTGGGGCTTACTTTGTATTCCTCCTGCATCGGGGATTGTTTTCTCAATCATTCCTGGCCGCTGATTTTGGTTACTGTCTTCCCCCACGACAGTTTGCAGTAGCTGCCCGTCCAGCTCCGGAAGCGCTCCAGGACCTCTCGCAGGAGATCTACCACGGTCGGGCCGGTCGGAGCTCCCTTCCGGGTCACCGCCGCTGCTGCTCCTCGCTTCGAGGTTACAGGAGTTACTACTGCGTCCATCCCGGGGGACCGTTCATGTCCTCCACGATTTTGCCTGAGCCTCAGCGTGCCTGGCCGCCCAAGCATGGGCAGCTGCCGAAGAAGTAGATGCTGCGGCAATTTTGGGAGCCATATCTTCACTGCACTCCGTCTGGTAGGTCACCCACTCTCTCTTTCCTGCTGCTGTCTTGGTTCAAACGCGCTCCTCAGGGCTACTGTGAAAGTCCATCGATTTACAGTCAAGCTTTGAAGGGTCAACTAGATGCGTTTAGGTTGCCGGTTGGTGCGGCTTTAATCCAATACGTCGATGACTTATTGGTGGCTGCTGATACTCAGGACATTTGCACAATTGCTACGGTATCGTTGCTGCAACATCTCTGTGAGTTAAATCACAAGGTGTCACCTTCTAAACTCCAATATTGTTGTCAAGAAGTAACCTATCTAGGTCACTTATTGTCAAAGGAGGGAAGGAGATTGACCCCAGAGAGAATTGCAGCGATTGCGCGAATGGCTGTGCCACAAACCCAAAGAGATGTGCGTGCCTTTCTAGGTATCACGTCGTACTGCAGGCAGTAGATTCCTAATTTTTCATTGCTAGCGAAACCATTGGTGGCTCTTACGTGCAAGGATGTTTCAACTCCTTTACCATGGACGGAAGAATGTCAGAAAAGTTTTTCTGAATTACGTGATTCATTGTGTTCGGCTCCTGTGTTAGGTACCCCTGATTACAGTAAGCCGTTCACGTTATATGTTCACGAGAGGGAAGGTTGTGCTTTGAGTGTCTTAACGCAACCTTTTGGTGGTAAGCAACGTCCATGTGCATATTTTTCCTCGACCTTAGACCCAGTAGCTAGAGCATTGCCGAGTTGTTTGAGAGCAACTGCGGCAGCTGCGGTCTCTATCCGACAATCAGCAGGATTGGTCATGGATAATATGCTTACGGTGATGGTTCCGCATGCAGTCGATACTCTTTTGAATCGAACGAAAACTCAGCACTTGACGAGTGCGAGGTTATCTGGGTACGAATTGACGCTCTTGGCAAGCCATATTCAGATAAAACGTTGTAATGTCCTAAATCCGGCAACTTTGTTACCAATTAGTGCAGAGTCAGATGAAGTAGCAGAACATGACTGTTACTTGCGGACAGAGGAGGAAACAAAAGGTCGAGTGGACCTTAAAAACACCCCATTGGAAGACCCGGACGGCACTCTGTATGTGGATGGGTCATGTTTTAAATTACCGAATGGTGATGTGACTACTGCTTATGCTGTTGTGACGTTGAATACTGTTGTTGAGACTGCGAGATTGAATCAGAATTCTGCCCAAGCTGCAGAGCTGATTGCTCTTACTAGAGCATGTGTATTAGCAAAAGGGAAACGTGTGAATGTGTACACCGATAGCCAGTACGCTTTCGGTGTAGCGCATAGCTTTGGACGGTTGTGGCGAGAGCGTGGTTTCTTCACGTCACATGGCACGAAAATACAGCATGGCCAGCTTGTGAACGATCTTTTGGATGCATTGACTTTGCCTGCTCAAGTTGCAATTGTTAAGTGTAGTGCGCATCGTAAAGTGACGGATGATGTTGGTCGTGGTAATGCGTTTGCAGATGAGATTGCTAAGGAGACTGCCCGGAACCTTAGCACTCGAATGTATGTGACGAGTTCGGTTAGGTGGCCTACAGAATCGAGTATGTGTGAGGATACTATAGAGAGTGTGAAAGCGATTCAGAATGAGGCCACCGACACTGAAAAGATGAAGTGGAAAGAAAGTACGGGAAGGTTGGATGTGAATGGTTGCTGGATTGATTTGTCAGATCAGAAAAGATGGATGTTGCCTGATGCGTATGTACTGGCCGTTGTGACAATGGCACACGGGTTAGCACATATTAGCGCGAAAGGTATTTGCAAGTTGTTGGCTGCTGTGTGGAAGAATGATGGCATTACTAAATGCGCTGAACGTTTGGTGAAGAATTGTATGGTGTGTATAATGTACAATCCTGGCAAAGGAACCCCAACTCCCCCTGGCAGTTTTGCTCCTCCTTCGTATCCCTTTGAGGTGATCCAATTGGACTTCATCCATATGGAGCGATGCAATAACCTGAAATACGTTTTGGTTGTGGTTTGCGCATTCTCCCGATGGATCGAGGCCTATCCCCTCAAAGACAATACTGCTTTGTCTACTGCGAAAATCCTACTGAAGGAATACTTTCCTCGGTATGGAATGCCTAGAGTCGTGTGGTCTGATAACGGAAGTGAGTTTGTTGGAAGTGTGATGAAGAGTGTGTGTAAGGGCCTTGGAATTAATCAGAAATTCCATAGTGCCAATCATCCCCAGTCAGCTGGATTGGTTGAAGGGTACAATGGCACCCTTAAACTAAAGCTAGCGAAGATTCAGGCTACGACTGGACTTTCGTGGCCTGACGCTTTGCCTCTAGCATTACTGTCAACTAGGGCGACTGTACACTCCCGAATAGGGCTTAGTCCCTATGAAATAGTGTTCGGCCGTCCTGCGAATGTGTGGGGGGTTCCTAGGCCAGGAATATTCGTTGATCTTGAGTATCCGATGTTGATTGATTACTTACATGACTTGACTGCTAAACTGAGGTTAATTCATCAACAGGTTTACGACGCCTTGCCGACGCAGACGGAGGGTCCAGGCCACCAGCTCCAGCCAGGGGATTGGGTGGTTACCCGTAACTTCTCACGCAAGAACAATCTGGACCCCCGTTTCACCGGACCTTACCAGGTGCTCCTGGCCACGAGGACTGCCGTTCGTCTCGAGGGGCGGAAGAATTGGGTACATGCTACCCATTGTAAGCGAGTCCCTATTCCTTTGCCGGCAGACCCGTGGGTGAGGAAAGGCATTGCGTCAACAGAAACTGAAACATTGCCGGCGTTTGTACCTTTTAGCGACGCACAGCTTGTTGGAGAATCCTCAGCGCAGCAGAAAGCCACTGTTGAACACTTGTCAGCAAAAGACTCAAGACCAAATCAACAAACTGATCAGCAGGACGTTGTCTCTTCAACGGATCCTTTGTTCGACGAGCAGACACGTCCCGGGAAACATCGATATTCTTTGCGTTCTCACACTAAGGACAAATAAAATTTTTCTTGCTTTGCTGAAATTGATAACTGCAATATCCTCGTTTCCCATGATCAATTTTGAACATTCGTATCATTGAAACTTGTTTTGTACATATATCAAGCTTCTTTCTTGTATCTTTTTCCTTCCACAGCTGAGAAATATTGTGCTAAATAAATACATATTGTGTATTGAGGGCCGTAGGGCCGCGCGCGTACTTCCTTCTGGACAGTAGGTCTTGACGTTAGGTTAAGGGCCGTCGGTTCCTAGGAACTCCTGGGGATTGACTATTGCTGCACAGAACGAAGTGCGTCAAGAAACGTTGCGGACGGTCGTAGGGAAATGGCATTTTCGAAGCTGAATGATTTGGAAGGAGCTCAGGCGTACAGAGTCATGCTGCAGAAACTTAGTCGTACTAAATGTTTTGTATTCCAATTGTTTGTATTGTTTTTGACTGCTTCTGCATTTTTGGCGGGTGGGGTGTATTACACTATGTCTTACTTTTTACTTGCTACCCCTACTCCTACTCCTTACCCTAACCTTACTTCTATTACTTCTACTGCTTCTCCCCATTCCTTTCATATGTTACCGGAACACGAACAGGCTAGACGTGTAGAATTCCGCAACAATTCCTTTATCCAGCTCCTCCATCAGCATCAGTTAGTGGTTAACACTACTAATTGTTGGGTGTGTGGGTTGATGCCACATACTACGGGTAAGGGAATTCCATATCTGGTGTTACCGTATAGTTCCCAAGGGTCAGCTCGAGCATTCCAAACAATGTTTCGAAGCGCACTGGGTTTCCACCCCACTCAAGAACAACGTTCCCCCAACTCTGGTCCTACCTCGTATCAGAGGCTGCTATCGATGGCTATAGAGGATATGGAAGATGAGATCCATGATCCTTTTCTCATCCCTAAAGAAGAGGTACAAGCCTATAGGGTCCTAAGTAGAGGGGAATATAGCATGTTCACTAATGAAAAGCAGCTTAAAAGCTCGCCTCCAATATGGGTCGTACCCCACACTGGTAATCTTTGTCTTGTGGGTCGTGGTTCGCACGCCTCACTTGGAGCAAGTGCTTGCACTGAAAGTTACGTTCTGCCAATGTTCCCGTCCCCTGTGTTTCTGGCTGCCAAGGGTACATACTTTATCTGTCATGATCGTGCATACACATGGTTGCCCGCAGACTTCATGGGCTCATGTTTTGTTGCAAATCTGTTGCCTCCGACGTTCACTGTAGATGCCGATTATCATAAGACTAGAGTTGTACGAGGCGTAATTAGCGAAGAGGATACTGCCGGTCAAGAGGCAGGAGACTTTTTCAAGGGTTTCCTCCCGTTTTGGGGACCTATGGTTAATAGTAGGAACCTGAGACATTTGACTCGAGTGGTAGAATCGACAGCTAATATTACTGCCAGTGCCCTTGGTAATATCACCACAGAACTTCAGGCGGAGAGACTTATGACGTTACAAAACCGTATGGTTTTAGATGTCGTCTTGGCAGATCGCGGTGGGGTATGTAAAGTGATCCATTCGAGCTGTTGCATTTTCATTCCAGATAATGCTCCTACTGTCTATCAAGCCATCTCGAAGTTGCATAAGATCTCCGAATCCATACACGTGGATGTAGGGGATTGGACACTACTTGGATGGTTTTGGGGCCTGGTGTCGACTTGGGGTTGGAAGATTCTGACGATCATCGGGGTTGTGGTAGTGTTCCTGTTCACGTGTTGCCTTTGTGTGCAGTGTGGTCCTGCCTTATGTGGCCTCTGTGCTACAACGTGTATGAGACAACCATCTGTTACCAAGGGGACTCGGTTGGACAGAGCTATGCTACAACGACATCTTGATGGTCTGATGAATATCGAGTATGATTCCGACTAGTGCTTGCCTACATGAGGGCAAAAGGAGCGTCTGAGGTTCCGTGACAATTGTAAGTGGTGTTTTCGACTCGCACGAATATGGTCGAGTCTGGTATCTATGAACCGCAAATGACGAGTTTAGTAAGTGTGCGCAGTTTCGCTGTGCTAACTTAAACCGTTCGTTTGTTACGTGGGCTTTTCATCTGGACCCACGGGTTCCATCTTAGATACGGCATCCATTTTGTCTCTTGCCCTCAAGTAGCCAGCGAACGGACGCTGTCCGCTTCGCGACCCTGGGACTCCCAAGATATTTGCGGAAGACACATGTCCTTTGAAAGTGTCTTTATGACGAGGGGGTTGCTGCTGTAAGGCAGATGGCGCCGCTCGAGGCTCATCTTGCCGCACGGACTTATTGTCTCAGCCGTGCATCTCATTAGGCACGTCCCTTTGATGCCTGTATCTCGTGCTTCTCGATACCTCCCCTTTTACACCCTTTCCGATCTCCCCACTGTCTCCGTCTTCCTCTGCACCTGTCTTCGTTCCTATTTCGATCTACTTTACTGCTGATTGGAATTTGCTAAATGGTGGGAAGATGGGTTTTTACAGTTGGGAACCGCCAAATGTTTCCGCACTTATGTTCCGGACCTTATGTGTTTCAAAGTGACCAAAGCGACCCCTCTGAGAGCTAAATGTGGGAACCGGGTTGTAAACTATTGTGTCTCATGTTATCTTATGGGTAAAAACTGTATAAAAGGAGCGATCCACAAAACCAATTTGAAGCAGTCTCCCCGAACTACACTCGATGTACTTCCTGTGACTTCTGTGTTCCCTGCAGTAAATAAATCTTGACTCTTTGACGCCGAAGGAAGTGTCCCGTGTCTCTGTGACTTGTACGCCGGAGCAGGTTACCCACGAAGGTTTCAGGTGTTGTGCCCTGGCACCGCTGGGTCCAAAAGAGCCCAGTCCTTCAGCCGCAGCACCAATAATCGAGGCAAGCACCGACAATGTGTTGTATATTGTTTTTCCCGACTCCGACTCCAACTCCCGACCTTTAGCTTCCGTATCCTCACTCTTAGAAAACGGTGAAGTCTCACTTCTTGATTTGGATAGCAGTAGCAAGCACGTAGCTGACATTTAGCATTTTTCGCAATATAACTGTTTAGAAGGCATGTCAGCATAAATCAGCATTTCTTCCTCCAGAGCTTAGTAGGAGCATAGTAGGAGCTCTACGTGCACTCGGTCTCAGTCGACCGCCATCTTGCCTCTAATTTCAAAGGTTTTTTAAATGCTAATTCCAAACTATAACGTGGGTGAAACCTATGTTTTTTGAGTGAATTTCAAAGGTTTTTTAAATGCTAGTTCCTAACTTTAACATGTCTGAAACGTATGGTTTTTTCAGTGAATTTCAAAGGTTTTGTAAATGACAATTTTTTAAGTGTATTAATTGTTATTTTTATTTTTTATACAGATTTTCTACATTTTTTTAAACAATGTATTTTTAGATATTTATTTTTTATAAATACATTATAATTACATTATACATTACATTACCAAATATACTTTCTCAGAATGAATTACTTTAGTTTAAATACTTTGCGAATAGGCAATAGTCTTCTAAGTACAGTAGTTACAGTTGTTGTAATGTTCAACACAATTTCAGTCACAATGCAACATTGAGGTCAATGTGAATTTCTAGTTAAATGCAATTAGTTACTTTTTGGATTACTTTTCTAACCACAGGACTGGATCCTAGGTTCAGTCCTGGGACATCTCCTGTAAACAGTTTAGTAAAAGTGTTTTGGGTACAGTAGTGTTTTTTAAGGAACATTATTGTATTTTAAAAGTTCACACAGAAACTTTTTCACATAGATTCACCAATGTTATCCTATGGGAGGAAATTCCCTTAGCAGGTAAGTAGTGTTAACGTTACTTTTTCTTACTCAGTGGTGGCTCCTGGATCCAGCACGGGGGCATCTCCTGTAAACAGTTGAAAGAATGCGTTTAAGTCATGCAGGCAATTTTTAAGGAATATTTTTAGTTTGTGAAAATAGACACTTTTCTAACCACAGGACTAGATCCTAGGTTCAGTCCTGGGACATCTCCTGTAAACAGTTTAGTAAAAGTGTTTTGGGTACAGTAGTGGTTTTTAAGGAACATTATTGTATTTTAAAAGTTCACACTTAGAAACTTTTTCACATAGATTCACCAATGTTATCCTATGGGAGCAAATCCCCCTAGCAGGTAAGTAGTGTTAACGTTACTTTATTTTACTCAGTGGTGGCTCCTGGATCCAGCACGGGGGCATCTCCTCTAAACAGTTGAAAGAATGCGTTTAAGTCATGCAGGCAATTTTTAAGGAATATTTTTAGTTTGTGAAAATAGACACTAAGAAACTTTTCTAACCAGACAATGGGTTCGTATGGAAGGAAATACAAGTTACTGGTAAGTACGGTTAGAATTACTTTTTAGGATCAGTACTGGGCTCAAAGAAGCAGAATTTAAGTCACTCCTGATAACAGGTGAGTAAATGAGAATTTGTAGTTCTGCTGATTTTATAGGAATTTTTTCAAGTAAAAAACTCCACACTTAGAAGAATTTCCAAGTGAAACCAGTCAATGATAGCCTATGGAAGGAAATTCGAGTTACTGGTAAGTATGGTTAGAATCACTTTTCAGGATCAGTACTGGGCTCAAAGATGCAGCAGTGAGGTCTCTCCAGATAACAGGTGAGTAAATCGGAATTCGTTGTTCGGCTGATTTTAGGTGAATATTTTAAAATTCCAAAACTCCACACTTGAAAAAATTTCCAAGTGAAACCACTCAATGTTACCCCATGGAAGGAAATTCACTTAGCAGGTAAGTAGTGTTATTGTAACAAAAAACAACTGTGTGGGAGGGTCTATAGGGGAAACAAATTTAGAGACCTACAAAGTATCCTATCCCCCAATCCAACTATAACAAACACACAAGGGATACTGGAGGTCTATCATGGGCTCAATATTGTGTGCCAATTCCAAAGTGACACATGTATGAACAAGTGTCTGATCGCAAAAGGAAGATAAAGTGTGAGAACAAGACAAAAAATACTCCCATCAGCCCACCACTTGGCGGAAAATCGTCATCTGGGATTTTTTGTACAAAAACTAGTATCTGTTAGGTCTCTCACCTGATGATATTGTGAGGAGACCTAAAAACAGATCCTCCAGTGACGAAAAGAATGTATGAATAACATGGCTGGATGGGAGGGGTTGCAGTGAAACAAAAAAAGGGGAGTGAAATAAAGTTACCTAGTGTGATGCCAAGGCAAAGTACTTTATTAGGGGGGTCATCACAGAGGTAAGGTTAAAAGCAACAGTAAGTGGATAGTATATAAACAAATATTACTATCAATCAGATGGATCTGGTCGACATGTTTCAGCCTATAAAGGCTTTCATCAGGACCTATGATATAGAATACTACTGCAACAAATACTATACAAGTTACTAATCACTTGATAGAAAAGAATTTATGGGAAAAGGCCTCACCTAGCCTGGCGCCCGAGGTACCGACGGACAGAGCGGGGTCTCTTTTTAGACCTGAGTGAGTGCCAGGCGAGGTGAGGCCTTTCCCCATAAATTCTTTGGGTGAGAATCCACTGACCTACTAGATGGTACACGGTAGGCACCCACATAGTTTGTGGTTTTTCTATCAAGTGATTAGTAACTTGTATAGTATTTGTTGCAGTAGTATTCTATATCATAGGTCCTGATGAAAGCCTTTATAGGCTGAAACATGTCGACCAGATCCATCTGATTGATAGTAATATTTGTTTATATACTATCCACATACTGTTGCTTTTAACATTACCTCTGTGATGACCCCCCTAATAAAGTACTTTGCCTTGGCATCACACTAGGTAATTTTCATTCACTCCCCTTTTTTTGTTTCACTGCAACCCCTCCCATCCAGCCATGTTATTCATACATTCTTTTCGTCACTGGAGGATCTGTTTTTAGGTCTCCTCACAATATCATCAGGTGAGAGACCTAACAGATACCAGTTTTTGTACAAAAAATCCCAGATGACGATTTTCCGCCAAGTGGTGGGCTGATGGGAGTATTTTCTGTCTTGTTCTCACACTTTATCTTCCTTTTGTTATCAGACACTTGTTCATTCATGCGTCACTTTGGAATTGGCACACAATATTGAGCCCATGATAGACCTCCAGTATCCCTTGTGTGTTTGTTATAAGTAGTGTTATTGTTACTTTTTCTTACTCAGTGGTGCATCCTGGATCCAGCACTGGTGCATCTCTTGTAAACAGTAGAAATCATGCATTTAAGTCATACAGGCAATTTCTTAGGAATATTTGTAGTTTATGAAAATAGACACTTAGAAACTTTTCTGGTGAAAACCAGACAATGGATTCCTATGGAAGGAAATACAAGTTACTGGTATGTATGGTTAGAATTACTTTTCAGGGTTAGTGCTGGGCTAAAAGAAGCAGCACTGAGGTCACTCCTGATAACAGGTGAGTAAATCGGCATTCGTAGTTTGGCTGATTTTAGTGGAATATTTGTACGTTTCAAAAATCAACACTTAGAAACTTTTCTGCTGAAAACCATACAATGGATTCCTATGGAAAGAAATAAAAGTTTCTGTAAGTACACTTAGAATTACTTTTCAGGGTCAGTGCTGGGCTAAAAGATGCCGCACTGCCGCATGTGTATAAACACGTCCTGTGGCTTGTTTTAAGTTGGGTGATTAAGTGCCCTTGAATCCTGAGGTCCCCTGGGGGCCAACTAGCCCAGCAGGTACCTTCAGTATGCACCAGGAGGCTGCGTTGGAGGGAGGTGTTCAGAGGCCATGCCCCTTTTTACAACACTCTGCTACGCAGCTCTGTGGCACTTACTGGAGATAGCTGGTGGGCTAGTTGGCCCCCAGGGACCCTCAGTATCCAACTAAAACTGTGCCACAGGGCGTGTTTCATCATCAAAGCTTTATTTCGATATAAAAAATATCTTAAAAGCACATACCAATTAAAATACAATACATTTTTGATTAAAAAAACTTGTCATAAATAATTAAAAAACAAGAATAAAAAAACATTAAACCATTTACAGCTTTGAACGTATTTTGTAAAAATAAAGGATGACCTAATGAAATTTGTCATAAGTCTTTATGTCTAATCACCCATGCCCAGCTGAGGAATTTAGCTACCCTACAGGCTAGTGTAGTGTTTGGGTCTGTCTGTAAAATTCTTAAAGCAGAGACATGGCTCCTGGTCTCGAGCCGCCGACAAACAGGTTTTAGCCATTTCGATCGGCGTTTGTTATAGGCGCTGCAAACAAAAAAAAAGTGTGGAATAGTTTCTAGTGCAACGTTACAGAATGGACAAGTGGCAAGTGTTTGGTGAGGGGGTTTCCACTTGAAAGTGCGTTCACGAACTGGTAGTGTTCCCAACCTGAACTGGATGTATAAAGCACTGTCTTTGGGTTTTCTGATGAAGTCCATATAAGGCTCAAGAGAGTGTACGGTCTTGTGCAGACGAAACTCGTCGGTGAGTCTACCCAGATTTTCAGCTCTAGCATCTTGGGCATCGACCCACAACCAATATGCTTGCTTGACCTCCAGTTTAGAAACTAATGCACCGGTCTCCCATGCAGCACTAAAACCAATAGCCGTTAGCAGCTCCTTGACCTTTGATAGCCAAACAATTTTATGAGACCCTGTCATATTCATAACTTCTCTAAGGCCGTCTGCGTAGCTAGCTAGCTCAGGTGTACGCCACAGACGGGCCCCATAGAGAAGCGGACGTAGGATTATAAGGTCTTAACTAGATCTGCGGCCAAGGTCTTGTTGAAGAGGTTTGTTAGGCATGCCCCTAGGTAGGGACAGAAGCTCCCTAAAGAAATTATTTTCAGCCATGACAAGGGAATCGACATTATTGAATCCTAAAAGCTCCGCTCTGTACAGTGCGCTGCCGATAGCTTTTGCGGAATAAATATCCAATGCAGGGGCTATGGGTCTGGATAATTAGGATCTGTGCTCCCTACCGATGACGCCCACAACACGTTTATGGTTTAGGCCAATTTTTCAATATGTGGGTTCCATTTGAGTTGATCGGATATCCTAATCCCTTAAGTAGTCTAACATTTTAACACGCTCTAGTGGCTCCTCATTTAATGTGAGCATGCGGTTTGCTTTCTTGCTGGGGTTAAAGTAAAGGAGCTTTGTTTTGGATGTGTTAATAACCAAGCACCTTAAGTTGCAGATAACACGAAACCGATCCAAAAGCTTTTGGAGCCCCATGGGCGTTTTAGAGACCAATAGCGTGTCATCAGCAAAGAGCATAGCGGGGCCTTTAACACTGGACAAGCTGGGGGCATCAGCATCGATATCAGATAAAAAGGAGACAACCCTGTTTACAAACAGAGAAAAGAGAGTCGGCGCCAGGACGCATCCTTGACGAACACCTCTGTTTACTGTGATTTTAGCCGTTTTCTGCTCCTGCGTGCCCCACCCGATGCATGCATAGGTTCCGTCATGCATGCGGGCCAACAGGTTCAGAATGGGCAATGGAAGCCCCATCTCCTGCAGAACCACCCAGAGGCGCTCTCGAGGGACCAGATCGAACGCGGTCTTCAGGTCAATAAAGGCCAGGTACAGACCGCCTTTACCAATGCATACTGTCTTCCAGTGGAGTAGTACCAGCCTAAATGCCTGATCGACGGTGCCTGTGCAAGCCCTAAAGCCTGCCTGGAAATGGGAGATGATGTTAGTCTCTTCCGCCCAGAAGAGGAATTTTTCCAAGAGAACCCTGCCAACCACTTTCTGTCCAGCATCAATCAGGCTGATTGGACGATAGTTGGCAGGGTCGCCCCTTGACCCCTTCTTATAAATAGGGATCACCTCCGCCCCCTTCCATGAGCTTGGGGCTGGGGACCCATGGAGAAGGGCGTTGATCAGAAGGGAGAAGAACTTGGCCCACTGCTTATAGCTGGCACGAAACAGATCACCAGGGATGCCATTCTGGCCTGGTGCCTTACCTTGAACAATTTTTTTAATAGCTGACTCAACCTGTGTCTGCCCTACGGGATCAATGGGGGACGCGGTGTCGGACAAGGGTGGTGAACAATATACCGAGGGCTCGCTGCTATCGGGTACCCCTGGCCCTTCATACAGCCTCCTAAAATGTTCAAACCAGTCCCTTTCAGTAATATGACTGGGCATTCGTTCGGTATCACCATCATTTGCTCTTCTAACTAAAGCCCAAAACCGCTCGCCATTTTTGGACTGGCTGGCCTGCTTCAATTCTTCCCAATGAGAGTCATCCCAGCCCTCTTTGCTGCAAGTAATGTTCGCCTGTACGCGGCTCGGGCTAAGCGAACCTCTGCTGCATCACGGGTTTTGATGGCACTTATCAACTTTGATTTAGCTCCTCTACATTCTTGATTATACCACTTGACTGTGGATTTCCTACTCTTCAATTGGCTTGACCCGCAAGAGTCGAGAAAGAGAGCAGCCATCCTGTCAATTGTCTACACATAGACCACATCAGCCTCGGCAAGACCTAGGTTGTTATTACAAATAGCAGAGAGCTTCTCCATCTGAGCTATTACGATCTCCCCCCAGGGCGCTAGTCTTTTGTTCATTAATGGTACATTTTTGCCATTTAATTAATCTTTTGCAGTTACAAGGTGTAATTTCTCTGGTCGCCAGCGTTGATCTATTAGTGGGCAGGGGCTTCCCCTCGATTATGAAATTCCGCAAACTAAGAGATAGGGGGTTATGGTCATTATGGATAGACGGAATAACTATCATATCTGAAACATATCTCCACAGTCTCCTGTCGACCAAGATGTAGTCTATTCTGCTGGGGAAAGTGACCCTGTTGTAGGTGCAAGCACCCGCAAAATCTGATGGCGTGCGCCCGTTCACAGCAACCAGTGCATGCTCCATTACCAAGGCATTTAGTTGAATGACGACTGGTGTCCATTTTTTAAATGGCACAGTCGTCAGTTGCGGGATTCCCCATCTCGCGTCCTCATCTGAGAAACCTACCCACCGTCAACTGCCAGCGGTTCAAAAGTGCAATTAAAATCGCCGGCAATTATGGGCAAAGAGTCTGCAGGGCAAGAATGGAGTGAATCTGCTAGCAAGGAGATAGTTGGAGATTGCCTCCCCATTTCAGACCTCTTGCATATATATTAAAGAGCTCCAGAATCACTGCGGCTTGAGGAACCCGGATCGTTAGTCTCATCATATCAGGAGAGGTGCTATAATGATGAATAATTTTACAGTTCAAAGAAATATTGACCCAAATTAACAGGCCGCCAGACTTGTACATTGGTTCAAGGCACCAAGTTTCTTGAAAAATGCACAGGTCATACTTTTCAATTAAATCATTCCAGTCGGGAAGTGATATTTTTTTCCCCAGACCCGCTATGTTCCAGGAGATGATATTCAGATGACTATTTTGCCATTGATATATGTTAGGACAGGGTCTCTGCCACTACCATTGGTTGGAACCAGATGGGATGGGTTGTCAGATACTGTGAGTTTATTTTTTCCACATTTGCCAATTCCTATCAGGGCAGAGTGGTTCTCCTCAATCATAGAACACATGGTGGAATTTAAACACTGGGCACTAGAATTATTATTATCCCCACATAACGAGGGGGACAATATAAGATGTAGGTTGTCAAAAAGTTCTGGGGATCTAGATCGACTTCTAACCGTGTTGTCTAATGCAAGAAATGGAACATGGAAGGCCTGAGGGAACTTTACCTGTACCGGAAGTCAGTCGACAGCTTCCAATTCGCTATACCGGTTATGACAGGGGATAAGGGGAGGGATAAACTGGGGGCCAAACCATTCTCCACTATACTGATTACCACCATGGTGGATCCTCCCAGCTCTTCGTTGTATTAAATTCCAAAACTCATCATCACCCCCTCCCCAACCATGGAGATTCAAGTCCCTGTGCACATCGTGCCTCCTCCCTCCCGTGACCTAGTTATTATCCCTCATCCAGCTCCATCCATTATCTGGTTGCTCCACAGGCATGCAGAAATAAGACAGAGGTCTGGCCATAATCGTGGTACCGTTATTTTGGGAGGCCCCCAAGCAAATATATTTCACAGTTCGAGGGTCCTTAAAAGTTACTACTACACGATCCCCCTGTATTCTTTTCCTATTATGTCCCACCCAGTGGACTCTCTCAACCATTATAATATTACTATAGATATTTAGTGGTAGAGGGCGAGTTTGCACACATGTGAACTTAGGCCCCGCCCCCTCCCTTCACCACTGTGCAAAAACGCCCCTTGGTGCATTATAAATTGGGGGATTACCTCCCCTTGAATACTAAGGGTCCCTGGGGTGCAACTAGCCCACCAGCTACCTCCAATAAGCGCCACAGAGCTGCGTTGCAGAGAGGTGTAAAAAAGGGAGTGGCCTCAGAACACCTCTTTGCAACACAGCTCCCTGGCGCATACTGGAGGTACCTGGCTGGCTAGCTGGCCCCCAGGGACCCCAAGTATTCTAGGGGAATTTGTTCCCCCTCTGCAAATGCTCCAGGGGGTGCATTTGCAGAGTGGTGCAATAAAGGGGCGTGGCCTCCGGCCCGATCCCGTTTAAAAAATATATATATTTTGTGAAGGGAAGCTGTGTAGCCCCCCTTCCTTTTTCTTTTTTGGGGCCCTGGGCACCCCACCCCAGGGCCTCACCCCCAAATTAAAATTAAAAAAAATATATTTATGGGAAGGGGGCCGCGTGGCCCCCATCCCGTAGCCAATTCCGGGCCCGGGGACACCATCCATCGGGGCATGGCCACATTTTTTTGATATTTTTATGGAGGGGGCCTGCATAGCCCGCCTCCTCAGGCCACTTAAGGCCCCGGGGACCCCATTCCCCAGGGCCAGCCTTTCTTTTATTTATTTTTTATGGGGGAGGGGGCCGCGTGTCCCCCCTCCTGGGCTACTTTTAGCCCTGGGAACCCCATCCCCCGGGGCTTGCCCTCTTTGTTGAGGACAGTGGGGGGGGTCACAAATCCCCCCATGGTCCCGCCGGCTCCCCACCTCCTGTGGGAGCCGGCATTGCTTTTCCATATGTGGAGCAGCTAACATGCTGCTCCCCATATAGAAAAGCAATCTGCTCTGCTTCATTGAAGAGAGAGCAGGTTTCCCTGCTCTAGCTTCAATGAAGATACTATTCAAAGTTATTTATATAAAAATTAATCAAGTTGAGAATTTCATGGGTATGGATATGGAACAAAACTCTTAACATAAAAGTTATGAAAGGCAGTATATCTGTGTCAACAGGTCGATTCATAACAGTGCATCAGCCCCAACAATAACAGAGGAGAACCAAAATCATAAATGTGTCATGTTGTCCTTCAGTACAAACAATGTTGAGGAGTTGATGTATTAGGTCGACGTTTCGGTCTTGTATGTTTTCATCTGTCAGACCATCATCAGGACTAAGCTTTCCATAAGGTAAAAACCCCCTATACAAAAACAATTATACACAATTAGATGATCTATTTACAAAAAATAAAAATAGCATCATCCACTAGTTATTTACATATAATACAATCATGCTGTGTGTAAATAATATCCAACCAAAAAGAACTGTCTCTTGGGTTGGAAACTTCTCTTATCAGACTAATTTCTCCAAGGTAATTAATGGAGGGCTCACATTGTTTAGACAAATTCTAGTTAGAGTCGTTCAGGGATTCTTAACATCTAGTAAAGAAAATAGTACTCTATTTTCAATAGGTAGAGCTATGTTTGGAGTTATGGCAGTTTCTAACTCAACTTTCATTGTATATGATATCGCTTGATATGAGCTCTTGGTGTCAATGGACATCGAGAGCCTACACACGAATATCCCACAAAACGATGTCCTTTCAATTCTAGATGATTTTCTAGAAAATAGAACTAGCCACATGCTGTTCCAACAAACTTCATCCTGGAATGCATTCGCATTCCCCTATGCGAAAACTTTTTTATCTGCAAAAAGACATTCTATCAACAGCAGAAAGGGGTAGCCATGGGTGCCATTTTTGCACCAGACATAGCTAACATCTATGTATCTCATTTTGAAAAAGAGTATATCTATAACATCAATAATCCTTTCTCATCCAACATTAAATGCTGGCTACGCTATATCGATGACATATTTTTCATCTGGCATGGCACCATTGAGGAATTGAACATCTTTCACACATGGGTGAATGCTCTAAATTCCAACTTGCAAATCACGATGACATATGACCTAAAGAGCATGGATTTTCTAGACATTTCTATGAACGTTATTGAAGACAAAACCCTCTATACCACGCTGTTCACCAAACCAACGGCAAGAAACACGCTGTTAAAATATAAAAGCCACCATCCGCAAGCCCTGAGGGATGGTCTCCGTTCGGCCAATTTCTTCGCCTGCGAAGAAACTGTACGAGACGCACTGACTATTTTGCTGAGGCACAACAACTGAAAATTAAATTACACGCTCGAGGATACCCGAACAAACTACTCAAGCGCTCATTAAAAAGGGCTTAGTATAATGATAGAACAGCACTCTTGGTAACCAAACCAAGAACCCCCTCAACAAAATTAGTTTGTGTCACCACCTTAGGTAGAGCTACCAACCAGGTGAAGAAATTGGTCTTGAAACATTGGTCTCTATTATCAAGCCTCCCTGAACTCTGTGAGAAACCAATGTTTGCATTTAAACGTGGACGCAACCTAAGAGATCGCTTAGTTCACGCATATAAGGAAAAAGACACGAACCTAGTTGATAATATGCGCCAGCTTAATCCGATCATTGGACACTTTAAATGCAACCAATGTATAGCATGTCAAACGTCAAAAACATGTAAAGATTTTACAATAAATGGAAAGACTATTACTTTAAAAGCTTCTCAAACTGTAACACCACAAACGTTGTTTACTGTATTGAGTGTCCGTGTGGACTAAGATACTTTGGTAAAACAACACAGAAAGTTAAACAACGGATACTACAACACCAGTCCAGAATTCGGTGTCATGTAGAGAATTCCCCTTTAGTGGAAAATTTCTCACGAATGAAACACACCGTAAAAGATCTTATTTGCTGGGTAGTTGAAACAGTAAAACCGACCATCAGGCAACCTAATGTTGACAGAAGCCTGACCATCAAAGAACAGTGCTGGATCTGCCTCGCTGACTCAGTTAAGAATGGCCTGAATTCTAGCTCTGAGTGGCAAACCTTAGCTTGCCTGACATGAAAAATATTGATCAGCCCATAGCCGAGAGATATAGACTTTCTAATAGCCTCTGATGTAATCTATCTATCACTGCTATAACAATGTCATGGTAGTCTTTAACACTACACACCGACTGTCTTTGGAATCTTTACCCTGTATACAGAGCTGTTCACAACTGTATATATCTGTAACCAACAAGCTTTGTAACATAGTAATAGATAGACAACAGAAATATTCATGCTCAATTATGCTTCATTCTATATGTGTCTTTAACCTAAGCATTTATCCAAAATTCTATCTGTTGCCAATAAGTCTGTTGCAATTGATGTTGTAACATGTATGATATTTAGCACATCAAATTCCATGCTTGCACAAATGTATATATATTGTTTGTATACAATATTGTTTTGATAAGCGCAATTGTATCAATTGTATAGGTGCCCTCTGATGATCAATATGACTTTTTTAATTTGATTATGTTTAAAAAGTTAAGTATACACAGGACAGACATAATAAATCGGCCCCATATGAGCTATGTAGGGTCTGTTACAAACAAACTAATTTATTTACGATTCAAATGTTCCATTAATTCTGATTAGGTCCAATAATATCAATCTAGAATTATTTATGTAAACATTGGGGATTCATTGAATTGGTTCCTTTATCTGACTGGTATAAAATTCGTCAATTATCACTACTCTAAGATGGCCGACCATTTATGTAACTTTTAAGTAGAGAACCATTTACTTCCGGGTGCGTCCATTTAAAAACAGTCCCCCCGCTCCCAACCTTTCTGGTGCAAATTTCTCAACTGGAGCCCGAGAGATTATCCTGCGAGTGGCTCCTGATGACTGCGGAGCGTCTGTGTGCTTGAATTAAGTAAGTCGATAGGCTATTTCCACTTACAAATGCCTAGCGTGCATTTTCACAACGGAATGCCGTTTTCTTTAAATAGTCGTTTTCAAAAGGAAAACGTGAGTACGGATTATTTTTTGATAATCGTAAACCACTAGCATTAACAAATACACTGATATTCGGGATGGAAATGCCACGCTTATATTTGGATTGTCTTTGCGAATAGCGTTTCTTCAAAGGACAAAGTTAGATTAAATATCTGCACCTACCTAATATATTTATGAGACGGTTTTGCTAATAACAGAAATGCCCGCTGCAACATTGGAGCCTCTTATAAGATTAACCAACTCTTGAGCTCCAATGTCCTGATCCCTATTATTGCAATATATACGTAATTTGCATTTCATAAATAAAGCTGACCCTAGTGGCACAGGGCTCTTGCCTAAGCCTGACACTATTCAATGTGTATGTGGCCCCCTTAGCCAACTGAGCAAGATCATTTGGGTTTACCCCGGTGTCATACGCCGACGACACCCAACTCCTTTTTCCTTTTAAAAGTCTGACACCTGCAATAAAAAGATCTTTTGCAGATGGAATGAGAGCAATATCCGAGTGGATGTCATCAAACTGTCTCCAATGTAACGTAGGGAAAACAGAGGTCATGTTGTTTGGTCAAGCAGCAACACACTGGTCACCCGAATGGGGGCCCTTGGAATTAGGACCTGTTCCCAGCCCTAAGAGCACGGTCAAAAACCTGGGAGTACTATTAGATCAGACACTCACTTTTAAGGACCATGTAAATCAAGTGGCCAGTACTTGCTTGCGGGCAATTGGGATGCTAAAAAGAGTGTTCCCTTATCTGCCAGACTGCCACAGGAAAACACTTGTGCAGGCGCTAGTCATCAGCAGAGTGGATTATTGTAACGGTCTTCTCTTAGGAGTTAATGAAGGACAACTCAAAAAGTTACAAGTGATCCAAAATACGGCAGCAAGGGCTGCCCTTAATGTACCTTCTAGGACTCCTTCTTGCTCCCTGCTGACCAGACTCCACTGGTTGCCAGTGAGGAAGCGAGTACAGTTTAAGACTCTATGCACTATTCATAGAAGTATGATAGGTGAAGGTCCAAAATATCTGGCCAAAATCTTTCAGCCATATGTTCCTGGACGCTCCTTGCACTCCGGTAACCTGGAGCTTTTGAAGGTACCCAGAATAAAGAAGTCCAGACAAGGAGGCCAAGTGCTGGCCCATGTGGGACCAAGGCTCTGGAACTCTCTCCCTCTTGAGTTGAGATCTCTCACCAGCCACCTGACTTTCCGGAAGACCTTAAAAACACACCTATTTTCCAGCAACTGACTTTCCCCTGGTAAGATGCACTATCCCCTCTGACTAAACATCTGGAGTTATATTCTTACTGGCAAAGCGTGGAGATACCCCTTCGGGGTCTATTCAGGCGCTATATAAGAATATAAAATAAATAAATAAATAAAGGGTAACGCATTATTGCATCAGTTATACCAGCCATTATTGCCTCCTGACAGCAATATGCGGATAGAATGACTATAAATGTAACTTGTTGGAAAAAGGGAATATATATATATATTTTTTCACTGCGGATATAGCGAATACTCCTGATATATCTGTATATAAAGCAGCTTATCACCAACTAACAAGCTCTCAGAATACCACGTAGAGCTCTACAAGGTATGTCGTCTATGATTTGTCTCGAGGTCCGTCAATTACACTTTAAAATCATAATAGCCCATATACTAAATTAATCCTTGCACTCTTTTAGATCCGATCGACTTTGTGCATTCGGTCTGTACCAGTGTCCATTCTTGAAAATTAGCTCACTTCATTTGATGTACCAAAGTGAGTATAACATAGACAGTGGATACAAATTATGTCTTTTACAAATCTGTACTTGTATATAATTGATGTGGATCTACTTAAATATTCTGAGACCGCTGTATATCAAGCAATATCATATACAATGAAAGTTGAGTTAGAAACTGCCATAACTCCAAACATAGCTCTACCTACTGAAAATAGAGTACTATTTTCTTTACTAAATGTTAAGAATCCCTGAACGACTCTAACTAGAATTTGTCTAAATAATGTGAGCCCTCCGTTAATTAACCTGGTAGAAATTAGCCTGATGAGAAGTTTCCAACCCAAGAGACAGTTCTTTTTTGTTGGATAATATTTACACACAGCATGATTGTATTATATGTAAATAACTAGTAGATGATGCTATTTAGATTTTTTGTAAATAGATCATCTAATTGTGTATAATTGTTTTTTATATAGGGGGTTTTTACCTTATGAAAAGCTTAGTCCTGATGATGGTCTGACAGATGAAAACATACAAGACCGAAACGTCGACCTAATACATCAACTCCTCAACATTGTTTGTACTGAAGGACACTATGACACATTTATGATTTTGGTTCTCCTCTGTTATTGTTGGAGCTGATGCACTGTTATGAATTGACCTGTTGACACAGATATACTGCCTTTCATAACCTTTATGTTAAGAGTTTTGTTCAATGTCCATCCCCATGAAATTCTCCACTTGATTAATTTTTATATAAATAACTTTGAATAGTATCATTTTTTGCTGTGTGTTTCTTCTCTTTATTGTATTTGCTTACTTTTTGTCTTGAAATTTGAAATTAATTTTGAAGTAATCCTATGGATACACTGGGTTTAATTTGATGAAGAACCAATGAGTATAAAACAATTTAAGTGAAGTGACTTTGAAAACAAAATCCCTTGTAGTCATCCTTTACTTTAATTATTCATTGCCCAAGCCTACAAGGGTATATTGGGTTTTTCCACCTTTCTGACCTAGCTTCAATGAAGCAAAGCAGTTTGCAATGACAGGGTGGGAGCCGCAAGGCTTCCAGCCTGCAATTGCAAACAGCAGTGTCCAGGGGCTGGGCGCCCCGGGACACTACAGGAGCCAATCCTGGGGGGTGGCGGTCCCCAGGGTCTGTACAAGGCTCCCTCCCTCATTTGTTTGAAGCCCCGGGTGGTGGTCCCTGGGGCTGGGGGGCCTCAGAGCCCCCCCACACCCATTTTTTTGTAGTGCTGGGGGGTGGTGGTCCCCGGGGCTGGGGGGCCTGAGAGCCTCCCCACCCAAATTGAAAAAAGCCCCAGGCGGTGGCGGTCCCCCGGGCTGGGGGGGCCTGAGAGCCCCCCCCCCAAATTGAAAAAAGCCCCAGGGATGGTGGTCCCCTGAGCCACTTTGGGCCCCCCATAATAATTAAAACATTGCCCCTGGGATTTTGCCCACCCAGGGGCTAAATAGCAATGAAGCGCCAGAGCCCGGGCTTCGTTTTTTTTTATTTTGGCCGAAATTCGCGCTGGTTTCGTGAATCTCGCCAATCTTTTTTATTTAAAAAAGGCTTTTTTTGGACCTGGGGGTCCTTGTGAGACCCCCTGAGCAGGCCTAGGGGGTCAGGGTGTGTCTATCCTGCTCCCTTTGCACGTTTTGTGGCATCTGTTTTTGGTTTCTTGTGCCTAGGTTCTACCGAGGCATAAGATGGCTACCAACACTTCCTGATTTTGACAGTTGTCAGCCAATTAGCATTCAGCTCGTGCACGGCAGGGTGCTTGTAGGCTGCGCATAGGGTACGTGGATAGATACACGGATCCACTGCGCTCATAGATATATACATTATTTTAACTGTCATTTTCTCAGGAAATACTGAATGGATTTACACCAAATGAGCAAAAGGCATGAGTCTGGACTGAGGACTACCTCTTTGCCAAATTTGGTGTAATTCTGTTCAGTCGTTCGGGCTGTAGCCGTGGCTGAGGTCCTATGGGAAATTACATGGGGAAAACACATTTTGGGACCCCCCTTCTTTCTCAGCCCCTGCTGGACCAATCACTCCCAAACTTTCAGGGAAGGAGAGGAACTGAGCTGGCCAAATGTTTGGACAATTTCACGCACATTCATCAACCGGCGCCAAAGTTATTCCAAATAGAATGCTACGGATTTCCTACGGATAAAAGGTCCTAACTATAACTATCTACTGGCGACCTCCATATCCATATATCCATATACATATATGCATATACATAAACATAGATCACTGACATAATATCAACAAACTAAATATCGGCAATAAAATATTGATAATACTATTATCGACTAGCAATACTTATTGAAACAAATACACTATTATCAACACCATATTATCGTCAAACAAAATTATTGTTTTAAACATTATCGAACACACACATATGATAAAATGAAATATCAACTTTTGCTTGAAAGTATTAAAAATTATCGTTTTTATAAAAAATATCAACTAATTAAAAATAACTAAAATGAACATATTATTACACCAAAATGTATTTTTACAATATAAACATTCACTACACACATTATCAATATTTTTTATAATATATAAACATATAAAAGCATTAAATATTAACAAAGCAGAAAATAAATAATAACTAAAATATTATACTATTACATATATTGCATAATGCATTTAACATTAAAAGCAATATAAAACACACTTAACTAACAAAATATATATTTTTTTAAAGTTAATACTAACTACTTCTGCCATATAGGGAAACCAACCCCCAAAACAACAACAACAAATGAAAACCTCACACTAATAAAATACACCAATAACATGAAACTATCAATTAAATAGACACTATATAAACAATGAAAAATTTATTTTTAATTTGCACTTGAAACCTGCAAGAAAAAAGAAGGGAAAACTCTCCCGGATTGCTTCAAGAACACAGATTGTCATTATATAAAAACGCTTCGGAACTGTACTAAGTAGAATTGCATTTAAAATATAACACTACTTGTACTCTTCACCAAAAAATATATTTAAAATATAATTCACTAATATCTCTCTCTTAAATGTATATCCCCTCTACAGATATCTTTTAAAGCAGCCAAAAAATACTAAAGCAACGTCAACAATAAAGTTACAAACAAAGTAAGTATATGATATTTTTGTAATAAACAACTCCCGAAAACACCCACCCAAAGACCCACTTTTTCACAATGTCCCCACCACATACAACACAATAAAACAAAAATATAAAAATTATACTTTTTCCTATCAACAGACATATCTTCAAGAAATCCAAAATATAAGCTTGAAAAGATTTCAACCACATTTTTATTGACATCATCATCAGCATTGTAAGTATATCCAAAGTAATGTATACGTTTTTCTTAAAAAATGATACTGTATTTTTGTTATTAATGTTTATATATTTTTTCTTTAGCACTACAAACACCACCATGACTGAAGGCGCACAATTTATTATGTCTAAAAAAGGGAAGAAGTTATTATGTTACATGGGTTATGTATATATACAAGAAAAACAGACTGGT
Organism: Lissotriton vulgaris; assembly: GCF_964263255.1. Lineage (NCBI taxonomy): Eukaryota > Metazoa > Chordata > Amphibia > Caudata > Salamandridae > Lissotriton > Lissotriton vulgaris. Next base: position 1,377,666,129 of record NC_141687.1, on the reverse strand, counting down.
ATAAAAGTGTTTTGGAAATGTAGCAAATATTATTCGAACAAATGTTATGGAAGAGCTATAACTCAAGAAACCACTGCTGTATCAGTAAAAGAGCATACCCACCCCTCAAATGTAACTGAGATTGAAGTAAGAGAGGCTCTATAAATCAATAAAAGAAGCTAGCTCTAGTACAGATAGACCTACCACAGAAATACTTAAACAACAGTTACTAATGGTAGCCAAACATGCATCTAGCCAATTACCCTCTATTGATCCTTTAAAAAGAACAATAGCTAGAGAAAAGAAAACCACTACAGCTACCACACATGACCTAAAAACCTGCAAAAGTCAACCCTAAGGGGTCGATTCCGATCTCACTCAGAAGAACTGCAAACGCGATCCCGCCAGAAAAAGTATGAGCCGTTGGTGTTTTTTTCTGACCGACTCGTACGCTGTACGAGCGAGCAAGTACGATGCGAGAAACGCCAGACAGCCTTATCGAATTGCATACCAAGTTAAAAAAATGAGATCACTGGCCTATATCCCGGTAAATGAAGTAGCAGAACACTATTACATCCTAATAGAAAGCCCCTATTACAAAAGAAATGAAGAAAAACTAAGCCCACTTTTAGATTACGTCGAAGATACCTGGGTGGGAGAACTCCATAGATCAGGGCGCAGAAGACTACCTAAATTCCACATTCCACTAAACAAACGAGTCAAAACCAACAATGCTGTTGAAGGATGGCATAATGCCTTCCAAGCAACAACAGGCAGAGGGACACATACCCTACCCAAACTACTCCAAGCCCTCCAAAAAGACCAAAGCTATCAGCAACTCAGAATGGAACAATCTGTGACCAAAATAGGCCCAAAACACACCAAACAAATGATTTTTTTTTCCGAATTACTACAAAGTCAGATACCACTATACCCAAGCACAAGAGGCCTAGAATTCTATCACTAATAGCTAAAACCATGCTTTAAAATATGAATAGACAGTCATTAAAAATAGTTTTCTGCAAAACACACACTGTATATATACATATTATATTTCAAAATGTTGTAAAACATAAATTATTTTTCATATATATTTATTTAATAATATAAATATATATTGACATCTTAATTACATTTTACAAAATGTAACACATATTACAATCATTTTTTCTTAACATTCCACTCCCACATTAAGGGCATCGTTAGGATGGTGGGCAGACAATGTCTGCCTGCCATCCTGACAGAAAATGGGACTGCTCGCCAATAGTGCGGCGGTCTCGTGGGTGAGATTAGGATGCCCCCGCCACACTGGCAGGCACATCATGCATTTTTAACATTGTGGCGGGCGGTGCATTCAGTCGCACCCGCCACAGTGGTAAAAATGCATGTTGTGCATTATACATGGAAATGCAGGGGGGTACCATAGGTACACCCCATGGGCACCCCACACCCATTCAAATTATTGGGGGCCTGCAACGGTACCCCATTTGTTAGCTCTGCATGCTGCCACCACGGAAATGCTGCTCTCCGCCTGCATTCTAATATGGATTGTGGTGTCTAGCAGACAACACCACTATATAAAACGTTCTTTCTGTCCCCTGGGGTCCCCACCATTCTATTTTGGCAGGGGGAAATTGGTGGCGGGTGGGGTAGGGTGTAGGGCGGATTGCCACCACCAGGCAGGCAGTGGCAATCTGCCCTACATCCTAATGGACCCCTTTATATCTAAATTACTTACGGTTTGTGTAGCTGATTTAAAGATATTCCAAATTTTGTTAATCCATCCAGGTATGTCTCAATCCAAAGTAATGTCAAATTAACCCCCCAAAAATTCTATAAACCAACTGTTTAAAAAATTATCTTCGGTTGTTAAACCCAACTCGATTAAACCATAAAAAAACAGAAAATTGAATTTAAAAAAAGCTCTCCAGGAAAACTCGAAAAATTAAGAAAGTGTTAAGTAAATATTAGTTTAAAATACTAATACACACTTCTTAACTAAAAAAATGCTATCTTCTCCAACACGCGACTTCGAAAATGGAAAAGCTGTAAAAAGTCAAAAAGACATACCCGGCCACCCAAACATACATATACAGTACAATTAAATGCATTTACAAACAATTTTAACTCCATACCCATACATTTCTGTAAGTATTCTAACCGCTCTACACTAGGCCTTAAACACAAACTATCGAAATTTCGTGAAAATATAACTAACACTTAAAATACACCAAAAACACAATCACCTAACACTAGACATACTACTTACCACCTAACTACATTCAAATTGAAGCAACGGAGATCGATCAAATGGCCAACAATATTAGATCAGGTCGAGGCCCTCAATGACATATATAACAACTTCTGCCAGCTACTAATGGGCTACACAGAGTCACGCCCAGGGACCATACAGTTCACCCAAATTCAACAAAAAATGTCTGAGATCATAAAAATACAGCTAACCAAAAACCTAGAGGAGTACTGATAAACCAAGATCGCGATCAGATTCCTCGAATCCATGGTTTAGTAAGGAATGTGCTAACACCAAACACAGACTCCTTGCGGTTTTAAAATCTAAAGATGTAATCCAGATCAGATTTGAAAGATCTAACTACAAAAAAGTAAGAATGACTGCCCTGAGGGACTGGGATGATGCCAGCTGAAGTGATCTCATTGTAGCCGTAAAAACCAGAGACCAATCCAAATTTTGGAAATTAATAGCACAGGGGAACATAGCAAGCAGGGTGACCACTGATTATTTTTGGATCCTGGCACATGGTGCAGACATTTTTTCACACTGTGTGCTGCACCAGATATATTAGCCCTAGAGTTATGAGTCCTCACTGTGGTGCCCTTGCCAGAAGTATACACTATACATCTTGAATTCAGTTTGGGGGACACTATGATAGCTATAGATAGTCAGCAAAGGCACCTGGCCCAGATAAAATTCCCGGCGACCTTTTGAAACATGTCCCAGATGTCTGTGCTCTATATGTGAATCAATTGTGAAATGTAATGGCTAGGGGACAGCCCATTCCAGAAACCTGGAAGTGGGCTGAGATTGTCCCTATTCACAAAAAGGGTAGTAGGGACGACCCAGCAAACTATAGGCCTATCAACCTGATAGATAACACCCAAAAGGTGTATGCCAAACAAATTATGGCCAAGTTAAATGCTTGGATAGAAGACAAATATATCCTCTCACCTTGTCAGACTGGCTTTAGACAGAGAATAAGCACAATTGACCAAGTATTTAGACTTTTAAGTATAGTCTGGAAGTACACAAGGATAAAACACAGACACTTATATGTTGCCTACATAGATTTGAAGGCAGATTTTGAGTCTCAAAGAAGATTTTAGATCAGATCATAAGGATTCACGACGGGACCTTTGCAAAGGTTGGCTGGAGCCAAGGAGGGGAGCTGACGGAGGAAATCCCAATTAGGGGAGGGGTGCAGCAGGGCTGTGTTCTGGCACCAACCCTGTTCCTATTATACATAAATGATATATTAGCGCAATGGTACTCAGCCCTAAATGACTCCCGCAAGCTTGGAGGCACTCATATCTGTGCCCTTACTTTCGCAGATGACACAATACTGTTGTCACAAACACTGAGGGGTCTCCAAAATGTACTTGATATCCTAGATAAATATTGTAAGACAAAGAGTCTTGAGATAAACCCCAACAAGACCAAGTAAATGACTATGAATCCACACAAAAATTTCCAGAAAAGATTAGTACTGAATGGGTGCTTTAGGAATGTGTCCCGAGCTTCGTATATCTAGGTGTTACAATAGACTCAAAACATAAATTGAACTCTCAAATAAATGAGTCAAGTATAATCCTAACGCAGAACTCTTTTCCTATAGTGAAGAAACAGCACTCCACTTTATCAAAGCCCATTACCCCATTATCAAAGTTTATAAAGCTAGAGTCCAATCAGCTACACACTATGGATGTGAGCTATGGGGAGGAGAAAATCTTCAGCCTCTAATCACTGGGGAAAATAAAATCATTAGAATGCTTACACGCTTTCCTAAAAACACCCTGATGATTCCTCTCACACATGATAGTGGGATAAAACGACTAAGACATCTAGCTCTATGAAGGATACTAGCCTATTGGATTAGAATATGGACAACTGAGGCATTGGAGATTTATAGGCAGACTCTGAGGGAGTTATTGTATTTGGACACATTTTTCACCTTTCCCTGGCTGGCCCACATCCGTAAATGGCTCACTGATTTGGGTTTTATCCGCTACTGGGTAACCCCAAGCTTGCTGACCCTTGATTCAAAGAGAGAGATCAGGTACATATATTGGGAATTTATAATGCACAAAGTCACTTTAAATCCTGAGTTGGGGAGACTGGCTATCCAATTTCTGTCTTTTAAATTGACCCAGAGTTGTGAGCTCTTTCTTGAAGAGATTCAAACACAATTGGCAAAATCACTCTATATGGAATTTAGGTATGAAATACTACAAGTCAATGCTTTTATAGATAAATGGTCAAATTCCTGGGTGACGGCTAAAGATTCTAAATGCTCACTGTGTACGCTAGGTGCCAAAGAGGACATTGCGCATGTTCTATGCTTCTGCGCTGCATATGCTACCCCCAAACGCAAGTGGATTAAGCCACTGTGCAGACATTTGAACATCCGGAGCTATTCAGAGTTGTTTAGCATACTAAAATTTGACAGCTGCCAACTTATTGTATTTGGTGTCAGCAAATTTTTGTTTACTGCCAGTCACATGTGATATAGGAATCGGCTAAAATTATAAAAGTTTTACAAATATTGATTTTTTGAATTTTATGTATGTTTTAACTTTTTATGGTCTTAGATTGAATTATCCTACAATTTTAGCAGCAAGGGAGCTTAAATCTGTGCTGAGTGCAATATTTGAATAGTTATCTTTGTACTGTACTGCCAAGAATTTTAATCGAACTATGGGCAAGTGGGGTGAACACCGAGGAGAAAAATGTAAACTATTTATATGTCTTGTATTTTAGTCCCCTGTAATATATGTTTTTGCGGTTGCATTGGATGGATGAAATTTACAATATGGACAAAGATTTGCTTTGATGATTCTTTGAATCGAATAAAGATATTTGACTGATTGAAATTGAAGCAAAAACTTAGTTGAAGTAAAGTTAAAGTAAAGCAAAGAAAATTACACTTACCTTCCTCAACGCGACACAGTTTCTAACTGCGAGCTTCTCCCTCTCAGAAATGACCCAAAACAATGGCTAGCGGTTACAAAATAGTACCTGTAACAAATATGTCTGCTTAAACAATAAAAAAATAGAAATTGATTTAAAAACATGTAATACATTAATGAATAAATTACTTATATATTTCCTAAAAATAATAGAATATTTTACTTATATGTTAAAAATAATGTAACATTTTTTCTACCTTGTAAACTTAAAATATTAATGAATATAAAATGTATAAATTATTGTTATAATTACTTATTTATTTGTATTATTTACAATGCTTTTTTAAAAAAAGTAAAAATTGTTCAAATGATAAATAAAAACTTACCTCTTCATGTTTATATAAAATGTAACAATGTAATAATTAATATTATTAATATTTCATGTATTAATTATATTAATTAAAAAATATATATTACATGTACAAAAACTGTAATATATAGCTCGCAGTCACCATTCTAGGCCAACATCCTCACAAACGTCTTTAACTCAACTGTCATCGTGGGGTTCCCAAAAAGCTGGTCCACCTCAACCATCATCCCTATATTTAAGAAGGGCTCCAGATCGGACCCAGCATGTTACAGGCCGATCTCGTTAATCGACTCTGCCGTAAAGATTCTTGGCAGAGTCATTTTACACAGATTAGACGATATTATTAAGGAGAAGGGGGTGCTCTCTGAACTGCAATATGGTTTCAGGGAGAAAAGAGGTACAATAGAGCAGTGCTTGAACCTCCACATGCTGATTAGTAAATACACCATGGCCAAGGAGGGTCACCTATATCTGGCCTTTATGGACCTTTCGTCGGCCTTTGACTTGGTCAATAGGGCCAAGCTATGGACCATATTGGCTGGTATTGGGATTGACCCTCCTCTAGTAGACTTCCTGGCCGCACTCCATGCAGATCTTTCAGCTAACATCAGAACTACCCGTGATGGTAAAACCACCAGACCATTCAGATCCGGACGGGGTGTTAGGCAGGGCTGTATCCTAGCCCCACTCCTGTTTACCATCTATATCAATTCACTTGATAAAGCCCTGGAGGGGACTACACTTGATATTCCCTATGTGGGGGGGTTTGCAGTTCCCGTACTCCTCTATGCGGACGATGCGGTGCTTTTAGCCCGCACAGGGGTGGGGTTACAGAGGCTCCTCAATGCATTTGGTCACTTTATGTCCTCGCTAGACCTGCTGGTCAATAACAAAAAATCTCACATTATGCTGGCAGGGAAGCGCCCAAGGCCAAAAAAGTTGAAATCTTTCAGTTGTTGTGGAGAGGGGATCTCGAGAGTACAAGTGTTCACTTACCTGGGACTGATATTTGAAGAGAAGGGCTCATGGTCCCCACAGGTGGATGCGAAATCCCTAGCTGTTACCAGATCCACCTCTGCACTTTTGAGTTTTGCCAAGCGTCTTGGGTCTCGACCGATGGAGGCATTATTGAAGGTCTACAAAACCAAATGCCTATCTATAGCCTCCTACGGAGCCCCATTGTGGGGCCACGCAAACTGTGGCAAACTACAAACAGCAGAAAATCATTTCCTTAGGTCCTTGTTGGGTGTTCCACAATCCACACCTGTCCTTTCAATACATACCGAACTAGGGCTGGGTTATCTTACTGACTCGCTCAAACTAGCGCCCCTAATGTGTTGGACCAAAACTTGGCTGAACAAGGACATTGCTCTGAATCACAAAATCCTCAGGGACTGCATGACCTTGGACAACGCCTCAAAAATCCCATGGCTCGAATACATAAAGGGGGAGATGGGTAGACTCGGCAGACCAAACCTATATAGCCACCCAAATACTATACTCAAGGGAGATCTGAAATGGATCAAAGAAAACTTCATGAGGAGGGCAGTCCAAACACGGGAGGAGAAAGAATTAACAAAACCAAGAGTCAGAGCCAACTTCCTACTCCTAACCTCGCCCCAAATTGAACCCTATTTAAAAATTGTGAGCAGACCTTACCATCGTCACCTGCTTATCAGATTTAGGTTCAATTTAATTCAATATTCCCTGGGCGATCTTCCCGTGTGGGGCGTTCCTGATGAATCTACCCCGTGTAGCTGTGATAATTTCTCCGACCAAACCCTCATGCATTTCATCATGTTTTGTAGTCACTACAAAGCGAGTAGGTTGAGGTTCTTGGCACCCATTTTAAGAGATGCAGGCTTTGTCCAGGTACGGCCTGCTCTACTTTACCTACAGTTATTAGGCAGCACCAGGACAATTCTCGGGGTTGCTAGCTTCCTGGTCGCCGCCATGCGTACTAGGTCCAGGATGCTATCCCCGAGACAACTGGAAGGGTGATTTTATTATTATAATTCCCGGCTTGCTTAACCTTCATGAATTTTACTGAATTGTAATGTTTTTTAACCCACATGATTTTAGCAAATTGTAATGAATTTTATCCAATTGTAATCAATTTTTTAAATATATGTTGTTTGTTGCTTTTATGATTTTAAATGTAATCGAATAAAGCTTGTTTTGACTTGAAAAAAAAAAAAAAAAAAAAAAAAACTGTTAATCCCTTAAAATATTAATGTTTCAATAAATAAATCTGTATAATATTATATTCTTAAGTTTTTTTTACAAAATATCTATAAAATTATTAACAGATAAACATGCAAAAATAAACTGGAAAATGATATTGCTAAATTATGTTACAAAAATGTTCTAAACAAAAATACCAAAAAAGTTTTGTTACAAAAGATATATACCTGTATCATAAAATATAACAATGTTACAAATATATATGTTCAAAATTATATGTGAAAAAAATATACTTCCAAAATGTTACGAAAATAAAAATGCATATTTCTTTTATGTCCATTATGTTCCCTTAATAAAATATGATTTATTAATAAAAAATAAACATCATTAAAAAGAAATGTACATGTCTGATTATTTTCCTATTCATTTGCTTTTATTAAATATTTTCCTAAATTGTATATCTTGATGAAATGTATTTTTGTATAACTAATATGTATTTAGAAAATATATTGTTATAAATATTGTACTTGTAAATATAAAATAAATTATTATACATACACATTACTACTACAGATTATAAAAATATCTTAAAATAACAAATCTATAAACATATATAATGTAATATTCTTACACCAATTAGTATTAAGTCAAGTAATATGTTGTACACTACACATATATAATTTACTGTTCTCACTACACTTTAGGGCTTATTAGGATGGCGGGTAGACTAGAGTCTGCCCGCCACCCAAGCGGTGCTGCGGCTGTCCTGCACCCCCAACTAGGATGCGACCTCTGTAAACAGCACCCGCCCCAATGCCAATGAGGCATGCGGTGCCTGCCACCTTGTGCATAGCAATGAAGGGGGTACCATAGGTACACCCCAATTGCCCCCTACACCCCTGGGGGCCTGCAACGGGTCCCCAAAGCAATTACTACCAGTCTTTCCATGGCACCTAGTCCACCCGTAAACATAACATGGTTAGCGGTGCCTTCCAGGAACCGCCACCATGATATGCTCCAGGTCCGCTCGGCCTGCAATCGTAACGATTGCTGACTGATGGAAAGCGGCGGACGGACTTTCCTTTCGCAGCGGTACCCCCCGCCATGCTAATGTGGTGGAAGTAAATCATTATGTGATGGCGGCAGATCGTCACCACCGGCGGGGCGCTGGCAATCCGCTCGCCATCATAATGACTCCCTTAGAATTAAATTAGGGAAGGTGCTGGACACTAAAGATATGCAATTTACTATTCCCACTACAGTTAGTACTAAGTCAGGGAAGGTGCTGGACACTAAAGATATATCATTTACTATTCCCACTCCAGTTAGAATTAAGTCAGGGGAGGTGCTGGACACTAAAGATATATGGGGGCACATTAGTATGGCGGGCGGACTTTGCTCGTCCACCATACCAATGGGAAATTGGACAGACCGTAAGGGGCGCAGCGGTCCTGTACATCCCATTAGGATGTGCCCGCCACACTGGTGGGCACATCCCGCATTTTTAACATTGCGGCGGGCGGTACAGAAGCTATGCCCGCCGCAATGCCAAAAGGTATACAAATGAAGGTATTGGATCCTACAGCTGACCAGCCCGGATCTCAACAATTGATAAAACAGAACAAATTGACTGAAGAAAATATCTGGACCCACGCAGCCGATATGTACTGCGTGCCCAACAGTTTTATATTACAAAAGAATTTATTTTCATTTGCAATCGAATTTCATTGATTTATCAAAAGATGACATTAAGGGAAAACTCTGTCAACACAGTCAGTTCAAAAACATACAATTGTGTGTACAATATATACAAAATATACAAATATACAAATATCCAAACATTTAAGGAAGAAAATCAAAAAATCACGACACCAACAAGAGACTTTGGTACAACTAATAACACTTCAAACCAATTGCAAAGTAAGATGACCTTTGCACAAAACACAATATTTATGCGTTAGGAAAGAACCAGTCCTATAAACTAGAATCCAGTGGACAGGCGAAGCTAAGATGGAGTGAAGTTGCCTGCCTGTCTCACAACACCTGTGATAGAATGTTTATAGGATTAACAGCGAGGGCCCACAGAGGTGATATTGTTTACTCCCTAGCTGCACCCTTCTTTCTTGCCACAGGCTGGGTGTCAACGTCTTTCGAACCGTAGGTATTATAGGTTCTCCTCAGGACAGGGACTGGGTAGGAACTTATCTGAAAAGTAATTGAAGGATGGTGTCAAACATATATAGTCACACTAGAGGCGCCCTCTTTACATCTACACATATAAGTGACAGCAATTTACCTGCACAACGAGCACAAAGGCTGCAGGAGTGTAGGTTGACTGCAAATCAAAGTGAATTTCTGAAAAAATAAATGGAAGCAATCAAGAACCAATGTATTTACAAAAAGGCGTGCAACCACAAACACACCAGGCATTTTGTGGGAGATTGGATCGGAATCATACCTGTGCTGGGTAGAGTAAGTGTCTAAAGTCACGGTGCCCGCGAGGCGGAGCGCACTCAGTTGCTGGGGCGGCTCACATACTTTTTTCTTGTAGTGGAGGCTACGTGTGGCGGCATGGTGAAAGGGAGAAAGAAATCATACTATGAGCAACCCTGGCCTCACAGTAAACAAAATAAGTGTGGGCACATGGGTTCTTTAAGAAATGAGAAAACGTCTCCTACCTGCACACAATTATCGAGGCAGGAGAACGGCTGATCAATGAAGCAAATTCAAGAAGTCAGGCGGGTACAATTCAACCGCGGACCGCTACAGAGGAAGGAGTGGATATATACGTTAGCGTCTAGCTGCATGTGTAGTCTGCATTGAGGCTAATAAGTGTCAAAAACGGGAGACACTTACTCGCGCTGAGGATAGCTTATTCTCCAATGTCACACCCGTGGACAGAAAACCAGCAGCGAGTCCGCGCCGGTGCTTATTTTAAAAATGGGGAAGAATTTTTAGAACAGTGGAAATGGAAAACGGACATATTGCTAGTCCTAAGGATGCTGGTACTTGTAGTCACTATGGAGCAAAGTCGGGGAAGTTTCTTAGCCACAGTAGGTTAATTTTGAATAAGGGAAACACAACGTTTCATAGCCAAAAAAGCATGTTGTGTATTTCAATGCACAACGTGACAGGCACTGTGCGGTGCCTGCCATGTTGTACATTGAACTGCAGGGGAGTACCATAGGTACCCCCCATGTGCACCCCACCCCCTTGGAGTCCCTGTGGGCCAGCAACGGGCCGTCGAAGCAGACTCCGCATGTAAATGTAAATGTACAGGAATTTATATAGCGCAAATCACCAAGCAGTTTCTAAGCGCATGCCTTTTTGTGGCGGGCATTTCCAAAAGCACATACTAATATGGCTGGCTGTGCCTTTCAGACCCCGCCACCATATTGAATCCTTTTCCTCCAGGTCGACATGTCAAAAGGGCGGAAAAGCGGCAGACGGTCTTTCCGTCCGCCGCGGACCCCCCAGCCATTGTAATATGGCAGGGGGTCATTTCTGCAATGATGGCTGGCGTGTCGCCCCCGCCGGGGCAAGCGGTGACTACCGCCAGCCCGGTGGGGGCATTCCACCCGCCATCCTAATGGGGCCCATATTGTACTATTCCCACTCTAGTGAGTATTAAGTCAGGGAAGGTGAGGGACACTAATGATATATATTTTACTAATAATTTACTATTCCCACTCTAAGTAGTATTTAGTCACGGACTGTGCTGGACACTAAACATATATAATTTACTATTCCCACTCCAGTTACATTTAAATAAGGGAAGGTACTGGACACAAAAGATATATAACATACTATTCCCACTACAGTTAATAATGAGTAAGGAAAGGTGTTGGACACTAAACATATATGATATACTTATTCCGCTCCACTTCGTATTAAATAAGGGAAAGTAGTGGACACTACACATTAATAAATGTAATTATAAAGTATTATACATGTTCTCATTATTTTTAGTTTGTAAAATATTTCTTAAAATGAAACATTACAAACATTACAAATATTATAATGATTTAAAATATTAAGAAAGTAAAATATATTTACTAAATATACTTAATAAATTCATACTTACAATACAATACAATACTTATTTTCACAAATCTCTATCTTACATTTTACATATAAAAATATAATTATTGAAAACTTAATATTTAAAATTATATAAATTCATTTTACTCACATTAGTTTTTAAATTAAAATTAAATAAATATGTGTATTTTTTAAAATTATGTACAGAAAAATATACAGTTAATAAAATATTACATTATATTTTAATAGACTAACCAGCCCTCTTCCCTATAAATACAAGTTTACACTCATGAATTAAATATTTCAAACACAATGTGAAAATGTCAATTCAATTTTGAAATTAATTTTAGAAATGTATATTTCTCCCCACCCTCATTCCCTATAAACAAACATCCCATACCTAATAACTCAATTTTTTAAATGTACAATTTAAATTTGAATGTATTTATCAAATAAATGTTATTATTAAAATACTCCCCACCCTTATCCTCTAAAAACACAACATCCCACGCCTAAAACACATTTTTAATTTACATTTTTTTTTTATTTCAAATGTTATTCATTACATTTTTAAAACACTCCCCACCCTTATCCCCTACAAACTCAAAACCCCACTCCTAAAACAACATTTGAAAATGTGAATTTTTCAAAATTTTAAGTTTAAATAATTCATTTCAAATAATTATAAAACACTTTCCATCCTTATCTCCTAAAAACCCAACATCCCACTCCTTAAACAACATTTCATAATTCAAATTTGCAAATATTTAAAATATAAATAATTCATTTAGCATTATTTTAAAACACTCCCCAACCTTACCCCCTAAAAACCCAACATCCCGCTCGTGAAATTTCTATTATAGAAAATATTTTTTTACAAAATTAAACAACAATATTTTATTATAAAATAATACTATGATGATATTTAAAAAAACAATATTTTATACATTCTATATTTTTTATTTCGATATTTTACACAACAATAAAAAACAATATTTTTTGATTAAGACATTTTTGATTCGATATTTTATACTTCAGTATTTTTTAATTAAAAAAAGAAGATATTTTTTACATCGATATATATAACATCAATAGTTTAGTATTGTCAATATAATAAAGTCAATATTATGATTCATCGATAATAAAAATTCTATAATATGTCTAATTACTGGGTTAGACACTAGTGGGTCTATTTTGATGTCTGCCCGCCATCGCCCTGGGAAATGGGACTGCCAGCTAAGGGTGTGGAGGTCCCGCATGGGCAATTAGGTTACGCTTGCCACACTGGCGGACGCATCCCACATTTTTGGCATTACAGCTAGTGGTGCTGTGAGCAGCACCTGCAGCAATTCAAAAAAGGCATTTGTGCATGTGCATGCACAACATGGCAGGCACCACACGGTGCCTGCCATGCCATCCATGCAAATGAATGGGGTACCAATAGGTACCCCCATCTGCCCCCACTCCTCCAATATCCTGGGGGCCCCCAACGGGCCCCCAACTCAGGACTCTGCATGCCTTTAAGGCTGCTTCCCGCGTGCATGGTAATATGGCTGGCGGTGTGTAGCAAATACCGCCACCATATGCGACCCTTTTCCACTCTGTCGACCAGTAGACCGGGTGGGAAAGTGGCAGACGGTTTTCCTGTCCGCCGCAGTCCCCCCGCAACCATGATATGGCAGGGGAAATGGGAAGTGGGCGGGGGATGATGTGGACTGGATTGCCACCGCCATGCTATAGAAATGAATAATTCATCCAAAAATAAGATACATTCCTTTATTTGCAGCACGGTCCAATGAGTACATGTATGTTCAAGGTCCAACTTGTACTGACCATAACAGCATTTTAAAGCATTGCTCAAACTGGTGGAATGTAGAACATTATTGAAATCATTACATGTCGCATGCAGAAGCATGCGACTTAAGACCAGCAAACTTAAAGGGACAACGCCTGAATATTAAACATAAGCTGTAACACATATCTCTTATTAAATGAACAAGACATAGCATTATCAGAGCAGAAAATAAAACAATAAAAAAAAAACTTTACGTGAACTTAGCATATCTTTTTGGACATTTATAACACATATAGAATCTTTGAATCTGCGGGCAATACTATCATACTTGTCAAAATTACCATCAACATCCGAGCAATTACTTTTTGAAAGATTAAACATGGGACACTTAGCCAACCTTTTGACATTCCAAATCTTTCCATCTTGTGTCATTACAGTATTGATGAATACTTTTTTAAGTTGGATGGCGTCACTAAACTTGTTGGCTCCTTTGTTCATCAAACCTGGTTTGATAATCTTTACCCAATCTCCTACTTGAAAGAATGTGATTTTGTCCTCCATTTGTTATCATACCAATTTTTGGTTTTTAGTTGTTTATCTTCCACTTGTTTTGCAACCTCACTTATACACTCCTTACCATAAACAAAATGATGTGGTTTCTCTCTTAACCACCACGGTAACACTTTAGATGCAGAATTTCTATCTTTGAAAAGTTTCAAAGGACTCACCTCAGTGGTGCTGTGAGGTGTTATGCGGTAGGTCCACAAATGTTCTCTTAATGCACTTACCCAATTCGCACCAAATTTGATGGAATTGACAATAAAACCCTTCAGAACATGAATAAACCGTTCCACCTGGCCATTTTCATGTGGTTCATACAGCGAAGTGAATCTGTGAATGATATTACACTCTTTGAGAAAATCAGACATTTCCGAAGAGGTTAATTGAACACCTTTATCTGAAACTAAAAATGATGGGCATCCTTCTCCAGTGAAAATGTCTTTACAAAAATGAATAACAGCACTAGTGGTGGACTTTGGAACACATTTTACTTGAGGCCACTCTAAGTGATAGTCAATGATCACTAAAGCATAACGTGATGATTCTGGCAACATGTGAAAAGGACCTGAAATATCAAACACAATTTTTTCCCATGGTTCAGATGGCCAATTAACAATCTTTAGTGGTGGAGTATGTACCTTAAGCATTTTCTCACTAGAAACGCATTCAGGACATTCTCTATCATTTCTATCAAAAAACTTGTCAATGCCTGGCCACCAAAAATATGTTCTAACCCATCATTTCATAGACAAGATGCCTTGATTGGTTTTATGTGCAATCTGTAAAATAACTCCATGCATACCCTCTGGGGGAATACATTTTCCTGACGTGAAAATAAAATCACTTTCTAACTCAAACTATTCTAAAACATTGGAAAATTTTAAAAGCTCAGACCTTACTCTTTTTGTGGCCAACCAATTTTTATGTATTTTTTTAACTCTCCCAATTTATTATCTTTCAGTTCACATTCATGCCAATGTGTCTCAGTGATATCTTGAAATTTTCCTTGGAGAACATCTTCAATGGTAAGAACAAAATGATATACATTAACTACACTAACTTAATTTTGACTGCACAGTAGCCCTGACAAACAATCAGCTGTCACATTTTTCTTTCCAGGCACATAAACAGTAATGAAATTATACTCCTTCCATTTGGACATTAGTCTGGCAATTCTGGCTGTAGAGTTCCAACCTTCTCCCGCCAATAAAATATTGACCAATGGCTTATGGCCTGTCCTAAGTGTAAACTTACAACCCCATGCATATAATCTATAGTGTTTTATTTCCCAAACACAAGCTAAAAGTTCCCTTTCTATGACCGCATATTTGCGTTCACATTCAATAAGTGTTCTTGAAGCAAAAGCTACATTCCATTCTTTCTTTCCTTCTATTTGTGAAAGCACACCACCCAAACCATACAAACTGGCATCAACTGTAATGATACACTCTTTGTTAATGCGAAACGGTTTAAGTGTCGGGCATTTGTGATGTCATTTTTAATTGCTTCAAAAGAAAGTTGTTGTAAATCAGACCCTTCATACTTAACACCTTGCCTAAAATTTTTTTTCAAAGGTTCAATTTTTGTGGAAATTTTTTCCACAAACTTGCTGTAAAATGCACATGAAAGAAGTTGATCTCTGTTATCTGGTTGTTTGATCCTTAGTAATAGCTTCAACATTAGATCTTTTCAGAACAACCCCCTTTCCTGAAAGTGTATCACCCATGTACTCAACAGTTTCTTTGAACAAATTGCACTTGTGTGCTCTGAGGGTCAAACCACGTTGTTCTAACTTCCTACAAACATCTTGTAAATGCTTTTCATGTTCAGCTGTACCTTTAGTAAAAAATAAAATATGTTCTTAAAAGCATTTTACATAGTTATCAACGTCTGATGACTCTATTGGTTCAATGATACCCTCTTTTAATGAATCATCTAGCATTACTTTAAGTTCTTCCCTGATATTATTAGGAACACTTCTGAGTTTATGTACTACAGGGGTATGATTTGCTTTTAACACAGTTCTGTGTGATAAGTTTTTAAGCTTACCTAATTTGTCACTAAAGAAATTTTCAAAGTTTTTAATAAGTTTACCCCCATTTTTTCAGTTCTGTTGAATTGTCACCAGTAGAATTTTCCACTACAGAGACCGTATCCATTAGACAATCATCACATCTTTGAAAGAGAATTGAACATGATTCCAAATTTTCATTGGTCATACCAACCTAAAACATTTACTCCTTTCTGGGAAATATGTAGTTTAACATCAGCTTTTCTATGTTTAATGTGTAATTCTACAGGTATGAAACCAATCATGTCAATTCTTGTACAACAAAAACTTTCAGCCACATTATCAGATTTTTCCAAGCTATCAATTGAAATAAAATCTGCTAAAGTGTCAACAAAATATTCATGGGAAATAATGATCCATGGGTACCCCGAATCCACCATAAGAAGTAGATCAATACCACAAACCTGAAAAGCGCACTTCAGAGACCTTAAATGTACTTGTTTATAGTTATCTAAAATAGACACCACAAAACCTTTATCAATTTCATGGTTGACATCTCTAATAGTGTTTATGTTATCTTCTAAAACTGCTCCACACTTCTGAAACCGTGGTCGTCTATCTCTACACATGTTACTAAAATGACCAATTCTATTGCAAATTTTACATTCTCAACATGGAAAAGAAACATAGAGACCTATGTTCACATCTGTAACACATGCCCTGGTTATTGAATCCTTCATTTCCTTTTTGATTTGGAAGATGTTTCAATCTAATAAAATTATATTTTCCCACTGTTTGTGTTGTTTCTTGTTTTGTTTCGTACTTGTGTCCAATAGCATAGATTTCTTCATCCAAAGATTTCTTTTCTGTGTTCTTCCTGATCGTGTCCATCCACAAATTAGATTGTTCTTGAGCCTTAAATTTGGATCACCCATAACCCATAGTTTGTCTTGAATTTTTTTACATTTACATGGACAATTATTTGGTCACGTATCATCTCTTCGGTCATGGTGCCAACATTTCAATGAATGCTTAAAGATCTTAAGGATGTTAAAAACTCGTCAAAAGATTCTCGTCTTCTTGTTTCCTGGTGTAGAATTTGAAACAATTAAGTGCAATGCTGATATTAGGTTTGAATCTTTTTCTAATCTTGTTAAGGCTTCTGTATATACATTCATAGAAATCACCTCCCCCTTCGCTTTGTGTAGCAATTTGTAGAAGAGATCTGAAAATAACTTGACCTTCCGAACTTAGACAATGTAATAGAATACTTTTTTTCCTTTTAGAACCCATTCTTTCACCAGCAATAGCCTTCACATACTTTAAAAAGTCTTCTTTCCACCTGGAGCATGGCATGAGTGGATCACCTTTTACTTGCAGGAGGATCAAATTGCATATTGTATACTTAGGCAAGTATTATGGTATGGAAATAAAACGGATAATTGTAATGTAGGAAGGTAAAGATACATTTTGTAGTTGAAATCAGAAAAAATTCTGTAAGATTCATTCAATAAACTGTAACGTTAGGTTTACTAAGGAGATCAAATAAATAGTTCTACCTGGTGAAATATTTAGAAATGAACCGCTGCTTGTTGAAATGTTCACTTACTTTAGTCTTCGATGCTTTTAAAAGTCAATAAACAAAATTGCTTGCAGGATACGCCTTAAATATTGCAAATGCCGATAATTAAGGGCCCCATTAGGATTAGGATGACGGGCAGACATTGTCCGCCCGCCACCCTATCGTAGAACGGGACCGCCCGCCATAAGGGCGGGGGTCCCGTGGGGGAAATAGGATGTGCCCGCCACAGTGGCGGGCACATCCTGTAGTGTTTGCATTGTGACGGGCGGTGCACTGTGCACCGCCCGCCACAATGTAAAAAATGCTCTTTTGCATTTGCATATGCAAATGTGGGGGGTACCATAGGTACCCCCCATATGCCCCCCAGACAGTGGCGCCAACCTGGGGGCCCTGCAGGGGGCCCCTGCAGCAATCACCGCATGCCTTTCCATGGCGACATTGCCGCCAAGAAAAGGCCTCTGCTTTTTGCAATTGTAATATGGCTGGCGGTGTCCATTGGACACCGCCACCATATTAATCTATTACCGCCGCGGTCGCAAGCCGACCACGGTGGTAAAGCGGCGGACGGTCTTTCCGTCCGCCACTGTCCCCTCCGCCATCCTAATCAGGCGGAGGGGAACACGAGAGTGGTTGTCGGGCGGATTGCCTCCGCCTGGGTGGCGGTGGCCACCGCCACCCTGGCGGAGGCAATCCGCCCGATATCGTAATGGGGCCCTTAGTTCGTACAGCATGTCTAACGTCATGAATAAATATTTTTTTTTGTGTTGAAAACTCAGAAATGGCAAAGTCTATTTGCTGGAAACTTTAAAATATTAAGTAGAAAAATCCAAAACTGCCACTGGTTCAATCAAAGCACTTCTTATGTAATAATAAAACTGCTGCCGGTACTTTAGTAAATAAAGCAAGAACATACCATGTAAAACAATTCTTCTGAAAATTTTGTAAAAGTCAAAATGGGTGGGTTCAAGACACCACTCTTAATCCGTGCTGCAGAGTGGTTTCCCTCGTCTCCAATATTGAAATTAAGGGTGGGCGCAGTTCGTGAAGTAGCGCTATGCGAAGCTACGCTAAGTGCACTTCGCACTACGCGAACTTCACGTAGCACTATGTGAGCTGCGTAGCGGCATGTTGGCACTGTGCAAGATGTGTTTTCAATGATTGCACAGTGCGGACAAGCATCCGGCACTGTGCAATCATTGAAAACGGAATCTTGCACAGTGTGAGCTGTAGTTTTCTGCTGCTCGAGTAGATTTTTACTCAAGCGGCAGCTTTCTCAACGCGAACTGGTAGTTTCTCATTGCGAGCGGTCGCGAGCATGCGCAACCACTCGCACTGAGAAGCCTGACCTCCCCGAGTTGAGAATCTCGCTGGGATGTCATTTTGCTTGCTCGCGGTCGCGAACATGACGTTGAGGACAGCAAACAAGCAACAAATGGCCGCTGCACTAGGCTACGCTGCACTACGCGTGTTCGCACTAGGCTACGTGCAGCACGCGTAGTGCGAAGTTGCGCAAACTTCGCAAACTACGCGGGCGTAGCGTAGTGCTTCGCCCAGGGTTAATTGAAATGATGAATTCATCCAAAAATAAGATAAATTCCTTTATGTGCAGCACGGTCCAATGAGTACATGTATCTTCAAGGTCCAGCTTGTTCTGACCATAACAGCATTTTAAAGCAAAGCTCAAACTGGTGGAATGTAGAACATTATTGAAATCATTACATGTCGCATGCAGAAGCATGCAACTAAAGACCAGCAAACTTAAAGGGACAACGCTTGAATATTAAACATAGGATGCAACACATGCGGGTGATGGCAATCCACCTTACATCATAATAGACCCTTAAGGGGCCCATTAGGATGGTGGGTGTACTAAAGTCAATTAGGATGCCACCGTGGCACATATATTACATTGTGGCGGGCGGTGCTGTAAGCAGCAACCGCCACAATGCAATATATGTATGTTGTGCATTGGCATGCACAACGTGACAGGCACTGCGCGGTGCCTGCCACCTTATGCATGTTAATGTTGGGGGTACCATGGTTACCCCCCCAAGTGCAGTAAACCACCTCCCTGGGGGCCCACAATGGGCCCCCAAAGGAAACACTGCATGTCTTGTCATGGAAAGGCATTACACCGTCACAACATTGCAGGCCTTTTCCACCCGGTAGGAAATCGTGCAGATTTCTTTCCGCCTGCCGTGATACCCCCACCATGCTAATATGGCGGGGAATAAAAGGCCGTCTTGTGGGGTGTTTTAGTGGGTGTATCGCCACCGCCGGTAGAGTGGTGGCGATCCGCCTGCCATCCTAATAGACCCCTAACACCGCTTTGTAAATATGGTACTCTTTCATGCAGATATTTGCGTGAAAGTTCATGCAACGGCTGTTGCTGTAAAAGCCAGACAACCTTACATTTTGGTCACAGAGTGTTGGCGAGTTAGTTATAATGTTGTTGGTAAAGGTAACCTCAGAAGCAATTGAGGAAACAAAGGCCATTCTGTGGGAAAGATCCTTATTTCAAGACAGAAATAACGGCCATTCTGTGTGGTTTGAGTGTACTAAGATAATAATAGCAGAAACTTTACACATATACAAATACCAGCATTTGCAGTTCTTGAGCAGCATTTGTGTTTTATCAACACTTCATCAATCTCAGAACAGACAGGCTGGCCTCGCAGATTTTACAGAATCACACAGGAGGAGACAGTGAGGGAACTCACAGGGATCTTGGTGAGGATAAAATATGAGAAGAGGGAGAGAATAGTTTTGAGGATAGTTGAGGGTCCGATTCGGTTAGACTGTGTTATAGCGTTTTTCAAAAAATCAAAATGTGCAAATATTGGGTGAAAATTATTTTTCATAATTAGTGTTTTAAGTAATGCATAAAATTGTCACCAATGAACGAATTATGTTACAGCTGAAATAATTTACTTATTTCACTACAAAGTATGAATAATGACATAAATAGCTTGCCACATTTGCATGTGATGCACCAATATTTTTTTATAGATACAGTTTCTAGTGCCCCATCTAACTTCTCCTGTTCATTCCGCTTCACAATCAGTGTGCCGCTGAACAGCCATTTCTCCCCATATTTCTTTGAGTCATTAAGTGAATGACAACAATGTACTATCGATGTACAACATTTGCTAGACAACTTGTATTATGAATAAAGCTTCCATGATATACCCAAAGTATAATTTTCAAAAACATATGTTGGTATTTGTTCTATAAGCCATTGTTTAAGAAACACTTCATTTGTATTATTCATCTCCTGACTGCAGTTGCTGTAGAAGCAAGTGCAGGAGTTCTATTACTTTCAGAAATAGGTTAGTGCTAAATAATTGTGCAGTTTTTAATTATTACGTTGTTCCTGATTTGACAAATTTGACCCTAACCATTATCATACCATGCCGAATTTGCTGAATCTATTATTAGCTTGTATGAGTTATCTATAAAACATGTTGAATTCTGTCTTTGGTGAAATTTTTTTTACCATTTTCCTTGTAGGTGATTTGTCATGCTGTCAGTGCTCTTTATAAGTTGAAAAGTAGAATTTCTGCCTATATTTTGCCTTATTGGTGATTATATGGTTTTATGATTTTTGCATTTATCTGTACTTCTTTAAATGGGCCTTCATGGCAAACTCATTAATTTTCCTCTGTATCATATTTTAAATATTCTGTAATATGCTCTATTTTTGAACTCAGTTATATTTTCCCAATAAGGACTGTAGTCTCTAACTATTAGATCAATTGGAGACATCAGAGCCAAATTATTTTTGGTAAATATTGGTGTGATCAAATATTGGAATTCAGAGGATTATTGACGTACGGCTCCCACAACTGAGAAGCTTCTTCCAGGGCAAAGGACAAAGACTCATATCTAATATTCTGACCCACAAGCAATATTTGTTCTCAATATGGTCTTGTCCTGCTTTGGATGGTGTGATGAAGTGATCACACACTTCCAAGTCATCGAGTATTGAAACCTGAGCATGGACAATTTCACATTTCATTTTCCCAAGGCAGGTAAATTGAGGTTAGTTTATTAAGAACTATTCCATTAGATTATGGCAGAACCTATTGTATACAGCACTGAGAACCACAACACTTAGAAAAGGAACATGTGTAGAAAGAAGTGAAAAAATACACAAAAGGAAGAAAAATTATTCACTTTCATCTTGATGTCAAAGGAAGAAGGCGACATACTAACACAATATTGGATATTTACAAGAGGTCTGACACCACTGCACTATTATTCTTATTGTATGTGTGGCATGTAGATTGTTGGCACTCAGCACATGAAGGAATCAGGAAAAGTTGGTGATGGAGTTGCAAAGCTTTTCACTTCAGTCACAAAGATGGAGCCGTTAGTGGCATAGCCAATGACAGTAGTTTCAATACCCCCACCATGCTAATATGAGGGGGATAAAAGGCCGTCTTGTGGGGTGTTTTAGTGGGTGTATCGCCACCGCCGGTAGAGTGGTGGCTATCCGCCTGCCATCCTAATAGACCCCTAACACCGCTTTGTAAATATGGTACTTTTTCATGCAGATATCTGCGTGAAAGTTCATGCAACGGCTGTTGCAGTGGCCGTTCCACCACAACATCCATTGTTTGTTCATGCTGCCCCAGATTTACTAGGATGTGTAAATCTGAGGTAGTGCCAAAATGTAATGCTATGCAAAGGCAGGTGTTAAAATGGTGCAACAAGGAGAAATACCCTAATTTCTCCTTGTTCTTGCTTTATATGGGTGTGCTTCATCCTGCCTCCCACATAGAAAGAGCAAAACCAATAATGATTGTTTATGAGCTGGAAGGAACAAATATTAAATAATGGTAATTTGCTTTTTCTGTATGCACTGCAGAACGCAGCACATATAGAAGTAGTAAATTGGCATTATGGATTGCCATAATTGCACATAAACAATAATTCCCTGCAACATAGTCACCTTTACACCATGGTGCAAGGGTGTCTGTGTTGGTGCTAGGCAGATATTATAACACCAGCTCTGGGGTAAAAAGGGGTGCATTGTATTGTTGTAAATGCAGCACATCCCTGCTTTTTTTCACAATGTCAGAGTGCAGTGCTGCACAATTTGTTGTAGCTCAACACTCTGCCATTTCCTTGAAAATATGCCCCTAATTTCCTTTGATGTGGATGCTGTTTCTTTATTATGTGATATCCTTGTTAGCCAGAAATCCCAATAATTTAATTTCTGGTTATGTCATTAATAATCCATTTGTGGGATAAAAGCCAGACAACCCTACATTTTGGTCGCAGAGTGTTGGCGAGTTAGTTATAATGTTGTTGGTAAAGGTAACTTCCGAAGCAATTGAGGAAACAAAGGCCATTCTGTGGGAAAGATCCTTATTTCAAGACAGAAATAATGGCCATTCTGTGTGGTTTGAGTGTACTAAGATAATAATTGCAGAAAGTTTAAACATATACAAAAAGCAGCATTTGCAGTTCTTCAGCAGCATTTGTGTTTTATCAACACTTCATCATTCTCAGAAACAGACTGGCTGGCCTCGCAGATTTTACAGAATCACACAGGAGGAGACAGTGAGGGAACTCACTGGGATCTTGGTGAGGATAAAATATGAGAAGAGGGAGAGAATAGTTTTGAGGATAGTTGAGGGTCCGATTCGGTTTGACTGTGTTATAGCGTTTTTCAAAATATGCAAAATGTGCTAATTTTGGGTGAAAATTATTTTGATAATTAGTTTTTAAGTAATGCATAAAACTGTCACCAATGAACGACTTATGTTGCAGCTGAAATAATTTACTAATTTCACTACAAAGTATGAATAATGACATAAATAGTTTGCCACATTTGCATGTGATGCACCAATATTTTTTTAATGGATACAGTTTCTAGTGCCCTATCTAACTTCTCCTGTTCATTCCGCTTCACAATCAGTGTGCCGCTGAACAGCCATTTCTCCCCATATTTCTTTGAGTCATTAAGTGAATGACGACAATGTACTATCGATGTACAACATTTGCTAGACAACTTGTATTATGAATAAAGCTTCCATGATATACCCAAAGTATCATTTTCAAAAACATATGTTGGTATTTGTTCTATAAGCCATTGTTTAAGAAACACTTCATTTTTATTATTCATCTCCTGACTGCAGTTGCTGTAGGAGCAAGTGGAGGAGTTCTATTACTTTCAGAAATGGGTTAGTGCTAAATAATTGTGCAGTTTTTAATGATTCCGTTTCTGATTTGCCAAATTTGACCCTAATCATTATCATACCATGCCGAATTTGCTGAATCTATTATTAGCTTGTATGATTTATCTATAAAACATGTTGAATTCTGTCTTTGGTGGAATTTTTTTACCATTTTCCTTGCAGGTGATTTGTTATGCTTTCAGTGCTCTTTAGTAGTTGAAAAGTAGAATTTCTGCCTATATTTTGCCTTATTGGTGAATATATGGTTTTATGATTTTTGCATTTATCTGTACTTCTTTAAATGGGCCTTCATGGCAAACTCATTAATTTTCCTCTGTATCACATTTTAAATATTATGTAATATGCTCTATTTTTGATCTGGAACTCAGTTCTATTTTCCCAATAAGGACTGTAGTCTCTAAGCATTAGATCAATTGGAGACATCAATGCCAAATTATTTTTGGTAAATATTGGTGTGATCAAATACTGGAATTCAGAGGATTATTGAGGTATGGCTCACACAAGTAAGAAGCTTTTTCCAGGGCAAAGGACAAAGACTCATATCTACTATTCTGACCCACAAGCAATATTTGTTCTCAATATGGTCTAGTCCTGATTTGGATGGTGTGATGAAGTGATCACACACTTCCAAGTCATCGAGTATTCAAACCTGAGCAAGAACAATTTCACATTTCATTCTCCCAAGGCAGGTAAATTGAGGTTAGTTTATTGAGAACCATTCCATTAGATTATGGCAGAACCTATTGTATACAGCACTGAGAACCACAACACTTAGAAAAGGAACATGTGTAGTAAGAAGTGAAAAAATACACAAAAGGAAGAAAAATTATTCACTTTCATCTTGATGTCAAAGGAAGAAAGCGACATACTAACACAATATTGGATATTTACAAGAGGTCTGACACCACTGCACTATTATTCTTATTGTATGTGTGGCATGTAGATTGTTGGCACTCAGCGCATGAAGGAATCAGGAAAAGTTGGTGATGGAGTTGCAAAGCTTTTCACGTCAGTCACAATGATGGAGCGGTTAGTGGCATAGCCAATGACAGTAGTTTCTTCCAGGAACTGTGGGGCATATTATCAAGGGGGTTTATCTCCTCTTTTTTGGCTTTAAAAGCCAAGAAATCGGAGATAAAATTATCTCCCTATTACCTAGCTGTCGCTAACACCAGTTAGCGACAGCTACTAGGAGATAGCGACCATCTTGGGGCCCGCTTTGAATGTCAGTGATATTTATCACTAATGACATGCAAAGTGGGCATGCCAAGATGTTAGCGACTGGAAACAGTCGCTAACATCGCTATCTCCTATTACCAACTTTTGGAGATATTCGCGCTAAGCGCGAATATCTCCAAAAGCTAACACCTGCCCCATAGCAGTTCTTAACCATGTTATCCAATGGTAGGTGGATAACATGGCTAAGAGCATTAGCTCGGTAATGCCTGAATAGCGCTGACTTTTCAGCGATATTCATGCATTGCGGCCGATTTTTATCGCATTTGCGATAAACCTTGGTAATACCAAGGTTTATCTGCGATAAAAATCGCCGAAGGTCGGCGATACATTTTTGTCTCTAACCAAGCAATAGCGATAATTATCGCTATGCTTGGTAATATGCCCCTGTATTCTTGTTCAGGCCCATCATGGAAGAATATAGAAGGGCATATTGTCAGAAGTTGGCTACTAAATTTTGGAAGGCAGAGCTCTTGTCAACTCTATAAAAACAAACTGGTTAGTTGATATCAAAGGGGCCTATTTACGAGCTGCTTTGCGTCACTCTTGCACTGCGCAATGTGGTGCACCAGTGATGCAAACCTTAAGTCAGATTTTTGAAGCCATGCAAGGCCACTTTGCATAGCTCTGAGTAGCTCTATCAATCTGGAGTACGGCAACACAGCATGGGTGTTTTCAGGCAACGCCCACGGTTTTTTGCACATTCCAAGATTTACCTGAACTGGTAAACCTGGGAATGCACCAAAAAGATACGCCTTCCCAGGAGAGGCGTAATGAGGAAACATAGCTTTATTTCTCCTCATCATTTCTTTCTGCAGCACGCATAGATAGAGGAATATCCCTCTCTGGATTTTTTTTGTACAGGAAGGTGTCCCTTCCTGCACAGAAACAATCCTGCATGCCACTCAGGCACCCTTGCACCACCTGTGTTGGTGCTAGGCTGCCAAAAGTGGACCTGTGCAGAAGAGAAGGCACGCATGCACTGTATTGCCTTAAATATGGTGCATTCCTGCCCTTTCAATGATTTGCACTGCATGACATTTTTAGAGAAATCTGCTCAACACTTGCCAAATGTAGCACCAGCGATAATAAATCCTCAAATAATGGGTGTAAAATGCAAGCAGTACCAACAATTTTAATGTCAAGAAAAGAACACAATAAAATTGCTAAAAATATTAAATGGGATAAAGGAAAACAGAGATATTAATTTTTAAGTTTTAAGGCAAAAAATGCCTAGCCAAGTTAAACACAATTGAAGTTTGTGGTTGACAGAGAGCTAGTTTCACTTGCAGGCCAACCAGGATGGGGTGTTGATTGGATGCACCAAGCAGGTAATCCTGGTCGATGATTTTACTGTCTAATTTAGTCTTGGGACTGAAACTCAGAATCCTCCTGCAAGGCGAGGTACAATACTAAATCCGGCGAGGCTCTCTCAAAGTCAGGTATGTTGTTAAAGGTCCCACTTAATCAATTAGTTTTGGTGCCAAAAGCTGTGAAAGAAAACAAGTTGAACTTAGTAGCTACTTAAGTCATTTCACCACTGCCCTAGTCTAAGGTTTCACATTCAGGCTTAGCCACTGTTTTGGTTCTCAAAATCCTCTAGCAGGTAGGACTTCTTGAGGCTGGATACCTTTGCTGTGAGGTCCCACTTAATCCATTTCAGAGTGACAAAAAACTCCAAATAATACAAGTGTGGTTTTCCTACCTCTATGGGGTATAACATTCCTATGCAAGCGTAACACATGCACACTTCTTTGAGGGAACAGAAGGCATCTTATGATCACTTTTTATTTCTTGGGTTTGATTTTCATAACTTTTTTTTGTTCCTGGTGACAAACTCTTTACATTTGCATTTCAAAACTCTTTTTTTTGGTTTGCATATTTCTTCACTTCTAGGTATTTTCTCTTCCTTCTAGGCTTCAAAGGTCAATGCAAATGGGAGACCCTCGAAAGGAAAAGAGACAAGTGGCAGTCTTCTTCTCTCATCCTATGTATAGTTCCCTGTTCTTCTTTTCTTTTGTTTCACTTTTCTTCTGTCTTTAATCTTTCTCTTTTTTTTCTCTTTACTTCTCACTTATTAGCTTGGGCCTTCTGGATTACTATCTCAGCCCTTCATTTTTTTTCCTCGAATTACTACCCAGAAAAGAAACAAGTTATTCCCATGGAAGGCAGTCAAACAATGCATTAATGTCTCTACACAATAGTATTCAGAACTTTCTTCACTCTGACAACTTGTTATTTTCAAATAAGTGCCACCACACAATCCAGACATTCACTGTAAGAATGTTGTCCACCCTCCTTGCATCCTCCAATAGGTTTCTTGCTCCACTCACTTATGCAAGCACTCATGCAAGTGAGCCCCACTGCCCAGTGAGCGTGGATGGAGCTGAACTGAGTTCCTCTTCAGTTATCTCTGTTGAGGGAGACA
The DNA here is from genome assembly GCF_964263255.1 of Lissotriton vulgaris. Classification (NCBI taxonomy): domain Eukaryota; kingdom Metazoa; phylum Chordata; class Amphibia; order Caudata; family Salamandridae; genus Lissotriton; species Lissotriton vulgaris. Next base: position 1,377,638,576 of record NC_141687.1, on the reverse strand, counting down.
TGGACATTTGGTGGCTTGACTCCCATCAGGCTCACTACCTAATGTTCACCACACAATTCCTCTCTGGCATCTTGCCAATGTGTCGTGTGTACCACATCTCTTTTAACTTCTCCAGAGCTTCTCCTCTCCTCTTGTCCTTCTTCGATTTTTAAGACTTCCGTCCTCTCCGCCTTCCTGTTCCTCCTCCTGTATAGCGAAAGGAAGTACTTTGTCTCTTTCATGGTTTATTTTTCTTCCATCTTTTTCTAGTCTCTCTTTGGATTTTACTCTGATCTCTGTTATTACTGTTTTAGGTGACTCATGTGTGAATCGCATCGTTAGAGCTGATGGGACTACAAGTTGGTGTCTTGCTTTGGCCTCCTCTGTCTCATCACAGCAAGCCTCAGAAACTTTTCCTGGTCCTCTAAAGATGGAAACCGCCCAGGTCATACTTTTTTGCAGTATTTGGGAAAGTACCCCATGGTTGTTACTGCAGCCTTAGTTTTTCATGGATGGCTCTAGCAGGGTCACCTATGAGATTTAACTCTGATGCCATTTTAAAATGTTCTTTGTCATGTATTATGTCTTGCAGGAAAATTAAGTAACACTTTAAGGCCAGATAGCTGTGCCACAGTACAGAGTCTGAAACTGGCAAAATGAGGGTCCAGATAAATCAATCTAGGTTGACCATGCAGAAAAGGTGGATTTCCTAAACACATGCTATGTACGCTCCATTCCTTTGTCGTATGTGGGATTGGTAGATACTATTCTTCCTGACAGTTTTTTCAGACCTTTTGCTCCATCCAGAGAAATAGCTAATGGACATGGGGAGTGGTACTAGTACAACAGCCACAAGTTAGGATGGTAAGCTGGTGAGTCATCAAGCAAGGGTATAACAGTGGACCCTTCCCTGCATCTTGCAGGAATGGTCAATAAAATACTTTGCCACATCATTTTAAAAAACTGAAATTTCTTTTGACACTGACCTACCCTTCTTACCCAAATCAATAATGTGTTTAAGGATGCAAACCTTTTCCTTTTCATGAGCACTGAATCTATTATATAACTATAGTTGTATTCAAGGCATCAGGCTTACGGTTCTCCCTCAAAGCAGAGAAGAACTTAAAGTATGTGATTATCAGTAAGTCTTCAATGCATTTTATGTTTTTGTGAATAGGATAAAGGTCAAATCACTCTATAAGCAACATGAACCAATCCCACATATCTATTGGTAGTATGCTTTAATTTCTTTTAAAAGGTTGCACAATATTGGGAACCTTTGATGCAAGCATTGAAGCATCCATTCAGAACAAGTTTCTTTTGCATTGAATCAGTACGACTTACTCAATAGTACCACTTCACGTACTCCTGACTTCTGTATGAAATTCCAGAAGTAAGTTACAAATACTCAGTGAAGAAACCCTTATCACTCAGACACTGTGGACCAGATGTACTAATATTTCAGTTGCAAAAGGCAGTCACAAATTGCACCAACTTTTTGCAAATTGAATTAGATTTTGTGAACCAACATATGCACTGTTGGGATAGAAAAGTCCTCTGCATGGTAATGAATTTATATCCCTGCCCTGAGTGCCCCAACTGTACTGTTGGCCGCATCTCTAATGCTGATTTTTGTTGTCATAGGCAATCACAGATCATTCATGTGTGCCATGACATAGGCCTGTCTCATGAATTCAGCCTTGTTGGACTGGGAGGGGCACCCAAAGTCCCACCCTCATAGTGACAGAAGGCTACTTTTAGCCTTCACCAGGAGTTAAGCAGCACACGTGTGGTCGTAGCTGCATACCATGTAGTTATCAGTAGGAGTGAACATATCCTTTTTAAAGTGTGTCACTAGAGTGAGGTCTACCAGCTTAGTTACCTTTTTAAAGTTCCTCTGCTCTGCACTTAAATCACAATTGGCCTACATCAGTTGGATGTAAAGTGCTGTGCAGCACAGGAGTGGTGATGCTGCACTGGATGAATGCATGCCTGTGTATGTCTACAAGGTATGGGTCCAGTACTGTGCAGTGTGTGCATGGTGTGTGCGTGTATTGGGAGTATTGTGTGTATCTATACCTGCGAGGAGTACATAACATGAAGGATGTAGTGCTGTGCAGTGCATATGTGGTAAATGCATGTACTGGGTGTATATGTACTTACGAGAAGTACAATACATTAAGGGTGAAGTGTTGTGCAGCACAGGCACATCATGATACAAAAAAGTCTACAGTACTAAGAAGTGTGTGCAGGGTGAATTTGTGTGCTGAATGTATGTGGCCTTAGGGTGGCACAATACATGGAGGTAACAATACTGCTTAGTTTGTGAGCTATGTGCATACACTGAGTTCAAGTGTTCCTGTAATGCTACATTACATGGACACTGAGTTCCATTTTGGGAACCCCAGGCCTGACTGGTAAAGACATGGGAAGTAGAGGAATCCCCTCAGAAAGATTTGTGTACTGCTGCATTCTGGTGAGCTGTGTGGCCCCACTGGAGCAGGGAGAGAGATACTCCTCCTGTACACTTCAAAGGATGCCTTTCTTTCCAGGCACATAAACAGTAATGAAATTATACTCCTTCCATTTGGACATTAGTCTGGCAATTCTGGCTGTAGAGTTCCATCCTTTTCCCGCCAATAAAATATTGACCAATGGCTTATGGCCTGTCCTAAGTGTAAACTTACAACCCCATGCATATAATCTATTGTGTTTTATTTCCCAAACACAAGCTAAAAGTTCCCTTTCTATGACCGCATATTTGCGTTGACATTCAATAAGTGTTCTTGAATCAAAAGCTACATTCCATTCTTTCTTTCCTTCTTTTTGTGAAAGCACACCACCCAAACCATACAAACTGGCATCAACTGTAATGATACATTCTTTGTTAATGCGAAACGGTTTAAGTGTCGGGCATTTGTGATGTCATTTTTAATTGCTTCAAAAGAAAGTTGTTGTAAATCAGTCCCTTCATACTTAACACCTTGCCTTAATTTTTTTCCAAAGGTTCCATTTTTGTGGAATTTTTTTCCACAAACTTGCTATAATACTCACACATACCAGCACATGAAAGAAGTTGATCTCTGTTATCTGGTTGATTGATCCTTAGTAATAGCTTCAACATTAGATCTTTTCAGAACAACCCCATTTCCTGAAAGTGTATGACCCATGTACTCAACAGATTTTTTGAACAAATTGCACTTGTGTGCTCTGAGGGTCAAACCACGTTGTTCTAACTTCCTACAAACATCTTGTAAATGCTTTTCATGTTCAGCTGTATCTTTAGTAAAAAACAAAATATGTTCTTGAAAGCATTTTACATAGTTATCAACGTCTGATGACTCTATCGGTTCAATGATACCCTCTTTTAATGAATTATCTAGCATTACTTTAAGTTCTTCCCTGATATTATTAGGAACACTTCTGAGTTTATGTACTACAAGGGTATGATTTGCTTTTAACACAGTTCTGTGTGATAAGTTTTTAAGCTTACCTAGTTTGTCACTAAAGACATTTTCAAAGTTTTTAATAAGTTTACCCCCATTTTTTCAGTTCTGTTGAATTGTCACCAGTAGAATTTTGCACTACAGAGACCGTATCCATTAGACAATCATCACATCTTTGGAACGAGAATTGGACATGATTCCCAATTTTCATTGGTCATACCAACCTAAAACATTTACTCCTTTCTGGGAAATATGTAGTTTAACATCAGATTTTCTATGTTTAATGTGTAATTCTTTTTTTTTTTTTAAACAAAAAGATCTTTATTGATAGCAAAGCCATTGACGTCATCAAATGTAGCACACAAGCATAGTGTACATCCGAATGCAGTACCAAAATCACGTAGGCAGCAAATTATTAGTTCGTACACAGCCTTTTTGCCGGCATCCCGGAGGCCCGGCAGCGAGGTAATGCATTAATAGTATAACTGTGTCTTTTAGGAGGTCATATCGCAAGCTATGTGCAGGTGCGGTGTGTCAACTGGCAATCAACTTCTGCAATCGCGGTTAATCGATCTAACATCGAGGCGAGATCAAGAAAAACAGTTCCCGCCAAACTCCCACCCCACCCTCTAGAGTGTGTCTGTGTGTCTGCCAACCCTGTCCCAACTAACATGTCCCCGTGTGTGCCTACTCTGTGTCCAGTGCCCATCCCCCCGTAGTGAACAGTCCTTCCTCAGCAGCCCCCCACTATCTCAACCCTGGGTTCTCACAGCCGCCCCCACTTAACTCGGAACATTCCCACCCCTTTCCTCTCCTGTATCACAGTGAACATTGTCAGAACCAAACTCCTCCATTCTATCTTGTAGTTCCACCGCCTCGGAGGTGTCAGAGCTGTCCTCCTCTCCTTTCTGTAAGTGCTCTTTGCAAAGATCCCAGAAATTCTTGGGCCTACTTCTGGGCGGGAGCAGGTCGCTGTACAGTTCTGTCTGGGTGCAGCAGTACTGTAGATCCCTCATCCATCTAGTTTTTGTGGGAAGGGGCCCTCGCATCCAGCAAGCCGCAACCACCCTTCTTGCCAACAGCAGCGCCATGTCCACCAGGCGACGCAGACCTGGGGCTAGAGGCTTAGAGTAACCGATAAGCGCGAGGGCAGGAGTGCGGGGCAGGGGTTCCCCCAGAATCTGATCAAGTTCTGCAAATACTTCCCCCCCAGAATGCTTGCACCCCAGGACATAACCATGCCAAGTGGAAAAAGTCTGCCACCATTGTCCGGCAGCGCTCGCATTCAGCTATGGGACGGAGGCCATAGCGGTGAAGACGTTCAGGAGTATAGTACACCCGCTGTAAATATTTGAAATGCACCAGGCGGTGCCTGCCGTTCAAGGAAATCTTACGTGTGCTGGAGCAGCAGTATCGCCACATCCCGTCATCATTGGGGGATTGAAAGTCAGCCTGCCAGGCCTCCCTGGCCTTAGACGGCTGCAGGCGCTGCTGCGTCACACCCAGCTTGTTAAGCTGCGAAATGAGCTTCGCCGACGAGGTGGATTTAAGTACATAGGTCAGTTCCGGGATCTCCTCCGGTTCCTCCAGGTCTGAGCCCAGTATTTCACGGAACGCCGAGCGGAGCCTGTGATATTGGAATTTCCGTAGCAGGGTGTGGCCTGCCTCAGTGGCAGTCAACTGGTCCCAGGTTTTAAGTATGCCATCCGTGAACAGGTCTTCCATTCTTACTACGCCAAGAGACCGCAAGGCTTTAATCACTCCTTTTCCCCCCAGAGGATCAAGCCAAAGGGCCCACTCCACAGGTAGCAGTGGGGAGTACAGTAATGTACAGCTACGAGAACTCACCAAGCAGTTCCAGGCATGGTTGGTCGCCTTCAGCGAGTCCATCTGGCCAACCGTGCGGTCCGTGGGCAGGCAAACAGTGGCGGGCAGAGGAAGCAGGTTTGCAAACAACCGCTCCAATATGAGGTGCGGGGTCCGAGCATCACCATGTACTCACAAGTGTAGATGCGATGCCTGTGCGACCCTATAATAGCATTCTAGGTCCGGTGCTCCCAGTCCCCCCATCTCGCAGGGGAGTATCAGAGTCGTCCATCGGACTCTAGGCTGCTTGCCACCCCAAGCCAGCCGCACCATTACTTTGGTAAGTTGCCGAAAGAAGACCTTCGATAATACCACAGGCAATTTCAGGAAGAGAAACAGGAAACGGGGAAGTACCACCATTTTCATTAAAGCGATTCTGCCCGAAAGGGAGAGCGGGAGCCTGATCCAATTATCCACGTCATCAACCAATTTGCTATAAGCCACCCCGTAATTATCCCGGATGAGGATCTCAGGATCCGTATGAAGGCGAATGCCCAGGTAGCGAACCGAGTCGGAGGACCACTGCAATGGGTACTCCATAGCGAACGGTCGTGTCACCGGGGTGAGCGGGAACGCGATCGACTTATCCCAGTTCACTTTCAGGCCCGACAGTAAGCCGAAGCGGACCACCTCGCGTAGCACCGTGGCCAAGTTGACTTCCGGGTCTCTATCGTATAGTAACGTATCATCTGCATAAGTCGATATCCATATTTTATAGGTGGGGAAGCTAATACCCTCCAGGCTGTGGTACTCTCGTATGGCACACGCCAGGGGCTACGCCACCAGTGCATAAAGCAAGGGCGACAGGGGGCAGCCCTGTCGCGTGCCCCTCCCAATGTATATCGGCTCCATCACCCTATCTCCCAGACGCAGCCTGGCAGAGGGTCGATGGTACAGCGCCCCAATCTGCTGCAGGAACGGCTCACCTAGACCCAGTTTCCGCAGCACACGTACCATGAAGGGCCACTCAACCGAGTCAAACGCCTTTTCCATGTCAAGGAAGATTGCCAGCGCGCTGTTCTTCTGCCTGACATGCTGCATTGCGCCTAGCACTGTGCGTATGTTGTAAGTTAGATTCCTGCACGGGACAAATCCGGATTGCTCCGGAGCGACCAGCTCAGGGACCAGTAAGGCCAGTCGAGTGGCAATGACCTTAGCATAAATCTTGGCATCGACATTGAGCAGGCTGAGTGGTCTGTACGAGCCGCAAAGATCAGGCGGTTTTCCCGGTTTGGGTATAGTAATGAGCAGCGCCTCACGCATAGTAGTCGGCATTTCGCCGTTCTCACAGATGGCATCAAATAGGGCGACCAAGTGTGGCAGCAGCAAGTCCTTAAAGGCCTTAAAAAAACTAACCGTGAGGCCATCCGAGCCCGGCGCGCTTCCCGATCGCATACTAGCTAGCGCCTCTAGTATTTCATCCTGGTGGAAGGGGGCCATCAAGAATTCTCTATCCGAGTTCTAGAGGAACGGCATAGCAATATGATCTAAGTAGTCTTCCATCTCGCTCTCCACTCCCTGCGTCTTGGACTGGTATAAATCTGCGTAGTATCTCCTGAAGGTCTCTAATATCTGCTCCTCGTCCGTTACTGTGTCCCCCTCCGGAGTCCTCAGCTCCTCAACGACCAGAGGGCGTCTAGTGCTGCGGACCATGCGTGCTAGCAGCGCGCCAGGTCTTTCCCCCTCCCCGTACTGTCTAGCTGTGGCATATTTGCCCATATAGAGGACCTCCCTGTCCGCCAGTGCCTGAAACTCGGACAGAAGTTGGGTAATCGCCGGTCCCTCCGTATCACCGCCTAACTGCAGTCGCCTAGCCTCAAGCTCCGCTATCCTATTCTCCAGAGTAGTAAGATCCCGCCGAATGGCGCGTAACACACTCGAGTGCTTTGACATCACCACCCCCCTGATGTAGACCTTAAAGGCCTCCCAGACCGTAAAGAAGTCGTCCACTGTGCCTATGTTTGTCGCAAAGTATTGTTCTATGTCTTCAGCGAGCTCCCCCCTGAATGCCTCATCCAGCAACGCAAAAGGCGGGAACCTCCATGTGAAGGCCGGGATCCCCTTCCTGGCTGTTACGAGGTGGAGAAGAATAGGGGAGTGGTCCGAGAGTGTGCGTGGAAGGACCTCGCATGCGCTAATGTTGCCAAGTACCAGGGGGGCGCCAACCAGTAGTCTATCCTAGTATGGACATCGTGGAATGCCGAGTAATGTGTAAAACCACCCTTCGTTGGATGTCTCTCCCTCCAAACATCCACCAAGTCAGATTTGATCATTTCAGCTGCCATATATGAGGCCGAGGCCACAGGGCGCCGAATAGTGCCCGCAGAACGGTCCAGAGTTGGGTCGAACACAAAATTAAAGTCCCCGCCCCACAACATCCAAGGCTGTGCATATGTTCTGGCAAGAGCGGACAGAGTCACGTAGAATTAGGGGTGGTCATAATTAGGGCCATAAACATTCACTACCAACAGGTCCAGACCCTTACCTACACATCTCGCCAGGACATACCTGCCTTCCGGGTCAGAGTGCACAGGAATAAGCCGCAGCTGTGACGAGGGATTAGTCCAAATTAACACCCCACGGGCATGTGTCGTGAATCCCGCAGCAACTATGTTCCCAGCCAGACCCCTGGATTTTAGCATTCTGCTGGAGAGTGGCAAGTGTGTTTCCTGCAGCAGGGCGATGTCTACATGATGTCTACTGAGATAGCTAAGGACCTTCCTTACTTTACGGAAGTCGATCAGGCCCGCACATTCCATGTCATCAGGTTCAGCTTATTCGGGGCACGTGCATGCAAATTCGGCGCAACATTAGCCATTACCAGGGTTCACTAGTGCATAATTATCGAGGATAAGCAAATCAGGACACAGCAGTTCACATAATCTCAAAGCCGCCAGCCGGCGCTTCCGAACAGGTACAGCACTACACTGCATTTCACACTCCGCGCGATCAAACCCCACAAACAACCCCAAGCAACCACACTCCCCAACAGTCCAAATCCTAGTTCCCGCCCCTAGAGCATCAACCCACCCACAGCCGACCTCCCCCAACCTGGTCAGACAGGTCCCAAGAACCCCCCCCATGTACCCTCAACAAGTGTAGTGTTCAATAGTCCAACACTAACCCCTCGGAAAGTAAGACAACCAAAGGCACCAGGGCAGAGCGCGCCAATATAGTACACCACGAACTGTTCCGAAAGAATGTCTGAACAGCGCCCCCTTCCAGCCCCACTTGTATTTCAGTGCCCTTCGTATATCAAGAGTTATAGCCCTCTCCCACCCAGACTGGCCCCCCCAAGCTTGCCTCGTTTGTCCAGGGTACTCTCCCCCGTTACGTCCAACACCTTACCAGCAGTGCACGAGGCCAGAGTTCAATCAGTGTCTCCACCCCCAACCAATAAGCCCCAGCGAGGCGAACGTAGGCCCCCCGCGCCTCTGCAAACTTGGAGTCCTCGTGTTGCCAGGGCCCATGGACTACCTTCGGTGAAGAGTGTCAAGCCTCACTATAGCCGCCCCTAGTCCTGATCTTCCAGGTTCGATGTCGAGCCGGCTTTGTCATCTTGGCCACGCCGGGCCTCCTTCCGCTCCCGCGTCCAAGTCTTAAGGGACTTATGAAGTTCCTTAGGGTCTGTGAAATAATACGACCTCCCACCGGTATTGATTCGGAGCTTGGCGGGATACATCATCGCATAGTCCAGGCCCAGAGTACGGAGTTGTTTCTTATATGGCGCAAACTGTCGCCTTTCTTCCTGCACCCTGGCTGTAAAATCCGGATAGAGGGAGATATCCATACCCTCATGTTGTAGTTTGCCTTTCTCCCTCGCCACTCGCAAAGCAGTGTCCCTGTCGCGATAGTTAAGCAGTTTTGCGATAATGGGGCGAGGTGGTGCGCCAGGCTGAGGTTTTGGGCCCAACGTGCGATGCGCGCGTTCCACAATGAACATGGGGGAAAAAACCTCCTCACCCAGTAGCAGTTTCAGCAGTTTCTCCACGTATAACTCCATCTTCCCCGTTTGTGTGGTTTCCGCCACTCCTGTGATACGGAGGTTGGATCTGCGTGATCGTGCCTCCAAGTCCTCTGTCTTGTCCCTGATAACAGTTAGGAGTCTATCAAACTGCTTTCTTTCTTTGTCCCACTCCGTTTGGGCTTCCTCAGCTTCAGTGAGTCGGCGCTCCGCCATGTCTAGGCGCTCCGCATGCTTGTCCACGCGCTCCGCCATTCGATCCATGCGGTAGGACAGAGCGTCTATCTTGGTGCCCACCGAGGCAATGCTATCCTGAATGCCCTTCTCCATTGCAGCCAACATGTCCCGGAGCTCCGTGGTTGCCGGGGCAGACGCCGCAGCTCCCTTCGGCGATGCGTCCGGCGCCGCCACCTCCGACCCTTTCGGCCGACGCCGTTCAAAGGAGATCTTCCCCTGGGTTGTGTCGTTCTTCCCCATCGCAGTCTCCAACGTGTGATAATGCAGAACAAGGGAGCAGACCGATCATGCAGTGTCAGGATCTTCGCAGGCAGTCGATGTACTGCCGCCAGTTTTCGAGTGACCGATGCGCCCAAAATGGCGTCTGCAATGGTGGACGGAACCCTTCCGTTCACTTCCGCAAGTCTCGAAACCTCCCAGCCCAGGAGGTAGCCAGATCCACAATTCCAACCCCGGTCAACCTCGCCCCTTAATGGATAGGAGCGGTCGGTAGAGTAGTACGTCGCTGCGGGGAAACGGTCAGGTTATGGCACCGAGCTAAGGGCCACCCCACCTCGTGACGCAGGGCTCCGGTGTTGTTCGCTTCTCTACTCCGCCGAGCCTCCAGGCCCTTCTCTCATGGGGTCATCGCCGACTAGTAAGCAGAGGACGACTCGATCAGTGACAAAACCCAACTGCGAGACAGTCCGCACTCAGCCCAACCACTGCCAGTGCTGAGGCCGCACGTCCGATGACGTCGCCCGGCCTCCACTCCAGGATAGTGCGCTGCTGTCAGCCTAGTTCTCCACTGCCATGCCGCTGGGAACAACACCCCTGAATGGTCGGGAAGGCTCGCTCGTAATCGGCCCAAAAGTTCCTCAAAGGCAGCTGGGGGTGCCAGCAGATGTTCAAGAGTCCGCTATGGCTTGTTCGGCACAGTTAAGGATAGTTTAGCAGAATTATTCTGGTACTATGCGAGGAGCCGAAGGCTCACGCGTCCGCCATCGACGCCGGCTAGCTCCGCCCCCCCTTTAATGTGTAATTCTACAGGAATGAAACCAATCATGTCAATTCTTGTACAACAAAAACTTTCAGCCACATTATCAGATTTTTCCAAGCTATCAATTGAAATAAAATCTGCTAAAGTGTCAACAAAATATTCATGGGAAATAATGATCCATGGGTACCCCGAATCCACCATGAGAAGTAGATCAATACCACAAACCTGAAAAGTGCACTTTGGAGACCTTAAATGTACTTGTTTATAATTATCTAAAATAGACACCACAAAACCTTTATCAATTTCATGGTTGACATCTCTAATAGTGTTTATGTTATCTTCTAAAACTGCTCCACACTTCTGAAACCGTGGTCGTCTATCTCTACACATGTTACTAAAATGACCAATTCTATTGCAAATTTTACATTCTCAACATGGAAAAGAAGCATAGAGACCTATGTTCACATCTGTAACACATGCCCTGGTTATTGAATCCTTCATTTCCTTTTTGATTTGGAAGATGTTTTAATCTGATAAAATTATATTTTCCCACTGTTTGTGTTGTATCTTGTTTTGTTTCGTACTTGTGTCCAATAGCATAGATTTCTTCATCCAAAGATTTCTTTTCTGTGTCCTTCCTGATAGTGTCCATCCACAAATTAGATTGTTCTTGAGCCTTAAATTTGGATCACCCATAACCCATAGTTTGTCTTGAATTTTTTTACATTTACATGGACAATTATTGGGTCACGTATCATCTCTTCGGTCATGGTGCCAAAATTTCAATGAATGCTTAAAGATCTTAAGGATGTTAAAAACTCGTCAAAACATTATTGTCTTCTTGTTTCCTGGTGTAGAATTTGAAACAATTAAGTGCAATGCTGATATAAGGTTTGAATCTTTTTTCTAATCTTGTTAAGGCTTCTGTATATACATTCATAGAAATCACCTCCGCCTTCGCTTTGTGTAGCAATTTGTAGAAGAGATCTGAAAATAACTTGACCTTCCGAACCTAGACAATGTAATAGAATACTTTTTTTCCTTTTAGAACCCATTCTTTCACCAGCAATAGCCTTCACATACTTTAAAAAGTCTTCTTTCCACCTGGAGCATGGCATGGGTGGATCACCTTTGACTTGGAGAAGCGTGGCTCAGTGGTTAGAGGCGGCAGACCCGGAAGCTGAGATCGGCCGTGGACCAGGGTTCGATTCCCCGCCTCGGCGGGTCTCGGGCTCAAAATTCCACGGAGTCGACAATTCTCGCTCCGGTGCCTACTCAACTCACGGGGCCACACTCTGCGACTCTGGGCAATAGCTTGCTTAATCTCCACTATGGCCCCTCGCGGTGGGATGCCTGGCTTTCACCTTGTGGATACCCGGCCGGGATATCTCACAGGGGAATACCAGGACGGGTTCCCTAAGCAAGCGCCTTGAGACCCCTGGGTTAAAGTGTTGCGCTATATAAATCGAAACACATTTACATTTACATTTACTTGCAGGAATTTTGCAGGAGGATCAAATTGCATATTGTATACTTAGGCAAGTATTATGGTATGGAAATAAAACGGATAATTGTAATGTAGGAAGGTAAAGATACATTTTGTAGTTGAAATCAGAAAAAATTCTGTAAGATTCATTCAATAAACTGTAACGTTAGGTTTACTAAGGAGATCAAATAAATAGTTCCACCAGGTGAAATATTTAGAAATGAACCGCTGCTTGTTGAAATGTTCACTTACTTTAGTCTTCGATGCTTTTAAAAGTCAATAAACAAAATTGCTTGCAGGGTACGCCTTAAATATTGCAAATGCCGATAATTTAGTTCGTACGGCATGTCTAACGTTGTGAATAAATATTTTTTTTGTGTTGAAAACTCAGAAATGGTAAAGTCTATTTGCTGGAAACTTTGAAATATTAAGTAGAAAAATCCAAAACTGCCACGGGTTCAATCAAAGCACTTCTTATGTAATAATAAAACTGCTGCCGGTACAATCAATGTACTTTAGTAAATAAAGCAAGAACATACCATGTAAAACAATTCTTCTGAAAATGTTGTAAAAGTCAAAATGGGTGGGTTCAAGACACCACTCTTAATCCGTGCTGCAGAGTGGTTTCTCTCGTCTCCAATATTGAAACTAAGGGTGGGCGTAGTTCGCGAAGTAGCGCTACACGAAGCTACGCGAAGTGCACTTCGCACTACGCGAACTTCACGTAGCACTACGCGAGCTGCGTAGCAGCATGTTCGCACTGTGCAAGTTCTGTTTTCAATGATTGCACAGTGCGGACAAGCATCCGGCACTGTGCAATCATTGAAAACTGCATCTTGCACAGTGCGAGCTGTAGTTTTCTGCTGCTCGAGTAGATTTTTACTCAAGTGACAGCTTTCTAGCTTAACTAGTAGTTTCTTATTGCGAGTGGTCGCGAGCATGCGCAACCACTCGCACTGAGAAGCCTGACCTCCCCGTGTTGAGAATCTCGCCGGGATGTCATTTTGCTTGCTTGCGGTTCGCAAACATGACGTTGAGGACCGCGAACAAGCAGAAAATTACCTCTGCACTACGCTACGCTGCACTACGCACTGTGCTACATGCAGCTCGCGTAGTGCGACGTTGCGCAAACTTTGCAAACTACGCAAAGGGTTAATTGAAATGATGAATTCATCCAAAAATAAGATAAATTCCTTTATTTGCAGCATGGTCTAATGAGTACATGTATCTTCAAGGTCCAGCTTGTCCTGACCATAACAGCATTTTAAAGCAAAGCTCAAACTGGTGGAATGTAGAACATTATTGAAATCATTACATGTCGCATGCAGAAGCATGCAACCAAAGACCAGCAAACTTAAAGGGACAACGCTTGAATATTAAACATAAGATGCAAAACATGCGGGTGATGGCAATCCACCCTACATCATAATAGACCCTTAAGGAGCCCATTAGAATGGTGGGTGGACTAAAGTCAATTAGGATGCCACCGTGGCACATATATTACATTGTGGCGGGCGGTGCTGTAATCAGCACCCGCCACAATGCAATATATGTATGTTGTGCATTGGCATGAACAACGTGACAGGCACCGCGCTGTGCCTGCCACCTTGTGCATGTCAATGTTGGGGGATGGTACCCCCCAAGTGCAGTAAACCACCTCCCTGGGGGCCCGCAATGTGCCCCCGAAGGAAACACTGCATGTCTTGTCATGGAAAGGCATTACACCATCACAACATTGCAGGCCTTTTCCACCCGGTAGGAAATCGTGCAGATTTCTTTCCGCCTGCCGAGATACCCCCACCATGCTAATATGAGGGGGATAAAAGGCCGTCTTGTGGGGTGTTTTAGTGGGTGTATCGCCACCGCCGGTAGAGTGGTGGCTATCCGCCTGCCATCCTAATAGACCCCTAACACCGCTTTGTAAATATGGTACTCTTTCATGCAGATATCTGCGTGAAAGTTCATGCAACGGCTGTTGCTGTGGCCGTTCCACCGCAATATCCATTGTTTGTTGATGCTGCCCCAGATTTACTAGGATGTGTAAATCTGAGGTAGCGCCAAAATGTAATGCTATGCAAAGGCAGGTGTTAAAATGGTGCAACGAGGAGAAATACCCTAATTTCTCCTTGTTCTTGCTTTATATGGGTGTGCTTCATTCTGCCTCCCACATAGGAAGAGAAAAACCAATAATGATTGTTTATGAGCTGGAAGGAACAAATATTAAATAATGGTATTTTGCTTTTTCTGTATGCACTGCAGAAAGCAGCACATATATAAGTAGTAAATTGGCATTATGGATTGCCATAATTGCACATAAACAATAATTCCCTGCAACATAGTCACCTTTATACCATGGTGCAAGGGTGTCTGTGTTGGTGCTAGGCAGATATTATAACACCAGCTCTAGGGTAAAAAGGGTTGCATTGTATTGTTGTAAATGCATCACATCCCTGCATTTTTTCACAATGTCAGAGTGCAGTGCTGCACAATTTGTTGTAGCTCAACACTCTGCCATTTCCTTGAAAATATGCCCCTAATTTCCTTTGATGTGGATGCTGTTTCTTTATTGTGTGATATCCTTGTTAGCCAGAAATCCCAATAATATAATTTCTGGTTATGTCATTAATAATCCATTTGTGGGATAAAAGCCAGACAACCTTACATTTTGGTCATAGAGTGTTGGCGAGTTAGTTATAATGTTGTTGGTAAAGGTAACCTCAGAAGCAATTGAGGAAACAAAGGCCATTCTGTGGGAAAGATCCTTATTTCAAGACAGAAATAACGGCCATTCTGTGTGGTTTGAGTGTACTAAGATAATAATTGCAGAAAGTTTAAACATATACAAAAAGCAGCATTTGCAGTTCTTCAGCAGCATTTGTGTTTTATCAACACTTCATCATTCTCAGAAACAGACTGGCTGGCCTCGCAGATTTTACAGAATCACACAGGAGGAGACAGTGAGGGAACTCACAGGGATCTTGGTGAGGATAAAATATGAGAAGAGGGAGAGAATAGTTTTGAGGATAGTTGAGGGTCCGATTCGGTTAGACTGTGTTATAGCGTTTTTCAAAATAAGCAAAATGTGCTAATATTGAGTGAAAATTATTTTGATAATTAGTGTTTTAAGTAATGCATAAAATTGTCACCAATTAACGAATTATGTTGCAGCTGAAATAATGTACTTATTTCACTACAAAGTATGAATAATGACATAAATAGCTTGCCACATTTGCATGTGATGCACCAATATTTTTTTTATAGATACAGTTTCCAGTGCCCTATCTAACTTCTCCTGTTCATTCCGCTTCACAATCAGTGTGCCGCTGATCAGCCATTTCTCCCCATATTTCTTTGAATCATTAAGTGAATGACGACAATGTATTATCGATGTACAACATTTGCTAGACAACTTGTATAATGAATAAAGCTTCCATGATATACCCAAAGTATAATTTTCAAAAACATATGTTGGTATTTGTTCTATAAGCCATTGTTTAAGAAACACTTCATTTGTATTATTAATCTCCTGACTTCAGTTGCTGTAGAAGCAAGTGGAGGAGTTCTATTACTTTCAGGAATAGGTTAGTGCTAAATAATTGTGCAGTTTTTAATTATTACGTTGTTGTTCCTGATTTGACAAATTTGACCCTAACCATTATCATACCATGCCGAATTTGCTGAATCTATTATTAGCTTGTATGAGTTATCTATAAAACATGTTGAATTGTGTCTTTGGTGGAATTTTTTTTACCATTTTCCTTGTAGGTGATTTGTCATGCTGTCAGTGCTCTTTATAAGTTGAAAAGTAGAATTTCTGCCTATATTTTGCCTTATTGGTGATTATATGGTTTTATGATTTTTGCATTTATCTGTACCTCTTTAAATGGACCTTCATGGCAAACTCATTAATTTTCCTCTGTATCATATTTTAAATATTCTGTAATATGCTCTATTTTTGATCTGGAACCCAATTCTATTTTCCCAATAAGGACTGTAGTCTCTAACCATTAGATCAATTGGAGACACCAGAGCCAAATTATTTTTGGTAAATATTGGTGTGATCAAATATTGGAATTCAGAGGATTATTGACATACGGCTCCCACAACTGAGAAGCTTCTTCCAGGGCAAAGGACAAAGACTCATATCTACTATTCTGACCCACAAGCAATATTTGTTCTCAATATGGTCTTGTCCTGCTTTGGATGGTGTGATGAAGTGATCACACACTTCCAAGTCATCGAGTATTGAAACCTGAGCATGGACAAATTCACATTTGATTCTCCCAAGGCAGGCGAATTGAGGTTAGTTTATTGAGAACTATTCCATTAGATTATGGCAGAACCTATTGTATACAGCACTGAGAACCACAACACTTAGAAAAGGAACATGCTTAGTAAGAAGTGAAAAAATACACAAAAGGAAGAAAAATTATTCACTTTCATCTTGATGTCAAAGGAAGAAGGCGACATACTAACACAATATTGGATATTTACAAGAGGTCTGACACCACTGCACTATTATTCTTATTGTATGTGTGGCATGTAGATTGTTGGCACTCAGCACATGAAGGAATCAGGAAAAGTTGGTGATGGAGTTGCAAAGCTTTTCACTTCAGTCACAAAGATGGAGCGGTTAGTGGCATAGCCAATGACAGTAGTTTCTTCCAGGAACTGTATTCTTGTTCAGGCCCATCATGGAAGAATATAGAAGGGCATATTGTCAGAAGTTGGCTACTAAATTTTGGAAGGCAGAGCTCTTGTCAACTCTATAAAAACAAACTGGTTAGTTGATATCAAAGGGGCCTATTTACGAGCTGCTTTGCGTCACTCTTGCACTGCGCAATGTGGTGCAACAGTGATGCAAACCTTAAGTCAGATTTTTGAAGCCATGCAAGGCCACTTTGCATAGCTCTGAATAGCTCTATCAATCTGGAGTAAGGCAACACAGCATGGGTGTTTTCAGGCAACTCACACGGTTTTTTACGCATTCCAAGATTTACCTGAACTGGTAAACCTGGGAATGCACCAAAAAGATACGCCTTCCCAGGAGAGGCGTAATGAGGAAACATAGCTTTATTTCTCCTCATCACTTCTTTCTGCAGCACACATAGGTAGAGGAATATCCCTCTCTGGATTTTTTTTGTACGGAAGGTGTCCCTTCCTGCACAGAAACAATCCTGCTTGCCACTCAGGCACCCTTGCTCCACCTGTGTTGGTGCTAGGCTGCCAAAGTGGACCTGTGCAGAGGAGAAGGCATGCATGCACTGTATTGCCTTAAATATGGTGCATTCCTGCCCTTCCAATGATTTGCAATGCATGACATTTGTAGAGAAATCTGCTCAACACTTGCCAAATGTGGCACCAGCGATAGGAAATTCTCAAATAATGGGTGTAAAATTCAAGCAGTACCAACAATTTTAATGTCAAGAAAAGAACACAATAAAATTGCTAAAAATATTAAATGGGATAAAGGAAAACAAAGATATGAATTTTTAAGTTTTAAGGCACAAAAAGGGACAGCCAAGTTAAACAAAAGTTTGTGGTTGACAGAGAGCTAGTTTCACTTGCAGGCCAACCACGATGGGGTGTTGATTGGATGCACCAGGCAGGTAATCCTGGTCGATGATTTTACTGTCTAATTTAGTTTTGGAACTAAAACTCAGAATCCTCCTCCAAGGCAAGGTACAATACTAAATCCGGTGAGGCTCTCTCAAAGTCAGGTATGTTGCTGTTAAGGATTAGTTTTGGTCCCAAAAGCTTAGAAAGAAAACAAGTTGAACTTAGTGGCTACTTTAGTCATTTCACCACTGCCCTACTCTAAGGTTTTACATTCAGGCTTAGCCACTGTTTTGGTTCTCAACATCCTCTAGCAGGTAGGACTTCTTAAGGCTGGATACCTTTGCTGTGAGGCCCCATATAATCCATTTCAGAGTGGCAAAAAACTCCAAATAGTACAAGTGTGGTTTTCCTACCTCTATGGGGTATAACATTTCTATGCAAGCGTAACATGTGCGCTCTTCTTTGAGGGAACAGAAGGCATCTTATGATCACTTTTTATTTCTTGGGTTTGATTTTCATAACTTTTTTTTGTTCCTGGTGACAAACCCTTTACATTTGCATTTCAAAACTTTTTTTTTTGGTTTGCATATTTCTTCACTTCTAGGTATTTTCTCTTCCTTCTAGGCTTCAAAGGTCAATGCAAATGGGAGACCCTCGAAAAGAAAAGAGACAAGTGGCAGTCTTCTTCTCTTATCCTATATATAGTTCCCTGTTCTTCTTTTCTTTTGTTTCACTTTGTGTCTGTCTTTTATCTTTCTCTTTTTTTTCTCTTTACTTCTCACTTATTACCTTGGGCCTTCTGGATTACTATCTCAGCCCTTCACTTTTTTCCCTCTAATAACTACCCAGAAAAGAAACAAGTTATTACCATGGAAGGCAATCAAACAATGCATTAATGTCTCTACACAATAGTATTCAGAACTTTCTTCACTCTGACAAATTGTTATTTTCAATTAAGTGCCACCACATAATCCAGACATTCACTTTAAGAATGTTGTCCACCCTCCTTGCATCCTCAAATAGGTTTCTTGCTCCACTCACTTATGCAAGCACTCATCCAAGTGAGCCCCACTGCCCAGTGAGCGTGGATGGAGATGAACTGAGTTCCTCTTCAGTTATCTCTGTTGAGGGAGACATGGACATTTGGTGGCTTGACTCCCATCAGATTCACTACCTCATGTTCCCCACACAATTCCTCTCTGGCATCTTGCCAATGTGTCCAGTGTACCACATCTCCTTTATCTTCTCCAGAGCTTCTCCTCTCCTCTTGTCCTTCTTCAATCTTTAAGACTTCCGTCCTCTCCGCCTTCCTGTTCCTCCTCCTGTATAGCGAAAGGAGGTACTTTGTCTTTTTCATGGTTTCTTTTTCTTCTATCTTTTTCTAGTCTCTCTATGGATTTTACTCTTATCTCTGTTCTTTCTGTGTTAGGTGACTCATGTGTGAATCGTATCGTTAGAGCTGATGGGACTACAAGTTGGTGTCTTGCTTTCGCCTTCTCTGTCTCATCACAGCAAGCCTCAGAAAATGTTCCTGGTCCTCTAAAGATGGAAACCGCCCAGGTCATACTTTTTTGCAGTATTTGGGAAAGTACCCCATGGTTGTTACTGCAGCCTTAGTTTTTCATGGATGGCTCTAGCAGGGTCATCTATGAGATTTAACTCTGATGCCATTTTAAAATGTTCTTTGTCATTTATTATGTCTTGCAGGAAAATTAAGTAACACTTTAAGGTCAGAGAACATGTGCTGTCGCACAAAATAGCTGTGCCACAGTACACAGAGTCT
Organism: Lissotriton vulgaris; assembly: GCF_964263255.1. NCBI lineage: Eukaryota > Metazoa > Chordata > Amphibia > Caudata > Salamandridae > Lissotriton > Lissotriton vulgaris. Next base: position 1,377,619,277 of record NC_141687.1, on the reverse strand, counting down.
GAATACTGGCAAAATGAGGGTCCAGATAAATCAATCCAGGTTGACCATGCAGAAAAGGTGGATTTCCTAAACACATGCTATGTACGCTCCATTACTTTGTCGTATGTGGGATTGGTAGATACTATTCTTCCTGACAGTTTTTTCAGACCTTGTGCTCCCTCCAGAGAAATAGATAATGGACATGGGGAGTGGTACTAGTACAACAGCCACAAGTTAGGATGGTAAGCTGGTGAGTCATCAAGGCAAGGGTATAACAGTGGACCCTTCCCTGTATCTTGTAGGAATGGTGAAATGAAATGAAATGAAAAATTGCATTTGTATAGCGCATAACCGCCCTGGGGCCTCGCAGCGCTTGAAGATAAAATGGTTTTAGCGCAGGCTCGGGGCAGATCAGAGAGATTTAGCAAACAAATGCGTTTTTAGGGCCTTTCTGAATGAGAGGAGGTTGCTGTTACCCCAGATGGCAAAGGGGAGGGCATTCCAGAGTCTGGTCGCCGAATGAGAAAAAGAGCGGCCACCCCAACGGGCTTTGTTAATTTTAGAGGAGGTGGCCAGCTGCAGGGTACCAGACCGAAGGGGGCATGTTGGAACATAAGGCATAACCAGAGGGTGCAGAATCGCTGGGCCTACACGGTGGAAGGATTTGTGCATAATGCACAGAGCTTTGAACTGCACTCTGGCAGCCATTGGGAGCCAATGAAGGTCCTTCAGAACCTTCCTCGCCGACTGCCGACGGGACAGATTGAACAATAGGCGGGCCGCACTGTTTTGTGTGACCTGGAGCCTCTGAAGGACCGAAGCCGGTGCTCCCAGGTAGAGAGCATTCCCGTAATCCAGGCGAGAGAGAATGAGGGCCTGGACCATGATCCTCCTTGCCTGGAAAGGGAGCAAAGGGAGCACCCGCCGGAGCATCCTCATTAGTCCGAAGCAAGTGGCAGCAGTCTTAGTAGCCTGGACAGAGAAATCAAGGGCAGTGTCAAGCCAGATCCCGAGGCTCTTTATCTGGGACTTGGGCGCAGGAGGAGCGCCAAGACATGGTGGCCAGACGGGTGCAAGAGCAGACGGGGAGGGATTTTCAAGGAGAATGATGTCTGTCTTCTCCCCGTTAAGCTTGAGACAGGAAGCTTGCATCCAACTGGCAACAGCCTCTAGACAGGGGCCTAAGGTGTTGGATGATCCATCTGCGTGATCTAACGAGACCACCAGCTGCGTATCATCCGCGTAGGTGACTATACGCACACCAAAGGGATGGACTATCCTGTCCAGAGGTTCCATGTAGGCGTTAAATAGGGTCGGGCTCAGGGAGGAGCCCTGAGGGACCCCACACCTGAGAGGATGTTTAGGAGAGACTGTCTCACCCTCAAAGACCCGGAAAAAGCGCTCACTCAAAAAGGAGGTGAGCCAGTCCAGAGCTGCGCCCGACACGCCCATGCCCGCCAGTCGGTATACTAGCGTGGCATGGTTCACCGTGTCGAACGCGGCACTAAGGTCTAACAGGATAATGGCCACCTTTCCTCCCCGATCCAAAGTCGTTCTTGCTTCCTCTGTGACCGCCAACATGGCAGTTTCTGTGCCATGTTGAGGGCGAAAACCTGTCTGGGAGGCACGCAACAGACAGTTGGACTCTAGATAGTCTGTTAAGATATTGTTGGTGTGCCTCTCCAGCAGTTTACTCAACCAGGGAAGCAACGAAATGGGGCGGTAGTTGGACAGGTTGTTCTGGTCCAGGGAGGGTTTCTTGAGAAGCGCCCTCACCATGGCACACTTCCAAGCGAGTGGGACCGACCTGGACACAATGGAGGTGTTTAAAGCTTCCAGGATCACAGGACGAATAGCGTCCAGTGCCTTGACAAGGATCCGGGGGGGTGCCGGGTCATTGGGGGAGCCAGAAGAAACTTTGGAGATTAATCTATCCAGGCTGGCGGCATCAAGAAGCAGAATTGTGTCCAGTTTGCAGGGAACCGAGGAGTCAGCTGGCCTAGGAGGGACGGAGGGGGTATTGACTGTAGGATTACTAAAAGATGAATATATGGTCGAGATTTTCTTGGAAAAAAGGCAGCTAGCTCATTACAGCGGTCTTGGGCCCCTTCAACAGAAGGACGCTCAGCCGGAGCTGAAATGAGGGACTTAGCTATCCTAAAGATTTCTCTAGGCGCATTTGCTGCAGCACTAATTTTACCTTCATAGAAGGAGGTTTGCGCCATTTTAATCTCTGATTTATAGAGCCTCATTGCGGACCTGTATTCGTCTTTCCTAGACTGAGAATGGTCCTTCCTCCACGCTCTCTCTAGTTTGCGGCAGTCAAGCTTTAATAACCTCAGAGCAGGAGTATACCAGGGTGCAACTTTAGGTTTTCTGATGAGATTACAAGGGCGTTTGGGAAGAACTTGGTCTAAAGTGCTGGAGATCCAGTGATCAAAGTTGCTAGAAGCTGAGGCAGGGTTCAAGGCCTTTCTCGGGGGGTCTTGAGTAAGGGCCGTTGTCCAATCGGTGAGGGGAAGTGAGGACCATTTCCTGCCCAGTACTGTATAGAGGCTTTAGGAGGGGGGCAAGAGTTAGAAAGCCAGGTGAACGGTATCAAAAAATGATCAGTCCAAGGCAGAGGAACAGGGGACTCTACATTAAGGTTGATATTACTGTATATGTGATCGAGAAGATGTCCCTTCTTATGGGTCGCCTGATAGCCTCTCTGGCAGAGGTCTAACGCTTGCATGTTGGCCCGCAAGTTATTAGCTGCCGTATCCTGGGGGTCATTTGAGGCCTTACCAACGACAACATATAAGAATAACCCTGATTAAGTACAAGATCTTCACTATAGGTGAGTGTAAAGCACCGGTGAGGCCTTTTTTGCAATCCCTATATAATTAATGTGATGTAATCAGCACAACAATAATGATTGTGTTTGATCATGTAGATTCAAGATCACAGAGGACACCCCTAAAAAGTAGAATATTGGGATGCCCGTGTGAAGAAGACCTGGTAATTATTTGCAATTACTTTGTCCAATACAATCCCTTGCGCAAAATCCAAACCTGATGGTTTTACCTCTTTTAACCTACAGGCGCCATAATCCCTTCCTAGTCCCCGTCCTGAAGAAGACCCGCTAGAGACCCACAAATAAGGTGTCCATAGGGTCGAAACGTCGACAGAATCATCGCAAGGACCTATTTACAGTGCCCAATACACCAAAGCTAATTAAAATAGCGTGTTGGACTCTAGTATCAAAAACAGGAATTGGCCTTTAATAATTGTTCTTTTTCCATATTTATTTATTCACTTGTATATAGAACTTCACTTATATGTCACAATGTCACAATATTTCACGTTATGTCACATTGCACACTGATCAGAATTGTTGCGCCTTGTTTTGTACCGTGTGAAAAAGTATTTTATGCTTATATCTAAGGTGTCAGTCAAAAAAACAAAAAATGAAAAATAACTGAATAATTAAAAACACCCTGACCCTTTTTTGGTTTGGTTTTGCATTCTAAAGGTAATTAACGTGCATAATAATGAACAAAATTATGTATTGACCAATATGGTAGATGCTTGCATGACCTAAAGCAATTGTTGGTAAACCCGAAGGAACCATTGTTGAAACTACTATTGTACTGCCCAGGTTCTCAGGGATACTGGGTTACCCCGTAAGAATTATTCTTGGTAAACTTTAAAAGCGGGGGTCAGAGGTGAGACCTTAAGGTTCTCAATTCAGAAAAACAAAAAACAAAAACTATAAAAAGTGACTTACAAGACAAACTGTCCAAAAGGAGGTCGTTTTGGCCAAGGCTGAGATAGGAGCTGTCTTTATGGAAAAAAATTGCAGCAAAGTGGGCATCTACAAGGGAAAAAAACTACGAGTGTGGCGACAGTATTGGGCACCACCTTGTCGTCAGGACTAGACAACAGATAACTAGCAGTGAAATACATGCAATCAGACTCCTCTCCCGCACGGAGACCACAGACCCCAGTTTATTACAGAGGGGATTTCAGGACTATTATGCCAAGCTGTACAAGGAGGAAAACTGTCCTTCTGGTGACACTTTGAAAAGAGAGATCTCTAACTATCTCAGTTAGATCGAATTAAGGCAACTCAGCCCAGAGGACAGGGAGCTATTAGATCTTACTCCAACCTGAGAGGACATTCTGGAAGCCCTCACTAGCCTCCCGGGCGTGAAGGCCTCTGGCCTTGACGGTATCCCCGTGGAATTCTATCAAATCTTTTCTCCAGAAATCAAAGTCATCTTCACTGAGGTAGTTACATCCATCTTTGGTGGGGCTTCCCCCCGGCCTCTTGGGCAAGCGTCAGACTTTCTATTTTCTCAAAAAAAGACAAATCCCCTTTGGACATGAGCTCCTACAGGCCCATCACACTCATCAATTGTGACTCCAAAATCTTTTCTAAAGTATTAGCCTCTAGAATTTCTTTAGTAGTTGAATCTCTTGTCTCGGAGTGGCAACACAGCTTTATTCCCAAGAAAGGGACTACTGAACACATTAGGAGGGTGATCACCCTGTTTGACGCTGCACAGGTTGCCGGAAACCCTATGTCACTTACTCTACTCGACGCCGAGAAGGCCTTCGACCGAGTCTCCTGGCTTTTCCTGTGGAGTGTTATGAGTAGGATGGGATTCGGAAGAAAGCTCCTCCAGGCAGTACAGGCACTCTATTCTAAACCAAAGGCGTGTGTTGCTATAAACGGACAACTCACTGACCCCTTTAACATCTCTCGGGGCACCAGGCAGGGCTGTCCCTGCTCGCCTTTGCTGTTCGCTCTCTATCTGGATTCAATCATCAAGCAGATAGAGAAAATTGACAACATCTCCCCAACCAGCTATCAGCATAACAGATGTAAAATGTTGGCTTATGCTGACGATCTTGCCATCACTTCCCCTGACCCTGCTGATACCATACTAGCTTTAGAATGGGAGGCCCAAAAATTCAGGAGACTATCCGGATACGCCCTCAATAAAAACAAAACACGAATCCTAATAAACAGTAAAATTACTTGGACTGACAACAGGGTGGTGCTCAAAGCTAAATATCTGGGGGTGCTTGTCTCACCGAAGCTTGAGGAGATTGTAACAGACAACCTGGTACCTCTTGCTATCCAGAAAAAGAAGGCGTTAAAACAAATTGACAACTTGCATCTAACGCTAGTCGGCAGGTGTAATGTCATAACAATGACGTACTTCCATAAATTGCTCTATTTTTCCCGTAGTATACCCTTGGAATTTAGTAAAACCAACCTCCTTAAATTCCAGCAAATCTTCACCCAGTTTATCTGGGCTTTCTCCCAACCCAGGCGAGCTTTGAAACAACTATCACTCCCAAAGGAAAGAGGAGGATGGTCCTTTCCCAACATTGTTCTATACTACTGGGCCTCAGTGCTTCAGTATAGTTCAGAATTAATAAGAGAACCTACTATCCCTGCAGCACCTGGGTTACCTTCACCCTTTAAACTTCTGCTGGGTGAACAACACTGGGGATGTTTGCTCCGTGAAATATCATATGGATACTACAAGCGCGAAAGGTTCAAGACTCTAATGAATTCGTATAAAGTCTTTCACAATAGTGAGGCTCAACGGGTAGAGGCGGCAGATCCGGAGGCAGAGGTCGGCTTGGGACCAGGGTTCAATTCCCGACGCGGCCGCGTGCAGGACCAATGTCAGCGGGCCCGATAAATCTCGCTTCGATGCCACTCTAACCATGGGGTCCCACGCTGCAACTCTGGGCAATAGCTTGCTTAATCTCCACTCTGGCCCCATCACCGCTGGGAATGCCTGGCTGCACCTTGGGGATGCCCAGTAAAAGGACCATCTCACAGGGAAAGCCAGGACGGGTTCCCCAGTGGTACAGCGCTGGGAAGCTCCAGGGTAACCACGTGCTCTATAAATCCAACATTCATTCATTCATTCGTATTCGGAGAATCTTTGGACTTGGCAGATTTAATTTTTACTCTCCCACTTTTACCAACAATAATCTGCAAGCTATCTATGGAATTTCTTATTTTTCAGAATGGCACAGGGCTGGAGAGGTGAAACTCGGGAACCTGATCACCAGTGAGGGAATCAAATCTATTGCAGATTTACAGTCCAAATTTAACTTGAAAAATCAAGATACTTTTAAATACCTATCCATCTATGATTATCTTTCTAGGAAGCTTGGAGGCACTGCCGGGTTTTCAGAGGTCAAACTTATACACACATTGCGCAACACCACAACCCCTCGTATTGGAAGCTATATATAATATACTTAACAGGCAAACCCCAGACGATCTTGAATCTATTTCTAACAAATGGCATACCAAACCTAACTCCTCCCAAAGTATCTTTTATAATTCCTTAGCCTTATCGCAACAGATCTTAATTTCCGCTAAGCTACAAGCACAACACTTTAAAACCAATTATTTTTTGTATATGACACTTAGCAAAATTATCAAATGGGGAGTGGGTAAAGGGACGTTATGTCCTTGATGCTCTGAAGTGGGGGCTGACTCAATACACATCTTTGCAACGTGCCCAAAACTTGCCCCTATATTACTCAGAGTACAGGAGTTGCTTAGCGAAATTTCTAACCAACCAATCTCTTTAAACCCCACAACCATTCTTTTGGGGACTCAATCCGACTCACCAAGGATTAAAGAAGAAGGACTAGTTTTTATTGCAATGGCAGTATCAATCAATCAATCAATCAGTGACACTTATAAAGCGTGCTACATACCCGTAGGGTCTCAAGGCGCTGGGGGGGGGGGGGGGTGCCGCTACTGCTCGAACAGCCAGGTCTTCAGCTTCTTCCTGAAGGAGAGGTGGTCTTGGGTCAGGCGCAGGTCGGACGGGAGGGAGTTCCAGGTCTTGGCGGCCAGGTAGGAGAAGGACCTTCCTCCTGTAGTCGCTCTTCGGATGCGGGGGACGGCGGCGAGGGCGTGGTTGGCTGATCGGAGGTGGCGTTTGGGAGCGTAGAAGTTGACTCGGCTGTTGAGGTAGCTCGGGCCTTGGTCGTGTAGGGCTTTGTGTGCGTGGGTGAGGAGGCGGAAGGTGATTCTCTTGTTGACGGGGAGCCAGTGAAGGTCTCTCAGATGTCCGGAGATGTGGCTGGATCGTGGGATGTCGAGGATGAGTCTGGCTGAGGCGTTTTGGATCCGCTGGAGTCTCTTCTGGAGCTTGGCGGTGGTCCCGGCGTAGAGGGCGTTGCCGTAGTCCAGTCGGCTGGTGACGAGGGCCTGGGTGACGGTCTTCCTGGTCTCTGAGGGGATCCACCAGAAGATCTTCCGTAGCATGCGTAGGATGTTGAAGTACGCCGAGGAGACGCTGTTGACTTGCCTGGTCATGGAGAGGGAGGAGTCCAGGATGAAGCCCAGGTTTCGTGCATGGTCTGTCGGTTTGGGTGCGGTGCCTAGGGCGGGAGGCCACCAGGAGTCGTCCCAGGCGGAGGGTGAGGAGCCCAGGATGAGGACCTCCGTCTTGTCCGAGTTCAGTTTCAGGCGGCTGGTCGTCATCCACTCGGCTACCTCTTTCATCCCTTCGTGCAGGTTGGCTCTGGCGGCGGCGGGGTCGTTGGTCTGGGAGAGGATCAGCTGGGTGTCGTCGGCGTAGGAGATTATGCTGAGGTGGTGTTTGCGTACGATGGCCGCGAGGGGGCTCATGTAGACGTTGAAGAGGGTGGGGCTCAGGGATGATCCTTGGGGGACGCCGCAGATGACTTCGGAGGCCTCTGACTTGTACGGTGGTAGGCAGACTCGCTGTGTTCTTCCGTCGAGGAAGGAGATGATCCATTCCAGCGCCTTGTCCTGGATTCCGATGTTGCTGAGGCGCCGTACTAGGGTGCGGTGGCAGACCGTGTCGAATGCCGCGGAGAGGTCTAGGAGGATGAGGGCCGCTGTTTCTCCATTGTCCATCAGGGCTCGGATGTCATCGGTGGCGGCGATGAGGGCGGTCTCGGTGCTGTGTTTGGCTCGGAAGCCGGACTGTGAGGGGTCGAGGGATCCGTTCGTCTCGAGGAAGGCGGCCATCTGCTTGTTGACGGTCTTCTCGATGACTTTGGCTGGAAACGGGAGAAGCGAGATGGGGCGGTAATTCTTGAGGTCGGTGGGGTCCGCTGTTGGTTTCTTGAGTAGAGCGCTGAGTTCGGCGTGTTTCCAGCTTTCAGGGAAGATGGCGGTGTCGAAGGAGGTGTTGATGATGTCTCGCAGGTGGGGTGCGATGACAGCGTCGGCCTTGTTGAAGACGTGGTGAGGGCAGGGGTCGGTCGGTGATCCGGAGTGGATGGAGTTCATCGTGCGGATGGTGTCTTCGGTGCTGATCGGGGTCCAGGCGTGGAGGGTGGTGGTGGGGGGGGGTGGCTGGTCGGTCGTGGTGTGCGTTGGTTGGTTGTTGAAACTGCTGTGTATGTCCGTGATCTTGTTGTGGAAGTATGAGGCGAGGGAGTTGCAGAGGTCTTGCGATGGGGTGATGTCGTTGTTTCCTGCGCTGGGGTTGGAAAGCTCTTTCACGATGTTGAAGAGTTCCTTGCAGTTGTGTGCGTTGTTGTCCAACCGGTCCTTGAATGCTGTTTTCTTGGCGGCGCGGATCAGCTGGTGGTGTTTCCGGGTGGCAAGTTTGTAGGAGGTCCTGTTGTCCGGTGTCGGTTCCCTTTTCCAGACTTTCTCGAGGGCTCTGCAGTTCTTCTTGGAGCTCTTGAGTTCGTCGGTGAACCATGGGGCCTTCTTGCTGCCGGGTCTGCTAGGCGGGGTCCTCAGCGGGGCGAGTTCGTCCGCGCAGTTGCTGATCCACTTCGTGAGGTTGTCGGCGGCCTGGCTGGGGTTCGCTGAGCTGGCAGGAGGGTGTTGGCTCAGGGAGGTGGCGAGCTGGTCTGCTGTGATCTTGTTCCAGCTTCTGCGGGCGGTCTGTTGCTGGTGTTGGTGGGTCGTCATTCTCTTGAAGGTGAAGTGGACGCAGCTGTGGTCCGTCCATTGAAGCTCTGTGGCGTGGCTGAAGTCGATGTCTGTGCTGGATGAGAAGACGGCGTCGAGTGTGTGTCCGGCGAGGTGGGTGGGGGTGGACACCAGTTGCTTGAGTCCCAGGTTGGCGAGGTTGTCGAGCAGGGTGCTGGTGTTGTGGTCGTTGTTGTTCTCCAGATGGAAGTTGAGGTCTCCCAGGAGGATGTAGTCAGCGGAGGGGAGGGCATGCGGGCTGATGAAGTCGGCGATGTCCTCGCTGAATTGCGTGCGTGGTCCAGGGGGTCGGTAGATCAGGGTGCCTCTGAGGGTGGTGTTCGGGTTGGTGTGGATCTGGAAATGCAGGTGTTCGGCGCTGGTCAGGGTGTTGTCGGTGCTGGTCGTGAGACGGATGGTGTTCCTGTGGATGATGGCGATGCCTCCTCCCATCTGGTTGGCGTTTCGGTCCCTCCGGACGATCTTGTAGCCCTCTGGGATAGCGATGGCGATGTCGGGAGCTGAAGAGGCGTTCATCCAGGTCTCCGTGAGGAAGGCAACGTCAGGGGCTGTGGCGTCTAGGAGGTTCCAGAGTTCGATGGCGTGTCTGTGGACGGAGCGGGTGTTGAGCAGGATGCACTTGAGGTGGGTGCTGCTGGAGTTCGACTTGGCGGGTGCTGGTGCGGGGCTGGTCCGGATGCAGGAGAACTTGCAGGCGTGGCAGCTGAAAGGTCCAGTATGGAGGATTTATGTTTCTTCAGGCTGGCTAGATAAAGACCTCCCTCCTTTTCCCACTGGCTGTCTAGGCTAGTATCCACCTTCCACTAAAAAAAAGCGGTGTATGCTAAAAAAGGGCGTAGGAGCCGGAAGAAAGGCTTGGAGGTCTGGGAAACATTTTCATCTTGGATTGAACAACAGGGGCAACCTGACTAGAAATGCTGCATAGGGGATCCTATGCTGCATGCTGGACCTCTTTTAGAGTGATACTTTCTCTTCCTCTCTCTACTACTTGCTTATACAGTCGCCAAACACGGCATTTCTTCCTTAGGTATTTGTCTTCCTCTTTCTTTTCATAATTTTTTGCGTCTTTTTCGTCTGTGAATATGGTCACGAGGGGTGAGGGTGGGGGGGGGGTAGGAGCAATAAATAATTAGCTGTTTGGATATCTACATGTATTAAGGTAAAAAGAAAAAAAAGTAAAATATCAGAAAAAATAAAAAAGGGACCTACCTCCTGAATACTGGTGAGGTTGGTGGAATTGTGACCCTATTTGAATGGGGATTTTGCGAACCAGCCTATTAGTACATGTCGGAACACCTTTTAAATGCTCAAGGAACACAAAGGTTTTGTTGGGACCAAATCTCAGGGATGAGGCCATTTACTTCTGACGTCCTGGGGGCCTGACTTACCATGGATCCAGAGCAATTGGGCCTAGTAACCCTTTTTGCACTTGACTCTCAGTGGTAGCTAGTTGAGCATTCCAATGCTCCATCGGAGGGTGGGGGAGGTGTGCGAATACCGATTAGTGAACACAGCTCATAACTAACAACAATGTAAATAAAATAATGTCAAGTTAAATACTTATTTTGATAATAAAAAGAAGTATTTTATTTCTAGCTCTATGCATTCATCGCAATTTTGTGGCATATAGAAACAATAAAGCATTTCTCTGTGAGATTGGGGCTCTAGCACTTCACTGGCAAAACCCTGTCTCAACTACTCTTTGTAATGTGGTATGTGAACTAGCAGGCCTTAACCCTAAGAGTACACTCCAACTCTTTACAAAGTAGTAAAAAGTTTCTCGGTACCACAGCACCCTTAGCAGTGATTCCCCTGGAGATCGATAACTCATAACCAGCTTTAACCATTCCAACAACTAGGAAGCTTGCAGTGACTTAGTGAGTAACTTATGCCCGACCACGGGCACTTCCAATGCTCTGGTCCTATATGGAGAGTCAGCAGCATGCATGCGTGTATGCAGCCAGCTCCATCAGGGATCTGGTGCTTCTTCACTCCTCGTGCATGGTAAGTCCTGCACTTCCCAACAGTGTGTTCAAATTCCAATGCTCCCAGCTGGATGTGGTGATGCATCCACGGCTTCCTCCTCAGCTGACAGGACCAACTCAGTCACAAACCTCAATGCTTCTGGCGGGCCTACAGATCACACTGCTCACAGTTCTTGGGCAACAGCCTGATCCTCACATCGACTTTGGTATCTGCAGTCCCACCTAGCATATGGGGTTGCCATAACACTACTGGCCAAGGTGCCAGCCCTCACCATGCTGTTGTCCAAACCACAGTGGCTCGTCTTCTCATACTGGGTCACTGCTCCTCACAGGCTTCATGTCCGGCAATAACTTTCACAGCAGTGACTCCTGGCATACGGGGTCACCACGACCAGTGCTGCACAGGCTTCACTTGACCCACATGGCAATCCGCTGACAGCTATCCTCATGGAAGCTATCTCTTGGCATACAGGTGTCACTGAATGGAATCTGCAAACTGACACTGACCCGATTGGTTCAGCAGCCATCACCTCACACCCAAATTCCACTTGTCTGGACTACCAAATGGACTTCGGTCCCTCCAACTCTCTCTTCTCCCTGACATGGCACACTGGTCCTGTCAGGGAGAGGAGGCAGGTGCTCGTGCTCCAATGCAGGTGGTCTTGGTTTCCCTGGGTGATGCCCCCTCACTCAGCAGGAAGACTATCAGGCCTAGGCCCCCCAGTCCTGGTCAAGGGCAGAAGTGTTGCAGAGCTTTCCCTCGTCAGGCTGCTTGGCAGATGACAATTTGGGGGTCTCAAACTACCTTTACAGTCTCTTTCTAACACCAAATGTGATTTAGGCTCTGGGTCCTTGAAGTTTTCTCTTGGGGTTCTGTTTCTTTTGAAGTTTACCATTCTCCTTCCCCTCTTCCTCTTGTAAGAGAGACTCAAAAGCTGATAGCCCCACAACGCAGGCAATAGAAGTTACTAGAGTTCACACCTGGATGTCAGCCAGAGTGATATGTGCATCAAAAGGTTAATCCTGGGCTCCCAGGCTTACTCTTTATGATTCCCTCCTCAGCTCCATATCCTTCCTGGGATGTGACCAGGCTCCTTGCTTGTGATTTCTCACTTAATCTAAGGGCATCCTTTGAAGTGTACAGGAGGAGTATCTCTCTCCCTGCTCCAGTGGGGCCACGCAGTTCACCAGAATGCAGCAGTACACAAATCTTTCTGAGTGGATTCCTCTACTCCCCATGTCTTTACCAGTCAGGCCTGGGGTTCCCAAAATGGAACTCAGTGTCCTCCATGTAATGTAGCATTACAGGAACACTTGAACTCAGTGTATGCACATAGCACACAAACTAAACAGTGTTGATACCTCCATGTATTGTGCCACCCTAAGGCCACATACATTCAGCACACAAATTCACCCTGCACGCACTTCTTAGTACCGTAGACTTTTTTGTATCATGATGTGCCTGTGCTGCACAACACTTCACCCTTAATGTATTGTACTTCTCGTAAGTACATATACACCCAGTACATGCATTTACCACATATGCACTGCACAGCACTACATCCTTCATGTTATGTACTCCTCGCAGGTATAGATACACACAATACTCTCAATACACACACATACCATGCACACACTGCACAGTACTGGACCCATACTTGTAGACATACACAGGCATGCATTCATCCAGTGCAGCATCACCACTCCTGTGCTGCACTGCACTTTTACATCCAACTGATGTAGGCCAATAGTGATTTAAGTGCAGAGCAGAGGAACTTTAAAAAGGTAACTAAGCTGGTAGACCTCACTAGTGACACACTTTAAAAAGGATATGTTCACTCCTACTGATAACTACATGGTATGCAGCTACGACCACACGTGTGCTGCTTAACTCCTGGTGAAGGCTAAAATTAGCCTTCTGCCACTATGAGGGTGGCACTTTCGGTGCCCCTCCCAGTCCAACAAGGCTGAATTCATGAGACAGGCCTATGTCATGGCACACATGAATGATCTGTGATTGCCTATGACAACAAAAATCAGCATTAGAGATGCGGCGAACAGTACAGTTGGGGCACTCAGGGCTGGGATACAAATTCATTACCATGCAGAGGACTTTTCTATCCCAACAGTACATACGTTGGTTCACAAAATCTAATTCAATTTGCAAAAAGTTGGTGCAATTTGTGACTGCCTTTTGCAACTGAAATATTAGTACATCTGGTCCACTGTATCTGAGTGATAAGGGTTTCTTCACTGAGTATTTGTAACTTACTTTGGAATTTCATACAGAAGTCAGGAGCAAGTGAAGTGTAACTATTGAGTAAGTCATACTGATTCAAAGCAAAAGAAACTGGTTCAAAATGGATGCTTCAATGCTTACATCAATAGTTCCCAATATTGTGCAACCTTTTAAAAGAAATTAAAGCATACTACCAATAGATATGTGGGATTGGTTCATGTTGCTTATAGAGTGATTTGACCTTTATCCTATTCACAAAAACATAAAATGCATTGAAGACTTACTGATAATCACATACTTTAAGTCCTTCTCTTCTTGGAGGGAGAACCGTAACCCTGATGCCTTGAATACAACTATAGTTATATAATAGATTCAGTGCTCATGAAAAGGAAAAGGTTTGCATCCTTAAACACATCATTGATTTGGGTAAGAAGGGTAGGTCAGTGTCAAAAGGAATTTCAGTTTTTTAAAATGATGTGGCAAAGTATTTTATTGACCATTTGATTGAAGAATATGTGTTTTTAAATTACATTGCTGTGCCTCTTACCTGTTTTCTGGTCGCTACTCCCCGGTCCACCACAGCTTGTGCTGATTGTGTGGAGGGAGGCTTAAGCGACACCACTTCCTGGTTGGGGAGGTTGACGGGCTAGTCTCCACCCTGGCCTAATCTATATGACCTCTTCCTATCCCGCGCAGCGGTGACGCGCTGCGGTAGCGCCGTATACGCGCCGAAGAGGCGCCAAAGAGAAGCCAGTCCGCGTCCAGACGCTTCTCGCTGGTCCTAGTCTGGGGTGGTGACCGGCATCATGGTCGGTAATCAAGTTGTTTACAACTCTTTGTGGTTACACTGCTTACGCCCCCCTGTCAGTCCTTCCTGCTGCCATTCCGTCTCTCCAGCTAACACCGACCATCACTGCAAGCACTGTACATGGAGCACCTCCCGCCCATGTAGCGGCTCCCTCCCGTTGGGAGAGTTTTGGAGATTGTATCTCCTTAATTGCCGGTCGCTACCTAAACACTCCACAGAGTTGCATCTGTTGATTGATGAGCTTAATCCTGATGCCCTATTTTTAACGGAAACTTGGCTTCAGATTGACAACGACCCGTCCTTAATATGGGCCACTCCTCCAGGCTACACCCTTAAGCACCTCGACCGCCAATCGGGGAGAGGCGGGGGCTTAGCTATTATATATAGGGACACCTTTAAGTGTCGGGTCACTTCTAATTCCTTGCTGACCTGTGAGAGCTTACACTTTGCACTTGATCTCTCCCCTACCACCACTTTTTCTGGTATTCTACTCTATCGACCACCAGGCTCCCTCAACAATTTTATCACTCAAATTACTGATCTCACCGCTAACGCAGCCGTGACCTCATCTAACCTCACTATCCATGAGGTTAGATGCAGGTCAGAGTGCAGGTTTTTCACCTGCGAGGGTTATTTTACTCTCATTAAATGTTGTATTGTATTGTATGTTATTAATGTGATTGATTTTCCGACGATATCCTATATATTCTAATATGTCAGATAAAGACATTTTGTCATATACAGAAGACTATATAGCGAAATTGATCAAGGACCAAGGTACCTCTAGTTTCCTATTAGGGAGCGATAGGTTGCCAGCGGATGCTGGACTAAATGAGAAACTAGCGAAACTTGAGCGATTGGAGAAAAAATTGATTAGGTCAAGATTGCACGGTCATGTCCTGACCAAATATCTGGAAGCCAACATAATTCCACAAGGCCTCCAGGTTCGGAATGAACCAGGTATTTTTATAGACGTCCCCAAGTTTCGTGAAGGTTTTAGCCACGTGGCCAATAATTGCTCCAGGCACTGGATGGTGCTTGGGGTAGAGACGGCTATTGACTACGTGAAAAAGCTAATACAGGAGTCAAGTCAAGTCAAGTCAAATCCACTTTATTCGATTTAGTTAAAAATCATAAAAGCATTCTACAATCACATCACAAAAAGGCGGAACAAATTCATATGCAAATACAAGAGCGTCAATCAGTAATAATTTCATAAAAATACATGATATGAGGAAACAACATAGTAATTGATCAATATACATGATAAAAATACATCAAAAAAGAGAGAATACTCAGTAAAATAGACATTTAAAAATGAGAACAACACCATTTCATTTATCTTCACAAGACACTAATATTTACATCTTTAAGTCTTTTCCTCCTGATCCTAACCGCAGCAACAAGATAATTGGCCACGCTAAACATGGCGAACGTAGAATCCATTAATTGGAGGTACAGGAGAGCAGGTTTTGCCTGAAGAAAAGCTTTTTCCTTCAATAATGGTACAAGGTATTTCTGTCTGGGCTCAATAAAGAAATTACAAAATAGCATAAAGTGCATATTATTTTGAGCAGAAAAACTATCACAATTACAGACAGGAGCATCCTCCTCCTTAAACCAACCGTGACTGTCACACAAAACTGTATAAATCTGGTTAAACCGAAGTTTAACCAGAAGCCACCTATGAAAGGGGATAGTGACTATAGTAAGGTACGGTTGGATGGTAAGACGCGTAATAGTCAGATAATGGGCTCTGACCGTGGGCTTAAGTAGTTGGCATTCTTCCCTCTCCACATTTTTCCTAGTTATAAAATTGGCCTTCACCCAGACTAAGTCTGATTTCTTAAGGCCCTGAGGAGTAAGAAAAATATCAGGGCGACCCAGATCCAAGGAACACTTTTTTATGTGTGAAAGCCAGTTAATACTTTTATAATTATCCAGTTTTAAACAGTCCGCCAGTATTTTATGATTAAGACCCAAGTTTTTATTGGTCCAAAGCCTTATCCATAATAGGATAGGAGCCATAAGAAGGGTGTCCGATATATAACCACACCCAACTTCCTGGTGGATTGAAAACGTGGCTGTAGATTGGGGGAGCCCTAAGGTGGAACGCAGGAATTTGTTTTCTTCCCTTTGAATTAATTCGCTATTTACATAGCCCCACAGACCAGAGCCGTACCTGGCTATTGCCACTGATTTTGCCCTGTACAAATTAAGTAAGGCACCTATTGGCTTCCCGCCCAGTCTCCTGGCAAAACTTAGGATAGCAGTGGCTGAGCTTCTAACCGCTTTAGTTTTAGCTACAATTTGCGGAGCCCAGCTCCCCTTAGTGTCAAAAATTACGCCCAAATAAGTAAAAACTTTAACATTGGTGATCACATCGCCATTGCAATAAAACTGTCTGGAGTTGTTTTTACCAGCCCCAAATGCCATGACGTGTGATTTGGAGTTGTTAATCACTAAGTCTAATGATAGCATAAAATCATTAAAAGCATTTAAAAGTTTTTGAAGACCTATGGGAGTTCGAGCTATTAAAGCAGCATCATCCGCGTACAGGAGAACCGGGATACGAGTTTCCCCTGCACGCGGAGTATCCAAGGTCGCAGATAAAAGAGTTTCCTCAAGTGAATTTATATACAAGGTGAATAGCATGGGCGCAAGAATGCAGCCCTGCCGCACTCCCCTGCTCGATTTGAACCAGGCGGTACGGTTACCATCCTGGTCCATTCTGATTGAGGCTTTCAGGTCTTTGTGTAATTCTGCCAAAAAATATACGAGGGGGGGGTCCAAACCCAGCTTTAACAACATAGTCCACAGCCGAGCTCTATTCACCAAATCGAAAGCTGTGGATAGGTCCATGAATGCAGCATAAATTGACCCCTTTTTGGCAGTTGTGTATTTCGAGATTAACAAATGAAGATTTAGGCATTGGTCCTCAGTCCCCCTCCCTGCACGGAACCCATATTGGGCATCTACTAGAATATTATTATTTGTGGACCAGGTGTTAATTCTAGCAAGCAGGACTTTGCCCAAAATCTTCATTGAGGAATCCAATAACGAAATAGGCCGAAAACACTTTGGGTCACTTCTTGAGCCCTTTTTAAAAATAGGTACTATAATGGCACAGGACCATGATTTTGGCAACCCCCCCTCATGCACACAATTAAAAACATTAGCTAAAATCTCAGCCCACAGCCCTGGTTTAAATTTGTATAGGTCCGGGGGAACCCCATCCGGGCCCGGGGCTTTATTTGCAGCTGAGCCTAAAATTGCCAGCTCTACTTCTGATTTGGTGAAATCTAAACTGGTTTGAGAAGCAGGGGGGTAAGGAATTTTAAACACCTCAACAATTTCATTGGTACCATATATGTTGGAGAAATGATTAATCCAATCAGATTCAGATATATTGATTTCAAGATCCTGATTAGATGTGTGAGAGAACAAGGGATTATTAATTATAGCCCAAAATTTGGAACTATGTTTAAGGGTTATGGGATCCATCAAAGATTCCCAGGCTTCATCTTTGATGGCTTTTTTTCGAAGTTTGACTGCCAAAGCGTATTGTCTTCTTAGATCTGCCACCAAAGTCCTGTCTCTGGGTGATTGTTTAAGACCTTTCAGCAGAGCTGCATGTGCCTGTGAGCAGGAATGATCAAACCATCTGCACAGTGGGGCCGAACCCCTCGCTGGTTTGGCTCTAAGATCTTTATCCACTTTAGCACAAATAGCTTCAAAGGCACTCACAACTTCCCCTCCCCTCCTCTCTATATTCATACATATCCCAAATTCGTCTCCCATGTCCTGCATAATATGATCATGAAAATCCTCTGGGCAGACTTTGCACCATTTGAGGCGTCTACCTTGGTCTTTACTCCTCACATCCCTTATAGAGGTAGACCTTACAACTCCTTTATATAAACCAGAGAGAGTATCTAAAACCAATAACACAGGGTTGTGGTCACTAAATCCACTGACAATTGCATTATAAAACAATACATAACGAAGGAGCCCTGGGGACATAAAAAAATAGTCTATAATCGATTCACTGCCCCTTGCGTTATACGTGACCACACGGTTTATTGTGTCTGAGAACCCTGGTTCGTATAGATCATTTGATGAAAGCAAGTTTTCCAACGCCACACCCTTTGGACTATGTTCGAAGTGTGGCGGTGAAGTGTAATCAGGACCGTTTTCATCAATAATCTGACAATGGGACTCACACAAGTGGACATTAAAATCACCCATCATTATACACTGGACGAAAGTGGTTTGTTTTGACATGTATTTAGTTAAAAAGTCTGATAGACCATCTAAAACAAAATTTGGGGGTCCCCCCTGCATGGAGTTATAGCAGTTTATTAATACAATCTTGTTCTTATCTGCCAAACAAATTTCCACCATTTGAAAATAGTGAGAAGAGCTAGGAATTTCTCTAACATTACCAGCAATTTTAACTGAAACAAGGAACAGCAAACCCCCTCTGTCCCTCCCCGATGTCGAACTCAGGGCATCAACAAAGAAAGACGTATATCCTTCTACCCAGAAACCTTTATCTTTCGTCCAGGTTTCTTGTAATGCGACAATATCATGGTTTTTCACTGATTTTAACCAGATAAAGTCATCTTGTTTTGCCCGTAGGCCCGCGATGTTCCATGATAGTAGCCGTATGTGCCCTTCCCCTAACTGTAATGGGTCATTAATAACAGGATCGACTCTAACAACAGGTGGGGCCACATCAATATTAACTGGGAGTTGGCAAATCAAGGTATCCTGTTCCGGTGCCAGTGCTAGTCATTCAATATCTACTCTGTCAGCTAAAGCTGAAAACATATTTGACAATGGTAGATTGTTAGAGAGTGTATTCCTAGCAACATTTACTACCCCACTAGCTTTAGTTGGCTTAGTCATCCATGCATTAGAAGGCATAGAAGAGATAAGGTTGTCCTCTGCCCAAGTGTTATCAATAAACTGTAACTTGATGTTCTCATTTACAACTATCCTATGTGGACGAGGATAAAAGAAACCCAGAGGCATTGCCCGAACCCCTTTACTTACGGGATCTAGAGGAGAGTCATCCCAGAAAAGTCGACTCGCGACATTCTTTGATTTAAAATTTACGATGACGCAGTCTCCACCAACCTCTTTCTTGGTATTACCCACCCAGTTTACCCGTCTGCTTGTTACAATATTATCTGCGATGTTGCTTTCTCCCGTGCAGTTGGCATTACACCACTTTTTAACGTGCCTTAACAGAGATTCATGATGTTCTATCGCTCCGTCTTCTAGTTTAGGCACATTAACCAGGATTGCGACAAAGGGTGTTGCATCCGGAGGTAAATTTATTGGAGGTATCCTTTTTTCCGGGGCCCCCCACTGGCCTCTAGGCTTTGTGGAGCAACTTGCACCAGGGCCAACCTCTGTCGTGGGGATGTATATTCCATTGTCTACTTTCCCTTTAGGTGGCACAGGTAAGAGAGGGATATTAACTGGTCTGGTTACAGGTGGGCCACCAACTTTAGGAGTAGTGACCTTTACCACTGAGGGACATGGAGCCAAAGGCATAGAAAATGCAGGGGCCCGGGCGTTAAGAACATCATTTATACGATCACATTTTGATATAAGGTTCTTAACACAGTCCTTCAGAGTTTCATTAATATCTGAGGCAATCTGGATTAAAGCAGTCTCAAGTCTATCAGTAAACAGTTTTTCCAATAATGCCATAATGACTTCCTCCGTCAGGGGGCCTGGCAGGGTAGATCCAGCCATAGTTGAGTCCGACCTTCCGGCAACCCCGGGGTTCGAAGGGGGGTTAGGTAACACGAATTCAGGAATGGCCGGGCAAGGAAGAACTGTAGCAGGAAGTGACAAAGTGGGTCTACAAGCCTCAATAATGACCCGAGGTTCCAGTGGTATACAATTTATGGGGGAGGAGTTAGAAGTATCAACAGTCCCAGGACTAGGAGCAAGGCCCAGTTCACGCTCGGACTCAGCAATCTGAGATGATAGTTCCCCCACCTTAGTAGTTAAATATGTAAGTATACTAGTAGTATACTTGGGCACCTTTGCTTTAGCTTCATCCGCCGCTGGTGTAGCCAATTTGCGCTTACCCATTGTAAGATGTTAAGGACGTGGCCCGTCCCGTCCCTGGTCGTCCTTGGACGGCCTTAGACGGCCCGCCCTCTGCCCGGGCTCCGCCCGGCGTCCGCGCGCGTCCGCGACGCGGAGGTCGAGGTTCCGCTTTGTAGCGCCTCCGGGCGCGAAAACGGCGGTGGCAGGAAGTCCGCGCTAAGCCCACTGGGAGCTGTAGTCTCTAGCCGCTCCTGGATGTTGCTGGCGGCGAGACTCACAGCGTAGGCAACCCAGGGACTGAGGCAGAGTGCTGGCGTGCTGGCGTGTCCACAGGAGTGTCTGCAGGTAGGCAAGTGAGCGCTGCGTGCGCTGCTCGTGACCCCCCGCTCCACCGAGGTCGAAGCTCCGCTTTGTAGCGCCTCCGGGCGCGAAAACGGCGGTGGCAGGAAGTCCGCGCTAAGCCCACTGGGAGCTGTAGTCTCTAGCCGCTCCTGGATGTTGCTGGCGGCGAGACTCACAGCGTAGGCAACCCAGGGACTGAGGCAGAGTGCTGGCGTGCTGGCGTGTCCACAGGAGTGTCTGCAGGTAGGCAAGTGAGCGCTGCGTGCGCTGCTCGTGACCCCCCGCTCCACCGAGGTCGAAGCTCCGCTTTGTAGCGCCTCCGGGCGCGAAAACGGCGGTGGCAGGAAGTCCGCGCTAAGCCCACTGGGAGCTGTAGTCTCTAGCCGCTCCTGGATGTTGCTGGCGGCGAGACTCACAGCGTAGGCAACCCAGGGACTGAGGCAGAGTGCTGGCGTGCTGGCGTGTCCACAGGAGTGTCTGCAGGTAGGCAAGTGAGCGCTGCGTGCGCTGCTCGTGACCCCCCGCTCCACCGAGGTCGAAGCTCCGCTTTGTAGCGCCTCCGGGCGCGAAAACGGCGGTGGCAGGAAGTCCGCGCTAAGCCCACTGGGAGCTGTAGTCTCTAGCCGCTCCTGGATGTTGCTGGCGGCGAGACTCACAGCGTAGGCAACCCAGGGACTGAGGCAGAGTGCTGGCGTGCTGGCGTGTCCACAGGAGTGTCTGCAGGTAGGCAAGTGAGCGCTGCGTGCGCTGCTCGTGACCCCCCGCTCCACCGAGGTCGAAGCTCCGCTTTGTAGCGCCTCCGGGCGCGAAAACGGCGGTGGCAGGAAGTCCGCGCTAAGCCCACTGGGAGCTGTAGTCTCTAGCCGCTCCTGGATGTTGCTGGCGGCGAGACTCACAGCGTAGGCAACCCAGGGACTGAGGCAGAGTGCTGGCGTGCTGGCGTGTCCACAGGAGTGTCTGCAGGTAGGCAAGTGAGCGCTGCGTGCGCTGCTCGTGACCCCCCGCTCCACCGAGGTCGAAGCTCCGCTTTGTAGCGCCTCCGGGCGCGAAAACGGCGGTGGCAGGAAGTCCGCGCTAAGCCCACTGGGAGCTGTAGTCTCTAGCCGCTCCTGGATGTTGCTGGCGGCGAGACTCACAGCGTAGGCAACCCAGGGACTGAGGCAGAGTGCTGGCGTGCTGGCGTGTCCACAGGAGTGTCTGCAGGTAGGCAAGTGAGCGCTGCGTGCGCTGCTCGTGACCCCCCGCTCCACCGAGGTCGAAGCTCCGCTTTGTAGCGCCTCCGGGCGCGAAAACGGCGGTGGCAGGAAGTCCGCGCTAAGCCCACTGGGAGCTGTAGTCTCTAGCCGCTCCTGGATGTTGCTGGCGGCGAGACTCACAGCGTAGGCAACCCAGGGACTGAGGCAGAGTGCTGGCGTGCTGGCGTGTCCACAGGAGTGTCTGCAGGTAGGCAAGTGAGCGCTGCGTGCGCTGCTCGTGACCCCCCGCTCCACCGAGGTCGAAGCTCCGCTTTGTAGCGCCTCCGGGCGCGAAAACGGCGGTGGCAGGAAGTCCGCGCTAAGCCCACTGGGAGCTGTAGTCTCTAGCCGCTCCTGGATGTTGCTGGCGGCGAGACTCACAGCGTAGGCAACCCAGGGACTGAGGCAGAGTGCTGGCGTGCTGGCGTGTCCACAGGAGTGTCTGCAGGTAGGCAAGTGAGCGCTGCGTGCGCTGCTCGTGACCCCCCGCTCCACCGAGGTCGAAGCTCCGCTTTGTAGCGCCTCCGGGCGCGAAAACGGCGGTGGCAGGAAGTCCGCGCTAAGCCCACTGGGAGCTGTAGTCTCTAGCCGCTCCTGGATGTTGCTGGCGGCGAGACTCACAGCGTAGGCAACCCAGGGACTGAGGCAGAGTGCTGGCGTGCTGGCGTGTCCACAGGAGTGTCTGCAGGTAGGCAAGTGAGCGCTGCGTGCGCTGCTCGTGACCCCCCGCTCCACCGAGGTCGAAGCTCCGCTTTGTAGCGCCTCCGGGCGCGAAAACGGCGGTGGCAGGAAGTCCGCGCTAAGCCCACTGGGAGCTGTAGTCTCTAGCCGCTCCTGGATGTTGCTGGCGGCGAGACTCACAGCATAGGCAACCCAGGGACTGAGGCAGAGTGCTGGCGTGCTGGCGTGTCCACAGGAGTGTCTGCAGGTAGGCAAGTGAGCGCTGCGTGCGCTGCTCGTGACCCCCCGCTCCACCGAGGTCGAAGCTCCGCTTTGTAGCGCCTCCGGGCGCGAAAACGGCGGTGGCAGGAAGTCCGCGCTAAGCCCACTGGGAGCTGTAGTCTCTAGCCGCTCCTGGATGTTGCTGGCGGCGAGACTCACAGCGTAGGCAACCCAGGGACTGAGGCAGAGTGCTGGCGTGCTGGCGTGTCCACAGGAGTGTCTGCAGGTAGGCAAGTGAGCGCTGCGTGCGCTGCTCGTGACCCCCCGCTCCACCGAGGTCGAAGCTCCGCTTTGTAGCGCCTCCGGGCACGAAAACGGCGGTGGCAGGAAGTCCGCGCTAAGCCCACTGGGAGCTGTAGTCTCTAGCCGCTCCTGGATGTTGCTGGCGGCGAGACTCACAGCGTAGGCAACCCAGGGACTGAGGCAGAGTGCTGGCGTGCTGGCGTGTCCACAGGAGTGTCTGCAGGTAGGCAAGTGAGCGCTGCGTGCGCTGCTCGTGACCTCCCTAATACAGGAGATAGCTGACCTAAAGACAGAGATCTTAGGTGACTCAGCTCTCACCAACGCGAGGGAAGCGTTGGAGCGTGCTGAGAAAACCCTGGCAGAATTTAACACAATCACATTAGGTAGAAAACTTGCTAAACTAGCAAAAGACGTCAAGAACTACGATAAAAAGGTCACATATCTCTATTTAGCCGATAATTATTATCAGCAAGATAGCCAGGGTTTCTTTACAAACAAGGGAAGACAGGGACCACGTAGGTTCTACACTTTTTCCAGTTCATCTGTAGGGAGTGGTTCAGATTCAGATACCAACCAACCTTCCACGAGTAACTCAGACTATCAGGCACAGAACCCTTTTTTAGGGGAAGGTCCCTCCAGAGGAAACAGAGGCGGGGGAAGACAACAGAATTGGGATCGTCCCAGGAGATGGGGGCGGGGGAGGTCAGCGCAGGCCACATCCCAGGTCAGGTTCTACCAACCGGACTCACATGGGGAGATATCGACAAGGAGACAGACCTATCGTTGGTAAGGCCTCATGAGAATGATATTCCAATTACCTGGTTGGTTCCAAATCCTTCAAATTCCTCTAATCCAGAGACACTATGTGATAATAGAGGACAACATATATCTGAAACCAGCACGGTACAATCGTACCATAGCCCCATACCCACGCCAGATCCCGCAGTACCGTTTGAAATCACTTTGGACCCTAACCACCAGGAGTTGATAACAGCAATTCAAAATCAAGATACCAATGCACCCTCGGTAAATCTTGAACCCATCATTAATCCATCTGATACCAACGCCCCCACAACAAATCTGAACCTATCATTAATTTATCTGACTACTCCTTAACTGATGTGGAAAGAAATGTCCCGTCTGGAGGGCTTTCATTTGTGCCAACAACTACCCCTGATTCATTCCAAGTGAGGTTAGAACTCCAGAGGTTTTTTAGAAAAATCAGACTGAAATACTTCTTTATGAAAAATGACTGTTCTCCCACAAGATCAGCAACGATGTTTAGACCAATCTCTACATTTACGCCAGCCTCATTTTCAATGAGTGAAAGAATATTGGCTTTTGAAAAAGTGGTATTAGAAGACGTAATGCAATCATTAGGAGAACGGAAATATGTCAAATATAACACAAGTAAAGAAGAAAAAGACGCCCTCTATGAACTTTCACGTAATGAAGCCATAGTGATAAAAGCAGCGGACAAGGGGGGAGCGATTGTGGTACAAAACACACAAGATTACATTGACGAGATTCACGGGCAACTCCAAGTGCAAGAAAGTTACAGGAAAATAAAAGGAGATCCAACTCCAGAAATAAAGACACAGATTGAGACAGTAACAAGATATGGAATGGATATGGGCTTTTTAAGCCAAAATGAACACGATTTCCTCAACCAACGGGAACCGAGAACCCCTACAATCTATGCGCTACCTAAGGTGCATAAGGGACTGAACAAACCCCCCGGTAGGCCCATAGTATCGGGTTGTGGTTCTATTTTAGAGCCTCTCAATAGATTCATAGACCATTTTCTGCAACCCTGGGTCTCGCATACCAAATCTTATGTACGTGACAGCATGCACATCATTCAACTCCTAGAAGGTCAACCTTTTAACGATAAGAACCAGATGTTAGTGACATTGGATGTGTCATCTTTGTACACTTCTATTCCCCAGACTGCGGCAATAGAGGTTATCAAAACCACGCTTGACAGGAGAGAAAGACCCCATTGGATACCAACAGACTTCATAATAGAGCTCCTCCTGATAGCGATGAAGAAGAATTTCTTTTTGTTCAAAAACCAATTTTACTATCAAGTCAAAGGAGTAGCCATGGGGGCTACATATGCCCCTAGTCTGGCTAACATCTTCATGGACCATTACGAAGAGGAGCATCTGTATGACTTAGCCAATCCTTACTTGCACAACATCGATGTATGGAAAAGGTACATTGATGATGTGCTTATGATCTGGTCAGGTACTGAAATAGAACTGAAAGAGTTCCATTCTTGGCTAAATACCCGGAATAATGACATCCAATTCACGATGACCAGTAACTCAGAATCCATCGATTTCTTGGATCTCACCTTCAGGGTTGAAAATGGTCAATTATATACTGACCTATTCCGTAAACCAATGGGTAGAAACACACTCCTGATGTATGGATCACATCATCCCAGGAACCTAAGGGACAACCTGCCTTACGGGCAGTACCTGAGGATAAGAAGGAATTGCTACAGACGACAGGACTTCTTCCAGGCAGCTGAAGACTTGACATCACGACTAAGGAAACGTGGATATCCATCAAGCTTGCTTAAGAAAGCAAAAAAAGCGCGTGGTATCAACCACGTGAACAATTACTGGAACCACGAGAAAAGATGGATGACATGAAGAACTTGGTATGTGTAACCACATATAACACTAAGAGTGCGGATATTAAGAAAACTATAAAAAAGTACTGGAAGCTTGTGGCTAGTGATCTACAAATGGAGGAGCAGCCGCTTTTTGCATTTAAACGAGGAAGAAACATCAAGGATGTAGTTGTCAGGGCTTTCCTTAATCCACCTAAAAGTCAGGATCTAAGAAGCATGATGAATCTGCCTCCGCTGATAGGTAACCATAAATGTGGCACTTGCAAAGTGTGTGATCTCTGCCAGGAAGGATCAAGTTTCACACACAATTCAAAAACATACAGATTGGCACATTTTTCCAACTGCAACAGTACCCATGTGATATACACCATCACTTGTCCATTCGGATTGCTATATGTAGGTCAAACTACACAAAGAGTTAAAACAAGAATCTTGCAACACATGAGCCGAATTAGATGTAATACTATTGGGGCCCCATTGGTAGAGTATTATAACACCTATAAACATAAGCCAGAAGAGATTGAGTGGAGAGTTGTAGAAAAGGTAACTGTGGGCCCTAGGGGTGGATCTGTGGCGAGGACTATGAACTATAAGGAATGCAGATGGATACATTCTTTGAACAGTGTCCTACAGGGGCTGAATGAGAGAGAAGAGACAGCGAGACAAATGGGGCAGCTGTAATCGTTTGGCACTTTTCTCTGCATGTGTGTATCCTGAACGTGTCTGCAATCATGTGAATATAAACAATATCAGTAAGATCAACATATCTGTTTAATGTTTTGCATTGTTTATATTGATTGTTTACATTGATTGCATTGAAACAAAAGGCCAATGAGTCTATCACTTTTTAATAATTTAATAATAATAAGCCACCCCCTTTTAAACACTCGATTTCCTAATCATCATTGCACTCCCCTATCTGTAAAATCATTAAGGTTTTTTCCTAATGCCAAGCGCAGCAGAGATTGTTCGATTATCCCACACTAACAGTAACACAGAGCAGAGAATCCCCACTGCTCCTTATTAAGATGCCTCCCTTTCGATTGCTCAGCAAAGAGAGGTTCTTAATCATTTAGAGTGCTTTAACATTAAGGATAGACTCTGACCGAAGTCAGTTGTACGCATGCGCGCAATTCACGTAGCGTTGCATGGCAACACTGACGCCGACGTCTTCGAGACAGAAACGCGGAAGTAGATTTCTATTGCATTTCCTGACCCGCGTTAAGCCACTCGAAACTGTTTAGCCGAGCGGACCGGTTTGACCCCCATCTGAGGAACGCAAACAGTGCGTGGAAGGTAAGCTTAGAAAGTAACCTTCATGTATTTGTTTGGGCTCGCGTGAAGGGTTCATGCAGTTACACGGACCTTCATCTTTCCTCATTTAAATTGCAGAAACCGCGTAATGAATATGAGGCGTCATGATTGACATAGACTGCAACCTCGCCTCTTTCTAAGGAATTAGTTGTTACACGCATAGATGAATGGTGAGTGCCAATAAGAAGAGTACTATAGTCACCTTTACCGTTTATTTGTTTTTGGATAAAATATTAAAGACTTACACCCTTAATTTACAGAAGGTTGATAGAATAGCGACTGTTGCAATTAAAGAAAAAGCAACCAACAAATAAGAATAACCCTGATTAAGTACAAGATCTTCACTATAGGTGAGTGTAAAGCACCGGTGAGGCCTTTTTTGTAATCCCTATATAATTAATGTGATGTAATCAGCACAACAATAATGATTGTGTTTGATCATGTAGATTCAAGATCACAGAGGACACCCCTAAAAAGTAGAATATTGGGATGCCCGTGTGAAGAAGACCTGGTAATTATTTGCAATTACTTTGTCCAATACAATCCCTTGCGCAAAATCCAAACCTGATGGTTTTACCTCTTTTAACCTACAGGCGCCATAATCCCTTCCTAGTCCCCGTCCTGAAGAAGACCCGCTAGAGACCCACAAATAAGGTGTCCATAGGGTCGAAACGTCGACAGAATCATCGCAAGGACCTATTTACAGTGCCCAATACACCAAAGCTAATTAAAATAGCGTGTTGGACTCTAGTATCAAAAACAGGAATTGGCCTTTAATAATTGTTCTTTTTCCATATTTATTTATTCACTTGTATATAGAACTTCACTTATATGTCACAATGTCACAATATTTCACGTTATGTCACATTGCACACTGATCAGAATTGTTGCGCCTTGTTTTGTACCGTGTGAAAAAGTATTTTATGCTTATATCTAAGGTGTCAGTCAAAAAAACAAAAAAGGAAAAATAACTGAATAATTAAAAACACCCTGACCCTTTTTTGGTTTGGTTTTGCATTCTAAAGGTAATTAACGTGCATAATAATGAACAAAACTTTAAAGTTTACCAAACAATCATGTGGGAGGCAGAGCCAGTGTTTATTTCCAGGAACTCCTGGATCCATCCCTGCATATGAGCTAGATATCTGGTATCGTATAGTAGCGCTTTCTCGAAGCTCCATTTAGAGGCCTCCTTCAATTGCCCATGCCCCCTAATGTTGATAATGAGAGGGCTGTGATCAGATAAAAAGCGGGGTGCAATATCAATAGTGTAGCTATTGGCTAGTGTCGCTGAAATAAATAAAATATCTAATCTGACTAGTAGTTGGTGTGGGGCAGAAAAAAAGGTATATCTTGGCTGTGTGGGGTTTTTACTAGCCCACCCATCTATTAAGCCATGAGTCTGCGCGAGATTAACTAAGGCCTGGAAGACTAGGGGTTTCCTACCTTTGTATTTCCATTTTTGGTCAGTCTCCCAGTTACTAGGTAGATGTATATTAAGATCGCCGCACAGTACAATGGGAGTAGGGCAGTGTGCTAGTTCCCCGGAAACCTGGTTGAAAACCCTGGGGTCATCGGCATTACTCCCATAAATTGAACAGAGGGTAACTGGTGAATTATTGGGGAATAGAAACTCAATGATAACCCATCTCCCTAATGGATCAGATTTGGTTCAGGGGTTGCAAGTAGAGAGTCTTCTTTCTGCCATGATTCCAACTCCCTTTGTTTTAGCCCCCTGCGTCGTGGCACCCACTACCTTAAACCCTAGGGTGTCTAATAGGTGTTTTTGTGAGTTTTCTACGTGAGTTTCTTGCAGGCATATTATGTTCCCCCCAAGGGACCGCAGTCCTTGAGCCACCTTCTGTCTTTTAGAAGAGTCGTTCAGTCCACAAATGTTGACTGAGACAATTCGTAGTAAATCTACACTAGCCATCTGAGGATAGATATGGGAGTAGTGAGAAGCGGTGAGTGTTTTTTGCTGTTTCTTTGGGCTGTTTGAAGTTTATAGGTATACTTAAAAGTGTAATTGTGCAAGCGTGTAGGTGATGTGAATAGGTTTTGCGCCTGAATGATCTTCTGTGTCCCCTCCCTCCCCCCCCAACCCCCCTGCCCTGCCCCCGAAATATCCCACCCACCCCTTATATGAGCAATCAGGAAAAGCCTGAATGATGGTGGTCAATCATGAGCCTCAGCTGTTCATAAGCCAGATAGAAAGAAAAACAAACAAATCTAGGATCGGCCGTTGGCCCCTACCACAAAAGAAGAAGTACTAAAAAAAGAAAAAGGGAGAGAAAAAAAAAGGTTAAGGATAAAGATTCTCAACAGGAAATAGAGAAAACAAAAAGAAAACAGCGTCCCCTTAGCTAAGAATGAAAGGGTGAAGGTGCCTTCAAGGGACTTTATTTTCTCTGTATTTAGGAACTCAAATTACTTATGAAAGGATCAGTCAATAATCCTTGAAATGAGCTAATCCAATATTATTTAACTCAACATTAAATATAGAAACTTCGTTTTGTCAAAACACAACATATAAACAAAGACACAAGGTGTATACGAAAAAATAGTTTTATCAAAAATTCATTGAGATAAGTGACTTCATATACAGATAAATAAACAAATAAGGTTTAGGACTGTGGGTACACACATAAATCAATTACTACGTGACTCAACAGAACCTAAAAAAACACCTATCCCAAAGTACATTGAATAAAGCAAGAGTGGGGATAAGATGTATTGTCGACGTTTCGGTTTCTTAAGAATCAATTGCAGATACCATCCTCAGGACTGTTGTCAATTATGATCTGTATAGAGGTATTGTAATCTGAAAATTAAAAATATTTACAGTTACAAAACTACACTAACAATATTCATTACACCTTGGTGACAAAACAAAAAACTTTACAATGTTGACAATGACAGTACAGTGATATATACAACATAAAAAGTAATAGGAACCTGGAGTTCATTTCTATAAAAACAAGAAACATTTTGATATTTGTAAAACCTTGTGTAAATCAAGAAGATGTTTACATGTATATTCATCTATCTGCAATTCATCCAAACAGAGTTCGAGCTATATTGCTTTTGTTTATCACGGTCAAAATGACTTTGCACATTAAACATTTCAAAAAGAATCCTCCGTTACATTGCGATTTATCATTGGAATTCAGACAGTTAAATCATAAATATCTTAGTTATGGTCTCAATCTTTCAGTACATAACGTCGATTAAAGTACATGACTTTCTAATCATAACTTCATATTTCGTTCATAACCGGTTGAATACATGATGTTAAACTTATCATGTAGATATTATATCACGCTCTATTGAATAACAATTGATGGTGAGTTTGTTCTCGTTGTGCAACCAGATTTCACAATTGTTAATGTTGCCATGCGGATGTTATATGAAACCCTGTTGGGCCAAGCACGTGCATACTAATTGACAGTGACTACGTTGTCATTTTAATACTAAAAGACCAGGAAGATTGAAGTCAAGTACCTGTTTAAAGTGATTCTGCCACTTCGTCAATTAAAGCATGTTTTAAAAGTCGAGATATCTTTATGGATTAACTGCAACATAAAAGATCAAAAATATTGAGTCTGCACATATAAAGGGGAAAACTAATCCACCTATTTTACAGTTAGAGGACATACCTGTTGATCGTTTGGTAACTGGACTCAAAGGTTAAAAACCAGGAATAAGCGTGAAGTCGTGTCTGATCTTCACTCATATGAGACAAAGGGTTCAACTGGCTATGAAGTAGTAGCTAAGATGCATTTTTTGTTATATCAACAAAGTCTTTTTTTTTTTTTTTTGATGAGTTCATGGTGTCTATTTCAAGTGGCCCGGTCAGTGCGTGTGAAAACGTTTAGCAGAAGAAAAAGGTAAGACAACTTAGTCATTTATTGCCCTTCTTAGTCTTGACTTCCTCCAGATACTCTCTGGCTTTAATTTCAGATTGGAAGACCTTAGTAGTGCCATTGAGTATGACCTTGGATCTGGCTGGTTCATAAGGTATACCTCCGCTCCTTGTTGCTGGAAGGGAGAGATCAATTGCCTCAAATGCCACCTCCGTTCCGCGGTCTGATGGCAGAAGTCCGGTTTGGTGAATAATGTAATCCCGTTGGCCCCCTTTTTGGAGTTGGGACGGGCATGATCATATACCATTTGTCTTAGGAGGAAATTACCAAAGTATACAGGAACACCCTAGGCTGGCCTCCAGTTGAGTTGCCGTTGTTATACTGCTGTTTCAGGAAGATTGGGAAACGGTGCGCACGCTGTACTTCTCGGTCGAAATGTTCCGGAAAGGAATCTTGCAGCAGCTTGACAATAAATTGTCTAATGTCTTCCCCCTCCTTCCCCTCTGGAATACCAAGCAGGAGGAGGTTATTCCTGCATTGGCGATTTTCTTGTTCTTCCATCTTAACCATCAGGTCTGTAAGGCATGCGGTGTTAGACTCAATCAGTTGTTTGGAGCCCCTGCTTTGGTTTCCAGACGTTCTGTTCTGGCTTCCACCATGCCCACCCATTCGCTGATATCCGTGCAGGTCTTATTCAATCTTCTCAGCCCCCCATGCATCTTTTTAGCAGCGATCTTAGCTGTCCGGTTGTCAGCCCTAACCTCCTCCTGAAATTCCTTGATTGAAGCTAGTATAGCTGAAAGCAAGGGCTTGGGTGTCTCGGCCGTTTCAGCTTGTAGACTTCTCAGGCCATGCCACTGTGGTTGGCTCGAGCCATCTTCCTCCAGAGGGTAGGATATCTACGAATCGGGGTAGTCCCACTTGAGCTGGCTACGCCGCTTGCTCTTACTTCTTGTTTTTTGGGGTGCACAACTGTATCAATATTGTTGCAAGAAATCTCACTTTTGCCTTCACTGGCAACATCATTATCGTCGTCCTCGGTCCCCCCTTCACCAGAGGAGCTGGGTGTACTATCTGACACTCAGTAAAAGTCCTCAGGGCCAGCTTCTGGGGTCCAGGGGTTCAGCGTTCTGAGAGGGATACCAAAGTTTTGAATAACGAGTTCAGTCCCTGCAGAGTGTGTTCCTGAGTCAGTGATAACAAGGGCTGTACGAGCAGCATCATCGCTAGCTCCCTTATGTGTCTCCCGCTGTCCTTGAGTGGCGGGCAAGGCATGCCATGAAGTGTCTAGATGGGCAGAGTTACCGGGAATCACACCAGCCTGATCGTGCTCGAGTTCATGCTCGTGGTCAGATCCCCCCGAGGAAATGTTTGGAGTGGGGGCAGGCTTGAGCAGCTTAACTGGGCAGTCATCAGAGTTTGTGTCTTTGGTTACACCAGTGCTAGTGGGAATAGTCTCTTTGGGGCCTTCTTTGGCAGTGGTGCCATCCGGCTGTGGTAGGGCTTTAAGTTCGGTAGGGGACTGATTCCCTGTGTTAGTTTTGATGCTGGCAGTCTGGCTTTTGGCTACTGAATTTTTTCTTGCGAGGGGGTGTGAGGATCCCGGGTCTTTTTAGCCTTTTGAGGCCCCCCCCCCCTGTCTAGCCCAAGTTACACTTTTTCACCGCACTGACCTGCTCGTGTCTGGGTTTCCCAGCTCCTTCGCCTGCTGACGAGTCCTTGGTGATTACAGGCATCTTTTGTTTGAGCCCCTTCCTTGCCCCATGAGTGCTCATCTCAGGTATGTGCCAATGTCCGTGATAAATGGCAGCTTTAGATCTTCCGATTTCGAGGGACAGTCCTGGGGTTTCTGTATGAAGATCAGCGTCGCGGCTAAGGATAACCAGACATTCCAGACCAGCGTTGCTATTATTGTGTTAAGTGCCTCGCTCCTTCCTCCGCAAGCCACGTTAAAACAGCGGGGTTATTGCTCCCGGACCAGCAGGTCAGCAAGCAGGTTAGGGGTGAACTTGCAGGGGCCTTTGCTTTCAGACGCGAGTCCGATGGATGGATGTAGGTGCCCAAAGTATACAGGAAAAAGCTCTGGTGTTTTCTGCTGTCTCAGCCTGACCGGCGATCTGTGCACCCGGCAGCCCAGCATCTCCTACACTGACGCAGGGTGGCTAGCCGATCATCTCCACATCTGGCGTGGGCAGCCGAACAGCGCGAGCACTCACGCTGACTCAATCTTGCTCCGAAGCCCAGGAGGTAGGTCCCAAAGTGAGCCTCACTCTGATTGGATGCCATCACAAGGATGTTGGGGACAGCAGACTACCATGTCTGTTATTGATTTTAAATAGAGTACATTTTTCCATGCAGCCTAATTTCCCTGATGTAAGCTTGTCTGCATTTAGGAAAAACAAAGGGCATTGTTCGAAATTATGTGTATGAATTGTCAGTGATAACCTAGGCCACTGCTCTCTCCCAAACATTTTTTTTATTCACAAAGGAATACTATCCTGGGCTTATGTTATCATTTTAAATCATTAGTATGTGAGCTCATTCATAAGAGAAAACATGTTTGTGCCTGAAGATGCTGAAGATTGCACTCATTTTCCAAACTGCACCTCTCTGATGGAAACCTCAAATTTACAGGCTGTGAGATGAGCATTGTTACGTTAAATCAAGCGCGCTTGACTGCACAAGATGTTATCTTTCCAGCAACTGATTATTAATGGCACCAAATTCGGCATTTAAACACCAGCGCCAGTGTCTGAATTACCTGCTGTGACTACCTTTAAGAAATATGAAGAGGTCCGATGTCAGTTTATATTCTATACATCATTTCTAGCCGATGAAAAAATAATTTCTCATAGAATTATTGTCTAAAAGAGAACATTAGAGTATACTTATTTTGGTTCCCTCTATATTTCTGTTTTCCAGGAGGAGTTATTGGAATAATAGGCTATTGTCTGCAGCCTGCCTTTCCTACCAGAGATTTTTCAGTCCCGTTTACAGAATTTCAGATAGTTCTTTGTATTTTACATATTTTACATGATGTGTGTGTATGTGTGTATATATACATATATCTATATATATCTATATATATCTATACATATCTATATTCACTGAAAAACCATAGGTTTCAGGTCATATATAGTTAGGTATTAGCATTTAAAAAAACATTGAAATTGCTCCTTTATAGTTAATTGGACTAACTATATTTCGCGCACCCGCAATCCACTGCTGATGATGTCACATATTACATCATTCATGACATGGTCAGTCACATCACTGATGACATCACTGATGACATCTCAAATGACATCACTGATGACATCTCATTTGACATCACTGATGACATCACTGATGACATCATCCAGTGACTGTGTGTTTCTGTAAAGTTTAAATATGTTTTACATATTGAAGAATGAGTAGATGTATAAGTGTCTGGATGAAGGATTTAGTAGGTGCGTAACTGACTGTATGAGTGAGTGATTAAATGTGTCTTACTGAATGCATGGGTTAGTGACTAAACTGTCTGAATGAGTGCATCAGTATGTATGTTGTTGTGTAAGCTGCTGCATGTGTTGATCAGTAGCTATATGAGTGGCTATATGAGTTATTGATTGGTTGCCCAAGTATTTGAATGAGAGACTGAGTTTGTGTGTAGCTGGCTGGGAGGTGTGTGACTCTGTGCAGATCAATGTGTACTTGTACCAGCGATTGTATCAGTGATTGTATAAGAGAGTAAGTATGTGTTACTATATGTTTGAATAAGTAAGGTGTTGTGTGTATAACTGTATAGATGAGGAAACGGGAGTGTGATTGATTCTTTGCATGACTGACTAGGTGTGTGAGTAACTCCATAAGTAAGTGCATATGATAGTATTGTTTTGATGAGTGACTGTATGTATGAGTGATTGTATGGGTGAATGAGTGGATGTGTGTGTAGACCTAGGAATCAGTGAGTGTGTATGTAGTAACTGGTATTGGTGTGTCAATGGTTTAAAGAATGGTAGTTTGTATTTAAGACTGGGTGTATCAAAGGTTAGATTAGAGTGTGAGGAGGTACATCGTATTATCACATGAATGATGTCATCAGTGATCTCAATTGAGATGTCATCAGTGATGTCACTGACCATGTCATGAATGATGTAATATGTGACATCATCAGCAGTGGATTGCGGGTGCGCGAAATATAGTTAGTCCAACTAACTATATAGGAGCAATTTCAATGGTTTTTTAAATGCTAATTCCTAACTATATATGACCTGAAACCTATGTTTTTTTCAGTGAATTTGCACGGTTTTTTAAATGCTAATTCCTAACTATATATCACCTGAAATTTATGTTTTTTTCAGTGAATTTCCAAGGTTTTTTAAATGCTAATACCTGACTATAAATGACCTGAAACCTATGGTTTTTTCAGTGAATTTGCAAGGTTTTTTAATTGCTAATACCTAACTATGTAAGGCTTCAAACCTATAGTTTTTTCAGTGAATATATATATTTTTATTTTCAAGTTTTTTTTATATGATTACAAGGTCCGCGCACCGTGAGCGCTCCGAAAGCACACCGAAAAAGCTCTGAGCTCTTCCCCGACAAATTTTTAAAAATTGCTAATTCATAATATCTACGTGTTTAACGTTGATTTTAAAGGTCGACAATATTTGATGTAATGTAGAAAATAGTTTTTTCAAAATTTTAACAACAATATATTACTTTTTAAAGTAGTAACAAATCTCGCGAGGGTGCGTCGCACGTGCACGCATCGTAAGGGCTCTGTGCGCGCAACGTAAAAGCTCCGGGCTCTTACCCCGAAAGTTTTATAAAACTTTAAATCGTTATATCTACGTATTCATTGCACAATGTAAACGTACACATTATCTGGGATAATAAAGAAAATGTTAATTTAAACTTTTAAAGACCATATATAACTTTATTAAAGGAATTATAAATCTCGCGAGGGTGCGTATTACGTAAGCGCATCGTAAACTGACGTAACCTCTCCGTAAATAATACGTAAACGCATTGTAAGCTTACGTAAGCGCACTGTAAACGCTCCGTAAGATTACGTTTAACAATGTGACCTGAAAACAAGACATTCTATTGGTTTATAATACTTCCTACTCCAATTGTAGACAGACCCCTCCCATGTTCATCATTGTTCTTTGGCTTTCAGAGAAGCAACAGAGAAGCAACATCTACTTTCAACAGCTCCTGGCTTGTTTGGAAATGGCTGAACGTGAGGAATCAGAACATTCTTTTGAAGAAGAGTTTGTGGAAGAGGACCCCCATCCATCTAAAAATGAGTCCATAGTCTGGAAGTTTTTTTCATTCCCAGAAGGTTTGAAGAAAGTCAATGCACCGCATGCCACATGCAAAATATGTGACACAGTATTGTCAAGAGGCAATCCAAATAAAAAATACTCTTTTGGAACCTATAGCATGGAACGCCATGTTAAGATAATGCACCCTAACAATTGGGCTAGGGCTGTGGTGCGTAGATCTGAAGAGCAGGGCTCTGCTCCTAGTACTTCAACAGCACCACCAATGCCAGCTTCCATGATTGCCAATATCCAGCCGGAATTGAAAAATCTTATGATGCAGTGCATACAGTGCAATAAATTAGTTGCCTTTGGACAACAGTCTGTAGAAGTTATTTTGCAGAAAAACAGGAGCCACAAGTGCACCAAATAATTTTTTCTTTATTTTTCATGGTTTGTTCATGTTGAACAATTGTTTTGTGTTATAAAGTCCATTTTGTACACCGTTTATCTAGCATCCCAAAAAAATACAAAAAAACCCAGTTATTTTTAGAACTAACTCTACTGGTCAAAAAAAGAACTATATTTCTATGTTTTTATGTAAAAGTTTGTTATAGTAAATGTAAAAGTGCAAAACTATAAGGATGTGGTACAGCATAAATCTATAGGGTGTTTACCTATAGTATACTGTAGTACTTCCAAAGCACTGAAATGTAACATATGTATATAAATATGTTACAACTCAATGGGCCACATGTATGTAATCTCCATTTACC
This sequence comes from Lissotriton vulgaris, assembly GCF_964263255.1. Lineage (NCBI taxonomy): Eukaryota > Metazoa > Chordata > Amphibia > Caudata > Salamandridae > Lissotriton > Lissotriton vulgaris. Next base: position 1,377,582,636 of record NC_141687.1, on the reverse strand, counting down.
TACTCTTAAATACCAATTCATACCTGTTCAACATTTAAAAGTAGGTAAATGGGATGTAGTTAATTTCTCTTTTGAAATTACCAAATCTATATAATTCGGTCATTTTACCGAATCGGTATTTACCGATTCGGTAATTGCCATTGATTCATATGGGCCTTGATGCCAATAGGAATCAATGGCAATTACCGAACCAGTAAATACCGATTTGGTAAAATAACTGAATTGTTAAGGGGGACAGGTTATCACTTTGAGACCCTGTTGCACCCCTGATTGTAACTTGTGTGCCGTGTCACACACATATATGCTCTTACGGCTTGTATGCATGCCACATGGCACAAATGTACATGCACAGATGTGTATGTACACAGGAATTCGTTATTAACCACCCGAATAGTATTTGGTAGTAACTAACGAATACTGTTTTCAGTGCCACCTACATCTAGATTTACCAAGGAAGTGCACTGGGGAAAGTGGAGTGCCAATAAATGAAGGCTTACTAACAGGTAAGAAATGGATAACAGAGTGAAGGAATGAAAATAATATCAAACACAAAAAAAAATAAAGAGGGAAACTGACTGAGGTAAAGAGGAGGAGTGGTAGAAAGAGAAAACATACAAGATTAATCGTCAGGGAGAGATATGTAGAGAGAGAGAGAGAGCAAGGGACTGAGAAAGAGTGAGGCAGTTATTCTGTCACAATAACAGAGTGATAACAAACGTATTTTTCTTTCTCATACTTACCTTATAAATAATAAAAACGTAGACACTATTGCGAAAAAAGGTTTTATTTGTTATACTTACCTTCTAAGATATAAAAAAGTTAAGAACATTTTTAAAAAATATATAATATCTGTAAAACACAAGAAAAAAATAAATTGTAATGCAAACAATGTATATTTCACAATACAAGAAAGAAGGAAGAAGATTAAAAGATGGGAAAGTTAGATGGCACACACACAGGGACAGATACCACAGGTAGCGGGTAAAATGGTGCGGAAGAGAGAGAGATAGAACAAGTAGAAGGTGAGATGGTGCAAGCAGAGAGTAAGATGACACAGGCACAAGTATATATTGTGCAGACAAAGGGTAAGATGTCACACACAGAGAGAAACATGGAACAGCCAAAGGAAGACATAGCACAGTCAAAAGAGAGATGGCAAATGACCGTGAGACAAGGGGACTGAGGACACAGAGGGAGTGAAGGAAACAGTGAGAGAAGGGGGCTGAGTGAGGGAGCAAAGAATGACAAGTGATGGAGTGTGGGTGAGTTAAAGAGAGTGAGTGTAAGGGAAAGGCAGTAAGACAGTGAAGGGACAGAGGAAGTAAGGCTAACAGAGAGACACTGAAGAAAAAGAAGTGAGGATGTCATAGTTCAAAGGGAGTGACAGAAGGAGTAAGTGAAGTGGAGTGATAGAAGGAGACTCAGTGAGGGATCAAAGAACGGAAAATGAGGTAGTGTAGGCGAGGGAAAAGGAGTGACAGAATGAGGTGATGAAGAGAATTAAACTAAGAGACAGGGAGCGATGGACGGATAGACAAAAAGAGAAATAAAAAAGTTTTTGGGGTCAGTCGTACTTACCTTATGAATGAAATATCTGTGGAAACTAAAAAAACAAATCAGTTATAATACATTATTCACAATACAAGAGACAAAACAGAAGAAAAAGGAAAGAGGAGTTAGGGAAGGAAAATGAGGGAGAGGGAAGGAGGAATTAGTGCAGGTGCGTTAACAACAGTGAGTGTAAGAGAAAGGGAGTGATGGAAGAGTACAGAGAAAGTAAGAGGACACAGAGAGTTTTATGAAGGTGTGTTTGAAGTGCAGTTAGGTGAGTGACAGAAGAGGAATTAGTGAGTGAGCAAAGGAAGGAAAGAGAGGTGAAGGGGAGTGAAACAGAGGGGCTGACTTAATATGAGTGGATGAGAAGACTAAGAAGAGAAGACTAAGAAGAAGGGAAGTGAAGTCTAACAAAAATTATATTTACACGTCTGACTTACTCTTGATAAACATTTCCTATAATACTGATATCACTCACTATGTGATACACTTGTACTACCTCTGTGACAACTACCAATTTACTAATTATCTTGATCACTTTCACTCACAAACTAATTTTGAACAACACACTTACTTTTATTAATTGCTCCAATCTTCATTGTCCAATTACTTTCACTAAAATTGGAGTTCTAAAAACACTAGATAAGAATTTGTTAAGTCAAAAGGCAAACATTTTTTGAAAATCAATTGAGTATCATTACAAAGTTATGTAAAAACATATATTCTCAACATTTGCCTGAGCATACAAACTAGCAATATTACCATATTGCTGACGGGAATTTTCCTAACACCACGTCGCGCCGGTTTTCGCTTCCGCGCATGCGCAAATACAGGACACTATCTCCCGCGCATGCGCAAACCATTCAACTACCAGGGACCATTCTCGTACTGAGACACTCTTACGTTCTTACTATCGGTGACTAAACACAATCTATACACCCTTTTTTGGGAATTTCCCGCCGGTAATTGGATACTTAGACACCAGTTTAAACTATTAAGCAGGGTATAGCTGGCCCGCCCTCGACAAACACAATCGTCGGAGCAGCGCTGAGGGGCAGGCAGAGGAACATTTCCCTGGAGACCGTGAGTTACCAGCTAGGGTATTGGCAGTTAAGAACCCCGGTCGAGGTAGGGAACAAAAACTGAAACCTTGCTCTCCTCATGCCCACAGGTTGCTTATTCCTAGCTGATGGAACGCCCCAATATCTATGCGCAAAAGCTCATGAGGCAATGTAACCTTTAAAAATAAGTAAGATGTTTTAAGACAACCATCATCATTCTTAGAGTATGTCACATAAATGTTGTATGTGTGTCTGTGTGCTTTTTGTCCCTTTGTTCCCAACAAGATTATGAACAAATGGCATTAATCCTTCATGTGCATTACATGCATTATTATTTCATCGAGTAGACTAGGTCATTGCTACCTATTTTCGAGATGTATATTTGTCCTGGTATAGGCATTTGATTCTACACTTTGTCTCCCCTCCAGGTCTGATCTGAACCGCCAATTGGGCGTTAGGACTTCAAAAATACATACATATTAGGTACACATACACCTAATCCTTTTTTATAGAATACACTTTTACATACATAATACATGTGAGTAAGGTGGGGAATTAAGTGCTTTCCAGACCTGAAGAAGGAGTTGGATACTCCGAAACATGTCCATGTCGACGCATTAAGAGGTAGCTGTACTTAACTATACAGCAACTACCTCGCCAAGCACGTTTTTAATACTACCAGCTGGGGGCTTGATTAAATAGGTTTTTAACCCCACCAGCCAGGTATTTTTTAACACCACTTTCACCACTCCACCACTCACCTTTTTTTACCCCACACACCACCACACATAGTCTTGACTCCAGTGGCAAAGTGAGCAAGGGACTCACGTCTGAGCATACCCTGCCACAGTTATGGCGGCCAAAAGCAGTACAAAAAGGGGTGGTGATGGATGGAGCATCTGAATCAAACACTCACACCCAGTCAAAAGATCTGGGTTTAATCCATCACCGTTCTTTAGCCCACTCTGCCACCCCAGTTCAGACATGGCTATATGCAAATCAGTCTGACCCTGTGCCTCATGGGAACAGTCCAGCCCGAACTGCCAAGCCATGTCTTCCCTGGACCAGAAACAAGCTTCCGAGGACCGGTTTCTGGCATTCCAGCCGTCTTCAGCCCGGCTTGCTTGACTCCAGTGGCAAAGTGAGCAAGAGACTCACGTCTGAGCATACCCTGCCACACTTATGAAACTGGGGCGGTGTGGAGTGCATAAAAACAATGGATTTAGGCCCAGATCTCTGTACTGGGGTGATTGTATGACATTGTTCTGCATTCTGTCCATCAACTGTGGTTTTTGCATTTAACAGGGAGCGCAGCACTAAGTGCGATGGGTTGGTGACACAGGTTTGGGAGTTGGAGGGGTCACATAGATGGACGGGCTCACATAAAGCAAGAAGACAGCTAACTATCACCCAGAAACAGCTCACGGCACTTGAAATGGACAGAGCGTAGCATTCCTTGCTCTGTATGAGACAGAATACTATACATGGGGCAATAGGGCTGGGAAGTTACTGGCCCATAGATTGCAAGCCCAAACGCACTCCCGATGCATACATAGCCTAATAGGCCAAGATAAAAAACCAAAGGCAGGAGAGGAGGACATCGCAGCTGAATTTGGCCAATTCTATGTGCAACTGTATGGGGCTGACAAGTCATCCTCTATGGGCTGCTCCTCCTACATGGCACAGATACCGCTAACGAAATTAACAGTGCAAATTGCAGCACAACTAGAAGTGAACATAACAGAACAGAAGATTAGGGAGGCGTTAGGGAGGCTTAAGTTGGAGAAAGCTGTCAGACTCTATCAGATGAGTGCTCTCTCACTGTACACAGGAACAGTATGCCGCAAGTTCCCAATTCTCTCCCAAAGCTCCTTCGGCCACACACAATTATAGCATGTAAGCCAAGTGAGTTCCGCGGGGGGAAAGGGGATGGGACAGAGTAGAGACTGCCACACACTTCTGTATGCTTCTTGACTTCTTTCTTCTTCTCAGGCAGCTTTTTTTTTTGCTGTAAGATAAGACACAATCACTTGTTCATATCCTCCCTATTGTTCTACTTCTTAACACTTTCTTTCCTTTTTCCTACCTGCCCAAGGTGTGGCCTATGCTTCTCTTCTATACTTCTTTTCTATTCTTCTTTACTTCTTTTCCTGTGTGCTGTAATGTAATATGTATATTTTCTTTCAATAGTACTGTCACTTCTCTAGCTGATTTTATATATCCACTACTCTAGATAACCTCACCTCAAATGCCACAGATGAAGCATTTAAGAAATGCTGTGTTGGTAAGTATTGATTTGCTTTTCTTCACCTAATGACAATTTATTTCTATATTGACTCAACCCTTCAGAACAATAGATGCTGTGTAGTTTTACCCACTACTGTGCCTTTACTCTCTTTCAAAAGAATATCTTCATAGCAACTGATATGCAGTTAGCATTCAATTATCCAAAAGAGCAAAAAATCATCTCTAGCGTGTTCTACTCGACGTGAAATAAATAATAATGAAATAAGGATTCAAACGTCAGTTTAACTGAGGAACGGAGAAGGTAATACACTCTTGCCAACTCCCTCAATTCTTAAAGTTCTTACTTCTGTTAAGCAATTCAGACTCTTGTTTACTTCAGTAGCGCTCATGCACTGTGCATGCCTCCTCGAAAGACGCTACCTAATTACTTTGCTCACTTGATATCTTATGCGCATGCTCTCCTCAAGGATAACTGCCCTCAATTATTGCGCTCTCGAAACCGAGCTTAATTCCAATGCGCTACATGAACATGAAACAATCTTACTTGCAAGTATGGAATATACTCAGTACTATTCCTCAGGAATTCGGTTTCTTTTTTTTGAAGCGCAAAGCAGTCAAACCCTAACTGCGCGGCGCAATCTTCTGGAACGTCTTGCTCTCGTCGATTCTCAGGTGAAGTGTGCCACACTACGGGCGCCTCACCTGCATCTAGCTGATTTGGATCAACAACTAGACCGCTAACCTGCCTTCGCAGTGCATGACTTTTGACCTCCATTATGACTGTTGGTTTAGTAAGCAATCTCACCTTCCCAAAAGGTTTCTTGTGTTTATGTAACCACCCTGAAGTTATTACACTATTTACCTGATGTTCAGTGTTTCTAGATTTTGTGATCCTGACAAAAGCTCCCGGCCAAGATGGGTACATATCTGTCTTTTATAAGTTATATGCGGAGCTTCTATCTCCTGTGCTGGCCCAGTTGTAAACTGGGTCATCACTTCAGCTCCCCAGAAGCACTCACAGACTCCATGCATACTGCAATCATAACAGTCCTGCCAAAACCTGGGAAGGACCCCCAGCTCTGCCCATCCTACCGGCCTGAATCCCTACTTAATGTAGATGCAAAGATTTTTACAGGGATTCTGGCACATAGAGTGGGGCAATATATGCCTGGGCTGGTAGATCCCGATCAGTTAGGATGTATACCTGGACATACCTGTGGAGACAACACCAAGCAACTTTTCTACCTGTTCAACAAGACTCAGCGATATCAGACACCAACACTAATTTCTTTCGTTAGATGCAGATAAAGCGTTTGAAACAGCACACTGGGCATTCTTTTTGCTCACGATTGTGGATGATTTTGGTCTGGGCCCTCATTTCCTGCAGTGGATTTGGGCTGGTTATGTGAACCCTCTCTAGGGGAAAACAGCAGGAATGCCCACTCTCCCCACTCCCCTTCGTGTTATATATGGAAGCGGCGGAACGCATTCAAAGACATCCTCTTATTGAAGGGGTCTGGATTGGTGGCCAATCCCACAACATAACTCCATACGCAGACAATGTACTGCTAACTATCACTAAACCCTGACAATCATTTCCCCCTCTGACGGAGGAACTTACAGCATTTGACGAAGTCTCTGGAGTCAAGGTAAACACCACCAAATCCCAAGCACTTAATATCACCATCCCTCAAGATAAACAGGCACACCTTGCAACAGAATTCTCTTTCTGGTGGGTTAAGTAGGCAATCCCATACCTGGATAAACACATACTCATTACCATTGATACATCAGTGTCACACAACTACTCCGCATTATTGAATACAGTGAGATCCCTGATCCAGTCCTGGCATGGGGGCCCCATCTCTTGGTTGGGATGAATAGCAGCGGTGAAGATGCCCCTGCTGCCCAAAATCGTATACCTCCAGGGTGGCAAATGTGCTAGAATGGCCAAGGACACCATGTATCTCCTGGTAGCCAAGGGGGCGCTGGGTATACCACACATGGGGTCCGATCCACGGAACTAACTGAAGACAAAATCGTAAACTTACTACCATTTTGGTATCCACAGAAGGCACTTACTCATTTTGGTATTCACAGAAGGCATTTACTCATTTTGGTATTCACAGAAAGCACCTACTCATTGATGAGTAAGTGCTTTCTGTGAATACAAAAATGAGTAAGTGCACTTACTCATTTTGGTATTCACAGAAGGCACTTACTCATCAATGAGTAAGTGGCTTCTGTGAATACCAAAATGAGTAAATGTAGTACGTTTAGGATTTTGTCTTAAGTTAGTTCTGTGAATCGGGCCCCTGGTGCTTTTCTACCAGGCAGCTCAGGTGTGTTTTTTCATGAAATATCAACGTCCATGATCAGGGGGTGCCCGGTATCCATATATGGAAGGTACTGTGGCTCCCACACAGAAATCATGAGCTGGGAGTGCATATCTCCCTGGTGGTTCAGGCCACAATAGGAGTTTGGGATAAGGTCTGCAATCTTAAACAACTCTCCACCCCAATCTCTCCCTTCACCCCAATCATGGAAAATGCGAACTACCCACAGGCACTGCACAGATGAACATATTCACGATGGCACAAAGCCAATTGTAAATGCATCAGTGACCTATTTGATGAACAAGGACTGCTAGACTTTCTGAGGGTACAGCAGGACTTAGGACTTCCGGACTCTGAGCACTGGTGCTACACTGCAGTAGGACACTGGGTAATGCTCCCATCGACATGGCATAACCCAGCAGGCCACTATCCCTGTTCAAGCACTGGCTCCTGTCCTGACAAGATGATAACTGGTTGCTCTAGGACATAAACACTTTCCTAAACACCTTAGGGAACCCTTTAAACTCACCTGCTCGGAAAAGATGGGAAACAGAATGAGAACGCCGACTCACAAACAAGGAATGGGCAGACATTGTACAACGAGCTTCTGTGTGAGCTACTAGCACCTCGGCGAAAGAAACACTGCTTAAAACTTATCACTACTGTTATTACACACCTGCTCCTTTAGCCCAGTGGCAAGGAGGGAGAGAGGATAAATACTGGTGTCCTTGTAACCATTCAAGTACACTCTCCCACCTGTTGTGACATTGTCCCAAGCTCCATCGTTACTGAGTGGAAGTGTTGGCAGATATTGATCAGATATTTGACACCGAACTGCCCAGCTTCCCCAGTTATATTCTACTAGGGTTGGTCACTGTTGGAAAATACCCACTATGCTCCACTAAGGGGAGGGCCATCACCCTGGCACTATGCACAGCAAAACAGGTCCTGCTATCAAAATGGGGAACAGACATGATCCTAAGACATATGAGCTGGCTGCATAAACTATGGGATCTGGTGGGCAAGGAAAAGCTGGTAGAGGTTATAAATCACACTCTGCCCAAATTTGAGAAAACCTGGAGATCATTCATAAAACTCTATCCGCTGCATTACGTGAACTTACCTATCCAGTATACCTGCACATCCTACGCCTCATATCCAACACTCAGGAGGACAGTTAATTTGCTAATAGATGTGGGTGAAGACAGGATTAAATTATATTATCTTGTACGAGCATGGATTGTTTTGTTCCTCCTCCCCCACCTTATGTGTTGACCCCATCCCATCCCCTCTCCATTGTTCCTTCTTCTCCTCATGCCCCTTTGCTGGCCAACAGATGTAGGAGAATTGAGTGGTACCTTTAAAACAATAAAATTATACAATCCTAAAAAAAGAAATGTGATACAGACATTGATATGCGTTTGAATCTGTGGGGTAAACCATTTTGCGATGATCGTGAAAACATTACAAAAACGTGCTGACAGGAACTTTGTTTGAAAAGAGAGCAAAATGGTTAACAGATGGTAACCACTCACAAGTGGAGATGCAGCAGTCTAAAATGAAATACATTATTTCATTTGCTGCCTTTCTTATGATGATAGAGTAGAAAGTTGAAGAGGTTGCCATTTTAGACTTACTTTGTATGGGAGCGGTGTAACATTCATGAGCTTAGTTTTTACAAATCCTTACAGTGTCCAAACTATGCAGAAAGAGCTAAAACACCAATATAATCTACAAACTGAATTCAGTCGTATGTATATATATTGTAATCATTTTTGAAATGCACATTACAAATGAAGATGTATATTTGAGCTTGATTAAAAGGATTATCACAGAGATAAAAAAAAAAATATGAGTTGAACTGTATCTATTAGACGGTATGTGTTTAAGAGGTTCATGGTGAATGTTTTGGGAAGTAAGACAACAATGAATGACTGCCTATTTATTTCATTGTGCATTTTATTGAAAAATAACAGTATAGTTTTGTGGAAAGTTGCAATGAGGAACTAAAAATGTTTTAAATATATAAACATCATGTGTAGAATAGATTCATCTGTCATTTGCATTCTTGAAGTACTTTTAGTAACATTATTAAACAGGAATAGTGTAGTGAGAAATAAAGGATGAGAATATGTTGTATGTGTGTATATGAATTAGAAAGAAGTAATACTTGTTATGTATATATTGGGAAGGGTTTGTCTTTTTTTTTTCTTTTTGTTTATTTATTTTTATTTATTCCATTGCACAATTCACACAATTCATTTATATATTCTACAACCATACATTATATTCATTTATCGTATTACATCATACATAAAGAAAACAGTTAAGAGTTCATTAAAACAACATATCAGCATCTACTGAGGTCATTTGAAATACCATTACTTGTCCTGGTCGAATCTCACAGATCTAATCCTTCTTTCCATCTTATGATGGGACCCCATATCCTTAAACCCAATCTTCTCCCTTTCCTACCTTTCCGGGCATATATATTTTTTTCCAAATTATAGGTTGATAAAAGGTTAGACAGCCAAACTTGCATTTCTGGGGGGTTTTTATCTAACCAAGCCCTGGCTATACAACGCCTAAAAACTGCCATTGCGACAAAGATGAACTCCCTCTGGATAATATTAGCGTCTGTAACTATCCCAAGCAGTATTTCTGGGGGTTTTAAAGTAATCTGGATATTTAGAGTAGCGTCGAAAAACTTCTCTATATCCTTTATTACTGTCTGTATCTGCGGGCATAAAGCAAATAGATGTATTAAATCTGCATCACTAGAACTACATCTTGGGCATGTAATGCCTGTGGTACCCCCCCATTTTGCTATTCTTGCAGGGGTAAAGTAGAGCGAGTATAGAGTTTTATACTGCAGTGATTGAAGTGATGCTGAACACAGGAGAGTTCGCCCTAAGTCCAGTGACTCCTTAAACCAGCAGAACTCCCCTTCCAACCTATCTGCCCACTTTTCACTATGCTATCTATGTCATCTGGTTTCCCTGCTACCAAATTTGCATAAAAGCACCGTATTGAGCAATCACCCCCCAGTCTTATTTTCTCTAAAATATTTACTTTGGCAAACCCTATGCTTCCACCCTGCTTATTCCCCAGAAAGCTTCTTAGCTGGAAAAATTTGAAAAGGTCCCTCCTGTCTAACCCAAATTTAGCCATTAGATCTGTGAATTGGAACATCCCCTCCATATTTCTCACATCCCCAAGCTGTATTATCCCCTTCTCCACCCAACCCGCCATTATACTATCACCAAAGATCTGCATTGGGAGGGAGATATTTTTATACAGCCTCGTATACCAGTTATATCGGCCCAGACCAATTTTTTTCATCACTGCATTCTAAATCTTGATTGCAGCTTGGACCGTCTTGAATCTAGTTCTTTTAAAATAAGCGAAATCAATACATTTGAGGAAAGCATTCTCTACCTCCGGTCCCAACACAATGGAGTATATCCTGGATGAATCATTCGTTGTTCTAACATCTACGCCACCCCCCCCTATCAGTCCCCGCATATATTGGAGTGCAGATGCCCAATAGTACAATCTAAAATCAGGCACCCCCCACCCCCCCTTTTCTCTGGGCAGAGACATAAACCGATATGCCCTGCGGGTCTTGGCATGGGCCCAAATAAATCTGTTCAGAATTTTTTCCAAATCATTAAACCATTTTAACTCAAAAAATAATGGTATTGTCCTAAAAAAGTACAAAAATTTCGGCAATATTATCATTTTTATGACATTGGTACAGCCTACTAATGATAAGTGTAAATTGTTCATTCGGTCTAAATCAGACTTAACTTTTATCATAAGCGGCGCAAGATTATTCTGTACCAACACGTCAAGGTCAGCTGTAATTGCTACCCCCAAATATACAGCAGAGTCCACAACTCTTTGATCATTAAACACCATATGATGATTACATAGTATTTGAGTTTTGGAACTGTTCAAACTATATCCAGATATTTGCCCAAATCTTTGTGCTTCAGCCTCAATTTCCACTATGGCCATACTAGGATTAGGAGTCAGAATTGCAATATCGTCCGCGTAGGCGAGCGTCTTTATTTCACATCCATTCAGCCTTACTGGGGGAATCCTTACATTACTTTCAATTTTCCTTATCAAAGGGTCCAGGTAAAGGGCGAATAATAATGGCGACGATGGGCAGCCCTGTCTAGTCCCTCTCCCAATCCTGACTGCTGAGGATTTGCCTCTGTTTACTCTAATCCTTGCAGTTGGGTTTTTATAAAGTGTCTGCATTGCGATTATAAAATTATTTCCAAATCCATTCCATTTTAATGTTTGTCATAAGTATTCCCAGGAGACTCTATCAAACGCCTTTTCAGCATCTAAAAATAGTGCCGCGATAGAGTCCCCCAGTACATTCGCTGCGTCAAATGTTGTAATCACTTGTCTGATATGTTGTGTTGTGCCCTTTCCAGGAATAAAGCCATGCTGCGTACAGCTTACCAATCCCTCTATTACTCCCGCCAGTCTTGTTGCTACAATCTTAGAGTAAACCTTTGTGTCCCCATTCATCAAAGTTATAGGCCTATATGAGCCTGGGAGTGTCAAGTTTTTCCCTTTTTTTAAAATAACAATGATATCTGCTTCCCCCCATGATACAGGTACTTTATCCCCTTTCTGTGCCTCCACCATGACATTAAACATTTCCATTCCCACTGTTTGATAAAATACCTTGTAGAACTCTACCGGTATCTGATCCGGTCCGGCAGCTTTACCTGCCGGAAGCGTGCTCAATGCCATGATAAATTCCTCTAGGGTAAAAGGGGAGTCCAGTCTATCTTTCTCTTCTTCCATCACCCCTGGGGAGACGCCGTCCCTTAGGTAACTTTCCATCTCGCCAACCATTCCAATACACTCCCTGGTATATAATTTTTCATAGAACTGCCTAAATACATCTCTTACTGTATCAACTTCTGAAACCAAAATTCCATGTTCGTTCACAATCTCAGCAATGTCTGATGCCGCTAGTCTCTGCCTGGTACGTACTGCTAATAGATGTCCTACTTTCTCACTTAACTCATAGGCAGCTTCTCTTTTAGTCAGATAATTCTCTGCTGCTTTTTTAGACATACTTTCCGTCACCTCCACCCTAAGTGCCACAATTTTTAATAAATGTTCTTCTATTGGTGCCTGTTTCTTAAAGCCTGCTCCAGTTCCTCCTCCACCCTTATCAATTTTTGTACAACTTCGCTAGTTTTAAGTCTTGCCTTTTTCTGTGCTGAAAACACATAGCTCATAGTTTCTCCCCGGACTCCTGCCTTGAAAGCATCCCACACTACTCCCACTGGGGCTGTATCCTTATTAATTTCCCAATAGGATCTGATCCATCCTGTCATGTAGCTCCTATAGCTTTCATCTTCCAACAATGCCCTATCAAATGTCCACTGCCTACCTTTCATTTGTGCCTAGCCCAGTTTAATCGTTAAGATCAGAGGACTGTGGTCTGAAACAATTCGAGGCTGTTTATCTATTTGTGCCTCTGACATCAAGGAGGATGAAATCAAGAAGTAGTGTAACCTAACAAGTACTTTGTGTGGGGCTGAATAATATGTACTGCCATCGATGCCTGGATTCATTTTTATCCAAGGATCAACTAAAGAATTGTTTGCTACCAAATCTGATAGTGCCTTGTGGGTTCTCTTTTTTCTCCCTATGTATATACCTCCCATTTGACCAAATGAACTAGTAGGATCATGAATATTAAGGTCTCCACAACATACAATTGGCTCAGGCCATAGTGCCAACTCTGTATCTAAAAATTGAAAAAGGTCTGGGTCGTCCTCTGTCGAACCATACACGGAAACAATGGTGCATTTTTCACCCTTAAATTTTATCTCTATTATTACCCACCTTCCCCACTTATCCTCTGATTTCCGAATTACTTCTACATCAGTGGGTCTTCCAAGTACCACTACTCCTCTGTGTTTTGTCTCTTGTAAAGTATTTGCCAATACTGAAAACCCTAGATGATTCATTATATAACACTTGGAGGCTTCGACATGTGTTTCTTGGAGGCAGACTAAATCCAACTTAAGTGTCCTAAACAATGCCGCCACTTTTAGTCTTTTCCCCGAGTCATTCAGCCTACAAATATTAATAGTAGCTATCCTACAAGTCATTTATCTGGGTCATTAGTTTTACCCAACTCAACGTACCATTCAAGATGTAGCATTTTATTCTCATGATCATGCATCCTCATTATTTTAGTCGTAGAATACCAATAGAAGTTCCTTCCATGTGTTCTGAATTGTGCTTTTTTTGTGCTGATTCTTACATATTTTCACCCCTTTTTTTGTATTTTTAACCCTCACTTCAACCCCCCTTTCCCCTGCTCCCACCCTCCCCCCCCTCTGGATACCACCCCCCTCCCCCCCTTCACAGGCAAATAGATCCAAAAGACCTATGTGTAGCCGCATTAGCCTGCGGATATCGCTCCCCTACCTCCCCTATACCCAACAGCCCGAGTGTTATATACTCCTCTGTGCCATTTCACCATTTACTAACACTGATCATTAGATTTAACCAGCCCTCAGCTATCAGAGTCTAACATTTCTTCTTTATCAACTTTAAGCTTCTCAGCCCCTTTTCTGTGTCTTAATCTCCTCCAAATATTGCTGGGCATTTATCTCGGACAGAAATATATTTATTCTACCCCTTGTAACTACTTTCAGTCTGGCTGGAAATAAGAGAAAGGCCTCCGAGCCCAAGGTCTGAAACGGTTTAATAAGCTGCCTTAGTCTCCATCTTCTCTCCACCGTTGCGTGGCAGAAATCTGGCCTGGCGAAGAAAGTGACTCCTTCAAAAGATCTTTTCTTATCCGGTCTAGCTTTGTCCATTATCTCCTCTCTGAGCAGATAATTCCCGACATAGATCAAGATGGCTCTGGGCAAAACATGCTGAGCTGCCTGTCTATTATCCCCATAGTTTTTCCTGATAGTAAAGGGGAATCTGTGTGCCCGTTGTATATCTCTCTCCCACTCCCACTGTGATTCGGGGAAGGCGCCTCTCAACAGATTAACGACAAAACGCATAATGTCATCTCCCTCTTTTCCTTCCTCTACTCCCAAAATGCGTATGTTGTTCCGCCTCTGGCGGTTCTCAAAATCCTCCAGCTTCCACTGAAAGTCAACGGACAGTTTTTCCTGCTCTATTTTAAAATCCTGCCATCCCTCAACATCATCCTCTAATTTTCCAGTGCGAGGCTCCACCTCAGTCACTCTTTCACTGAGACCTTCATACAGTTTGTTAACTTTCCTGAGAGTATTTTGGATTTTCTTTGTGGCTTGCCTAGCCCTTCGGCTTTCCGACCTTGCTTCCCCTTGCATCTGCTTGAGAGTGGAACAAATCATATCAAAAGGGGCCATATACTGTGCCCGTATGGGGGTATTCCCAGAAGCCTGTGGGTTACTTTCTTCTACATAGGTCTGGGATGTTGCAGAGTAGTCCCAATCTAGTTTCCTTCCCCCCATTACTGGCAAATCCAATCCTCCTCCGCCATATCTTTTACCCTTTGACCTTCTTCTTCTCTGCGTAGTGTCTTTTACAGAGGAACTTGACCCAGAGCTCAAATCCTCATCTGTTTCTTCTGTATCCTCATTGCTTGACTGAGTAGAATCCTCATTTACTGAAAAGAAGCATTCACCCTCCTGTGAGGCTCCCTCTCTTTTCTCCAGTTCAGTGTTTTTATGTTTAGTGGTTAGTTTTGTACTTTTCCATGCTTCTGATAAGGGATTAGGCCCGTTAATACTCTCCTTTAGCTTTTTATTTCTCATTTCTGCTTCCAACTGTATCAATGCTTCGAGCATGTCTGTGCTTCCTGCTGCATTAGATTCATGTGGGGTCTTCAGTACAGTTACTGCTACGTCGTTGCTAGCCCCTTTAAGCTATCCTTTGAATCTGAGGGTTGTATTACCTTCAGCGCTGCTGCTCCCGTTTCCTCGCCGCCTCCGTTACCACTGCCAGTGATTGCTGCTGCCGGGCCTCTGGGTTGCTTAGCAACCGCTACCTCCGCGCTGGAAGCGTAGGTCTCTGTTGGTGCCTCAGCCGCTGCGTCCTCGAGGACGTCTTTGCTAGCGGTAAACTCTGTGTCTGGCTGCGAGCTTCTCCTCTGGGTAAACGCTTCCAATAAGGTAGGCTGCCTTAGTGCTGCATCTTTCCCTTTACCCATACCTTGCTTTGCCGTTATTGTAGTATCGTCATTAGGGAAATCCGCAGGCCGATCTCTCTTGGCTGCAGGCGCTGTCATCGTATCGCGTTTTACACGCACCTCTGCCGAGTCGGCTTTCTCCGCTTTCTCTCTCTCTTTCTCGGTTTTCTCGGTTTTCTTCCCTTTTTGTATCAGGGGGATTGTCTTTTTTATGGCTCCAGGCCCTCGGTGCTGAGATCCTGAAGTTAGCTCATTACCAGTTCTCTTCCCGCTACCCTGGGCACCTTTTCCGCCCATTCCTTGTGCGTTTGCTGTAGCGTCCTGCTGGATCTTTGCCTTCTTCTTGTCCTTATCTTTATCTTTCTCTGCTTTAGACAACCGTGTAGGCATCTCTGTCAACTGAACACGAAGCACTGCTTTCCACTTCAATGCCCTTTGAAAAAATTGGCTGAGTTGTTCTTTTAGACCTGAAACGTTAGGGTGGAATTTATACAGTCCTCTCTGCAACCAGCTACTCAGATCCATAGAGCCATAGAGGAGTATACAAGTCCTTATTCACCAACCATCTGGGTATTTTCAGGGAGAGAGGTCTTGGAGCGACTTCTCACCACAGCCTCACAGCGGCCATCTTGCCTCTCGCCAAAAACCCTATAGTCCGAAAAACCCTATAGTCAGGAAAAGGAATTATTAGAGCCAGGGCTTCGATGCAACCCTAGAATTAGTCGGGAAGGGTTTGTCAATGTGGTTTTTAACTTATAGGACCACTTTGCATATTCTTAGACAGTGAGATATAGTTTGTGTGCTTGCATATAATAATAATATTATTAATACTGAAGTTTTATATAGCGCAAACAGCTACCTCACCAGGAGGTGTCCCGGAGCTAAGTGAGCAGGAGCCACCTACCGAGTAGTTAAAAAAGAAGCACAGGGCTAAACAATGTATTGATTAAAAAGCCACGTCTTTAGCTGTTTCCTCAAGCAGGACTCTGTGTTCGCATTACAAAGAGACAGTGGTAAGGCATTCCACATTTTGGCTGTTCAGGCCGAAAACGCTCTACCCCCAAGCAAAGCCTTCGAGAAGCATGAAACATGGAGCAAATTCTGAATATTTGAGCGCATGGTCCAAACCTGCTTATATCGGGGGAATCTTAATTTAAGATAATTTGGGCACTTTCCCTACAACGCGCGGAAGCCAGGGTCAGGGCCCTAATTTACATTTTTCTTACCACTGGCAGCCAGTGCAGATCACGCAGGTGCGGAGAGACATGATGTCTAAAAGGAATATGTTTCATCAGTCTCGCAGCCGCATTCTGCACCATCTGTAATCGTTGGATCTTATACTTAGGCAGGCCAAGGTAAAGGCCGTTGGCGTAGTCTAGCCTGGATGTTACAGTGGCATGCACTACTAATTTACGGCAATCGTCTGGTAGTAGATCCAGGAACTTTCGGAGATTTTTTAGTTTTTTTTAAGCACCCAGCCAATACTTGTTTGAATGTGAGCTGAAAAGGAGAGGCTGTCTTCCCATCTCACCCCCAGATTTTTGGCACTAAAACTGGAGGAAGGCGGGGGACCCATTTCGGTGGGCCACCAGAGATCTGGCGAGGGCACCGGGCCTTTTCTAAAGAAGATCACCTCCATTTTACCTGCATTTAGTTTTAGCTTATTCGTATAATACAGAGAGCGATATAGCTGTATATATGATGAGACGTTTGAGTTTGCTAAAAGAGGAAGAGAGATATATATTGGGAAAGATGGCCTGAAAGTGTACATCTATAAAGAAATCGCAAATATGTTTAAAAGGTGATCTATCTTCAGTAAGGCTGATGAAAATGTCATGTATATGGTGAGGGTTGTGTTTTTCTTCAAACGTGTTTTGTTTAAAATTGAGAAGGATTAATAGTGCAGAGTGCCTCTTTCAAGTGTAACAGCCTGATTCATCATAGACCCGTTTTGCGAGTCTATAATAGCGATTCATAAGGAATCGCTATTACAGACTCGCAAAAATGAGATTCATGTAGGAATCGCAAAAAGATTTGCGATTCCTACACAATCCTTATTTGCGATTAGCAAATTGCTAATCGCAAATAAGGAATAACTCCCCATTCATTCCTATGGGCCAAAAGGGCCATAGGAATGAATGGGGAGTATTCCTTATTTGCGATTAGCAATTAGCTAATCGCAAATAAGATAGCGATTTAAAGGGTGCCAGGGGTGTCCAAAGGACACCCTGTAGCACCCCTTAAATGCAAATTGAAACAGGTGTTGCGCACACACATGTCCAAAGGACATGTGTGTGTGCAACATGCAACTTAGAAAAATGCTTTTAAAAGCATTTTTTTACGTTTTCGCTATTTACCACAAGGTTTGACCTTGCGGTAAATAGCGGGCCGAAATTGCGAATTCACAATTTTTTAATGGATGATGAATTCCATTTAAGGAATCTCAAATAGAGATTCCTTAAATGTAATTCCTCGCAAAATTGCAACATCGCTATTACCGATTTTTGCATTTGGGATGATGAATCCCAAATGCAAAAATAGAGCTCGCAAAGGGCCAGATTCTCAGAATCTGGCCCTTTGCGAGCCGATTTCGGCTTGATGAATCAGGCTGTAAGTTTTGTTTGAGTTATGCTAAATATATGTTTTAGAAGCAGAAGAAGTATTTGAGAAATTATGTAGGTATGCCATTCTCAAACGGATTTGTGCTTTGAAAATTTTCAAAATGTTGTTTCCCGTTTAAAAATTTAGTGATGCATATGCACACTCAGTAGCAACGCAATGTATGTTTCCAGAGGGCCATGTATGAAATTATATATCAAGTTTGATGCCCAGATTTCACTTACACATAGCTCAAAAGAAAAGCATGCATACAGTAAAACAGGTAGTTTGATACTGACAGAAGGAGATAACCAATGATTCGGGCTATAGTGACAATTGTTATCTTTCTAACAGAAATTAAGTCACTCAGGCAGTATTCAGGCACTCGTAGAATCACCTAGCCACTACTCAGACAGTCATAAAATCAGTAATTCACTATCCATGGAGTTATTCAATAATCCAGAAACTATACATGTACACTTGTAATCAGGCAGGCAGAAATTATGTAGTTATTGAAGTATGCAGGCACTACTTGTTCATTCATCTCATCAACTAGCTACTATCTACTGACCTATGCAATTAACAAGGCTGTAACTATGCAATCATTAAAATATTGACGCAGAACCTATGCACTGATGATACACTCAGGGTCCACTCATGCACTCATTGGATGTGCATTAGTAGAGTCTGAGTGTTTCATGAGTACAAGCGTATGCCTCAATATTTGAATGACTGTATGATTTGTAAGTGGTTGTTTTGATGGCTGCATAGATTCTGCTCAAAAGTTATATTGATTGCATAGTTAAAGCCTTGTAAATTTAGTGTTAAATTAAAAAATTAAAAAATGAGTTGAGAGAGTAGTTGATAAGGCCTTTTCTTTTTAGAGAAAGCTTTTCATTAGATGCTAAATAGAATGAAGACTCTTGACAAAATAGTGTTTTGTATGAGAAGACAAAACCAGAAGAAATGATTAGTGAATAGAAGTAACTGTTGTACAGTTTTTAGTGTTCAATTGATACCTACTTCTGTACAGAGGCTTTATTGAATAAACAAAGCTATCTCCAGGATAACAAATTAGTTTATGCGATTGATTAAAGAGGACGATGTTATGAAATAAAGACTGGTAGTCCTATAGCAAAAGAGGTGATGGTACCTAGAAATGTAGAAGACGTTATTGCAGAAGAGGTACAAGGAAGGCATAGTCAGGTTACTGTATACAAATGGAATTGTAGTTGTGTTTCTAGTGCTAGGCAGCAGTCCATTGATATGTTATATCTCTCAACAATACAAACTTTAGGCGTGGGCCTGTATTATGTGAAAACTCCT
Source organism: Lissotriton vulgaris (assembly GCF_964263255.1). Classification (NCBI taxonomy): domain Eukaryota; kingdom Metazoa; phylum Chordata; class Amphibia; order Caudata; family Salamandridae; genus Lissotriton; species Lissotriton vulgaris. Next base: position 1,377,563,332 of record NC_141687.1, on the reverse strand, counting down.
GCTTTATGTTTAGGAGAAATAAGTAGAACACTTTTGCATAGTAGTGTGGTAGCCATAGAAAAGGTTTGTAGTGATGTGCAGTTCTTTGGTCCTGAGCAGGATTCTAGGGAAACTGCAGAGTTGTTAAGAGGAGGAGTTGCAGAAAAAGACACATATATTGCAGTTGTAGTTTAAAAAAAGAGATTAGAAAATTAACACAGTGTTCTGTAAAAAACAGAGTATGTTTGTGTATGTTGTTGATAAACTTACTAGAAGATTTAAACACTGACTGTTGACTTATATTTAAAAAGTGAAACATTTAATTATGATAGCTGGCAAAAGTTAGCTGTGTATCTATTTGTAGAGGGATGATTTGACTTGTCTATACAGCAAGTTATATGTAAGTAGTGTTACAATAAATTAGAAGATAATAAAATGAACAAAAAATAAAATAAAAATCAACATTTATTATTCTTTCCAGCATTGCGAAGGGCCATTATGGACTGCTCTCCAGCACTAACTACAACTCTACAAATCATGCTGTATGACACCATCAGGGAAAACTTTTGAGCCAATCTTGAAGTTGAGATTGGACGTTTGAATGGACTCCCTGCTTAAGGGTTGTTGTGTTGCTATTGAAGTTGAGGGTCCTTCAGCCTTGCGTTTACTTCTCGCTGCTCACTAGGAACTTCTCTTATGAAATGTGCAAGAAATATAAAAGGAGAAAAATACTATGTAGGATTTTTAGTAGGATTGTGGATAGCTGTAACACAATGCTCACCAGCTTTTACAACAACACTACAGTCCATGCAATACGTGGCCAGTCTTGAAAACTGTGGAGCCATATCTGTTGTAGTAGTCTGTACATCTAAAGGGACTTTCTGACTGGGTATTGTTGCTGCTGCCACTGATGTAGATGATCAATAGATTGGGAAACCCAATAAAACCTTGGAGGCTTGGGCAATAAAATAGAGAAGTAATGGGTGCCAACAAGGGAATTTGTTTACTAATAACTCAGTCGAATATTAAATTGTTTGTAGGATTAGTCCATCTGGATCAAACCCCAATGTGTCATAAGACAACTTCACTTAATGTAGCTGTTTAGCACAATTAATAGAAAACACGGGAGAACCTAAGCTGTTGGAAGTACAAAATTATTTATATAGCATATTCATTAAAAAGGAATACATACAAATAAAGAAAGTCAGCAAGAGATCATGAAAAGAAAGTGAAAATCAATTATTCTAACAATTCATGGCTAACAACTTTTCCATAATAGTGCAAAAACGACAAATCTCAAAATGAAATTATAAGTCGCAAGAGATTTAACACAATTTCTGCGGAATAGAAGAGAAGGTCGATGTTTCGGTCTTGTGGCTTCCGTCCTTCAGACCATAATCAGGACAATAGTCTTTGCTAGATCAAAACTCTTGTGTAAAAACGCATGGTGCAGCCACCTACCAAAGTATAAATCAATGGTCTAAAAGCATAGTTGAATAATATCTGGTGTCTAAAGTGCGCATAAGTACTCAAGAACTCTGTTGAATCACGAGTTATGCACAGGAGAACAATCTTCCATGTGTGATGTTTTGTAGCTTTCTAAGGTTTCAGTGGTTGTTCGCTGGCATAGCAAGAATACAACATACATCCGTTATTCAAAGCGGTATGTGTGACAGAGGTTTGGGACGAGGCTGTCTCCATACACATGCCAAAGAACTGTCTCCAAATATGCGTAAGCAACCATGTTTTTTAGAGGCGCAAAAACAGGGGCAATATAGGGTGAGGGGAGGACAGGAGTTACCAATTTGCAGCCAGAAGTCTAATGTTTAGTGCCACACCCTAGTCAAAACAGTACCACTGTGTGCCAGACCATGTAACACACTGATTTGTATGTGCTTTGATTTATATGCCCAAAGTGTGACCTGATATTCATTTCTTGGTGTGAGGTATTGCCAGAGTGCTTAATGTAAATATTTATAAGTTCATTATGGTTTTAGGAAATTTCACACAATTTCCTGAAAAATGTAAAATGCAAATTATGCACAGGCGTACTTATTCGTTGAATAATCATGTTTAACATGCTCCTTTAATATCAAGTTATTATTGTTGCATAAATATGCATAGGATTCCTGTGCTATATTCTGTAGATTTGCTTTGCAATAATGTGACTTCTCTTATAGCAATGTGTCACACCGGGAGCAGGTGAATGGTAACAATTAGGTTATACTTGGTTAACCCGATCACAAGCAATACTTTATTCTGTTTTGCATGGCCCACTATAGCTTCTGCATGACTTCATCATATCAATAAATTAGGTTTCTTTCTCAAAGGGATATATGTGTATTGCAGTGAAGACAAACCATTCATTTGATTAAGAATGAGTGTGCCCTTATCTTCAGGCATCCTCTTATTAAAGCTCTATTTCACAACCCCAAATGTTCATCTTTTTTGTTAAACCCTTGGTTTCAGACTGATTCTGATCTAATAGCTTTTGACTGCAGTCATGCATGTGCACTACACTTAGCTAAATATATAATAGTACATATAAGTAATTGCTCTAATATAACTCAGCTTTTGTTTCGAAGTTTTAAATGCAATACTATATTTTTGTGACTAATTAGTGCTTATTTTATTTCACCCTTCTTATGGTACATTAAATAATCAGCTTGTGTTTGCACTGAGTAGTAGGTTGTACACAAAAAGAAGATTGGATGGATTGCGTCTCTCTGCTGTGAGTGAAAATAGGCAGTTGTAAGGTTTGCAGGTCACCTTCTGCCACTAGCAGCAGTCGTTTTCTCCTAGCAGACTGATAAAGACAGCAAACATAAAAGAGAAAATGTTGAAGTGGGGGAAAGAGGTTTACACAGTGAGAGTAGAGTGGTATAGAAAGACAGATACTGCACAAGACTGACCAAGTGAGAAGAAATTAGTGTGATAGAAAATAGCTAGAGAGGACAAAAAAAGTTGTATCTCTAAAGTAAGAAAACCACAAGATTCAAAGCATAGTTCAGAAAGAGAGCTGACATAGAGTCTGCTTCAATAGAATGTGCAAAAATCTCCAAGTATAAAATGAGTAGAGACTAACATAGAGTATTCTCCATTAGAAGTAAACTCCAAGGTTTAGTATAAATCAAATTACAAAATAGTGAAGAGCCTTTACAGTTGGAAAGGTAGAAAAAGTCTGGCACATGCCCCAAATACATTATTTCTAGAGTTTTAGGTATAAAAGCCTCACTTGAAATTGTATGAAATGACAAAATAGGACTTGATTAACAAAAATATATGTAATTTAATGTAATTTAACCAATGACATATCAATATTTTCAATTCAATATTTATTATGATTTAGAATTGCGAAAAATTCCACATAAAATACATGATTACAACACCATTCCATACATATGAAAATTCAAATAAAATTACAAGTTCCATTTTATGCTAAAAAAAAGTACAATTAAAAGAGGACAATTTTTCTCTTCTCTAGGCTATGCTCTACAGTGGACAACTTAATTTCAATGCAGATGGTCTTACAACATAAACAGACTTCTTTAAGTTGGAGCACGCTATGGAATATCGTAAAACCCGACTAAGTGAGGTACACAGAAGAATTAATATGCAGTTGTAATCCAAAAGTATATATATCAAACATCTCACAACAATTAAAAAGCTTCTTTTAGAGAAATGATCCCAATTAATACTAGCAGCAAGAAATTTTAATAAAGTGCTCAAAAAAGTGCTGATGCTCTAAGTGTCCTCTAAGGAACACTCTTTACCAATAAATAACTAGCAGCAAAAGTATCTCATAAAGTGCACATAGGGACTTAAAAAAGAAAAAAAGTGCAAGTGCTCTGCGCAACTTTTTGGGAGATTATTTCCAACCTCCCCTAGCAGCAGTGTAAATGGTCTAACATAGAAGAACTATATACACTCAAATCACCATAACATTTTATGCTCTTAATAAATATTTAAAAATTCTTTGAAGAAGCGAAAAATTTTAAAACACATCAGTTCCGTTTGGGAGGACAGAAGACAATTACGGGCCTGTTCTGCTGTAGAGATATTATGCTTTAAAAAAACAATCCTTAAAAATCTACGTCGTATTGAATGGAGTGCAGGGCGCATAAACAAAACATGATTCAGATCTTGTATATCGCAGTTACATAGGTGACAATATCTTTCATTTTTAGGGATACCCTCCCAGGAACCTGTTACAATTGTTAGAGATAATAAATTCATTCTTAATAACAGAATCACCCTACGTACTCCGTGTTTCAGGTTTCCATAGAGCATAATGTTGTGGATTTTTAACAAAGGTGATCCCGACAATACAATCCATCCTTATATTCAATGAGCATAGTTTCAGATCTCTTTCACGAGAAACCACATATATTGTCTTCTTAATTATCTTCTTTAAGGCTGTTTTACATAAAGCCGCTGCCCCGTCCATTTCTAAACCAAACATGCTTAATGCTTTTAAATAATTTCTAAAGATAGCACTTTTCTCCAACAAGTTTACAAATATTTTCCTGTGCAATGCTACCCTTAGTAAATTGTCGGAACCGTTTATCAGGGCATTACACCACCTTAAACAGGCAGCCATTGATAGCACATATGTAGAGAGAAGACCAAAATCGAGCCTAAGTGCCGCGATCGGTGCAGCATGATTCAGATTACATATTTAGCGCCAGATCTTTCCTTCCACATTCTCAAATTTGGGCCACTCAAGCACATCTATTGTTTCGCTAGCATAATTCAAAGTCTGTGGGATCTTTATTTTATAAACTGAAATAATGTGTGAGAAATGTCTTTTCCCACATTGCATGTACAGGCGATTAATTGCAGAGGCTTGTGAAATCGCTTTACCTTTGCAATGATACATGTGTCTGTTAGCTGAATACCAGTTAGTAAATATTTTTCCTAAATATGGATAAAAGGTTACTACTTCCAGTTTTTCCTTTCCCAGAAACCAATTCAAATTTTTTCTAACCTTACAACCTTGGTAACTAAAAATCATAACTTTACTCTTAGAAATATTTATTTTTAAAAAATACTCTTCTGTGTACCTAACTAGCTCTGTCAATTGTCTTTGCAAACCAATTGGTTGTAAGTCCATTATTATTTCATCGTCTGCGTATAACAGACAACTCAGTTTTAGGTTACCTACTTGAGGAGGGTCCCCTTTACTCTGTCCTACACTACTCGGCAGATCATTGATGTAAATAGAAAAGAGTGAAGGGGTCAAAAGGCACCCCTGCTTCAGCCCGTTATGTGTGCTTATTTTCTTTGAGAGGCCTTGTGTTCCCCCCAATAAAACTTTTGTCCAAGTCGAAGAATGGAGTGCAATTAATAATCTTAGGAAGTTCCCTGGAATCCCCATTGTAACCAATTTCCTCCACAGCGTCCCCCAATCTACCCTATCGAACGCAGTGGACAAATCTATCAAAGCTGTGTACAACGGGACCCCCCGACCCACAGGATATCTTTGAATTAAGGTTTGCAGAACAGAAATGTTATCCAGTGTGCCACTATTCTTGCGGAATCCTGTTTGCACCAAAGGTATATAATTATTTCCGAATCACTCTTGCAAGTGGCCGAGGATACGCTTCGCAAACAGTTTCCCCGTTGCATCTGAAAGGGAAATTTGTCTAAAGGTGGCCGGGGAATTTTTTGGGCCCTTCTTATATAACGGGACTATTATACTTCCCTTTCAAGAATGTGGGATATCCCCATTATTATAACAGTGGACAAACAACGGATGTAAAAATTTTGCCCAATTTTCACGGTCCTGTTTTATTATAGCTACAGGAACGTCATCTGGCCCCATTGCACTGGAATATCTTGCCCCCTTAATATATCCTTCAATTTCCAAACCTGTCGGTGCTCCTACAACACCCCCCGTTAAAAAATCATTGGCGACGATCTCAAACTGATCAGCTAGTTGATTGGGAGCATAAAGTTGGGAAAAATAAATAAACCATTCGTTTTCTGAGATTAAAATGGGTTCTGATTTTTCTCTCCCATCACAAACCTGTGCTATCAAAGCCCAGTACTTTCTAGTATCCCCAGATAAAGCCACTTCTCTTAAATTGACCAATTTTTCATCTTCAACTGTCCTCCGATCTGATGCTATTTTTCTTTTCCGAACCTGTTTTAGTCTATATATCTCTCTCTGCCTTTGTCATCTGGGCTCTCTGAATTGGGCTCTAATTAGACCATTAATCTCCTTATTCAATTTTTTCATTTCCCATGAAGTTATTACTATAGGGGAGACTCTCATACCTTGCTTATTTCTTCCCAATCTTCTAATTGCTGCCAAAACTCTCTCATACCTCAAAACCAGAGTCTCCGGACTTGGGCTAAATGCAATATTCTTAAAAACCCTCTGGAAGGTTGGAAGTGCCTTATATGACCAACAAGTACAGCCATTATTTCGAGAGTAAGTGGCACTTTCATTCCTCTGATTCCAGAGTTCGGTCTTCACAATCTTTGTAACCATATTTACCTCTAGACTGTTATGGTCACTCAACTTTGTAGGGAGAACCTTAAACTGTGTGCACAAACTAAACAATTGAAAGGAAATTGCCATGTAATCAATTAAAGAGTGGCCGTATGTCCCATTAAAAGTGTAGGCTGCGGGAGAATCCTCTGAAAATCTACCGTTTAAAAGTACAAGGTCAAGATTCCTAAGATTTTGAAGAAGGGATAGGCCTTGTTAATCAGATTTTAAATGGGCCGGGAATACAGACTCTGGGATAGCCCAAACCTCCTCCAGGTCCGAATTAGAGAAAGATAGGACTGCACTGTTACTTAGCTTAGCATTAAAGTCCCCTACCATCATTATACGTGTACATTCTTCAGTATTTCCTAAACTTTGCATGAAAGTGCAGTTGGAGTCGACCAATGGATTAGATGCCCTCCCCGGGGGAATATACACGTTTACCAACAACAGAGACATCGCATGCCCCAAGTTATCTTTTCCTATTTTCAACTTTACACAAATACAACAATTTGAAGGGTGTTTATATATGACTGGGTCCCATGCTATGTTGCAGCTAAGTAAGATGGCTAGACCTCCACTTGCATGCCCTTTTACTGATTTTTTTTGCTGTACTGCAGTACACATAAAAGTTCTCTAACTGGAACTCTTCCATCGCCCACGTCTCCTGGAGACAGATTATCTTGGGGTCTAATTCTACTAAAGCTTTAAGCTTATAACTAGATTTTCCCAACCACGCCACATTCCATGATAAAATGTTCCCCAGTTGGCTACCTCCGCTCTGTGGGCTTTATAATGGATGTTTTTGCCCCTTTCAAAGTACCTGCAACCCAGCTCCACTTTGTCGCATCATCTTCTCCGTCCAAACTAGGCACCTCCTGAACCTCGGGTGCTAAAATATTAATTTCTCTAACACCCGTTTTTTTACCTACTGTTATTTCCATGGCCTCATACTTTATGTGGGTGTTTACACCCTCATACTCAGTGAAGCCGTTCCCTTGCGCCTGATAAATTGTTCCAAGGCTTTTGGTCAGAGCGCTACGAGGAACTACACTAGGGATCCCGTCTATTCCTCTGCCCCTAAAACCATCAATGTTTGCTAAAACAAGTGCTGACACTACCCCTGATGAGAAAGTGGCTTTAGTTCTAGGGGGTGCGCTCCTCCAATCTAGGTGTACCAATTTAATATCCTTACTGGTGATTAACCCCAGATCCTCTATTTCAGATAGTGTCTTAAGGAGGGCACTTCTATTCAATGTCATTGGTTCTGCATCAAACAGGGGGCTAAAGATTAAAACCTTATTCGCTTGCCCAGCAGCTATACCAGTGTTCCTAGTTTTATTAATACCTGGTTGTCCCATGGGTAAATCTCTTTTTAACTTACCCCCTTTATTATTAACTGCCGTAGTTATTCCCCATCCCCACCTATCCCCTGGCAGGAATAGGTCCTCTTTGGGGACAGATCCTGCCCACAGAGGTGTTGTACAGCACCTCCTGGAGTTACAATTGAATCTTTTACTGGGCCATTTAAGTTGTCCAATTTACTTCTTAAACTAAAGTCACTGCTTGTATCATAATTTAGCCCACTTTCTTTCTTACCCTCTTGGTTCGAAGGAGCGTTCAACACTGAAATTGGACTATTCGGCTCAAGATCATTTACCTGCCCATGATTTTGACTCTCATCCATTATAGATTGAACCACTGTCCTTGTATTCTTTTTAATAGAGGGGGGTGTATAACTATTTCCTATTTCACTCTCAGGATGGAACCGCAGTTTTTTCTGTTTACGTTTCGGGAAACGGTGGTTCTTCATCTTCTTCTTCTCCCTGCGGCCATTTTTGGTGTTACATTTACTCACTATTGAGACCTCTCCCACTGGTGCACTAACTGAGATGTTAACTAGTTTGTTGGGTAACTGAAGTCTTGATTCTTTTGGATTGATTTTTTTAAAAATTGGGTAAACATGTAATGGGTTTAGGGCTGAGGAAACCTTTAGTTTAAAATTTTCCCCTAATATAGGGTCCTTTACGCACTCAAGAAGATTAGCTAGGGGAGAGCTTATAATTGGATTTCTTTCAGGAGTAGCACTTTCAGGACCCACAGCCAGATCTTTTAGTTCCCCTACCACTGTATATGTATCAATATTTTGCATCTCATTGTGTATTTGACATGTTTGACTGGGTAATAGAGGAGCCTTTTCAGGGATCATTAGGGCTTGCTTAAGCTGTTTAAGGTCTTGAACCCCTACCAATATGGGCGAGAGGACTTCCAGTATGTGATCAATGTTTAATGTACTTTTCTCCAACAAAGATAAAATTGCGGAGAGAATTTTTTCTAATGCAAAAAAGATCTCCATGATCCCCCCTGTCCATGCATTCTCATTTACATACAAAGTATTCAAAGAATTCCCTGCCCCTTTATCCTCACCCACTGAAACTCCTGATATCTTTTCAACAGAGAGATCTAATAAATCAGCAGCTTGGGATAAATTGGTAGGTGTACTACTGTACATGGCAGGCATATGTGTTTGATCTCCTATTGGGGCCGGGTACACTTCTGCATCCGGATACAATTCCGGATCCCTCCCAAAAGAGCCAGACTTATTCAGTTGCTTCATCAGTTCTGCATTCTTTTCTATTTGATTAGCAATGTCTGGTAAGGTGTAATCCTCCGTTTTCACCTTCCCAGATCTAAAACTGGATTCTATCCGCTGTTGTACCTTAAAAGAAAGATCACTTGATTTTATAGACAAGCAGCCCAGCACAGATCTCTGTGTCTCTCTTGAATTGTCCAAGAGGGTTACCAATCCTGCCAGTGGTGATAATAGGGTGACTTCCTTTTTTTCAACGTTCTTCTCCCGAGGGTAACCCTCTACCTTGCCCATTGTTAAGGCTATTTCCATTTCTGGAGTGTTACCCTCCTTTTCTGCTTGCCGTACGTTCATTTCTCATGGAGGATATAACACATCAGTTTCACCCCCATAATTATGACGTATGATTACAGCGGGGTAAAGCGCCTCCGGTTTTATAAATTGGTTTTATAAATTGGTTCTCCACCCTATTCCCCGCTATTACGTGGGTGTCCATCGCTTCTTCACCTGAATCCTTCTTTTTCCCGTCCTCTTTTAACCCCTTTCCACGCTTAGAGCTTCTTACCCCTTTTGAAAACATTGACATCACCGATGGGTATGTTTTCAAGAGTGAAAGATGATCCCCGTTTCTCTGGCGACGAATGGTTTTCTGGGGCTTAAGGGAACTCTTATCGCTCAAGTTACAGCTTTCTGAGTCTACTACTGATTTTGCTTTTAACTTTGAGCGCAAGCACCTAGATGGCATTACCATTGCTTGAGAGACTTAGAAAACACTTACTCTTGGTGCTTTTCCGTTTGTTTGAGGAATGGAGGATGGAGGATGGAGTAGGATGGGGAAGTAGGAAAGATGACAATCTACAAGGGATTTGAAGGGCCAACTCGGGGAAGCACTTGGTAACCATTCAGATCACTCAGGCTGCGACTTCCCTACTCAGCTAACCTTATATGGCTTTTATAGCACCAGCCGCTCCTGCCGCTGCCCAGGTTCAGTCGCGACCACAAGCTCCAGTCCGCTGTGAGTACTCAAGAAAGCCAACAAGAATCAATCTGCTGCACTATAGCTCTCTGCCGCTGGCCCTCAAGTTCCACAGGCGCTACACTCCCTGTGGTCAGAGTCTCTCCGGATGCAGGGCGGCGTTGTCGCTGTTTTTTTCCCCAGAAGGCGTTCAGTTCTCAGTTGAGCCCGTCTCGCCTCGCTGCTCCGTCAGCCTCCGTGGCTAGCTAAACCGTTACGGCTCCAGCCGCTCTTGCTGCAGCCCGGTTACCGCACGCCACAGACGCCCTCCATGCAGCTCAGAATAGACTCGCATTTTCCAGAAGAATGGTAATGACTGTGACTGTGTGGTTGAAGGCTCCTGCCGAGTTTAGGGGCTTTTCCTACTACACCAGCTATAGCAAATAGGTTACATGTAGTAAAGTGCAATATTGCTGATTTTGTTTTGTGTACATTGGAGATGAAGGAAATATTAGTGTGTTTATATAACTTTGTGGCAGGGTTGAAGGAAGGGCTCAGAGACTGGACCTTGGTATATATGGTTTTATTTTGATAAAGGTTTTTTTCTTTCTCAGAGTGAGTCTCTCACAGGCCAAGATAGCAGGATCCGTAGTTGCTGTTAAGTTCTGGGGTTTTCTTGGGTCCTGTGCGGTATGTGAGTGGTCCTCTGCAGGTTGCTCTTCCTCGGTTGCTCCACCGTAGGACATGCAGAAAAGAAAATACTTCTGTCAGGTGGTTTGTTCTCTCTCAGTAACACCCAAGGGGAACCGGGAGGTGAAAGGACACTGGTGCACAAGTGTATAAAGAAACTCCTATATACATGAGGCGAGTGTGGTGATTGTGAGAAAAGGGTGATGAGGGTAAAGGAAAACTAGGGGAGCGGGAGCAACAGTAACAGAGTATTTACACTGTAAGCCCCACAGGCAGTAGCCGCTTTGACAGGTTACTTTCATGCCGTATCTCCCCGCCTCCCCATCTTTTCCGACACACGCTGTCGTACCTGGCTGAGCCACACTCCTCCGCGCGTGTGGCTGGGCCGCTTGTGGTGACAGTTGCCTCCAGGCACTGTAACCTCCGTGGCCGGCGCTTCTGGTCTTCCATCTCCCATCTCATTTGCTCGGTACGCCGCTTCTCCTCCGAACTCCACACAATCTCCACTGCAAACCAAACGCTCCTCAGTGTCGTCACATGCCGCTCTTCTTGCTTCCTCCCTTTTGTCCAATGCTTGAAGACCCACGTCATCCGGGGGTGTGTTCTCCTCCTCTAGGTGCACTCAGTTAAAGGAACCTTACTCCATTTTTTCGATGTGTTCTTTCCACAGCGCCTGGGAGTCCGTACTCCATTTGTTCTGGGTCGGGTAGAAAGAGTGGTGTATTCGAGTCAGTGACCCACCATTCTGCATGTGGGGATATTCCATCTCTCTTCCTGGTCTGCTGGTCTCCCTGCTACAAACATAAACAATAATGCGTTCAGAATATGAATGGCTCTCTTGTTCAAGCCTAGCAAAGGTCCTTGAATACTGGAACATATTGGAACATTCATAAATTATCAGCTGGGATCATTGCATCATAATCTGTTACTGGCCCCCATGTTTCATCGTAGTACAGATGGAGCTGTGGCTTTTTCCATTGCAGCACCTTCCCAATGAGACATTCGGCCTCTCCACCACTGGTGTGAATTAAATTTGATCAGGTTTCAGAAACATTTGCAAACTTGGTTGTTTCACTCCTGCACAATGTTGGCATCTTGCTAGAAACTGCTCTCCGTTGTCTGTGTGGTGGTTCACGAGGATTTACTGTAGCTCTAAAATATGGAATTTGGGAGAATGTCGCACTTTATAGATCCTTGTAATATAAAAATACATTCCCTACCTTCCTTTCCCTCCCATCCTGTTTCTCCCTCTCTGTTTTTTTGTCTAAATCTCTCCTTACCAGCCTTCCTTTCTGTCTCTATACTTTCTGTCATATTTTCTTTCTCACCTCCCTCTCCTTTCATGTTTCCATTTGCCTATCTATTTTTTGCTTTCTTCTTAACTTTTCACTCCTGTCTCCTTTCTCGCCTCTTTTTCTTTTCATTAACCACTCTCTGTTTTATCTCATTCCATCTCCCTTTCTAACTGGAGTACCAAGCCAGCCGTGGGGGGACGGCTCCAGCGCTTGCCGTCAGTAGCCCAGTGCCACACGCAGCTGGGGAAGCACAACACCCAGCTGCCCCAGGACTCGCGCAGCAGGACTGAGGCTGTTCACACGCCATGAAGCGTCAGCTGAATCCATCATCTCTTATCTGACCTCGGCGGTGGGCGTTATTACAAAAGAAATTGCCAATGCAGAGAAAGAGTTGGCTTTGCCTTCTATGTGGGCCACGAGGAGAGACATGTGCACCTTGGATATTGCTGCAGATAGAGGGACTCAAGACACTGACCAATCGCAAACATTGCCCAGTATTGGATTCAGCAGATCTATGATTGCAGTCATTGATGTAATTAGTGATGTAGGGTTGGAAACTTTGCCAATACCTCCCTCACCACATAAATCTAACCCTAAACTACCGCAGCAACAGAAGAAAGGGGGGCGAACAACCAAGAAATGTCAGAGAAAGACTAAAAATGTGTTGCCCCATTCTAATCACATTGAAGACACAATACTTAACAAACTTAGTTCAAAAATGGAGGAAATGTTTACTTCCATGTTAGAACCTGCCCTGTTGGCAACGGCAAAAGATATATTAGATACTTTAAATACTTTTGTTGCAGGGCTATTAAAAAGATGTGAGGCTATTAATGTCTTCATACAAGAGTATCGTGGGGCGCTTGGGACAGGGACACCTCCTCTCTTAAATAATGTGGGGCAGATTCGTAGTAAGGGCCCTATAGTTACCACAAGTAATTCTCATGTTAGTGCTGTCTTACAACCCGCCACAGATATTCCGGAGTTAAGATCTAAGTCTCCTGTTTACCTGGCCAATCCCGTAGTTAAAGCAAACTCGCAAATGGCGGGTTATACTCCCAAACTGAGTTATAACCGAAATTATGGTTCATGTCCCACTGAGTTAAATCTCCCTCCTAGCCCAGCTCCTCTTGTGGCGGTACTAACATGGGTCCCGCCGCTGGGGGCTGAAACAAGGGAGACCACACAAGAGCTTATGGACAACTCTAAAAAATTGTGTAGAGAGTATTATAGTGGGGGTACAGATATATCTAAAAACATCATCATGGCATGAAGAGTAGGATGGGCAGGCATGTCCCATAAGAACCTGGATGGGGACTGTATTGTCCTAAACTTTGATAAAATAACCTGGCGGACTACCTTTTCTGGGATGGCGCAGATTTAAAAAATTCAGGCATCAGGCCACTCCCCCTGGGATATTTCTACCCTCCCCAAACTGAAAAACAATGGCATCTTGTTGGGCGGCCAAAGAAACCACACACGCAAGGAAGAAATATTTCCCTGCACCAACAGAGCTCTTCTGGGGTGCACTCTGCACCTCTGTTGCCTGACAGACAACCTGATCAAGCCCTGCCATTGGTCAATCGATATAGTCCTTTAACAAAAATGGAGGAAAATGACTGACTAGTACATAACTCAGGGACTGATGCACAGCCGCCGCACCCTACTTGTAGGATCATGACCTGGAACATTGCTGGCATCAAGGCTAAAGCAGGAAATGAAATTTGGGTCAACTCATTAAAAACTTTTGATATCATAGCCCTCCAAGAGACTTGGGACCCGATAAACAGCTTCTCCCTGAATGGTTATAGACATTTTTGTATCCCAGCAACCAATAGTATGGCAGGTAGAGCCAAGGGAGGTTTACTTAGTTTATTTAAACTTGACTTGAAGGGTATGCTAACCCAGTGCAACTCAGGATGTCAAAACTGCCTAATTGTGGAACTATCTTGCCCCGATACTTCCAAAATCTTATTCATCAATTTCTACAATTCGTTTGCCAATGAGAGCACTAATCTTAATCTGGATTTATTGGAGACATTTTTGTCAGTATATAGCACTACTGTGAATGCCTTTGAAATAATATTTATGGGGGACTTTAACATCTACCCCTGCAACCAACCGTGTGCCAATATAGAAGAGGAGGGCCCCCTATATTCTCTACCCATACATCTTGAACACTCAAAACGGGGGGAGGCCCTTGAAAACTTTTTGGCGACATGGAATCTTTATGAGTCAGGTTGCGGGGAATGTGGTTCTAGGACCCCCACATTTAAAGGAACAGACGATGGTACAATTATTGACTATATTTTTATGTCTTCTTTTATTTTATCCAAGGTTTTATGGTATAAGACTGAGGTCTCGGTTTTTAGTGACCACAATCCTGTTCTAATAGAGATGATGTCTGGGGACCTGTTGACCTTCAAAACTGTGACACATAAGGTCGGCTTAAATGTGATTGTTAAAGATCAAGGACGTAGGCTAAAATGGTCAAAAATAGTCCCTGAAACTTTCTTGCAGGAAGTATTAAACAGGGTTGAAAATGATGTGGCCATATGCCTAGGGAAGCAAGATCAAAGTACACATGTGGTTATTGCCTTTGATAACATTTGTAGACAAATTAACCATAGTCTACTTGCAGGAACCAGACAGACTAGATATAATGGTAAGAGATGGTTCAATAAAAGTTGTTCTAGGGTACATGCAGCTTTATTTAAAGCCCTGAAGGCCACCCCTAAAGATCGAGCACCAATAGCTAGCACAAGAATTGCCTATAAAAAAGCTATTCAAGAAAGGAAAAAAGAATTGAAAGAAGAGGCCTGGACACAATTACTTGCCCCTGAGGTTTTAAAAAACAGTAGTTAGTTCTAGAAAATTATAAATCAACCGCTGTTCTTGGCTGATGAGAATTTGTCCCTCAAGTCCAATATATCAGATGAGGGTTGGATAGCGCATTTTGGGAAAATATATTGCCCCCGAGGCTCTGAGAATCACACAACTATTGATCTTCCCAGAATTGAGGGTTCCCTTGTGACCTTTGAGGTCATAGAAGTGGAAAGAGCGATAGAACAGACTCTAAAAAATAAAGCACCAAGCCCCGATGGGGTTCCTGCAGATATATTCAAATGCGAACCGAAATTCTGGTCCAAGATCTTGTGTAGTGTTTTTAATGCTTTGAACCAAAATAACATATTGGTATCCTGGAAGAAATCCATTATTATCCCAGTTTTTTAAAAGGGAGATAGGCAGGGCCCCTCCTGTTATAGGCCTATCTCCCTAATAGATTCATCGGTCAGAATCTTGGGACGGGTTATTTTGCATAAAATAAAGGATTGGCTAGACGATAGAGGTGTCCTGTCGAACGTACAATAGGGTTTTAGATCCAAAAGGAGCACATTAGACCAATGCCTTAACCTACAATTATTACTTGATAAATACACCAAGGCAAAGGAGGGGTCAATGTACCTGGGGTTCATGGACTTCTTCTCGGCATTTGATCTTGTAAATCGGACAAAGTTATGGCAAATCCTGTTAAATATGGGATTTGACCAGGCCCTGGTTAACCTCTTGGCGGATTTACACTCTGGCCTATTGGCTTCCGTATGGGTCACTGCTGAGGGGTGCTGTTCCAGCCATTTTAACTCAGAGAGGGGGGTCAGGCTAGGGTGCATCCTGGCCCCCCTTCTTTTTACGGTATATATTAATGCCTTGGAGCCGGCGTTAAAGGAGGAAACACACGAAACACCGCGTATAGGGGAAATTGGTATTCCAGTTCTCCTTTACGCGGTCAATGCTGTCCTTCTTTCCCGTACGGGGGTAGGATTACAATGGCTGCTAGATGCCTTTGGGAATTTTATGAGTTCCCTGGATCTTAAAATTAATGCAAAAAAAGTCACAAGTTATGATCATGGGGAGAAGTTCCAGGAAGAATCAAGTTAAAAACTTTTTTTGAAGAACTCAGCAGAGTGCCCACAGTTCCATATTTGGGGATCATCTTTGATGTGAGAGGGAACTGGGGCCCGCAAATTAAAAATAGAAATATTGCCTTTGCACGAACAACTTCTGGGCTTCACAAAAAAACTGGGGGCAAGGCCAATAGAAGCCATAATGAAGATGTACAAAGCCAAATGCCTTGCAGTCGCCACATATGGTAGTTCAATATGGGGCTACAGTGCCCTAGATCATTTACAGGTGACTGAGAATAAATTTATAAGATCTGTCCTAACAGTGCCACAGTCCACTCCCTCATACAGCATCCATTCCGAGTTGGGGGTAGGCTTCATTTCTGACATGATAAAAATGGCTCCTTTAATATGCTGGATGAAGACCTGGCTGAATCAGGAAATCTCCTTGAACCACATTATCATGAAAGATTGTCTCCTATTAGAAAATGTTAGTAAGATCCGGTGGCTGACATATATTAAAAATTGTTTTTATAAACTAGGGAGACCAGAGCTTTTCTCCTCACCAGAGTCAATAACATCTAAGAATATTACACAAATTAAGGGTGCTATGTCACAGATGCTGGCATTGGAGAGAGAGGACTTAGAACTAAGAAAACCCACTGTAAGGGCTAACCTCATTGTAGCTAACTCATCAGGATCCGAACTTTACCTTAACATGGTGAACCCTCCCTATCACAGGTATCTCTTAACTTGCTTTCGCTTTAATCTGATCCACCTGAACCTAGGCTACTTCCCTAATTGGAGTACCCCGGAAAATGATATGCCATGTAACCGCGACAACTTTTCCACTCACAACACAATGCATTTCTTGATGTTCTGTGGACATTATACGGAATTAAGGATGACATTTTTGGTTCCTATACTCAAAGAGGCAGGGTTCTTGCAAGTTAAGCCTGCTCTCTTGTATTTACAATTATTAAATAGCCACCATATTATTTTTCATGTTGCCAGTTTTTTAGGTGATGCTGCCCGGATCAGGAAAAGAATTAATTGTACCTAAATGAATTTGGATGTTGTTAACTAGAATGATGTTATTTCACCCTGTAAAATTGATAGCGAAGGTAACAAAATTGGTTGATGGTTTTTCATACTCTGATTTTATGTCATTTTATGAAATTCTTTAATGGCTACACATTTTCTATTCTATTTGTGTAAATAATGTGTATTTTGTATTGTACCGTTGCCTTTTTATGATATTGATTTATCGAAATAAACTATTCTGACTGACTGACTGACACTCTCTGTTTTATCTCATTCCATCTCCCTTTCGTTTTCCTTTTCTACCCATGTTGTCCCTTTTGTCTCTCTCTGCCCTTCTGTCTCCGTTTTGGTTTGTCAGTGTCTTCTCTTTTAACTTTTAATTATTTTTTTCACATTACAGATATATGTTTTTTTCTCTTAACGTTTGTTTAACTTTCTCCCTCTCTCTCTTACTATACAGCCCTTCCCCTTCCTCCCTTCCTTTACCTCTTCCCTTCATCTCTCACCTCCTCCATTTCTCTCACTCTCTCCTTCTGTCACGTTCTTCTTTCTCCCGCCCTCTCTCTCTTTCTCCTGCTACATTGCTGTCTCTCCTCCTTTCCCTTCTATATTTTCCTAAGTTCCCTTCCTCCCTTACATTTTGTTTCTATATGCATATTTTCCTTTTCTCTCCCTTCACTTTACATCTCTGCTTCACTCTCCCTTTCCCACTCTCTCTCTCTCCCTCCTTTCCTTTCTCTCACTTTCTGTCACTCTTTTACTTTGACTTTCTATGTCCTTCCCCCTCCCTCCTTACCTCACTTATCTGTTAATTTCTCTCTCTCCTTTTCTTTCCTAATTGTATCACCATTCCTTTCTCCTCCATCCGCAGCTTCCTTCTCCTGTTACCTTTCTTCCACTCTTGCCCTTCCCTTTTGTCTCTTTCTCCATTCTTCCCTCTCACTTCCCTGTTTCTCTCCCTTCATCTCTCTCTCTTCATCAATCCCATTAGTGATTTCACCATTAACGTGTATCCCCACAATTGTTGTTCTCCACTGTGAAAAATATCATTCCTACCTTCTTAGTTGCTTTTTTTTAAGAATGATGCAGGTGAGGACTTTTGTTATTCTTGTATTAAAAAGAAATGTAGAATTTCTTTTTGCTATAATTCACGCTGCTTTCTAAAACAATGTCTGCTTGGTGTAACTCTATTAAGTGTCAGTCTAACAGGGGGGGCGTGGCTAGGCACCCAAGGGATATGGTGGAAGGCGAGTGAGGCTCCGTGGCTCATTCTGAAGACGCACATTCACACAAGGTCTTTTTCCTGTGCCGAGGATATAGACGAATGTCGGAAGATGCCGAGAGCATTTCTGGATATCTGAGGACTTTTTGGGTGCGCATTGAATGCCTTATTTAACGCAGTGAGTGTTACGCGATTTCGCTACAGGTGGTGCCGCCATTTTAATTTGCCAGCCTGAGTGCATCATTCAACACAGAAATGTCGCCACATCAGCTCCTCTAATAAAACTGATTCACTCACGGACCAAATTGATATTTTTATGGGCAGCGTATGTGTTTCCTGATGCTAAACTCTCTCGATTAAGCTCATTTTCATCATTTTCATTGCAGCAATTTAAGAGCATCAAGATTCCTCAGAACTTTCTGTTGTCCGTGGCACACTGTAACCACGTTTCATAAAGCCGATATGTTCCATTCCTAGCATATCATGAACTGGTTTGGCCTTCACAAGTTGAAATTTTTGTTTTAATGTTCCTTTGTGCTGCTTTTGTTAACTAACCCCTGACTAAGCACTGATGACGCAAGCTGTGAAGCATCCATCTTAGAAATCTGTCTTCACTTTATACCATTGTGCACTTTCATTGAATATTGTACCATGTTTTTCAAGGAGGTATTTAATATATTTTGTAACCAACGTTTCCAATTAAAAAAGACGTGTGTGTTTTAAATACACAGGCTTCCTTTTGCTGAATCTGTTTGGCATAAATCCTCCTCCCTTTGTATGATTTTCAGTGCACCACATTTCATTCTTACTGAATTCACACTTAGGATGAGTGTGCTATGTGAGATTTATTGGCAGATTAAAGACATAATTTCACTCATCATTATTATTATTATTATGGAATTTGACACAGCGCACGGCTACCCCCCACCGGGGGTGTCCCGGCGCTAAAGACAGAGACATCAGTGATTAGGCAACTAGCAGCGTGAGAACAGGTATGTTTTTAACTTGGATCTGAAGAGGCATTCTGATTCGGTAAGTCTGAGGTCCAGCGGCAGGGAGCTCCACAGCTTGGCGGTGACTACCGCAAAAGCTTTACCACCTCTTCTTGAACGAAGAAAACGGGGAGGAAGTATGAGACGGAGGTGGTTGGATCTTAAAGAGCGGGCAGAGTGGACCTGCTTCAGTCTGTCTATGAGATAGAGCGGCCCATGACCATTGAGTGCTCCAAAAGCTAGGACCAGGGCTTTAAACTGTATGTGATAGGAGATTTCAAAATTTGCAAACATTCGTGACAAGAATTTTCAATTCTATTGAGGACTAGGAGGCGAGGATTATGCTTTCTCATTTCTTTAATGAAATGCTCAGCAGCCAATAAAAACAACCAAAAAACTACATTTCCCATGAACACCCGGGAATAACCATAGAGAGTAGTGTATAAAAGGTCCCAACATTAGTCTGTCTTCCTCTTTCTTTGTGGAAACATGTCCAAGTTAAAGTAAAATCCCAAATATAACAGGAACAACAATTCCAAACAAGCCGCCGTCATCCACAGAAGTCTGAAGTAGGCAGCCGAAGAGCCATGGGTCTGGAAGCCAGGAGGAGAACCAGATCCCGATAAGGAACAAACGACATCACTTCTGGTCTGAACCTGAAACAAGATACAGAGCCATAATATCCAGAGCAATAATACTGTCAAGAGTCATTCAGGGAGGGAACAAGGAGTGAAATATTTGCAAATGCATGTATACAGTCATAATACATTAGCATACAAATATGAAACATGGGTGGGATAATCCTCGCCTCCTAGTCCTTAATAGAATTGAAAATTCTTGTCACAAATGTTTGCAAATTTTGAATTCTATGTCAGGACAGGAGGCTCCGATTATGCTTTTTTAAAGCTGATCCACCACTACAGAAGCAACACAATCAATTGGTTTGAAATAAAACGTTTTAAAGACAGAATCAGATGACCAGTCTGCAGCTTTCATTATATCAAACAAAGTAACACCCATGGAATAGGCTTTGGATGCCATAGCCCCGCGTGCAGAATGCGCGCCAAACACAGAAACATCAATACCTGCTTCAGACATAAGCCACTGCACCCAGCGCGCCAAAGTAGCTGGAGTGACGGGGCGAAAAGGCTTTTGTAAAGCAATCAGCAGTTGACCCTGCATGTCTGATCGCAAAGAAGCGGTACTCACCTCGTAATCCTTTAGGCACTGCACAACTCAAAGGTTGGGACGAGAAGGAAAAGAAGGGTAAGAAATAGAAGGCGTATTAGACTTTGTACGCCTGGAAAGACAAAAAGAAAGCCCCTCAGGAGTAAAACTGCGACCCGCAAAATCTAAAGCGTGGAAATCTGACACGCGCTTACAAGAAACCAAACAGAGCAACATCGTTAATTTCGCAGATAACTGCTTGCGAGACAGCAAAGAATTCGAAGGCCAAGCCTCCAAGAATCGGAGAACAACCAAAACATCCCATAAGGTAAGATACTTAGGATTGGGAGGTTTCGCAAAACGAATCCCTTTAAGTACCCTGGAAACAAAAGGATGTTTACCCACAGGTTTCCCATCGATGTGGGCATGACCCGCTGAAATAGCCGAGCGGAAGCCATTGATAGTCGAGTAAGCTAGACCAGAGGTGGCCAAAGAGGCCAAGAAGTTAACAATTAAACTGACATCTGCTGAAACGGGATTAACGTGTTGTTGAGCACACCAATCGCACCATCGCTTCCAAGACCCCTTATATCGTTTGTGAGTATTGGGAGCCCATGCCTCACGAAGGAATTTGGAAGCGTCGCTCGAAATGCCTGGGATCGCCCAACGATCCCCGAGATCTTCCACGCGAGCAGATGCAGGGAGCCTGAGAGGATCAGGGGATGAGGATCTCCGAGAGGATCCAACAAGAGATTCCACAATGGGGGAAGGAGAAACGGCGGAGCGGAACACATTTCCAGAAGTACCGGAAACCATGCTTGAGCCCTCCAGAGAGGGGCAATCAGAATCAGATCCGTCTGAAACCGTTTGGAGTAAGCCAATACCCTGGGAATCATTAGAAACGGAGGAAAAGCATAACAAAGGGTCGATGGCCACTGTTGGAGAAAAGCATCCGTGGCCAGAGCCTGAGGGTCCGGCCTCCAACTGTAAAAGCGCGGAAGTTGCGCATTGAGGCGAGAGGCAAACAGATCTAACTGACAAGGACCCCAACGCCGTTGGAGAGCACGGAAGACTCGAGGATGAAGCCTCCAATCGCTGTAATCCCGGAGATGTCTGGAGTGCCAGTCCGCTATCTGATTGTGGCATCCCGGAAGATACTCTGCAATAACAGTGATCTTCCTCTGCAGACAAAAGTGCCAGAAATCTTTGGCGATCTCCACCAATACTTTGGACCTGGTCCCGCCCAGTTTGTTCACATAGCGGACTGCCGATACATTGTCCATCCGGAGAAGGACACAACAACTTGGTTGTAGGGGGGAGAAACACTTGATCGCAAAGGAACCCGGAAGGAGTTCCAGACAGTTGATATGCAGAGTCAATTCCTGAGGAGACCAACGACCCCCGGTCGAGACAGAGCCGCAGCGGGCTCCCCAACCCCACCGACTGGCATCGGATTCTATCACAAGATCCGGGGACGCCCCGAAGAGGGCTCGACCATTCCAGGCCTCCATGTGGTCCAGCCACCACTGCATTTCCCAACGGACCTCCTCCGTAAGAGGGATCTGGTCGGAGTATCCGAGGCCTTTCCGGAGATGCAGAATTTTCAGCCGTTGCATTGCCCTGTAATGTAGGGGACCCGGAAATATCGCTTGAATGGACGACGCCAGCAGACCCACTACACGTGCCAATGACCTCAACGACACAGTCGGTCTGGAAATAACAGACGTCAACTCTCTCTTGATGTAACGCATCTTTTGCTTGGGCAAGAGAAGTTGACAAGCCACCGAATCTATCTGGAAACCCAGGAAGTCTATAGACTGGGAAGGAACCAAAACCGACTTCTGAACATTGATCAGAAAACCTAGAGACTGTAACAGATCGATGGACCAATCCAGATGACGCAGAAGCTGAAGAGGACAATCCGCCATGAGGAGAATATCGTCCAGATAAATAATCAACCGTACACCCTGAGATCGAAGATGTTCCACAACTGGTCTCAACAGTTTCGTGAAGCACCATGGTGCCGATGACAGACCGAACGGGAGAACCTGATACTCGTACCAAACTCCCTGCCAGAGAAACTGGAGAAAACGGCGATGAGGTTTGAAAATTGGAATCGAGAGGTACGCATCCTTGAGATCCAGACGGACCATCCAGTCCCCTTCTCATAAGAGATCTCTCAACAGATGGATGCCATCCATCTTGAAATGACGATAGACTACCACTCCGTTGAAGTCTTTCAGATTGAGAACAAGGCGAGAGCCGCCTCCTTTCTTCTCGACCAGAAAGACTGAACTGGCAAACCCCAAGGGATGACGGGTCGTGGGAACAATCGCCCCTTTCTTGAGGAGGGTAGCTATTTCCTCGGAGAGACAAGCCTGGTCCTTCAGAGGAAAATGCAAACAAGGGGGAGGACGGGTTTGATGCACAGGATGATAAAACTCTATTCTGAACACTTGAACAGTTTGCAGAACCCAAGCATCGCTGGAGATTATGCGCCAATTGTGCAGGAAAAATTGAATGCGACCCCCCAACATTACATCGCATGCATGAATTAGGCTCACCTAAGGAGGAGGCATCATGGTACTGTCCTTGCTGGCCACCAGATCGGCCCTTTCCGTACTGGCCTTTTCCCTTCCTCGAGGGGTAGAAGTTGGCTCGGGTGGAATAGCCGGAATCATAGGAACCTCTCTGCTGAGAGGAATTGCCCCTCTGGGACTGGTTCGCAGAGCCTCGGCCGAACGAGCGTCCCCTACCTCGTCCGGCCTTAGCAAAAACCGGGCGCATGGCCCGTCTCAAGGAGGCCTGCGCCTTGTCAATCCCGCTGAACGTGGAGACAAAACGAGTAAGTTCCTTCAGGAACGGCTGACCGAATAACAGTCCCTGAGCCTCAGGCCCACACTCAGAAGTGGCTAATTCCGAAAGTTTCGGATCCAGTTTCGAAAGGATGGACCTGCGACGTTCAGCCGACATCGCGCAATTAGCATTGCCCAGATAACAAATCGCCTGTTGGGCCCATTCGATCAGTACCTTCGGATTTACTAGAGCAGAAGCTTCTTCAGCCTTGTAACCAAGGTCCAAAATCTTGGTGAGCGGAGCCAGCAAGTCGAGCATCTTGTCTTGACATGACCGCCAAGATCTATCTAGGCCTTTTTTAGGGTCTTTTGCATACTTTTTTAAGTACGTCACCATCATGGGGTCAACCTCCGGAGTGTCGGCTATATGGTCCGCCAAGTCCGGTCTCGGGCACTCGGAACGCAATCGAGCCCGAACTGAGGCCTCAAAAGGTTTTCGAATATGAGTCTCAATATACGCTGCTACTGCAGGTGAAGGAGCCCACGATGAAGAGTTCGGGTGGACAATATCCGCCGGCTCGAAATTAAGCACCGGAGGGGGCTCAGGGGCGTCTACAAAATGTTCCTTACAGACCCTCTTCCGAGGAGGAGGTGAAGCATGATCTGAAGACGCGGAAGAGTGGGCATTATCCGATTCCGACTCATGCAGAGCTGGAGAAGCGGAAGGAGTCGCCGCCAAACTCTTCGCTAGACGTTGAAAATCCGCCTTATGAGGATTAACCGGCGACTTAGCCGATTTCTTGGCAGCAGGCAGCCAACCCTGCTGTTGTGCGTAAAGATTCAGGTGACGCTTCAAGGGGTTAATTGCACGCACCAGTGCCTTGTTAACCGATTGTTGGACCCCTCTATCCAACTGCTCCACCAAATTTTGTTCCAAGGAGTCCTCCTCCTCGACATCATAGCAGTAGTCGTCATCAGCGTCATAATATTCAGCCATTCTACCAGGTAGAAAAGTAATTGCCCACAAGACGACTAGAATTCAGAGTGTCAAAAACACCAGTCAAGGGGGAGTGTGTAAACCCCAAAGCAGGCTTTGAACGAAGTAGGACCGGGTCCGAACTTCAAGAAAGTATTCAAGCGTGGAGGGAGCCAAAGCCTGCACAGCACCAAACACTCTAGGCAGAGCCTATGCCACAATGTTGCAACCCAAGTCCTCAAGAGACCTCGGTGTCTGACAGGGTTAAGGTTCGGAGACAGGTCGTGGGCAGAACGCCAAGAACGTCGTCACTCAACCAGTTCTGAGGAGAAACCCTGAGACCGGAAATAGGACAGTGCGCATGCGCGACTGTCACCTGTCACCAAACACCGTCTCGAGAGCGCTCGCGCTCCCCTAAGGAAAACGAAAACCCCTGCTCCCGCTCCACAAAAGTACACGAGCGCGAGATAGCGCACGGAACAAACGGAGGTGACCACACGCTCCAACGGAAGGAAAGAGCCGAACAACAGCTGAGAAAAAACACGTAAGTAGCACGGAGACAAAGCCCCAAACACGTTAACCTCAATGCGCAAAGCACAACAGGTTAAGAAAAGCAACAAAGTCAACACAGTAACGATATGCTTTGGAAGAGAAAATATGCACTTAACTGGCTGCGGAGCAGCAAAGAAAGAGGAAGACAGACTAATGTTGGGACCTTTTATACACTACTCTCTATGGTTATTCCCTGGTGTTTATGGGAAATGTAGTTTTTTGGTTGTTTTTATTGGCTGCTGAGCATTTCATTAAAGAAATGAGAAAGCATAATCGGAGCCTCCTGTCCTGACATAGAATTGAAGCCAATGTAAATTCTTCAGGTAAGGGGAGATGGAATGACGATAGGGAACATGACAAATCAATCTTGCCGCCGCATTTTGGACGACTTGCAGTCAATGGCAAAGGTATGCAGGTGCCCCTACATACAGACTATTGGCATAATCCAAATGTGAGGTGATGAGGGCGTGCACCACCGTCCTCATTGAATCATTTGAAAGATAAGGGGACATTTTTTTAATCATTTTTAGTTTGCCAAAACAAGCAGATGTGACCTTTTGAATTTGAGTTTTGAATGACAGTTCATTGTCAAAGTGGAACCCAAGGTTCCGGGCAGAGTGGGCGGGGATAGGTGGTGGGTTAAGCTCAGTCGGCCACCATATAGACGTCAGCAGGGGTGTTTTTGAATTGAAAAACAGCCCCCCAGTCTTATCCGTATTCAGTTTTAATGTTTTAGATGTCATCCAATCCACAAGTTTAATAAGGCAAGATTTAAAATTGTCAAGCCCCTTGTCAGAGTGGTCTCTAAATGAGAGGATAAGCTGAGTATCATCAGCATAAGAGACCACTCTGACACCACAGCTCTCCACAACTTTTGCCAATGGTGACATGTAGACATTAAAATGCAGAGTGCTGAGTGCCGAACCCTGTGGGACACCACACTCGAGGGGCATCTTATTTTTTGACAGAAAGGGACGGCACCATACCTGTTGTGTTCTGCCTGTTAGATAGGATTTTATCCAGGCCAGTGGAGTGCCCTGAATACCTAAATCATGTAGTCTATTCAGTAATATAAAGTGTGTCACGGTGTCAAAACCCGCGGACAGATCGAGGAGGACCCACATGGCCGCCTCGTCTCTGTCCACGCTTTCTCTTATAGCCTCTGATACTTCCAGGAGGGCCGTCTCAGTACTATACCCGGATCTAAATCCGGATTGAGAGTCATGCAAAAAGGAGTTAGATTCCAGGTAGTTGGCCAGCTGCTTCTGTACCACCTTTTCCAAGATCTTGGCAGGCTTGGGTAGGAGGGAAATGGGGCGGTAATTGCTGAGTACGGATGGGTCAGCATCCACTTTCTTCAGTATGGGGACAAGCATTGCCTGTTTCCAATCTGAAGGGAATATACCAGAGGAAAAAGAAGTATTCCAAACGGAGACTAAGGGGGACGTGATAAGTGGGCATAGCTGCATGAAGATAATAGCTGGGACGGGATCGAGAGGGGAGCCAGATTAGCATTTTTTCATTCTGTGTAAGACTGAGTCTGTGGCAATAGGGTCAAATGCAACAAGTAAAGTGGTACTGGTCACAGAAGGGGAGAGAATAGGCACAGCCTCATTATGCCCTTTGGGAGGTAGAAAAGAAGTAAAAATATCCACATTTTTTTAATGAAAAAAGTGAGATAGATCATCACACAATTCTTGACTCGGAGAAGAGGGGTGGGAGAGTGCCAAAGGTTTAGTGAAATCTTTCACAATTTGAAAGAGTGTTTTGGCCGAGTTGTCAGCCGAGTTGATTTTATTAGCAAAATACTCTTTCATAGTGGTTTGTTTTAACTTATGGATCTCTTCAGCGCTGCTTTATACAGATTTTTTTCAATTGGATCATATGTCCGTCGCCATTGTCGTTCAAGTCTTTTATATTTACGTTTCTCCACTCGAAGTTCCGATGAGAACCAGGGAGCGGAAGGTTTTAATCTGGCCGATTTGAGGGGGAGAAGAGGGGCGATCCCATTTATCATTGTGACCAGAGTGGAATTAAAAGTATCCACATCTGCATCTATATTGTTGGTTGAGAGCCACTCCACGTTAGATAATGCTGGTTCAAGGGCCTCAAGAGTGACTTTGTGCCATTTTCTACCTAGATCAGGTTTAACATTGTGCTTAGCTACTGGGGAGGAAATGGAGAAAGTGAACGGGATGAGAAAGTGGTCGGACCAAGCCAGCGGACTAGGGGTTGAAGTGCGAAGTGCAGGAAGGTTAGAGAAAATCAGGTCTAAGGTATGGCCAGCAGAGTGGGTGGAACTGTGCACTCTCAGGTCTAAGTTTATGCCCGCTAGGGATTCTACAAGGGACCTCGCTTTTGCACAAGTAGGGTCATCCACATGTAGGTTGAAATCACCAAGGATGCAGGTGTTTGAGGGAGAGGTCCGCTAGAGTGGCCAGTAACTCAGTAAGATAGGAAGGCTGAGTGTCAGGCGGGTTGTAGATAAGAACGCCGGCCAAGATCAACTGGGCAGAGTACGTGATGCTGAAGTACATTGCTTCTATAGGACCAGAGTTGGGTAGTTTCCTGGATGTTATTTCCCATTGGGACTGAGAAATAATAGCAACCTCTTATCCCACTTTAGTCCCGGAGCAGTTAATTCCAGAGAAGCAGTAATCGGGGGGGACTGCTAATGCTATGTCCGGATTAGAGGCATTTTTGACCCAGGTTTCGGTAAGAAACATTAGGTCCCATGCCTGGGTGTTGATAGAAAACCATATATCGCCTGCATGGCGTGGTAGAGAGCGGCAATTGACAAGACATGCCTTGACCTCCCTGGGCGGCTCACAAATTGGAGGCTTATGTCCATATTTGATAGGGCTAGTCGTAGCTTTCAGGGGAAAGCCACAATCATTGCAAACAAAGGGGTTTGCAAGTAACTGAAAGGGGTTGCACTTAGCGCCACAGTTACCAGTCTGAGGCCTCTTAGCCAGCAGTTGTGCCCTGGACCATCTGGTTTGCCCCATTGTAAGTCCTCCAGCAGCCTGCCTGGCGCTGGGCACGATACAGGCACGGACGAGCGCAGACGGGCTTGCCTTAGGCGTGCCTTTCGGCGCGCCAGCGGCGCGCCCGCTGCCCGCGTCCGCTGCATGTCCTGTAGTGCATCGTTTTAAATGCCTGGTGTGCTGACCCCAAACTCTGCCCTCCCAGCGTCCAGAGATTGTGATTGGCCACCCCGCCTACCCTCCACAACAATCGGGCAAGCCCGTGGTGGACCGGGGTAGGGGGCGAAAGTAACAGGAAAGAGGCTGGAATTACCGAGCAGGAGCAGGGGACTGAGAGCCACACTCACAAGGATCGAGCAGGAGCAGGGGACTGGTGCCAGACTCACAAGGTACTTTTAAAACAATAAACAATAAACCCGGGGAAAGTATTAAAAGATTCTGGCACCTGGGGCTGCTAGCGTGTTTACCAAATAACGCGTGTCGGCAGGGCCCAGTGGGAGGCTTGTACTAATAAAATTCAGAGCATAATAGCAATCAAATACAATTTTAAAAACATAGCGTGACCTGGGCTGCTGGCGCGTTTAAAGACTGCGCTCGTCCACAGTGAACAGGTACGGAGCAATGCTTTAATGCCTGGTGTGCTGACCCCAAACTCCGCCCGCCCAGCATCCAGAGATCGTGATTGGCCGCCCGCCTACCCTCCACAACAATCGGGCAAGTCTGTGGTGGACCGGGGTAGGAGGCGGAAGTAACAGGAAAGAGGCTGGAATTACCGAGCAGGAGCAGGGGACTGAGAGCCACACTCACAAGGATCGAGCAGGAGCAGGTGACTGAGAGCCACACTCATCTAAACAAAAAAAGCGCATTTTTGTGTAGAATTCAATGACTTTTTCTGAGTTCTCCAAACTCGAAGACTCTCTAGCGTCATTCTCGCACAGCTCAGATACAACAATGGAATCCTCTCAAGCCATTTCTGGGAAATCCAACACTAAACTTCTGAAAAAGGATCCTCCCTCGCTGCCTAAGTCAACGTCGTTGGTTTCCATGGAGCTATTGTTGGAGGAAATTAGAGCCTTTTGACCCTTTATGGAAGAGATTAACGCTAAATTGCAAGTCTTAATGGATAACTGGTCCCAACTTGAAGCGAGGGTCTCTTCAGTTGAACAAAATGTTACATCTTTATAAGAAACCTGTGTTAACATCTCTCACCTTCACTCTCAGGTTACTACACTCCAAAAACAGGTTGAGGATTTGGAAAATCGTAATAGATGGAATAATCTACGAATTTATGGTCTGGGTGAGGGACTTGATGAATCTCACTTTCTTACCTTTTTTAAATCATTTCTTCCTAAGCTTCTTCACATGCCTGAGGGAACAACACTAAATAACCAGCGAGCACACCGGCTTGGTCGTTTGCCGTCTCATGTCTCCCCGTCACAAAGGCCAAGAGGAGACATCCTGTATTTCTTAGAATACACTGATTTGTTGAAGGTATTGGCAGCAGTTAAATCCTCTCCAAAGATTACATGGTCAGGCTCCTCTGTTTTTTTTTGCTCAGGATTATGCTAAAGCCACTGCCAATCACCGTAATGTCTTCCTAACTATGAGAGCTGATCTCCATTCATTGGGTGCCAGATACGGTCTTTTTCACCCTTGTCTATTTAAACTTACATACAATAATAGAACAACCACGTATGAAGATCCAGTACGCCTACAACGTTTCATAAACCCCTGCAAAACATCTACAATGGAATCCTCTGGACCTACTTCTTTATTTAATGGTTGAATCTGGATGTTATTTCTGCTTAAAATGCTGATAGTTTAAGAATTCAGTTTTTTAAGATGGTACTGATTTGAACATACCCACCCACAGTTTGTGATTTTATATAAATGTTAACTGTCTCTCTCGGTTATTATTATTATTATTTTTGTCATTGTTCCTGTTAGTGACTTATCTTAACTGGTCATCATTTCCTTCACTCCCACAGGTTCCCTATCCTTGTCTTAGGATGTCTTCTTGGTGTCCCATTCAGCCGACCTTGGATGTGTTGTTTATCCCATGTAGTTACACCCCCCTCCGTGTCTACATGTTTTCTTCCCATGTAGTTATGTCATCCTCCTACATTTTCACCTTATCCTTATCACTAATTCTCTCTCTCCCCTCCTTTTTAATTACTCTTTCTCTTTTCTTTTTAGGTGTCATTAATATTATTTTTCTTTGTGATACTTTTCATCACTTTTTCTTACACTCCCTTGCTTTTTCTTATCGTCTGGCTTTTCTTGGTGATAATGGTATGTTTTTGATATCTCTTACTCCTCCTAACTTATCATGTTGTTAAAGTTAGTTTCCAGGAATGTTAGAGGACTCAACTCTCCTACAAAAATGGAGAGAGTACTAACTCATCTGGCTAAGTTAAACGCTGACATAGTATTCCTGCAAGAGACTCATCTTACAGAAGATGAGTCGTTAAAGTCAAAAAAAGGATGGGTAGGTGAATTATTTTTTTCCAGCGGAGATGGTAAATATAATGGAGTTATGATGTTGTGTCGTAGATCCCTTAACTTGAAATTCATCTCACAAAACTCTGAAACAGATGGCCGTTGGCTTAATGTTAAATTGATGCTTAAGGATGTTCCAGTCTCTTTTTTCATTGTTTATGCCACAACAGATGGTGACACCTCCTTTTGGCGCTCAGTGGCCAAGCAGATCACACTCCACTTGAAGACAATTTTATTTTGGCAGGAGACTGTAATCAGGTTTTTGATCTTTTATCTATCGGAACTCTAAAGTGTCATTTATCCCAAACAAAACACATAAATCCTTTGTTCACACGGTCACACAACATAAACTTTTAGATGCCTGGAGATTATGTAATCCTACTACAAGGGAGTACACATTTTATTCCCCGGTGCATCATTCCCAATCACGACTTGATAATTTTTTTACATCGCATAACATTTAACAAGCACTCACAAATGAGGAAATAGGCCCTATTTTATTATCTGACCATGCTCCGGTTTTGATTGCTGTGGACATTTTACCCAAACCTAATTCTCCCAGAAGATGGTGTTTTAATAATGTAATGTAATGTATTACTTGAAAAGCGCACTGTTGCCAGCCGGCGTCCTGGCGCTGTATACCGCTGGGAACCCTGCTTTTAGACCCAGATTTTTCTTCTTCATTGAAAATCTTTTTTAATGAATGCTTTCTCCAAAATCATATTGATTCCCTGCCTTTTTCAACTATTTGGGATGCTTTTAAAGCTTCAGCTAGTGATTTTATTAATTCATATGTGTCAAAGAAACGTACTTTTACTCGCAATCATACTCGTTCTTTATTCCAAGACATTAAGAGACTGCAGCATTGGTTTTATACTTCCAACTTTAAAGATGTTCTTAATACTCTCATCAAAGCAAAGTTACAGTTTAATAAGGAATCAATGGATAATGCCTTGTTATATTTATTGAAATCTAGTGCGAAATTTTATGGTAGTAGAAATAAGGCAGGAAAACTCCTAGCAAATTATTTAAAAACGAAACAGAACAAAGTGAATATTGATGCTATTTTTGATGGTGATTCTGTCTTAAAGTTTAAGGACTTGGAAATTTTAGATGAGTTTGCTTTATTTTATAAAAGACTATATTCATCGGGAAGAAATTCCACAGACCATTCACTCTCACAGTGCTTTTCACTCATACAACCCCAACGGTCTTCTGCTGATTTATCACTATTGGAAACTCAGATAACACAACAAGAACTCTTAACTGCACTCCAACATTTGAAGAAAGATAAGGCTCCTGGGCCAGATGGATTTACTGTTGAGTTTTTTCTTCATTTCTCCGATGTATTAATGCCTGAACTACACCTTTTAATTGAGTCTTTTCAATCCTTGGGAAAGTCTGGCGGTACTTTTTCAGATGCCCACATTTGTTTGATTCCTAAAGAAGGGAAAGATCGGAAGTACTGTAAGAATTTTAGACCCATTTCCCTTGTTAACATTGATTATAAGATTTTGTCTAAAACACTAGCCCTTCGTTTAGACTCCTATCTCCCCAAGATATTAGGCAAGGAACAGTCTGGTTTTGTGAAAGGTCGTGTTATACAAGACAACACCAGACTTTTTTTCAATATTTTATCCAAGGCTACGCATTTAAAACATCCCCTTGCAGCTATAGCACTAGATGCTGAAAAAGCATTTAACAGAGTAGAATGGCGTTATTTATTTTTCACCCTCAAGTGGTTTGGATCCGTTCCTAATTTAATTTCCTTAATCTCCCTATTATGTTCGAATCCACGTGCTGCTGTCTGTACCAATTGGTTAATGTCCTCCTTCTTTGACCTTGGTAGAGGGGTGCGTCAGGGATGTCCTTTATCCCTTTTTCTTTTTAATTTGGCCCTAAAACCCTTCCTTTCAAGAATTGGTCAAAATGTGCACATACAAGGTATTCAGACCCCTACAACCAATGTCAAACTTGCAGCGTATGCCGATGATATTTTGCTTTTTTTTTCGAACCCCACCGAGTCGATTCCAGCCTTCTCAGACGTAGTTCATTCTTTTTCATTAATATCAGGTTACAAATTGAATAGTGAATAATGTGAAATATTACCCTTGACTAAGTATACCGTTAAAGCTGATTTTATTTCAACTAATTTTACTTGGAAGTCGTCCTCTATTAAATATTTAGGCTTAAATTTTACACCGACAATAAAAGAGACAGTCCTGCTGTGCTTGAATAATTGCATCCAAAAACTCACAGAGCTCACCAATAAATGTAATTCTACTTATTTCTCCTGGTGGGGTTGCCTGGACACTATTAGGATGATGCTTTCCCCCATAGTTTTATATACCATATCTAACATCCTAGTTTCCATAACTGCTAAATTATTTAAATCCATTCATTCAGTGCTATCCTCCTTTTTATGGAACAAGAAAAGAAAGCGTATGTCTATATCGAAGTTATCACACCTTAAGTTGAAGTTGGAGTTAATTTCCAGAACTTTATTGCTTATCACAAAGCTTTTCTTTTGCAACAAGCTTCATACTGGTTGCTTGACTTCAAGGAGGATCATCCTCTCAGGACGTCAGTAGAGTTTTCGTTCCTCTCTCCTTTTTCCTTTCAAGAATACCTCTCTTTTTCCCGCAAACCCCAAACACTTTCTACTCCATTAATCAAGTTTACCTCAATATTATTGAGTCCTATATTTCCTTTACTTTATGACACTCCTAAATCCTTTTTAAATTCACTCATATGGCATAATAAAACGTTATTAATACTTAACAGGCCTTTTTACTGGAAATCTTGGAGACTGCGTGGTATAATTTGGGTCCATCAGTTGTTCTCAAATAAAGAATTTCTTTTATTTTCCTCACTCAAACTGTTATACGCCCTACCTGTCTCCTTTCTCTCCAAATTCCAGATTCTTCTTAAAGATGTCCTTTATGTATACACCCCGTTATCAAACAACACTACTGCCAACACCACCACCCATATACATAAGGACCTATCCGTTCTATTACACACTCAACCCATGGCATAAAAATGATACCTTTTCTTACATTCTGCTAGCACATTGAGACAGAAAACAAGTACTGAAGAGACATGGGAAAAAGATTTAAATACGGAATGGTCTCTTACTTTGTGGATTAATTTATGGATTAAAATACGCAAATCTTCCAGATCAGCTAATTTAATGCAAACATTGTTTTATGTGTACAATAGACTTTTGTTATCTCCACAACTTTTAGATAAAAGATTCCCTAATATTCCGGATACATGCTGGACTTGTTCCTCTTTAAATGCAGATCTATTTCATCTGTTGTTCTCATGTACACCAGTATATCATTTTTGGAAACAGGTCTGGCTTCAAATTAACTTATTTTTTGGCACACATCTCCTGTTCTCTACGACACACATCTTTTTAGGCAGCCTTTCTTCAATATGGGATAATAATGTAACTAATTTTAAAAGAATTGATCTATTAATAGCAGTTGCTTTCCAACAAATAACAAGAAATTGGAAGGACTTTACGAAAATCTAACAACCACAGACTGGATACCTTCTCCAAGTTACCTTCACCCATTGCTTTCAAAAGTCTTCAGTTATGGTTACCAGTTACAAATTCTTTTGACACTGATGCCAAAAAATACTCCTTACTGGAGCCCTCTCAACAAGAAGTACTCAAACCTCCATAGTTTCTCTAACTTCCTCCTCTTTCTTTTGTAACTCATTTATCGTATTTTTCTTGTTTACTTAGTATGGATACTATTGTTCCTTGTTTTTATTCAAGTACTTATGCTGGAATACAATTGTATTGCACTATTTGTTGCTCATTGTTTGTTGCTTAATGACATTTATTGTATAATGACACACCTATATTCTTAAATAAAATCATTTTTTAAACTAAAAGTCAGTCTTCCAATAGAACTGAAATGGAGGTGATCTTTAGTAAAATGGTGAGAGGACATTGTTCAAAAAGTAATCTCTCTAGTTCACGGTTGTATAGTCCTTGCTCTGCAGTTTCACTTGCTGTACTTCCAATAAACCCAGGGAAAAATGCCCGATTCAATAATAACATTTCTTTTTCCAGAAATCTTGTAATTATCTTCACCATATTCCTCTTGATTATCGTTGTAGCCCTTTATTAGGTCGAGGACCGAAGGCTGCGCTTGCGCAGTCTCCGAGAGGAGATTTAATGTTTTGGAGTATGGGGGCTTGATCCCGCCTCTCTCCTCCATTGGCTGGCTTCCTAAACGGAGGCCAGCCATTGGAGGAGAGGGTCGTCACTCCTTTAAAGCCACGTCTCTTTCAGATTCGGGGGCGTGTTTTTTTGCGTTCTTTCGACTGTGACGTCATCCATCACTCAGAACGCCAAAAACACGCCCCCAATTCCGAAATTTTCGGAGTTGCGGCCACCATTGTTTTCTGCTCGTTTGTATGCCACGTCCTCTCCCCTGTCCTTCAGTCCTCTTCTTGAGGGACCCTCTCTCCCTCAGCCACATTATCCCCACTCATTGGCACCCCACTCTGTGCGAGATGTCACCCTCTCTCCTTCTTGCTTCCCTCCCCTGGTACAACACTCCTCCCTCCCTGCCACATTCTTGTAAGGGTAACGCAGTGCCCGGGAGGAGGGAGGGAGGGACGGAAGTCCGGCACTCCGCCTCTG
Organism: Lissotriton vulgaris; assembly: GCF_964263255.1. Classification (NCBI taxonomy): domain Eukaryota; kingdom Metazoa; phylum Chordata; class Amphibia; order Caudata; family Salamandridae; genus Lissotriton; species Lissotriton vulgaris. Next base: position 1,377,528,525 of record NC_141687.1, on the reverse strand, counting down.
ACTTCCTCCTACCCTGCCTGTCGCTTGGAGAGGGGCCCCACGGGGAGGGCGCCGCAGGACTTGTGTACAGTGCCCACCGGCGCCTCTAGCCGCCTTGGACCCAAGGGTGAGGCCGTGACCGGGAGCCCGCTCTCTCCCTCAGCCACATTCTCCCCACTCATCGGCACCCCACTCTGTGCAAGATGTCACCCTCTCTCCTTCTTGCTTCCCTCCCCTGGTACAACACTCCTCCTTTCCTGCCACATTCTTGTAAAGGTAAAGCAGAGTGCCCGGGAGGAGGGAGGGAGGGACGGAAGCCCGGCGCTCCTCCTCCGACTTCCTTCTACCCTGCCTGTCACTTGGAGTGGGGCCCCACGGGAAGGGCGCAGCGGGACTCTAGCCGCCTTGGACCGACGGGTGAGGCCGTGACCGGGAGCCCGCGCCAAGGGCGGATGTCCGGGGAACGCCACTGTCCCGGTGATGGTGAGTACTGGTCTGTACTGGCCTCGTCATTTTATTTCCACATACTGACGTCTACTCTGTTGTGAGACGTGTTGAACACGGTGGGTAGACAGTAGTAAAGGGAGATTGAGAGTTGAACGTCTCAGGTGTGCTGATTTGGGTACTCTGGGTCGGTGACTTAAGTACTCCTTGGTGGTTTTGTGTTATTGGTTAGTACTGGTGATGGGTACTGGGTGACCGTGTACTATGCGAGTGTTACATCTACACATGACGTGTTCGCCAACAAATCTTGTTACGCTATTGTTAGTGAGTCCATACTTTCAGTGGTGAAGACAAAACTACAGGTCCCAGAATGCACCTATTTAGACTAGAAAGCGTGTCTCTAGCCCCCCATTTCCTTGAGGAAGGAATGAATCTTAATATAGGATGAATACACGGGACAGTGGGAGAACAGATACAAGGCATTTCCAGTGGGTGACTGTGTGCGGTGAGTAACTACCACTGCTCGGGTGCCACACGTTTCCGGACACACGAAGGTGACTTTCAACCCGTTCTGGATTTCCCTTGCAGGTTTGTATTTATTTATAGCGCTTAAAGTGAAATTGAAAGTATAACATACTTCTCCAGGCTTAAATGCAACGCCGACTGAAAGCCAGGCGTATGCCACGGGACATTTAAGATATGCTATCCGGTGAGTTTTGTGCAGAGTAACTACCCCTTTGTTGGTGTGTGTCTGCTGTGCAAACACTGAACAGTCCCGGGGGGCAGTGCGTGCGGGTACCTGTGCCTGACAGTGTCTTATGACAGGGCATACAATACTTGTATCTATAACGCGGTGTCCAGCCGCTGTTAACGCTGTCGTTCTCTTGACTGTCTCACCCCATGCCAAGCTGACTTCTTAAAACTCCTCTCAGCAGGATTTGACATCACCATATAAAAGTACAGGTGCTCACCATACCCCAGTACCTGTGCACACCTTTAAATGAACCAAGTGTTGCTCCCTAGCACCTGCCCCGTGAACGCCCTGCAAAGTCGGCTGTGCTGACGTCATCTGATCTCGGGGTGTCATTTACAGGTGCTACGTAATATTACCCATGGTTTTCCCGATACCTGTAACTGCAGGACCAACCTGTGCTGTAAATCTGACATATACATTGAGGGGTTAAAGGGTTGCCCCAGAAAGGGGGTGGGGCAGGGTCGGACTGGCCAGTTGGGCAATTAATCAGGCAGTGCCCGAGGGGCTGCTCTCGCATGTCATTGAGTGGGCTGGTGGGGCTGTTCTGACAAGCCAGTGAGGGGCAGGTGCTCAGGCTGTTACTGGGCCTGTTTTGTGACCAGGTCGCCTGTTTGTACTGTTGATTTCCCAGAGATTACCACAAACATTGCCTGCAGTAAGTTTAAACCCACCCTGCCTTACATATATTGAAAAAAACATCTGTACAAGTTCGAAACTTACCTGATTTGCAAAAACTGATGGGCATTTAAAAAAAAATATATCTAATTTAGTAATGATGTACACTTTTACTTTTGGTGCCCGGGCCCATTTTCTGTCCCAGTCCGACCCTGAGGAGAAGTTTCAGGGTGGGAGGGGGCGTCTCATGAGAAGTTGGATTTGACGAACAACTTGCAGATCTATTTTTTAGATTCAGTGTGTATCTTGCAGAAACAGCAACAAAGACACACAGACATTAATTCTGTTGCGGCTTACACAATTGAGCTCAAAGAGACTGCACTTAAACGGTATCACTGGGTTGAAGGCACTTGCGGTCGCGATCTCTGTGGATTGCGCAAACTCTGGGCTGTAGTAGTGGCAAGCCAACACTGGTGGTTCCGGCACTTGCTGTAGAGAGGTGTGAGCGGTCTAATCACATGATTGACTCATAAAGTTGAACTGAGGGTTAAGTGTCGGCTGCACTTTATCAATAGGGCTCCCGGTTTTATGGTATTTCTTTTTTTGCCATTTCCGTCTGTATTTATCCATATTTATTTTTTGCGAATTTTATCTGTATTTATCCATATTTATTTTGTTTTTTATGGAAAAAGTAAGCTGAAATTTGTATATTTCCATATTTATTTAACCGATAAATATGCGCTCATGCTTGAATGTTTGCCAGGTTTCAATGCTGTGAACACCCGCAGAAGATAAAATCACTGCACTTATACGAAAATATGCACATTTCAATATCAACCATGTGCATATCTACAGCTGTTAAAGCTTCTTTACTAAAATCCCTTTCTTTTATAACCCCCTTATCTATCAATCCACACATCTATTGGCCTGGCAGTCATGACAGACAGTGTTTAGAATGACTCAAAAAGCAACCCAATTTCCATTTTATACACATTAAAAAATAAATACAGAGAAGAAACAATGTTTTCTGTCTGTATTTATCTGTAAAAATGAATAAAAACGGAATACAGGTATCCTTAATTATCAATCGTCCGGGCACCAGCTGACATATACATCTGTCTTCGATATGCGACATTACAGTATAGTTCCGGGAGTTCTGAAATGGCTTCAAGGAGCTGAATACAGGTTGCAAGGTATCTGTTTAGAAATGTGCTTGCTCCCCTGCCCCCTGGCTGTGCTTGCTTCCCTGCCCCCTGGCTGTGCTTGCTCCCCTGCCCCCTGGCTGTGCTTGCTCTCCTGTGTGTGTATGTGGCTCTGTGTGTGTGTGTGTGGCTCTGGGTGTGTGTGTGTGTGTGGCTCTGTTTGTGTGTGTGGCTCTGGGTGTGTGTGTGGCTCTGGGTGTGTGTGGGGCTCTGTGTGTGTGTGGGGCTCTGTGTGTGTGTGCAGGTGTGTGGGGGGGGCTCTGTGTGTGTGAGTGGCTCTGTATATGTGTGTGGTTGCTTTGTGTGTGTGTAAATGCAATAGGTCAGCCATTTGCGAGCGAGTAACCTATTGGCATTTAAAATGACAATGCCATTTATTTAACGATTAAGCTATTGGCAATGTAAATGACAATGCCATTTATTTAAGATTTAAAAAAAATGTCATGAGCAATGCCTATAGCTCTACCTTTAATAATGCATTGTAAATGCTTGTTTAAATTGCCATCTACCAGCCTAAATTTTCCTCTTGATCTGCCATCCTTTTCAAATGTTTAACTATGCATTAATAGCTCACGTACACCAGAGTTGCTGCTAATGAAATGATCTCCTTCCTGCAATTGATTCCAAAAACACATACACATCCCTGTTCTTCCCCCTTCCATCTCCCTCCCTTGATAACTATGTATGCCCCTGTGTGTCTCCTTTTTTCCATGTTCTCTTTGTTCCACCCTCACTCCCTCTTTTTCCCTTTTTCCCCTCTCGTTCTGCCTTACTCTCTTTCTGCTTCCTTTCTCTCTCTACCTCCATCCCTTACTTTCCCACATGTATCTTCCTCTCTCATTCTCCCTCACCCCCTCCCTTTTCTTCACCTCTCCCATCTCTCTCTCTCTCTTTTAGTGCCCGGGTTGTGCTTCCCTTTATTGCCTTCTCCTTCCCACCCCTCCTTCTTTTCCTTTCCCTCCTTTTCTCCCTCTTCCTTACTCTGTTCATGTGCGTATTATAATCAAATTTCAGCGAAATGAAGCTGAACAGCAATAGAAGTTGATTTTATTTGTTAGAATTGAAATGTTAACTTTCGCTTTGACTTACATTTTTAGATAGGTTTCAAACTTTTGATCAGGCTCAAAACAGCTTTTCTTAGAACTCATCACTGGTTAGCTGTATAAAAATCAAACGGCAGTTAATACCAGGGATTAGTGTAGGGACATGTATACAGCATGTTCCCTCCCACGGATATCATTGTCTACAGCAGCTTGCATTTCTCTGCCTCCCTCTTATTCATGGATGTAATTATTGTGTATCCAATCGATTCTGCAAGAAACCAAAGGTCATGCCGAACTAATATGCATAGTCTGTTTCCACACATAATTGAAGCTAAGAAGCCCCGAACAGGACGGATTACTAGTGAGCAAAATATATTTTTTTCCGTCTGTTTTAGCCATTTTCCCCTTAAGTCTAATCACAAAGCAACATATAAGTAAACAACAAAATAATCTTCAAATGAAATTTGCATATTGTTTGATTTCCATGGATTATCCAAATGCTAATGTTTTTTCTATTTCCATAGAAACAAGACAAATATTATTCACAAATGTCATATAGATACACCCTTCAGGCAAAAGGATTAATAAGCGAGTTTATGGAAATTACTATCATTTTAACAGTAACTTGGGGCAACAAGCTCAGCCCATGTAACTATGGACACAGTTTTCAGTTGTGGGCTTCTGTGTTACAGTGTAATGCATTCATTGTGCTGCTTCATATGACTTACCTTGAATGCAATACTGTGGGCTCCCCTGCATTGTTATCCTTGTCCATTGCTTCTTGTTGTTTGACTGTAAAGTATCAGATGGGGTACAGTATCAAGTGACACTTCAGGTGGAGTCCTGGAACATGAAGGTTCCTGAGGCATTCACTCTGCTGGTATTTGGGAATGGATACGCTCTCATTGGTCACTTATTTGAACATACCAGCATGCACCCCACTTCAAAATAGCTGCTGCAGTACACTTATTTAGATTTCCCATTTCAACATGAGTGAAAACACTTGTTCTGCTTCAGGATCTGAGGAACGAGGGCATAAAACACCACTGTCTGTTGGTGAGTTGTCCTTGCTGAGGCAGTGCATGTTAATGTTGTTCTTGTATTGCCTGAGGGTTCTGCTTCCTCAAGTTTCTTGCATATGTTGGCCTGGTTAATCTATTTGCTCCTCTTTACAGATACCTGTGTGCTCCTACCTCTATGTTTGGTAATGTTTCCAATCCAATCCTTCCACTGTTGTATTAAGAAATTGGGGGGTGGCTGAGCAAGACATTCTTTAGGAGCTCTGTCCAGAACAGCTTTGTATTGCATTAACCATTTCGGCTAATTCAAGCACCATGATGCCAATTAAATATTACACTTAAGGTTGAAATGGATAAATAGACAGATATAGAGAGGAATGTTACTTTCCCAGGGGGGCCCTTAGAAAGTGGAGGCCCTGGGCAACAGCCCACTTTGCCCATGCCTTAAAATGTCTGTGAATCCTTCAGGACTCCAATAGGGTGAGTGTCCATCAGTACTAAGGTGGTGGACACAGAGAGCAGTGATTTTCCTCATCTGTTTCATAGCTCAGCTGTGCATTCACTAACTCACACACATTATGAGTTAAATGTATGTGCAACAGAAAGTGCTTTTGCATTAAGCAAATGCACAGTTTTGTAATACATGTACATCTTTTAAAATATGATGCTCCCATGTCTCAGGGGATGTTTACAGCCTTACTTAGGTATGAGATTTTAACTAAAAATGGAGTGTTAAGCTTGGCAAAATGGTTATTTTGCCAAGTCGAATTGCCAGTTTAGAACTGCACATAGGCTGAAATAAAATGTAATGTACAGGCCCTGGTTACAAGTTCGGAAGATGACAAACACTTTGTGGGTGACCCTGCGGAGAGGGCCAAGCCAAACACATCCCAATGGTTGGACGAGAATAATGAGCGGTGGGTTAAGTTCTAGACTTGAAATAAGATAATCGTCTACAGAATCCACCTTGCCTGCCAGTGACTAAAGCACAAAACTGGAAAGTGCTCTTGGAGAAAATCACCAGTAGGAAGAAAAAACTGGCGGAAGAAAAACATTTCAGCCATTTACCAGAAAACTACCACACAGGGGAAGAAGGAACTGAAGGCAGGGTGGAGTCAAGATAATATAGAACTCAAGGAAGAATAAGCAATAAAGGATTGGGAATACAGGGAAAAGGATACGATGGTGAAGAGTGTCCAGACAGAATCCTGAAGCATTGCAATGCATTTTCATGGTACACTTACCAGTTATGTATCCCAAAATAACGTTGAAAGGCAGCCCAGAACCCAAGAAAGTGTTCCATGATTAAAGATTGGGAAACACTACATAAAAGTGAAGGGGAAGGTGGCCATGATAGTTTGGGCAGGAAACAGGAAGTTTATTTTAAAAGACATTGCCTCACTTCCCAAAATTGCTTTTTGCTTAGCATGTAGGGAAAACCAAGCCTTAGCTCCTGAGAACTTTATCAACAGCCTAACAGTAGGCACCACACCAAGGAGTTTCCCATTTGAGCCCTAGGAGCACAGCAAGCTAAGTGGGAGTGGATAATGAGCAGCAACCACAGACCACCAGCTGGTGAATGCCATTTACAATGAGTGACTGACAAGGGCGCATTCCTGATATCAGGTGAAATATAATGGACACCATAGTACTGTCAGCTTACATCAGAATACCAGTGTGTGCTATTTTTCTGTAACTTTTTGCACACATTTTCTATTGCCCGATTGTTGCAGCAAATATCCAAGCAATATGTTTTTTTTATCTACCATTAGATATATTAAGGTATGTACACACCAGTCGCTGCTAATGTATTTTACAATTGCCAAGTAAAACATGCTACCATTTCATACAAATCTAGTTCGCTGACATTCGTTTACCTACTTATCATAAGCAACAGATTTTTTAGATACTCAAGTTGGTCTGACAGACTAGTGGTATGATAGGTGTGATCAGTGATGATAAGTAAGCTGAGTGCAGATCTGGAGCCAGTCAGTCAAAACCACTTTATTCGGTTAAAAAAAAACATAAATGTAGAGTACATATATCAAATTACACTACACAATAATCCTGATCTGCCAGCACTGTTTTCCCGGTCTTATGTTTTTCTCACTGTCAGCGCGGGGACACGCCGGTGCGCGTAACTCAGCGCTCTACAAATGCCCCTATTATTATTATTATTAATAAAAAATCTAAAATCTAAATCATCAATAAATATGGGCGACCAAAAAGAACACAGATTACAAAGCCAGAATTAATTAAAGCCCTTAAAACCCAAGCTGCTATTTAAATATATAACAACAAATCACCTCTAAAAGTAATACAGTATTAACCCCTTCGATGCTCATGACGAGTTCAGCTTTAATTCCCGTCAGGTCACAAACAAACCGCCATTGAATGACAGAGACCCGAAATGTCTTCTTAATCCAGGATGAAGACGTAAGGTATAGAGCCATTTCAATGAATATTTATTCATCTGCTGAAAAGCCAACATGATTGTATAACAACTTCCTCTTTTTTCCTAACTAGGATTCCTAGAATAGTGATTACAACCTCCTCCCTCCAAGAGGCGCCGGACGGTGCACAGGAGGTAGGTAGAATTAACATACACGCACTTGATTGTCTGCAAAGAAATATTGCCAAAATTCCTCATTTAGTCCTTGCTTCACTTACTGTAGAAGTAAAGCCTGAAGCCAGTTCCCCAGGTCCACCATTGGAAATCGTGAGCCTGAAACGTACAGGTACATATTCTTTATGATTCTTCTGATTTAGAGAGGTAGCTTTGAGGCATACAGGCTCTCATCAAACCTTTATTGTTTTTTGTGTTCCACACAGACAAATAACAAAGCCCTGATGAGGGTTTGAAAACTGGTTATTCGAACCTGAAACGCGTCGGCATATCCACAAGAGTCAATCATATCATTGAGTGATTTATTGCCAAAAGAATACACACTGTTTCTGCTCTTGTTTTTCACGTTGCTTCGTTTGTCTTGAAACAGGAATTGATTTGTAAACATTGATGAAATTAATCTTTTAATTTGTAATGTTCTGTGTTAATTTGATGTCTTGTTTGATTTACCCTTTGTCATTATTGTTCAGTTTTGCGATGGTATAAATGTGTATCTATTTCTGCCTAAAAGAACAATTCTAAAAAAAGTATAAAAATATGAGTGATGGGTATAAATAAAAGTACCACTCCAGGTTTCATGAATTTGCACTTGGTCTTCATCAAATAATTGTCATTTCAAGATTTGAGGGTTTGGGCATTCCTTCTTTGTTTGTTTTTAAGTTTTTGGCACTTCTATAGAGATTTTTAACATTCTTATGGAACCAAAGCACCTTCTTCACCTGGATGACTATTTATGCAGAAATGTAGGAAACAACCTTTTCAAATACATATTTTTTATTGTATGATTGTGTGTGCTTCTTAGAAGACTTATTCAGGGCTGTTTCACACAGGTAAAATTAAACTTTTACAATGTTTTCCTATTCATCAAGGTATTTTATAAATAGTATCTTTACAGCTGCAGAGTCTCCACACTCTTGGTGGAGACTCCACACATAAGTAAATCAGACTACAACCCAACCTTTAATGCTTTCCCTTAAGTAATCAGGTTTTTTGAAGTTCACGTAAGTCCTAGAAGTTTGACCTGATGGCAGCTGTTAATCCTGGGAGATCCACAACACTCCTCTGCGAGCTCCAGTCGCTCACTACTGAGGGCCTATGACTTCTTGCAATCTTTCGCGGCTTATAACCGCATCCGTTGATGTTGGACGTCCATACTCAGCTTCAACAGCAATCAGTAAGTGTCCCTGACTGCTTTTTTGGCCGAACAAACCACTACAAAGGCCCTGATCTCACAGTGGTCTCCTTTCTGGTCACACAAGTTCAAGTTCATAAATTTGTATAGTGCACTACTCACCCAGAGGGTCTCAAGGCGCTTGGGGAGGAGGGGGGGTACTTACTTATCAAATATCCAAGTTTTAAGTTGTTTTCTGAAGGAGAGGTGGTTCTGTGTAAGGCGGAGGTGGGTGGGGAGAGAATTCCATGTTTTGGCAGCTAGGTAGGAGAAGGATCTTCCCCCCAGGTGGATCTGTTGATGCGCGGAATAGCGGCTAGGGCTTGATTGGACGAACGAAGTTGGCAGGGTGGGGGTGTAAAGGGACAGGCGCTTGTTGAGGAATTCAGGTTCTAGGTCGTAGAGGGCTTTGTGAGCGTGGGTGAGGAGTCGGAACGTTATCCTCTTGTTGACGGGGAGCCAGTGAAGGTCTTTCAGGTGACCGGAGATGTGAGCTTGGCGGGGGATGTCGAGTATGAGTCTGGCAGAGGTGTTTTGGATGCGTTGGAGTTTTTTCTGTAGTTTGGCTGGGGTTCCGGCATAAAGGGTATTTCCGTAATCCAGTCGGCTTGTGACCAGTGCGTGGGTAACTGTTTTTCTTATATCGGTGGGGATCCAACGGAAGATTTTTTTGAGCATGCGAAGAATGTTGAAGCATGATGAGGAAACAGCATTGACTTGTCTGGTCATTGAGAGGGAGGAGTCCAGGATGAAGCCAAGGTTGCGTGCGTGATCCGTGGGTTTGGGTGAGTGACCCAGGGCCGGTGGCCACCATGAGTCGTCCCAGGCAGAAGGGGATGATCCTAAGATGAAGACTTCCGTTTTGTCCAAGTTCAGTTTTAAGCGGCTTTTCTTCATCCATTCTGCCACTTCTTTCATCCAGTCGTGTAGGTTGGTTTTGGCAGAGTTTGGATCTTTGGTGAGGGAGAGGATCAGCTGGGTGTCGTCTGCGTAGGAGATGATGTTGAGGTTGGTTTGGCGCGCGATGGAAGCGAGGGGGGTCATGTATACGTTGAAGAGGGTGGGACTGAGTGAAGATCCTTGTGGTACGCCGCAGATGACTTCGCTGGTCTCTGACCTAAAAGGGGGGAGGCGGACTCTCTGGGTTTTTCCGTCGAGGAACGAGATGATCCAGTCCAATGCTTTTCCTTGTATTCCAACGTTGTTGAGGCGTTGTGTAAGGGTGCTGTGACAGACCGTGTCGAAGGCTGCGGAGAGGTCCAGTAGGATAAGGGCGACTGTTTCTCCGTTGTCCAGTAGTGTTTGAATGTCGTCTGTTGCTGCGATGAGGGCGGTCTCGATGCTGTGTTTGGCTCGGAAGCCGGACTGTGAAGGGTCGAGGTATTTGTTGGATTCGAGGAAGGTGGCGAGCTGACTGTTGACGGCTTTCTCAATGACTTTGGCAGGGAATGGGAGGAGCGAGATGGGGCGGTAGTTCTTAAGTTCATTGGGGTCTGCTGTGGGTTTCTTCAGAAGGGCGCTGAGTTCGGCATGTTTCCACCTTTCCGGGAAGATGGCGGTGTTGAGGGAGCAGTTGATGACGTCTCGGAGATGGGGTGCGATGATGGAGTCTGCTTTGTTGAAAATGTGGTGGGGACATGGGTCGGTAGGCAATCCTGAGTGGATGGAGTTCATCAGGTGGATGGTGTCTTCAGTGGGGATTGGGTCCCAGGCATAGAGGTTGTTGGAGGGGGGATTTGGTTTGGGGGTGGGTGGGGTGGATTGGTCTCTGGACTGGTTTTCAAAGCTGTTATGTATGTCAGCGATTTTGTTGTGGAAGAAAGAGGCTAGGGAGGCGCAGAGGTCTTGGGATGGGGTGATGTCGTTGGTGCCGGCAGTGGGGTTGGTAAATTGTTTGACGATGTTGAAGAGTTCCTTGCTGTTGTGGGAGTTGTTGTCAAGTCGATCCTTGAATGCTGATTTCTTGGTGAAACAGATCAGTTGGTGGTGTTTGCGGGTGGCGTTCTTGAAGGTGGTCAGGTTGTCATTGGATGGGTTTTTTCTCCAGGCTTTCTCGAGGGTACGACAGAGCTTTTTGGATGTCTTAAGGTCATCGTTGAACAAGGGGGCTTTTTTGCTACTTTGCTTGATTTGATGATTTTTCAAGGGAGCTAGTTTGTCGGCGCTGTGGGTGATCCATTGTGTGAGGTTGGTGGCAGCTTGTTTTGGGTCCGATGTTTTGGCGGGAGGGTTTTTGTGAAGCGAAGTAACGAGCTGGTCGGTGGTCATTTTATTCCAGTTTCTTCGGGGGATTGGTTGAGGGAGGTTGTGGGTCGTGGATTTTTTGTAGTTGAAGTGAACGCAGCTGTGGTCCGTCCAGTGGAGCGCTGTAGTGTGGTTGAAGGAGACGTGCTTGCTGGAGGTGAAGATTGGGTCGAGCGTGTGCCCGGCATAGTGGGTGGGTGTATCAACAAGTTGTTTTAGTCCAAGATTGGCTAAGTTGTCCAGGAGGGTGGTGGTGTTGCTGTCGTTTTTCTTTTCCAGGTGGAAGTTGAGGTCTCCAAGTAGAATGTAGTTCTCGGAGGGGAGGGCATGTTGGCTGATGAAGTCAGTGATGTCTTCGCTGAATCGAGTGCGGGGTCCTGGTGGTCTGTAGATGAGGGTGCCTCTGAGTGTAGTCTTGGGGTCAGTGTGGATCTGGAAGTGAAGGTGTTCGGCGGCTGCAAAGTTGTCGTCTGAGCTGGTCGTGATGCGGATGGAGTTCTTATGTACGATGGCGATGCCTCCTCCTGTTTGGATGGTGCGGTCTTTTCGGATGATCTTGTAGCTGTCCGGGATGGCTATGGCGATGTCGGGAGCTGATGAGGCGTTCATCCAGGTTTCTGTAAGGAAGGCGACATCCGGCGAAGTGGTGTCGAGTAGGTTCCATAGTTCAATGGCGTGTCTGTGGAGAGAGCAGGTGTTGAGCAGGATGCACTTCAGGTGGTTGGTGTCAGAGCTCTGTTTGGAGTCTGTGGATTTTGAGTGGGTCTTGGTGCAGTCGAGTTTGCAGAAATGGCAGGAGAAGGGTCCATGGGTGTGTCTGGGGGCAGCCTGGTAGCAGTCTTTGAGTCGGCCAGGGTTGAGTGCTGAGAGGGATGCGGCATCATATGTTATGCCGGTGGAGTGGGATTTGCGAGGACCAGGGGGTCTGGCGCTGGGCGCGGTCCAGGCTCGGACGGGCGTAGACGGGCTTACCTTTGGCGCACCTTCGGCACGCATGGGGCGCGATCGCTGCGCGTGAATGCTGCACGTAAAGGCGTCTGTCATATGAGGATAGTGGAAGGGGGAGGGGCGAGCGAGGAGCAGCTGGGAGGCGGGCATATGGCCCTACGATTTAAAACAATAGAGCAATCAGGCAATAGTGCTACGATATAATTCAGCACAGCAGACAGGCAATGATGGTTCACAGAGCACACTTGGGTATGGCGCTACGATATCCAGTGGTAGGCGGAGCAGGGAGCAGCGTGGGGAGCGACCGTTTCTGACGAGATCAGGATGGTCATAGCCCTACCACGGGGAGAGCGGAGCCTAACTATTAGTGGGAGGGAGGAGCAGCTGGGAGGCGGGAGCGGGGCGGTGAGTCAGGCAGGGAGGCACAACAACAACAACAAAATGGCAGCAAGCCAAAAAGCGAAACAGGATTGGGGCACAAAGTGAATAAAAGCGAACAAAATGGCAGAGGCACCGGCACAATTAGGCGCAAATGAGACAAACAGGCAGCACAGCACAATAGAAACACTCGCAAATGCGCACCTTGGCAATGCAGCTCTACGATACAGACAGAGTGAGCAAGCAGGTATATAGCACTACGATCTAAAACAACAGAGCAATCAGGCAATAGCGCTACGATTTAATTCTGCACAGCAGACAGGCAATTAGCAAGCAGGTATATGGCGCTACGATCTAAAACAACAGAGCAATCAGGCAATAGCACTACGATATAATTTGGCGCAGCAGACAGGCAATGATGGTTCACAGAGCACACTTGCGGTATGGCGCTGCGATATCAATGGTAGGCGGAGCAGGGAGCAGCGTGGGGAGCGACCGTTTCCGACGAGATTTCAGGATCGGTGGATACCCAGGTGCATGCTTGATCCTCATCGCAACCTACTCCCTGGCATCATTAGGTGGTCACTGACTCCGGCACATATACATGTGCTGGCCCGCACTGCATGGTGGCCCTCTTCTAGGTCAACATTGTGTCCCATTCTTTGGCACCTGCATGGCTGACAGCTCCCACTTTGCAGCAGTCCTCTTCCTACTCACTCCTTGGTTAACCAACTATAGCATAACCATAGGTAATATCCCTAATTTCATGGCGGTCCTCTACCTGGCAATATGGGGGACCACTGACTCCACAGGATCAATGCAGACAGCCCGAACTCCTACAGCAGTCCTCCAGGTTCAGGGCAAGTTGGTATTGAACCCCTGAGTGATATCCCCTCATCCAGAAGAGAGACTGGCAGACCTTGGTCCCCAGTCCTGGTTCCAGCAGCACAGAAGTCCTTACGATCTTTTCTTTTCTGATGATATGTTGCTGTTCAATTAAGTATGGGGCACAAGCGCTCACCTTTACAGTCCAAATCCAGACACATCTGTGATTCAGTGCCTGGACTTTGAAATGTGTGTTGGGGATGTTGGTTTCTTTAAAGTGTTCTTTCCTCTGCACTGTCATTTGTCAAAAGGTCAATATTTCACACCGGGGGTGTCTCCACTTCATGTGACCCACATCACAGGCCATAGGAATAGCAGGGGATGACACCTGACTGTCAGCCTCCTTTGAAATATGCCCAATAACGTTTCAAAGGACTAAGCAATGCCCTTTATCAGATTCACTGGTAGTGCCAAGCTTATCAATCAAAGAATCTTCCTGACAATAAGCACAGGCTTCACTGAACAGTAGCTCTTCCTGGAATCAAAGAGAACTTTGATGTGCACAGAAGATGTTCTGCTCCTGTCCCTTCAGTGTTTGTGTGACCCACCTAACCCTCAGGAATGTCAGCAATAAACATCACCTACCTGAGGGTTGCAGTCCTCCGCTCTCCAGCCCCTGCAGGCCCTGTGCTTGCAAAAAGGAATCCACGGGCATCCTTATCATGTACCATCCACAGATTTACATGCAACCCTGCAGGTGCATGCAAGTATCACTCACTGTCCCAACATGCACACACAAAAATCTAGAGCTGTCCAGCACTGCATACAATCCATGCAGGACAAAGGTGAAGTAGGAATGCAACCATGGAACCTTACATGAGTGGGGCAGTAGGACCAACTCCTCTCACAGTAAGAAAAAGTCCTGTTTACAGCTTCTACTGCATACAAAAACGGGTATGTTACTATCACTATTTGGGCCTTACTTAACTCTCGGCAAGGGCAGTAGGCCCTACCTGAGGCTAGTGACCAGTGCACCCCTCCTGGACTTAACAGAATGCATTACCATAAGACAGGTGAGGTCATGAAGCACACTTGTGATCTGTGTTCCCCTTCAACCAAAAGTCACAACTGGAATGAAGAAAATGGTGGGGGGCATCCATTGAGAAAACAAGAAAAGAAAATTGAAAAAGGCCACAATGAGTTGACTGCACTTCCAAGAGCCGTGGCTGCATAAACATCATTGCAATCCAGGTGGATCAAACTACAAGGGTGCTTGATGAGTTACAAGCTCATATCTGGTAGAAGCAAGATCAAAGCACACAGGAGCGATCATGTGCTTGACACACTTGCAGGGCTGGCTTTAGGGCGGTGTGACTGGTGTGCATTGACTTGGAGAGGGGGAGGGGGCCCTGATGTCAGGGTAGTGTTGTGTTTACAATAACTTAGGATTTGAAAGCACCTGCTTGAGAGTTCCTTCTGTGCCCCGCTTTCAGGCAGCAATAAAAATGTCAAGTTAACTCTTATAATTAATGTTCCTGCTAGAGAGAGATAGTGATATGAGTTTTGTCTAATGGCAGTTTTGACTCCAAATAAATTAGTGCAGAGGTTTATTGTGCCTGCTGCTAAGAACAGATGTGTAGTTGATGAGGGTAGATGACTGGATTAAAAAAGCCAGCCTTTGCCAGTGCTTTAAAACAAATGAAATGTATGTGAGAGAGGTGCTATGAAGAGATATAGGGCACTTTTGCCAGGTGCTAGTGAGGGAATCTTAGGAAGAGGTTATTGGGGGTCGCCAAAAAAAGAAAGTCGCACCGAACGCCACCAGTGCAAAAGCATGCCCTGCGCACATGGAATTCATAAAATAGTACCAGAGCCTAGAGATAGAAATTGGACAGTCCATTGCAGGAAGCAATTTATTTTAAAGCCAGTTTCCTATGCCAATATGTACCCCAGTAGCCGCCACCGATGACATAATGGCCATTCTGGACAATGGCAAAATCACTACCCTCATCCTCCTGGACCTTTCATCCGCCTTTGACACTGTTTGTCACCACAACCTACACACATGCCTCCACAATGCAGGGATCCGAGACAAGGCTCTGGAATAGACCATCTCCTTCTTCTCTGGCAGAACCCAGAGCGTCCCCCTCTCCCTTTCCATTCCTTAGCCTCCGAGATCATCTGCAAAACACACAAAATGATGGAAGGAATGTTGCACAATGGCAAAACATTCACCCCCAGTCACAGATAGGGGTTTAATCCATTGTTAATTTGATCACCAAGCCACCCCAGTTCAGACATGGCCATATGCAAATCAGTCTTGACCCTGTGCCTCATGGGAACAGCCCAGATCGAACTTCCAAGCCATGTCTTCCCTGGACCGGAATCAAGCATTCTAGGACCGGTTTCTGGCTATCAGCCTTCATCAGCCAGGATTGCTTGACTCCAGTGGCTTACTGAGCACAGGACCCACGTCTTGCAATACCCTTCCCACATAGGGTAAACAGCAAAACACACAAGATGATGAACGGAATGTTGCACAATGGCAAAACTTTCACCCCCAGTCACAGATGTAAATGTAAATGTAGAGGTACTTGTATAGCGCACGACTACCCGGAGGCCTCTCGGCGCTTGTACGAATACCGCTGAGGAACCCTTCCTGGCCTTTTCCTGTGAAGTACCCACTCCTGAACACCCCCAAGGTGAAGCCAGGCATCCTAGCATTGTTTGGGCCGTTGTGAAGATTGCAAGCTATTGCCCAGAGTTGCAGAGTGGGACTTATGATTAGAGTAGGCACCGAGGCGAGAATTATCAGGTCCGAGGAAATTGAGCCCAAGACCCGCCGAGGCGGGAATTGAACCCTTGTCCCGGGCCAGACTTCTGCATTAGGGTCTGCCGCTCTAACCATTGAGCCACACTTCTCCATCTGGGTTTAATCCATTATTATTTTGCTCACCTACACACCCAAGTTCAGACATGGCCATATGCAAATCAGTCTTGACCCTGTGCCTCATGGGAACAGTCGAGACCGAACAGCCATGCCATGTCTTCCCTGGACCGGAATCAAGCATCCTAGGACCTGTTTCTGGCTATCAGCCTTCATCAGCCAAGATAGCTTGACTCCAGTGGCTCATCTGCGGTGTACCCCAAGGATCATCCCTCAACTCGACATTGTTCAATGTCTACATGACACTGCTCGCCCACGTCGCCCGATTGAACAACCTCAATATCATCTCTTACGCCAACGACACCCAGCTGATCCTCTCGCTCACCAAGGACCCCCTCACAGCCAAAACCAACCTCCACGAAAGAATGAAGGCTGTCACTGAGTGGAAGAAGAACAGCCATCTGAAGCTGAACTCGAACAAGTCATCAGTCCTCATCCTCAGCTCCACCCCCTCAGCCTGGGATTACTCCTGGTGGCAGCTCTGACACCCACCGACCACGCACGCAACCTGGGATTCATCCTCAACTCAACACTCACCATGACGAAGCAAGTCAATGCCATCTCATCCTCCTGCTTCAACACCCTGTGCATGATCTGCAACATCTACAGGTGGATCCCCACTGAAACAATAAGAACGGTCACTCTGGCCCTCGTCAGCAGTAGGCAAAACAGAACCGCCCTCTACGCAAGAGCCTCGGCCAAACTCCTGAAACAACTACAACATATACAGAAGGCCTCGACATGCCTGATCCTCGACATCCCCCGCCACAGCCTCATCACACCCCACTTGAGAGTCCTGCACTGGCTCCCATCAACAAGAGGATCAAATTCAAGCTCCTCACCCACGCACACAAGGCACTCCACAACACTGGACCAGTATACCTCAACAGATGACTCACCTTCTACACCCTGAACCGCCAGCTCCCCTTTGCCAACCTCGCACTCGCCACCATCCCCCGTATCTGAAGAGTGACCACCGGCAGCATATCACTCTCCCACCTCACCGCCAAGACCTGGAACACCCTCCCTACGGCAGACCCAGGACCTACTAACCATCAGGAGGCTACTCAAGACCTGGCTATTCGAGCAGTAGAAGTACCCCTCCCCCTCTAGCTCCTTGAGACCCTCATGGGTGAGTAGTGCGCTCTACAAATGTTCTGATTGATGAATTGATTGAGTAACCCTGAGTGCAGACAAACACCTTAGCTGCAGGCTAGAGTGCATGCAAGAGAATAAAGCAACTTAATTATTGCTAGAATGTGAGTCAGTGAAATATTGATAATTGCAACGCTCTGCAATTGAATGAGAAAACACATTCCCAAGAAAGAACATCAGACAACAGGTACATTTTCGAACAATAGGGAAACAATCACTTATATCAGTCATGCCATCATATATAACACTAAACAGAGTAGAGCAGCAGCCTTTACCTGTCAGTGGAGGGACAAAGAAAACAAAAGGGACAAAATGGGCTCTGTTCACTTTGAGTATTATGTTCTGGTTGCTGTAAAACTTGTGATATGTTCCACTGGTTGTCAAGTTTATTGAGGTGAGTAGTTTGCTAATGTTTTATCATTGCTGCGTTGGAGAAGTAAAGAAAAGGAAAAACATAATCAAGGCCTCGGTTGGCAGTAGCGATTCGCAAATTGCGAAAAATTGCGAGTTGCAATTTGCGAGTTGCTAATGCCAATGTTCAACAGTGTCAGAGACACTGCAATTCCCAATGGGGTCGCAGATGACATGCCTCATCAATATTCATAAGGCACTCGCACAACGCATCAAGCAAACGTTGGAGGAGTACTTACAGCTTAATGATGTGGGTTCTGTGCTGCTTTTAGTCGTATGGGAGGCCTTGAAACTAGTCACGAGGGGTGAGTTTATTGCTATATCTGCAGCAGATAATAAACACTGGAGAGAGAAGCGCAGTGAACTAGAGAAAGGTGTGGAGGAGCTCGAATCTATACACAAACAACCTGGGGCACCGTCGGTGTGGAGGTAATTGGAAAAGAATAGGTGCCTGTTGAAACATCTTGACCTCGACAAGGCAGAATACGCCCTTCTTTGCTTCTGCCACAAATTCTACCTTAGCATTGATAAGTCCGGTAAGCTGTTGGCCCGCAGATTACGGACCCGAAACACAGACAACTATGATTCAATCGGTTAGGGATCACAATGGAGACAAACACAGTGCCGACAAACACATAGTGGACACCTTCCACACATTTTATGGCGATTAATACACAGAGAAGGACCCCCCAGCTCGGAAGTCGCTTGTGTATTTGAATACCTGTGAGATCTCCCTACTCCCCAAGGCAGCGGCCGAGTTACTTGACTCTGATATTCGCATTGAGGAGGTGATTTTGGCGATTTCCAGATTGAAATTGGGCAAATCACCATCCCCGATGGTTTTCCGGCTTCTTTTTATAAGACCTTTTGTAGAGAGCTGGCTCCCTTTTTAACTGGAATGTTGATCTCTTTATTAGAGACAGATGCAGTAACAACCTTCATGCCGGAAGCAGCTATCTCAGTTATTTTAAAACCTGCACAAGACCCGCAAGATTGCGACTCTCACAGGCCTATATCCCTCCTCAATCTCGATGTGAAGATATTTGCCGGCATATTAGCAGCTCACTTAAACGCACTCATGGCAGACCTCGACGGCCCGATCAGTCAGGTTTTATTCCCATGCACGAGGGGGGAGACAATACTAAATGCCTTTTCCATCTCATGGATAGCATACAGCGGTCGGTAGGCAGGCCTTCTTCCTGTCCATTGATGCAGATAAGGCATTTGATAGGGTGGGGTGGACCTATCTGTTTGATACCCTGCGCTGCTTCGGATTCGGGGAGAACTTTATCAAGTGGATTCGCTGATTATACAGTGCGTCCACAGCCTTTGTGAGGGTAAACAGCAACAGATCTGCTGCCTTTACGATCTCCCGGGGTACCCATCATGGGTGCCCCCTAGCCCCCCCTTCTATTTGCGCTCTATATGGAGCCCTTGGCCCAACGTATTGGAGCGGACAAGCGCATAGAAGGTTTGAAATTCGGAGTGGATGTTGTAAAAATAAGTCTTTATGCAGACAATGTCATCCTCCCCCATACCAACCCTCAATCAACCCTACCGGCTCTCCTTGAAGAACATCTTGCTTTCGGTGAGGTGTTGGGCTGTAAAGTCAACTTAGGTAAATCCCACATCCTGAACTTGTCGGTTCCCCAGGTCCTGGTGGATGCCTTGCAGCAACAATTCCCATTCCAATGGTCCCATCAAGACATATAGTATCTAGGAATCTGTCTAGCCCCAACCATTGTCTGGACGGTTGCTCTTAACTACACGACCCTCATAGACCACACGGCCAAGGCGCTAGACCCCTGGTCACGCCTGCGTCTAGCATGGTTTGGGTGGGTTTATATCTTTCAAGCGATCACGGTGACACCCCCACCGCGGGCTATAGCGCAACTGCAGGCCCTCATTAATATGTTCGCATGGAGGGGAAACGCAATTCTTGCTTTCACAGATTGTGCGTTCAAAGAACCAAGGCGGGGTGGGTCCCCTCTGATCTGAGGCTATTGCCTTTTGCCTCCGCTACATAGTGGAATGGAACAGACCCCTATCTGGTAAGCACTGGAATTTTATGGATCAGACGGTAGCAGGCATCAATATCTGGACAGAGCTATGGTTGCCTCGCTAGCACAGGGCATGGGGATTGTAATCCTCGCCTGTCACCTCTCTGACTCTGAAGGTCTGGGATATGGTGGCTGTAAAGAATGGATGGACATCTTTACCTTTGCCTATGAACCCCATTGTGGATAACCCGGACTTCCCCCAGGTCAAGCATCAGTGGTTTTTCAGTGCTGGAGGGAGGAAGGCCGCAAGATAGTGGGGTCTCTTTTTGACACAGAGGGGTTGGCCCCGTTTGAGCACCTTAAGAAAGACTACGGCCTGCTAGCGACTGATAACTAAGCATGGGCTGAAAATTCGTTCCGCTCGCGGAATTTGCGGATTTTCCGCGATGTCGCGATCTGCGAATCTCACGAAATCGCGGTAAAATCAGTGAATCAGCGGGGATGAATTTCCTGCCAAGTACTTACAGGGTTACAGCAGCAGGTGCAAAAGTTGAAGCTAATTTTTTGTAACCTTTTACAAAAGGGTTACAAAGAAATTAACTTAAACTTGGGCACCTGCTGCTGTAAGCCTGTAAGGGCTTCCTGGCGCCTCGTTGTCTACTTGCAACTATTCAATGACCCTGCTCTGACCCTTGAAGCAGGGTCAGAGAATAGTTACAAGTAGGCAATGAGGCGCCCGTCACGAAAATTAAACCTCAACAGGAAGCACTGACATATATAAAAACAAGCATTTGCAATCCAATAGGTCTCGCCTTAGGTAAGTTTGAGCTATTGGTCTTGTAAATGACAATTTTTTTTATTTATGTGTTGGTTTTGAAAATAGCTAAATTAATAGCTTTGTCATTTACAAAGCCAATAGTTATAACTTTCACAAATGTGACACCTATAGCATTTGTAATGCAACATGTTTTGTTTTTACGTGACTTAGATGTATTGATATTACAAATTACAATGGCTTTTCATTTTTTAAAATAATTAAAACTTAAATAAAAGTGATTTTAATTTATAATGGCAATAGCTTAAACTTTTGTAAATAACTTTTGTGTAGAATATGTTCAGTGTATTTTATTGTGACGAAAATCTGAGAACAGAACATCTTTTTGTGACATTTGTAATAAAGCTTGAAACATTGGGAGAACGTATTTGAACCAGTTATTGTTGAATGGTTGCTCAGATTGATGCTGGGGTGGCGCTGAGTGGTGCTGTGCTGGTGCTGAGTGGTGCTGTTGTGATGCTGAGTGGTGCAGTGGTGGTGCTGAGTGATACTGGGATGGTGCTGAGTGGTGCTGTGGTCGTGCTGAGTGATGTTGTGATGGTGCTGAGTGATGCTGTGGTGGTGCTGAGTGGTGCTGTGGTGGTGCTGAGTGATAATGTGGTGGTGCTGAGTGATGCTGTGGTGGTGCTGAGTGATGCTGTGGTGGCGCTGACTGGTGCTGTGGTGGTGCTGAGTGATGCAGTGGTGGTGCTGAGTGGTGCTGAGTGATAATGTGGTGGCACTGAGTGATGCTGTGGTGGCGCTGAGTGATGCTGTGGTGGTGTTGAGAGGTGCT
Organism: Lissotriton vulgaris; assembly: GCF_964263255.1. Taxonomy (NCBI): domain Eukaryota; kingdom Metazoa; phylum Chordata; class Amphibia; order Caudata; family Salamandridae; genus Lissotriton; species Lissotriton vulgaris. Next base: position 1,377,507,154 of record NC_141687.1, on the reverse strand, counting down.
GTGGTGGTGCTGAGTGATGATGTGGTGATGCAGAGGGCAGAAAGGCACAAAAAGCAGTCTAACAAAGGGCAGAATAACAAGGGAAAAATGAGTCTAACAGAGGGCAGAACGGCACAAAAAACCAGTCTAACAGAGGACAGAAGGGCAGAAAAACAAGGGAAAAACGAGTCTAACAGAGGGCAGAAGGGCACAAAAAACGAGTCTAACAGGGGGCACAAAGGCACAAAAACAAGTCTAACAGAGGGCAGAAGGGCACAAAAAACGAGTCTAACAGAGGCCAGAAGGGCACAAAAACAAGGGAATAACAGAGGGCAGAAGGGCACAAAAAACAAGTCTTACAGAGGGCAGAAGGGCAGAAAAACAAGGGAAAAATGAGTCTAACAGAGGGAGGAACGGCATAAAAAACGAGTCTAACAGGGGGCAGAAGGGCAGAAAAACAAGGGTAAAATGAGTCTAACAGAAGGCAGAAGGGCAGAAAAAAAAGGGAAAAACGAGTCTAACAGAGGGCAGAAGGGCACAAAAAAACGAGTCTAACAGGGGGCAGAAAGGCACAAAAACGAGTCTAACAGAGGGCAGAAGGGCACAAAAAATGAGTCTAACAGAGGCCAGAAGGGTAGAAAAACAAGGGAATAACAGAGGGCAGAAGGGCACAAAAAACGAGTCTTACAGAGGGCAGAAGGGCAGAAAAACAAGGGAAAAACGAGTCTAACAGAGGGCAGAAAGGCATAAAAAAACGAGTCTAACAGGGGGCAGAAGGTCAGAAAAACAAGGGAAAAACAAGTCTAACAGAGGGCAGAAGGGCAGAAAAACAAGGGAAAAACGAGCCTAACAGAGGGCAGAAGGGCAAAAAAAACGAGTCTAACAGGGGGCAAAATGAATCCCGCCCTGCATGTTTATCCACGAAGATGCCACCGTTTTGTGCAATACCTCTACTCAACTGGAGTACTTTCTACTGTCTAATCAGTAAGTTCTCCCTCGTTGGCTAAATGTATAGGGGCAGATTTACAATAACTGGCGTATCCCCAGGGATGCACTAGTTATTGTGTGCCGCAGCTCCGCCACCCATGGTCCGTCGCATTTACAATGCGGCGCACCATGTGGCAAAAATGGCACAGATGAGTCATGCATCTGTGCCGTAAAAGCAGCGCATTGCTGGAGCTGCGTCGCAAGCACGATGCAGCTCCAGTAATGCTCTGGAGGGCCCTATCTCCCCAATGCTGCGTCAAGCCTTGTGCAGCGTTTTGACGCAGCATTGGCCTAAAAGTGACTAAGTGAAATCTTGCCGAAACGCCTCCTGATGGCGCAGGGCTTTACAACGTAACGCATCTCTCAGATGCATCACGTTGTTAATACCCAGCACCATGGCGCATCTTTTGTGCTGCTGCTGCGTCACAAAAGTGACGCAACTGCGGCTCAAAAGAGGCGCAAGCGGCTTGTAAATCTGCCCCATAGTGCTTTTACTACACTGTAGCTGCATAAAGGGCCAGAAGATGTGTCTCCAGTGACCATGTGTGCCTGTGCCTGTGTTACAGGCACACATGGTCACTGGAGACACATCTTCTGGCCCTTTACGCAGCTGCAGTGTAGTAAAAGCATCATACATTTACCCAATGAGGGAGCACTTACTGGATTAGCCAGTGGAAAGTACTCCAGGGCAAATCGCAAAAAAATCCGCGATTTCGCAGGAAAATTCGCGAATTCGCAGATTTTTTTTTCGATTTCACAGGGAAATCTGCGATTTCGCAGAACGCGAATTCGCAAATTTCACCCATGCTTACTGATAACTATGCCTATTGCCAATTATACCACTGTATCACGGCACCCTCCAATTATGCTCAAATGACCCGCTTCCTCACCACGTTTGAACAATGGTTGCTTTTCAAGCGCAATGATTGCCGCCTCATCTCAGAATTGTATACCATGATTACAGCATGATCCACCAAACAATGCACAAGGGCACAGGTATGCTGGGATAGCAAGCTGGGAAGGCCACTGATTCAAAAGGAACGGGAACACATACTTTATAGAACCCATCATACTAATCACAACACTGCTGGGGCAGAATCCACTTTTAAAGTCTTCTCACACTGGTATTACACCCCGTGAGAATTCATGATTGGACAAGAGTAAATCAGCTGCTGCGCAGAGTTGGTTGTGACGGGTTCTGAGAAGTTGCTGAAAATCATGGGGCACTCAGCAATTTAAAGTGTTCCTGTTTTGTTTCCCTTTATCTGGAGTGACCGGGTGAGAACAGTTCCAGTATAGCACCCTGATTGCGAGCGGTGCTTTATCCCGTGTGGAATTTGTAACTGCCTATCTGTGGGGAACTGCAAATCCCAAGACTCCCCTCTGGCCAAGCACACCTGGCCTGGACCACCACCACGTCCACAGCTCCAGGCGTGATATAACAGACATACATCCCTGCGTCGCGGGAGCGCCGGGCTAAGCCCGGGCAAAGGGCGGGCCCTCTGTAGCCCTCAGGAGCCGAAGGAGGCCAGGCTGGGCCCACTCCCTAAACTCATCTTCACCTCATTAATTGATTGTCCCGCCTGACTGTCTAAACAGTGAGCAATTACTCTCGCCACATAAAATGCCCCTGAGTCCCATTAAAGGAATTGAGACTTCGAAAAGAGGAGGGTGTAGGCGTACACTTGATAGTTATTTTTCGAGGGCAGTTAAAGATGTGGATACTGAAAGAGAGTCTATGTTGGTGGTATGTCAGGCTGAGCGGCAACGCTCAGTGGAATCTATGAAAAATAATCGCTTGTCCCTGGGTCTAGTGCAGTCTGCTAGCTTACTATCCACGAGCCACCATTCTGACCTAGAGGTTTTAGACACAGCTTGCATTGACAGTATCCCACTACTTTTGAGAGATACTATTGCTTCTTCTTTCCGGGAAGGGTCTAACGAGGAAACGCCTATAATCATTCCTCCCTCTCCTCGTAATGTGAGTACGGTGGCCGAGGTCCTAGTTGACTCACAGGTACCCGTGGTAGAGGTCAAACAAAATAAAGCCATAAGCGCTAATCGATCCCGAGCAAAAGGTTCACCACCTAGAAAAAGGAGAAGGAGGGGGAATGTTTTACTAAATAAAAAGGTCAGCTATGCGGACCTTGGCAAATTTCCTGATAATAACCCGTCACATTCTGTTATACCTTCTGGTTCGGTTATTTTAGAGCAGGCCCCCACCTCAGAGACATCTAGCACCGAGATAGCGGGGACTCTTGAGCAGCTGCTTAGATCCTTTACACTACCATTGATAGAGAGACTCAAGAGAATTGAATCTTGGCTAGGGATTTTAGAACAGGCTATAGGCAAAAACACAGGGCTAATTGAGAGCATGGCTAAGTCTGCCCAAGCTCCCCCAGTTGCTTTAACACAGGCTGCACCATCCTCTAAGGGCATAGCCCAAAAGGTCACAAATGATAATATTTTAACTACAGCTAAACCCCAGAAGCAGCTGCCTCCTAATATTCCATCGCATCCTACTAAAAACAAGGTCAGAGAGACGCAGTGGGGGAAGAAACAACCACACTCAGCTAAGGGTTTAACTAAATTTGGGAGTAAAAGTCCAGATAGGGCAGTAAAACCCATGAGGTGTCCAGATCTACCTCCAAAAGCTGTTCCACTGGTGGTGGTTCTAAGGGGAGTCCCCATTATAGAAGAGGGCAAGAGAGAAAGATACTTCCAACTAAAAAATAAAGTCGCATATTGGCTTAGCCAAAACCGACCCTTACCTTCTAATATAAAGGTGAAATTCTTCAAGTGCGGCGTGCCCATTGGATGGGTAACCGAAAAAAGGACATAAAGGGGGACATCATTATAATTAATTTTAGAGACCCCAGAGCAGTTACACACATCCTAGACTGGCCCCCCGAATATGGCATCACTCCTCTTCCACGAGCCGAGTGGTCGCTCCCAGGGTCCCTGCTGACTGCTGGTATCGTAGCGCTGAATTGCTGTTAACATTGCCTTGTATTTTCACGTGTTGTTTGCAGGCTTAGCGCTTTGCTGTAGTAGCACTTTGTGCATTATTTCTGTGCTGTTTACATCTGTTTAAGAGCGTTTGCCGCTAGCGCTCCGCTGTGCCCCCCCCTCCGCCTCCATTTTGTTTGTTGTGCTAGTCCTCGTGTGCCCGCCCCGCCTCCCAGCTGAGACGCCCTCGCCCCTCCCCCTCCACCATCCATATATGACAGGAGTTCCCGCGCGCAGCGTTTACGCGCAGCGTCCGCGCCCAACCCGCGCCGAAGGTGCGCCAAAGGTAAGCCCGTCTACGCCCGTCCGTGCCTGGACCGCGCCCAGCGCTAGACCCCCTGGCCCCCGTCCCTCCCAGCCCCCCCGCATTACCTACGATGCCGCCTCCCTCCTAGCCCTTAACCCCGGTCGCGTTCCCAACTGCGTCCAAGCCGCCCCTGGACACACCCATGGACCATTCTCTTGCTACTCCTGCAAATTCAGCGGCACCGACAACATCTCCGCTACGACCACACCACAGATTCCCGACCCCAACCATCTACACCCGATCAATCCACAGGCACGCCATTGACCTATGGAATCTACTAGACACCATCTCTCCAGACATCGCCTTCCTAACGGAAACATGGATGAACGCTTCCTCCGCACCAGACATCACCATCGCCATTCCTGAAGACTATAAGATCACTCGCAAAGACCGTAGCAGCCACACAGGAGGAGGAATCGCTATCGTCCATAAGAAATCAATCCGCATATCAACCAGCTCTGACGTCAACCTCGCCAACTCCGAACACCTTCACTTCCAGATCCACATCGACCCCAAAACCAAACTCAGAGGCACCCTCCTCTACAGACCACCAGGACCCCGCGCAAAATTCAGTGAAGACATCACGGACTTCATCACCCCACACGTGCTCCCCTCCAAAGACTACATCCTTCTGGGAGACCTCAACTTTCACCTCGAAAAGATCAACAACCGCAACACCGCCACCCTCGTGGACAACCTCGCCAACCTCGGGCTTAAACAACTAGTCACTTCCCCCACCCACATCGCAGGTCACACACTCGACCCCATCTTCACATCCAGCAACCATGTCTCCTTTAGCCACACTACGGACCTCCTCTGGACTGACCACAGCTGCGTTCACTTCACCTACAAAAAACCAAAACCCATCATCCACCTCCAACCTACCCTACAAAGGAACTGGAACAAAATCACCACGGACCAAATCTCCGCATCGCTCCTTCAAAACACCCCTGCCCTCTCTTCTAACGCTAACGAAGCCGCCGCCAACCTCACCCTATGGTTATCCAACACCGCTGACACCTTAGCACCACTGAAAAAACGTCAAAACAAACCTGGCAGCAAGAAGGCCTCATGGTTCAACGATGATCTCAAGAAGTCCAAGAAACTCTGCCGCTCCCTTGAAAAGGCCTGGAAAAAAGACCCAACCACCAGCACCAAGGACGCCTTCAAAAACGCCACCCGCACTCACCACCAACTAATCCGAAAGGCCAAGAAAACAGCATTCAAGGATCGACTTGACAACAATGCCCACAACAGCAAGGAACTTTTCAACATCGTCAAGGAATTTTCCAATCCCCCGGCCAACTCCAACGACATCACCCCCTCTCAAGCCTCTGCGACTCCCTAGCCTCATTCTTCCACAACAAGATTGCAGACATCCACAACAGCTTCGACAACCAACCCGGAGACCAACCCACCCAACCATTTGCTGAACATTCTCCCCCCGTGAACACCCTTAACGACTGGAACCCAATCTCCACTGAAGACACCATCCGCCTGATGAATTCCATCCACTCAGGATCCCCCACAGACCCATGTCCTCACCACATCTTCAACAAAGCAGACTCCGTCATAGCACTGCACCTCCGAGACGTCATCAACTGCTCCTTCAACTCCGCCACCTTCCCGGAAGACTGGAAACTCGCTGAACTCACCGCCCTTCTGAAAAAACCCACAGCGGACCCCACCGAACTCAAAAATTACCGCCCCATCTCGCTTCTTCCATTCCCGGCCAAAGTCATCGAGAAAGCTGTCAACAACCAGCTCGCCGCCTTCCTCGAAGCCAACAAATCCCTCGACCCCTCACAATCTGGCTTCCGAGCAAAACACAGCACTGAGACCGCCCTCATCGCAGCAACAGACGACATTCGAACTCTACTGGACAACGGAGACACAGTCGCCCTCATCCTCCTCGACCTCTCTGCAGCATTCGACACAGTTTGCCACAGCACCCTTTTACAACGCCTCAATAACATCGGAATCCAAGGAAAAGCACTTGAATGGATCACTTCGTTCCTCACCGGAAGAACCCAGAGAGTCCGCCTTCCACCATTCAAGTCTGAGGCCTCTGAAGTCATCTGCGGCGTACCACAAGGATCCTCACTCGGTCCCACCCTCTTCAACGTATACATGAGCCCCCTCGCGGCCATCGCACGCCAACACAACCTCAACATCATCTCATACGCGGATGACACTCAACTGATCCTTTCCCTCACCAATGACCCCAGCACCGCCAAAACCAACCTACACGAAGGAATGGAAGAAGTTGCCGAATGGATGAAACAAAGCCGTCTGAAACTGAACTCAGACAAAACAGAAGTCCTCATCTTAGGTACATCCCCCTCCGCATGGGACGACTCCTGGTGGCCGGAAGCCCTCGGAAAAGCACCCATCCCGACAGACCACGCACGGAACCTAGGCGTCATCCTGGATTCTTCACTCTCAATGAACAGACAAGTCAGCGCTGTATCCTCTTCCTGCTTCAACATTCTTCGCATGCTCAGAAAAACATTTCGCTGGATCCCCTCCGAAAACAAGGAAAACAGTCACCCACGCTCTGGTCACGAGCCGACTGGACTATGGAAACACCCTCTACGCAGGTACTACCGCAAAACTCCAGAAGAAGCTCCAACGAATCCAAAACGCCTCTGCCAGACTCATATTAGACATCCCACGCAACGATCACATCTCTGGCCACCTTAAAGACCTCCACTGGCTACCCGTCAATAAGAGGATCACCTTCCGACTGCTTACCCACGCACACAAATCACTCTACGACATCGGTCCAGATTGCCTCAACTCACGACTGTCCTTCTACACCCCCTTCCGCCAACCAACTACGTTCTTCCAGCCAAGCCCTCGCCACTGTACCTCGCATCAACAAGACCACCATGGGAGGCAGATCCTTTTCATACCTGGCTGCTAAAACATGGAACTCACTCCCCGCTTACCTTCGCCTTACCCAGAACCACCTAGCATTCAGAAAGCAACTTAAAACGTGGATATTTGACAAGTAATCCTCCTCCCCTTCCTAAGCGCCTTGAAACCCTCCGGGTATGTAGTGCGCTATATAAATTCTTTGACTTGACTTGACTTGACTGACTTGACTCCTTAACAGCCTGTGACTTGACCTACTTTTACCCAAAACCCTCCATGCTTCCTATAGTCAACCCCAGACCCCTAATGGGTAACTGGGACTATCGTCCCATTTCTCTTAGAAATCGCTACGAGGCCCTTTCAGGTCTGGAGGGTGTGGATTGACTTAACCATAAGGGCTCTGATTTGGTCAGAGGTGATAGTGTGATTGACACACTCCACTCTAACCCTGAGCAGAATTCTATATACAATAGTCTGGAGCCCCCTCCCAACAACGCTCTGACAGACGTTGTAGACGTTGTAGCTACTGACCAGTTGGAGAATTATACTGGGGGTAAAAGGTCACCTCCTATTGCTGCTTCTGCCTCTGCACAGAATTCATCCCCCGTGCAGATTATCAGAAAGTACATTGGGACAAAGGGTCGTAAGAATAAGGAACACCATACTGATAATGTAATGGTAGACAGCAAAGGAAAGCAGGACAAGCTACTGGCTTCACCGATTACAAAAGGCAAACAGACAGGGATAGGTTTAAGGGTCTCCTTCTGGAACATAGCTGGTCTACGTGCAAAGACCAATAATTGCATATGGGTAGATTTTATCAAAGATTTAGACATTCTGTGCCTCCAAGAGACTTGGTCCCCTGAGGAAATCCATCTAGATGGTTTTATAACTTACCATGTGCCCGAAGACCCCTCCAGTCACGGGAGATGTAAGAGGGGGATCTGTGTGTATGTTTCAAATCTTCTTGAGGTAGTATTAATTGGCATGGTTAAATCATGCAGTCAATATCAAATTGTTGTAATACAAGTCCCCCCTAAGGTGGAGCCAACTATTGTTAATATGTATAACAGTCTAGACAAGGGCAAAGTAAATGAAATGGTACACTCCATTGATATGGCGATCAGGAATATTGCGGCTAAATCAGGGATGGATACGATTCTAATCTGGGGAGGTGATTTCAATCACAATCTTTGCCAACACTTCCAGAGCGGATGTGGTGACTATGCGGAAGACGAAACTGAGTTCCAACCACACTTTGCCCACCATAACGGGGGCGATGCGCTCACTGAGATGATGGCCACCCACAAATTGTGCTTCGCCAACTTGCTTTGTGTACCCCAGTGGAGTTCATCCCCACCTTTGTAGGAAGAGGTCACAGTACCTTGATTGACTTTATAACAATTTCTAATTCCTATGCAACTTGGTTGGCAGACTTTGCAACCAACACTATAGGAATTAGTGACCATCTCCTGCTCACTTTTAGTATTTTACTTCCTAAAGATAAAGATAGCTCACTGGTGGAAAGGCTGGCTTGGACCACTGGTTGTACATTGGCCAGACAAAATGGTTACGCCTTGAGATGGGCACAATGCAATCCTGAGGTAAGTAACTAAAAAATTATAGAGCAAGCAATAGTACCTATCACTAAATGTTTGCAGGATGAGGTCCCATATTTAGACATTTTAGACTGTTTTGCTGATATAACCAGGATAATACAAGCAAATCTTCAGCGACCCACTAGAAAGAATAAACCTGGTAACACTAGGTGGTTTGACGCGTCCTGCACAAAGACTAACTCACAATTGTTAGCGCCATTGCATAAACCCCCAAGAAACAAGGCAGATATAATAAGGTGTAGGAAGGAGTATAATTCAGCTAGGAAGGCACGTAAACAAGAAATTAAAAATGAGGCCTGGGTGAACTTACATGAAGCCTCAAAAAACAGGGATAGTTCCGCGTTCTGGGCAACAGTCAGGGCACCGTTTTTTAACCCAGGAGACCAGGCAAAAATTGAGGTGGCAATGCCTGAAAAGTCTTGGATTACCTTTTTCTCTGAAGTATACAATCCGTGGGTGGTAAACAACATTGTGGACAAGGGGCCATTAATAGGGGGGAATCAGGATTGCTTTGTCCCCATGTCCCTATCTATCACTGCCAAAGAAATCACAGGGGCTATTAATCAAAGTAAGGGAGGAAAAGCTCCGGGGGCAGATGGAATACCCATTGATTTATTTAAATATAAGAATGAGTTATGGTCCCCGCTCCTTACACGTGTGCTCGAGGCCAGTTGCAACCTGGGTTTTATTGATACATGGTCAGACTCAATAATTATCCCTATTTTCAAAAAGGGCGACCGAAACAACCCTTCCTGCTATCGCCCTATATCGCTCCTGGACTCTTTTATGAAAATAACTGGGAGAGTAATTTTGATTCGACTGCGGCAATGGGCAGAAGACGCAGAAATTCTGTCGCCACTCCAATATGGTTTTAGGGAAGGTCGGGGCACAGTTGAACAAGTCCTTAATTTCTCACTACTCCTAGGAAAATACACTCAGGCAAGGGAGGGGAAAATCTACGCTGTATTTGCAGACTTAAGCGCTGCCTTTGACTGTGTTAATCACAGTCACTTATGGAATATCCTTAAGGAGTTGAAGGTGGATGAGGCCCTAATTTTGTTCCTTAGGCAGCTCTACGTGGGAGCCGGGGCAAAAGTTAGATTTGGTAACAATGGCGAATGTAATAAGCTGTTCCATGTCCGGCGGGGTGTCAGGCAAGGATGTGTTCTCGCCCCTTTTCTTTTTAACTTATACACTAATGATTTAGAGAAAGATTTGAAGGCCAAGGTGCGCGATTCCCCCCAGGTCAAAAATAATCAATTTGTTTCACTCCAGTATGCTGATGACGCTGTGGTCATGGCCAGAACTCAAAGAGGGCTACAAATGGCCTTAAATGCATATATGAACTTTACGGACATGAGGGGGTTGAAACTAAATGTAAAAAAGACATTTGTAATGACCTGTGGTAGACGTAGGAATGGAGAGTGTCGTCTGTTGGCAGGGAAAGAGAAGATTGCCCCTACCAAAACTTTTTCCTACCTGGGTATTGTATTAGAAGAGACGGGCAGTTGGGGGCCTGCAATTAGATCTAGGTCTCTGATGTTTAAACGAGCAACATCTGCCTTGATGATATTCTCCAAAAAAATGGGGAAAAGACCAGCAGACATTTTGCTGAAAATTTACCAAGCGAAGTGTACCAGCACAGCTACCAATGGGGCGGGAGTCTGGGGATTTTCCGACTCATCACCCATGCAGAAGATAGAAAACGCATTTTTAAAATGTATTCTGGCTGTTCCCCAAAGTACACCTAATGTTAACTGTCATGCAGAGTTGGGCATTCAGTATATAAGTGACCTTATTAGCATGCAACCGCTATTGCTGTGGCACCGAGTATGGACCTCACCCGATCTTAGCCTGAACAGAGACATTGTTACTGACTGCATGAGCCTAGATCCGGCTACTAGAATCCCCTGGTTGACCTATATACGCAAGCTCGCTAATGATCTAGGGAGACCTGAGTTTTATCATACACCTGAATCACAGTGTAATATTTCCAGGAAGGACTTGAAACTGCTTCGCTGGAACCATTTGGAAACCCTAAGGGCAGGAGTAGAACTGGTTAAGAAATCTGTGACCCACCATCAAGTAACGTTAGTGACATACTCAATTCAACCTTATTTAAACTGGTGCTTAAATGGTTTTGACTTATATTTATTGACAAGATTTAGTTTTAACATCTTTCCCAAATATGAATAACTGGGAGAGGATGTTATGTAGTTGTCCGTGTGACAATATGTCAGCTCAATCCACATTGCACGTTATCTGTTTTTGTAAATTTTATATTGATGACAGGTTGAGGTGGATAAAAGCACTTTTAAAAAAGTATGGAACATGGAGACAATGCAGGCCGGCCCTACTGTTTCTTTTATCTCTCAATGATGTATACACTGTGGCCGTAATGACAGGTTTTTAAAAAAGGAAAAGCTTAAATAGTCTCTAAATGTAATTGTTCTTTTTAACCATTCTTAATGTATTTACATGAATTAGTGTATGTGCTAAATTGAATCTGTTGCTTTTATGATTTTATGTATTTTAAAATCGAATAAAGCTTTTTCATTCATTCAAATCGGACCTTTGCTGGAGAGGTTTAGGGATGTCTGTCTCACTCTCTCTCACCTGTTATGGCACTGCTCCAAATTACAGCGTTGCTGGTCTGAGGTCCTGGACAATATAGGCAAAGCTTTTAGCACTTCAATACCCCGTTCCCCAGAATATACTCTCCTCTGTCTCTCACACCTGAAGGTTTTTCCTTTAAGGTCGATGCGAGGTAGACAAATCGCATTAGCACTGTTGGTGGCTCGACAGGTAATTTTGTGGCAATGGGGTAAGCGGTCTAGTCCCGAAATGCTGCATTGGTTACATCGCCTCTGGTATCTTCTGGCTATGGAGGGCATGTCCCTCATGGTGGAGGGTAGGGAGGAGGTATAACCAAAATTGTGAGCACCTTTATTACAGTTGCTAGCTAAAGACATGAGAGAAATTAGCTGCCCTAAATATTTGTAAATCCTTAAGCTGCTGCCACAAGAAACACTTGCAACAGCCATGCCGACAACTATCTAGTAGGGACACTTTATCAGTCACCCCTTTTGAAAAGCCTGGGATATAGCGGGTGGGGGAGGACGATAGGGGTTTAAAGTCGGGTAGGTTTAGTGTTGTTTCATTTTTGTATTGTTACGTCTGTCTTTAGCCTCCTATGCTTTTACTTGTGCAAACTTAGAAGTCGTTGATTACTACAATGCAAACACATCACCCTCTTTACTGGCCTCCAGGTTGTTGGCTCAAAAGCTGTATACTGCTGCAAAAGATACGCTCTGCCGGCTGGTGGATGTAGGCAGGAAGCTGTGTCCGCCTATTGTGACACCTGACTAATAAAAAGATTAGTTCTTAAAATATGTCAAATCAATCAATGAATTATACGGAATTGATAAGATTTTTCAAGGTTTGTCCTCGTCAGAGGAGCACATGTAGAAGAAAACAACATAATATGAAAGGTACGGATGAGAACAGAGTTTAACTCATAAGCATTCAACACTTTCATGCATTTACTGCGGTTCCAATGCCTCACATCTGGAAAAACAAGAAAAAAGGTACATCCTCTCACATTTAAGAGGATAATTGTTTTGCGAATTGTGCACGAAGTGCTGCCAGAAAAATGCAAATTAAATAAACTCAGCTCATCAGTTAGTTTGGTTATAGATTCAGTTGTACAAAATAGACAATTTTTCCCTTCCTATTAACAAGTACTAGCCATTTCTCTGCATGTGAGGAGTTTTCCTTTTATGTAATTTGGATCAGGATTTTTACTTTTATTTTCAGTCAAGCCGTTACTATTCATTTCTATCGAGAAGGGTGAAACGTCTTTTCGTGTGAGTAATTCCAGTGTTCATCTTTCATGATTTCTTTCACCCTATCTTTAATCTTCCTAATATTTATAAAGGTGCGTCACCACTAGTGCTATACTTTCAGGGATCACTTCTATACATTTTTTTTGTATTCAGAATAGTTTAGTACATTTTTATTTAACAGATAGACAATACAAAAAAGAATACAATAAAATAAACAAATAATACGATATGACGATTATTAACATCAATAAAGTTATAACAGGTACAATATAATATAATATATTATTACAAAAAAAATTAAAAGGGAGGGGGAAGAAGCAACAATACAAATGCTATTAATAATCATAAGATTGAACTACTAATATTAGAAACTTTGCAAAAATATCTATAAAAACTTAACATATAAAAAAATACATTTTAAGAATATAAATAGTTATCAATAGGTTTCCAGAATAAATTAAAAGAATTACAATAATGAATAACACCATTCCGGAATACATGAGCTCTTCTTCTAGTAAAAATGACCCATGACCACCAAACATGAACAGATAATAATGAGACATCTTTCCAACATGAGATAATGTATTTTAAAGCTGCTGATAATAAGAAATTAAAAGGTTTACCTTCTGAGTAAATTCATTTATGAGAAAGGACAACAGATTACAAATGAGCAAGTTGAATGATAAATCATCATGAATATTAGGTATTTTTTATAACATCCCAAACTTCAGTCCAGATTTGAAAAATCTAAGGACATTCAAAAAGCATATGTTTTAACAAACCAGTATGTAAATCACGATGCCATCAATTTGAAGTCAAAGGGAGTTTGGCATTAAACTATATCAGTGGAGACCATAAACAATTATATTTAAATATATGAGTTTGTTTGATAAAGCGAATCAAGTAAACATGCTGAAATGCTATTAAGCCAAAAAGTTTTCAGAGTTCCGTAAGATAAAGATGAAGAGAGCTCATTATTCCAAAATGTTACAAGCGAGTTAGTATTGTCACCTTTAAATTTAATTTTTTTTTATATAAAATTGAAACACCATGAGGCTGAGTAGAATGAGTGTGAATGTAAATTGATAAATCATATTTAGCATTAGAAGGTACAAAATTAGGAAATGAATCTAAAATAGAATTGCATAAAAGTTCATATTTGAGTAAAACAGAGGAAGATAAATTAAATGTTTCCTTTAGAACATCAAAAGAGATAAAAGCATTGTTATAATGAATATCTGTCAGATAAAAGATACCAGCCTTAATCCATGAATGCCAATATCTAACATTTATTAGTAAGTTTTATGTTTGAATCATACCATAACAACATTTCTTCCGTAAAGGACCAACAGCCAGATGCATCAAACCAAAAAGTGCTCGCAAAAATAGCGATTAGCTATTTGCGAGCGCTTTTTAGCAATTTCCAATGCATCAACCAAAAAGAACAATCCTGCAAAATACCGAATCGCTAAAATAGGGAAAAGCGAAGTTGCGATTCCATATTTACGAGAAATCCAAAATGCGATAGCAAATAAGGAATCGCAAAAAAAATGTGCACTATAATGCATGATAAATGGCAAATAGTGATTTCTTAAAAAATTGCAATTTTGCAAGTGCAGATTAAGGGGAATCACAATCAGGTGGTAAAAAAAAACAAAAAAAACCTACTCATCTGCAAATCATCTGAAGCCTATTTAAACTGACCCATGAGGCCATAGTGGCCTTTCACAATGGCAGCACTCTACGTGTTTGCGAGGAGGAGGAGGATACCTGCAGCAGGCCAGCCCAGAAGGAGAATACAGGAGAGAATATTCGGCGTGCGCATCACTTTGTTGGGACAAACTGTTGAGCAAATATATGATAAGTACAGGCTGAATTCTGCAATGATTCACTACTTAATAGATGAATTGGACCCACTATTGCAGCGCCAGACACTTAGGACCCAGGCCATCCCAACTCATGCCCAGGTGCTATGTTGCCTGCACCTGCTTGCGTCAGGTAGTTTCCTGGATGTAGTGGCAGAAGCTGGAGGGGTATCACAGAGCTCCCTTTCGCAGTTCTTCAAATCTTTCCTGCCCGCCATGATGGCTTTGATCCACAACCACATCCCCTTCCCCACAACCCAATAGGAATTGACCCAAACTAAACAGGACTACTACCAATTTGCCCAGTTTCCACACGTGATCGGATGCATAGATTGCACCCACGTAGCCATATGTCCCCCAGCAGTAAATGAGTATATCTTCTGTAACCGGAAAGCATATCACTCAATAAATGTCCAAGCAGTGTGCAATGCGAAAAACATCATTACCGACCACGTAGCACAATACCCTGGGAGCACCCACGATTCCTACATCTTTCGCCATAGTGGCATGCAAACACGTCTGCTCAGGGGCGAATTTGTCGAAGGACACCGGCTAGGTAAATTTAAAACAATACTAACCTACCTGGCCTACCTGACCTATTTGTACAGTTCTTGTTTTTGTCCCGCGGGACGCACGCGGGTCAAAGCCCGGGCTGTGCCAGGGCAAAGGGCGGGCCCTCTGAGGCCCTTCGAGGCTAGAGGAGGCGGGGCTGGGCCCTTCCCCCTTAGGTGTGTCCCTGTCGGAAACCCCAGTAAGGACTGTATTACCTTGGCGCCATCATTCCATCTTGCGTATCTAATTATTATATTGTTTTTATTTACTTATAGTTGGTTATAGGGATTATACCATTCTTTACGGTCAACACGTAATTGTCCAATACTAATTTTTTATTGTAGGATGACTTCACCCACCCCTAAATCTTTAGCTGAGGGGGTGCTAAGCGGGGGACCTTGGATAGTTTTGTAATTAGGGCGGTCTCTACGTTTGATAGGGATTTAGCCGTAGCAGAGCGACGCGCTGAGAGGCGCCGATCTGTTGGGCATATTAAGAGTAAAAGGTCTGCGTTCGGACCCATTCTTCCAGGTATGCCTTTGTTAAATGGCACATTAGGGGGTCCAGTGAGCCTAGACCCACCGCTTGATTCTAGTATTCCAATATTACTTCAGGACAGAGCTACTCCCCCAGAATGTGTGGTAGCTTCTAATTCTGTCATGAATCTTTCCGCCTCGCTGGGTAGTATCATTGACGAGGTGGAAGTAATGACAGATACCCTGTTAATAACGGCTGAGCCAGCTTCTAAGCCCAATGTACTGGCTGCAGCTGTGGAAGTACTCCGACGTGATGGTCCTCCCCCTAAGAAAAGGAGAAGAAAGGGGCTTGGTACATCTAGAAATAAGGCTATTCCCTCTCCTCGTACTAAGAAGATTGACCAATTATCCGTAGGATTAACTTCACCGGTTGTTACTTCCTCCCAATCCTCCCATTCTCTAGATCAGCAAGGACCAGATTTACTAGGGAGTATAGAAAAACTGATTAGATCATTCACCTTTCCACTGGTAGAGAGACTCAAGAAGATAACTGCCCAGCTGGGAGATTTAGAGAAGGCCTTTAAGGCTTCATATGAGAGTCACAAGGGCTTAGCCGGGTTACCCCCAGTTCTTACATCTACTACCGTACCTCTGGTTCCTGCAGCTCGGATCCTGGATAAATCCAATATTCAATCTAAAAGCACCACGTCACAGTCCATCGTAGATTTAAGGCAAGACATTAATAGGCTGGACAAGGTTGCTACGGGGTGTGTGACATCCAACTGCCCATTGCCTAAACCTATTGTTGCAGATGCTACTGCAAGACCTCATATTCCCAAAAGCCAAATGGTTAATTTGCCCCCTGAAGCGGCCCTGTTTGTGGTAATTCTTACCGGAGTTCCAGCTTTGGAGGCGGGTAAGAGGGAAGATCAACTTCAGCTTAAAAACAAGGCTATGTATTGGCTTAGACAGAATCGGCCTTTACCCCTCTATCTAAATGGGGAAATACTAATGGTCCGGCAACTTGTGTGGCTGGGGCCTAGTCCAAAAAGTATTTCAGGGGATATTGTTATAATTAGCTTCAAAGACAAAAGGGCGGTTAGTCATATCTTAAATTGGTCTTCCCCAAAAAGCAGTAGCTCAATTACACCTCAAGAACTGCCTTACTTTTATCCTAGAAATATGCTAAGTCCAGTGGCAAATTCTGGGTCGTGGGCACCCGCCTTGGATAGCTCAATCAGGCCACTGCTGCATCCTCAGGTCAATTGTTTTAGGACCCAGCGTAATCACCCTGAGGACCATTAGAGTGTCTTTAGACCTCCATTTGCTTTACAGGTGGAAAATGTTGTTTATCCTGTCTATCCGGCTTATCCTTGTCCTTGGACTCAGCATTTAAATGACCCTCGTGCTCCAGCTGACCTCCAGCCATCTAATCGGTTTCAAATCCCCCTTTATAATCGTTATGAAGGCCTAAGAGATTTAGAGGGCGTGGACTGACTGAGCTGTAAATCTGTTGCACCAGTTTTGTCGGTAGATCTTACTCCTACTGTATGCAATGTTAGTGGCCCAGTCACTGATCCAAGGCCGCGCCATTATACTGGCCCAGTTACTATCCGTAGTTTAGGCTCTGATCATCTCGAAGTCCCAGAGCCTAGTAGTGCAAGGTAGATCTGTGATCTTCCTGATGGATTTAGTAATAATGTACCAGCTGTTAAACATAGGACCCATGGGAAGATTGAGTTTTTATATTGGAACATTTCAGGGATTAACGATAGGGTTTTAGACCCTTCTTGGCTGGAGTTTGTAAGTCCCTATGGTCTCCAAGAAACCTGGTCCGTTGAGCCTGTTCACTTAAATGGGCACAGAACCTTTCAGGCTGCAGCTTTACACTCTAAACGCGGGAGGAATATGGGAGGACTTTGTATTTATATTTCGAATCTGATGGGTGTTGAGGATATCAAGATAGTTAAGATGGGAATTTGCTATCAGATCCTATTAGTTCGGATGGTCTCCAAGGTTGACATTATTTTGATTAACATTTGCAATAATTTGCATAAACGTTTTGTCTCAGATATGGTTTCTTCCATGATTAATGAAATTCACGGGATTACAACCCCGAAAGGGAGGGATTGCATTATTGTTTGTGGGGGGGGTTTTAACCACAATCTGTGCGGTCAAGTTCGGGGGGATTGTGGAATCATTGGGGCGGGTGCGGAAGTCACGTCCCCACATTTTTCCCATCTGGACGGGGGTGAAACTTTGAATGATATGTTGGCATCTTTTAATTTAGACTTTGTTAACAGGATGTGCTCCCCTCGTGTAGAGTTTAGTGCAACTTTTGTGGGGAGAGGGCTAGGCACCGTAATTGATTTTATTGTTGCTTCTGAAAGTCATGCCACTTGGTTTGCGGATTATGCCACTCATTCTGTAGGATTTAGTGATCATCTTCCCCTCTCTTTTGCTATTATTTTACCACAGGTTAAAAATTTGTGACATACCCAGACAAAACGGCTACGCTATCAAATGGAGTCAGAATGACCCGGAGGTAATGCATGCTAAGATAGTCAGGGGATCCCTTGCCTCAATTGAAAGGTGTCTTGACGAAGAGACCTCTCATGAGGATACTTTGTCAGCACTTGAGGTAATCACCCGGACCATTCGAGATAGTTTGTCTCGTCCGGGGAGAGGTCATACTTCTAGGTCGACTACTAATTCTTGGTTTGATGCTGCCTGTTCTAGGGCGCATTCTTGCCTCATAGTCGCGTTACACAATAAGGTAAGGGACCCGGTAGAGGTGGCAACTTGTAGGAAAGTTTATCGCCTAGCTCGGAATAACTGTAAGAATAACATCAAATCCAAGGCTTGGAATAATTTGGCTAATGCTGAACAATCCAAGGACAGTGCCCTATTCTGGCGCGCAGTTAATGCACCATTTTTTAATCAAGTCAATAATGCAAGGGTAGAGGTTGCTATCAGCAAAAACTCCTGGATTTCCTTTTTCTCAGAAGTCTATAATCCGGATGGGATTTTAAAGTTAGCTGATATAGAGGATATGGACAAGGAGGCATTCCGGACCTTTCGCCAAGTTAATTGGGGTATCTCAATTGGTGAAATGTCCGCTGCTATTGAGCAGAGTAGGGGAGGCAAAGCCCCGGGTTTAGATCGGGTTCCTATTGATATTTTTAAACACTCAGTTGAGTTATGGTCTGCCATTTTGAAGAGAGTCCTGGACGCAAGTTGTGAGCGGGGGTTTCTCAAGACCTGGTCTGATTCTATTATTATCCCCATTTTCAAGAAAGGAGATAGGGAGAGTCCCTCTTGTTATCCCCCTATCTCTCTTCTTGACTCTTTTATGAAGATTACAGGGAGGGTTGACCGGAACTGGTTACTATCTTGGGTAGAAGAAGCAGGAGTGTTGTCCCCGGTTCAGTACGGCTTCCGTGAGGGGATGGGCACCGTTGAACAGGTCCTGAACTTTACACTTCTACAAGAGAAATATGTTCAGGCTAAGGCTGGCAAACTTTATGCAGCATTCGTTGACCTGTGTGCTGCTTTCAATTGCGTTAAGCACAATCGTTTGTGGAAGGTGTTGGAAGAACTTAAAGTGGAGGAGGCCATAATTTCTTTTTTAAGGCAACTTTATGCTGGGGCCAGGGCCAGGGTGAGATTTGGAACTGGAGGAGAGTGCACCAAGCCCTTTCACGTGAAGCGTGGAGTGAGGCAAGGGTGCGTTCTCGCGCCCCTTCTTTTTAACTTATACACCAATGACTTAGAGGATGTTTTGGTGCCTAAAGTCATTGACTCACCCAGAATTAATTTTAAACAAGTGGTGTCCCTATTATATGCGGATGATGCCGTCATCATGGCCAGGACAGAGAGAGGTCTGCAGACAGCCCTAGGTGCCTATACTAATTTCATGGACTCTAGGGGCCTGAAACTGAATGTGAAAAAAACGTTTGTGATGACGTGCGCCAGGGGTAAATCCAAAACCTGTAAGTTGTTTGCAGGCAGGGAGAAAGTGCAGGCAATTAAATCCTTTTCATACTTAGGAATAGTTCTTGAAGGTGGGGGGCATTGGGGTCCGGCCATTAGGAGTAGGACCTTGTTCTTTAAAAAAGCAACTGCAGCACTTATGGCTTTTTCACGAAAGATGGGCAAAAGACCCCCTGAAATTTTACTTAAAATATATATGGCCAAATGTGTTAGTACGGCCATATATGATGCTGGTGTTTGGGGCATCCAAGACACCAGGGAAATACAAACAGTAAAAAATGTTTTTCTAAGGTTTATTTTAGCTGTACCTTTTAGTTTATCTGTGTATAATTGTCACGCTGAGCTGGGTGTTCGTCATATCAGTGATTTGATAGCGATGCAAGCACTGTTACTTTGGCACAGGGTTCGGACTGCAGTTGATTTGGAGCTGAACAGAGAGATTATCCGCGATGTTATGGCCCTGGATAAATCAAACAAAATAGCTTGGCTATCCTATATTCAAACGTTTTGCCAAGATATGGGGAAACCTGAGTTCTTTACCGCACCAGAGGGGCTAAGTAAGATCACGAGGAAAGAACTAAAGAATAATTGCTGGTACCATCTGGAATCCCTGCGGCTCGGGGTTGAGCTCAATAAGGGCTCGGTTGTGCGGCACCAAATGTCACTAGTATCTGGTAACATGCAACCCTACTTGAATTGGTGCACCAAGGGATTTGATAGGTTTTTACTCACAAGGTTTAGATTCAATATCTTCTTTCGCCTTGTTTCATTTCCAAAAACTAATGATTGGACCAAAATGCTCTGTAAGTGCCCATGTGATGGGGTGGCCGAACAATCAATCCTTCATGTGATTTGCTTTTGTGGATTTTACTGTAAAGAGAGAGCCCGATGAATTAAACCTTTTCTGAAAAATAGCGGAACATGGTACCAGTGCCGCCCAGCCTTACTGTATCTTCAGTTGTTACATGATGAATTGTGTGTGGCCACTATGGCCGGTTTTCTAAAAAGTGTATTCAGAAAATAGAAAAGTTTAATGTGTTTTTAAATTTACTGTACCTATAGTTAATCCTTAAACGTAACGATATATATGTGACAAGCTTCGTTTTTCTATGCACAATATGTATTGATTATTTTTTGTGTTGCTGCTTTTATGATTTAAAAATTTTGCTAAAATCGAATACAGCTTTCCTACTACTACAAAACTAATCACTGAAGTATGAAATGGCAATGCATACCTGTAGGAAGGTGAACACCTGACTATGGTTACCCCAGATTGTTTGCCTTATGTTTAGCTGGTTTTCGACTTATTTGGCCTGGCTCCCTGCCAATCATGGCCCCAGGCTATCTGCTCCCTCTTTAAAATGGATTCCATGTACCCTAGGTGCATAACTAAATTGGCTTGGGTCACCTTATCAGCCCCTGTACAGAGCACTATAGGTGCCCAGGGCATAGGTGCATCCAAGGCCTACAAGGGCTGCAGCATATCTTTTGCCACTCCTGGCTGGCTATCCAAAATTGACACAACTGGCTGATCACTCAGCTGGGGTAAGGTGGTGTAATCACCCCTTGCTTAGATATAGTATACCTATTGTAGCGATTGTGGTGCCCGGGGGTCGAGGGATGGTACTACTATCAAGATCCCGAAGATGGTATGCGTGTGGGGACGTTTGTAGAAGAGGCAGAGTGAACTACAGTGACCAGCATACCAAGGGGCAAGCAGGAAGAGCCATGAGACCTAAGGCATATTAGCCCCTCCCCTTCTCATGGACGGTGCTTGTCAATTTTTGTTTGTTGAGAGGATCGGAGTCGCGGAAGGTGTTCCCCCCCGGATTCCAGCGAGAAGCTAGAAGATTCCTGGATTTGAGAAGCCGTGATTTCCCAGCGTTTGGAACTGTCAGCGCTTTTCTGATAAGTACTCAAAAAACGGAAACGGGCTCGTTTTCGTTTTCTGCCTTGTTGTTTAAAAGTCCCTAGCTAGTTAGATTAGGGCACTCTTGGGACGATTGCTTGTTCTTGCAACTCATATTAGGCAGCGTTCTGCCTGAAGACGCGCTGCGCTAATATTCCTTGTACTGTCTCTCCAGAGAGGGTTTCTGGGAGACGTAGTCTGAGAACTGTTTATTGTTTTGTTTGTTTTGTTCACGGACAGTTCTTGCCACACAGAGACAGAGACATTATTCCACGGACGTTTTCTTGTGGGTTCCCTGAAGCAATCTTGTGGCTGACTCTGAGAGCGGTTTGTGCCATTTTAAACAACCGCTATTTTTCTATTTCCTTTTTTGACTACCTCAGGCCACAGTTCTGAACTCATTACAGAACGAGTCATAGTCCTTGCAGGCTTGCTGTGGTGTCCTCTATTCACTGCCAGGGTTTTGTATGATTCCGGTGAGTGATGTGCCTACGAATTGCTTCATATACTGTCCGAGAAACCTGAAGTGTAGTGTTGACGGTGTTCCTTACTTTTCCCTAATCAGGTGGGTCCTCTCCTGCTGTCCTAAGCATCTTGGTGACCAGACTCCCGGGGGATCCCAAGGAATCATCGCTACCCATTTTTTATTTTATCCACTTCCCCTTTCCCGGCTAGGTACGTGTGCGCACAGTGTGTTTCGCTTCCACTGTGGGTTCCGTGTCTGGTGGGGTAAGGAGAGCTTAGCATCCAAAGTCGTTTCTGCCGGACACCCTGAGCTAAGGTTAGTGGCGTGTGTGAGCCTGCGCTGCTGCCAATCCATGACACCTATATCTGGACACATATATACCTATAAGTCACTCCTATGGCAGGCCTTAACAATCCTGGAGAAAGAGTGCTTGGTTTTATGTGAGATGGTGCTCTAGCATGAGCTGAGCCTGTCTGCAGCTGTCGGGACCAATTCCCTAAGCTGTTCCGGGATAATGCCATACCATATACTATTAAGTGCATTATAATCCATCGCGGTTATGTGCTAACTTTGGTTTGACATTATCAAAACATGTCGTGTTTTGTGTCATACGTTTTGGAATACCACCCCCTCGCCAGTGCTGGCGACGGGAGTAGCATTCCACCCTTCTAGAGGGAGAAGACATGTTACTTTACTGAAACGCGGTTGATTTTTAAAAGAGCCTCAGAATCACAAAATGGACGCTTCTGCCACAGACACGAGTCTGACCTCCTGCTGCTGGCCGAAACTCAGCCGAGGAGGCCTGGACAAAGAGTTTCCTGTTACGGGGAGGTGTCACACAACCCCAGACAAGAGATAGTGGACTGTAGCAGGGAGGTTTGAAAGAAACCAGACAGTGCCTGGGGAGCACAAAGCTTCCCCTTGCATAATCTGGTCAAACCGGTTCTGGGGCTCACCAGCCCCAGTCCCAGCGCGACCCTGGACAAAGGGAAAGGGGTGTAACCACCCCCTTCCTGGGTCCCACCCATAGGAGGGACCTAGCAGGTAATCCAGCCCACCAGATTGGTATAAGAGTGGGAGCCATGCCCAAGCATTCAGATTATCCTGACTGAAACATATGAAACAAAACTCTGGACCCTTCGACATCCTACTCGACGTAGAAGACTGAAGTATCTCCCTTGTGGTCAAGGAGTGACCACCCTGTGCAAACAGGCACAATCCAGCACCTCAACGTTTATTGTTGCAGTTCCCACCAGAACTCGAGCGACAGAGTTCGACAAGACCCAGCGTGCCTGCCTTCTAACAGCCCGATCCACAGTCCCTGCAGAGCTGAGACCCGTGGAGGCGACCTGAAGCATGGGGCGCGCCATCTTGGAAAGACCACGAGGCGCTGACCGTGCAGCTCCCAAGGCACCCTTGAAGCTGTGCATTGGGTTTGAGAAGCCCCAGCCCTGAGCCACTCCTGCACCGAAGCTCACCCCTCTACACTCACCGAGTGCTGCGTGGGGCCCTTCTGCACTTTTTGGCTCAACGCGTTGGTCGGGCACTTGCCCGTTGGCTTGTGGACCCAGTACCAACAAACCGTTGAATTTGACTCGCCAGTCCGGTTTTTCTGGACTGGCCCTCGCTCCCCTGAAAAGGAGCACCCGCTCTGACCTTCCTAGTCCGAGTATTTAGCGATCTTCGAGTCCTGCGTGGGTTGCGCTTGCCAACGGTTGTTTGCTCCAATCCGGAAGCTGACACCGCTGACAGCGAGAGCCTTCAAGGGACAGCTCGTGATCCACTCCTGCACATCCTCGGTGCCCCAGAGTCCACGTGGCAGCGGAGAGAAGCTACTCGACATCGACCTGATTGCGCCCAACATTGCCTGGTTCCTTCCTGGTTCCACCCTGGTCACTGCTGAGTGACCCAGACTCTGTCCCCTCTGCTTTCAGGTCATCTACATCTTCGATCCACCCTTGGATCACACTGGACACTTCTCCTCTCGACGCCTGCCGCCTCTTCATCTTCAGGCACCATCGACCTGCGTGACGAAACCCGACACTACTTCGCACCTGTGCACCCGCTTCCTGTGGGTGAGGTAACTCAGCAACGCTGGTGTTCCTACACTGGTACACACCTCTAGTGTATGTGTCTAAAGTTTTGTCCTTCTAGGTCAGTCAGAAGGTTCCTTAAACAGTAACTTTGTAACTTTTACGCACCATTGACATTGCATTGGTGCATGCGTGTGCTTTATGCGCTGCACCCGAATCCCGCTGGCTTTTCCCGACTTCAGCATTGCTAGTCCCGATTGGTCCCAGCGATTCCCTAGACCCTAGGCCTAACCACTGTTTGCAAACAAAACAGTTTGATTGGTATCTCTTATACCACTCTTTTAATATATGGTTTGCCTGGACCCCCGGCTTCATCCATAATTGTGCAACTTTCATATGTTTAACTGTGCTTTTGTTTAAACGCTTGTGCCTCTAGACTCATAAAGAATATAGAGGATTATTCTAGTAATAAATACATATATTTTTATAATTTATAACTTGTGTGGTGTCCTTTCGTTTGACAGTACAGGATGGTGATTGGTAAAACAGCTCGCTTAACACGACCTCTTAAGTTAAGCCTTTAAGGCTGCTTAGTCCATGCTACCATTAGGATAGCTTGTCTAATAAGGTTGACTTACAACCAGACACCATAAGGGTTGTTTGGACTGATACAAGGTGCCCCCAGAATTAGAGACATCATATATCAGGCCAACTTCTAACAATACCTGACACTAACACTTTACTTGAAACCCTGTGGGTGACAGTGCATACGCAGTGAGGGATTTCATCATGACTCCATACTTGAACCCAGCCAGCCCACAATAACAGAGGTACAACGCAGCCCACATCAGGACACGTAATGTCATCGAACGGACATTTGGATTGCTCAAGAGTCGCTTCCGCATCCTGCATAAAACTGGAGGAGCAATGCTGTACCAGCAGGAAACATGCTGTAGGATAGTGGCAGCATGTCCAATGTTGCACAATATAGCAACAAGGAGAGGTATCCCCATTGAGGAATCCGACACTGAGGACAACCAGCCCCCAGCACACCCACGCCGGGCCTATTTTGCGAGTTCAGCGGAGGGGTAAAGAAAACATACAGACATCACCCAGCCTTATTTCCAAGGTATGTAATGATGAGACACAACACTTAATTGCAGGAAATGAAAGTATTTATTAGCACGTGAAGTGGTAGGGGTGTTTATTCAAACATAGCTGGTGACCATTAGCACATTAACTGCATGCACTAAAGGACAAATGAGACACACAAAGGACTTGAAATACAGTCACAAAGAATGTCTTGGACATGGTTACGTCACCATGATGAATTCCACCATTCGGATTATGTTTAGCGTTTCCTCCCTCTCACACCCAAATGTCTTTCACCTGCATCTGCATCTACATTCCCGGATGCAGCGGGATGTGTTGGTCTACGGGAACTGCACCTCCTGCCAGTGGTGACTTGCGCAGTGATGCTGCTTAGGATGGATGGCTCACTACCCTCTTCCCCTGTAACATTGCTGTGCTCACCAGTACTAGACAGCATCAGTTAAATGGCAGTGGTCATTTGGCCGAGTGCTTTGGATACATCCCCACAACAATGGCCCATATCAATCTGCATTTCCACCGACCGACATGACAGCTGTGCAATGCTGTTGCAAATCTTGTTGTTATACCTGGTATAGCCAGCCATGCAGGTCACAAACTGGTGATGTCTCCTCCTGCAGTGTGTTGTTTGATTTTCTGTTTGCTTCCACAAGTGCTGTAGTTAGCTCCCTGACACTCTCTGCCATGACTGATATGTTTTTGTTCATTTTTGTCCTCTGCAGGTTGATGGCTCCCATATGCCTCACTTGCAGGCGCTGCACCCACAACATCTATGACTCCACGCCACCCCACACATTGGAAGTTCCTGCCTCTTGTGCCCCGATATGGGTCCTTGGCCTGCGTCTTATTCCCAGCCTGACATGTGCCTCAGGTGTAGTTGTGTGGCTCACACTTGGACCGCTTGTCTCAGGAGCAGTTTCAGGTCCCTGTTCTGTCTCCATTAGCTGCAGTGGTGTAACTGTGGCCCTGCGTTTTGACGGTGCCTTGGTTTTGGGTGGTGGTGTCACAGGTTTCGAAATGGCAGCCTCTTCAATGACCTGTGTGCTGTCTCCACATTCACTGTCATCAGTGTCTACTTCTACTGCACCTGTGATGTGAAACAGTGCAATATTATTTTGTGTTTGTGCTAATGTTGTGCAACATTAAGTTTCTTTATATTTAGGCTCTCACTGTCTCTCATCACAGACTGTGCAACATTTTGGTAGCATTTAGGCTTACAATGTTGTTTTGTGACTGGCAATTTGGTTCTACAGCCTACAGGTCCCATAATGCATTTGTGTCCCTATGTGAAATGTGGACTTGACTATTTTTACCTTGATTTTGCTGGTTAATTACAGATTGGGCACGATCAGTATGTACATTGATATGTTGATTATCAAGCATCTTACCTTGTGTGCTACTGGCCGCCCCAGATGTATCCAGCTGCGTTACTCCCATAACTGATTCAGGCTGGATAGTTCCTTCAACCAGGTACTCCAGGGTTATGTTGTCTGGGACTGTTGAGCTTCCTCCTCCGGTGACTCCCTCCTTCAGCCTTTGCGCTATCCGCTCCTTGGCACGGCTACACAGGTCGTATCATTGTTTCTTTAAATCATCTATGCTGCGGTGTGTCACCCCCACAGCATTCACTTTGTTTTTGATCCTGTTCCAGATCCTTCTTTTTTCTGCTTCAGGTACTTTTAGTGAGAGCTTCCCAAAAAGCTTGTCATGGCTGTTTGTCACCTCCTCAATGAGGTTCTCAAGTTCCCTCTCACTGAGCTTTATTTTTCTCTTCCTGGCCACTGCACCCTCTTCTGTTGCTGTTTGGGACATTTTGGCTGTCTCCACCTGTCAGCAAACAACAGTTTGTGTTTTCTGCTCTCTCCTCCAGCACTCTGCTTCTGCCTCTCAGTTCCTCTGTGCACAGGTGGCAGCATGGGCTGATTGACTTCCTGGTTGTGAGGTCATGAAATGAAATTAAATTAAATGAAAGGAAATGAAATAAGGATTTATAA
The DNA here is from genome assembly GCF_964263255.1 of Lissotriton vulgaris. NCBI lineage: Eukaryota > Metazoa > Chordata > Amphibia > Caudata > Salamandridae > Lissotriton > Lissotriton vulgaris. The sequence goes on along the minus strand of NC_141687.1, from coordinate 1,377,480,133 downwards.
AGCGCATAGCTGCCCTTGAGCGTCCCAGCGCTGGTGGAAGGTAGTAGAAAGAGAGTGCGACGGCAGAAGGGATCAGGGGAAAAGCCAGGTTTTCAAACTCTTGCGGAACGTGAGATGGTTTGGTTCCGCTCGCAGAGTGAGGGGAAGAGAGTTCCACAGTTTGGGAGCGATGTAGGAGAAAAGGCGACCTCCTGAGCGGGCTTTTTTGATCCTGGGTACAAATGCCAAGTGAAGGTGAGCAGAGCGCAGATTTCTGTTGGTTTCATAGGGTCTGATCCAGTGTTTAAGGATAGAAGGACAGTTGTTGTGGAGGATTTTATGGGTCAGACAGAGTGTCTTAAAATTGACCCGTTCTTGCACTGGGAGCCAGTGAAGTAGCTTAAGGGCTGGTTTTGCAGAGCTCCTACGTGTAGTGCCTGTTAACATCCTAGCTGCCGCATTTTGCACTCCCTGAAGTTTGGCAATTACTTTTTTAGGGGCGCCAAGATACAAGGCATTGCCGTAGTCGAGTCTAGAGATTAAAAGGCTCTGGATGATGAGCTTCCTGGTATCTTGGGGGAGCAGAGGCAGGATTTGTCGAGTAGTCCTGAGAATACCATAGCATACGCCTGCTGATTTCCTAGCCTGGGTTACGAAAGACAGATCCTGGTCCAGCCATATGCCCAGACTCTTAATGGAGGGTTTAGAGGTTGGGGCTTCACCCATGCAGGGAGGCCACAGCAAGTTTGACTTGAAGTGGGCTGGGTTTCCTAGTAGCATGATCTCTGTTTTCTCTGCGTTCAGCCTGAGATGGGATCGGTCCATCCAGCTTGAGTTGTCACAAAGGCAGGAATGGAGGTTGTCAGGGGAGCGGTCCGGGTGGCTGAGAGATACTACAAGCTGTGTGTCGTCAGCGTATGTCACTAGTTTGAGTCCATAGAGGGACACTATGTCCTGGAGAGGTGACATATATGCATTAAAAAGGGTCGGGCTCAGGGAGGAGCCCTGGGGGACGCCACAAAGTAAAGGAGTGGGGTGTGACTGAGAGGATCCTTCCCAAATTTGAAAGAATCGGTTGTGAAGAAAGGATTTTAACCACGCTAAGGCAGACCCTGAGATGCCTAGTGCGCTTAGCCTATGGGTCAAGATGTTGTCGTTGGCGGTATCGAACGCCGCCCTTAAATCCAGGAGGATCACTGCCACTGATCCTCCTGAGTCTAAGATTTTGCGTGCTTCTTCCACGACGCCATTATGGCGATCCCCGTCCCCTGACCTGGACGGAAGCCAGTTTGTGAGGGGTGAAGGAGGGTCATCAGCCTGCTCCCAATGCGACTCTCTAGTTTTCCCAATCTCGCAATTAGCGATCTCGCAATTAGCGATCTCGCAAATAGCGAGATCGCAAATAGCGGGATCGCAAAATGCGAGAATGGAGGTTTTACACATTAGCGATTCTTTAACATGGAATCGCTAATGTATTTAGCGATTTTTTGCTATTCTTTATTTTTTCGCTATCCTCATCATGCTAATAGCGAGTCCTTATTTGCCATCCCTTAATAATCGTGCAAATAAGGACTCGCTATTTTTTTGCTTGATTCATCTGGCCCATAGATGATTGAAAAATGTAATCAAAATCATGTAATATTAACTTAGTGGAATTCAAAATAGCAGATTTATTAAAAATGGATTGATTTATTAGACATAGTTAACGAAGAAGGTAGGGGAAACAAATCTATTAACCGCTTTTCTATCAAAAGCCGTGTAGGGGGATTAATCAAATGAGAATGATTAAACCAAAGAGAACTTTGCTTTAATATAAATGCATTGTGTCAACAAACAAAATCTGGTATACCAAAACCTCCATTATATTTAGGTAATTTTAAAATAATATAACTATTACAAAGTGCTTTATTGCTCCAAGGAAGTTTTGTAAGAAGCTGGTCTATATCTTTATAAAACTTCATAGGAAATTGGGTAGGGATCATGGCAAGGGAGTAGAAAATTGTTGGTGCTATAGTCATTTTTATGGAATCCATTCTCCTCCACCACGAAAGATGAAGTGAAGACCATTTAGATATTTTATCCTTAATATAACTTAAAATTGACTCAAAATTTAAAGATATTGTAGTTTTCATAGAAGATGAAAACAAAATGCCTAGATATTTAAGTTTTTCTCTTTGCCAAAATGTATCTTTCATGGGTAACATATCTGGGTTACAATGAATATATTTATTTATTTATTTATTTATTTGAAAATGTTTTTTATTGTGCTGGCTCCACCCGGAGGTATCAGAGCGCTTTACATTGGAATGACAATAGTACATGGAATACAAAAGAGTGGTCCAAAAGAAGCATTCAGGCATGATGGACTTTGAGGTCCACATTGAGTAATATAGCTTGACTTAATAAAAAATGCAAAGAAGTAGCAATTTACAAAAACAACACGTGAATAGAATAATGACAAATTATTACACAATATAAAGGAGATGGACCCATTTTTTGTGAATAAGGAAGGGTTTTGCAAGTGAGAGAAAAGGGGGGAGGGAAAGTTTTCGGCAAGGGGTGGTAGAGTGGAAGAAAAGGAGAAGATGGGTAGGGAAGGGGTGAATAGGTGGGGTCGACACAGGAGGAGTGAGGAGAAGGGAAAAATGGGGATTCCAAAAGGGGGGAGAGTATAACGGGAATGGTAATGGAAGGATTAAGGACCCCAATATTTGTTGAGCAGATGCAATTTAAGGTCTTTTTTTAAACTGACGTATGAAGGGTTAAGTCATAGATTTTTAGGGAGGGCATTCCAAATGCTGGGAGCAAGATTGCACAGCTTTCTTTCTTAACAGAGGGGGGACGAGGAGGAGAATTGGTACTTTTCATCAGTCGGGCACTACCCGCTTTATTGAGGTTGTTTGAGAGGTAGAGGGGGGTCTTTTGACGAAGGGCTTTGTACGTTATGCAGGATATTTTATAGGCAGATCTGCCTTCAATAGGAACCCATTTAAGGGTCTTAAGAGCAGGTAAGATGTGGTCAGAGCGTTTGCAGTCATTTGTAAGCCTGGCTGCTAGGTTGAGAACAGATTTGAGGGGGGCAAGGTGGGCTTTGGGAGATCTGGAGAGTAAGGCGTTGCCATAGTCAATTTTCTAGAGGACTAGAGATTCGACAACAGATTTGAAATCTTCAGGTGGAATGAAAGGTTTGATTTTTTTGAGAAGTTGGAGTGAGGAAAGTGCTCCTTTTGTTGAGTTTTTTATGTGAGAATTGAGTGTTAACTTACTGTCATTGGTGATGCCAAGGGATTTTACTGATTCAGATAAGGAGAGCGAACCGTTCAGGGCATTAGGGTCAGAGATCCATGTTTGGATGGGGAGTGGTTTGTTTTAAGGAAGGAAAATAATTATTTCAGTTTTGTTTGGGTTGAGTTTGAGATTATTTGAGTAGAACCAGGTTTGTATATTTGCCAGGGTGGTGTTAAGGTGTAGGACATCTGAGTGGGACTTCATTTTATGGTACAGTTGGGTATCGTTGGCATACAGGTGGTATTTAATACCGGTTTGATTAAGTATGAGTGTAAGGGGTTCCATAAATAAGTTGAATAGAGCAGGAGAGAGGATAGATCCTTGGGGGACACCAAGGGAGACAGGAGTGAAGCTGGAGAGGCAGTTTTGGATTTTGATTTGCTGGGTTCTGTGTTGAAAATAGGAGGGCAACCAGTTGAGGACACTGCCATTTAGACCGAAGCGAAGTTTAAGTGTATTGAGTAAGGTTGAATGGTTAACTGTATTGAATGCCGCAGAGAGGTCAAGGAAAATGAGTAGGTTGGTCCCACCATTTTCCAGGGCATGGTGGATGTAATCAACTATATTTAGCAATGTAGTTTCAGTGCTACAGCCTTTTTGGAAGCCGGATTGTAGAGGGTTGAGTAGGTTGTTAGTGTCAATGTGTTTATCCTATTCCAGAAGGGCACATTTTTCAAGGGCTTTAGAAAGAATGGGGAGGTTTGAGATGGGGCTGAGGTTATTACGGTTGTTGTGGTCAGCCTTAGGGTTTTAAGGAATGGGCGTGACCTGTCCGAGTTAGATGGAGACAGGGACGCACCCCGAGGAAAGGGAAGAGTTGATGATTTTGGTCGAATAAGGGACAATGATTTGATTAAGGTCTTGGATGAGGGTAGACGGGAGGGGGTATTTTGTGTGAGAGGACGGTTTTAATTTGGACAGGGTGTTAAAGACTTTTTTAACTGTATTTTGTCAAATTAGGTTTCAAGAGGAGTTGTTGAAAGTTGGTGCGGGGAGAGGTAGGGGGCAGGATCAGGGGGGAGGGTGTTGGAGTAGTAACAAGGGTATATTGGGGGTTGAAAGGGATCTGAGGTAAAATGAAGGATTGGTCAATTTTGGCGATTTTTTCAGAGAAAAAGTTAGCAATTTCTTCGCATTTGTTGGTGGATGCCATCAAGTGGAGGGGTAAAGAAAGAAGGATGCCTTTTCAAAGAAATGTGTTTTTTGTAAGTAGATCTAGCGGTTCAGAGGAGGACGAGATCAGAGGGGGAAGGGTGTTGTCTCCAAGTTCTTTCAGCCAGTCTGAGAGCATGATTTTCCTTGTTGAGGTCAGAGTTAAACCATAATTTGGAAGGGATTTTTTTTTAGTTTTTAGTTTGGGTGGTGCTATTTGATCTAAAACCCAGGAGACAGTTTTATTATAGTGCTTAATGAGCTCATTTGAATTAGAAGAGGGAGGGGTGCAACTAAGTTGAGCTTGGAGTTTGGCCTCCAGTACACCTAGGATGGATATGATTAAGGTTTCTGGTAGGATTATTTGTTGTTGTATTTAGGTGGGAATGGCGGGGCTAAGGGGGCGATCATGAACAGTATGAGGTGGTGGTCAGACCAATCGACAGGGATGATGTTGGATAGGGATGCCAATCATTGTTTGTAATGATGGCATCAGTAGCTCCTTTTGAGTGAGTTGGGGAATGGCAGAGTTGTTTGAGGTCATTAATCTCAAGAAGGTTATTGAGAAGTTCGATAGTAGGGTACTCGTGCACATTCCAGAGACTATTAGAACTAGAGAGTGACGATTGAGTAAGAAGGTCAGATAGTTCCTCAGTGAAGGGAAGAGATTCACCCAGAGGGTGATAGATGTTGTGCAGGCATATTGGGGGAGTGTCTTGGATCTTAAGTTCTGCTCCTGGGTATTCAAAGGCTTGCAAAGTCTGTGTTTTTGACTAGGGAGAGCTGGAGTTTGCTTTTAAAGATTATTGCTAGTCCCCCTCCTATTCTCTTTGGTCTGTCTTTTCTGATGATTGAGTAACCGGGGGGGAGAGTAAGTCCAGGATGGATGTTGAATGATCATTGAGCCAGGTTTCCGAGAGGAAGGCGACGTCTATATCTTCACTAAGGATAGTTTCAGAAATTTCGGTTGCATGTTGAACCACCGAACGGCACTTCATGTGCATGCAGGCCAGGCGCTTAGGGTTATTTTTAGGGGGGGCACGAGAGGATGGCGGAAAGTTAAGGAGGGGGTTTGGGTGAGCCGGGAGAGGAGGAGAATCTGTTGGTTCCTATAATAACAGGAATGTTGGAGTGAGGAACAGTCGTATTCTTAAGTGAGGTTTTCGTCAGGTAGGAGTTGCAGATGTCGGATAGGTCAGTAGCGGAGTGGTCAATAAAGGTGCAAAGAGTTCTATGTGTATGGTTGTGCGGTGGTGTGGTTTTTCAAGGTTTGGGATTAGTGGATTACTAAGGACCAGTTTATGGTGTAGTGGACAAGGAGGGGGGAGTTTTGGAGTTACAGAATTTGAAGTCTTTGAAATCCTCTCTAAGCCGTCTGACTTCAGATACCAAGTGAGCAATATTGCGCTCAATGTTGCAAAGTGTCTGAGTTAAAAGAGTGAGGTGGGACATAGTTGAGGCAGGAGGGGAAAGGTGTGTTCTGAGTTGGTCAGGGGAGGTGTTCTGGCTTTCGGAGAGGGGGAGGTCTGGGGATGCAAGAACGGTGCTGGCGTTGTGGAGTGGGGGAGATCTCTGGGGGAGGGGAGTTATGGCAGTCGGGGGAGGGAGGGAGGTGTGTGGGGAAGGATGGGATAGTAAAAGAGGTAGTTGGGGCAGGAGGAATGGAGGAGGTGTGTTCGGAGTTGGTCGGGGTGGATGCCTGGTATTGGGAGAAGGTTAGAGGCCTGGGGGAGGTGAGCAGGGTGTTGAGGCTGTGGGAGTAGGAAAGGACTGGGGAAGAGAGGGGTGATCAGTCAGTGTGCGGGAGGGACAAGCATAGAGAGGGGTGGGATAGTTGTAGAGGTAGGGGATGGGATAGTAGCAGAAGAGAAGGTATAAGGGGTGATTTTAGAGGCAACATCAGAACTGAGGGTGGGTGTGAAACTCAGAGTGGGGGGTGTGGGGGAAGGCGGGGGTATGGTGGTGCAGGCTAGGAGGAGAGCTGTGGAGCTCGAGGTCAGAAGGTGATGGTCGTTGGAAAGCTTGGGAGTTTGGGGGAACGGTGAGTGTTTCAGATGTTTTGGGGAGATGTTCAGGGTTGAGTGCAGCATAGAAATCATAGAATAGGATATATTCTTGAGGTTAGAGATGTCATGGGGTAGAAAGGTTTTCGTCATGGAGGCAGGAGAGCACAGGAGTGTGTCTGGGGACAGGGGAGTCGAGGGGAGAGGAGTAGGTAAGGACAACTGATGGGACGGAGTGGTGAAATGATGCTCGAAGATAGTTAGGTGGTGTTCAGAGGCTTGTAAGAGGATATTTCCAGTTTTGAAGATGAGATGTCAATTTCACCAGTAAAAGTAGGGTGGGGGTAGTAGATAGTTTGAAACCGTAAGGAATAGTGTTAGATTTAGTAACTGGGAGGTGGCGTAGGAAGGTGCTCTTCCATTTGGAGGTGCGCTTAGAATAGAAAATGTAAATGGTTATTATGGAGGAAGTGATGCTGTGGTAGTTAATCACTATCAAGGTTTCAGGATGCCGGATTAGTAATTTATGTTTGAGAATTTTGTTAGCGCTTTTAGAAAGACTGGGAGGGTAGGGAATGGTTCAACAGTTGGGGCCATGTTTGGTGAGGGAGGGATGTAGGGAGAAGAGAGCGGGGTTGTAGTGAGAAGGGGCATTGGGACTAAGGTGGGGCATGAATGATGGTCAAAAGGTAGAAAATAATTCAGTTTTATTAGTATTTAACTTATACCCAGAGAGTATGGAATAAGATTACATAATCTCAAATAAAGGAGGAAGTGGGGAAATAGGATTACTAATAAATAAAATCACATCATCTGCATATGCTAACGTTTTAACATTAACCTCCTTAATTTTAGTACCATTAATATCATTACACTGCCTAATTTAAACAATCAAAGGTTCAATTACAAGGAGAAATAGGAGCGGGAGAGGGGGAAATCCTTTCTGGTACCTCTGAAAAGAGAAAATTGGTTTGAAGTTTGGACATTAATAAATAAACGAGCAGTTGGAGTAGAGTATAGAGCAGATATCATGCGAATAAATATGTCACCAAAATTAAATGCAAATGCAGTACTAAATAAAAACTGCCAATGGACTTTATCAAAGGCTTTTTCAGCATCCAATGCTAATACTCCTGTTGGCAAAGGTAAATTGGACCCTTGTTCTATAACATGTTATAACGTTCTTGCATTATTAGCAGAATATCTATTTCTCATAAACCCAGCTTGGTCTAGATGAATGATAGAATCTAAAACAGAGGTTAACCTAGTTGAAAGTATTTTGGCATAGAGCTTACAATCTTGATTTAATACGGAAATAGGAAAGTAATTTGAAACAAATGTAGGGTCTTTATTAGGTTTAGGTAACACAACAATTAATGCTTCAATAAAAGACCCTGCAGTAGTCCCTGTTGAGCAAAAAAAGGTAAATAATTTAAATAAATGAGGAATACTTTGTATTTGAAATTCCTTATAAAATTCTCCTGGAATGCAATCTGGTCCTGGAGATTTTTTTTCTTTAAGAAATTTAATAGCTAATCGAATTTCACATTCAGGTATGGGCAGATCTCATTTATTTTTAGTTAAAGGGAACAATGTGGGTAATCCTCATGTAGTTAAAAATGATTCAATTAAAGAAGAATCATCAAAGTTAGGTTTATTATATAAAATAGTATAATAATTTAGAAATTCATTAACAATATCATTTTGCAATATGGCAATTTTGCCATTGGGACCATGAATTGAATTTATATGGGATTTATGTTTTTTAATGGATAGGTAATTAGCTAATGTATACCAGCTTTTCTAATAAGAACAGAATTAAATTCATATCTAAGTTTTTGTAATTTCATCCTATACTGAGGGTCATTAGAATTAAAAAAAAACAGATTTAAGATGAAAGTAATCCTGAAAAGCATCAAACAATTTCAATTAATTTTGTTCATTAAGAATTCTCCATCTGCATTGTGATTTAAAATTTAAATTAACTTGCAAAACAAAAGAAATTAAAACATGATCCGATATGTCAATCAATGGTAGGAATAATCGCAGAATTAATTATTTGTCTGGAAATTAGTAAATAATCAAGTCCCAAATGTTAATTATGTGGATTAGAGACAAAGGTAAACATTTTTACCATAGAGAAATGTAATTGCCAAATATCCATTAATTTGGTAGATTTAAGGAAAGCTTTAAAAGTAAAAAACCTTTGGGAGGACGTAATTTAGTGAAAGATGTTCTATCCAATAAAGGATCAGAAATCCGGTTTAAAATCTCATCCAACTATAAGAGGAATGTTACCTAACTTAAGTACTTCAGTAGTTTAATTTGACCAAAGCAAAGGATCGAAAAGCAATTGGACCTTAAACTTTAATGAAAACATAACAGAATCATCATGTTTTAATTTTAACTGTGACATATCAACCTTCTAAATCTGATGATTTACTTAAAATTTGACAATTAAGTCTTTTAGTAAAAAGAATGGCAACTCCGTTTTCCCTACCTTTAGCAGGAGAAGAGACAATAGTATCAACCCACTTTTTTTCATATAGTCTAATATTTTATCTTCAATATGTGTTTCCTGAATAAAACAAATATCAGCTTTATAACTTCCTAAATAATCCAAAATCTTAGTACGTTTTACCGGATGTCTTAAACCATTAACATTTAAAGATGTTACCTTAACATTATGAACATTAGCTATAATGAAAGAGAGAGAAAAAAATAAAGATTTAAGAAGAGGAGAAACAGTTGGAGAAAAATATAGAATATAGTAGTTTTAGTGCAATGTTTGAGGAACAGAAGGGAAATGAAAAAAGATAAACAAACATAAAAAGGACAACCACAAAAAAACATTAATCACAAATATGAAACACACACACACTTTACAAGCATGAACGACCTGTTGGAGCCCAGCATGAAGAGAATTGCAAAATTAGTCAGAAATACATGCTAGAATGCTATTCAAGTAGCAGAGTCATGCTTATCCATAGAGTGCTGTGAATGCTGTGAATGCTGTGAATGCTGCTCCAGGAACAATTTTAAATCTTCTGGACGTTGGCAGGACTTAGAAAAATTATCTTTCAAGATTTACATCGATAAAAGATCAAATAGGCCATATTTAAATGCAAGATTTCTCAGTAGAGGATGCATTTCAGTGAAATCTTTACGAATCTTAACAGTCTCTTTGGCAAAGTCTTGGTGAATAAAGATTTTATTGCCATTAACCATTAAGGATGGAATTTCTTGTGCTGCTTTCCTTATCAAAACCAAATGATGGTGACGTAAAACCTTAAAATCATTTGTCTTTCCTTAGTATGATGAGGATTGCGATGGGATGGACTCCTACGCGCTTTATCTATTTCAAATTTCTCTGGAAATGTAATATTTAAAAGACCAGAAATCAAATTCTCCAGATATAGTCTGCAATTAGAGCCTTCAACATCCTCTGGTAAATTAAAAATACGTAGATTGTTTTGCCTGTTGCGATTTTCCATATCCAGCAGACGAGCAGACATAGGTGAAATGTTTGCCACTAGTGGTGTGAAGGTGGCAATTTTACTTTTGTTATCTTGTATTTTCATGGAATTATCAGAAACTTTCATTGACATACTAGCCATATCTTTACGTAGGTTTTTAATTTCTAACACAATAGTATCAATGTTGGAGGAGGAGGAATCTGCTGTTTCCTCGTATTATTGTGTTTTGCACATATTTATTCTCCAATTTCGTAGCATAAAAAGGAAGGAGTAAATAAATGCAAAGTACAGGGATAAAAGATAAATGTAGAAAAATGCAGCAAATGAAAAGCTGATGCAGTAGCTAAAACAGATTGTGGGAGTGGTTAGGCCACAGCCAGGCCCTTTTCTGAATACTTGCTGCGCCCCCCTGACAGGAAGTCTGGGCAGTACCTTAGGTAGAGCTACGATCTGACTCAGGAGAAAGAAAAACACCACTACTGATGTCCTCAGCGCCATAAAAAGAGCCCACAGCAGCAGTTAAGGCTTCACAGGGCTGCTTGTACATTTTCGAATAGATTATGACTGGAATTCAGGAATTTGTTGATAAAAATGGCCCCCTTCAACAAGGAGCTTAGAGGGCAGTGGCCATCTTGTTTTCGCACGCTGTTGCGAATCCCCACTACTATAGTTATTAACTGATAAAATCGTTTCAAACCTGTCTGGTCTTCACTAGCACTGCAGCGCCACTGGTCGAGTCCTTCATTGACAGCAATACTTTAGATAAACAACCTTCAGTAAGTTGTATAGGAAGGATAGTATATGTTTAACAGGTAAAGACCAAAAATCCCCAAGCTTCGAAAGCAAATGACAAGATATGTATACAATGTAGCTTACTATGGTCAGGTTCAAGTTCAATAAGAGTTGTTCATTACATCTGGGAGGAGCAATAGCAGATGAAGTGGTAACCTTAATACATGATATTAACCCTTATTTTATGCATTAGTAAATTGGGGCGGGGCTTTAGGGTGAGAGTTGGCAGATGGTACAGATTGGCTAAGAAGAGGGGGTAGGTGGGATGGAACGAAAATGAAAACTGAGATTCAGCCAAGGGAATTAAGAAATGTAAGAATGGTCATATGTAAAGATATGCAATCCTATAAGACTGCAAACTATGGGTATATTTCTTAATTAAACCACTCCTTCAAACAGTGCTACTTAGAATGATAAGGGCCTTAACACTAAGAGCAAAGAAACTAGAATTTCTAATTAAATTGGTAATGTTAAGCTAGATATATTAAGTCACCCGGAGATCCACTTGGTTGGTGACAGAAATAATGTAATACTTAGAACAATGGACTTCAGGAAGTATATTCACTCTTTTTTTTAATATTAAGTACTAGAGGCACTGTTGTTGCTACTATAAATGAGTTATAAATCCAAACTAGGTAACACTAAGGTGTAATAATATCATCAATGGGCCACTGATTAGGATATCCAGTGAATACTTGAATCTGTATACAATCTTTGCACCCAATATTCATGATCCTAGATTCTGCATTAAACTCGTGATCAGACTAGCAGGAATAAACCTGATCCTGGTACCCTTTACCCCAAATTTAACCTCCAATAAACGTCTACACACTACTGGCCCCTCACCCGCACTTCACCAATACGGCAGTTGGAAAAAGATTCCGCCAAAGAGCCCCTCTTTGAGGTGTTGTCCGTTGGGTATTGCACCGCCGACCCAATGAAGAGCATTGCCGATGATGAAGCATGACACCTGCAAAGGTGTGTGAGGCCAATATATCCAACAAATTGGATACCCAAGCGTCCTATCACTATGCACGGGTGTCACCAACACCAAAGGTCCACCTGGAATAAGAACAGCCGGGTACCTTTTATATTTCATTACAATTGAGGCGAACACCTAGCTGGACCTACCACTCCCCCTGAGAGTGGAAAACCTGCCCCCTCACTGTCTCCCTTCTTTGATAACACAGACTAGCAGGCTGCCATGGGCAACTAATCATGCAAGTGAAATTCAACTGAACTGTATTCTAGACACAAACTTGGATATTCTAGACCTCAAATTGGCCCTTTTAACTGACGCACAACGTAAAATGTTCCCATTTTTGAAAGAGACTAAATTTTATTTTCTATTTGATCAAATATTTTTGCATCTAGCCATCTCAATGGTTCCATGCATTCATCAGCTTTTCCAACAGCCAATTCTGATCATTCAGGTCTTACATTGCTGCGACCCACATAACAGCTGATGCACTTTTGTATTGACTTTGTTAGTTCCTTAAGGAGTTACATTGGGAATTATAGTTATCAGTGGTATTGTGTATGATGCTCCTAAGTCTTTACACAATAATTTGTGGCAGGCAAAGAGAAATGTAGTGGAAAAGAAGAGCGAACCGTGAACTTAAGGTTACACACATGTGATTTCCTACCAATTTAATGGGAAACATGGTGCCATGCTTAGACAATGCCATCAGAGAACAGCTAAAAGGAACTGAAACTATTCAAATTAATCAACATGTCTTTGCTCAAAAGGAGAGACTATTCGTGCAGGGAAAAAGGGAAAATGAAAGGACAACTTATTTTTTCATGGCAAGACAACAAGAGACTAGACCTTATCTAGTCAAATAGGTTTGGCAATGCTAAGGATATCTCTAGCACGGGATGCTCTAGACATGTCTACTATTTTGTTTTTAATATTATTATTGATTTTATTAGAATACTAAAAGAGCTGTTGACAAAGAAAATAGCACATGCAAAGATGCAAAGATTCAATGAGTCAATATGCTTTATGTAGTCAAGTGGCAAGCTGCAATGCATGGAATTGTGCCTGGTTGCCAGCATGTCACCAATCAGTGGGGGTAGAAATCAGTAATAAGAGCATAATCACAATAGGTTTCCATGCTAGAAAAATGGAGTAAGAGTGTGGAGGTGGTAACAAGGATACAAACAGTCTTCAGGACCTAGATGTGTCACAGTTGCATGGTAAAGTGCGGGAACGAAGATTGATGTGTCTCAATTGTCGAGTATAATTATTAAATAACTCCCACCAATGGTCAAATGGACCTTTGGTAGAGATGATAAGGAGCAATCATTTACATCCCACACCCTGAACAGTGAAGTCCAATTGGGGCTTCTCAAGAGTTGATAAAGATAATTGGTGTGACTTAAAGGTTTTTATTAATGAATTAATTCAAATTGATTTATGAATTTAGTAAATATTAAATGTAGCCATCATTATCCTAGATTCAAATAATCCATTATTGATATTTCAAAGCAAGATATAACAACACATTAGTAAGAAATATAAATAATATATTACTGGAGTTTAAAGCATAGAGGGCAATTTCCTCAGGTGGCAAGGTAAGGCGTCAGTTTTCAGAAATCAAAATGAAGGGCTCTTATGAGAAAATAGGAATGCATAGGCATGAAGCATTAAGACTCAAGTTATGAAAATTAGCACAAGCTGGAAAGTACTTATAGTTCAAAGTCAGCAAGATATCCCTGAAAACTATTTCCTAGGTTCTGTACCCAGTCCGTGATTAAGAAAGGGAAGGCCTCTAAAGGATTCTCCATATTAATCTAAGGAACACTTATCTCCTCTCCTACAAGGGAGAACATCACTGCCAATTGTCTGATACATAACAAATGCCTATTCACTAGTTAACAGAAAGCTTCTGGAAAATTGAGTAATCTGCAGTAGAAAAGAAAAAAAATCTTGTTTAAAAAACTATAGTTTAATTTGAAAAAAGGTCCATTATCCCTAATGTGTAAAGTCGGCAATTAACATAGCATTGGCAGTCACGCTAAATTATGTCAATACACAATGTTATGTCATTTGTGTGCTTTTAGTGCCTAAGTGTGATTACCTACTATAATGTCTTTCTAAGTTATTAGTAGGCTTATTATTCAGCACTGAAGTTTTTCATTTTTTCATTTAAAAGCATTTAATTTCAAATAAGGACATTTGCTCCATCAATTCCACAAATATGGCTAGAATAGCAAGCATACGTTATCACAAATTAATCTTCAGATGCTCCTCCGTCCTTTGCCAAGACATCTATCTTATTCTTTAATGTTTGCATCTCCTCTAATTCGTTGTAAACCTTACTTTCCTTTCTTCCTTTTCCGTTTCTTCTCCCATTAGCCTTTTTTTCTTCTTCCTCTTTCTCGTTAGGTAACATTTACAGCCATTACATAAAGCAAATAAGTATATTAAGCAAATTTCACCTTCCTACTGGCAGTGGAAGCCAGGCAAGAGTAAGGAAGTCAGGCAGAGCAATCGGAGACCAGCTGTGTGAGCCGCGAGCCGCAAGGGGAGGGGCAGCTGCCCGAGTCCGGTCCCCGTTTCTGTTGGGGACAGTAGGGGCCAATCAACGTTGGTTGGCAACTGTCGTTGATGGTTGGGTGCAGTGAGTCCCAACCCTGCAGCTGAGTCTGTGAGCATGAAGTGAGGAGCAAGCGGTCAGTACCATAAGCCACAAGTCTGACCACATCCTACTGTAGGTACGTTATGCCTTAAACTTCTAACCTGGTCCTGGTCATGTGGGCTTCAGAGATACAGAAGGGCCCCAGCTACTGGAGTCAAGGTAACAGTAGCCATATCCCTGTGCACGGAACCGGTTCAGTTCCCGGGGGGCTGGATTTTGGTGGAGTAGCGGTGGCTCAGCAGGGAAACCGGGCCACAAAGATCATAAAGGAACTGGAAGGGGTGCAGGAGAGCTGACCTCGAGCCATGTGTTTGGACGAGCTGTCGGGATTGTGGGGATTGTGGGACTGATAGCTGTTGGTGAAGGAAAGGTGAGCTGCAGCAGCTTTTTGTTGACGTTACAGCCTCACTTCCTTCAATTTGAGGGTCTTCTACCAGTTGCTCACTGAGTGGAGCCCGGGTAGCCGTGAAAGCTGCCCAGCTATGTCTGGGTGCGGCTTGTGGCTCCTTGTAGCTCGAAGCCCACTGTGCATCCATTTCAACGCAATGCGGTCAGGACGGCTGCCCCGGCTATTGCCACAACCCCAAATAAAGGAGTGAAGAAAGAATGGAGAGAATGGAGATGATCCCTGCAAAGCAGCTTGAATATTCCAACAGGTTCCGCAGGCTCCACAGTCCAAGAGTCAGACAACTTAGCACCATTATCTTTAACTTCTCTTGAATATGCCGAATGCTCAAGAGCCTGCAGCAGTATCAGTCAACCAACTTTCATTGGATTTTTTAAAACGAAATCAGAAACTGCAAATAAAGGCTAATGAAAAGGGTTAACAGCTTGTGGTGCAGTTGGAGGCCAAACATTTGTGAAGAATGCTTAAACAACACCATATCTATGTCCCAGCCTTGGGGCATTCATGTACAATTGTCCAACTCCTTCCAGGCAGCAAAGAGTATAGCAATCGCTCTCAAGCCATTAATAGTCCCTATATTTTACAAACAGCTGAAAGTGTAGCCCCTGAACCAGCAATACCACAAATAAAAGGCACATTCCTGGTGAAAGTTCAGGTTCACACCCCAACTACAAACCCAGGTGGATTACAGCAAACATGTTCAGCCAGTGGGCATGGGGGTGCAACAAATCCCGACCCTCCAGTACCATCTACCTTGGGATTAAAACAGTGCCAGCTACAAATAAAGGTATTTAGTCGATCACACCAGGTTTTGAATCAAAAATTGAATGTCTCTGTGATGTATATATCTTCTGGACTGACCAATATACTAGTGATGATGTTTTTATGTCCTCTTCCATTCTGATATCCTCTCTCAATCAGCTCAATGCAGACCCTGTCGGTGGTGGTAGCCAAAATATGGTACCCGAGGCCTCTTCAAGCCCTAATGCGATGAAGAATATAAAATGTAATCAAAACAGATTTTTCAAGCTTAATTTTGGAAACCAGCACCATTAATAAGGACCAAAAGTCAACCCTGGCCCGAGCAAACTTTCCACAGAGAATGCGCTTACCTCGAATGGACAAAATAAGGGCCTGCAAGCTGATTCTCTCATTAATCCTCTTAATTTAGCAGATTTGTCATTGCTTGCCAAATATGACGATCAAATCCGAGATGGCCATCGGGTTTCTGAGGTGAAAACTATTGATCCTGTCAATGGAATATCGGACAGTCTGCTTAATACAATGGACAATATCACCAATGCCCTTAATTTGCACTCAGTCAATTTGAATATTCAGGTGGATTTAATAAGTACACTGGCTCTCTGTGTAGCCAGAATAAACACTAAACTACTACATCATTCAAACTTGGTTGCTAAAGTACAATCTGACAAAGATATCAACTGATGACATGTACTTGCTCTCATATAATCAATAAAATCTCAGAGCTACCTACTATAGTAAAATCATTGGTTACAGAGGTCAAGACAATGTCGGACAGATATGCTGAAGACGAAGCAGGCTCAATCAAACAATATTATGTCCTTCACCCAGTCACCAAAGTTCATCAGCGAAATTGGGAATTTGCAGGTAAAATTTGTTTTAAATGAGATTAGAAGAACTTCTACAAAATCCACAAAAATTAAACCAGTTCTCATACCGATAAAGTTCAGCAACAGAATTTACTCTCACCAATAAGGAAGGAGACTGAAAGTGAAAATCCACCATCAAGGGTGAGAGCATTCAAAGTATCCCTCAGAAACATCAGGATTTATTGGAAGGAGACAAATCCATTGGACAACTATCAGTGTCTGCTATCATTGCTGCCCATGCAATCTCTAATCTTGTCCTAACCTCAAAGTCATAACAAGCAGGTCTAACTATAAAAGCAGGGAAAAGATTAAGAAAAGCCTATAACAAATTAAAGAAACCAAAACAAATCTACAAACGTTAGCTCACCTATTAATTCTAATTCTAAAGACATGTATCCCATTTTTTAGATAGTTTGAAACCCATTGGTGTGAAACAACAGCCATGCCAACCCCATGCCCAAATGGTTCAGAAGTACCCTCTTCTCATGCTGAAGCGGCCTATCATCTGATAATATTACAGCCATCTGCAGTATCTTACTTTTAAGCTCTTGGACAGGATCCCGTTCAACTAGGAAGTGACTGGCTGATTGCAGTACAAAATGAGGTCAGAGGGAAACAGTTCAGCAGTGTTGTACTACTGAACAAAAGTCCAACTCCAAGTCTATGGTATTTTCAGGACCATCGGATGTGGAGGAAATTGGTCCAGGCAACACAAACACGCAAGGCATGCAGTTGTCATATGAGTCCATTGGTAACATGCAAATGGGAAAGATAGTGAACAATAAGTCTCCAGTCCCCACCACAAAATTAATATTTACCCCACGGTATGTCTCAGGAGGCCATCATGATATATTGAATTGTGGTAATATCCTAAAACTGCTGACCTCAATTCCACAGCTAAAGGACTTAACTTCAGATGATATAGTCTTAGTTGAAATCAGGCAAGATCCCAATAATCTCACTAAAGAGGCTACTTTGACATTTTAGTACTGTGACGAGACGTTCTTAAATTTTTAAATCCAATTCACAGTTTGATAAATGGGGCATCAATATACAGAAAAGCAAAAAAAATCTATATCCATTGCTACTAATCCCGAGGTCATCAATCAGCAGTTCTGCTCCAACAGAAAACACCATAACCATAAGATCTGGAGGTCACTCCAGGGTATTAAAGGGAGCCATAGGCCCACTATTTAATCCTGATCTGTCATCTGGGATTAAAGTTACAAGCCACAGCTCGGGGTTCCTGAATTTGCAAGGAGATAAAGAAAAAATCAGCATTTTTTGAAGATTATAGTTGGCTTTCAAAAATACTTACAAAAGGGAAGACTGGATAACATGAATGATGCCCAAAAAACTCACTCAATGAAATAAAACCTTTTAACATTTGCAGTGGAATTTCAATGGCTTTAAAATGCTAATAGAGGGCCAAGATACAGTGACTTTTTAAAAAGACTTTGATGTTTCAGGAAACATGGAATTCAAATAAGGAACCCCTTGTTGGCTCAGAGTATTTGATCCATGCATCCCGCACATCCGTCTTTGGTTGCGCAAGTGGCAGCTTATTTACTTACATGTCATTGACCCCAGATGTCAAACACTATGAAATTGATTTCGCATTAATATGTGGCTTTTGTGCATTATATTAAACTTCAATCAACCAATAATATTTATCAACGTCTACATAAGCCCAAAAAACTCTGTCAAGACATCCAAATGTAAGGTTCTATGGGAAGTAATTAATTTTTCGCTCCATGAATATCCGGCCACTGCGCTATTAATCTCAAGAGACTTTAATAAGCACTTGTGCACCAAAAACTGCGCTAACAAGACAAGCAGAGCGCTGAAACAGATGTGCCTTTCTTAACTCAATAAATTCAATATTATGGTTCTACAGAAAGAGGCTCAGAATTCCAACAAGATCATACCTACATTTAAAAAATCAGCTCAACCTTCCATTATTGACTACTCCATAATTTCAATGGAATTGACATTCTCCTTAGAGAGTTATCGGGTGATTTCTAGGTTGGAAAGTGAACATAATCCGCAAAGAATCTCCCTTGCCTTATTGGTCATCCACCTGCAAGAAGCAAGATCTTTGGAAACTGGGTCATCGGCTTTCAGCCTGAAAAGCTTAAAGTGGACCTTGAACAAACAAAAGGAAATATGGGAATTTTTAAAATCTGCAATTGCTAATGTGCTAAATGAAAAAAGTCAAGGGAAGTCTATTGTTGATATTTGGCCTGGTCTCTGTGTTTCACTTCTGGATCTCTTCCCTTCTTCATCTACATTAAAAGGGTCCGCTATGGGTCCCAAAAATCAAGATGTTGTACAAATAAGCTACTTTACCAAAAAAAAGAACTTAATAAAGCAACTAGGGCTATATTTCGAAAAATGAATGGAGCCCCAAAAACTTTAGAACTCTGCAAATTACATCAGCTTTGAAGATCTTATAAAAATGAAGTATGAAAAGCCAAACATACGCAATATGAAGGAATATGGACTAAGTTGCATTTTTCCTGTAAAACTAAAAATGTGAAAGTATTTTTGGGCATAATAAACAATCTCAAAAATGAAAGCAGAAGTGCAAATAGCGCTAATATAGCCGATTCATGTTGGGTATCTTTTATTTCCAACCTTTATAGCATATCCTCAGATATATCATTTAAGAATAATGCTGCTCATCAAAGATCAAACTTGCAGAGCCAAGAAGTTGGTGAAACTTCGAGTATTGATCTGGATTATACTCAAGCCGAGTTACAAGACAATGAACAATGACAAGCAGACCAATTAAAAACAGCAATTAGCAGGATTAGATTGAATGGTGCGCCAGGCCCCAACGGAATCCCGAACGCAATGTTTAAAGCTAAGCTTGAGCTTTGGTCAGAGATTTTATCAAATCTGTTTAATGATTTTATCAAAACTAAAGAGGTCCCCGAGTCATGGAGGGAAGCATAATACAGCTGATTTATAAAAGTGGCCCACAAGACAATCCAGCAAACCATAGGCTAATCGCCCTAACAGATGTGGAGGCAAAAATCTTTTCTAACTGTTTGCTGAATGATCTGGAAGAATGGGCCTCTAAAGAGGACCTAATCCCAAAATTCCAACCTGGATTTCAAAGGGGCGAGTCAGCAATCATGAACTTGACCTTATTGGCTTTATTGGCCAAAAAAGAAAAGCATAGAAAGCAAAAACTATTCATAGACTTTGTTGACCTTAAAGCCTCTTTCGACTCTGTCCCCCATAATTTGCAATGGGCTAAGCTCTCCAGTTGGGGTATTCCACATCAAGTACTTGGCATGATTAAACTGCTATACACTAATATGTGGGTTCAAGTTAAAGTTGGAGACGTAGTTGTTAACCCACCGATTCAAAACTAAAAATGGCCTTAAGCAGGGTTGTGTTTTGGCACCAGGCCTTTTTAATCTTTTTATGGTCGACAATTACATCTTACAAATGTTAATGCCCACTCACCTACCCTCTTAGGACAAGAAATTGTGCCTGAAAACGTATTGCCTAAATGTTCTGTGAAAGGTTTTTATACTGAACATTGAATAAAGATACTTTACTTACTTGCTTTAGTTTGAAAAAAGTTTCCAATCTTATTACAGAAGGTTTGGTCTGGTATGAACTGGTGGTCTTGTTGCCACTTGGACAGGACAGTGACCGTCTTAAGTAGCTCCTTAGAAGAGTTCTTAGCTGCGTCTATTCTATTTGTGAAATAGCTAATTTTTGATTTTTTGATTGCTTCCTCATATTCCTCTAGGGCTAAATTGTAGGCTGTTTTGCATTCCTTGCTGTAGTCAACCCTCCATTTTTGTTCTGATTGTCTGCATTTGGATTTAATTATTTTAGGATCAGAATCATATCAGGGTGCTGAAGCCTGACTTCTCTGTTTCTTTATTTTTCTGTGGCCAACTGGTCTACTATTGATCTAATCTATTTGTCAAAGTTGTTGGCTGGCAGTTTGTTATCTGATACAGGCATAGGGAAATTCCTATCAAGGGCCTTTTCAAACTCTTTTTTTGTATGCTGTGCCAAGGGGGAGCCTTGACCAAGGGCTGTCTATTTAGGAGGAACCTGTTTTTCTCTGGGATCAGTGTTTTAAAGAAGATGGCTTTATGATTTGTCCATGGTAAGGGAAGAATTTTATCAAATATGATAATGGGATTATTGGTAAAAATACTATCCATGGTGTTGCCAGCCTTGTGTGTGGGTTCAGAGATATTTTTGGGTCATACAGAATCCCACCAGATTGTCCAGAAGCATAGCTGTGCCTCCATTATTATTGGATCTGAGTTGAAAATTTAAATCACTTAAATTGTAAAAGTACCGAATTCTAGACATGATTCTAAGAGAGTCAGGAGTGACTGAATAATTGCTGACCTTAACCCCGGTGGCCGGTAGAGAAGTAGGCCCGGGCGGGCCAGGTATTATTAATTTTGATATTAAAATTCATGGCCTCTGCTTCGAGTTGTTGGGTAGGCTCAAAGATAGAAGTTCAATGAGAAATAATTAAAATGTTCTATGGGGGTTCTGTGATACTTCATCCAGAAATAAGAGTTTTCCCCTAAACTCAGGTGGTTCACCCAAAAGTCGACCAGCTAACACACTTGATTCTGACCAATCATCCTCCTCCTGGTCTGTTTCAGGAATGGTGTAATTGTGTGTTGTGAAATGTTGGTTCATTTTGATCATAGTCAATCTCTCCACGTTTTAAGGTGAGAGACTGGTCCTTCTCACTATAACAACCACACCAGCTGCACTGAACACATGCTAAGCTGACACAATGGCTACCGGACAAGTCAGATACTTTATTGCCAGCCTTCTGAGCTCTAGCCATTAGTGCATCTTCCCATATCAATACATCAATGGTCTTTGAACCACCTGAACCTCTTTGGCTCATCCATATATGCTTAAACATCCTGTTGATGGGCATGGGTGCTGCTATTTGCTCAACCTCTTTTTCCATCACCTCTGCCCTGCCGATTGAATCTAATACAATGCAGAGATTGGGTCTGGTCCTTCTGATGCTTTTGTTGCCGATGTTCTGGTTGATGGTGTTGTTGGATTTTGTGAGACAAGACTGCTCTCTCTGGAAGTTGAAGGCAGCATACCAGAACTGCTTGGTGGAACTCTAAGGTCCAGCCGTTCTTCTTCCAGTTTTCCAGCTTGCTCAACAATCCACCTCTTGTATTTAGAAACATCCCCTTCAGAAAGAGAATGAAAGTTGGCAGAATTTTTTAGTACCACAGATCAAGTAGTGTGGCACGGATGTACTCCTCGGGAGTGATGATGTAATGTTGCAGACTTGTATGAAAAGCCAAGCCGAGTGTTCACAGTTTGAGCTCATATATCCACTCAATATTTTAGCATGGGAGGGGCCAGATAACATTTAATAATCACTGGGAACTTTAATACACATTTTTGTGAAAGTTCAATTGAGGTCCCGAATGCCTCATAGAAGTGTCTGATAACAATAGAGCCACATGCGAAACACACAAAGGAAGGGACTGACAATGACAATGCTAAATGAGTTTGATCTTATATTCACTTTGGACATGTTGGTAGATACTCATCCAGATGAATTCATTCCTACATATACAGGAAGAGGTGGTCCCTCCAGTATTGATTACATTTTTGTATCAACCTTATTGTACCTTATGATTTCTAAATGTATTATCTGCTGTCAAGTATGTAATGATCTCAATCCATTTACCCTAGTCCTGGAGGTGCTTTTATATCTTCAAGAAGCACTTTAAGGGTCCGTAAGCTCCTCAGACACACTGTCAGGGCACACTTTTAAGATGGGCAACTGTGGAACTGGATCATTTTTTCAAAACCTTTCTCACTACTATGCCAAAGAAATCAAATCTGCTTGACTGTTTCTCCATGGATCATATGATTTCAGTAGCCTTTGGCTCCATCACAGAAAAGGTTGCTGAGATTTGATACTTGACAACCGCAAAACTCTCCTCCTCTGATCAGAAGTGGTTTGACTGTAGTTGCTCTATGGCACTGCATAACTTTAAAAGAGTGCTTAGAATATCCCCCAGAAATAAGGCACAAGTAGACATTTGTCAGTGCTATTTTAAGAAGGAGCTAAAGAGAAGGAAAGGGACCTTAAGGGATAAGGCATGGAAGGTGTTGGCACAAGCCTGAACAGCAAGGAAGTATTCAGTCTCCTGGAGCATGACTGTAGTTGCTCTATGGCACTGCATAACTTTAAAAGAGTTCTTAGAATATCCCCCAGAAATAAGGCACAAGTAGACATTTGTCAGTGCTATTTTAAGAAGGAGCTAAAGAGAAGGAAAGGGACCTTAAGGGATAAGGCATGGAAGGTGTTGGCACAATCCTGAACAGCAAGGAAGTATTCAGTCTCCTGGAGCATTGTTAACCTGCCTTTTTTTGTCCAGGAGAATTCCCCAATCTTGTGTAATCACATTACTGCGCAGGATTGGGTGTCACATTTTGAGGCCATTTATAACGGTATAGGCCACGAAGCCTCACAGGAGATGGGTAATACTGAGCTGGAGAAATCAAGCATTGTTTTTACCATGGAAGAGATGATGCAGGGCATCAAGTGTCTCACGAAGCATAAGGCCAGAGGCCCAGATGGCATACAATCTGATGTATAAGCTCACCATTTGGAATTCTGGACACCAATGTAGGCCCTGATTTTAAATGCTTTACTAAGGGATGGCTCACCTCCCTCCTAATCAAAATCAGTCATAGAGCCATTTTTTTAAAAGGGTGATAAAGACAAACCTAAAGGCCCATTTCACTTATTGACTCAGTTGTTAAGGTCCTGGGGCTGGTTTTATTGGATAGAATGGGAATTTGGACTGATGATAATGATATAAATATTGATTAAAAATTTGGTTTTCAGTCAGGAAAATCCACCATTCATCAGTGTATGAACCTTTATAAGATGATTGATAAAATACTATAGCCATTTCTGATACATTTCCCCTAGCCTTTATGGACCC
The DNA here is from genome assembly GCF_964263255.1 of Lissotriton vulgaris. Classification (NCBI taxonomy): domain Eukaryota; kingdom Metazoa; phylum Chordata; class Amphibia; order Caudata; family Salamandridae; genus Lissotriton; species Lissotriton vulgaris. The sequence goes on along the minus strand of NC_141687.1, from coordinate 1,377,456,770 downwards.
CACAACTGCATTCAACTGGGTATACCACATTAAGTTATAGAAGATCCTTTTGGGTTTAGGTGAGGATCCCATCATAGCTTATTTTTTATATGACCTCCATGATAAAACGACTGCTACATTCAGATACACAAACGATTCAGCTTGTACTAATTGTTTTAAAACAAGTTATGGAGAGTTACAGGGGTGCGTTCTAGCCCCATTCCTATTTACCCTTTATATTAATGGGTTGGAAAAGGCATTAACCACTGCTAATGCAGATTGCCCATTTATAGGCTTTCGAACACTTCTTGTACTCTTATATGCGGATGACAAGATACTGATGTGAAAAATTGCAAATGTCCTGCAAACCGTTTTGCACTCCTTTGAATCCTGTTTGTGGGAATTAGATCTGCCTTTCAACCTTTCCAAATCTTCTAAAAAGAACAATTGATGGGCAGAATATTGATTAATGTCAAACATTCACCCCTGTAAAGAGACCTGGGCTTAAATCCATACTTTTTTTGATCATGTGCCATTCCATTTTAAACACAATTATATGCAAATCAGTCTTGACCCTGCTCCCTATGGCAACAGTAAGCTCAAACTGCCAGGCCAGGTCTTCCCTAGACCAGAAACAAGCACCCTGGGACTTGTTTTGAGGTTTCACCCCTCATCTGCCAGGTTTGCTTGACTCCAGTGGCATGGAGAGCACGGACCCACATCTGGGCAAACCAGTGCTTAATTAGTAAAAAATTAAGTGCAGGTGCTGAAATGTTTTTCTGGCCACACCCACTTGTTTTATTGACTCCACCCACAAACTCAACTGGCACTGCTGAAAGGCTGATGAATACTCAGTGGCAGCTGGTGGAATTTGAAACTGGTGAGATGTATGTGGAATGAATCAACGTATGCAAGCGAGCGAGACTGACAGCAATAAAGGGTTTCGGGGGTTCTCCCCAGTAAAGAAATATTTTTGGAGCGATTTTCGGCACTATTTCTGTTATAAATAGACTAAAAATTCTCTTCTTTTAGGCATTCACAAAAGAAAACTCATACATTATTTCTGGGAATTTCTGGGTTGCCAAGCACCTCTACCTTCTGAAGAGGGCTATGGTACTGAGCAAGACTGCTTTGGCTCTACCCTTTCCTAAAGAAAACACTAGCTAGCGATGTGAACAAGTTCAATGGACAAACCTGGGGTCTAGGGAGAAAACATTTTAAAAAGATTGGCAAACGGTGAATTTTAAAGCAAATGAATGCAGCGATAAAGCAAGGCTTACTAAGCAGTGGGAACGTATAGTCTTGAAATTTTAAAAACATTAAAAACTGCCCGGTATCTTCTTGCATTAATTTGTTTTACAATTACTGTAATATATAAATTGTTCTGCATGACAACTTTACCCCTTTAAATGTTTTCTTGCCCAGTGTCTTGCACTGCATGCAGCATTAACTTTGGAAAAAAATGCTCTAACCAGACTTCGGGAAGCACCCACAGCTGCTGACTGTAACCAGTCATATAGCAATATGTGCAGACAGGTCTTTAAGTGAGATGAAAAAAGTGGGTGCTCCCTTTAAAGGAACATGCCAAATACATTTCTGTGATTCCCATAGTGTGCCATCAGACCAGTATTTTGGTTTCTCTTTGAGATGTAATTTTATCCAGATAAATGGAACTGCAACTGCCATACGCCTAAAGCCTGTCGGTATGATTGGCTTTGTCACTGGGTGTTAGCTGTTTAAGGTAAATGAGTAACAACCAGTGAACGATTTCTTATAAATATTTAACATTGAAAATGTTTAAATTCTGAAATATTGAGTATGTGAATTAACTAGCATTGAGGCCTGTGGAAGGATTTTTGGCCCTCATTATGTGTGCGTTATGATAGATATGTATCCTCTTTTTCTCTGCATATCTTGCCCATCTGCATATCTTCAACTCCCTCTCTTTTCTCTTCAGCATCCGCTTTTCACTCTTCCCCGAATGCCCTTGCTCACATCTGTCACTTCACTGCCCCATCATGCACTGCACTCCCTCAAATATAAGCACTTTAATTTCTCTTACTTTTGCCATGCAAATATTTTGACATCAGTGTACCCCCTCCACCACATTTCCACAGAATTTCAGTTGGAATTGGAATACGCAAATATTGTTCTGTCTGCTCTGCAGAGAAAGAGGCCATTCCACTGACAGGCATTTTGTTTTACCTTAGCACCTGCGTGCTCAATTAAAGCCCCTCAAACACATGGCATGGCTCAAGCCTCAAAATATGGTAAGAGATTCATCACTTTTTGGGGGTCAGGAAGCTCGAGTACCTGTACTACCTGATGACTTCAAACCAGTGCTCCTGCCCTAATACCACAATAAGGTTGCAGGGGGCAGCACTCGGCATCCCCATGACAGTGGGCCCACTTCTCAGGTGACATATACAATTCGCGGTAATGCGCATCTGGCGCAAGCCCTTCATTAATTATAAGACACCATCCTCTGGCAATTTGCATCCAACCTTTCAGCCGAGATGAAAAAAAAATCTGACTGCTGCAAGTGAACTGTAATAGAATTCACAGCCTCTCATCATACGTTTTGTGAGAAACCAACTAATTAATTGCTTGATGAAAAGTTACATTAGGAATGCTTTGCTTTTTTTCCCCCTAATATTAATCACAATTGGAAACGGCTCCTACATGAAGGATTAAAGTTTTACATCCTGTTGTCTAAGAGTGGAACATTATTGCTACCCTGAAAGGCCCACTCTGGGTAAAGCAATCAGCTTTCATAATTACAGCTGCGAAAACTTCTGACTTAAATAATATGATCACTCAATGGGGTACGCCAGGGTTGCGTGCTCGCTCCTTTTTTATTCTGTCTGTATATAAACGACCTGGAGAGCCACAATAAAACTGGGAATGTGGATTTTCCCTAAATAGGTGGCAGGTTGTTACCAGTGTTATTGTATGCAGATGACTGTGTCTTAATGCCTAGAACGGGAGTGGGCTTGTAGGGGCTTTTAACTAGTTTTAACAATGTCATGGATGACCTTTTCCCGAAGACAAACGTAGCTAAATCCCATATCATGGTGGTGGGTAAATCCCCTGCAATGTTAAAGACATGTTTTTTAAATAATAATTAGAAATCGCTCTATGTGCCCACTTTTTACTGCCTGGGAATTCTTTTTGAATCAAATAACACCTGGTTCCACCTGTTAGAGGCTAGGATTAGGGGTTTTAATCAAAGCTTTGAGGCAATTTTCAGGTTTACAAAAAAACTAGGCTCTCGACCTATTAAGGTAATGACTGAAATGTATAAAGCACATACGTATGATGTCACCCTGTATGGTGGTGGAGTTGGGGCTCTTGCAAAGCTGAACTCCTGCAGGGAGCTGAAAATAGGTTTATGAAACGATTACTGAGTGTCCCTAAATCCACTGCTGCTACCAACTGCCATAGTGAGATCGGGGTCCTTTTGTATACATTTGGCTCTTTTGTTGTTGTGGCATAACATTTGGGCAAAGAAAGTGGCAGTCTTAAATCGCAAGATACGTCTTTGTTCAAATTGAACAATAAAGTTTGTCCCAGCCACTTGAAATTAACCTTGAAAAAACAATCCAAGCGGGTTAGTTCAGCAACGTAGGTCTATCCTTAAAATCACGTGACCCTAATACGAGGTCAAAAAGCAACGCCTAACGTGGCGGGTCGACAAAATCATTATCGAAGCGGTGATTAAAGAGTCGCCACGAAGAACAGCTCTGGGAAAGCCAGCCGTGCGCCTACATTAGGTGAGAACTTACTAATGTTAAACGAGCCACCAAATACAACGGGTGTGTTTATATTCTAAAATGCCAAAACCTCGCAACAAGGTAGCAACCTCAGTGAAACGCTCTTATATGTTTTTTATGCAGCCACGTGTATTATACTACCCGGTTGCTGGACAAGAACCCCATTTCGGGAAGTTGATCCACATACTTTTGGTAAGAATAAATAAAATATCACATACAAAATACGGTTGGGGAATAAGGTTATACGATGTCCCATTTTAAGTGAACGCAATGCCCTTCTTACTTATTACTGCAGTAAAGAACAGTACCCGGAATAGATGGGAGACCCGAAATTTAAAAACGCCGCCTTGTGCGAGTTATAAGGTAACTCCGTTTCTAATTGTGCGAGATCCTAAGCACAATTGTCAAACAAACGGGGGCCTATGACCAAGCTAACTTCTGTAATTTACACAGGACCGCGCAGACTGAATTTTTAAACAGACGAGTGTTTCGATAAAAGTACCTATCCGCACATCGAGGTAAATTGATTACAAAACCCATTATACTATGTGGTGATGGCAAAAGCACTCGCAAACATTAAATATGATATCCTCCTAATTACAGACAGGAGAGTGATAACCCGGGTGACCGTTACAGACGAGGAACAGAGGATTACTATACATTTGGTAGCCTCTTTATGGAAATAGCAACCATCACGGTCAGTGAACCATCGCTGCTAGTGTGTATGAGTGATGTATGAATGTGGGTATACGAGACATGAGAATGTGGACAACACTAACCAGGAAGCGTAATGCTAAAATGTTTTAAGAATAACTGGAAACATGAAGGTTATTTCGAATTTTGTCAGGGTTTGGAAATATAGGTTAGATTCCTTTGGGTGAAACATGTGGTTTTTAATCCGGAATACCAATGAGTTACTATGAAAAGTTATTCTCTTTATGTTGTTTTTTTTTATAAAAAGAACCCCTCTTGTTGGTTCAATTTTATAGATTATGGAACGACTGTATAATTTGAAAATATCGACTGACTCAGGCACATAGATCTCTTGTGATTACAAACAGGCTCTCCTTTGATTGTTTCATCATGACTGAAACTTGGTTTATAACTATAGATATAACTTTACACAGCATCAGCCCTAGGATCAAAAATGAAATGTTTTTGTGTTTAAGACCGAATCATGAACAACATAGCAGAATGCTGAATGTGGATAGAGGTTTTAATATTATTGACAAACCTTCAGGGGTTATAAACTGTCTTTGTACCATCATCTATCATGGTTTGTAAAACATAGCATAAACCTCAGGATTGTAGCTAACACAGTGCTGTTTAAAATAGGGAAAACATGAAAATGTTAAAAGGTTCTAATAGTTGTATTATATTTTATTTATGCATTAGGTTTGATATCAACTTGTGGAGAATACATAAACAAACTGTCCTGAGGAAGGAAGCCATTATCATTTTTTAAGCTTCCGAAATGCGTTGACGCCAACTTCCAAGTCATATTCGGCATTGCCAACAATCTAATTGACCCAAAGGAATATTATTCCTCTTAGTGTTGACAAATGAGGGCCCGAAATGACAGATCAAAGACAGATATAAGTGTCTCTTTTGATTAACTTCTCCACGTCCACATTAGGTGGTTTTTAATTGTGTATTTCATTGTGCTTTTTATGTTTTTAATTTATGACTCATTGATATCTTTGTATATTTTAGAATAAAGTGTATACTTTTTATAGTACAATTAGACTGGGTGTTTTTCCTTTCTGGTGAGTGTTCTCCCGTTCCACAAATATGAATGGTATGAATTGTGTTTGACAGTTTGAGTCCTGATTTAGGAGCAGGAAATAATATCTCCCATAGGGAAAACTTTTGTTTTACTTTTCGCAGTCTTAAATCGCGCCATCATCACAGACTGCTTAAAATTGGAATGGGTGAGTAAAATCCCATGGTTCTCTTATGTCAGGGCGCAACTGGAGACTTTGGGATTGTTGGGTTGTTATGGGAATCCTGGGAAAATTGTCAAAATATCAAGGGCAAAGTTGAAAAGGGATTTTATAACTCACACATATTCTCTAAGAGACAGATAGGAAACAACAAAGAAAAGGGTTGTAGACCATTCACTTCTAGTCTGTTCTCCAGGTATGGAGTTGTATTTATCCCTTCACCTTAGTCACGCCAAACTGTATTATCTCATTAGGTTCAGGTTTGGAATTTCCCATCTGTTGGTTTCATATCCCTGAGATGTATATTCTGATGCCGATTTTGGTTTATGCCCCTGTGACTCAGAATCAGCACAGAGCACATTGCACTTTATGTTTTTTGTAATCTGTATAATAATGAAAGACGTATCGCAACACCGCGCTCAATCTTCGCCATCTTCATGGCGTCTTAGCAAGGGCGGGGTCTCTTGAGGAACCGGCCATCTTGGTTTCACTTGATGGCTAGATGGCCTTCGATACGGTGGAGTGGCAATATCTGTGGGCAGCCCTTGCTAAGTTTGGTTTTGGCCCCAAGTTCATCGGATGGATCAGGCTTTTGTATGAGCAACCACTGGCTCAGGTTGTTGTCAACGGCAGGGCCTCGGAACCCTTTGCTCTTGGACGCGGCACGAGACAGGGATGCCCTTTGTCGCCACTCCTTTTCGCGCTTGCCCTTGAGCCCCTGGCCGCATGGCTCCGCTGGGAACCTTCGCTAAAGGGCATTCGATGGTCCCGTGACTTTGAGGATCGTATCTCGCTATACGCCGACAACATATTGTTGTACCTTACCTCTCCCCGTAAATCACTGGGTGTCCTATTCGATGTCTTGAATTCATTTGGGAAGAACTCTGGTTTAGTTATTAATTGGGCCAAGTCTTGTATCTACCCACTCACGGGAGATTTACCCTCTCTACCCCGCGTTTGCCGGATACCCATTTCTAGATTCGGTTTTAAGTACTTGGGTATCTACATTTCATTGGACCCCACAGTCCGCTATGAGCGGAATTTGTTACCTCCGCTTTCTCGGCTTAGGTCGGATGTTACGGCGTGGTGTGGCTTGCCTCTGTCCCCCTTGGGAAGAGCGGCCCTGTTCAAGATGATGTCTCTACCCCGATTTTTGTATGCCATCCAGAACACACTTGATTTGGTGCCGGCGAGCTATTTCCTCGAAATTGAGGGCCCACAGAGGAAGCTGGTGTGGGGCGGACGACCACGCATTGCATTGGCAAAATTGACTTTGCCCTGGTATGACGGTGGTATTGCGTTGCCTGATATTAAACGCTACTACTGGGCATCCCAACTGAGTGCTGTTAACCATGCCATGTACGGTCCCGTTCCGAATCCCGCATTTGAGATGGATAGGTGGCAGCTTCCCGGGGGCGACTATAATAGAGCGCTCTACTCTAGAGCCGCCAGAAAGAACCTGACGGGCCCCACTGGTATGGCGGTGCAAATATGGGGTAGTGCAACCACGGCTACGGGATGGACGGACAAGCTGACTAGAGCTACCCCCTTGTATGCTGCGGAGAAACTGGGCGGTCTATGGACATCGAAGGGATTTGATAGATGGGACCTTATTGGTATCAGTAAAGTTGGCGACCTCTGGGCCAAGAACAGAGTTAAGACCTTTGATGAACTCAAGCAGGAGTATAAATTGAGTGATAGAGAATATTTCCGATATCTCCAAGTCCGACACGCACTCGAATCAGTTCTCCCAGCTGAAACTACAATCCCAGAGTCTTCCCCCCTGGAAGATAGAGTGCTAGACGGGTACGTCCCTGACAGCACTATCTCTCTTATTTATAAAAAACTTATTAACAACCGCTCGGACCTTCTTGTACAACTTCGGGGTGCCTGGACTAGCGATGGGCTGGAATTGGATGATGAAGACTGGCAGGCTGCGATATCCTCCCCTAAAGAGGTCGCGATTCCGGCACGTCTCAGACTGGTGCAACGGAAGATTCTGCACCGTGTCTATGTCACGGTTCCACGTTTGATACATATGGGTTATTCTGTGGATGGGCTGTGTAGGCGTGGTTGTGGTATGCTGGCTACCTTCCCATTATATGGGAATGTCCAGAAATAGTGGTTTTCTGGAATCGAGTGCATGCGGTGATGGGTGAAGTGACGGGTGTTGAGTTATTGCCTGAGGCCAGACGCTGCCTGTTGAATATTTGGGAGCCGAATGACTGCACTGTTGCTCAGACTCAATGGGTCACACTGGGCAACATGATTGCGAAACGAGACATAGCTCAATTGTGGGGATCTCAGAGGGCACCATCAGTCTCAACGTGGAAAGAAAACATGGAAAGGTCTCCCGTGGTAGGCCCAAGAAATGGGGAAGGATCTGGGGTCAATGGAATTCGTACCGTGGAGAGATCTGCACTCCCCCCTTCATTGAAGCTCCTGATATTCCTCACTTCCCTTGACTGTGCGTTCCAGATACTTAGCTTCCCACTGTATGTGATGTATCATTTTACTCTCAGCCCCCCCCTCTCCAGGATCTTTCATAGCATTGCTTATTAATCATTTGTCTCCCCATGCCGTATGAGACAGTCATTGCATTGCACGGTACCGCCTCAATTTCTTTTTGTGTTTAGTTTTTGTTCTTTATTTATAAAATATAAAATGTGAAACCTTTCACTTATACTCTTGTTGCCACATGCTTTCCACTATATCGTGACTTTTCGCAGCCGGGCCCTTGGGTTGTCGGCTGATGAGCTGTGTATTACTGTATCACTGCTGTTGAATGCAACTGACCAGCCTCCATGGTTGTAGGTCTGTAACTGCAATTTCTTTTTCGAAAATAAAGGTTTTAAAAAATATATATATATAATGAAAGACGTGCCTTTCTACAACCATTGTTAAAATGTCTAGATATTAGAAAATGTTGGGCTGCCCTGTGTCATCTTCAGGTTTTAAATGATGAGTACACATTGTTTAATGGTTTTAAATATATTTCTTCCGCAGTTCGGACAAGAAACATAATTGGAAAATGACTTTTTATCTTATTTATTTTTTCCATAGTGATTATTTTTGAAACCTACTCATTAATTGTGTTACTGATGTGTGTTACGCTTATAGTTGTTTCCTTGTTTGTGGTATTTTACTATTATGAAATGATGTGTTGCTTTATGGCTGGCCACAGCTGAATAAAGATTTTAGGATGATGATGATCACTCAATGCCCTTGCATGCGCATCATGCATTATCATTAGTAATGTATGGATATATTGGAGGCAGCTGTGCCCCGCTTTGCGAGTGGCCTGTAATCATTGGCATTACTTTACCTTCTTGGATTTACCATTACTATGAGTTCCTGATACATGTAGGGGCGGGGAATAGCAGCAGTTATGAACTTTTGGGTGATGATGACATGCGGAAATCAGACTTGTCATAACCGAACATCAGAACACTCTCCTAATCACGATAACCAGGCACAGTTTTCAACAACAGTTATCATCTTCACTGCGTGGCCCTTTACAAAGATTGGTCGCACTGGCCCTTCTGTTAGTCACAATGCTAATCAGGTCCAGAAGAATGAAAGAACTGAAGATTAGTCTGGGTAGTTAAAACATAAACTTGCTTACTCTTTTGAAACACAATCTAAACACCTACCACATGCAAACTATAGTTTGCGATTGGAACTACCAAATATATCCACACATGATAAATGCCCGGGGTCACCATTTTTTTTCTAGGTAGGTTCACAGTCTTTGTAATGCAAGTGGCACATGGTCCGTGTATCTAAACGTCTAACGCATTCTTTGCTCAAAGCAAACTCTTTACTGTCTAGCACCTAAACTAACCGTGCACATGTCCCACAAAGCTGACCGAACCTCTCGCGCAGTCTGTGTCCCCAAGACAACCTCCAAGACATATCTTAACTAGAACCACAGTACGTACATTTCCAACTCCTGGAAGTATATATTTTCACAAGCCCATAATGCCAAGAGGCTGTGGCGCACGCTAAGAATCAGCCTGTTATCGATCCTATGTCGATGAAATGCACAGCTTTGAGGTGCGGGAAGCAAGGGGCTGGTGCTCGTGCCTCTATTTCTGTGTACATTTGACTCTGTCCTCGGAAACCATGACTGAAATATCGACAGACCGGAACGTGGAAGTTCAGCACGTTATTTACACTTTAACATTTGCGGTTGTTTCCATTACATCTATTGCAAACCCAACTCTTATCTGTTCTGAAAATCACCCTTGTATAATACCTACCCGAGACCTGGTGCTGCACACTTCACGAGTCACGACACGCTCCTGCTTCAAATAACAATACCGGACTTCCGTTGCCTGCACACTTCCTGATGATAAGGCGGGCTGGCGACTTGGCAGTGGAAATTTTAAAAAGTTACGCATGCTGCCGCCCCGCCTGTCGCAGCCACACATGACCAAATTCAGCCCAATCAGAGGCCCCCCACCCACCGCAACACAAAATGAAGACATAGATTTATAAGTGGCTCAACTCTTCACGGGGAGACAGAGTGAGAGTGCCCTGCGGATCGTATGAACACTCAATTGTATTAATTTTTGTATGCATGCTGTTGAAGTAAGTTGGCACCAGTGGCAATCTGGTATAGACCCGTCCCTCATAAATAAGTGCCGGTGCTCAGCACCGGAAAGCACCAGCACAAATTAAGCCCTGCCGGCAAACCCATACCACTTGGGTTGACAAATGCAAAAAGTACAATTGATGGACAGAATGTTTAACAATATCCTACATTCACCCCAGTACAGAGATCTGGGCCTAAATCCATAATTTTTCTGTTCCCCATGCTGTTCCAGTTTAAACCCAGCCATATGCAATGCAAATCAGTCTTGACTCTGCCACCATGGGAACAGTCCAGCTTGAACTGCCAGACCAGATCCTTCCTGGAACCAAGATAAGCATCTTGAGACTGGTTTGGGGGTTTCGCCCCTCAACAGCCAGGCTAGCTTGACTCCAGTGGAATGGAGACCATAGGACCTATGTCTGGGCATACCGGTCCCACTCGGGGTGAAAAATGCAAAAAGAACAATTGATGGACAGAATGTTGAACATAGTAACAGAGGATTCAACCCAGATCTCTTGACAGGAGTGAATGTTTGCATTTGTTCTGCATTCCATCTATCATTTATGTGTCTTCTGCTTTCTAGTCCTAAGCCTGCCGGTTATGCCCAGATGTGGGTCCTGGGCTCACTGTAGCACTGGATTCAAGCTAGCCTGGGTGATGAGGGGTGAAACCTCGAAACTGGTCCCAGGATGCTTGCTTTTGGTCCAGGGAGGACCTGGCTTGGCAGTTCAGGCTGGACTGTTCCCATGAGGAGAAGATCCGGACTGGCCATAGCGGGCACCGGGCAATCCCCCGGTGCGCCACATGGGTGGGGGCCGGTTTTGGGCCCCTAGGGGCCGTTTTTGTTACAGGGCCGTTTTTGCAGCATAGCTGCAAAATCGGCCTTGTACCAAAATCGGACGAAAACCGGCTTCGACAAAGAGCTCAGCGGCTCCTACAACCCCCGAGTGGGGAGTGGGGGGCCGCCCGAGCACTTTGCCAGGGCTGGTTGTGGTTCCCAGATTGGCCTTGATGAGGAGCAGGGCCAAGTCTGATTTGCTTATGGCTGGGTCTAAACTGGGGTGCCATGCTCTTGTTTATTTGCAGATAGTGTCAGGAAAATTGCTGTTTCAAATCTTGTTTGCTTTTCAATTGTGCAGTGTCTATACCGAGCATACAGGATAACTTATCATGTCTTATAATTTTGAGGTTTTATTTCATGAATGTAATGTTTTTATAAATTGTTTTTTTGAAGTGTTCACGCTTTTTATTCGCGTACTGCTGTTGTCTTTTTAATTTCTTAATTATATAAACCGAATAAAGAAAGAAATGAATTAATTATTAATTCCTCAACCCTGCCGCTCCTTTTGGCCCTCCCTGCTGTAATTCCAGTGGCCCTGACTATGAGTGTGTTGATTGTATTTCCCACACACAGATCGTACTCAAACAAACCCTAGTGGATGCAATTATAGTGGCGTTTTCCAGTCTCTGTAAACTAGATAATTTTTAAACGGTATGTGGAATATGTGCACTGCTCTTGAGCACAACCTGTCGTTGAGGAATAATTACCATTTCAGCACTGCCACATTCACAATTAAAAGCACAACTAGAATGAAGTGCAAGGCAAACAAAACTGCTTATGAGAAAGCTGAGGCACAGGCCTCTTCATAGCTTTAAAGAATGAATGCGCTCCCGGCAACCCAAGCAATCCAAAGTGATATTGAAGGTTTAAATCATGTAAAAGTGATATGGACTTTAATATCATGCAGGGTCGTACGATTGACTATGTGCGACTGTAGCTTTAATCAACCCTGGATGTATCTCATCAAAGCACGTCTGTCAGGTTTACCCATGGGCCATTTTTGAGCGGGAAAGTATTGGCCATAAGTGATTCGTAGCTTCTGATAATGTGTAACGTAAGACGTGAAGACAGGAGTTGTGCGTCTTGGTCGTCACTTAATCATTGCGCATCACAGGATCTCTCGTGTGCGCCTCCATCGCAGTAGATGAGCCTGGAGCTACTGCCTTTGATGTATTGTGATATAAACCGCGATCAGTGCGATAAATAAGCTGTGCTCCATTTGTCGGTACTGTTCCCCTCAGACAGGATGATGTATTAAAGGCTAGGCGGGCGGCATCACAGGCGCGGGAACGCATGTTTAAACAAGACAGAAATATTCAAGAACGAGGCCTTGGTGCGGAAAAAAACACCTCTAATCTAATCATATAAATATACGTCAAGGGATTGGCCTGCACTTGAATTTCTGCTAAGCGAGGCTAAGAAATTCAACCGTAAGGAGCGAAAATAGTGTGAAATCTAGGATCAAAGCGGTCTACCTTGTCTTTACATTCTGCCAAAAAAACAAACAAAAATCTGCGATCTTGCAACCAGCTGTGAACTTCACAAATCTAGTATACAATATTCATAATATATATCAATTGACTTAATTTGTGCAAGATACAAAACGTATAACACGGACAAATATTTTAATTACGCTGATATGTGAATTGTCTGCTTTAAAAGGATAGCGATTTGACTGCTATTTCCCATAAGAAAGATTGTGATGGAATGAAAAGACGTAGGAGTTTTTGCCCTTATGAGTTGCCGAAATCCGTGATAGAGATAGTCATAACAGTCAGCATCTTCAAAAAAGGTGACAAACGTTTATATTCCGTCCCGTTTTTTTTCTTTCTGTAATTTATTTTTCTTCTAGAAATGAAATTAAGGTTTTACATTATTTTCGTTTTCATCATTTGACAATCGCTAATATTAGTCTCTGGGCCTGATTATGACATAGCTTTTGGCCGCAATAAGTGTGGCAGGGTATGCTCAGACTTGAGTCCCTTGCTCACTTTGCCACTAGATTCAAGCAAGCCGGGCTGAAGACGGCTGGAATGCCAGAAACCGGACCTCGGAAGCTTGTTTCCAGTCCAGGGAAGACATGGCTTGGCTGTTCGGGCTGGGCTGTTCCCATGAGGCACAGGGTCACACTGAATTGCATATAGCCATGTCTGAACTGGGGTGGCAGAGTGGGCTAAGGAACGGTGATGGATTAAACCTAGATCTTTTGACTGGGGGGTGAGTGTTTGATTGATTCAGATGCTCCGTCCATCACCACCCCCTTTTGTACCGCTTTTGGCCGCCATAAGTGTGGCAGGGTATGCTCAGACGTGAGCCCCTTGCTCACTTTGCCACTGGATTCAAGCAAGCCGGGCTGAAGACGACTGGAATGCCAGAAACTGGTCCTCGGAAGCTTGTTTCCAGTCCAGGGTAGACATGGCTTAGCAGTTCGGGCTGGACTGTTCCCATGAGGCACAGGGTCAGACTAATTTGCATATAGCCATGTCTGAACTGGGGTGGCAGAGTGGGATAAAGAACGGTGATGGATTAAACCCAGATCTTTTGACTGGGTGTGAGTGTTTGATTGATTCAGATGCTCCGTCCATCACCACCCCCTTTTGTACCGCTTTTGGCCGCCATAAGTGTGGCAGGGTATGCTCAGACGTGCGTCCCTTGCTCACTTTGCCACTGGATTCAAGCAAGCCGGGCTGAAGACGGCTGGAATGCCATAAACCGGTCCTCGGAAGCTTGTTTCCGGTCCAGGGAAGACATGGCTTGGCAGTTTGGGCTGGACTGTTCCCATGAGGCACAGGGTCATACTGAATTGCATATTTCCATGTCTGAACTGGGGTGGCAGAGTGGGCTAAAGAACGGTGATGGATTAAACCCAGATCTTTTGACTGGGTGTGAGTGTTTGATTGATTCAGATGCTCCGTCCATCACCACCCCCTTTTGTGCCGCTTTTGGCCGCCATAAGTGTGGCAGGGTATGCTCAGACGTGAGTCCCTTGCTCACTTTGCCACTGGATTCAAGCAAGCCGGGCTGAAGACGGCTGGAATGCCAGAAACCGGTCCTTGGAAGCTTGTTTCCAGTCCAGGGAAGACATGGCTTGGCTGTTCGGGCTGGACTTTTCCCATGAGGCACAGGGTTAGACTGAATTGCATATAGCCATGTCTGAACTGGGGTGGCAGAGTGGGCTAAGGAACGGTGATGGATTAAACCCAGATCTTTTGACTGGGTGTGAGTGTTTGATTGATTCAGATGCTCCGTCCATCACCACCCCCTTTTGTACCTCTTTTGGCCGCCATAAATGTGGCAGGGTATGCTCATACGTGAGTCCCTTGCTCACTTTGCCACTGGATTCAAGCAAGCCGGGTTTAAGACAGGTGGAATGCCAGAAACCGGTCCTCAGAAGCTTGTTTCCGGTCCAGGGAAGACATGGCTTTGCAGTTCGGGCTAGACTGTTCCCATGAGGCACAGGGTCAGACTGATTTGCATATAGCCATGTCTGAACTGGGGTGGCAGAGTGGGCTAAAGAACTGTGATGGATTAAACCCAGATCTTTTGACTGGGTGTGAGTGTTTCATTGATTCAGATGCTCCGTCCATCATCACCCCCTTTTGTACTGATTATGACATAGCTACATTTAGGTGTGGGAATATAATGTTATCGGAATTACAATGTCATGCTATCCCATTCCTGAATCTGCCCTTTCAATCAATCAATGGCTTGTAAAGTAAGACTACTCACCTGTAAGGGTCTCAAATCGCTGGGGGGAGCTGCAGGTCCGTCAAAGGCACTGTGGTTCAATCAAAGACCCAGGTCTTGAGGTCCATCCTGATTTGAGGCAGTGACAGTGATTGCCTGAGGTGGACAGGGAGGGTGTTCTTGGTCTTTGCTGCGAGGCAGGAGAAGGATCTTCCTCCGGCTGTGGTCTTGTGGATATGTGGGACAGTAGCCAGGGTCATCTGGGCGAAGCAGAGGTCTCTGGTGTGAAGAACCGGATTAACCCACTTACTGGGGCTCAGCAGCGGGGGAACCGCCCAAGCCTTCCATACCCTTCATACGTAGAAAAAGGAGACACAGGAGCCTTCGTCTGGAGGTGGAACCCAGATTTATTCAAATAGCCTGGGCTATGTAACAGAGTCCCACGCTCGTCAGAGACGAGACAGAGGAGGCTGCTGCTTTACTCCGCAGCTTACAAGCCTTTTATACTTTTTCATTTCAGTCTTTTGGCTGTTAGTTCATTGCTCAAACAGGGCAGTGTTTGCAGTTGATAACCAGATCCAGACGACGTTTGTAGATGGTGACCTGGTCAAGGCTTGGTACACAAATCATTGTTCACTCGGCTTGATCAAGGCTCAGCCTTTCAGGTCATTGTTTAATCACCTTGTTCAAAGCCCGGTCTTTCAGGTCATTGTTTAATCACCCAGATCAAGGACCAGCAGTCAGACTATTGTCCAGATAACCTGATCACGGTGTCAAGGATGTTTACCAGGCTCGGAGCAGGAGATGGAAAACAAATCATTTGCACAGGGTGTGAGTGTCTCATGGCTTTCTGTTGAACTGCAAGAACAGGGGGGTGTTGGGTGTGCGACAGTTCCTGGGCAGAAATGCAGGCTGCAAGATGGCTGTTGTTGTGTTAGTTAGATTTTCCTCAGGCATCAGCAGAAACGACCAGGTGGGTCGTGTAGAAGTGCTTGACACAAGATGACAATGAAAAAGCAATGGAATCGCAGTACAAATGATGGGGATCGGAAGAACACTTTTCCTCAGACCCTCCTTTTGCCATTGAGTGGCAAATACTTTAAGAAATGTCAATGTTCATAAGACCATCGGTTCCTTGTTTGAGCAACATCATCATATTGGTGTTGTGAATGTTAGAGGGTGGAGGCTTGACGGTCTGGACACACATTGTACAGAGCACTGGCAGACAATGAAAGCGCAAACAGCAGGAGACCAGGACAGTTAGTCCCAAGGCAAGGAAGATGAGGATCCTCCACCCCCACTGGGAAAGGAGGCCCCAGATCCAGCCTGTGAGTGACCAGTTGCCTTCATCCAGAGAATTTCGGAAGAAAGGCGATGCAGATGTTGCATGGCATTGTCCACTGTAGGTGCGTTGTCTGGGATGTACACGCAGCAGCTGGAGCCGATCAATTTACACACACCGCAATGATCAGCAAGGATGACGTCTAGGACCATGCGGTTCTGAAGCGTTATAAGGCGGTCCGCCTGTAGCTCTGCAGTGATGTTGGAGAGGGCACCATCTGTTACTGTGATGGTGGTTTCAAGGACCCTTGACAGTCATCGTACAGCCCAACTGTTGGCTATGGGGCCCCAGAAAGTAAGGAAACCTTTAAAGAAGTTTCCGGTTTCCTGGCCTGCTGTATCCTCAGCTGATATGACGCCCCTACGTGAGCGGCACAGAGCGCCCTTCATTGACAAGTGATAACCTCCATGGGTAGAACACTTTCGTGGAAGGAGGAAGGCCAGATAGCAGGTACCCGACCAGTTACGGGGGAACCAAGTGTAGGCGACAGTGCCACAGATGAAATAGGTGTTGGGGGACGCCACCAGCTTCGGAGGAGATGTGGAGTTTAAAGCTTTTTTGGGCAAAAAGGAGCATTGACTTGGCCAGACCAGTTCCTCCAGAAGTCATCCCGAAATGTTCAAAGGGCAGTATTGGCAGTACCATTGACAGTGAAGGCCTCCTGTATCAACATCCACCATGCAAGACAAGACCCAGAGATGGAAAAGGGGTAGGAAAAGAACGGGACAGGGTGTATCATGGAATGCGGCATCAGTTCACAAACCCAGCAGTTGGAAGTGTTCATGATCAGCTGGTGATAATGCAACATTTGGATGAAGGTGTTGCTGAAGAATTCTGCACGGCGGGGTAATTTGTGGGCTGGTAGCGTGAAATACTGGTGTTCTGCAGGAGTTGGGGTAGGAGTTGGTGAGGTATCAGAATAGTAGATTAGCAACAGCCAACCAAGGATAGACAGGAGAAGGGAGACAAACAGCTTCACCACGGTGGCCATGAAGCATTTACTATGTCGGAGACTGACATCTTGTTTCTGGATTCGGGTGTTTTGAATGGCTGCCGTTGTGCTAAGCCAGGGACCTCTAGCGGCTGTCTGTGTTTGGAGGTTGCTTCACTGGGCACAGGTTCCAAGGGCCCCACGGCTTATCTTAGTTTGACACACCAGCACTACTCTCAGCCGGGGAATATCACTGCCCTACAGCTATGGCACTTGGCAAAGTCAAGGGCAAGCCTTCCCTCGGGGTGCAAATTGTATCGGTCGGACGTAGGGACAGTATGGTCGGCAAACAATTGTTCTTGGTGTTGAGCAGAGTTAAGGGAGGATCCACCCTTCCTTTCAGTATGCTGTCACCCTGTGCTTCCGTGGCTGTAGAATGCAGTGTGGCATCGCTGAATGGGACAAACGTCAGGACTGTTTCTGTTTCTGAGTCTCCTTGTCCTTCCTTCACCCACCGATCATAGGGGAGGGGCAGAGGCCCACGCCTGCGGTGCGACAAATGCACCCAATTCTTCTGACCTTCTACTTTCACTGCGGTGCGGGTGGCCACTAACACCTGACGGGGCTGTGTCCAGCGGGGCTAGAGGCTCTTAGTCCGTTGAACATTTTTCACCAAGACATATTCACCAGGTTGGATGACGTGTCCTGGGGCCTCTCTTTTGTCAGGTATGGCCTCATGCACCTGGTGATAAAGAGTATGAAAGGTATTAGTTAAACTGTTCAGATTATCAGTTAATACATGGTATTCATCATCAGACAGTTTCTTAGCCGAGGGACACCCCATACATTGGCAGGCCTCCCGAACACAATTTCATGGGGGGATAGCCCTATTCTGGTGTGGGCCGTTGCTCTTGTGGACAGTAGGGCTAAGGGCAGAGCATCAACCCAAGTTACACCTGTCTCGGCTACTGTTTTGGTCATTTTAGTTTTTAGGATGCCATTGAACACCTCCACTAGACCTGCTGACTGGGAGTGGTTAGCTGCATGAAATTTTTGTTTTATACCCAATGCTGTACAGACATATTCTGGAGTTATTTGTGGAGAAGTGTGGCTCACTGGGTAGAGCAGGCAGACCCTGAAGCAGAGGTCAGACCCGGGACCAGGGTTCAATTCCCGACGCGGCAGGGTCTTGAGCTCAAATGTCCATGGACTCGATAATTCTCCCTTCGGTGCCTGACCTAACCATGGGTTCACACTCTGCAACTCTGGGCATTAAGCTTGCTTAATCTCCACAACGGCCCCCCGCGGCGGGATGCCTGGCTTTCACATTGGGGATGCCCTGTAGGGGCTATCTCACAGGGAAAAGCCAGGACGGGTTCCCAAGGCAAGCGCGGAGATACCCCTTCGGGGGTCGATTCTGGCGCTATATAAGAAACATAATAATAATAATAATAATAATAATAATAATAATAATAATTCCATAATTTGAGCCGTAAAGTGGGTCCCGTTGTCACTCCAGACCAAGCGGGGCAAACAGAATGGTGGGAGATACTCTTTTAATAGCACTTTGGCGGTAGTGATAGCGGTGCAGTCTTTGACGGGGTAGCCCTCCACCCATCGGCTGCAGGTACAGACCACCACTAGGACATATTTCAAATTGTTACATCGGTCCATCTGGATGTAATCCATTTGGAGGGCTTCAAAAGGGAAGGTAGGAGGAGAGAATCCTCCCTTAGGAGTAACTGTGCCTTATCCTGGGTTATACATTAAGCAAATCATGCATGTTTTAACCAGCTTGTCAGCATATGCTGGTATCTCAGAGTTGTACCATGTAGGTTCCAACAGTTTACATATCCCTTTTGCACTGATGTGAGCAGGACCATGGGCCATCGTAACTACTGGTAGCACATGACTGTCAGGTAACATCCATTGTCTTTCCATAGTCGTACGGAACCAGCAACCATCAATTCCCTCCTTTGCTAATTGCTCCTTTGACACCCGACGTTCCTCAGGAGTAGTATGGGACTGAATATCAATCACACTCTGTACAGTGTTTTTAACCATGTCCTCTTCTGCCACCCACCTAGCGTGACCTCCTACATACATTCCTTCCCTTTTCCTAAGAGCTGTTTGTCTGGTCAGCCAGGGCATTGCCTTTCCCAACATCATCTGTCACTTTCTTATGGGCCTTACATTTTATTATGGCCACCTTTCTGAGGAGTGTCAGAGAGTCTAACAATCGATGAATTAGGGGGCCATGTTGAATCTTGGTCCCATGAGAAGTAAGGAAATTCCTTTCTTTCCATTACCTCCCTAAGTTGTGGGCGTCCCCGAAGGAATATTGGCTGTCAGTATAAATATTTACTGTCATCGTTTGCTTAACTCAAAGGCTCTAGTGAGGGCCACTAATTCTGCTGCTTGAGCAGAGCACTGCGGAATCTGAGCTGTTTCTACTTCTGGCCCTAATGTCGTGAGGGCGAAGGCGGCTGAGGTGTTACCATCTGACCCTCTGAGACATGATCTGTCCACATACAGTGTACCTTCTGGTTCTGCAGTCGGGGTGTCCTGTAAGTCAACCCGTCCCTTTGTCTCCTCCTCTGTCCTTAATATGCAGTCATGTGGGTGTAAGCGGGCATCCTGAGTATTCAGTGGGAGTAATGTGGCGGGGTTTAGTACAGTGCATCATTTGATGTTAATGTGGCTGGCAAATAGTGTCAGTTCATATCCTGTGAGTCGTGCACTAGTGAGATACTGTGTCTTGGTGTTATTAACCCTTTTGATGCTGATGACGAGCTCAGCTCGTCATGATGCACAGTTGAGCTGTGCTGATGACGAGCTGAGCTCGTCATGAATACAGCCTAAGTGTAATTTCCAGCACAGGGGGGGAAAACGCCTAGCAGCCAAGGTGTTAAGGAAGGTATCTACAGAATGGGGGACCATCAGAGTTAGGGGGGAGTTAATGACAATCCCCACACTCTGACGAACCATGAGGGTGGCCGCAGCTGTTGCCCATAGGCATCCTGAGAGAGCCCTTGCAACAGGATCTAAGGTGGCTGAAAAATAGGCACATGGCCGATGGTGACCTCCGAACATCTGGGTCAAGACAGCACATGCACAGCTGTCTGTCTCATGTACAAAAAGAAAAAATTGTTTGTTATAATCAGGAGTAACGAGGACTGGAGCAATACACAGAGCCTTTTTAAAATCTTGGAATGCCTGTACATGCTCTCTAGTCCATGGAAAGGAACTGTCTGATATGTCTTTAGTGGTGAGGGCAAGAAAAGGTTTGACCTTGGCCGAAAAATTGGAAATCCACTGTCTACAGTATGAGGTTAGGCCTATGAAGGCTTGCACCTGGTTTTGTGCTTTGGGGCCGTCATAGCATTGATAATGGCTACACCATCAGCGGTGAGCTGCCTTCCCTCCTTCGAGAGGAGATGACCTAAATACGTCACCTTCTCTTGACAAAACTGAAGCTTTTTTAAAGAGACTTTGTGATTATGGAGGGCAAGGTGGTGTAACAAACAGAGAGTAGCTTCTGTACATGCTGGGGCAGAATTTGTAGCAATGAATAGTCATCTACATATTGTAATAGTGAGGAATTATCAGGGAGTTCCAAGGAATTTAGTTGACTTTTAGGGCTTGACTATAGATACTGGGGTTCTCGGTGAAACCTTGAGGGGCGCAGCAGAATCTAAAGCTCCACCCACCAAGGGAGAAATAAAAAAAAGTCTTTTGTCATGATGTATAGGAATGCTGAAAAAAGCATTCTTCAGGTCTATGACAGAAAAGTGCGTGGCGTCAGAAGGGACCATCGTTAAGAGGGCTGTAATGTCGTGTACAACAGGATATTGGAAGATTGTTATTTTGTTAAGGGCTCTCAGGTCAATCACAAATCTGTATATTTTAGGGGAGAGAGCATCTCCATTGGTCTTTTTAAGAACAGGAATAATGGGACTGTTACACATATTCAAATAAGATCGGTTAGGAGATTCCTTTTCTGTGCGATGTGCGCACTATTACTTGGAACTATTCCTGTTCCTTATCACTTCTTAAAATAGCGTTTAATGCAGTTTAATTCAAAATTATTCCAATTCTTATGCTTGATACTTACAGTGTTTTATTCACGATTTTTCTCATCTTCAAAAATCAATATTTCATTTCCATCATATGATTCATAGTTCAAACCATAACCCAATGCATTTCGGGTCACTAAACAGGACCCTTCTTCATGGGTCTGTAATCAAAACAAAAACAAATCAGTCCTACATCATCTCATTTTAAGAACTGCTATAACCTACAGAAAATTGTGCGTTTAAATAAAGTTAATTCAAATATAATTAAAATCTTGTATTTAGATCCATTATGTTTTCTCTTTTGATGCTGTAACATTTATGAAATGAAAATTCAAGCATTTCAAAAGAATTCAGATTAACATAAACATCGTGGCTCATATGTACCACATAAATTATCGTGGAATTTTACTGATTATCCTGATTTGCAGTTTAGTCGTGGTATGTATAGTGCATTTGGTGAAAGCATGTAAACTGAATTGTGACTATCTATAGATCAACAAAAAATTTTGTTGAGTCCAAGCTTATTATAAACATATTCAATGGCGTTTCGCATGGCGGTTTTAATGGTGGCACGCCTTCACTGGATTTTTATCATGAAAAACTAGATCGGTTCAATGCGTTTTATCAATGAAAATAAAAACATTTACTACTGGTTATGATAACGCACGTCGGTAATACGCGCTCAATCTTGCTTACCGTTTGAACTCTAAGAGGTGAGATCTAAGCGTATTCCGGCATTCGTCTACTAAGTCGGACGCGCAAATAGTAGTTTGGCATGATGTGCGGGGTTAAGTTGATGTATCACATGATTACACGTGAAGTATAGTCATCACGTGACAAATAGTTAACTCGTACATGGGTGAAATGTTAAAAGCAAATAACTGAGTGCACAGAGAACCCATTTTGGACTGTTACACATATTGCCACGTGTCTCCTCCACTACGCCCTTGTCCATCAATTCAGATATTATTGATAAAAGGGCCATTTCTCCTTCCGCGGGCAGTCGATACTGCTGGAGGCGGGGGAGAAGGGCACCTGGCTGGATGCGTACCACTTGAGGGGATATGTTGAGACAGCCTACATCAGTGTCTGATGATGCCCAGAGGGAGAAAGGTAAAGACTGCAACTCTGGTGGGAGGGGACCTGATGGATGCATAAAGGAAGCTGCGGTCGGGGAAATTGTTAGGGATACACCTTGGGGACTGCATGATATGGTCGCATACAGAGCTTTCAGTAAATCCATGCCTAGCAAGTTTTCACTGCAACCTGTAGTAAGGACCAAAGGAGCATCAACATGTGCAGGGCCAATATCGAGAGAAAGGGGTTCAAAGACAGGGCTGGTCACAGGTGTTCCTGCAAAACCCACGTAGACATTCATATTGCCAGAAGGGGGTTCCTACGGGACTGACAGACGTGCAATAGACGACATGGTGGCCCCAGTATCCCCACAACTGAAATTTAACCGTACAGGTCCCTTTGATCCACTGGAATTTTTACTCTGGTAATACCCCTTTCCTGGCTGTCCTATGCTTGGTAGGACCCTGTCTCATCAACTTCATCATAATCATCATTGTAATAAGTGTGAGTTGCTTCGTACCCATCAAACCTATTGGCCGGGCGCTGCCTGATGGGAGCGTCATCCCTGGGCCTGCGTTCTTTATCCTGTGGATGGGGCGGGCCATGGTCCCTAGTTGGCCTCCCCTCCCTGGGAGCGCGAGGCAGAGTCTTCCCAGATCAGATGTTTTCAGCTAACACAGGACACTCATCTTTCCAATGGCCCTACGCCTTACAATAAGCACACTGATCTGTTGGGAGGGCTCCCGTACGTTGAGGCCTGGAGGGGGTAGACTGGCAAGCCCTTAGAGGGGGTTGAGGTCTGAAATTCCCGCGGGCATCGGGACCTCGGGGAGGGTAAGCCTGCTGCAGAAGTGCCTTAGTCTTAAGATCCCTAACCTTCTTACTTTCCTTGTCTCTATCTTCATTCTCCCTATTCTCGTGATATTGTGCCATAGCCAAGATACCAGTCATAGTTTGGGCAGACCACGTACTTTAAACTTTCTTAAGCCTGGTGGAGATCTCAGGAAGCAAGTTGCTGACAAACTATCAACAAACACTGGGCCAGAACCTGGGGTCCGGGGATCCAAACCACTATGTCCCTTGTATTCTGTCTCAAAACGGGTAAAGAAGCCAGCCACATTCTCATCTTTTCTCTGCCTACAGGCATTTATTTTATCCCCGTTAATGACAGTTTCCGGCAAAAGTGTTTTCATAAGCGTTATTATTTTACCGGGCAAAGTCAGGATGGCAGCATCTGGTTTAGTCCATCCTACCCTTCCTTCTTCCGTAGCCTCTAGGTCAGCCTATTTACCTCCCAATGCTACTTCATGGTCACTATGTCAAATTTTGTCCCAAATTTCAGTGGGGACAACTGCACCAAAAAGTAAATCAATATCCTCAAGAACGAGAGTACCTGCAGATATAATCTGACCTAATTCTCTGTAAAAGGCAGCCGGATTCTTCCGGGGATCTGGTAATTGTCCTTTTACCTACATTACTTCTGAGCTTTTCCAAGGAACATGAACCCAAAGCCTGCGCCATTGTGCCTCAACAGCCCCTCGGCCATTATTTTGGGCATCGGTAAGTGCGTTAACAAAGACAAGGGCCGCCTCTCTCATTGGCATAGTTGTTTCTAGAGGGGTGTTGGGAAAATCGGTCATATCACGGTAAGCCATTAAAGCAGACATAATGCCAAACATCCCCTCTCCCTGAACATCACCTCTTTTTATTTGCGACCTAAGGTCCATTAATCCGGTGGGTATCTGCATAAGCGCATTCTCAAATCTTTGCATGACCAGGGTACACATGTATTCAGCCCAGGTGGTCTGTTCCCTAATTGTTCACTGGAAAAAGGTAGACCATATTTCTTTAAAGGCATAAATATTCCCGTTATTTATCCAACATTCACACTGTTGCCTCTGTAGGTCATTTTCTAGAAGGGACGAAAAGCTGACTGCAGAGTGCAAGAAGGCCAGTCGGGGGGAATTCAACAATTTATATAAATCCTGCTTAACTGTAGACCACAGGGAAGCAGGAAAAAGGGCGTGTAGGGGTAAAGCCACATGGGTTGGGCAGATAGAGACTTGTTGTCATTCCCGCAGCGAGGACAGGGTTAGCGGGCGTGGTCGGTGTCATAGGAAAAATCGGTAGGGATGGTGTACAGGGAGAACAGTAAGAGGGGCAGGAGTGGGCTTTGGTGGGGGGACATGCTGGGTGTGAGGCAACAGGGCAGGGTACATTGGGGCATATGCAGGAGGGCTTTCTAGCATGGTATTAAGCAAGGATTCACCTTCTTCTCCCCCTTCCATCTGGCCCTTTTCTTTCTCCTCACGAGCTAGACAACATTTTTGTACCCGGGCCCCATGCTCCCTATCAGCTATTTCTACTGATTTTTGTCATTTGATTTTGTACATTTTCTCTGGCGTGGTCGGCCATTGACATACGTTTTTGTTTTCTTTCTTGAGCCTTCTGCTTTCTAGCTCTCTGCTCTATCTCTTTCCTCCAAAATTGGACAGATTCAAACATAGACGGGTGTGTTTTTCTTTTCATTAATTGTTCCTCTAAGTTGGCAAGAATTTGGGAATTAAAGGAGCCACAAAGCGGCCACTGTAATTCCGTGTTACTTTGTTTCGTATATTTTACCCAGAATGAGGTAAACATTATTGCATATGGCTGAGATACCCGCCACCCCCTCTCAACACAATCCCCAAGAAGGAGGGAAACCGGAAACAGTTTTTAAAGTTTTTGGATGTGGGAGGGAGTGACCCTCCCCGGCCGTATTTATTAAAACAAAAAATTAAAACATTAAACGTTTCATGTTATGTACAATTTCATTATCACATTGCGATGTTTGGCTAACCTTAACATATTCTCTAATACAGAGGTTCTCCTAGCCGAACTAGCATCCTACAAAAACATTCTCTAGAAACACTGAAATTGTACATCCTAACGTTTAAGGGCCAACGGCAAGGTCATAACCGGTGTCAAGATCCCTAACCGGACTTACCCCTCCCACTTGGGAGGGGCGACAGCACAGAGGCTTACCTCAAGTGCAACTACTAACAATTTCCCTTGACTTGACGGGGGCACTTAAGACTCGACGCCATTTAAAGGTCGTTCGAAGACTTGTGTGTGGTATCTAGAAGGTATCGTGGACCTCACCCCACCCCACACAACTTACCGCATCTGCCGTCGCAGATGACACTGGCCCCGGGAAATTCCCCCAGGAGGGGGCTGTAACCCCTCCTACAAAGGAAGGGGCCTTGACCGCCTTTCCTTTACTTCCGGCGACCCGCCCTTAGACGGGACCGCCTCCCCACTGAGGGGCCAATGGCCACCTCTCCCGAGCGCTCCCATCCGTGTTGGGTGACGCCCACTCATAGGGATCTACCAATTAGTGCTCACCGATCATGACCTTACCGCCTACCAAAAATAAATACGACAATTCCTACTCAAACCTAAGAAAACATTGGTCGCTACGACCAAAAGAACATGTTTAAAAATGCAACACTACATCAAATCATTTTAATCGTAACAATTTACACGACATTCACCATACTTTATTATGATCAAGAACAAACTGATACTTTCACAGCCTGTAAATGAAACGGAAAACATACTTATAAAATACACTTTATTGCACGACGACTTGCTGTCCTCAGGGGCTGGTGGGTGGGTCAAAATTGGCTCTTCGTTCTGTCCCGAGCTCACGGGTAGCGAGGAGGTGCAGCTTCGGAGCACAAGAACAAGAGGACGTCTTCTGGTCTTGCGTCTCTTTTTATCCGTCTTCAGGGCGGGCGAGAACCCGCCCCTGCCTGCCCCTAGGGCGGGGCTGGCTACGTCGGTGTCTAGGCCAGCCCACTCTAGGGCGGGAAAAGGCACGCCCCGGCTACGCCGCTTCGGGCATACCAGCCGAGACGCGCCTCCCGCCACAAAATGGCTTCCCGGGGGGATCGAGGCACTCCGCCATACGTTCGGGGGGACCGAGTGGTCGCCCCTTTCCATATGGCTGAGATACCCGCCACCCCCTCTCAACACAATCCCCAAGAAGGAGGGAAACCGGAAACAGTTTTTAAAGTTTTTGGATGTGGGAGGGAGTGACCCTCCCCGGCCGTATTTATTAAAACAAAAAATTAAAACATTAAACGTTTCATGTTATGTACAATTTCATTATCACATTGCGATGTTTGGCTAACCTTAACATATTCTCTAATACAGAGGTTCTCCTAGCCGAACTAGCATCCTACAAAAACATTCTCTAGAAACACTGAAATTGTACATCCTAACGTTTAAGGGCCAACGGCAAGGTCATAACCGGTGTCAAGATCCCTAACCGGACTTACCCCTCCCACTTGGGAGGGGCGACAGCACAGAGGCTTACCTCAAGTGCAACTACTAACAATTTCCCTTGACTTGACGGGGGCACTTAAGACTCGACGCCATTTAAAGGTCGTTCGAAGACTTGTGTGTGGTATCTAGAAGGTATCGTGGACCTCACCCCACCCCACACAACTTACCGCATCTGCCGTCGCAGATGACACTGGCCCCGGGAAATTCCCCCAGGAGGGGGCTGTAACCCCTCCTACAAAGGAAGGGGCCTTGACCGCCTTTCCTTTACTTCCGGCGACCCGCCCTTAGACGGGACCGCCTCCCCACTGAGGGGCCAATGGCCACCTCTCCCGAGCGCTCCCATCCGTGTTGGGTGACGCCCACTCATAGGGATCTACCAATTAGTGCTCACCGATCATGACCTTACCGCCACAGGTCCGGATAGTTGACCGGCTATCCGGACCCCCCACAAAACTCCTACCTAAAGGTCATGTTTTAACGATTTTAACCAAGCTAGGAAGTCACCTATGAGTAACTCATTCCCCACCCTCGACAAATGCACACCATCCCCCAGATACATACTGTCATCATTAATACAACTATGCGAGATCGAATGCAATGTCTTGGAACGGAACAACCTACTCACTTTGTTATTCAATTTTCTAACAGAATGATTCAAAGCAGGGATCGAGATAGCCCCCCGCCACACTTTTCGTGGGATCATATGAGACCACGCAATTATGCACCCCGGAACTCTCCTTGCTAACCAACTTACCGTGGAAAGCATAGCCTCCAGGAGAAGTCGTCTACCGGTGGTGACCAAATCATTGCCCCCCAAATGCACTATGACTATGGACGGCGGTGACCTCATCCGCTCTAACAAACCCTCAAAAAATTCCTGAAACTGGTCAATACAGAGACCGCCCCTTCCGTAGAAGGACACTCTGTACCCGTATTCCCCAGGTACGTGAATCATGTCACCTGCTTTGAATACGTCTGCGGCCCGTCTCACGTATGAGTGGCCCACGACCCACACCTCCTTCCTCACGGCCGGTGACGTGCGACCGCTGGCCTGGTGTTGGGTCGACTGCACAGTCCGCCCTGCCGCGTAGGCTTGCGCAACTGAAAACAAACAAAAGACAAGAAGCGTGAGTACATGATTACAGCTTCACAACATGTGCAATCGCACATACCTCTTATAACAATTGGAGGACCAGCGCCCCACACGTTTCACTTGTTCTACATTAAGACCCCTGGCTGTAGCTTCAGTGGCAGCCCCTATTCGAAAGGAATGGGTCCCAAATTCGCCCGGGTCCAAGCCCGCTGCGGCAATGGTCATTGCAAGCACCCGCTGAAACTGAAACCTCGTCAGCGGGGTGGCGTCTGCATGCCTCAACAATGTCCCCCCCCATGATGCCACCCTTCGTGCTAGGTAATCTTCTAAGCACTGTACCGGACACATGGGTGACTCGGGGTTCCTGCGAATGATCGTGCAGTCCCCTCTCCCATCTTGGTCAGTCTTGGACCTGAGAAAGGAGACAATCATTGCATCACCCCTGATCTGAACATGTTCCCTGCACAAGCCCCCCGCCACATCCTGTTTGTTCCTTGCAACTAGCTCACTAACTCTCATAGCCCCGTGAAATGCCAGCGTAAATGCAGTCCGGAACAAACAGGTCTCGAAAGGGGACGAGCATGTGTCAGGGAGTGTGGCCAGTAACTGGGACAACCTGTCTAAACCTATCGGTCGTCTTACGTCTACTCTGCGACCCTCTAGGCGTTGCCACCCACGCAGCGCTTTCTGTACTGTAAAAGACGCTGTTGGGTCCAGGATGCCATGGGCCCTGGCAACAAAAGAAATGGCGGCACGATGCCTTTGGGCCGTAGCCACCGATTTCCCAGCCTTACGTAAGGACATTAGAAAAAGTACAACCCACGCTTCCTGACCCCAAAGTCCCCCTCTCTCTGCCCCTAAAAAGGCTAAATAGGCCTGGAACGCCCCTTCATATGCCTTCCTTGTCCTGGGTGCTAGACTCTCTCCCACGAGGTGACGAAGTTCGGGGCACCGAGAGACCAGAGAGCTTCGGGGAAGGGTGCCGGCTCCGGGTCCGCTGAGGGAAGGAAACCCGAGAAAGCCTGCATGTGAAAACGAGACAGTGCATCAGCAGCCTGATTCATCACCCCTGGGACATGTTTTGCTCTGAATACCACGTTCAGTTGCATACACAGTAGGACAATTTCTTTGAGCAGCCTCAAAATCATTTTACAATGGGCTGCCTGACTATTGATGCATTCTACCACGGTCATATTGTCGGACCAGAACACTACAGAATGATCTCTGAACCCTTCTGGCCAGGTTCTCAGGGCCACCAGAATGGGAAATAGTTCAAGGAAAGCAATATTACTCGTTAACCCCTTCTCGTGCCACCATAGGGGCCACCTTTGAGCAGACCACTTTGTGCCGAAGATGGCGCCAAAGCCTATGCTTCCTGCTGAATCTGTCCATAGCCCAAGCTCTTCCGAGGACACGGCTGGCTTGTTCCAGACGACTCGGCCATTGAAGTCCGCCAAAAATGCTAACCAAATCCGCATGTCCTGGCGGACCTCAGCCGATAACCTCGTGCGATGATGACCCTCCTTTAGGCCAACCATCGCTTGGGCAATTGAGCGGGAAAAAGGGCGAGCCATTGGGATCACCCTCAAGGCAAAGTTCAACTTTCCCACTAATTGTTGCAACTGATGCAGTGTAACCTTAGATGCATTCAAACATACTTGGAGGGCTGCCCTGAATTTTAACACTTTGCTAGCTGGTAAACGGAAACACCCCTCCCTTGAGTCCAACTCGATCCCCAAAAACTCGAGGCAAGTCGTGGGACCCATAGTTTTACCCGGTGCCAATGGCACGCCAAAATGACCCATCAACACACAGAATTCAGCTAAGGCCTGAGCACATGCGGGATTTCCGGCGGGACCAAGGAACAAAAAATCGTCAAGGTAGTGCATTACATTTCGGAAACCCGTTTTCTTAGTGAACACCCATTGCAGGAAAGTACTGAATTGTTCAAAATAAGCACATGATATAGAGCATCCCATTGGCATACACCTATCCATGTAAAATGACCCCTGAAACCCGAATCCCAGAAGACGCTGATCGTCTGGGTGTACCGGGAGCAACCGGAACGCTGACTCGATATCTGATTTCGCCATCAACGTCCCGGGCCCCAGGCGATTCAAGATGGCTACTGCCTCATCAAACGATGCGTATCGCACCGAACAAACTTCTGGATCAATTGCGTCGTTCACCGAAAGACCATGTGGAGCAGACAGGTTATGGATCAAACGAAACTCACCTGGGTCCTTCTTGGGGACCACCCCTAACGGAGAACAAACAAAATCCGGTACCGGGGGTATACAAAACGGGCCGGCGACCCGTCCCCGGCTAAGCTCTTTCTGAATTTTCTCTTGCACTACAGATGTATGTTGTAAAACGGAAAGTTGGTTTTTGCAAATCCCTACACGCTGAAAGTCCCCCACCGGGATGCGGAAACCATGTGTAAAACCGTTCCGCAGCACCCCAGCGGAAGTACGATCCGGGTATTCACTGAGCCAGGGAATCATCGCCAGGGTATCAATCGGGGTTGGTAAAGGCGCCCCTCGGACTAGTTCAGACCTGTTTGGCGCCTCCCTTTCCCCCATTCTCACCCGTTCTGGCTCTGCACGATGACTCAGGATGGGACGACCCACACGTACTACACTCGTGTTTGAACTTACACGATCCCGGAGGTCTGTTACATTTCCCTTTGTTGAAATTAAAGCAGAAACCCTTTCTCCCTGAATTGCCTGCGGGCCTCGACTGATCGTCGGTGCTCGTACTTGGTCGAAAGGGCGTCCCCACATTTTGGCGGGAGTAATCAACAACATTGCTCCCAACCAATGGCATTCTTAACATTCCTGATTCCTTCATTTTGTCCCATGTTACAGAATCATAACAATCCCAAGTCAAACTCTTGTTATGTTCTTTTTCTTTCCTGAACAGATTGTCATAACAAAACCAATGGTTACCTTGATACGCTGTCGAGTAACCCATAATTCGTGATTGATAAATGGGAAACTCAGGAAGCAACTCGGGCCTACGTTCCCCCAGAATTGATGTAAAAATTCCCCACGCATTGCCCCAGTTGCCAATATTCTCATTTATCTTAAAGGCGGCCATTTTTGCGCGCCAAACACTCGGATGCATTAGGTCCTTTTGACTTCTAACATTCTCCACCTCATAATGATCAACAAGCAAGGCGAAAATATTCACGTACTCCCCAGCCCAAATCTTTTCCTTTATAGCTAAAGGCACATGTTGACCCAATCTCTCTCTACGAGAGGGTGCTGACTCGTCCCTTGCAATCGGCAATGGCCGCTTACCTGCACCGGACGCAGCTTCTGCCAACGGCGCAGCCACTTTAGCTGCATCTCTCTTCTCACGAAGCCCTTTTATCAGCGCCTGTGCCTCGGCGGCCGTGGCGCCATCACTACTATCCCCCAACCAAGCTGCTAGCTGTGCTGCCAGCTCGGGGGGCATGTCTTCCTTGGATGTCGGGGTGACGACAACGGGGATTGGATTCCCCTCCCTCGGTACTGGGGTCGGCGCCTCGAGCGGGGCAGAGGGAACCGGGACGTCTCCACCGGCTGGAACCCTTCTCGGCCTCTTTGGTCTACCTTCAGCCGGCGCAGAGCCCGAACCCTCCTCCCCGTCTCGCTCCGCCAACCGCTTCTTTATGTCGGACACCTCTTTGCAAAGAGCCCGCACCATCTGGTCGGTCGTCATTCTCTTTGCGCCTTTCTTGGGCATCTCTCCGACGAAGTATCTAAAAGACAAAGAGAAAAGATCAAAACGCTCAAAATTGGCTCTTCGTTCTGTCCCGAGCTCACGGGTAGCGAGGAGGTGCAGCTTCGGAGCACAAGAACAAGAGGACGTCTTCTGGTCTTGCGTCTCTTTTTATCCGTCTTCAGGGCGGGCGAGAACCCGCCCCTGCCTGCCCCTAGGGCGGGGCTGGCTACGTCGGTGTCTAGGCCAGCCCACTCTAGGGCGGGAAAAGGCACGCCCCGGCTACGCCGCTTCGGGCATACCAGCCGAGACGCGCCTCCCGCCACAAAATGGCTTCCCGGGGGGATCGAGGCACTCCGCCATACGTTCGGGGGGACCGAGTGGTCGCCCCTTTCCAGAAGGGCCATTTTTAACATAAATTGTATGGCCAGGGGTCACTTCTGGAGGAAGCGGACAAGCCGCCTCCAGCTGGGAGTCCTGCATACACATACAACAACATAATCTCTTGAACTTACTACTGACTGGCATCCTTGAAAACAGATAACAGACACCAGCGGGTTTTAAAACTCACCTCACTTGCTTGGCTTTTGCAAAAGTCAATAACAGCAGAATCATACAGAACAGACACCAGCAGGTTTTAAAAACTCACCTCGCTTGCTTGGCTTTGGCAAAAGTCAATAACAGCTTGCCTTTTGCGAAAGTCAATACCAAAATTATACAGACTTGGTGGGTGATCAGTCCACCCTTATTTTACAGGGGTAGTTCTCTTCTGCAGATGTAGGGCTGTGTCCTGCTCCAGAAAATATTTGCTAGGGGACTCCAGTGAAAACACGGTCATGTGGCCCAGACCGGGTGGGGAGGAACAGCGGGCGAGTCGTTCGGTTTAACGGATTGCAATAATCCCGAAGGTAGGGTACCTCCTTCGGAGTCTCTCCATGCACCTCCTCACATCCACCGGGCCTGACCTTCGTGCTTGTGGAGACTTTGTTCAGGCACCATTGAAAGAACCGGATTAACCCACTTACTGGGTCTCAGCAGCGGGGTAACCAACCAAGCCTTCCATACCCTTCATAAGTAGTGAAAGGAAACACAGGAGCCTTCGTCTGCAGGAGGAATCCAGATTTATTCAAATAGCCCGGACTATGCAACAGAGTCCCAAGCTCATCAGAAACAAGACAGAGGAGGCTGCTGCTTATAAGCCTTTTATACTTTTTCATCTCAGTCTTTTGGCTGTTAGTTCATTGTTCAATCAGGGCAGTGTTTGCAGTTGATAACCAGATCCAGACGATGTTTTTAGATGGTGACCAGGTCAAGGCTTGGTACACAAATCATTGTTCACTCGGCTTGATCAAGGCTCAGTCTTTCAGGTCATTAGTTAATCACCTTGATCAAAACCCGGTCTTTCAGGTCATCGTTTAATCACCCTGATCAAGGCCCAGCAGTCAGACCATTGTCCGGATAACCTGATCACGGTGTCAAGGATGTTTACCAGGCTGGGAGCAGGAGATGGAAAACAAATCATTTACACAGGGTGTGAGTGTCTCATGGCTTTCTGTTGAACTGGAAGAACAGGGGAGGTTGGGTGTGCGACTGTTCCTGGGCTGCAATGCAGGCTGCAAGATGACTGTTGTCGTGTTAGTTAGATTTTCCTCAGGCATCAGCAGAAACAACCAGGTGGGTCGTGTGGAAGTGTTTGACACGAGATGGCAATGAAAAAGCAATGGAGTCTCGGTACAAATGATGCCGATCAGAAGAACACTTTTCCTCAGGTAGGTACGAGGAATGCGAGGCAATAGTTGAGGTATGCAGGTCTCGTGTCAGGTAGGGCTTTGTAGGTGTCTGTGAGGAACTTGAAGGTGATTATTTTGTTGACTGGAAGCTAGTGGAGGTCTCTTAGGTGGCTGGTGATGTGGTTCTGGCAGGGTATGTTAAGGATGGGTCTGGTGGAGGCATTCCGAATGTTATGCAGTTTCTTAAGGAGTTTCTGGGCGATGCCGGCGTAGAGTGCTTTTCCGTAGTCAAATCTGCTGCTGACGAGTGTGTGGGTGACCCTCTTTCTTGACTCAGTGGGGATCCAGTTGAAGATCTTTTGGAGCAGGATTAGGGTGTTAAAGGAGAATGATGAGACAGCATTGATCTGGTGGCTCATGGTAAGTGAGGAATCCAAGATGATGCTGAGGTCCAGCATGTGGTCTGTGGGTATGGGGAAGATTCCAAATGCAGAGGGCCACCAGGAGTCATCCAAGGTGGAGGGATTGGAGCCCATGATAAGAACTTCTGTCTTTTATGAGTTGAGCGTAAGGCAGCTGGTCTTCATCCAGGTGGCAACAGCCTTCATCCTGTCGTGAATGTTGTTCTTGGCGACTATGGGTTCGTTGGTGAGGGAGGTGGTGAGTTGTTCTCTGTTGGCCTTGTTCCAGCTTCTACGAGGGTAGTGGTGGGGCTGGTGGTGTATGGTGGGTTTGGTGAAGACGAAGAAAACTCAGAAGTGGGCTCTCCACTGGAGCTCAGTGGCGTGGCTGAAGGTTATGTTGTCACTGGAGGAGAATATGGGGTCAAGCGTGTGTCCTGCTGAGTGGGTTGGGGAGGTGACCAGTTGTTTGAGTCTTACGGTGGTGACGTTCTCCAGCAGGGACAAGGTGTTTTTGTCATTGGAGTTGTCCAGTTGAAAGTTGAGGTTGGTGAGGAGGATGTATTCTGTTTAAGTGAGAGCATGGGGTGCGATCAAGTCGATGATGCAATCGCCGAAGTGTGGGTAGGTCGAGAGTGGAAAGTGCTTTTGTGTACGATGGCAATGTTTCAACACGATTCGTTGACACGGTCCTTGTGGTGGCGATGTCCAGGGCGGAGGTGGAGTTCATCCAGGTTTCCGTGAAGAAGGCGGTGTTGAGGTCAACGAAGTCCAACAGGTGCCAGATTTCCACAACATGTTTGCGGAGGGAGTGTGTGTTGAGCAGGATGCAGTTGAGGTGGCCAGGTCTGGTATTTGTCAGTCATGCGGTTGGTGGGGCTGGTGTGTGGGAGCAGATGAAGGTGCAGCTGCAATTCCAGCAGGAAAGCGGGACTTGGGTGTCAATCAGTGATGCCCTGCAGCAGGGGCTGTGGTGTCCGGTGTTGAGAGTGTGGAGGGGGCTGCTGTTGTAGCGGTGGATGGCCCAAAATCCACGGTCTGTAAGGCTGGGCATGGTCCAGACGCAAACGGCACAGACAGGCTTACCTTTGAGGGCCGTAATTACCCTCCCCATGATGGGAGCATTCAATCTTTCTTTCCAGTTCGGAGAGACCTATGGGAGTTCGAGAGATTGTAGAGATTGGTGTTGAGCTGCAGGCTCTAGGTAGTCCCTAGCATATAGATCTGAATTGAAAGCACCAAATGTTTTTGCTTTATCAGTATCTTCATGGGAAGTATGCCCTGTTGCCTCTACTATGGCCCGATACATTCTTTCTCCCTCTTTTCTTGTAGCTGTCTAGCTAGGTGTGAACCAATATTATTCCCCTGCTCATAAGAAATATGGCACAATCGCAGAAGGGTATGTTCTGCCCTATTGGAGTATATCGCTGAAAGTTTCCCCTTGACCGCCCTCATCTGATGCAGTCCCGTGTGTGAAGGATTCTTTTTATGCTCCCTTTCAATAACCCCCAGAGACTCTTCCAATGCTTCCCTCTCCTTGGCCTTCTGTTTATCTAAGGCGGAATTGAGTTCTATAAAGGTTCCCCTTACAACAGCTTTAAAAGCATCCCAATTAGTCAGGGATGAGGATGCTTCCCTCTCCTTGGCCTTCTGTTTATCTAAGGCGGAATTGAGTTCTATAAAGGTTCCCCTTACAACAGCTTTAAAAGCATCCCAATTAGTCAGGGATGAGGTGCCCTGTGGCTCTTTGATGGCCCCTCTGAGTTCTTCTCTTAGTAACATATCCCTCATCAGAGAGATCGGGAAATGGCATCTTGGAGACTTAGGAGCGCCGCCCTCCCAAGCGAGACAAATCATGACTAAACTATGATCTGAGAGAGAAATCTGGAGGATTTTCACTTCATGAAGGGAACCCAGAATACCATGACTTGTGAAACCAGAGAAGAGACATAAGGAGAAAAGCTTATAGTTCAGCACAGTGTTTATCAGTAGAGCTTTTGCTTCCCTCTTGAAGGCGAATGTTGAAGAAATCAGTTTTGTTAACACAGGTAGGGAGTTCCAGATTCTCGGGGCAATACCAAAGCATGTTTGATTGTAGGTTTTCATTTTGTAAAATTTCTTCAGCATGAGCAGAAATGTGCTGGTGCACCTTGACGACCGGGAGCCACCAGATAGTTTGAGCCTATCTGTCAGGTAGAGAGGAGTGTTGAAGTGTAGTGCTCTATGGGTCATAATGCAATTTTTAATTGGATCCTTGACTCTAATGGAAGCCAGTTGAGCGATTTCTGGTCCAGAGAGATGAGGATGGTTTTCTTGGAACCAGTGACGAGTCTAGTCACAACTTTCAGAGATGCTCAAAGGGGGGCTAAACTGAGTTTAGGTAGCCCACATAGAGAAGCACTGCTGTATTCTAGCCTTGGGATGACTAGAGCTTGCACTACAGATTGGAAGTCATCTTGGGGTTGGTAGGGTTTGAGGTTTCTTAGTATGCTCAGTTGGAATTTCGCTCCTTAGGTGGATGCTGTGATGTAATCTTGCATGTTTCGATTTCTTTCTAGCACAATTCCCAGTGATTTCGTGGCGTCAAGTATGTGTGGTATACAGTTGAGAGCAGTGAGCTTTCGTAGATATTTCTCAACTATAGGGGTTTGCCTAGTGGGTGAAATGAGGAGGAATTCCGTTTTCAGGGCATTAAGTTTGAGGTAGTTGGAGGTTAGCCAATTTAGGTTTTTGTGCAGGGTTCCATTGAGTGACTTGATATCTTCAGTGGAAGAGACTTTCATGTACAGTTGGGTGTCATCCGCTTGCATGTGGTATTGGTTGTTAGATGCTTTGAGGATTAAAGTAAGTGGTTAAATGAAAAGGTTGAAGAGGGTGGGGGACAGAGAGGACCCTTGGGCGACACCCTGAGTGCAGGGACTGGAGTTGAATAAAGTTTGATTGGATTTGACTGTCCGCGTGCTGTTGTTGAGAAAAGAGGAAAACCATTTTAGTTCAGTGCCTGGGAGCCCCATCCTACATTTCAAAAGGTTAAGTAGATTGTCATGTTTGGCAGTGCCAAATGCAGATGAGACATCGAGTAGTATTAGTAGGCAAGATCAATGTTGGTCAAGCAAAGCGAGAGGATTGTCCACTATATGAGTGATGGTCATTTCAGTGCTGTGGCTGGGATGGAAGCCCGATTGGAATTGGTCAAGAA
This sequence comes from Lissotriton vulgaris, assembly GCF_964263255.1. Taxonomy (NCBI): domain Eukaryota; kingdom Metazoa; phylum Chordata; class Amphibia; order Caudata; family Salamandridae; genus Lissotriton; species Lissotriton vulgaris. The sequence continues at coordinate 1,377,420,067 of NC_141687.1, read as the reverse complement.
GTTGGAATTGCTCAATGTGTTTGCACAATTGATCATGTACACATTTCTCAAGGATTTTTGCCAGGGTAGGGATGTTTGTGATTGGTCGATAGTTATTCAGGTCTCCAGGGTCAGCCGTGGGTTTTTGAGAACAGGGAGAATTAGGACCACCTTCAGGCAGTCAGGGATCACCCCTTGAAGAAGGGAAGCATTGAGGATCTTGGACCAGAGTGGGACTTGTGATCCTAACATTTCATTAAAGAAGTTGGGGGGAGGGGGTCATTGAAGTGATTTGAAGGTTTAAGGGTTGAGAGTATGCTGAAGATGGCAGTGCCATTGAGCAATGTGATTTGACTCCAGGAGGCATTGGTTTTAGAGGAGAGACAGGGTGTCATATGAGGGGGAAAGGATAAGGAGGAGTCTGGAGAGGGTGTGAGATCGATCAGGGCTGACTTTAGATCTGATTCATTCTTACTCACCATTTCAAGGAATAAGTCAGCAACGGCATTGCAGTTTGGCTGAGGTCATAAGATGAAAGGAGATTGGGTAGAAGTGTTATTGGATTGTAACTTAATCAGCTCAAACAACCTTTTCATTTGATTACTGGCTTTGTCAAGTTGAGATTTGAAGAAGGTTGTTTTTGCCGTTCTGATGAGTTTCTTGTATCTACTCCTTTTTAGTCTTAGAATTTTTAGTAGCCCAGTGGCTAGAGCGGATCTAAAAGTGTGTTCTGCAAATCTCAGGCTGTGTCTGTCAATATTTAGGATGTCATTGAACCATGGCTTGGAGTCTTTGATGAGTTTTCTTTTTAGTTGAAGGGGGGCATTTGCATTCAGGGCAGACAACATAGAGTTGTTATAGTGCTCAGTGAGTTTGTGAACATCAGCCATGTTTTTGCGGAGGTAGGGACATATTGCAACAAGATATGAGCTCATGTACGTTTGTATTTTGGAGTGTTCCTTTGCAATGTTTTTGTTTTAATGGTTGTGTTCTTTTGGAGTTCCAACTTTCTAGGATACGGAAGGTGATATAGTGATGGTCCGACCAGTCACAGGGGAAAATAGATTTGAGGTGAATGGAGTTGGTATTGGAGATGATTAGATCGAGGGTCGAGCCTAAGTTGTGCGTGGGACTGTCACATAATTGATTCAGGCCGAGGTCAGTTAGGACGTTTTTGACACTGTTAACCACCTCATCTTGCGGATCATTGCAATGGAGATTGAAGTCACCAAGGAAGATCTGGGGGCAGTGGTGGCCCTGGTTGGAGGAGATGGTTTCCCTAGTTTATTCAATTAGGGGGAGATTGTCTCATGGAAGGTGGTAGAAGATGTGCAGGCTGCACGAGGCTCCATGTTTGCTAGTTATGTCAATGCATAAATATTCACAGAATGAGAGAATATAGATTTATATTCATTAATGCATATGTGGTGTCGGGTTCCCAAGGCCTACATGCTCCGTAGATAACCCACTTACACCGAAAGAACTGTTGGCACGGAAACTGAAAAGTACAAAGGACAAGTTTATTAAGACCCCATGGGGTGGTGGTACATTCCTACAGCACCCTTCGGCAATGCAAGAAGTATCACACCGAACGTTGGTGTGAGTCCTTCTTTTATACAATTTACAAGCAATAAAAAGATAGGCGGTACAAGGTTACAGAGTTTATGTACATATATGGTCATTTTGGAGCACAGCCAACTCATGGGAGGGGTTACAACCCCACTGGTCAGTTTGGCGGCACATTCCTAAAGGGTGACTGGTCAGTTGGAACTGCGCATGTTGCTGAAAATAGCCTGTTGCTGGGTAAAGTCGAGTGGTCAGTGGTACGGACAATGGACTAAAGGGCATGCTGACCACGAGGTCGCTCATTCCCTAAGATGGCCACCGTAACATACAAAATGGCGCTTTTCTAAAATGGCCAAGTTAAGGGAAATAACGTGTAGCAAAGCTAAGAGCTAACTCGGCCATCGTCAAATTACGACAGACGACCCTTTTAGCGTTTAGCTGAAGCTACCTCATAGTGGACATAGTCGGGATACTCATCTTCGATATCAATCAACATTATTTGAGCTCGTCTGGATGGGATACAAGCTGATAAACACATAGAACACAAGGCAGGGCCACATTGTATACATAAACATACAAAGAACAGTATCCCAACAATGATGCATAAAATCGTCAGCAGTTTCCAACCCCAAGTGGTGATCATCGACCAGAACCACCCTGAAAGAGTCCAAGTACCATTGTCCGGGTGTATTTCAGCAGCTATTTTGTGGAGCTTTGAGATGGCATCATAAACAGAAGGCGAATTATCAGGCACGTACACGCAACAGCTACTTCCGATAATTCTACATGCCCCCCCACGGTCAGCTAGAACCACATCTAGAACCATACGATTCTGGAGCGTAACAATTCTAGAAATCTGAAGTTCTTCTGTTATATTCCCCAATGCAATAGCAGTGTCATTGGCTACAGCCTCGACAACACGAGTCAGTCGTCGTATTTTCCGACTATTCAAAGCAGCCCCCACAAAGGAAAACAGTCCTAAATTAAAATCTACATATTGTTGTAAGGCGGTATCGGTCTGGTCAATATCATCCAGAACCACAGTTCGTTTAACTCTATTTAACACAAAATCATGATAAAGCACGTAGTCATTGTGATACATTGGTGGGGCAATGAATACAGGGGGCAATACAAAAGATACGTAACATGTGCCTAACCATCCTAAAGGGAGCTGATGATAGCCTTTATTACCACAGATAAAGTAGGTATTTCGAGATGCCACAAACGATATACCATTCGGACTGTCAAATGTAAGTGTAGTATTACATTCACTTTTCCCCACCTAGATTGTACCTTTATTACGTATACAGAGGTCAGCCTTGGTAGTGATGACATTAATAACATGTGAACTGGACATATTAATATTCCTTTGATTACTGTAAACACGGGGTGCAGACACATTATCTGGCGGTACTCTTCCCATTCAAATCGAGTACCCTCAGCTCGTGGATACCCATCTCGATCATGGTAGCAAATCTTATTCAAACCGAAAAGCACCCCCCCCTTCGTTGGCCATCGTAAGGTGAATAGAAGAGTATACCAGGCATTGCAAGAACCATTATGCGAGAATGGGAGTGGGATGAGTGGGGTGCCCCCTTTCTTCTGGTGACCAGGCAACATCCCACACACCCAACAATTCGAAGTGTTCATCATATTGTGAGTGTGATGCAAGATCTGAATGAAGCTATTGTTCAAGTAAGTCTGTGGGTGCCGTACTTCATGATAGGGCAAAGTGAAGTGAAAATGTTCAGATGGAGCCGGGGTAGTCGGCAGCAAATGTTCACGTACAGGCACCACAAGTTCTACTACCCAGGCTATCACTGCTATCACCACAATCGTCAATAGGAACAAAATGGCGCCAAGAATTCTTTTATCTCGTGATGCAGAAGACGCCATAGTTCAAGGGTTCACAATATCTCAAATGTTCAACTACAAAAATTAAAAACAATGGTGCTGAGCTCCGAGGTAGCCGTTGTTTTCTTCTCCGGGGTCAAGACGGGTGTCGCTACTCTTGGCAGAACTGATCCCTCCCCTTGAGATGCCCGGCTTCCGTTTCACAAACCCCAGAGCGGTAACCAACCAGTCTCGCACAAAAAATCTTCTTCCTATCATGGCCGCAGATCGTAGCGCTGTTGTCCAGAAACAGTGTGGTCATGGAAGGCTCCCTCAACTTCGGCCGACGTCACAGCTGGGCTCTTTTCTTTATCCAAGATCTCTTTGTAGTCGGACAGCACAGTAGGATTCACCAGATCCGGAGAGACACGGCGGCAGTGAGTTGAGTGCACCCACCGCTTTCTGTTGGTCACTCGCACAGCTGTTCGAGTTGCCAGGAGGACTTGCTCGGGGCCACGCCACCTCGGTTCCAAGCTATTCGCCCTCTCAAACGACTTCACCATCACAAAATCGCCAGGACGAAGATTGTGAGCCTCTCCTGCAGAATTGTCAGGGAGCGCTTCTCGAACCTGTTGATGAATAGAAAGCAAATCATTTGTTAATCGTGCCAAATAATCGTTCATCATTATGCAAGGCACATCATGTATCAATCGCGGCTTAGGCACTCCCCATATATTCATAGGCCTTCCAAACACCACTTCATATGGTGTGAGGCCTGTTCGAGAGTGGGGCACTGATCTGAGAGAGAGCAATGCTAGCGGCAAGGCATCCCGCCACTTCAATGACGTGGACGCCACAATCTTAGCCAGTTTCAACTTCAACGTAGCATTGTACCGCTCGACAAGACCTGCTGACTGAGGGTGGAACACAGCATGAAACTTCTGCTGGATCCCCAACCCCTTCAGTACATACTCCACAATTTTCCCAACGAAATGAGGCCCATTATCGCTCCTCAAAAATTTGCAAACTCCAAATCGAGGGAAGTACTCCTTGAGCAGCACCTTAGCTGTTGTCAAAGCTGTATTGTCTTTCGTGGGGAAGGCCTCAACCCATTTACTAAAGGCACACACCACCACTAAGACATAATTAAGGTTATTGCAGCGCTCAAGCTGGATGTAATCCATTTGGAGCACCTCGAATGGTGCAGAAGGTGGAACGAACCGTCCTTTCGGAGTATGAGTCCCTTTTGCAGGATTGTGCTGTAAACATATCAGACAGGTCTGCACTATTCTCTTAGCAGTATTGGCAATCTCGGGATGCTCCCAAACTCGTGTTAACAATCGAGTGATTGCAAGAGCTCCCACATGCGCTAATCCATGTGTCATCTGAACCATCGCCTGCAAGTAAGCTGCAGGCAATTTCCATCTCTCCATGTCCTTGCTTCTCCAACAACCCTCATCATCTAGTACCCCTTCTGCTGCCCATGCCGCAAGCTCTGATTCAGTCGCTGATTTTTGGATATCTAGTATCTCCGCTCTAGCATCATACCATCGCTCAGCCTGTGATTTAGTTACATACATGGGGGAGTCAGTTCGGGACATAGCTGTTTGTCTTGCTATGCTGTCTGTGAAAGCATTGCCTTGACCTACTTTATCAGTAATCTTTTTATGTGCACTGCATTTAATTAGCGCTACTTTCTTTGGACAAAGCAACGCGTTTAGGAGATCATGCACCAGTTCTCCGTGCATAATGTGTACTCCATGAGAAGTCAGAAACCCACGCTCTTTCCAGAGTAAGCCAAAGTCATGCGCTACTCCGAAAGCATACCGGCTGTCTGTGTAGATGTTCACACATAAGCCAGCACTCAATTCGCAGGCTCTTGTCAAGGCTATCAGCTCTGCTGCCTGTGCCAATTTCTGTGGTATCCGTGCTGTTTCTACCACTGTTTTAAGTGTCGTGATCGCATATGCTGCAGAGGTCGTACCATCTGGCAGCCTCAAACACGATCCATCAACCCACAGTTGCCCATCCACATCTGGAAGTGGCATATCCTGTAAGTCGACACGACCCTTTGTCTGTTCCTCGGTCAGGAAAACACAATCGTGATGTTTTTCTTCCTGACCCTCCTCGACCGGATAGGGCAATAAAGTGGTAGGGTTCAGGGTAGCGCATCTTTTCAATGTAATGTGTGGCGCCAGAAGTGTGAGCTCATATCCTGTCAAACGTGCGCTCGTGAGATACTGTGTTTTCGTTTGATTCAACAGGGCATCTACTGCGTGAGGAACTAACACCAGCAATTTGTGCGATAAAACTATTCCCTCACTCTGTCGTATAGCTACCGCTGTTGCTGCAACTGCTCAAAAGCACCCAGGTAACCCTCGTGCTACAGGGTCAAGAACCGCTGAAAAGTATGCACATGGCCTCTGCCTGCACTAACACTGATAACGCGCACCCATCTTTCTCGTGCACGTACAACGTGAAGATCTTTGTATAATCTGGTGTACCTAACACGGGTGCAGAGCAAAGGGCTTGTCTCAATTGGTCAAAGGCATTTTGACATTCATCTGTCCATTCGAGGGGCATTGGTGTAGTTTTGGACAGTAATGCTAACAATGGTTTTATAATGTGCGAAAATCCCATGATCCATTGTCTACAAAAGGACGTTAATCCTATAAAGGCACGTACATCTCTCTGAGTGCGGGGGACTGGTGTGTCTAAAATCGCCTGAATTCGATCTGATGTTAATGCACGCCCCTCCTTAGACAAAAGATGACCGAGGTAGGTCACCTTGGGTCTACAGTATTGAAGCTTTTTCTTAGAAACTTTATGGTTATTCTGAGCCAAAAAGGAAAGCAAAGCAAGAGTACTCTCCTCACATTGTGCATAGGTGTCTGCAGCTAACAAGAGGTCATCGACATACTGTATAAGGGCTACTCATGATTACAATTCAAAAGAATCAAGCTGTCTTTTTAAAGCCTGGCTATAGATGCTAGGACTCTCAGTGTAACCTTGAGGAACACGACAAAACCTATACGATTTATTATTTAACGTAAAGCCAAATAAATATCTGCTATCAGGATGGATGGTGATGGAAAAGAACGCATTTTTGAGGTCAATAACACTGAATGTCGTCGCCGTTGGGGTAACCAATGTGAGCAATGTCGTGATGTCGGACACCATACGGATATTGGGGAATGACAATTTTGTTAATTTCCCTCAAATCAATAATAAATCGGTAGATTTTGTCGTCAGTGTCTTTCTTAAGAATCGGAAGAATAGGGCTGTTGCAAACATTGTAAGGAACTTCCTCCACTACTCCTGCAATGATCAAATCTTGAACTATATGTGTCAGGGCAATTTCACCTTCCCTGGAAATCTTATACTGTGGTACACGTGGCAAAAGTACTCCCTCCTTTACAGTTATTCGAATAGGTGGAATAAGCATCTGTCCCACATCCATATCTGAGGTCGCCCATAACGTGTGCGGGAGAGAGGCTAATGCTTCACTTTCTTTTATAGTGCAAAATCTGTCTGAATCGGGATAATTGTCGTTCAAAATAACTCGCACTCCCTCCGGAGCGCAACGTATTGTTTCTCGAAAATATTTGAGCAAATCGATGCCCAGGATGTTATCTGGGGTATGGGGTGACAACAAAAGTTTTCCAAAACTGAAAAATGTATCAAGACAAAGTGCGAGAGGCTTTGATAATGGGCTAGGAGAGGGTGTGCTATCAAACCCTATATATGTTATCGTTTTGCCAGACAGGGGAGCCCTCGGAACCAAGTTTTTAGACAAAGCGCTATGAGTAGCTCCTGTGCCGACTAAAAACTGATCAGTAGAACCCAAAATGCCCGCTGATACATATGGACCTCTCTGATCTACTGGCACTTCAACAGATTCCGTACCCCATCCTACGCAGTCCTATGCATGCACATAATCCTGATGCTCCACATTCTCACCCTCCGATATCTGATACTGGTTCCGTCTATCAAAAGTTTTACGTTCGTCCTGGCCACGGCCCCTCTCTTCAACCCTACCACGATCACCTCCGCCACCTCTCGCCCCCAAATAACTGTTCCTTGACCGTCCACCTCCTCGACCACGCTGACTACGTTGCTCACAAAGTACCGGACAATCTTCAGCCCAATGTCCAAACTCCTTACAATAGGCACATTGGTCCTCCGCTATATCCGTACGCCCATACGACTCATTACTCCCACCTCTTCTGCCTCTATCATTCCCTCTAGATTGCGTTCCACGAACCTGTGCCAACATCACCTTTGTTTTCAACTCCTTCGCTTTCTTATCAACACTTTCTTTAGCCTCCAATTCCTGCTGCTCATAATACTGAGCCATAGTTAACAAAGACGCAGGGGTCGCTGTGGCCCAGGAACTTTCACTCGTCTTTAATCGTTTTGCAATCTCCGGTAGGAGATTAGCCACATACTTATCTACAAACAAATGCCTATCCGTATCATCGGTTAACGATTGACCACTGTAATCGTGAAACGCCTCCTCGAAGCGTGTAAAGAAATCTGATACCGTTTCATCTAACTTTTGTTTGCATGAAGCTAGCATGGTCCAATCAATCTTCTTAGAGGGAACAAGCGTTTTTAGTTTAGTTAAGATAGCCGCTGGGAGTTCTAGAATCAAATCACACGGTTTGCATGCAGGTTCTCTGTCTAAATCAGCCTGGTTTATTTCTTTCCACGTTCCCCCAAGCATTGTTTCATCATTATTTTTACGAATCAATCTCCACATATCAGGCGGAAGAATTAACCCAAAAAACAGATCTATATCAACAAGAGTCATAACACAGGAGGAAATGGCCCCCTCCACTCCTTCATAGAATGCGGCTGGATTTTTACGAAGATCGGGTAACGAATTTTTCAACGCCATAACATCTGCTCTACTCCAAGGCGTATACACCCAATTATATATAAAATACCCCTTTGCATCCTTCAATGTTTTATCCTCATCTGTACCGTCCCCTTTAGGTGGAACATACAAAGGTGCAGCTTCACGCATAGGCATAACATGCACTTTAGAATTCTTATCTGAACCCCAGAGAGAACACTCCTTAATCTGCTCTGTTGACCCCGGCACGGACTCCTTTTTCTTTTCTTCCCGCAATTTGGACGTCTCATCCCGTAGCGCGATCAGTTGCTTGAAAAATGTATCGACATCTGCAAGAACAAATAGACCTTTATCCAGATTCTCACGATGAACCGACACAGCCTTAGGTTCTAAAGTCTCTGAATATTTACGAAATGTAGTAACAACTTCATCAGCAAGAGTAGTCAAAAAACACATCAGTTCTCGTTCTGTCCATTTACCCCTCTCAACAACAACATCAGACACAGTTACATAATTTAAATTCAATTTTCGGGCCCAACTACGCAAGTCCGCGGCTTTCTCCGCGGATAACCTGACACTGGACTTATCCCCTTTACCCGACTTATCCTGTCCTTCATCATCAGAATCTGCAGCCGGAGCCGTAGGAAGAACGTACAGAGGCGGTGATCGATCTAATAACGAAAAATCATCAATTTCATTAGTAAGGACAGGGTAAAGTGGTCGCCGAATAGGAAATTGACCGGTTGTTTGCAAATTACGTTCCCGTTCCTCCCTCTCTTTCTTTTCCTGCGCCTCCTTTTCCTCAAGCTGTAAAGCTTTATCTCGAGCAGCCTTGCGCTGCTCTTTGTCCGCCAAGGCAACTTCACGCTTCATACGTTCACGCACCGCTTTCTCCTACATTCGTACACAATCAAACATATTCTGTCTAGACCTGCGCTGAAACAAACATTGCTCCACAAACTGAACCTTTCGTAAATCAAACGACCCATGTAGTGGCCATTGCAACTCGGGATCGGTTCTGGTATATTTATGCCATAATTTACTGTACAGTATAGGGGGAAGGCCGAATTTCACATACATCTCACGATTTGGAGTTCCTTCTGGGGGAGCCGGCTGTGATTCCGCTAACCTAATTGTGGTACCATTTCCAAAACAGCACATCCCTCGGAGCGTGCTTAAAACAGGCATGTTCAAAAAGTACCACGAAAGCGTGATACTATACAAATGGCACTTACAGTACTTCACACAAATGTGCCGCTCAGAATACAAACGAAATTAGAGAAACATCTCTACATGCCTGCCTATGTGAAGTGCACTACACATATATTCAAAGTTCACAAAATCAAAATGTTAGCTAACTCAAATCATAGACACAATCATAGAACTTCAGTAAGCGTCCGTAGACTACCTTACCGATCACAAATCGTAGAACTTCAGTAAGCGTCCGTAGACTACCTTACTGACCACAAATCTTACCCAATCTCAAATATCCAGGTTCCAACTGCCAAGGTCTTTAATCGAATCAGCCAAACAGGCACTGTACAGCAACGCAGACGATCAAGATCTCAGTCGGAGACCGGCACCACCTGGAAGGTCAGATCAGAAGGAAAGGAAGAAAACACTGTGGGTGCCAAGACTCGGGTCACTCAGTGGCAGCGTACGCGTCCATGGCGAGTTTCCAATCCTTCGTCACGACCTCTCCTTCGGGCATCCGAGTCACCGATGAGTCCCTTCGTGGTCGCCAATTTGTGGTATCGGGTTCCCAAGGCCTACATGCTCCGTAGATAACCCACTTACACCGAAAGAACTGTTGGCACGGAAACTGAAAAGTACAAAGGACAAGTTTATTAAGACCCCATGGGGTGGTGGTACATTCCTACAGCACCCTTCGGCAATGCAAGAAGTATCACACCGAACGTTGGTGTGAGTCCTTCTTTTATACAATTTACAAGCAATAAAAAGATAGGCGGTACAAGGTTACAGAGTTTATGTACATATATGGTCATTTTGGAGCACAGCCAACTCATGGGAGGGGTTACAACCCCACTGGTCAGTTTGGCGGCACATTCCTAAAGGGTGACTGGTCAGTTGGAACTGCGCATGTACAGGCTTGACCGTTGCTAAAAATAGCCTGTTGCTGGGTAAAGTCGAGTCGTCAGTGGTACGGACAACGGACTAAAGGGCATGCTGACCACGAGGTCGCTCATTCCCTAAGATGGCCGCCTTAACATACAAAATGGCGTTTTTCTAAAATGGCCAAGTTAAGGGAAATAACGTGTAGCAAAGCTAAGCGCTAACTCGGCCATCGTCAAATTACGACACATACATTTCTATGGTGCAGCCAAAGCTCCACAGCTCATTTTAGGTGTATTTCCTGTAAGGACAAAATCTCAAAGTCATGGTCTAACGGGTATTTTCAGACTTTCTGCCTTTTAATGTGTGAAAGCAGCCCCTTTACATTCCAAGAAGCTATAGATATTAGCATGATCTTGTTACACCCATCACCCTCAAAACCAGATCCTGTGTGAAGCCCATCTCTCCCCTGCTAATGTTGTCTACTGGAAGGTAACCCCCAGCCTGCTCAAAGTACGGGCGCAAGTTCTGGGCCTGAGATTCCACCTCTAGGACACGAGTACCCCCAGCATCTACAGCTTGTTGGAGCACCGTCATCCACTCAGTAAGGTCATCTTTCATTTAACCCAGAGAGGTCTTAACGCCCACTTTTAAATCTGCACAGAGCTCTGTTTTGAATTCCCTAGGAGATGTCATTAAATCCTCTTTATAGAGAGCCATGGTATCTGCGTATCCTCCCTGCTCTTGTGATTGTTTCCTTTCTGCCTTGGGAAAGTAGCTGGATACCTTGGCAGGCCCCTTTTTCGGTGGCATAAGTGCTGCCCAAACACCCCTTCTCTGCGTGGATGGCCCACTTCTGCTTAATCCTCTCCAGACCTCTCAGAAGGCGCCCACTCAGCCGCATGATGTGGAGTTCACTGAAAATTTGCGTGCCCCTTATAAACTGATGAACCAGAAGACTCCTCAGTGCTGGGACACCCAGTTTCCCCTCTGGAACCCCAAAGAGGACCACTAGACACATTAAAGGATTGTGAGCAGATGCTGCACTGAATGGTGTCTTCCTGTGTGGTGGCCACATGATGCATGCATCTCTGGGCATCTCAAGCAGGGTAGTGCACCTCCTACTTCCTACCGTGCTCCCTCTTGCTCTTGCATCTCCCAACTTTCCATGTGTGGCAGCAGTGGCTGCCATCTTAAGGTCAAGCACCAGGTTCCTGGCCGGTCCCGTGCTGCATCTTTGGGAATAAAGGCACCTTGTGTTGGAGTCACATAGTATATTAGGGGGACCCTCAATGCCAATGGGGGTCCCAACCACCATAATCAGAAGCCTCATACAGGTAGCCTCCACAAGGCGGATGATAGAAGCAGCCTCCAATCTTGTATCTGGGTGGCTCGTTTTGTCCTCTGTTTGCAACCTTTCTGCTGCCTCTCGTATGTTGCCCCACCACCTCGGGGTCTCGTCAGCGGGTGCCACTGCTTGCTTCTTCAGACTGCGGGGCTCCGCTAATGCTAGCTTTGGGGCCAAACTAAAGCGCTGAGCACCGCTGCCATTTTGAGCATGGGCCCCTCCTCAACACTCTGTCTTTCTCACTCTCCAGAGGTCGGAGAACAGCCTGTGACTTTAAATTTCTGAGTCGCTAGTTGCACTGCACTTCATTCCCCACGCTTGGATGCATTTTGGGTCGAACTCACTCCTGGAAGCACCAGAGACAGCTAAGGGGACAACAGAGCTGAGGTGAGTTACGTCCGCCCGGCCATCTTGCCTGGCCATGTGCTTAGATAGCTTTCATATATCAACCCTTAGTATGAGGCGTGGGAGTTTCTGTGCCCAGGTTAGGCCCATGTAGCAAAACTAGTCATTTCTTACATTGTCTTTTTTATCCCAAATAACATTTCTGCAGTGACCTTTTGCACATATTTGCTTGCTCCACAATGTTGGATTAGTTTCTCTGAGACTACTTGTTTCCACATCTAGCTTCGCACATTATCATGATGCCTTAAACATTATGTACAATGCCCTTCTACGCACTATGTACAAATGTTGTCTTATCTTAATCCATGGGGTGACAGGGCTATCCACATATCCATAACATTGCTAATATAGACACACATTGCAATGCTGCTTTTTATTATAAATAAAGAGCATTACAAAAGATAAGTAGAGGAGTCACTTCAGCTAAGACCGATGGTTCCTGCATGTTGATACTTCACCATGCAGCAGTATAACATCTCCATGAGGGGGTGTCCAGTTTGTGACCAAGACAGGCTCCTACATTCTCTCCCACCAGGACCAGGTAATGGGGTAGGATTGTGCTTTGGCAGGATTCTTGGCTTTAACACCTAGACACCCTCATGGTGCAATTATAGTGGGGTTTTGCATTGTAGGAGTACACTAGATTACTGTTTTGTTTATTTGCCTGCATAAATACACTGTTTTAGCTCCATGGTAGAACTATATATACTATTTACTATTTTGGTGCTTGTAATCACTTTCCTCTGCTTCTGTCTACTGATTATCACATCACCTGTATTCTATACAGGAATAATGTTGGTTCAACTAATATGTTTAAAACGTCCCACTGTGTATTCTGTATATTTCTCTGAACACGAGCAAGCACGAGTGACTAAGTGAAAGGTCCCGATCTGTGTCCACAATCCCAGTGGGATCCGGGTTGTCATGTTCAGTGATTGCCAGAAACTATTTGCTCCCTGGTAAGGTTAGGGGGCCCATGGTGGCACTTTGAGCTAGCTGGACTGTAGGCCAACATATTCTGTGGGGATGGCGGGAATCAGGCACCTCTCCCAAAGTTTACGTTGTCCAACAAACATGCAGGTCCAATGGATTAGTGGGAATTACACAACACAATATCCATCAGGTTTGAATTTTGACAGTATGACTATAGTACAAATGTATGTGACGGACTGCTAAGTTACTGCTCCCAGTGGTTGTGTGATGGACTTGATTGGCATGCGGTCTCTTGGGATGTGCATGGGCTTACTTGCTGGGAAGGCACTGGTGTAAAGGCTGGAACCGTGCGCAGCCTTGTAATCTAAGTAACCTAACTAAGCAGTGTTATTGCCAACCCACTGGGAGTACTCGTAAAATCAGTGCTGACTTCGTTGGCTGCTGCCACATTCCAGGGGGCATATTATCAAGAAAGGTGATAAAATTATCGCCACTTTAAAGGCAGGAAACTGCCGCTAAAGCAGCGATAATGGCCTTGATAATATGCCCTTGTAAATTCCCATAGCAGGCCAGGTTAACACCCGAACTTGGGCTGCTATGGGGATTCACACGGACATATTATCAAGGCCATTATCGCCGCTTTACAAGAGTTTCCTGCCTGTAAAGCGGCGGTAATTGTATTGCCTTTCTTGATAATATGCCCCCATGTTCCATAAAGTGCACTTAAGAGCCTTACCTGAAGGAAAAATTCTAAAAGATTTTTAGTCGAGTGGGTTTTGCCCGGGTAGCTTGCTAAACACCCATTTCCCCTTCCATAAATAAGACAAAAAAATAAGCAATTTTTTGAGTGCATCTTTAAATCCGAACTCTAATTAAGTTGGTCGGATTAATTCAACAACAAAAGGCTGGGGAAGGGTACTAGCAAAGTATTTACAATGTATTTACTGGGGAGGTGATCTTGCAATCAAACCTTTCCTTTTCGTGGAACATAGCAATTTCCTTCACGGTTTCTGTGTAAGCCCTGGTACGATTACCTGCTTTCATCTGCGGTCCAGTAATAAGTAACTAAACATCAGAGAGAGATGGAAATCTGAGGGAGTAAACCATCTACACTGTTTCTTACACTTCTGTGCAAGTTCCACAAAATCAGCTTTGGATTCTTGTGTTAGAAAGCCTGGAACACCAAGAGTCTCTTTTGGTGCAACCACAAGTGCCCAAGACAAGTGTTTGCCTACATGGAGCAGTTACCAAGACACAACCCTGCTGTTAATCAACATATGTGCTGTGCATTTCAGCAGGTACCTTAAACCTCAGTGCTACTTTATGAGGAGTCAAAACAGGGAATAGACAAAACACAGATCTTTTCAGAGGGCTTTGACCAGTACCATTAAAAATCTCCCTGAAAAGTGTCAGCCACATAAATATATCCTTCACTCTTTTACAAATAAAAGTATGGTAAAATGCTACAGCGCTTAGCTTGAAGAACGGATTAGGCAGCATCGTTCACGCTGCCCCTTTGCAACTCGCTTTCCGTAGACATATTAGGCTCCAACAAGTTGTTCACTCTGCCGGGCAATTCAGTGGAAACTATACTATATAGATCTTGTGAAATGGTAGGAGTAGATACAGAACTGATGAATTCAGAGCAGTAAACAAATCGGGTCAGCCTCAATTTATAAACAGCTTGTGGGATCCGGAGAATTAATAATGCAGAAAAGAGGATTAGGACATGCACTGAGCTGTGCTCCTGGCATCCTGATTGCTTATACAGGCAGAACCCCAAGCAGGACCTTGATTCCCTATCTGCAATACAGGGTAAAATACAATCTTGTGCTTGCAGGCAATAGGTACTGCTGACAAAACTGGAAAGAGTGAGACTGGACCTTAGCGTCCCCTTGTGAGCATGTTTTTGGTGAGCATGACTGATCTGGAGGGTAATTGCTTTGCACCATGTCCTCAAACATCACCCAAAATGTAATGTGAAACAGACCTGGCATTGTACACACAACAGTTCCAATTTGTGTTCAGGGATCTGTTTATATCATACATAAAAGAGACTTTCTATACAATTCATGCTATTTCAACGAAACATTTTGATGACATTTCTCACCCACTCCTAATCTAAAACGTTTGCTGCTATAAAATGTTACTATGTTATTTCACCAAAAGAAACCAAGCATTATCTATTGTCTACATTACAATTAGATTATACCTTTGCGAGGGTAGCAAGGGAGGGGTCGGAAAACACTACAGGATACCCCATTGGTAGATGCAACCTCCATTTCAAGCATAGCGAGGGGGGGGGGGGGCGGAAAACATCACACCTTGCAATAATTTCCCCTGCCCTCTGCATAAAGTATCAGAAAAGGACCTTGTCGTGTTCGGAAAAGGCTCACTAAATCTTACCGCTTAACCCTGCAACCCTCTAAACGCAAAGAAATGCTGAATTTCATTAAGAAGGTAAACATTTTTTTCATTGTTTTTAAACAGAGTGCACATCTCTTAGGCTTAGACTTTTGCACATAGGAGCTTATGTGTAGACATTCAAAACCTTTACCAGACATCTGTGGTTGGTATCGCATCACCCCAAGGCTCTTAAACCCCCCTTTTTGGTCCCGCTCCTTGACCCAGAAGCACTCACACCGCTTCCGGGTCAACGGCGGGACCGACCACTCGATAGGGGCAAGGGGACCGGGCCCAGCCATGCGTGCGTGGGGGCCAAGCGCACCTCCCCTTTCCTCATGATCTGGGACTACCGACCACCCCCCCCTCATCATGCAACAATATTTACCATCCACATAGTAATTAGCCAGGCGAGAGAATTCTTTGGAAGGCAGGGGGTCTCAGGACCACCCGGCCGAATTTATTAAAATATGAAAACAAAATAAAATGTGAAAATAAACATTATTTACACAATTATTAAATGCAAAATTCAGATATTAGATTTACAGCAAGGTAGACAGGTATGAAAGGCTAACCCTAACAAATGTCTAATACAGCGTGTTTCCTAACCAAATCTAACATCATACATATCAATTTTGCATTCTAATAATTTCTGGGCCTACGGCAAGGTCGTTAACCGGTGTAATATCCTTTCCCCAGCTACGCCCTCATGCCTGAATGCGCATGCGCAACAAGGGCCGTCCCCCTCCTGGTTATCCTCGTACGCTCCGTGAACTCCATTTAACCAAAAAGGAGGGCCCTTACACTTGCGCCATTTGCTGACATCATAGTGTATGTGCGGGGTGCTACCAGCCCGAGGAAAGCGTGAATCCCTTCCCCGCACCCTTCCAAGCAAGCGGATATCCTGCCCCTGAAGTTCTAGGACAGACCAGTGGCCCCTCCCCATGGGCAACCCCATTCGATAATGGTGCCGCCCCTTAAGGACCTTAAATTGCTGCTCACCGATTATGACCTTACCGCCACCGGCCAGCATAGTTGACCAACTATCTGGCCTCCCCCAAAATGCCTACACTGAAAGGTCATACCTACCTCGCCAAACCTCCTAACCATGCTAGTATGTTCCTTACCACTATGTTATTACCTGCTTCTGTCAAGTGGACCCCATCCCGTAAGTAGAACTGATCTCCCCAAATGCACCCATGTGGGATACTCTGCTGGTGAGGTGTTCGAAACAGCTTCTCGATCTTAATGTTGACCCTCTTTACCGAGTGATTCAACGCCCTGACTGATTCACCTCCCCTCAACTGAAGTTTAGGTATAAATTTTGTCCCCACTATGGTGCAACCTGGTAACAACTTTGCCAGCCAACCTGCCACTGAGATAATCTCTTTCAACAAGACCCTTCTGCCTAGCGTCACCAAATCGTTCCCACCCAGAAGCAGGATGACCACTGAGGGCGGTGAGGTGTGTCTTTCAAGTAAGTCAGAGATGTAGCCCCTAAGCCGACTAAGGCGGAGCCCCCCTCGGCCATGAAAGGAAACATTGAAACCCCTGCACTCCACACTCCGTCTACCCCTTCCTGAAAGGAAAATTGGTTTAGCACGCTTCAAATAAGAATGACCAACAACTCATACTACATGCGTCCTCCTCCTGTCTTCTTGCCGTTGCCGAGATGTTGATGGTTGCATTTGATGAACCTGTAGTAGTTTCCGTCCTGCGTCACAGGCATGAGAAACTGAAAAATAAACATAAACAAGGCAGGTGTCAGGGGGGGTGAACTGACCCTCACAACATGTGCAGCCACACATAACGCTTAAAAGCATTGGAAGACCATCTCCCGATCCTCTTCACACTGTTGACATGCAATCCCCTTGCAGTGGCCTCTGTGGCCGCCCCTATCCAGAAAGAATGTGTTCCAAAATCTTTGGGGTTCAAACCCGCTTTGGCGATAGCCATTGCTGACAGTCTTTGGAACTGAAACCTGGTCAACGGGGTACCATCCGCATGTATTAACAATGCTTCCATTGCCACACCCTCCCGTTGTCTGATGAAGGCCTCCACATGCGACACTGGGCAGCACGGGTTGTTCGGTGCCCGGTGTAGCACCAAACTCTCCCCCCGGGCCTCCTGATCAGTCTTGGATTTCCGGATGGTAACCCACATTGAGTTGGCCCGTATAGTAGTATCTATCAACTGTTGGCCACCTAACCTGTCAAGTTTGTTGTTAGCCACCAGTTCACTTACGCGCAATGCCCCGTAAAATGCCAGGGAAAAAGCGGCTTTGAATAGGAGTACCTCTCCCGACGAGCTGCATGTGTCAGGCAGGGCGAGCAATGCCCCTGTCAACCGTTCTAGACCTATTGGCCTTCTGGCATCGGCGGTGTTTGCCTGTAGGCACCGCCACCCCTTCATCGCCTTTCGTACTAAGAAGCTTTTCGTAGGATCACTGGCCCCCTTTGTCTGTGCAAAAAAAGCAACAGCTGCCTTGTGTCTGCTAGCTGTCGCAGCTGAGCGCCCCTCCTTGTGCAATGTGTCCATGTACCAATGAAAGTTTGCCTCCTGATCCCATTTGGCCTCCCACTCCAGTCCTGGAAAATTACAGTAAGATCTGAATGCCCCTTCGTAAGCTGTCCTGGCCTTGGGAGCTAGGCTGGCTGACACGAGGTCCTGTAGTTGGGGGCACCAATCTGCCAAAGTGTTTTTGGGAAGTGTGCTGGCGAAGCCTCTGCAGCTGGTAGGTGTTCCCTGAATACCTGCATATTAAAGCGAGAAAGGGCGTCAGCTGCGTTTTTCAAGACCCCTGGAACATGTTTGGCCCTGAATTGCACATTCAACTTCATGAATCTTAGCACAATCTCCTTCATAAGGCGGAGTATCAACTTACACCGAGCTGCCTGTTGATTGATGCATTCCACCACAGTCATGTTATCCGACCAGAAAATGACGGATCGATTAGACAATTGATCAGGCCAGACCCTTAAAGCAACCCATATTGGGAACAGTTCTAGGAACCCAATGTTTGCTGTCAAACCACTTTCCCCCCACCAATTGGGCCATCTTTGTGCCACCCACTTGTTGCCAAGTATGGCACCAAACCCTACACTGCCAGCAACGTCAGTCCATAGTCCTAACTCTGCTGAGGTCACAGTGGGGGCACGCCATAGTACTCTGCCATTGAAATTCTCCAGAAATGCCATCCATATCCGCATGTCATGGCGAACCTCTACTGACAGTCTCGTGCGATGGTGCTTGTCTAGCAGGCACTTCATGGCTTGCGCAATTGAGCGTGAAAACGGGCGTGCCATAGGGATGACCCTTAATGCAAAATTCAGCTGACCAGCAGTCTGCTGCAACTGCTGTAATGTGACTTTCTCCTTCACCAACCATTGTTGAAGGGCTGCCCTGAACATTGCAATTTTTTTCTTGGGTAACCTGAAACAACCCTCAATGGAGTCAAGTTCAATGCCTAAGAATTCCAGGCCTGTAGATGGCCCCACTGTTTTTCCTGGTGCCAGCGGGACCCCAAAAGCATGCATGAGCACGCAAAACTCACGCAATGCCCACTCGCACTCCTGTGAGCCCGCCAACCCCAGCAAAAGAAAGTCATCAAGGTAATGCATCACATGCTGTTGGTCCGTATATTGTCTCAGAACCCATTCCAGGAAAGAACTGAATGTTTCAAAGTAAGCACATGAAATGGAGCAACCCATGGGCATACATATGTCCATATAATATTTGCCTTCGAAGGAAAACCCCAGCAGGTGTTGGTCAGATGGATGCACTGGCAGTAATCTAAACGCTGACTCAATATCTGATTTTGCCATCAAAGCCCCAGGGCCCAAAACTCTCAAGATCTCTACTGCCTGGTCAAAATTTCATATTTCACACTACAAATGCTCTCATCAATCGCATCTTTCAATGATAAGCCCTTAGGTGCTGAAAGATTGAGTATGGGTCTAAATTCGTCCTTTTCTTTCTTCGGGACCACTCCCAGGGGTGAGCAGACAAAGTTTGTTACTGGGATGTCAAGGAAAGGATCCGCTACTCTACCTAGGTGCAGTTCTTTCTCAATTTTCTTTGCTACCACCCCGGGATTGTGTTTAACTGACAACTGGTTCCTTCACTGCTGTGTCCCAGTATACCCCCCAGCTGGAATCCGAAAACCGTGTGTGAAACCTTCCTGCAGCATCCTTGCAGAGGTATGTTCTGGGTATCTATTCAGCCAAGGAATCATAGCCAATACGTCAATGGGGGGAATGAGCGACCTGGGGGTGCTCCCCGCTACTCTGGTTTCCTTCTCCCCTGTTACCTAAAGTACTACCCTTTGACCGGCATGTCCTTTCCTGGGTGGGAAGGGTGGCTGCATATGTAACAAGCGTGTCTGAATTGCATGGGCCTGGTGCCCTGGTGCATGTTTGCCTGTTGAAATCCCAGCACATACCCTTCCCGCCTGCATTACCTCTGGCCTTATTGGCCACCTCCCCCCCTTGCACTGACCGAAAGGGCTGCTGAAAGGGCTGCTGGGGCTTGGGCGAATATCCTTTGTTTATGTAAACAAAGAGATGGTATTCTGGATACAGAAACTGATATATGCCTATGTATCATATTTGAGTCTATTCATTGTGCTTTGTCTCCCCCTTTTTTCCATTTTCTTTTACAGAGACCGCAATAGGTCAATATTTTTGACTAATAATTGAGATACTATCAAGTTTCCAATGGGGCCAGCTCATGTCCTATAGTCCAAACTAGCAGCCGTTTTTTGCTGCCAGTTTGTAGGACAGTAGGCTTACCATCTTATTAACCGAGCACCTCCCAGTAGGGACCATTAGAATGTCCTGATGAGTAGGCAGTAGGGGACTGCCTACGAAACATGTTGACCAGGTAACAAGCTAACTGCTCTACCACAAAACCCCCTTCTTAATATTCCCAGCCAGAGAAGTGAATAAAATATTTTTTTCTACTAGCCAGGGAACTTTTAATTTTTTCTATTTTTTCACACTCACTAGTTTAGGTCCCTACACTTCACTGACGCACTGCACCATCACATAGCCTTTGTCACTACTATTAAGTGCTCCCGCGTAGTCCGTAGGTTGCAGCACGCCCTGCCCCGTAGAGGGACGGGAAGACCCCCATGATGAAGCATGACACTACTGGATTTTTTTAGTGTGTGAGGGGTATTTTAAAAGCACACAAATGCTCTCATCTTTCCATTGTATAAGAGAGGGCTTAGTTTTTTTCACTGTACATAGTAAAACCCAAATAAAAATTATAACCACCACGCATTGATAGAATCTCTTTGTTTACGTAAACCTGTTAGGAGGGTGATTCTATCATTACCTCTACGCTTCCTCTTTTGTTTTCGAATATCCTTTGTTCCAGCTAGTGCTAGCGCCTGCAGATTGCCTCCTTTCAAACTGAGAATGCCAGGAAATTGAGTCAACTTTGAACCAGGCTAAAGATTTGTTAAAATTGTTTGCTACTTTCCCCTGAGGCGGAAGCCGGGGGCGCTCTTCTCTTCTATACCTGTAGAACAATTACGGTGTGTTTGACATTATCAGGACTGTTTTAAGAATTGTAAATATTTTATTGGGCGCTCTTTTATCTCCTTTGTAATTTTGCTACCTAGAAGGGGAGATTTAATTTACCTCCTGGGTTTATAAGCGAAGCCTGATCCTACCGGCGCAGCC
The DNA here is from genome assembly GCF_964263255.1 of Lissotriton vulgaris. Lineage (NCBI taxonomy): Eukaryota > Metazoa > Chordata > Amphibia > Caudata > Salamandridae > Lissotriton > Lissotriton vulgaris. The sequence continues at coordinate 1,377,398,982 of NC_141687.1, read as the reverse complement.
GATTTAAGGCGCTGACGCCGGTAGACGCGGAATTGCCGCCGCCATCTTGGGAAGGCAGGCAGGGTAGCGGTCCAGCTTCTCGACCACTCCCGCCCTCCCGCCTTATTTAAGGATCGTCTGTATGCTCCTTCAGTAAATTGTTTGCTACTTTCCCCTGAGGCGGAAGCCGGGGGCGCTCTTCTCTTCTATACCTGTAGAACAATTACGGTGTGTTTGACATTATCAGGACTGTTTTAAGAATTGTAAATATTTTACTGGGCGCTCTTTTATCTCCTTTGTAATTTCGCTACCTAGAAGGGGAGATTTAATTTACCTCCTGGGTTTATAAGCGAAGCCTGATCCTACCGGCGCAGCCGATTTAAGGCGCTAACGCCGGTAGACGCGGAATTGCCGCCGCCATCTTGGGAAGGCATGCAGGGTAGCGGTCCAGCTTCTCGACCACTCCCGCCCTCCCGCCTTATTTAAGGATCGTCTGTATGCTCCTTCGGTAGATTGTTTGCTACTTTCCCCTGAGGCGGAAGCCGGGGGCGCTCTTCTCTTCTATACCTGTAGAACAATTACGGTGTGTTTGACATTATCAGGACTGTTTTAAGAATTGTAAATATTTTACTGGGCGCTCTTATATCTCCTTTGTAATTTCGCTACCTAGAAGGGGAGATTTAATTTACCTCCTGGGTTTATAAGCGAAGCCTGATCCTACCGGCGCAGCCGATTTAAGGCGCTGACGCCGGTAGACGCGGAATTGCAGCCGCCATCTTGGGAAGGCAGGCAGGGTAGCGGTCCAGCTTCTCGACCACTCCCGCCCTCCCCCCTTATTTAAGGATCGTCTGTATGCTCCTTCGGGAAATTGTTTGCTACTTTCCCCTGAGGCGGAAGCCGGGGGCGCTCTTCTCTTCTATACCTGTAGAACAATTACGGTGTGTTTGACATTATCAGGACTGTTTTAAGAATTGTAAATATTTTACTGGGCGCTCTTTTATCTCCTTTGTAATTTCGCTACCTAGAAGGGGAGATTTAATTTACCTCCTGTGTTTATAAGCGAAGCCTGATCCTACCGGCGCAGCCGATTTAAGGCGCTGACGCCGGTAGACGCGGAATTGCCGCCGCCATCTTGGGAAGGCAGGCAGGGTAGCGGTCCAGCTTCTCAACCACTCCCGCCCTCCCGCCTTATTTAAGGATCGTCTGTATGCTCCTTCGGTAAATTGTTTGCTACTTTCCCCTGAGGCGGAAGCCGGGGGCGCTCTTCTCTTCTATACCTGTAGAACAATTACGGTGTGTTTGACATTATCAGGACTGTTTTAAGAATTGTAAATATTTTACTGGGCGCTCTTTTATCTCCTTTGTAATTTCGCTACCTAGAAGGGGAGATTTAATTTACCTCCTGGGTTTATAAGCGAAGCCTGATCCTACCGGCGCAGCCGATTTAAGGCGCTGACGCCGGTAGACGCGGAATTGCCGCCGCCATCTTGGGAAGGCAGGCAGGGTAGCGGTCCAGCTTCTCGACCACTCCCACCCTCCTGTCATGTATAAACACAATGACATATCCCGTCCGCGCAGTGGGCGGGCGCAGCGGGCGCGCCGATGGCGCGCCAAAGGCGCGCCTAAGGCAAGCCCGTCTGCGCCCGTCCGCGCCTGGCACGGGCCTAGGGCCAGTCCCCCTGCTCAGGCAATTACCAAAGCCCGCGTAAGTTGGTCCAGGGAACAGCTATTACAAATAGGAGCGGGCTCTTGTTCCACATCGGCTCGCTGCCCCCCTGACAACTTGGACGGACATGCTTTTATTTGTCCTCATTGCAACATATCTCTCCCCCCTTGGAGCGAACGTACCTTACCTCTCTCTCCCGCCCCGGCTGCTCGCATTTTAAAACTAGCACTGATTAATTGTAGATCCCTTCCTCGCCACGCCAATGAGATTTGGTCGATCCTGTCCACTTACAGTTGGGACATCTTATTCCTTACAGAATCATGGACTAAAGATACTTCTAACCCGGATATATACTTAGCCACCCCCCCGGATTATCGCTTCTTGGGTGTTAACCAAGAGGGAAAAACGGGAGTTGGTCTTGCCATTTTGTTCAAATCCCACCTTAATATAACCATTAAAAAAATCACTAACATTGGACTGATTGAAGCTATGTATTTCTCTATTGCTGACCTAGCAGCAGTTTACCTAACCGGCATCTTAGTCTACAATCCCCCTAAAGCTTCTCCCTCTGCATTATCTCAGTTGGTAAGCATTATCACGGATCTATCCCTTAAGCACCCGCACTTTATTGTATTAGGAGATTTCAACCTCCATGTAGATGATCCCACCTGTATTCAAGCCACTCGTTTCCTCGACGCCCTTCATAGCCTGAGTCTGACGCAACTAATCCAAGGTCCAACGCACGTAGCTGGTCACACACTGGATCTTATTTTCTCCAACCTCCCAGGGACCGTTACTTATCCTTCCCTCCCCCTCACTTGGTCCGATCATCTCCTACTCAGGGTGGACATTCCACTCCCTCAGGCACCTACCCCGGTGGAATTGGGTACAGACTACAGGAGAAAATGGCACAAGATCACTTGTACTGCCTTTGAGCCGTTATTTAGCTGCCCTCTGGAGTCTCAAGTGGTAAATATCGACGACTGTGTCACTAAATTCAATTCGACCTTATCGGTTGCGGTTGATGAAATTGCCCCACTTCTACCTGTATCATCCGCAAGATCTCGCCCCTCTGCTCCTTGGTTCTCAGCTGCTTTACGTAAAGAAAAAAGTCACTGCAAAAAATTAGAACGCTGCTGGAGACGGACATATGATGCTGAGGCTAAAACTATTTACAGAACGGCCCTTAAGAAATTCATCAAATTAAAAAAATCTGCCATGAGAGAGTTCTTTGTCTCCCAAATAAAAGCCGCAGACAATTCAGCAAAGACACTGTTTAAAATTGTTAAAGATTTTGTAAAACCCCCTGCTATGACTCCTAACAATTTAGCCAACCAGTCTCTTTGCAACGGACTATCAGATTTCTTTCAAGAAAAAATTGAAAAAATTGCATCCTCCTTTCCTCCACCTGTCCCTCCCCTCCCCCTGACCTCTACCACCCATGATACTGCTCCTACACTAGACGCATTCAAGGATCTCACTCCTAACCTTGCACCTAAATTATTTTTACAGTGCAAATCGGGCTCCCCGTTAGACCCAGTCCCCCCAAAAATCATGAGTGAACTGTCTACCCTATTGCTGGAGCCACTCACTACCATCTGGAATGCCTCCTTACGATTAGGCCAATTCCCCTCTGCGTGGAAGGAGGCCCTTCTTGTGCCCATCCTAAAGAAAGCAGATGCTGACCCCATGCAATTCAGTAACTACCGGCCCATTTCCCTTCTTCCGAAACCCGCGAAGGTTTTGGAGAAGGCAGTCCAACTACAACTTGCAGAGTACTTAGAGACCAACTCTCTGCTACATGACTCCCAGTCCGGCTTCCGTGCTGGTTTCAGTACGGAGACCGCATTACTAGAGGTTTCGTAGACTGTACGAGAATGTGTGGATAAGGGCGAGGAAGCCATGCTGGTCCTCCTCGACCTATCCGCCGCTTTCGATACGGTGTCCCACAAAATTCTTCTAGGCCGACTGGAGCAGATTGGACTGAGCGGCACTGCCTTGGCATGGGTCTGTTCTTTTCTTTTGGGACGCTCACAGAGGGTTCTTCTCAGACCCTTTAAATCTGGATGCAAACCTCTCGAACGCGGAGTCCCACAAGGCTCAGCGCTGAGTCCTTTGTTTTTCAATGTCTACCTGGCCCCGCTAGTCAAGGTAGTGGAGGCATGCGGAGTCAGAGTGATCTCATATGCTGATGACACACAGCTGATATTCTCATTTAGAGATCACTCTGACTCCAGCCTCTCCAGCTTCCGCCATTGTCTTGGCGAAATCTGTTCGTGGATGTCCTCAAACCACCTGCGGCTTAATACCGACAAGACTGAGGTCTTGTTTTTTAATCAAAAAATGACCATCCCACCCCCATTATGGTGGCCAACGGTACTTAACCCCCCTCCAATCCCGGTCCACTCTGCCCGCAATTTGGGGTTCACATTTGATGATACGCTCTCCTGTAGCCCTCAAATCAACAAGGTCACTGCGACCTGCTTTGGCAAACTAAAAATGATGAGAAAGATCTTTCCATTTCTGCCAATGGAGGCCCGCAGAACCGTCACTCAGGCCTTAATTACCGCCCATCTGGATTACGCCAACAGTCTTTATGCTGGGGCCCCTTTATATCAAATTGAACGCCTGCAAGTAGTTCAAAACGCTGCGGCAAGACTGATTGGCAATATCCCATACAGACACTCGATCTCTGCGTTTCGCAAAGAACTCCATTGGCTCCCAATAGCCAACCGTATCAAATTTAAAACGCATGTTCTGGCCTATCGAGCACTTAACGGCTCTGGCCCAGAATACTTAAGAAAGAGACTGAGACTGTCTCACTCAGTCAGAGACCTTCGTTCTAACAATCTGCGTCTCATGCTTGTGCCTAGATTCCGTCGCTCAAGAATGGGTGGCAGAGCCTTTGCTGTCCTAGCTGCCAAACATTGGAACAGCTTACCAATCGACCTCAGATTCGCCCCATCTGAAGCTCTGTTCCGAAGACGCCTGAAAACTTGGCTATTCTCTTCTATTTAGATTGCTCTTGTCCTCCAGTAGACAGTTTTAGCGCCGGGACACCCCCGTTGGGGGTAGCCGTGCGCTTTATAAAATTCATAAATAAATAAATAAATCATAAATAAATTCCCTAGCTTTCCTGAACGCTATGTCATATTCTTTCCATGCATCCCCCCCCATGATTCTCACTGAACCATGTAATCCTACTCTGATAACAGGCCATCTCCGCCTGCATTGAAGGGGAACGTTCCACGGTAACCGCCACAAACACAGAAAAGGCCCTGATCCAGTTGATGAGCGTCTCCTCCACCCTGACTTTATACAACTGAGACCGCCATTCACTAGGCAACATCATATCTTTCTGTGACTTGGCTTATTCCCACTCCCTGTCGTCAATCAGCAATGAGAAAATATTTACATATTTGTCTGCCCAAATCAATTCTTTCACACTCTGTGAGACATGTTGTGCCAAATTCTCCCCCCCGGAGGGTATCGTGCCTTCGCCTAATACCGGCAAGGCAACCTCCTTACCACTTTCTGCGGGTTGCGTTGGTTCTACGGTCTTGACTGTCCCCGCATTGCTCGCCGGACCTGTTTGGGGAGAAACTGGTGTGCTTGGCATGCTACCTTCGCCCCTAGCCACCATGATTTTCGCGGCCATTCTCTGTGCCTCTGCCGTGGGGTCAGCTGCGGAAGGTAACATTCCCCCAATCCCCAACCACGGAAGTACTGCTGCTATCTGTGCTGCTAATTCTGGGGGTACCTGACCCACCCCAGGGGATGGGCTGGCCGGAATTTCGGGTGGGACCACTATCGGGACTAAGTTTATAGGCGGCGTGACTGGAGCCGGTGCTACTAGTGCACTTATCGGGATAGGTGGGGCTGCCATGGGCGTTTCAGGTGCTGTAGGCGCTCCGTTATGAACTGGCCCCGGGGACCCCCCTCCTACACGGGGCTTGGGGGGGCCACTACAACCCTTCTTAGCTCTGCCACATTTAGGTGGGGCCTCAAATTCCCACCTCGGTCTAGGTGGCACTATTATCTGCTTGGGCCTCTCTGATGGCCCTGCCTGTGCATCAACCCTCTCACCCAATTCCGCCACGGTCTTTCCCAGTTTATCCACCTTTCCCAACCTCTTGCTGACATTCTGCGCAACATGGTTTGAAACATTAGCTCCATGCGTGAATTCCCTGCACCCCGTTTACCAGACATTTTTACTACTAGCACCTGCACTACACAATACGTTAATTATGGGCAAAATGTTCCTTGTACCTGTGCCAAGTTGGAGGCTCACAGGCTGGCCGTAAGCACCATGCAACTGTGACCGCACACACCAGCTAGCCTGGAGTGTTTGGGCGAGCGAACTCTAGCCCCGTGGCCCGCCAGAAGCAGTGAAATGCAGGCCTGCCTGTGTCCTCGGATTCCGCCATCCACCGTGAGCTCCTCAGCTACTCGGTCCGCAGCGGCCCTTGTCTGTAAGCCTACGATGAAAGAAATGTTAAAACCAAATCTTGGTCCCACGACACAAAATTCCTCTGCAGTTGGAAAACACTCTCCCTTCTCGCCTGTTCACTTAGCTAATAAATGCATATGGGGGAGTGAAAGGTTGCCCCCTTAAATCACCCCTAACTTACACAGCCCCCCTACTAACTTCCTAGTCCTCAAAATGTGCAATAGGTCCAAATGTACTTTGTTGCAATTGCGAGTTATGTATACAGCCTGTATTTCATACAAAACAACTTCTTATTGGTCACTTTTATCAGTTGCTGCAGCTGGGCTGTGCCAATCAGCATGCAGACGCAGTATCTGCAATATTGTGAGCGTTACAAATTATTCAGGACTGCCCCGCTTAAAAAACAGGGCTGTTTAATCCCTTAAACTAAATGTAAGAAAGTCTGCAAGCACATAAGACTCAGCAATCCATTTTAACCTTAAAAACCCCTGTGGTCTCCCATCCGGCTATTGCCCAGGCCGACCCTGCTTCGCTTTATCACAATGCCTTCTCTTTGTGCTCAGGGCCGGCTCTAGGCTCATGGTGGCCCTGTGCAGGGAGCGTAGGTGGGGGCCCCGGAAGAGGGGGTCCGGACCCTCATGGACATCGATTCGCCAAAATGTTATGGGTGACAAAAGCGACATGTCACTCCCTTTCACACCCAGTGACATCACAGGCGTGTCTAACCTTGGACTTTCGACGGCCTCTTATTTACTGCTTGAGGTGTTATGGAAAGAGCAAGAAATGGAGACAACAGAAAAGTAAACAAAGCTCCATGGGCCCTCTTTAGTTTCTGTTCTTATCTCTCTCTCTTCATAAGCTGAATGTGTGTGGTGTGTGTGTGTGTGTGGTTGGGGGAGGGGTAAACGTAGGGGACGGGGGAAGGGCTTTGCTAAGGAGACCGGTCACCAAAGGGCAAGGTGGAGGTCAAAAGGCAACACACTGTAGCAGGTGCTTCCTCTGGGCACCCCCAAAATGTCATCCATGTCTATCTCTCGCTTCCACTCTCTCCCAATCTCTTTGTCAGGAAACCAACACTGCTCTCGAGAGTAAAGCCTCTTTTCAGACTCGTTAATCATAAATTGCCCTGACGTATACAAGTGTACAGCCGACGCATGCGCAAGTGCGCGAAGGGCAGGCGGTGCAACAGAAAAGGTGTTCTAATGCAATTTAGTGGTCGCCCGATATCCTCACCTTTTACCCCCGCCCTGCGCTCATGCTTACTGCTCTGCACTTCGACCTGTAGAGTTGTAAATGCAGCGCGTATTCAGTGCAGTCTGGATCAGGTAATGGCAGCGACGCTCCGGGCTCCTGCTATGTCTGGCTCGGGAGAAGCCTCAGACCAAGGTGTGCACTATGTGATTACACGTTTACAGCACAACTGAAGCCGTGCGTGTGTTGCTCGGGGTGATGACATTCACTTACAGACAAACAATGAGACAAATGGCAGAGAAAACAAGAAGAGGTAGTAGTGAGCATACCACAGGCCCACTCTGTTAAACAACTTTAGTGGGGCATTAAAACATGAAAATGGCAACATACGAACAATAACATACAAAACGTTCTGCAAGAAAAAGTTACAATGGGATATGCATCGATTTTGACATTCGAAATGCGCCAACAGCGTTGGTTGCGTTGTTGAACCTCGAAAGCATCTTATTATCTGTGTACAAACGGGATTCTGTATACACTGAAAAAAATGGGTTGGTGCTTATTGAGTAAAAATAAATCTGGCATTTCACATAAAAACTGCGAAGTTCTGTAGGCAAGATAAAGCGTAACTTCTGACGAAAATACCTTGCTGCGTTTAGGCAGCCTCTGACAGAGCACCAGGCTGAACCATCTGCAAATAGCACAGAAAACCCCTGGCACTGAAAAACCATCTCTGGCACTGCTCTAACGTTCTGTGGGACTGGCACCCCAACGACACCGACCAATCACCTTCTGGCCGTATAAGTCAATATTCTGTATTATGTCAACAATTTAGGACAATGCATACGGTAACTCTGGAACTACACCCTGCATAAATTCACACTGCCCCTCGTAGTAAACGGACACTGCCCCCCTGTTGTGAAGGAACACTGAGCCCTGCACTGCTATGGCCAGTATTTCCTTAAGTGAAATAAATCCGTCCCAGCAGTAAATCGACACAAGACCACGAGGTGCATTTGAGCTCACATCATCAGTGCACGTGCACTGCCACCAGTAGTGATTTGGCGTGGCTTCCTAAAGAGAGTAGACACCCAACTACGCAGTTAAGGGGCAGTGTTCTTGTAGTGACCGTTGCCTGCCGTGCATGAGCACTGCTCCCTGCACTGCATTGGTGACAACGCTCCCTGAAAAGAGCGGGCACTGCTCGCTGCAATAAACGGTTCTGCATAAGCACTTCAGAGCTAGTAGTGTTCTTCTGCTGCCCCATCCCATTGTGTATTAAAACTTATAAAAAGAGGCCACAGAAGGCATGCACAAAATAGAGGCAATTGGTAACAAGCATTTGCAATTCAATAGGTCTCGCATTATTAAAGTTTTAGCTATTGGCATTGCTAAAGAATGCAACACCAATAGCTCAAACTTTAATAATGCGATACCTATTGCATTGCAAATGCTTGTTTTTTTATAGCGTGCAGTTTCCCATTGATATTTCATCACAGAGCTTTTCTGTACATGATTTGAAACATGTAATGCAAAAGAGAAAAAATCTAGGGCCATTAGCTCAGATTTCTATAGAAATTTTAAAGGAGGTCTATCTTTGAATAGTTATCCAAGCCTAAATGTTGCTTTTTATTATTATTTTGTTTTCTATTATTCAATTTAGAGTTTCTTGGCAAAATGTGTAACACTAAGGGTTTGGTGGCATTGAGATATCAAACGGTGGATTTACCTACGCTGACAAATGAAGGAAAATGTTTTCATTTTTTTACTGAAAGAGAGGTTAAAAGGGTCGTGGGGTGGGTGGGGGAGCCGAGTATTTCATGCAGAAGGAGCGATAAGGGTCTTCCACCAGGTCCTGTACATGAACACATAGTAGTTGCAAGTTTCTAGAAATGCAGAAAATGGGTTGGAAAATAGCCAAAGCTTCTTTTGGGGGAAAATTAGGGCGCAATGCCACACACTGCACGGCGAACTTAACTATAATGCGGCAGTGAATTGGAAAACAATATGAAAAATATTGAGAACATGAGTCAAATATCCAGAGATTTAGAATATTCCTTGCCGTAGCATTCTGGCTATTCCCATCTTTGGTGGAAAGATTTTCAGAGCCACAGATAAAATTTAATTTTGCCAATTTGCCTCTCCCCTCTCGCCTATCAGCGCCCCAATTTTGGAGTACTCTGGGTGCAACCTGGTGCCCTTTTATGGTGGGATCCTGTGAACTAAGATACCTGAACAGTCAATAAATAGTAAAAGGAAATGATTCATCCTCTATTTCAAATATTTGATTTATTGTAGGTTCCCTCGACTTAATGACAAACACTCCTTTACGTGCCATGGCTTGATACTATGCCAGAGTGTGGAAAGGCTAGAGTTTTGTCCAAGTGTGTGCCAGCGTTATGCAAAGAAAGGGGTTTGTGTGTGGGGGGTGGGCTACGTATCCCTTGGCTAAGCATTAAAAAAAGGAGCCACATCAGTGGAGAGCAGTGTTTCTTGTATGACGGGCAGTGCAAACTTAGCTAGGCCTCTCAGCTTTCACAGTATTTACCAGACTTTGAACTATTGCCCACGATCACACAATTCATTCAAGCAGCCTGGGCTCTGGCATTTAGCAGATTCTGGACACTAAAGCAGGATGCATTACCCGGATCACAGTCAGTGGCGTAACGAAACTTGAGGGGGCCCCCCTGCAAACTTCATGGAGGGGGCCCCCCCATTCTCTGTGCCAGTCTAGAGCTCTCAGGCCAGCGACCCGCCATACTGCAGGGGATGCGGGCGATTGCTACGCCACTGTCACCAATACAGCCGTTATAAGTAACACTGGATGGTGGAGTTAAAGGTTGGGCTTAGTCTGCCCGCAGGCTATCATAGGTGGTGGTCCATTCATTACAGGGTCCCTGCCATCAGTAGGCCGGGGAAGTTTGCCCAATTTTAGGTGGGTTTCCTGATGCAGACTCCAGTCATGATATACAACACCGGGCTCACTCATCACTCAGTTTTGAAAAAAGTGCATCCACTGCTCTTTCTCATTTCTGTTTTAAATCATTAGACAAAGCGACAATGCAGTATTTCAAAAGCAGATGTAACTACAAAGAGCACATTTTGATAATACATTTTTATTAGTAGACAATAGTAATCTTAAGAGCCATTGCATAGCTTCATACACACTGTGACCCCAATTCCATCACAGTCTCTCTCTCTCTCTCTCTCTCTCGCTCAGTCAGTCAGTCTCTCTCTTTCAGTCTCTCTCTCTCTCTCAGTCAGTCAGTCTCTCTCTTTCAGTCAGTCAGTCTCTCTCTCTCAGTCAGTCTATCTCTCTCTGTCATTCAGTCTCTCTCTGTCAGTCTGTCCGTCAGTCGGTCTCTCTCTCTCTCTCTGTCAGTCTCTCTATCTCTCTCTTTCTGTCAGTCTCTCAGTCAGTCAGTCTCTCTCTCTCTCAGTCAGTCAGTCTATCTCTCTCTGTCATTTAGTCTCTCTCAGTCAGTCAGTCTCTGTCAGTCAGTCAGTCTGTCAGTCAGTCCGTCTCTCTCTCTCTGTCAGTCTGTCAGTCAGTCGGTTTCTCTCTCACTCTCTGTCAGTCTATCTCAGTAAGTCCCGCTTTCTGTCAATCTCTCTCTCAGTCTCTCTCCCTGTCAGTCCCTCTGTCTGTCAGTCTCTCTCGCAGTCTCTCTCTCTCTCTGTCAGTCTTTCTATCTCTCTCTTTCTGTCAGTCTCTCTCAGTGAGTCAGTCTCTCTCTCAGTCAGTCTCTCTGTCTGCCAGTCTCTCTCTTAGTCTCTCTCTCTCAGTCAGTCAGTCTTCCAGACAGTCTCTCTCTCCCTCTGTCAGTCTCTCTCAGTTAGGTATTCTCTCTCTCGCAGTCAGCCAGTCTCTCTCAGTCAGTCTATCTCTCCCTTAGTCAGTGACTCTCTCTGTCAGTCTCTCTCTGTGTCAGTCAGTCTCTCTGTCAATCAGTCTCTCTCTGTGAGTCTCTCTCTGTGAGTCTCTCTCAGTCAGTCTCTCTCTGTCAGTCAGTCTCTCTCTCTGTCAGTCTCTGTCAGTCAATCTCTCTCTCAGTCAGTCTCTCTCTCTGTCAGTCTCTCTCTCTGTCAGTCTATCTCTCTCTGACAGTCTCTCTCAGCCAGTAAGTCTCCCAGTCTCTCTCTCTCTCTCTTAGTCTCTCTCTCTGTCAGCCAGTCTCGCTCTCTCCCAGTCAGTCTCTCTCTCTCTCCCAGTCAGTCAGTCTCTCTCAGTCAGTCATTCTCTCTCTACCTCAGTCAGTCTCTCTCTCTCCCTGTCAGTCCCCCTCTCAGTCAGTCTCTCTCTCTCTCTGTCAGTCTCTCTCTCTCAGTCAGTCAGTCTCTCTCAGTCAGTCAGTCTCTCTCACAGTCAATCAGTCTATCTCTCTCAGTCAGTCAGTCTCTGCCTCTCTCTCTCTCTGTCAGTCAGTATCTCTCTACCTCAGTCAGTCAGTATCTCTCTACCTCAGTCAGTCTCTCTCTCTCTACCAGTCAGTCTCACTCTCAATCAGTCTCTCTCTCTCTGTTAGTCAGTCAGTCACTCTCTTAGTCAACCAATCTCGCTCTCTCTCTCTGTCAGTTTCCTAGCCAGTCAGTCTCTCAGTCAGTCAGTATTCAGTATCTGAGTCAGTCAGTCAGTCTCTCTCTCTCTCAACTCTCTCTCTCTCCCTCTCCATTCTCTCTCTCAACTCTGTCCACTCCATCTCCACTGTCTCTCCACTCTCTCTCCACTGTCTCTCTCTCCACTTTCTCTCTCTCTACTTTCTCTCCACTCTCTCTCCACTGTCTCCCTCCACTGTCTCCCTCCACTGTCTCCCTCCACTCTCTCTACTCTCTCTCCACTCTCCCCCCACTCTCTCACCACTCTCTCCCCACTCTCTCTCTCTCTCCACTCTCTCTCCACTGTCTCTCTCTCCACTTTCTCTCTCTCTACTCTCTCTCCACTCTTTCTCCACTGTCTCCCTCCACTGTCTCCCTCCACTCTCTCTACTCTCTCTCCACTCTCCCCCCACTCTCTACCCACTCTCTCTCTCTCCACCCTCTCTCCCTTCACACTCTCTCTCTCTACTTTCTCTCCACTCTCTCTTTCTCTCCACTCTCTCTCTCCACTCTCTCACTCTCTCTCTCCACTCTCTCACTCCACTCTACCACTCTCTCTCTCACTCTCTGTCTCACTCTCTTTCCACCCTCTATCTACTCTCTCCACCCTCTTTCTACTCTCTCCACTCTCTCTCCACTCTCTCTCCACTCTCTACACACTCTCTACACACTCTCTACACACTCTCTCTCTGCACTGTCTCCTCCACTGTCTCCCTCCACTCTCTCCCCTCACTCTCCCTCCACTCTCTCTCCACTCTCTATGCACTCTCTCTCCTCTCTCTCTTCTCTCTCTCTCTCTCCACTCTCTCTCTCTCCACTCTCTCTCTCTTCTATCTCTCTCTCCACTGTCTCCTCCACTGTCTCTCTCCACTCTCTCTCCACTGTCTCTCCACTCTATCTCCTCTCTCTCTCTCCTCTCTCTCTCTCCGCTCTCTCTCTCTCTCCCTCTCTCCACTATCTCTCTCTCCACTCTCTCTCTCTCCACTCTCTCTCTCCACTCTCTCTCTCTCTCTCTCTCTCTCTCTCTCTCCACTCTCTCTCTCTCTCCACTCTCTCTCTCCACTCTCTCTCTCCACTGTCTCTCTCTCCACTTTCTCTCTCTCCACTGTCTCTCTCTCCACTTTCTCTCTCTCTCTCCACTGTCTAGCTCCACTCTCTCCACTCTCTCTCTCTCCCTCTCGCTCTCTCTCCACTCTCTCTCTCTTCACTGTCTCTCTCACCACTTTCTCTCTCTCTCTCCACTCTCTATCCACTGTCTAGCTCCACTTTCTCTCCACTCTCTCTCTCTACTCTTTCTCCACTCTCTCTCTCTACTCTCTCTCCACTCTCTCTCTCCACTCTCTCTCCCTCCACTCTCTCTCCCTCCACTCTCTCTCTCTCTACTCTCTCTCCACTCTCTCTCTACTCTCTCTCCACTGTCTTTCTCTCCACTCTCTCTCCACTGTCTCCCTCCACTCTCTCTCTCTCCACTCTCTTGCTCACTCTCTCCACTGTCTCCATGCTCTCTCCACTCTCTCTCTCTCTCTCCACTGTCTAGCTCCACTCTCTATCCACTCTCTCTCTCTCTACTCTCTCTCCACTCTCTCTCTCTCTACTCTCTCTCCACGCTCTCTCTCCACCCTCTCTCCCTCCACTCTCTCTCTCTACTCTCTCTCCACTCTCTCTCTCCACTCTCTCTCTCCACTCTCTCTCTACTCTCTCTCCACTGTCTTTCTCTCCACTCTCTCTACTCTCTCTCCACTCTCTCTCCACTGACTCTCTCTCTCTACTCTCTCGCTACTCTCTCTCTCCACTCTCTCTATACTCTCTCTCCACTGCCTCACTCCACTCTCTCCACTCTCTCCACTCTCTCTCCACCCTCTCTCTCCACCCTCACTCTCTCTCCACTCTCTCTCTCTACTCTCGCTCTCTACTCTCTCTCTCCACTCGCTCTCTCCACTCTCTCTCTCCACTCTCTCTCTCTCCTCTCTTTTTTAACTTCATCTCCATCCCCCTTGCACCCTTCTCCCCTCTGCCTTGCAGCACCCTTCTCGCCCTCCCCCTTGCACCCTTCTCCCCCTCCCCCTTGCACCCTTCTCCCCCTCCCCCTTGCACCCTTCTCCACCTCTTCCTTGCACCCTTTTCTACCTTGCGCCATTCTCCCCTCTGCCTTGCACCCTTCTCCCCTCTGCCTTGCACCCTTCTCCTCTCTGCCTTGCACCTTTCTCCCCTCTGCCTTGCACCCTTCTCCTCTCTGCCTTGCACCCTTCTCCCCTCTGCCTTGCACCCTTCTCCCCTCTGCCTTGCACCCTTCTCCCCTCTGCCGTGCACCCTTCTCCCCTCTGCCGTGCACCCTTCTCCTCTCTGCCGTGCACCCTTCTCCTCTCTGCCTTGCACCCTACTCCTCTCTGCATTGCACCCTTCTCCTCTCTGCCTTGCACCCTTCTCCTCTCTGCCTTGCAACCTACTACCCTCTGCCTTGCAACCTTCTCTCTCTCTGCCTTGCAGCCTTCTCTACCGTGCACCCTTCTCCTCTCTGCCTTGCACCCTTCTCCTCTCTGCCTTGCACCCTTCTCCCCTCCCCGTGGCACCCTTCTCCTCTCCACCTTGCACCCTTCTCCCCTCCGCCTTGCACCCTTCTCCCCCTCCCCGTTGCACCATTCTCCCCTCTTCCTTGCACCCTTCTCCTCTCCACCTTGCACCCTTCTCCTCTCTGCCTTGCACCCTTCTCCCCTCTGCCTTGCACCCTTCTCCCCTCCGCCTTGCACCCTTCTCCTCTCTGCCTTGCATCCTACTCCCCTCTGCCTTGCACCCTTCTCCTCTCTGCCTTGCACCCTTCTCCTCTCTGCCTTGCAACCTTCTACCCTCTGCCTTGCAACCTTCTCCCTCTCTGCTTTGCACCCTTCTCTACCGTGCACCCTTCTCCTCTCTGCCTTGCACCCTTCTCCCCTCTGCCTTGCACCCTTCTCCCCTCCGCCTTGCACCCTTCTCTACCTTGCACCCTTCTCCTCTCTGCCGTGCACCCTTCTCCTCTCTGCCTTGCGCCCTTCTCCTCTCTGCCTTCCACCCTTCTCCCCTCTGCCTTGCACCCTTCTCCTCTCTGCCTTGCACCCTTCTCCTCTCTGCCTTGCAACCTTCTACCCTCTGCCTTGCAACCTTCTCCCTCTCTGCCTTGCACCCTTCTCCCCTCTGCCTTGCACCCTTCTCCCCTCCGCCTTGCACCCTTCTCCTCTCTGCCTTCCACCCTTCTCCCCTCTGCCTTGCACCCTTCTCCTCTCTGCCTTGCACCCTTCTCCTCTCTGCCTTGCAACCTTCTACCCTCTGCCTTGCAACCTTCTCCCTCTCTGCTTTGCACCCTTCTCTACCGTGCACCCTTCTCCTCTCTGCCTTGCACCCTTCTCCCCTCTGCCTTGCACCCTTCTCCCCTCCGCCTTGCACCCTTCTCTACCTTGCACCCTTCTCCTCTCTGCCTTGCGCCCTTCTCCTCTCTGCCTTCCACCCTTCTCCCCTCTGCCTTGCACCCTTCTCCTCTCTGCCTTGCACCCTTCTCCCCCTCGGCCTGGATTCCAAAACGTAAGCTGATCACTTTCTTCAAACAAAATAATTTTGACCTAATAGACAAGCTTTTTATTTTTAGTAAATGCATGGCAGGTGCTCTACTATCAGTTTGCAGTTTTCATCCAGTGTCCATATGTACTCTGGCTATACAAGGAAAGTGCCACCATCCCAAGCCAAGGATACACACTAAATACTAAGAACTACCAACAATATATCGCCCAAACAAGGCACATCACCCTCACATGCATTCATGTTTTAATGAGGATGCTTTTCTCTCACAATAAAATTAATGTTTGTACAAATGCCATTTTGACACCTCTATGTGCTGTACATAACGATTGTCACTGTAACTCAGCTTACCGAACTCAGAGGGAAGGTTGACTTGGTACACCGAGAGAATAACGAATGACTCGGAGGACTTAAACAGATGTCAGGGTGAGCGTGAAACGGACTACGATAAAGCAAGCAATTAAAATTGTATTTTGTTTAAAAGAACCATGACTTGTCGGAAAACATAATTTCTATTATGTATAAAAGTTCCTAAAAATGTCACAGTGATTACAAACTATATTACACAGGCACGTATGTTGGAGAAAGGACCTACAGGCTGTCTGAACAGAGATCAGATAATCTT
This sequence comes from Lissotriton vulgaris, assembly GCF_964263255.1. Taxonomy (NCBI): domain Eukaryota; kingdom Metazoa; phylum Chordata; class Amphibia; order Caudata; family Salamandridae; genus Lissotriton; species Lissotriton vulgaris. The sequence continues at coordinate 1,377,382,929 of NC_141687.1, read as the reverse complement.
CCCTTACTTGCAGGCCCGTTATCCCATTCAACCGAGACTTCTGTTTCACCTTTCAACAATAAAAGAAACTTACTCACTGTCTCGTTTCTTGTACCAAACGTGGTGGCTGAGGAAGCGCTTCTGCCACTGGAGCGTTCTTTCTAATAATTATAATTCACCATGGGCCAACCAGTGCACAATCACACAGCAGAACAGTGTGCCCTCGCCACTTGCCAGCATGCCAGCTCTCTACATTTACCGAGGCCCACTCAAGAGGGGTGTGCAAATCGCTTTCACTTTCGCATGTTAGACATGCGTAGTCGAGCCGGCTAAAATCATCCAGAACATGTAAGCATGCTTTTAAAATGCTGATGTGGAAACACAGAGCCAGCTTCAGCATTGTAATTGTGTCTTTAGTTAACTTGTAGGGGTAGGCAGGGAAGCAGTTTTTTAAGGGTGCCACAATCACATTAAGAGGTCCCAAGCCCATGTAGGCCCCCAAACCCTGACAACCCCCCCTCCCCCACCCCTCACCCCTCACAGCCCTGGCCTCCTCCCTTCTCAAAGGAATAGTGCCCTGAGGAGAATGCACCATCCTAGGGCCCCCACCCCCTCCTCTTTCCAGGCCTGGCTCGTGGCTTTGACTGAAGAGAAACAATGGAAGTTGATACTTTGTTTCTCTTCAGTCAAAGGTCAGCAGCGAGGTGCGAGGAGCTCCTAGGAGCAGGCTGCAGACAGCAGCAGCTGCTTTAGAGAGAGAGACACAGCTCTCTACCGGAGGGCTCAGCTGAGGGGCCCCCTTCAACTACTGGAGACTGGGGGCACCCCCCCACCCCCCAAAAACAACAACACGTGCTGAGAGATGGAGAGAGAGACAGGGGAAGCACGAGATATCCTAAAAAATAATAGAAGCCGGGAGGCTGCCAAATCCTGCCAGGGGGCCGCCAGTGATCCTTCTGATCTGATCCTCGTCGTGGCGGCCCCTGGGGTTTGGCGGCCCTGTGCAGGTGCACAGTTTGCACATGCCTAGGGCCGGCCCTGTTGTGCTGAGCCAGAACCTCCCACGCTCCATCGGGCCTATCCTCGCTCCACCGCCACCCCGAACAGCCCGTACAATACCTCGCGCCCGACTGGCTTTGTAACCCCCCGGCCGAAGCGGATATCCTCCTCGCGTGTTCCGCATCCCTGGCATACACCCGCTCAGCTTCCCTCGCGTCCTTGCTTCTTCAGTCCTCCGGGTGTCGATGCAGATTGTGCGCTCCTGACCCCTCTGTTCACCGCGAAAAAACGCTGACCACCGCTCCTGCTCCGCATACGACAACCTGTAAAATTAAAAATAAAGAAAATTATAAGCCCCACAGCGGGGCAAGGAGCGAGCCTGGGAAGAGGCTGGATCGAACTATTACACACTAATTGTATAATACTGTTGAGCGGTTTCACAGTTTTGTTCATTTTCTAAGCATATCATTTAGCAATTTCGTCTATATTTATCATCTTTCATGAATAGTTTAATTGGTTTTTGCAACTGAAATAAAACTTTTGATTGGATCATTGCAATCTGAGTCTCCCTGAAAAAATAAATGTAGTGCCTCTGTCAGTCGTGCTTTTGGTGTCTGTTTCCTCAGCTGCATCATGAAATTCAAGGAAATACATTTCTTCTTCATTCATCTTTTCAGCAGTAGGACATTTAAGCATACAATAAAACTTATTTCTAAATATTAATATAAAAAAGCAAGACCCATTTTTGCACTCTTGGCATGGCTGTGTGGGAATACCACATAACTAAAAGAATTGAAGGGTGTGAAGCAATTGTGCTTATAGGACTGAAAAAAGGCAAACTTTAGATTTGTTTAGCCTGACTCAATTTAATGGTCTAGCATGCCAGTCTCAGTGATCCACTGCCGCTATTTCTAGGATTAGTATTTGAAATGGACTGTTATCTACAGTTAGAAATTGGGTTTCTGATTGTCAGAGGTATTTACCCAGTCCAAGCAGAAACCCCAATCCTATTCAGAGTAAGTCAGCAGCACACTCTAAATTAACTTGTGCTCAGCTTCTGGTAGCTTGGCACAGAGCAGTTAAGCTTAACCAAGAGGCAAAAATGCTAAACATTTGTGCATACCACACACAGTAGTAACACAGTGAAATCACAACAAAAGACTCAATGCCAGTTTAGAAAAAAATGTGAAGGTTTTTATCAATAAAACAAGACCAAAGCCACAAAAATCAAATCAGCATTTCTTCCTCTTTGGAAATTACACTTATAAAATGTAATAAGACAACTACCAATATTAACCTACTAGTGACAAATGACATGCGGTGGGTAGTGTTGGAGCACATAAAACCCTGTGATAACTTAGAACAGATGCTACTAGAAGGAACAAAGATGGGCGTTCAAATTAAGCACAGACATCACAAGCTTGAACAACAATATACCATGGGGCCAATTCACTAGGTAAATGAACCCCAATATCTCAACAGATGGCAGTCTGAAAATAAACACTGTCATCATGTAAGATCAAAGCTATTGAATAACTGTCCCTTTAACCTTTTGTGAAACGTGATCTAAAACCAAAGTTTCATCTAGGAAGTGGGCAATTGGAGGACACCTGCGTAAACATGACACCTATCCACTAAATCACTCACCTAGTTAACAGCCACATATTTAAAATAAACATAGTGAATAATGTTGTTTTGAATAAGTAAAAAGATGTGTGAGAAACATCCCCTGTCTGTCTATTTATAATTTGACCACTCCAAAATGGCCACCAGTTTTGAGATTTGTTTTGTCCCTTAGATCAGGGTTCGATGCTGACCCAAATTTCCTGAAGAAATCTTATTTGGCATTTTTAAATCTTAATGAGGGACTGCTCTACAAGAAAAAATAATTAAGGCACTTTGGTATTACCCCGTGTTTTGAATAACCAAAAGGATGTATGAGAAACACCCCCATTCTGTTTATTGATAGTTTGACCACTCCCAAACGGCTGCCAATTTTGAGACTCATTTTGTCCCTTAGATCAGGGTTCAATACCAACCCCAATTTCATGAAAAAATCCTATTTGGCGTTTTTTAATTTAAATGAGGGACTGCTCCACAAGAATAAATAATAACGGCACTTTGACATTGGACCGTTTTTTCCAACAAAGAGAGACGACCGGCTATACGCACTAGTCTCTGACAGCATGAGGGCATGAATCAGCTGTTTGTATGACTATTTCTACAGGTCCCGAGGCACAGACACGCTAAGATGCAGTCCACCCTGGGAACAAGTAGGTTGTAATGATGGAGGGTTGCTGAGCACAGTAAGAACTTTTTCTCCCTGCAGGAACCAACAAATACTTTTTTTTCCTGCATTTTTCTAACGTGTTCGAGTAATGTATATAAAAGAGAGGAATGGCTTAAAACAATTTCCTATAGGTTCACTCCTTTGTGTATTCTTATTATTCTATAGGCTTATTACAGGCACCTCCACCAAGGCAGACCATGAAGCGTATTATTGCCACAAAATAAGCACGTTTTAAAAGGAAATTGATTTTATGTTATATGTTGTGGGTGTCCTGTTTTGTGTATGATCACGAGTGTTATAATTATGTTTTTAACCTTGCTTTCTCACAAAAGAGACATTGAGTGTGGTATATTAATCCATACAGGATCTAAGCACCAATTAATGTTACTTTCAAAGGCACTTACATCATTTACACGCAGTGTAATGCCATAACCTGCCCACAAGAGCGGTGGGCAGGCAGTATGTATTAATTTTTTTCTTTATTTTTCTTCTCCATAACAGATGTTACGTGTTCAGAATCAACCATATGTATTTTTCCAATGCTCACACAATAGGTGTACATTCATGAATTCTATTTCACTTTGTTATAGGTCCTGCACGGAGTGGTACACACAGGGCTGGTCCCCATGTTGCCCTGATGAAGAGGTTTAGGGGATACCTCGAAACATGTCAACACAATACTAGGGATTGTAATTACATAACAGTTATCTTTCCCTTTTATTAACCCCTTTTTATCCTTACCAACTAGGAGCAGGAATAAAACATTAGCTCACTAGTTAGGTAAATTTTAAATGTCACTTACACCACTCCCCCTACACTGCACTACACATATTCTCACAAAGTAAGTGCTCCTACGTAACTCCGCAAGTCGTAGCACGCCCCAAGCAGTCGATGTTTGGGATGGCCCCAATGATGAAGCATGTCATCTAGGGGCAGGCCTTGCAGTAGTAAAACATGAATGTAAGTCTTTTATACTACCAGGACATGTAAAACTAAAAAGTACATATCCTACTTTTTTTTAAAGTAAACTGCAGACAGCCCATGGGCTATCCAGGAACTACCTCAGGGCTGACCTATAAGTAATAAAAAGGAAGGTTTGAGCCTGGCAAGTAGGCTAACTTGCCAGGTTGCAATGGCAGTTTAAAACTGCACACACAGGCTCTGCAGTGGCAAACCTGAGACATGTTTAAAGGGCTTCTTATGTGGGAGGCACAATCGGTCCTGCAAGTCCGGTAGTAGCATTTGATTGACAGGCCCTGGAAAATGTTGTGCACTTTACTAGGGACTTATAAGGTAACTAAATATGCCACTTGTGAAAAAGAAACATTATTGCCATGTTTAAAGTAAAGAGCACATGCACTTTAGCACTTGCTAGCAGTAGTAAAGTGCCCAGATTTCAAAAGCCAGCAGAAACAAAGTCAGCAAGACTAGGGGATCATAAGGCAAAAAGTCTGGGTAAACCACACCAAGGATTCCAGGTCTAACAACTACCTTAAGGAATAATAACACTAACTTGGCAGGCTGAGCCCTAAAATATATTTTACATATAATATATATCCCCAGCCCAAGACTCTCCTGTCCCAAAAGCGTCTCGCAGAGACAAGCAGTCAGTTTCTGTGCCCGATGAGAAGGTGGAAGGTGGTGCCTGTTACGAGTACACATAAGAAGAGCTCCAAGGCTGCTTCACCTACAAATTCTACTCCCATCCAAAGCCCTGTGAAGCAGGGAAAGGTGGGCCAGTTCATCCATTTGCGCCCCCAAGGAAAAAAATAAAAAAATCGAAAAGATCACAAGAATTAAACTATGATAGCTCATGATAATCAGTGATCTTGGATCCATTTTAACATAGGTCCCCAGATTCCCATACCCCTTCTTCGTGCATTATACCCTTTGTTTTTATATATAGCCACCTCAATGCTACATGTCGCAAGTAGTCTAGTCCTCCAATGCAGAAATGATGGTGGCGTCGGATGCAGCCAAGATGATGCTATATACAAACGAAAGACAGCCATTGCCACAAAAACCAACCCATGTATCTGTTTTGGTCGCACGTTGCCAGTTGTACCCAATATGACCTCTTCAGTTGTAATATTCACCCTAGTTTGGGAGATGTCAGAAAGAAAGCCAGAGATTTCCGCCAACAGTGTTGTCAGTGCTCCACATGAGGCAAACATATGAATAATATCTTCCTCAGGTAGTCCACAGCGTGGGCATGTTGTACCTTTCCCAGTCCCCCATTTTGCTATTTTGTATGGAGTGTAGTGTAATGAGAAGAAGGTTTTAAAGAATTGTGCTTGTAATTTTATAGACATCAAACAGGTGAGCCACAGTTCGTATGCATATAGAGGAGTTTTAGGAGATACCCCTAGTTTCGTCTGCCATGCTACCGAGTGTTTCGCCATGTCATCTGGGAGTGAAGTGATCAAAATTTCATATATTTCCCTGATTTTAGGGGGAGATTCTTTACAGAGATTTTCTATGGCTTGGCAGATTTGGAATCCGATACGGCCTCCTTCTTTCTTTGATAGAAAGTCTCTCAGCTGCAAATATTTTAAAAAGTTCCTGTGAGTGGTATTACATTCGGACCGTAACTCATCAAACATTTTTAGCCCATATGCTGAAAAAAAGCAAGCGAGCTGCCGCGCTGCGGCCGCAATCCATCTCTCCATACATTTGTCATGGAAAATCCCAGGAAGATCCGTATTTTTACTCACCGGGGTGTAATAAGAATATCGCCCTAGACCCAACAATTTCCTGACATTTACCCAAACTTTGGCGACATTAGAGATTGTCTTAAATTTAGTTTTTTTGAAATAGCTGTCATTTACATGGCGCCATAGGCATCCTTCACATCCCTCCACTACGATAATTTCTTGTGGAGTGGGAATGTTACTGCCTTTCGGTTTATTAGATATGAGTGTCACGCTAAATCTTAATACCCTGGCCCAATAATAGAACTTGAAGTTGGGTAATGCCCAGCCTGCTCTTTCCTTTGGCGGTGTGATCCATCTAAGTTCCCTATGGGGTCTCTTGTACCCCCAGAGAAACCGTGAGAACAAAGTGTCCATAGTTTTGAATACTTGGGGAAACAATTCTAAGCATATCACCCTGAAAAAATATTAAAAGTCTAGGAAAAAAAAGCCTTTTAACGATGTTACATCTACCCCGATAGTTAAATGTAAATTATTTAGTTGGCTCAATTCTCTCTTAGTGCGTTGGATTAGTGGTTCCAGGTTATCATTAACTATATTCTCGATACGAGCATTGATACTGACCCCCAGGTATACGGCTTTATTCATTATTCTGTCATCCCTCATTTTAATTTTATCACTGATCATAATCTGTGTTTTACTAGAATTTAACTTATACCCGGAGACAGTACCAAAAGTTTGGGCTTCTTTTTCAATTGATGTTATAGCACTGTTGGGATCACAGGTAACAATAGCTATTTCATCAGCATATGCGAGAGTTTTGGTGTCATGGTTACGCACTTGAATAGAAGGAATTAATACAATGTTTTTCTAGCCTTTGTACGAATGTATCAATATAAATTGAAAACAGAAGAGGCGAGCAGGGGCACCCTTGCCTTGTCCCCCTGATGATGTTAAATTTTTCCGACAAAGCCCCATTGATCAATACGCAGGTACCTGGGTTTACATATAGCTTTTGAACCGCTGTTATAAATCTCTCTCCGATGTTGCAATTTGACATAGCTGCCCAAAGGAATTTCCAGGAGTCCCTATTGAACGCTTTCTCTGCGTCAAGCAGAATAAGCGCCATTGGGTCCCCTGTTGTTCCTGTGTAATCGAAGAGAGAGATCGATTGTAGATCTTCCCGGTATAAAACCATGTTGGCGGTCTAAAACTATTTTATGTATCAAGGGTGCAAGCCGTGTGGCTAGTAGTTTGGAATATATTTTTGAATCCCCGTTGATCAGAGTAATAGGTCGGTATGACCCCATTTCCTGGGAATTTATCTTTTTCTTTGGGAAAACGACTCTTTTGGCTGATGACCAAGACGGAGGTGGATCCCCCCCTGAAATATATGTAAGACCAGTTCTAACATAATATTCCTAGGCTGGGGTGCAAATTTGACATAAAATTCCGTTGGGATTCCGTCCATCCCAGCTGCTTTCCCATTGGCTAAAGAGTTAATAGAAAGAAGATTTTCCATCCGTTGATCTGTTATAGATGGGTCAAAATAAGCTTCAGGATCCATCTGCCCATCAGTCGCTTCATGATACAATTCTCGATAAAATCCCTGAAATCAAGCTCTTATATCAGCAGGTTCAGTTCTCAAGCCAAATTCTGTGTCCTTAATTTCTTTCACTAGATTACTTGATATTTCCTCCCGAGTTCAAACCGCCAGCTGGTGTCCCACCTTTTCGCTTAGTTCATAAATTTTCTCCCTACGGGTGTTAGCTTTGATAACCGCGTTTTCAATTAGTATCTCTGTGATATTGATTTTGGCGATTGCCACATTACTCAGTTCATTATCTGTTACCCTTCCCGCCTGTACCGCCTTAATCAAGTTTTCCTAAGCTCTACGTAGATTTTGTTCTAATATTACCATCTTTTGTTTCCCTTCTTTATTATGCCGAAAGGAGAATTGCATTGTTTCGCCTCTGACACTGGCCTTTGGAGTATCCCACACCATGCCTATTGTGGTGGAGCCTAAATTGTCCACCATAAAAGCTGGTATCCAAGTCCTCATTTGCTGGCAATATCCCTCATTCATTAATAGTGCTCTTTCGAATGTCCATGTCTTTGTGGTTGATTTGTCTGGACCACATATTAAGCTCAATTCCAATGGATTATGGTCCGAAAGGACTCTGGGTAGTTTTTCTATTGGACAAGTAGATTTTAGGGAGTAGGATATAAGCATATAGTCTAGCCTTACATGTCGGGAATGTGGGTGAGAATAGTACGTAAAGCCAGGATCCCCAGGGTGGTTTGCTGTCCACCCATCAATTAGCCCATGTAAACCACAGAGATCTTTTAATGCTTGAAAAACTTTCTGTTTCCTGCCCTGAAATTTAAAGTTTGCTCCGATGGACCATTCTCCAGGTAGATATATATTCAAGTCACGACACACAATCGGAGGAAGAGGCCAATGTACCAGCTCATTAGCGACGTTAATCAGCACATCCGGGTCATCACTAACATTGCCATAAATAGTGCACATTGTCAACTTACTGTCCCCATTATCATAGCAGCATTCGGTGATTGCAAATCGTCCGAACTTGTCTGCTATTGATCGTGTAAGCTGTACCCCTACGCCTTTTGCCGAAATGGCAACACCCCTAGTATGAGTCCCTTGTGTTGAAGCTGTGATGAGTCGATACCCAGGAAATTTGAGGAGATGTTGTTGAGCCCCCTCTCTGTGTGTCTCCTGAAGACAAATGATATTTGCCCCAGTTAGTTGGAGTCCCTCTGCTACTTTCTGTCTTTTTTTAAGATCATTTAAGCCACAAAACTTAATTGAAGGTATTTTTATTTTTAGCCATACTGGTGTACATAAATCAACAATTGGATTCTGTGCTGTCTTTTGAGCCATAGTGCTGCCCCATGACTTCTTTTCCTGTGATCATAAAGCTCTATGCCTTCTGAATATCCTCAATAGATATCTTGAGTCTTGGTCTCCCCCACCCTCACCCCCCGACCCCCCACCTTTTTTGAAGCTGCCAAGCTCAATCCTGAGCCTCTGTGATGACGTCTGACCGATCTCACCCACTCTGCACTCCACCCCCTATATCCATAAGTTATCCCTGTCTAACCCTGGAAAATGATATCACATCTCATGAAGTGCAATCAACATTGGGAAAAGATATAGAACGGAGAAGAAAGACAAAATAAAAAGTAAAAAAAAACAAGAAAAATAGCCAAAGGTAGCCGAGAGTAGCCAAGAGATCCAGGGCAGCATTATGATTACAATGATGATAGACCATTTTTAGTCCAGTTTATCAATAAGTGACAGGTTTAGTGATATCATCCGCTTCCCCCTGTAGCCCCTGCTTTCTCAGTAATAATTTCCTTCAAAGCCTGCGCCGCCAGTATTTCTGAGGTAAAAAAACATTGTTTTGCCTTGCGACACCACTTTTAATTTGGCAGGGTTTTGTAAAAAAACGGTGGCCCCGGCTTTCTGGAAGGGTGTGATCAACTGCCGCAATTGCCATCGTCTTTCCACTGTCGCATGTGCATAATCCGGTTTAGCGAAGAAAGAAAAGTTCCCCCAATTCCGTTTCTTGTTTGGTCTTGCCAGGTCATAGACTGCTTGCCTTAGTAGAAAATTACCGAATAAAATCAGGATGACTCTTGAAAAGGATTGGCCTCCTCTAGGGTGTTCAGGGGGGGAAAACAGAAATCTATGCCCTCGCTGGACTTCTTTGTCCCAATCCCAGTGTGTCTGTTCGGGAAATGCATTCCTAAATAAGTTGATGGTAAATGCCCGGATATCGTTCCCCTCACTGTTCTCTGCGATACCGAGAATCCTTAAGTTGTTCCAGCGTTGGCGGCTTTCCGCCTCTTCCAACTTCCACATATTATCGGTAACAATGCTGTCTTGTGAGGTCACCTGGGTTTTCAAGGTTTCAACTGTATTCTCAAGTATCTCAGTCCGCTTTTGAACCATGCTCATTCTTTCAGCAATGTCCGTGCAGGTTTTCCCAATTCTGCGCACTGACCCTTGAAGTTTTTTGGCTGCTACTCAAGCCATCTGATTCGCAGCCTTGACTTCGCTCTGAAATGAGTTTAGAGATTGTAGAATTATCACCAGCGTAGGCTCGGTTTTCCGTCCTGGGTTTTTAAGATCATCGATTTTCTCCTGGGATCTTCTATCCCCAGGTATTGCTTCCTGCACCCCTGTCATGGCAAGTGGCTGAGTGTCTGAGTAATCCCATCTGAGTTCATGTTCCTTCTCAGTACCCATTTTCTGTTCCATTTTCTGTTTAGCCCTTTGCCCCTCTGAAGTTCTCTTTGATTTCCTTTGCTTTTTTTGAGTGCCTTGTTTGCTACCATTACTTGTTGAGGAATCATTGCATCTCTCATTGCTACTTCCACTACTTGGGTGCATACTTTCATAGTCCTCTGACTCTTCATTTAAGGAAAAAAAGTTCTCGGTGGGATATGGAGACATATAGCCAAGCTCGATATTGTCTGTGGGGATGTCCTGAGTGTCATATATCTGCAGGTTAATGACCCCTAGATCATGTAGTTCCTTTTCTGCTCTCTGAGGTGCATTTCCAATTAAGTTACAAGTACTATTATCAACGCCCAGTACCGTAACCTCAGTGCTTGACCCCCATGATTTCGGAGTTTGATCATTGTCAAGTTTATCCAAATGTTCATTGTTTTCATTACCAGATCACCCGCACCCTCAGAATCACTATTTGGCTCTTTATTAGTTTTGCTAGAGAAAAGGCTTGTGATTGCTGTCTGTTTTTTAGCCTTTAGGATAGAGGGGGAGCTGCCTGGGTTTACTGAGGTAATTTTGGCACTTTTATTCCAGCTATTCTTTTTCTTATCGGTGTTTATTGTGGTGTTTGTCGCGGTGTCATGCCGGTCTGCGCTTATTTTTCCTTCCTTCATCTCCTTGGGCTCTTTGAGCTCTGGCCGTGGCATCGAGGCTGGAACTGGAACAGTGGAGCGCGCTTTGTCCCGCGCTCCGCCTTAGGCTGCCATTGCACTCCTCGTGGACGCCTTCGTGTTGCTGTTGGGCAGCGCTATGCTTCGGTTGCTAGGCAACCGTGAGCCGCTCGCGTCAGTTTCTGCCCAGCCGGGAATCGCTCTCAGGAGAAGCCGGGCTAGCACCTCCCAGCACTGGCTGTATCCCGGGCTGCACCGTCGATGCCTCCGTGGAGCAACAGAGCCGTATTTCACGCTGACCAGGTCCCGGTTGCTTCCTCACCAGCCACACCAGTGACACAGCCAGTTCCAGGTCCCAGAGCCAGGAGCATCTCTGGAGTAGCAGGGAGCAGGACAGTGGTGTGGAGGTGAGTATCAGAGATTTCACTGAGGTTTCGTAAATTATGAATTCATTCGTGCTCAGCCTCCATTTTGTGATCGCCGCCATTTTATGTTGCCCTCACTCAGGCAGCTCGGCGAACGCGATGTTTCTGTCGTTTTTGCTTTGCGTGTCAGGTGGCATCCTCGCCTATGTTTACTAATGAGTGTCAGGGTCTGGCCGAGTACACTAATTCTTGTCTGAACTGATTAATCCCCGTACGGACTACATGTCGTTTCACACCATTGTTTCCTCTAAGTTATCTTATCTGTTGTCCATCGCTACATGTCTCATGCATTCTCATGTTTCACGAACTGCCCTTCTACAACACGCAGCTGTGTTTTCTCTGCTTATAAATCGAATTGTGTGGATTCATTTGTGAATTGCTTAAAGGGTTGGATGACAAACAATTACCGGGAACATGAGTTGTTTTAGTCTTAAAACATTGTCTATAACGTTTGCCTATAGCTCATGCTCATGTGTGATTGCATTTTGCATTGTATTGTATTGTATATAAACCTGTGCGCCACGGAGTTAAGTGGCAGTCTCTTTTGAACCTCGTTGTACTGTCGACTTCTAAGACCACTGTACTAGCTGCAGCTAATAAATACCATCTTCTACGCCAGACGAAGAGTCTGTGTCTCTGTTTTTGACAAGGCAGGTGAACCCCGGGGATTTAGGCGTAACCCGCAGCAAGTTGAGATGGCCCCTATGATGAAGCATGTCATGGTGGGAAAACTCTGGTGAGTTAGGGGACTCAAGAAAGGACATTTTTTCTTTCATATCATATTTTCCGAATCGTATTTTCTGCTAGGTTCCTTATCCGAGAATTCGGATTTTGTAGGTCTACTATTGGAACAGGTGGGTGGACCTAGTGTATCCCTCTACCTCCCCCCGGTTTTTGATTTCATATTCCCCTTCGACAATTTTTAATATCATTAAAGACATTATCTCAAGATCAGGCAACAGGCATTTAATCTTTGTGAGTGAAGATATAAGTTACAAAAAGATGAAGGTGGTTAGTATAAACCGACTGTTTTTTCTTTAGAACTTTATTTTATGCACACTAAGCTGTGGTAATGTATAGAGAATTAGCAATCAAGCTGTATAATTAAAGTATGCAATTCTGAAACTACTTTGAATTTCAGAATGTAAATTTGTTCTAACTTAGGATTCCGAAAAACTGTGCAAATATTGCAACAACTGGCCTAAAACCAAGCGAGTTAAGGTATTACAACTGTTACGGTTACTGTTTCAAATCCTGACAGGTCTGGCACAGCGCTCCACTATTGTGAAATTTATTAAAATAATTTTATTTTTATTGATAGCGCGTGAGGTTTTCTACATTGCTGTGTGACATCACAACGGCTTCAGTTAAAAAATACAAAATAAATAGTTTATAATCTAGGTAAGGAAATTGCTTATTTAATTGCAGCTGTTAATTGCTTGTATTCCAAACTAACGGAAAGGTTACGAAAGATTATCATACACTTTATTCGATTAAAAGAAAGGTTGGCACAGTTTATCGTATTAATTAAATGAAAGATAAAATGTAATCCTTTAATGTTATCAGTATTTCAAACTTGAATCTATTATTGTGTGGTTCACTGATAATGTAGGGATTTATTTTTAGTCTAGAAGGATAAAACGCATTGATGATTCCTTTTTATTAATCCTGTATCAGAGCAGGAGAACAGTGCTGCTACTGAACTAGAGTCAAGCCCAACGCTCAGCCATATATCTGAGAGTACCCACATTAAATGTAACAGAAAGGCCATGAATTAAATAAATTACAGCTCAAAGCTGCACCGCTAATGATATGCAACTCTGCCATGTGTAATGCCACAGAAGTTGGGCTTCAATGTCTTCATCATTCTGTATTAGGTGCATCACTGGAATCAATCTTTCTGTTGCTCCGTTTACATTTTTAATGAAAAAATCGGAAAATTAACAACCTTTTCTTCTACTTTATTTGTACAATGTTGTTTGCCACCAAAATAAACGAGGTTTCATATTATCATGTCGTTGTAGTAATTGTTTATTTCGAAAAGTCACATTCCTTAAAAACATACAAAAATACATTTTCAGTAAAAGAGACAATACAAGGCATAAGTTTTAAAAACAAGCAAAATCGCATAATCATACTGAAGTGCCGTTGTATTGAAAATAACATTCATTCATATTGTAATATTAAGATAAAAAGAGAGTTTAAAAACTATAGCGGGATTGAGTCAATAAGACACATATTAAAAGTGCTAGTGCATTTAATAGTATTCAGTTGTGCTTTTTAAAGAAATATCAAACTCATAAACGATAGATGCACTGATATAATGAAAAGGTACAAAAATACAAATAGCTACCTCTTATTAAAAAACACGTCATTAAACTAGCCTCTGGTGACTATCGCACTTATCAGAATCTACTACTTAGAGATATGCTCTCACAAGGAGTATAGATTCAACATAAAAAATACTCATCTTGACATTCAAACTTTAGATCTTTTGGTTTCCTCAGTAGATATTTACATATAATCATATTGGAGGGAGATGTATCACCCTTTCAATGCCATCGATGTTTCACAGTGGTGCCTGAAGCCTAAACGGTTACATAATGGATGAATCCATTTGTTTCTTTGCTTTACATAAGCAGGACAAAAAAACAGGATGTGGTTGATGTTTTCTTTAATGGGCGACTGGCGCATAGGGCAGGCGTCAATATCAGCAGTGGCCGTGCCTGCTTTCCATTGAGATGTATGGCACCGTATTTCAAGCATGTTGTATCTGAACTTTAGATACAGGGACTTGGTCAGTTGAGACTGGGGATGTCCAGGAAGTCTTCAAAGTACAGTCTATCTTTTTAGGTCAAGAATTGGACTGCCATCCTTCCCAGTGTAGGTAGAGCTTTGGTGGAGGCTAGCTTTAATGAAATATCAATAAAGGTCTTTCAATTGCTTCTTTGCGTATAGATTTAACGATCCTGGATCAGACAAAAAACTTCCAAGACCCAGCCTTCAAAACCATAAATGGACATGCCTGAAGCATTGAAATATGGTGTTCTTACCTCAAAACAATAGTACAGCCAATACATTTCTATATGTCATAAGCTCCTATACAGTCCAAAACCCCACCCAATAAGGGCGAGGTCTAGCACAGCTATGTGTTCCACTCTTTTAAGTGCTTCATCAAGGAACATAGGAACAAGACAGGTAATCTTTGGGAGGCTAAGGAATGAGAAAATAAACTTATTCTTGCTCAGGGTAAGAGATTCTGGAGGATATGTACAAGGACTGGCAAAAACTATTGCTAAGGTCAGTTAGCAGCAGTTTTCTGACCGTCTCGTACCGCTGGAAATTATCACCATGTTAGAGACGTATTTACAAGCCATCGGTACATGGTGATAGCTTCAGGGATCGGCGGCGAAAACGCCCACTAACAATAGCTCAATGGGGATAGGCCAGTTTGCGGTAAAGAACCACACGTTAGTCGACCCAATGTGAGTTTGTTTTTGCCTCTAATGGAAAAAATAGCTTATCCAATAGAAAAAAGGCGAAAAAACTATGAAATGCTGAATGGAGCAGCTAGGGCCAAGTGCAGCAAACATCAACAACCCCTCAAGCCACCCAACATCCTGGATGACCAGGATAAGAGCTTGGATGCCTCGCTGGACCTGGGCCTGGAACCTGGATGCCTCACTGGACTTGCGCCTGGAGCCTGGATGCCTCACTGGACCAGTGCCTGGAGTGGGATGGGGAGAAGCTGTGGAGTTGATGAGCCGTGGTGGTAGAGGAGCAGCGATCACCCGTACCTGGTGGTGAAGCCTGGCCGGTTGCATGTAGTCACGTTGCTGACCTGTGTGAGAAGACCTCCTTGCGCCCCTTGGAGCTGTGAATGGTAGAAGCGCTCCTGCACACCAACGTAGGGAGGTCTGCATTGCATACTACAATCCACCACTACACCAGGGTACACGGAGGGGATTAACAATGGTGGGTGGCGCCTCTCTGCTTCGCAGGCCAGATAAAGTTGCGCTGGCCAGACGCTGTGGACGGTGAGGCCCCTGAACTGCTCTAAACTTGTGTGGCGGGAGCACTGAAACTTCACGCCTAAGGGGGCTCTGCTGCATCAACTGCATCAGGAGGTTCACCAGTGGACTTGGCGGCGACTGCTGTACCCAGGCTTGTGAAATCGCACCTGGCTGAGGCTCCTGCTTGCTGAGTCACAGATTTGGAGAGAGTTTCACAGATTGTGCCACGGTGTCAATGTCCAGGTATGGAGAAGGTGGGACGTGTCGTAAAGGAGGCCGGAGGTAGAGTCGCCCAGGCCTAGCACCTGTAGATGACGCATCCCCAGTGGTAACTCAAAGTCAAAGTCAAAATCAGCATTATTCGGTGCAAGAAATACTACCATAAAAGCATACTATTCAAAAAGCATTACTATATTACATCATATTTGAAATTCATACAAATACCAATTTAAAATTCATCAGCTAAAAATAATAAAGTAAAACAAAATACTAGTACATATGAAGATTTAAAGTGCAAGATGCCATTATTAAATCGACTTTTCAAAGTGCAATACATACATACTTGTGATGTAAAGTGCAAATGCATAAAAGTGCAAGATGCCACATTCTGGCAGGGTGCCTGATTTGAAATGGGGCTAAGATTAATCATCTTGATTTTTCATATAGCAATACATCGAAATGTGAATAGTCTTTTCTTTTCCTGATTGGTAATTGTACAAATTGGAAAACAGCATTTATGATTTTCACATTTTTCAGACTACATACAAAATTAAAAGCATATTTATAATTAAAAAGCCTACTTGATAAAAACATCAGATTTAAAACTGATTTCCGCATGGATTGTTTGGATTTTCCATCACATGGACACTTTGGTAGTTTATGATACCACTTTCCATTCTAGGAAAAGCAACTTAATAATGTATTTTACCCGTCCTTAGCCTAGTTAAATAAAATCTCTGTAGTACATTTCTCACCAATATTAAATACGGCTGTATTCCCCTTATGAGTGGTCGTTCCCAGTGAGAAACAGCACTATGTTTTTGGCTGGCAATCCTTTCTCTTTCATATTCCATGGCATTTAGGTATCACGACTTCAGATCATTTTTACTGATCTCCTGTATAAATGTAGGATTCTTCCAGTGGCGACTTATCCGCTAAGGCAGAAGAGCGTCACCCTACTGCTTTCAAGCCGTGCAATCATCACATGATGACAACTTCCTAATGTAATTGTGCAATGTTTCCTTTGCTGGCGGTAAGGTGGGTAGGGCTGCTCCACTCATGAAGCAGGGAAGGGGCGGAGTGGCATGCCCACTCAAATGCGCAGTGACTATTTGGTTAGCCTGCTCAGGCTGCCTAAAGTAGTCATGCCCACTGTCCTGTTTGCAATACAGGCTGCATACCAGCCTGCATTGTTGAACATGCCCACCCCTTAAGCCCCTGGCTAAACGTCTCGTCCCGGTGCCAATGACCAATCGTAATGTCACATTGCAGCATTGTGAGTGGCTTAGGGAAGGGAGCCTGGCTGCCTACTTCCTGTTCCTGGAACCAGACTTAGGAGAGCAAGAGAAACGAGACACGGGAGCCGGCCTCGAGGTAATATTTCTCTAATTTAAATATTTACAACACCCGCTCACACACACGCCCATGCATCCATGCCCCAGCAAGTGTTCTTTCTGGCATTTCCCACCTCCCAGCTGTCCAATCCCCCCACAGCACTTCTCAATGGCGGCCGCTGTGTGGCCATGTGCAGCGGCCATACCACTGGTGTGCCAAAGGTATATATGGAGTTATGATGCATACCATTACATTGCATTCCATTAGAATGTGTACTAATACTAGGCATATTGCAATAGTAGGGAAGGTGTTGGATTGCGGAGATGTACACTTTACTATTCTCACTTCAGTGAGTGCAACCCTAAAACTAACCCTTGCACCTCAAAGCATACCCTGAACCCTAAAATTCATCTTTAAGCAGCAAAACAAATCCTAAAAATCATATTTGAGCCAAATGCACACCCCAATTTTCATGATTGACCTCATAACACACCCACAATTTACAATTTTACCCCATAATACACCCCACATTTTATCTCTGACACCCGAAACCCATACCCATCCTAAAACTTAAAAATACCCCATTACTGACCTCACAATGCATTTTAACAGAATGTGCTGTAAAGGCACCTGCGATGTTGGAGTTGCGTTGTAAAAGCATTACGATATAATGCCTGCGTTGTAATGGACTCCTCCTGTGCCAAAGGTAAGCCATAGGGAAGCCTGTCTGTGTCCGTCTGCCCCTGGACTGTACTCAGCACCAAGGACCCTTTCTCTCACACACTCCACCCCTACAGCGACAGCACCTTCCTCGCCATCAACCCAGGATTCCACATTGCCTGCCAGGCCAACATCTGCTCCGGACAGGACATCACTATCACTGACGACTACTAAATCACCTGCAAGGTCCACCCCGACTGTCCAGAAGGGGGCATTGCCAATACCTACTGAAGCACACTCCAACTGACTACGCATTCTAATGACCCATTGGTGACCCTGAACCACCTCAACTTCCAGATCCGAACCAATCCCAACCTCTGCCTCACCCTCATCTGCAGGCCCCCCAGGCCATGAACACCCATTCTCCGATAGCATTGTAGACCTCATTGCACACTAGGCTCTCCCATCCACCTACGACATCCTACTCGCTGAACTCAAGTTCCACCTGGACAACCCCAGTGACCAGAACACCACCCCCTCCTGCGAAAGATCCCCAACATCAGACTCAAGGAGCTAGTCACCGCAGCAAGCCACAGAGCAGGACACACGGTCGAGCATGTCTCCTCCACCAGTGGGAACTTCAACTACAGCCACACCACTGGACTCTCCAGGACCGACCATCATTGTATACATCACATCTTCACCATACCCACCGTACACCACCACCATCCTTTCCCCCTTGTAGCTTGATCAAGGCCACTAAAGTACTCCCTCAGCACCACAACTCCACCAACCCTTACAGACGATGACACTGTAGCGCGCAACCGCCACCAATGGATCTCCAACTGCACTGGCACCCAGGCATCCAATAAGTCACAAAGTGAGGGGCCCCCCGGGTGGGATATGAGGCAGATCTGCGGGGGAAAAAGACAGTTAAAATACACCAAGGAGAGGATAGATCTGCCCCGTATTTAATCAAGGATTGGCTCTTTTAGAGTCCGGTTTTTTAACAGTAGTCACCCATTTCAGCGCTCACCAAATAGTCAGGGCCGGATCAGATTTACACAGAAGCAGATTTATAAAAAATGTATCATTTTTATTTTTATTGTTATTTTCTTCATAGTTTTAAAGCACACATAGATATCATCATTTGTTTAGACATTTCACAATAACAGGATAAAAGAATATATAAATATACCCTATCAGCCTTCCAGGCATTCAAACTTCAACATATCCATACATCACAGACAGTCATACTCATACAGAATTCATTCATGCATTCAACTCAGATAAGATTTAAGAAAAAATTGCTCTGAGAACATCCTGAACATTCCACTCAGCCATAGGCCGGGGAGAGATGATTATAGGTTCAGGGTAGGTTGTTTCAACGCCGACGCGCGTTTCGGTGCCAGGCTGGAAGATAGGCCGCACCTTCGTCAGGGCAGGGGAAAGGAAGGAGGGGTTGTACTCGATAGTAGGGTAAATGCTTCTGATATCCAGGCACTCTTGCATTCAAGTCTACATACGCTTATAGCGTTCTGCCGGTGGCAAGTCTTTTTCAATTACAGGTAAACTCTCAGCACCTTCCTGAAGTCCTAAATGTTAGTTCAGCTGTGCTAATAGCGGAGCGTGGAGATAGATTAGGGTCGAGAGGCGGGATCTGCTTGGTCGTGTTAGTAGTTCGGACGTTTAAACAGCTTTCCGATTTTCACACACAGAGAGAGGCTCAGGCGGTAGGCAGCTCACAATACGCATCCGTGTTTGGCTAAAGAGTCGGCTCTGGCGGTGATTTCAGGGTCTGATGAGCGGTGCTCGTAGGGATTCCTCTTCGTTTCACATCCGGCAACCGGTGGACGACACCCAGGCACCCTTCAAGAACAGCACTTTGTCAGTACCTCCCACCTGCCTGATGGTAGGCATAAGGGGGATGCCATGCCACTGAGATAGGCTGGCAAAATGCATTGCTGGAATTGCGTCATGGTTATGACACTACTGCAGCAATGAGGGATTTTAGCGCAGACAGATACTTCAGGATTCCAGACGTATTTGTCATTACTTGCGTCATGGAGTGCTGTCCAGTTAATACAGAGCATCCGTGATATCACAAGAAGGGGGAGTGAAAAGTGTTGCAATGCTGTCTTGTCGCAGCGCTGCAACACTTTTCATGAGTGAGGCCCAGGAATGCGCACTATTTAATTGATGGCGCACAGTCCTGCCCTGTAGTTTTGTTGTAGGGCAGCACAGCAAAATTGCTTGCAGCACTGCCCAGCACCAAAACAAGCTGAAATGAGGCCCAAAGGGTGATCTCCATTTTAAAGACCAGCTTTTTTCTGGTCTTAAAAAACTGCCACTAACTGCAGTTAGCTGCATTTTGTTTGGTCCTCCAAACTTCAAGAATCCCCTTGTCTATGGCGAAGTGGGGTTAGTGGCCATTTGTGCATGGGAAAGCCTCACTTGCATGTCATTATAGCTAACAGAAGTGTAGATATTGATAATGGACGTTTTTCGCCAGAAACTGCTGCTAACAGAGGTTAGCAGCAGCTTGTACATAAGGTGGTACAAATCTCATTGTAAAACTGTCAGAAAGGTGCAGCTAATGCGGCGTTAACTCCTTGTACATCTGCCCCTCAGTATTTGTATGGCCCCAAATTTCAGCACCTTATAAGGCAGCAGATTGAGCCTTTAGCTTATACAAGTCAATGGCAGAGAAACAGAAATATGGGGTCAATCGGGTTTACCTTGACAAAGTAGACAGACATCAGATTCTTGAGAGGTCTGATATAGTGGAATAAGCAATATATGTACTGTAAATGTAACACTCTAGGGTATAATTGGTTGGGATCTGAGGGGGTGGATAAAGATGCCCAACCCTGCTAAAGAATCCCAACTGGCTCCACAAAGATGCTGAAACTGTAAGAGTCATAGACGACCACTGGTCTACCCCTGCTTTATGGGAAAATATACTTAAAGTGCAAGTGTTCACTTGCATCTTGTGAGTACACTGTAGTGTTCTATATGTGTTTGTGTGAGCCTTCTCATGGAATGAATAATGTAACAGTGCTTGCATTCCATGAACATGAGGATTTGTTGGTTGCAGTTAGGAGACAGTGTGTGCCACTGGTGGTACATCATTATAAGGCTAAAATAAATTCTTTAGTGAAACTTACCTGCATCTGTCCTCTCCGTTACGACAGACTTCCTTTTTGGCAATGAGCACTGGCAGACCGCCTACACGACCAACGTGCCTTTCTTTTCATTGTTGGATTGATTTTGAGAGACCACCTCAGCTGTCATGTGTAACATCTGGAGGGACAACATGGCACACAGGTCACTGTCTTGCTAGAGGAAGTTGTCACAGAGAGGAAATTCCGGAGGACCGACAAAGTTTAAAAGAAAAAAAGACATCCGGGAGTTGTCTTCATGTGTGTCAGCTTGCACAGATGGAACGCAGTGCACTACAGGAATGAGGTGAATAGCCCATTGGAGTAAGCAGCTACAATGCAGTACATGGCTGAAATGCATCGTTGGCAGCGCGCATACCCACGTTTTTGTGTAGCAGCCATTTTAGTTGTGACTGTTTTGTTTCCCTTGGCTTGCTGACCTCACTTAAAGATCTCCCATCGATGACAAGCAGCTTTTCCAGTTCAGGCTCCTCCAGTCAGGGAGGATATCAGTTTTTCCTTTACGGGAGGGAGCATTCGCTGATCCGCACAGCGGACTCTTTTTAACCATGTTTCACGCATTATTTATTTTACATGAGCATTCGTTGATCCACACAGCCGACTATTTGCTCCATGCTGAGTGTGTTTTATCGTGGGCACTAATATTCGCTGACTT
Source organism: Lissotriton vulgaris (assembly GCF_964263255.1). Lineage (NCBI taxonomy): Eukaryota > Metazoa > Chordata > Amphibia > Caudata > Salamandridae > Lissotriton > Lissotriton vulgaris. The sequence continues at coordinate 1,377,361,589 of NC_141687.1, read as the reverse complement.
GCACAGCTGATTGTATTTAAGCAAAAGTTGTTCTACCAAGGAAAAATGTTCTCCATGTTGCATGTACTCTCTTGTGGGCACTAGTACTCGCTGACCCGCTCAGCTACTTGTATTTGGCACCTACAAAAAACAAACAAACACAGTCAAGGAGTGTGTGATTTGCTTGAGTTGTGACAAGTCTATGAAAGTGAGTACTCCTCTTTTATGTTCCATTAAATTGCCTGGAGGGGGCGCTGGGAAAAAGTTGGAATTGATATTGTAGAACCTTTTCATGCGTTGGCCAACACATCTAAATGTGCCTTAGTTATAATATACTACTACAGTAAATGGCCTGAGGTAGAAACTTATCAGTGAAGTAACATGCAAGGTTGTAGTGGAATTTCTTAAAGAAGTTTTTCTGAAGGAAGGTTTTCCAGCCATGCATGTGTCGGGTAATGGTGTTCGTTTTTTTGCCAAGGAAGTGAAGATGTTTTGGAAGCCAGTGGTGTGAAGCATCTCAAGTGTTCACTGCATCATCCCCAACCTAATCGGCTGGCTGAGCGGATGAACAGAGTGTTGGGGGAGTACCTTCAAGGGGCTATCTCCAACAAGAGTGATGTTGCCATTGCTGTAAAGAGTATGTTGTGGTTGAATCACTGACAGAATTTCGACTACAAAAATATCGACCTACAAGAATATCGAGTCAACAATATCGAGGGCAAAAATATCGACATCCTATCTACAACATGGTAAGTACAAAAATATCGAAAAAAAAATATCGATGTAAAAAATATCGATGTTAAATATATCGTTTTTTTTTTAATATATAAATGTAAAATTAAGTCTATAAGACTAATAAATAAAATAAACATATTTAAAAGTATCTAATAATATTTAAAAGTAATAAATAATACATATATTAAGAATACATTAATTAAATATATACAGTAAATATGTAATATATATACCCTGAACAATAAGTATTAATAATTATTTTATGAATTTATAAATTAATGAAATATATTCTAATTTACTAACACATTTACAAACATAAAAGAGTAACATAAATAAAATGTAAGTAATATAAAAAATAAAATAAATATTTGATATTTTAACAATTAATTAAATAAAACGTTGGATAGCGTAAGGGGAAACATTTCTATTCCTACTCCAGAGAGTACAACAGTAGAGAAAACTGACCCTGAACTCAAAAAACACCCCTTTACCCAAGAACTGAAACTGACCCTGAACCCTAAAAATGCCCCTTTACCCAAAAACTGAAAACTGACCCTGAACCCCAAAAATACCCCTATACCCAAGAACTGAAAACTGACCATGAACCCAAAAAATACCCCCTTACCCAAAAACTGAAAACTGACCCTGAACCCTAAAAATACCCCTTTACCCAAGAACTGAAAACTGACCCTGAACCCAAAAAATACCCCTTTACCCAAGAACTGAAAACTGACCCTGAACCCTAAAAATACCCCTTTACCCAAGAACTGAAAACTGACCCTGAACCCAAAAAATACCCCTTTACCCAAAAACTGAAAACTGACCCTGAACCCAAAAAATACCCCTTTACCCAAGAACTGAAAACTGACCCTGAACCCAAAAAATACCCCTTTACCCAAAAACTGAAAACTGACCCTGAACCCTAAAAATACCCCTTTACCCAAAAACTGAAAACTGACCCTGAACTCAAAAAATACCCCTTAACCCAAGAACTGAAAACTGACCCTGAACCCAAAAAATACCCCCTTACCCAAAAACTGAAAACTGACCCTGAACCCTAAAAATACCCCTTTACCCAAGAACTGAAAACTGACCCTGAACCCAAAAAATACTCCTTTACCCAAGAACTCAAAACTGGCCCTAAACCCTAAAAAAACCCTTTACCCAAAAACTCAAAACTGACCCTAAACACTAAAAATACTCCTTTACCCAAACTTAATTAATATTATTTAATTAGCAATTAATTATTAATGAACAATAACAAATAAGGTAAATATATTAGCACATTAGCTGTAATTAATATAATTTAATAATTAATATTATTTTTTCCCAATTAATTAATTAACAGTAATTAAAAATTATATATCAATAAATTACTCTAATTAATGTAACTAATTAATATTATTTAATTACCGATTAATTAATAATGTTACATATGTACAAAATAATAATAATTAATTAACTAATTAATATTAATTATTTCCCAATAAATTAAATATAAATTTATAAAAACATATATTAATTAATTCATTATTATTAACTTACTCCCCACCCCATTCCCCTATAAACCCACATCCCGCTACAGAAAATATATATCAATTAATCAATTATTTTTTTTCCCAATTAATCAATATTAATTAGCAATTAATTATAATTAATTAATTAATCCTACTAATTATTAATCAACTTACCATAATTAAATTACTTCCCACCCTATTCCCCTATAAACCCACAACCCGCTACAGAACATATATATATATCAATTAATAAATTAATTAAAATTATTTTCCTATTATTTTCACATAATTACCAATTAATTATAATTTATTAATAAATCCTACTAATTACTAATCAATTTACCATAATTAAATTACTTCCCCCCCTATTCCCCTATAAACCCACAACCCGCTCCGGTACAAAAACATAAAATTTACTTATAAAATAATTTATTATTATATAAAATGTATACACATATAATAGTAAATATTTTAAATACTTAAATTAAACATATAACACATACATAATAAAAAACTATACAATAATACAAATATCGATATTAGTGTCATCGAAATTAGTAACATCGATATATATGCTATCGATATTACTTACTTCGATATTACTTACATCGATATTACGTATTTTGATATTACTTACCTTGGGTCGATATTCTGTCCTACGATATTCTTGCCTTCGATATTGTGCACCTTCGATATTTCAAACTCGATATTATGGTAGGTCGATATTTCCAACTCGATATTTTGACTGTGTACCGTTGTGGTTCTATAGCACCACTCCTCATGTGACAACTGGAGTTTCACCTTTTGAAATACTGCGTGGAAGAAGAGCTACCACTTGCTTTTGCCCAGCGTGGATGAACAAGTGGGTGGAGGCACGTGACAACAAAGATTTGGATGTCAAAGTCAGGGATAGAGTGGCCAAAGTACAAGCTAATCAGAAGACATATGTTGATGCTAGTAACAGGGTCTGAGATTTGGTTTGTGTGTGGAAGCCTATACATGTAGCTAAGGCTGGGAGCAAATTTGGTGTACCTGTTACAGTTGTAGATGTCAATGGTGACAGCGTGAAAGCCCAGGGTGGTCAGTGGTGGAATGGAAAGAACGTGGTGAGAATAGAGGAATCTGACAGTGGTTTGAACAGGAAAGGTATTATCAGGAAGTGAGATATTGCTACCAATTGGAATTGGTGCTTATTTCCAATAAACCAAGACACTCAGCGGAGGCAATGGGCCAGAGTTAGTAATATTTCTCTGTGTATTAGAGAATGATCTTGTTTTTCAGATGTATTTGTATATTTCTGTTTTCTTCTGCTTTCTATAGTTATTTCCTTCATCTGCTGTAGTATGCAGTTGTTGTGGTTAAGTTTCCTTTTCTATTTATTTTCCCTATATTGTTTTCCTGTTTAAAAGGTTTTCTAGTTTTGTTATTTCACATATTGGGTATACTTATGTTTTCTTTATTCTTTATTGTTGTTTTGGAAATGGAAGAGCCATGTAGTGTTTTCTATGTGTTCTATGTGAGTCCTCTCATGGAATGCATGATGGTACAGTACTTGTATTCCACGAGCATGAAGATTCGTCAGTGGAAGTTATGAGACAGCGTATGCCACTGGTGGTCCGTCTTTTTGAGGTTAAAATCAATTCCTTACCTGCAGCTGTCCTCTCGGTTACGACTCACATTGACAGAAACTATAAAAACTATTTCACATATCACCAGGGCTGGCTCCACCAAAGGGGTCAGAGGTATGTGACCCACCCTCCCCCAGAGAATAGAAATTGATCTCCGCCAGGAAGCAGCACAGATCCTCCTATTGAATAATGGGAACTCTGCTGTTGTCTGAAGAGTAACACTGTTTTCTGGAGGGACATGCCCCTGTCACCCACCCCTACTTGAGCTTTCTCTGGGTATCAGCCACCCAGTTAAACCATACAGAATCTTAATCAGAGACACATGGCCCACTGGGACAAAATGCTGCTGTTGGGTTACTAGACACCAGATGTCTCTCCTTTTCTTCCATCCAGCATATGTATTGCCTCTTGGACACCTGAAGTTTGAAAGGTTTGCACACAAAATGTTTTGACTGGCACTAATAATGTCCTTAGTGGTAAGTAAAGCAGTGCTTGATGCAAGCAACATTTCCCACTGTAATATGAAAGCAGATTTCTCCTGAATATATTTGCATATTTGTTCTGTTGCAGTATGCTGTGGTGGGGATTTGTTGTGTTGTTGTTTGTGTTTGACTAGTTGATTGGACCCTCTTTTCATTCCCTCTGTACAAAGCCAAATGCAGTGTTTAGAGCAGAAAGTTTCTCTGCTTCAGAATGTCCAATGTGTGTTTTGGAATCCCTCTCTTATTCTTAGACCCCGCAGTTAGGAATGTCAAAACCGTTCCTGACTGGAGGCTGAAATTAATAGTGGTATTTGGACAAAATGTTGTTTTGAAAATATCAGAAGACAGACATATCAGAAATTAAATATCATGACAAATAAATATTGTAATGCACAAATATTATTGACAAGAATATCGTTTTGTGAGGTAAGAAATATTGTTGTAAATTATATTGATGTTTTTAATATCCTTTTCAATAATATTGTGGTTTTAAAACAGTTTTTTTTATATTTCAGTGTGTTTTAGTTGATGTATTAATGTTGATGTGCTGCTATTGTTTAAATAAATGTCATTAACTATTTTTAAAATATAGCTTGCAATTTTAAGTGATTTAGGCACTGATTACGATTTTGGTGATCTGACTATCCAACTGCCACATCCGCGTTCTATACAGCATAGCTGTGCTGGTGATATAAGCCCCCAGTATAATGTGTTGGGCTCCCTGAAATGCCGACTGTGGCGATCTTCATGCCGGGACCGCTGCAGTCTTCAATCTTTGCGTTACGTCTTAGGATGCCATCAGGTACGCAGTCCACCTTCCAGGCATATTACGACTGCACAGTAATACTTGCAGTCTCCCAGCGGTGGTTATCAAATGGCGGTTAACCAACAGCAGCGGACCGCTCTTGTATGCTGGAAAAACCCAACAACAGTGACCATTGTATGGATTTAAAAAGAAAACACAGCTGATGTGTTTTAGCAAGTGGGCACACCTACAACTCACACTAAAAAACACACTCCATCCCTGACCATCATTCTTTACTTCCCAACTGCAGCCCACAAGACATGCAGCCCTTTTCTCACATACTCATTTTCATGTTACATTTAGCACTCTCCACCACGTGTAATGTTTGTCTTTGCACCTTTTTCCTTGTAACACTTGTTTTTTTTCCTTTCATATACTCACTCACATTTATGTGTCTTATCATGTCCGGCTAAAAAAAAAATTCACTGAGAAAGTGTTCGCAGGCAAGAGTTGACTGTCATGGTGGATGAATGCATTACAGTAGAGCCCCAAATAGCAAAGGAGCAAACTCCTCATAGAAGAAAAACTGAAATGTGGGACAGGATAGTCAACAGAGTGAATGCTGTTGGTACCATCCTGCACACACAGAACGACATTAGGAGGAGGTGGACTGACATCAGGTTCAGGGTGCATAACAGGTACAACAACTACCACCTGTGAGACTCAGAAGACTGGTGGTGGAATTCCCAACACCACATTATAATATTTTCCATGGGGGGAGAAGGTTTTGGCCATCCTGTATTCTGTTGACTTGACAGGAATACTTGGGGGAGTGGACTATCGTAAGCTACACTTCAATAACTGGCACAATATTACAAAGTCCTGTTTGCTCTCAGTTCTGCTTCTGCTATTGCGTTCAATATCTACTTTCCTAACAAGCAATATTCAAAGAATCTGAGATGTTGATTTGTCTGTGCCAATGTGTAATGTTGCATATAAGATCACATGTATCCAACTCCATGACATGCCACATGTTGTAATGCTGCTTGCAAGTCATTACTATAAAAATATCAATCTAAGACCCATGATATGTGTGAATATTTAAAAGTATGGTCTATCCCAAATGTATGTTGCCAACATGTTTGGTTACAATAACCATATGTTGAGTGTTGGTAAAGTGAGATTGAAGTGACTACAACTACAATGAGGCAGTCAATTAATCAGTGAACTTGTAGAGTGCACTACTCACCCATGAGGGTCTCAAGGTGCTGAGGGGAGGGGGTGCTGCTACTGCTCGAAGAGCCAGGTTTTGAGCAGTCTTCTGAAGGTGAGCAGGTCTTGGGTCTGCCGCAGATGGGTAGGGAGGGTTTTCCAAGTCTTGGCGGCACGGAAGGAGAAGGCTCTGCCACCGGAGGTTGTTTGTTGGATGCGCAGGATGGCGGCGAGGGCGAGGTTAGAGGAGCGGATAAGGCGTGTAGAAGCTGAGTCTGCTGTTCAGGTAGTCTGGTCCGGTGTTGTGGAGTGCCTTGTGTGCATGGGTGAGGAGCTAGAAGGTGATCCTCTTGTTGACAGAGAGCCAGTGCAGGTCTCTTAGGTGGGGGGTGATGTGGCTGTGACGGATGTTGAGGATCAGGCGGGCGGAGGCGTTTTGGATGCTTTGTAGCCGTCGTAGGTGTTTGGTTGGGATTCCTGCGTAGAATGCGTTGCCGTAGTGCAGTCTGCTGCTGACCAGAGCCTGGGTCACCGCTCTTCTGGTTTCAGTTGGGATCCACTTGTAGATCCTGCAGAGCATGCAGAGGGTGTTGTAGCAGGAGGCGGAGATGGAGTTGACCTGCTTCGACATGGAGAGGGAAGAGTTGAGGATGAATCTTAGGTTGCATGCGTGGTCTGTAGGTGTTGGTGCTGTTCCCAGTGAGGTCGGACACCAGGAGTCGTCCCAGGCAGAGGGGGTGGGGCCGAGGCTGAGGACCTCCATTTTGTCCGAGTTCAGTTTCAGACGGCTGTTCCTCATTCACTCGGCGACGGCCTTCATTCCCTCGTGGAGGTTGGTTTTGGCGGTGTGCTGGTCCTTCATGAAGGAGAGGATGAGCTGTGTGTCGTCGGCGTAGGAGATGATGTTCAGGTCAAACCGGACTGGGATGGGTCTAAGATGTTGTTGTCCTCGAGGTCGCAGGTCAGTTGCATGTTGGCGATTTTCTCGATGACCTTTGCCGGGAAAGGGAGCAGGGAGATGAGCTGGAAGTTCTTGAGGTCCTTGGGGTCCGCCTTGGGTTTCTTGAGGAGGGCATGGATTTCGGCGTGCTTCAATCTTTCCGGGAATGAACCTGTCTCGAAGGAGATGTTGATGACCTTCCGTAGTTGGGGTGCGATGGTTGGGTCTGCTTTGTTGAATACGTGGTGAGGGCAGGGGTCTGTTGATAAGCCTGAGTGGATGGAGTTCATTACCTTGCTGGTCTCATCGTCGTTGACGTGGGACCAGGAGGACAGCTAGTTGGTGCAGGTGGCGTTTAGGGTGGGGGCTGTCGTAGTCGGGGCAGTCGAGGTGTTGAAGTGGTCATGGATGTCAGCGATATTGCGATGGAAGAAGGTGGCCAGTGAGTCACACAGATCTTGCAAGGGTGGGATGTTATTGGTGCTGGCTCTGGGGATGGAGAGTTCCTTCACTATGCTTAGTACCTCTTTTCTGTCGTGTGCATTGTTGTCCAGGCGGGTATTGAAGGAAGATCTCTTGGCTGTTCTGATGAGTTGGTGATGTCTGCGGGTGGCGTCCTTGTGGGCTGCGTGGTTGTTCGGTGTGCGGTCGTTGAGCCATCTCTTCTCCAGTTTCCGACATGTACGTTTGGAGGTCTGGAGCTCTTCGGTGAACCAGGTGGATTTCTTGCTGGAGTGGCTGCTGGAGGGTTTCTTGAGCCGGGCAAGTGTGTTGGCGCAATCTTTGATCCACTGTCTGAGTTTACGGGCGGCAGTGTCTGGGTCTGTGGGGTCGGTGGGTGGGTTCTGGGCAAGGGTGTGGGTCAGCTGGACTTCGGTAATTTTGCTCCCGCAGTGGCGAGGCAGCTGTTGGGTGCGGTGGTGCGTGATCTGTTTCTTGAAGGTGAAGTGGATGCAGCGGTGGTCGGTCCAGTGGGGTTTGGTGGTGTGGTTGAAGACGACGTGGGTGCTTGTGGAGAAGATGGGGTCAACCGTGTGGCCAGCGGCGTAGGTGGGTTCGGGGACGAGTTGTCTGAGGGTGAGGTTGGCGAGGTTGGCGAGGTTGTTGATTAGGGTGACGGTGCTGGTGTTGTTGTTCTCGAGGTAGAAGTTCAGGTCCCCGAGGAGGAAGTAGTCCGTGGAGGCGAGTGCGTGGGTGCTGGCAAGGTTGACGATGGTGTCGCTTAATGGAGCCTGGGGCCCGGGGAGTCTGCAGACGAGTGTTCCCCTGAGGATTGTGTTGGGGTCGGTGTGGATCCGGAAGTGCAGGTGTTCGGCGGTGTAGAGGGTGTCGTCTGCGTGGGTGTAGACCTGGAGGGTGGATTCTCTCATTTGAACTCTAACCAAGGTGCTAGTCTACGTTTGCCACTTCTCACTTATCTGTCATGTTACAACAGATTTCCACTCATCATACAGGTTCAAGTTTCTTAAGTGTTGGTAGAGTTAAATTGAATTGACTATAACTACTATGAGGCCCTATCACTGCAACTCTAACCAAGATGCTCTTCTTCTTTTGCCCCTTTTTACTTGTCTGCCATGTTACTACTGATCTTCACACATCTAGTAAGTCACCATTTGTCAAGTATTGGTAATTTGAGATACAAATGCTACCACTACTACATTGAGGCCCTGTGACTGCAACTATAACCAAGATGTTAGACTCCTTATGCCCCTTCTCACTTGGCTGCCGTGTTCAAACTAATCTTCACTCATCATGCAGTTTACTGTTTATCAGGTATTGGTAAATTGAGATTGAAGTGGCTACAACTACCATGAGGTCCTGTCACTGCACTTTTAACCAAGATGATAGACTCCTTTTGTGCCTTTCCACTTGTTTGCCATGTTACTACTGAACTTCACTCATCATGGACAGTGCAATGTACAGACAATGCACCTTTCAGATATACTTCTGAGTAGGTTGCTTCACGGTGTCCTGTTCTGATAAACTCAAAATATTGATGGTATAAGTGACACCATAACAACAGTGTGCCACTAATACACGAGAAGCTCACCACCGGAGCAGACTGATTTCACTCGAATGGTAAGATTCCATAAAAATGAGCAGTACATTGACGTAACCGTATGCATCTGCTGCTCATAGTCGAACCTCATTTATTTTGTAACACTTGGAATCGTTCTTTCAACACAATTACGGCACTATCCCTCACATGCATCAAACTCCCGTTTTGCGTTTCCAAATTTGCGATTTTTACCGAATCGCAAATATGGATTCGCAAAACGGGATGCATCATAGAAAGTGCTAAATATTTCCGATTCGGTAAAAATCGCAATTTTTACCGAATCGCAAATAATATGCGAATTCAAAATTGCGAATTCGCTATTCCTATTGATTCCTATGTGCTAAAAGGCCCATTGGAATCAATGGAAATTGCGAATTCGCAATTTTGAATTCGCAAATGTTGATGCATTCCATGGGTGCAGGGGGGGTCCAAAGGACCCCCCCCTGCACCCCTGAAATGTATTTTCAAATGGATGTTTCACACACACATGTCCTAAGGACATGTGTGTCTGTAACATGACATTGTTTAAAATGTAAATTGAACATTTTAAACATTTTTCGCAATTTACCACGAGGTACAACCTCGTGGTAATTTGCACTTCCAAACTTTGTATTCGCAATTTAATTTCAGAATGATGCATTGCATTTAAGGAATCGCAGATTTGCGATTCCTTAAATGGAATCGCATTCTGGAAAGTCAAAAAAATTAGCGATTTTCATCACAAAATAATGATGCATCTGAAAAAGCATTTTTGGAATCGCAAACGGACGATTTTAAGGAATCGCACCGTTTGCGACTCCAAAAATGCTTGATGCATGTGGGGGTTTATTCCTTAAAGCACTCTGGCATTTGTCGACACGCATGATCGACACACATCATTATTTCTTTCCGCGATCCGCGTTTTACTTTTGAGTTCACTTCAGCACATCTTTACTATGCGGACACATCTTCTTTGGCATATTCAGACTCGATAAGTCACAAGATACACGTTTCGAAAAAATGCACATATGTTTCGCCACCTTAGATTACCCCAAATTCTCCCCTTTAATCACCTTATAATTGCATGCAGAACATCACAGAATGCATCAAGATGTTTTTTTAATCATATATGTGACCAATATAAGTATGGGTGCTCACACATACACACCTTATTTCCATTATATTCCCCTGATAAGGTGCCCAGAGTGGCACGAAATGCATTGGGATAATCGTTAAATGAATATGAATCCAATCTCAATGAATTGAGAAAACTATTGTAATATGTGGTTTACAACATATACAGAAGGAATACATGTTATCAGCATCTAAGAAAAACTCTGCTTTTCCAATTTTATTTCAACTCTGTTTGGACACATTGTTAAAACTTAAGTAATCTCAGCAGCTATCTTCCAAAGCAGTACCCAGAGGGTCGTACTCTAAGATAAGAGTACGCATTTAAGGATTTATACACAACACTTTAAGGTCTACAAAGTGATACCCCTGTGGCACGCAACAGAATTTTGTAACCTACTTACAGAAGCTTGTGCGCAATCAAACCCTGTTTTTGAACTAATACACATGAGCTATGATGGAAACTCAGCTGATTAGCAGTGGCAAGTGACCCATTGACTCACATGATGAATAATGCTAAATATACACAACCAATCTTTTTGTTTGTCTGTGTTAGACACCACTAGGCCTTGGAATGGAGAAATATGCATGTTATGACTACACAGTGTTTGAAGTAGAGTTTTTGAAAAATCATTTCTATCCTTAAATCCAAAATGCCACATATCTGCACATCTGAGCTTATGAAGTCTACTACATCAATTGAATTTCTAAAGCTTCTGTAAATTCTAATTTATAACTATAATGTCCCTGTAACCTTTGTTTTTTTTGGTGAATTTGTAATTTTTTATATTTTCATTCCTACGTAAAACAACCCCATAACCTTTGTTTTTTTAAGTGATTTTCTAAGGTTTTTAAGATTTTATCATTTACCTGTAATATCCATCTTACCTTTCTTTTTAGGGGAATTTCTCTAACTTTTCTATTTTTTTCTATAACTTGATATTGAACATTACATCTGCATGGTGCACCACATATTTTTGCATTTGTCTTCTATTTATCTAAAAAGTACATTAATCATCTTATTTTAAGATATTTTTGGTTGCAATCACTGCAGACAACCTCAAATACTGCATGTTTTTGACAAAGTATAAAAAAACATGTATAGATATGTTTTACATTAAGTTATAGTCTGGCTGTTTAGTAAGATATCAATTGAACTTTCCCTGTTGAATTCATGTGTTGATAAAATGACATTGAAATGTATTTTCCTTGTTTTTGGCGACACCGGAGGTCGCAGTGATGTCAGCAGCCGTGACTACCCCATGTTCTTGACAAAGTGTAAAACATATATATTATATCAAGTGTAAAACATATATTAGTGTAAAACATATATATTTACACTGCAGTCAACACAGAAGAAAGCACAAATTATGCACTGCATGTGGCAAGATGCAAAGGAGAAAACTTTTCTGGGTTATGATTTAGTAACTGGCTGTACCTGTTTCCCTGCCCAAACTGGTTGTCATGACCTCCTCTACCCTTTATCACACATTCCTAATGTTCCCTTTTGTAAAAATTGCAATCCGCCAAATTGATGACACTTTATCTGGCCCCACCCGTAGATTACGGCTCGAGCCGGATAGTACAACCCTAGCCAGAGATTATGGTCCGGGTGCAGAGAGTACAGTCCGGGTGCAGAAATTCCAACCTGAGGACATAAAGTTACAAGTCCTAAGTGCATTCTGTGAATACCAAACATCGGAAGTGTCTTCTGTGAATACCAAAATTATTAAGTTTAGGATTTTGTCTCAGTCTAGTTCTGTGAATTGGCCCCGATATATTCCTCACTAAAACTTGTAAATACAGGCGTTTGTTGCTGAGTATAGCAATTCTTCCTGGATGAGAGGATGAGTGCATAAGTAGTGCCTAGCTAATTCCCTGAGCATATAGGTAATGCCTAGATGATTCCCTAAGTAATTTGGAACTACGTGCTCATTCCATAGCCACATATTTACTGCCTGCATGTTTGCATGAATATATCACTAACATCTGAAGAGTATAGCTAATGCCTCAATATTTCAATGCATGCATAGCTAGTGGTTGGATGATTAAATGAGTGCAACTCCATTCCTGGATGTTTGCAGTAGTGCATGCGTAGTATATAAGTGATTTCTAGAGTGCATGGCTATTGCGTACATGATCGTTTAAGTGCATGCATAGCACCTGGCAGATTGAATGGGTGAATGAGTAGTGTTTCAGTGATTGGATGAGTACATGGATGTTGCCCATGTGTTTTTGGTTGAGTGATCAGGTAGTGCCTGAGTGATTAGATAATTACATGTATAGTGCATGGATAATTGAATGAGTGCACCAGTAGTGCCTGACTGATTGAAGAAATGCATGACTAGTGTTAGAGTGATTGCATGAGTCCATTGTTAAAGCTTGAGTGATTGGATGAAAGCAAGTGTACTGCTGGGGTGATTGTATTAATGCAAGTGTTTTACCTCAGTAATTAAATGAGTTTACAGGTACTGGATGGGTGATAGGTTCAATGCAATGCTACCCCTGGCATATTTGGATGAGTGCATGGGCAGTGCCTGAGTGTTTGGATGAGTGCATGGGCAGTGCCTGAGTGTTTGGATGAGTGCATGGGTGGTGCCTCACTATTTTGATGAGTGCATGGGTATTATCATATAAGTTAAAAACCACATTGACAAACACTTCCTAATACATACCTAAAAAGTATTACAACTTTATAATTTATATGCAGGCACAGCACATTTACTTATGTTTTATTCGTGACTACAGTGCTCCTGTTTAACAATGTGACTGAAATTACAACAACACCCAGAATGCAAATAATATAAATGTAAATATGCTGCACATAATGCTTAGATATTTAAAACATTGTCATTATTAATGGCATTGCTCATGGAATTCTCAACAGTACTAACATTTTAAATACATACCCTCTGCCATCTTCATTTGTAATGTACATTTTTTATATAATTAAAAAGTTATATACATGCCAGTGAATTGAGCTCATAGATTATACTTTCTAGAAAGTTTTGTCACCTTTACGTTTTGTAAAAACTAAGCACAAGAATGGTACACCACTCTCATAGAAAACAACTATAAAATGGCAATCTCTTCAACTTTCCACTCGATGTTCATGAGAAAGGCAGCAAATGAAATCATGACTTTACTTCTAGACTAATTTACCTCCACTTGTGAATGGTTAGCATCTGTCTTTCAAAATGAGGTTCCTATTGGCACATTTTTGTAATGTTTTCATGATCATTGCGGAGTAATCACCAAAAAAATGGGAATTCAAACCTATATTGTGGTTCATTTAAAAAAAAGAATAATACACAACCGTTTTTTACATAGCCCTGAGTTGGAAATTAAAGCTTGCCCTTACTTAAATTGTGTCATCACTCCTCAACTTAAAAAACAATAATTCTGTCTCTTAAACAACCTTCGCCCAAAACACGTTTAGCTCAGTGTAACTAGTAATCCAGTGGAATCGGTAGGTCACAAGTTCACAGCACATTCTAGAAGGAACATGCTACTTCCAAATGAGATAAAGTAGGTGTGGTTAACTCCACAGATTCAAAAATATAATCATGTCTGTATTGCATTCTCATTTAAAACAACAGCCATTAATAAGAATTGTTCCTAAGCATCCAAAACATTACCTAATTATATTCACTTTCATGCTGACAGCATCCAATGAAAAAAACATGTTTCACACATGTTATAGTTAGCGTGACATTTCAGTCATACAAAATCATTGAAATTCCCCCGTTATAGTAAGTTCAGCTTACTATAACTCGCGCGCCAGCAATGCACTGCTGATGATGTCACATATTACATCACTCATGACATGGTCAGTGAAATCACTCATGACATCACTGATGACATCTCAAATGACATCACTGATGACATCACTGATTACATCATCCAGTGCATGTGTGTCTTTCTGAAAAATAAATATTTTTTATACATGTATACCTAAACGTCGAAGGAAGAACAAACGGTTAAATAAGTGTCTAAATGGATGTTTTTTTAGTAAAATTGATTGTATAAATGACTAATTAAGTGTATCTGAGTGAAAACATGTATTAGTGAGTAATGTTTAAATATGTAAATATCTGTATCAGTGTCTCACTTTGTGTATATTTGGCTGCATGGGTTGGTGAGTAGCTACATGAGTGTGTATATGGGTTATTAGTTTTGAGTATCAGTATGAGTGTCTGTGTAGTTCGGTGAGGGATATTAATTAGAGTATAGATGCATGAATGAGTGACTCACTGTTTGTATGTGTTTTAAATACAGCATGTGTGCAGAACTCTATGGGTGGATGAGTGTGTGTATGGGTGTGTTAGTGAGTGAATGACTGTCTCAATAGTGTCTATATGAGTAACTACATATGTTTTAAACTAGTATATGTGTGTATTGATGTATTTAAGTGAGTATATGTAGGAGTGAGAGTTTGGAAGAGTTCTTGTATAAATAAGTATGTGTTTCTACCAGTGATTGTTCAAGAGAGTAAGTATGTGAACGTTTCTGTAGAAGTAAGTTTAGTAGTGTGTGTATAGCTATATATGCAAGTAAATGGATGTTTGATTATTTATTTGCATGTGTGAGTATGTGTGTGGGTAACTCAATGGATGAGTATCGGTGTGTAACAGGATGTATAGGTGTTTGAGTACATATGATGAGTGAGTACATGTATGAGTGACTATATAGAACTGTTGTGTATGTAGATGTTGAAATTACTGAATAGGTTATTGTAACTGGTATTGGTATCTCCATTTTTGGGAAAATTTAAGTTTCTATTTTTCAAAGTGTGCATAAAAGGTTATATTACGCTGAGAGAAGGTCTGCCACTCTGTCACAAGGATGATATCATCAGTATTGTCATCAGTGATGTGATTTGAGATGTCATCAGTGATGTCATGAGTGATATCACTGACCATGTCATGAGTGATGTAATATGTGACGTCATCAGCAGTACATTGCGGGCGCGCGAGTTTTAGTTAGCTGAACTAACTATAACAGGGGAATTTCAATGGTTTTGTAAGACTGAAATGTCACACTAAATATAACATTTGTGAAACCTATGTTTTTTTCCGTAAATTTCTAAGGTTTTTTAAATGCTAAAAGCTAATGCCAATTAATGCTAATTCCAAACTATAACGTGGCTGAAACCTATGGTTTTTTCAGTGAATTTCAAAGGTTTTTTAAATGCTAATTCCTAACTATAACGGGTGTGAAACCTATGGTTTTTTCAGTGAATTTCAAAGGTTTTGTAAATGATAATTATTAAATATATGAATAATTATATGTATTTCTTTTTATAACAATTTCTTACATATTTAATATAAATAATTATATTTATTTCCTTTTTTACAATATATTTCATATTCTTAATGTAAAATAATAACAAAACTAAATATTATTTTTATTTTTTTCCAATATAGTAAAATTGAATTCGATATAATTCCTTTAACATTTTTTTTATGATCATCGTACCATACACATACAATAATGTAATTACACCAAATTTGACAGAGAGGTAGAGTTTAGTTTGCAGATTGTGCTTTTTAGTAAATGGAGTAAATCTGTTCAGTAGTTCATGAGAAAACCCCAATAGACTATGCATCTAGTCTTCTATGCACCGGCAAACTTGTCTTTTATACCTTCAATACCCCAATCTGTATCCTTACACTTCCAGTAAACTCAATTCAATCGCTTTATTCGACAGGTGTGTTATAAAAGCACAACATAGACATTACAATCATACAGAATATAATACATAAATATTCCAGACCTAAAAACATTTTTTAAAAGTATTAAACATTTGATAACTGCCGAATAAAAAGAATCTTACAACATTATTTTTGTTTAAAATATACAGTTCCATAAAAATCAACATTGAGCCGCCAACATTTCCTATCTCCAATTCATTACTAATGATACAGGGTAACATTACTGATAATCATTTGGATGGGCCTAGGGAAACGCCCTAGATCAGATAAACCAGGCCCAACCTAAAAACTTGGCCATTGCGATTGATATTGGTAGTGTCAGATCCGTTGTAAGGACTCTCAACGCCTCTTCGTGCCTCCTAAAACCTAACAGCTTGCAAATAGGTATAACCCACATACAACGAGGTTTCTTGTATAATGGCCAAAAAAACAACAGGTGACTGATCATTTCTTGTCTATCTTGACACCTTGTGCATACATTCTCGGCGGCCCCTGGCCATTTGCTAGTGATTGCCCTAACAGGAATGGTACCAACCCTCAACTGGAAATACAGCTTCCTGTCAAAAGGTTTCTCAATGGCGTCCCAGTACTGTTCTAATGCCGGCCTTGACTTAAATTCTAGAAACCGGCCCGTCAAATGCTTTACTGAACCACTAGAACATGCTGTAACCATTATCAAATCCCAGTACATCTCCTTCAAAATCTTCTTTGAGGGAAAAGGAGCATTAAGGGGATCATTCCATAGTTCGCTCAGGCCCAGGTTCACCAACAGTGACCTAATCTCTCTCAGCCATTTAACCTTATAGAAGCGATCAGCATCCATTACATCTTTGATGCCCTTAGCATAGTGTGAGAGTTCAGCCGTACACCACAGTCTTCGCCAATATAAAAGGGGGCGAAGTTTCGCTAAATCCTTTACTGCTTTCCTACCCAGGTCTAGCAGTAACGGGCCCATTGGTGTACTTTTTGGAACACTTGTAACCTTCCATAAAAAGAGTTTTCAGCTGCGGTGGATAAGTTTGTAAACTCCCATAGCTCGGCTCCATACAGAGCGGAGCTTAAAACCTTCATGCCATAGATCTCCATCAATGGGCTAATCAGTTTGGAGAGGGAGGATTTGAATTTAGCTGCAAGGATCCCAGCCTGTTGTTTATGCTTTAATGTGGCCACATCAATTTGGTTTGACCACCTCATGTCTGCCTGTAACGTAACTCCCAGGTAGGCTAAGGCATCGACTTTTTCGAGAGGAGCATTATTCATGTATTCCTTACCCCGAAATGATCTATGCCCATTAAAATACATGAACTTTGTCTTCCCCGTGTTAATTACTAGGCCCCGATTGGAACAGAATTCCTCTAACCTACTTAAGGCTTTTTGCAGACCACTGGGAGTTTTGGCAATTATCAAAGTGTCATCAGCGAACATGAGGATCGGTATAAGTTCTTCCGCCAGCAAAGGGGGGGGGACCACCGAGAGGAAATCGGCCACCCCATTTACGAAGAGTGAGAACAGGGTAGGTGCAAGCACGCATCCCTGGCGCACTCCCCTGTTCACGGCAAATGACTCGGTAACCTCACCCTTGGCCCCCCACCGAACATGTGCATGGTTACTCTCATGTAGGTGGACGATCAAGGATAACAATTCGGGAGACATACCCATCTCACTTAGGACACGCCACAGCCTGCATCGTGGCACTAGGTCGAAGGCTGCCTTCAGGTTCACAAATACCGCATACAGGGCCCCTTTCCCCAGAACGACTGTCTTCCAGTAGATATTAATAAAATGGAAGACCTGGTCGATAGTGCTTGTGAGGGGTCGAAAACCTGCCTGCAGTGGGGTAAGTATATGCTCATCTTCCATCCATCACTGAAGTTTTTGTAAAATCAGTCTACCCATAATCTTTTGAATGGAGTTTATAAGGCTAATTGGCCTATAATTTCAGGAAGCAGGGATTGGAGCACCACAAGCAATTGCATTAGCTATATGTCTAATATACAAACGCCAAGATGGCTTATGGTTTAGAAAAACATCCGCAGGCATGCTATCAGTTCTAGGGGCACGTCCTGGTGTGATGGTATCTAGAGCCCTATCAACATCCACTAGTGAAAATATCCCACTGGTAAAAAATGTATGTTTGAGCGGATCAGTGTTCTGCTCATCATCCAGGATAGCATACTGGGGTTTGAAGTATTCAACCCATAAGTGGTAGGCAACATTATTCTGCGGGGGTTCGAGGCATCCCCCCATCCCACTTATACATTTCCCAGAATAATTTAGGGTTGCGAGACTCACATGCTTCCTTAAGCTCCTGCCATCTTGCCTGGTCCCAGAGTTTTTTGGCTTCCTTGACTGCTTTTCTATATGAGTCCCGCGCCAACCTTACACTTACTGGATCCCCAGCACCTAAGGCTTCCCCCAATGCCCTCCTTGAGTGCCGACATGTCACGTTAAACCACCCTTCACCTTTCTTGTTACTGCCTTTCCTAGAATTAGTAGGTTTACAAAAGAATAGCTTTAAAAGATTGTGGTATGCATCTTGGTTATATAGGACAACGGGGCCTGGCTACCCTCACTGCTTCTACTACCCTGTCTACTTCATTATTCTTAGCTAGCAAAGTTTCCGGATGTTCTAAAACATTACTCCATTTCAGATGGCGAGAGTCATTAGACAGTACCAAATCACTGGCCCCTGCCTCTACCCTGTTAGATGGGGCTTCTCCAAACAACCCAACCATTGTAACAATAAATGGGTTATGATCGCTTTCCACATGAGTGATAACGACCATATCCCTTAAAAACTGCCACAATGATAGACTCACTAGCACATAATCAATACGGCTAGACCTGCGGCCGGTATTAAAGGTGTCAGCCTCCATCCTATCGGACAATGTTCGCCCATTTGCGGCCCTCATCTGGTGACCTATACACATCCCCTTCATTTCAATGGCCGCCTCGGACCATTTTTTTCTAGGCTCAATCATGAGGATAGGTATACCCCATTTTACATTTTCATCCTCCATGAAACACTGATCCTCGAGCCCTAGTGGTTCAAATGTAGTGTTGAAGTCCCCCACGACTTTTGCACCAATGTTCTCGGCATACCATCCAACAACCTCTCCACGTCAGCTACAACTTCTGAACGTCGCCAACCAATGAGGCCTCTTGCATAGACATTAAAGATATACAAAGTAGGACCCTGCTCTGGGATAATTCTAATCACAAGAATATCAATATTGTTAGTGGGAATTTGGGATACTTTACATGGCAGAGCCTGCCGTGCCTAAATCACCAAACCCCTCATTGCACGGCCCTTCACTTGTTTTACAGCGGGAACATGGTAGATAAGATACCCTGGGCAAAACACAGGCTCCACCGTCCATGTCTCTTGAAAGAGACATTTGTCATAAGTTTCGATGAAGTCTGGCCATTCAGGAAGTGCTAGTTTAGAGCCCAGCCCTGTGATATTCCAGGATAAGAGTGACACTGTGTTAGATCTTTGGGTATAGAAATCCGCTACCAAAGGACAGCCTTCCTTGGTAGGGGGCACTCCAGGGCTCAAAGTCAACTCCATGGTCGGTAACAATTCATTAGCCCCAATTCTACCAGGAGATATTAAACTACCAAACTACCATCAACAGGGACCTTATCTGCATTCACTATATAGGATATGGTCCTGCCGGGCGGTAGATTGTTTGAGCTAGGATCACCATATACCAGATCATCCAATCTTTGACCGAAATTAAGGGGGTTCTCAGCTTTCGGGGCACATACGGGAACCTGATGGTTGGGAGGGATTTGATGTCAATCGCACTCTTCAAGTCCTTATAATACATCATACCTATTCCCTGTGCAGACACAAACACCTCCCCAAGGCCTGTGGGCAAGCCCACTCCTTCCTACCTGGGCAATCTACGGACCTAGGGAAGTAGCTGGGTAAAAGTATGTTAGAGGTAATGATTTAATCAGACAATCCTTACCTTGATATTTCCAGCCACATATGTGCTCAACAACTCTTGTTCCAGTAAACACTATCACACTTCTGTTTCAGTATTGTACTCACAATACAGCACTATGTGCTTATCTGTACACTACTCTAAAATAATCCATTCACTACATTAAAACAATAATCAGAAGATGTACAATAAATGGTACATTCCCAGAGATATGACACTTATTGTGTACTGTGATATCACCTTCTTCTGGCGCAGGGCTTTATAATGTGATGCAACTTCCACACACCATGGCACATCTTTCACACTACCAGTGCATCACAAAAGTGATGTAACAGCTGTGTTAAAAGAAGCACAAAGGGGTTGTATATCAACCCCTAACAAATACCAATTCACCCAGGCAGTTTCACCAGCAGTGCAACTTGAAGTATAGACTTGTAACATATTTATATGTATATGTTACATTCACGTACTTCAGAGGTACTACAGTATACTATAGGTAAACAACTTATAGATGTATGCTGTAGCACTTCCTTATAGTTCTGCACTTTCACATTCACCATACACTAGCAATGTTTTAATTCATTCATTTATGAACTACACATTAATTCTGACAAACTTTTATACACTAACATAGAAATATAGTTCTTTCTTTGACCAGTGAATGTAGTTCTAAAAAGAACAGTTTTTTTTGTGTTTTTAGTTTTTTTTTCTGTTTTGTCAACAAGTTTTTTTTTAAACCAAGAAAATGGAACTGGAACCCAAAAAGTGTCCAACAGGAACAAAAGAATGATAAAAAAAAACTAATGTCAAGGACAGCGATGCTCCTGCATCCTGCGTTTTATCAGATCTGTTCCCTATAACACAATAGTTTATTGCAGTGAATGCATACAATTTTAACGTCAGCAAAATCAGGATCAATTTGTGGGTGTGGACTGCTTGCTGAAAATTCTGCTGCAGTAGTTGATGTGCTTGGTGCAGAAGCAGGTGGGTTCTCCTGCAACCTCCGTGTTGCAGCTCAAGCAAGGTTATTGGGGTGCAAGTTGTTCATGTATTGCCCCATATTTGCTGTGCCAAAGGAGTATTTTTTAGATGGATCACCCCTTGAAAGACTTGTTTGGCAAATTTTACAGGTTACTTTTGGAGCATTAACCTTTTTTTGCCCTTCTGGAAAAGTAAAAAATTGCCAAATTAGAGCTTCTTTCCTCTTCTTTGGAGGCTCTTCAGGAATTAAATATTCCTCTGAAGAATGGCTGGAAGATGAGTTCATTGCTGTTATTATGGTGATCTTCCTTCTATTTGACAGGATTCTCAGAACAGATGCTTCTTCTTAGAAAGACAAAGTAGAATGATTAAATTGGGACAAAACCTCCAACAATTGGAATAAAAACTACTTTGAACCAATCAAATCCCATCTTTTAAAGTCACATGGCTTTGCGTCCGCTTACACTGAGCTTACGGTGCTCTTAAGATGCGAGTACACATAACATTCCACTGCGATTTGTGTAATTGCTTTTAAAAGTAATATACGATTGTTTAAAGTTTAAAAAAACTATTTTCATAACTATTCTACATATTGTATTCTGTTAGTATGTTCATTAAATACATAGATATATGTTTTTAAACAATTAAAAATATTCACGCCTTTTGCGTGTGGGGCGCTGTACATTGCTTTATTTTTGTGCTACACATATTTTGTACTTAATTGTATTTGCTCCCTCCTAATCCTCCCGTGAGTTTTAATATTTATTGCTACCTCACGTTGCCTTCCCAGGCCTCTAATAATATTCATCATATACAATTGATCATAATATTTCCTTCAGCCTCAGGGAGCCCTCCTTAGCCTTTTCTAAATAAATTGTACGTGCATGACTTTCTGTGTCCTATTTTTCAAGTGTCACGTGCTTTAGCCTGTATTCTTATGAATTGTGCGTTCATAATAGTCTTATTTTTTGACTGCATTATGTGGCCCTCCCAGCTCTGTTTTGCTTTATTTTTTTGCTCCATGTGCTTTGTACTTCATCGTATTTCTTCCATCCTAATCGTCCTGTAACTTTTAATAACTATTGCTACCTCACGTGGCCTTCCCAGGCCTCTATTGTTATTGATCGTATATGGTTGATTGTAATATTTCCTTCTGCGTTACGGGGGCCCTACTATGCCTTTTCTAAATAAATTGTACGTCCATAAATTTCTGTGTACTATTTTTGTACTGTGTCCCGTGCTTTTTCCTGTATTGGTCCAATTTGTGCATTCATATTAGTATTATTTTTTTTAGTGTGTCACGTGCCCCTCCCAGCCGTTTTGCTTTACTTTTCTTCGGCACATGCTCTATGCTTCATCGTATTTCCTCCCTCCTAATTCTCCTGTGACTTGTAATGTTTATTGGTACCTCACGTGGCCTTCCCAGGCCTCTATTATTATTCATCATATATAATTGATCATAATATTTCCTTTTGCATCAAGGAGCCCTCCTTAGCCTTTTCTAAATAAATTGTACATGCTCGAATTTCTGTGTCGCATTTTTGAAGTGTCACGTGCTTTAGCCTGTATTGTTATAAATTGTGCGTTCATAATAGTATTATTTTTTGACTGCGTCATGTGGCCCTCCCAGCTCTGTTTTGCTTTATTTTTTTGCTTCATGTGCTTTGTACTTCATCTTATTTCTTCCCTCCTAATCGTCCTGTAACTTTTAATAATTATTGCTACCTCACGTGGCCTTCCCGGGCCTCTATTGTTATTGATCGTATATGGTTGATTGTAATATTTCCTTCTGCATTACGGGGGCCCTAAAAGGCCTTTTCTAAATAAATTGTACGTCCATGAATTTCTGTGTACTATTTTTGAACTGTGCCCCGTGCTTTTTCCTGTATTGGTCCAACTTGTGCATTCATATTAGTATTATTTTTTTTACTGTGTCATGTGCCCCTCCCAGCCATTTTGCTTTACTTTTCTTCGGCACATGCTCTATGCTTCATCGTATTTCCTCCCTCCTAATTCTCCTGTGACTTTTAATGTTTATTGGTACCTCTCGTGGCCTTCCCAGGCCTATAATATTATTCATCATATATAATTGATCATAATATTTCCTTTTGCATCAAGGAGCCCTCCTTAGCCTTTTCTAAATAAATTGTACATGCTTGAATTTCTGTGTCGTATTTTTGAAGTGTCACATGCTTTAGCCTGTATTGTTATAAATTGTGCGTTCATAATAGTATTATTTTTTGACTGCATCATGTGGCCCTCCCAGCTCTGTTTTGCTTTATTTTTTTGCTTCATATGCTTTGTACTTCATCTTATTTCTTCCCTCCTAATCGTCCTGTAACTTTTAATAATTATTGCTACCTCACGTGGCCTTCCTGTGCCTCTATTATATTGATCGTATATGGTTGATCTTAATATTTCCTTCTGTGTCACGGGGCCTATCAGGCCTTTTCTAAATAAATTGTGCGTCCATGAATTTCTGTGTACTATTTTTGAACTGTGCCCCGTGCTTTAGCCTGTATTGGTCCAATTTTTGCATTTACA
Source organism: Lissotriton vulgaris (assembly GCF_964263255.1). NCBI lineage: Eukaryota > Metazoa > Chordata > Amphibia > Caudata > Salamandridae > Lissotriton > Lissotriton vulgaris. The sequence goes on along the minus strand of NC_141687.1, from coordinate 1,377,337,990 downwards.
TTAGTATTATATTTTTTTACTGCGTCATGTGCCCCTCCTAGCCGTTTTGCTTTACTTTTCTTCGGCACATGCTCTATGCTTTATCGTATTTGCTCCCTCCTAATCCTCCCGTGACCTTTAATGTTTATTGGCACCTCACATGGCCTTCCCAGGCCTTTATTATTATTCATCATATATAATTGATCATAATATTTTCTTCTGCGTCAAGGATCCCTCCTTGGCCTTTTCTAAATGAATTGTACGTGCATGAATTTCAGTGACGTATTTTTGAAGTGTCACATGCTTTAGTCGGTATTCCTATACATTTTGCGTTCATAATAGTATTATTTTTTGACTGCGTCATGTGGCCCTCCCAGCTCTGTTTTGCTTTAATTTTTTGCTCCATGTGCTTTGTACTTCATTGTATGTCTTCCCTCCTAATCGTCCTGTAACTTTTATTAATTATTGCTAAATCACGTGGCCTTTATGGGCCTCTATTATTGATCGTATATGGTTGATCGTAATATTTCCTTCTGCGTCACGGGGCCCTATTAGGCCTTTTCTAAATAAATTGTGCGTCCATGAATTTCTGTGTTGTGTTTTTGAACTGTGCCCCGTGCTTTAGCTTCTATTGGTCCAATTTGTGAATTCATCTTATTATTATTTTTTTACTGCGTCACGTGTCCCTCCCATCTCTATTTTCCTTTTTTTTTCTCCCATTAATTCTAATATTTATTACTGCCTCACATGGCCTTCCCAGGCCTGTTTTCTTTCATATTGTGCTTTCATAAATATGTATGTTACTTTTTTGTGCTACGCCACATGCTTTGTCTTTCAACATACGTACTCTCTCGTAATCATCATATTTGCTCCCTTTTAATCCTCCACTGACTTAACATTTTTTGCTTTCTCACATGACCTATAGTTGTTTTTTTTCTGTGCTCTAGTTGGCCTACGAAAGTTTTGCCTCCTCGAATTACCATAGATTTAATTCATAATAATTGTTGGATTTATAACTTTGACACTAAAGTGTTGTACTGGCCCTTTATTTGGCTTAGGTTACCTAACCATTTTTCCCTCTCTCGTACAACTTTTATAACATGCTTTCTCCAAAATACATGTTTTTGACACTTCACCACTTCATGATTAGTCTTTAAGTGCAATTGATGCCCTTTTTTGAAAGTGTAATGGTAATTGTGTGTCGATGATTAAAATGTTACTCTTGATAGTTACGTATACCAAGACTGCTCATGTACATGCTACTACTGGACTTACAACAGTAACTGTGCCACCCACACAAGAAACTCTAAATATAAAAATCAAGCCTATCACTGCAGGGCCTGAGCGCCCTTTGTTAAACTGTCATGTTTTCAAACTGCATCGATTAAAACAAACCTTACCTCTGTATTTGTATAGACTGTACTCTATATCCCTCCCTTAAACTTTCTACACACAACATATTTTTCAAACTACATTAATATAGAAAGTTATTTTGTATTAACTGTGTTTAAGAAACTTTTCTGTAAGGTTGTTAAACTAATTTCTTCTTTAAGAAATGTTACTTTTTCTTAATTAATTTGCAGGAAGCATAACCAGTGATATTTCACCAGCACATGATCAATCTCCACAATGTGATCAATCTTCACAACGTGATCAATTTCACAACCTGTACCAGGTACACCACGTTTTACTACATGTAAATTGTGTATACTATACTACTATACCTAATAGTGTATGATATACATATTGGTTCCTCTTTAGAATCTTGAGTGCTTTCATGTATTTTTACAACTATTCAATTTCTTCCTCTCAAACATGTCTCTCAACACCAAATATATGTATATTTTCATTCCTATTACAGTTACTTATCTTTAAGTAACAATTTCCCAGCAATGTGTGTACTGAAATTCTCTACTCTGAAACCTTTGATTGGTATGACATTCAGTTTCAAATTTTGCTCAACATATACATTTGTTATTATTTTTTCAGTTTGCAGAATACTACCCAACTCAGCATCCAGTAGCCCAGATTTTTATTAATGTAATATTTCTTAACAATTATTGACTGACAATTGCAATGAACCTAATGGAGTCATCACGTTTGACTTTAAACAATAATATGACACAAGTTGTGGGTTTGCTGTATGGTCTCCACATATTGGAACATTCTAAGTCTTTATATCCAGTGTATAATCCTATTGGTTGGAGGTGCTCAAAAGATGGTGTTTACGTACCCACCCACCAGGGTAACGATAATAATTAAGAACAAAGAACGCCCAGAACAAAAAATCTATGTTTACCATGTAAATACATGTAAAGTTTTCATTTCAAAAAGCTATTGACCTTTAAAAAGTGCAATCTTAATAAGTTACTTTTCAGATTCTTCCCAACAGGCCCAATGTTTGGAATGCAGCAGATGACCCCACCTTCACTTTCTAAAAGCAAATGTAAATCTTACTTTCCTTTTACTGGTTAAATGTCAAAAATATATCTTTTTTATGTAACACGATCGCAAGCAACATGTCTAAGTAGACATTTGCACACTGCTGCAATCTAGTGTTGTGTCTGAATTATGTTAAAAAGTAATGTAGAGACAAACTTCTTTCAGCTGTCGAGATTTGCACAATCCTTTCAGAGTTGGACCAGACTTCCTCTAACATTCCTACTTAATTTCTTTTTGAAATTCAACAAATATTCTGTTTAAATATAAATTTAAATCTTCCGCCTCTTTGAAAGTCAAAAAGCAATACCGCCTCTCTACATATGATTGTTCAATTGTACTCTAAAAATAGTGGTAATTCCACTATCACTATGTTATATCTGACAATAGAATCTATGATATTGTTACACCACTATTCCATGGGCCTAATCAAAAAGCGGTGTTTACACTCAACAAAAAGAACAATTGAGCACTTTTTAAGCAGGACAGTATTGTTTCTAAACACCCTTTCACTGCTTTATTCCATACCTTCAAAAAAAATGTCATGCATTGAAATGCATATTCTTTCATGTCTGTATATCTCTAATGTAAAACAAGCGTACTTGTTTTTCTGTTCTCACTGACATATATAAACTCATCAGTCACTTCTATTGCAAGCTTTTACAATCCTGAATACTGAGTACTACGTTTTGTGTGAGAGGGTGTCCATGCATAACCATGCTAAGTTTTCTTTACCTGCATGGACACATGTAGTGTAACCTGTCAACACTTTAAAATGCTACCCTCCCACTACTCCATAAAGGCAGATGTAGAATTCAACCGTTCATCATAAAATAGAATTGGATATCACTAAGTACAAAGTATTGCTGTATTATGTAAGCCTGAATGTGTTCCTTAAAGATTCCAGCGAAGTCCAGACACATACTAGCTCAAACACACCAACCACTAGTAACCTGTAAAATTTGCCAAACTACTCTTTCAAGGTGTGATCAATCCAAAAAATAATCCTTTGGCACAGCAAATATAGAGCAAAACATTAACAATTTGCACCCCAACAACTTTCCTTGAGCTGGAACACAGAGATTGCAGGACAACCCACATCCTGCGGCACCAAGCACATCAACTGCTGCAACAGCATCTTCAGCAAACAGTCCATACTCACATATTGATCTTGAATTTGGTAAACTTAAATTTCTATGCATTTATTGCGATCAATTTTTGTGTTACGTGAAACAGTTTAACAACCTCATCAAAAAAAAGAAACGGGACCATCGCTGTCCTCAACATTAGTCATTAGACATTTATCAAGCTTTTTTGTTGTAAGAACTACCCCGTCCAAAGGCAGTAAGAAATGTGCACACTTGCTACCTTTCTTGCGTCCTTTCTATCACACAGTGTGTGTACTTTGTCCACCTGCATTGGTTGCTTAGATGTGCTATCCATTTCTCAAGTTCGCACTGCAGAATCCGATGCACAGTCTGTGTAATGGACTGGAAATCCAAACATCCACTTCCCTCACAAGGCAATGGGTACTTTGCGCATCTGTAGCCTTTCTTATTTTTCACCTTTTTTATCTTCCACTCAATCAACACATAATCTACACGGACACACACCTACTTGCTGCCTTCCTTGGCTGGGGTTATGAATTATTCTTGAATTTCATATTATATTTCAAAGTCATGGTCCCTTATTGAGCCTTTTTATTCCCCGCTAAAGGCAGTGGTTAATTTCCACACTTGCAGCCTTACTTATTTTTTACATTTTTTATCTTCCACTCAATCAACATATCATCTACACATACCTACTTGCTGCCTTTCTTGACTATGGTTATCAACTATTCTTCTATTTCCTATTCGTATTCAAAGTGCAGGCCCTTTATCGAGCTTTTTTGATGTAACATCTACCCCGGCTGAACGCAGTAAGAAATTTGCACACTTGCTGCTCTTCTTGCTGGGGTTATCGATTATTCTTGAATGTCATTTTCTGATTAAAAGTCAAGGCTCTTTATCAAGAATTACTGTTGTAGCTACTACCCCGGCCAAAGGCAGTGGGAAATTGGCACACTTCCTGGCTTTCTTGGTTGAGGTTATCAATTGTTGAATTTCATATTTTGATTAAAAGTCAAAGCCCTTTATCAAGCCTTTTTGTTGTAGCTAATACCCCGGCCGAAGGCAGTAGGAAATTTTCACACTTGCTTTTTTTCTTGGCTGAGGTTATCCATTATTCTTCAAGTAATTCAAAGTTCAGACCCTTTTTTAAATCTTCTTGGTAACTACTACCCGTGAATGGCGGTGGGTAATTAAACACTTGCGTCCTTTCCACCGCACAGTATGTGCACTTTGTGCACTTCCTTAACTCCTTAGATGAGATACCCCGTTTCTCAGGCTCCCACTGCGGAATACAACTCACAGTCTGTAATGCACTAGAAAACCAAACACCCATTTTCTTTACAAGACAGTGGGTTCTTTCCGCATCCGCTACCTTTCTTCCTTTTCACCTTATTCTGCATCCACTACCTTAAACACACCTACCTGCTAACTTTCTGTCAGCCTTTGTCAAGTATTATTCCAATTCAAACTACAGTCCCTAAAATGGGCCCGGTGTTCTAATTTTTCAGCCCTACCACCCACAGTGGTAACTTAATGCACTCACATTGCTTCCTTTGATGTGGTAGCCATTTCTTAGCATCCCACTGCAAAATGTGATGCCCTATCCCTATAATGAGGTGGAAATCCAAAGACCCACTTCCCTGACAAGTCAGTGGATAGTTTGCACGTCTGCAGCCTTTCTAATTCTTCACCTTTTTTATCTTCCACTCAATCAAAACATTATCTACACATAACACACACCAACTTGCTACTGTTTTTGGTTGGGGTTATCAATAATTTTTGAATTTCATATTCTGATTCAAACTTGTGGCCCTTTATTGAGCCTTTTTGAAGTAGCTACTACCCCAGCCGAAGGCAGTGGTAAATTAGGACACTTACTTCCTTTCTTGGCTGGGGTTATCAATTATTGTTCAATTTCATACTCTGAGTAAAAGTCAAGGCCCTTTATCGGGCCTTAGTGTTGTAGCTACTACCCCGGCCGAAGGCAGTGAGAAATTTGCACACTTGCTGCCTTTCCTGGCTGGGGTTATCAAATATCCTTCGTATAATACAACCTTCTTGGTAACTACTACCCGTGAATGGCAGTGGATATTTTGGACACTTGCAACCTTTCTTATTTTTTACATTATTCATCTACCACTCAATCAACACATCATCTACACGTACACACACCTACTTACTGCCTTTCTTGGCTATGGTTATCAACTATTCTTCTATTTCATATCTGTATTCAAACTGCAAGCCCTGTATCGACCTTTTTGTTGTATGTACTAAACTGTCCGAAGGCAGTAGGAAATTTACACACTTTCTGCCTTTCTTTGCAAGGATTATCAACTATTGTTCAATTTCATATTCCTATTCAAAGTGCAGATCCTTTTACAAACCTTGTTGTTGTGTCAACTAACCTGACCGAAGGTAGTGGGAAATTTTCCCATTTGCAGCCTTTCTTCACGGAGGTTATGAACTATTGTTCAATTTCATATTCCTATTAAAACTGTAAGCCCTTTATCGAGCATTTTTGTTGTAGCTACTACCCGGTCGAAGGCAGTGGGAAATTTGCACACTTGATACCTGTCTTGTCTAGGGTTATCAATTATTGTTAAATTTGATATTCTGATTCAAAGTCATAACCTTTTTATCGAGCCTTTTTGTTGTACCTACTACCCCAGCCGAAGGTTAATACTGCAAAAGTATTCATCTTTAAAAGTTGTCAAACAACTCTTTCAGAGGATGATACATCAAAAAATACTTCTTTAGCACAGCAAATATAGTGTGACACATGAACAACTAGCACCTCAACAACTTTGCTTCAGCTACAACACAAAGATTGAAGGGCAACGCACTTCCTGCAGCACCAAGCACATCAACTGCTGCAATAGCATCCTCAGCAAGCATTCCATACTCACATATAAATCTTGATTTTGTTCAACTTAAATTTCTATACATTTTTTGCAATGAACTTTTCTGTTATGTGAAACTGTCTATCAACCTCATCAAAAGCAAACAGGAGCATCGCTGTCCTCAACATTAGTCATTAGACATTTATCAAGCTTTTTTTTGTAAGAACTACCCGGTCCAAAAGCACTGGGAAATTTGCACACTAGCTGACTTTCTTGGCTGGAGTTATCAATTATTGTTCAATTTGATATTCTGATTCAAAGTCAAGGCCCTTTATCAAGCCTTTTTCATATAGATACTACCCCAGCACAGGCAAATGGGAAATGTGCACACTTGCAACATTTCTTGGCTGAGGTTATCAATTATTCTTGATTAAAAATCAAGGCTCTTTATCCAGCCTTTTTGTTGCAACAACTACCCTGTCCAAAGGAAGTAACACATTTACACACTTGCTGCCTTTCTTGGCTGGGGTTATCAATTACTCTTGAATTTCATAATTTGATTAAAAATCAAGGCCCTTTATCGAGCCTTTCTGTTGTAGCTAATACCCCGGCCGAATGCAGTGGCAAATGTTCACACTTGCTGCTTTTCTTGGCTGAAATTATCCATTATTCTTCAAGTAATTCAAAGTTCAGACCCTTTATTGAACCTTCTTGGGAACTACTACCTGTGAATGGCAGTGGGTAATTTAAACGCTAAAGTCCTTTCCACCACACAATATGTGCACTTTGTGCACTTCCTTAACTCCTTAGAGGAGATACCTGTTTCTCAGGCTCCCACTGCGGAATCCGACTCACAGTCTGTAATGCACTAGAAAACCAAACCCCCATTTTCTTTACAAGACAGTGGGTACTTTCCGAATCTGCTACCTTTCTTCCTTTTCACCTTATTCTGCATCCACTATCTCAAACACACCTACCTGCTAACTGTGTTGTAGCCTTTGCCAAGTATTATTCTAATTTAAACTACAGTGCCTAAAATGGGCCCGGTGTTGTAATTGTTTCAGTCCTACCACCCACAGTGGTAACTTAATGCACTCACATTGCTTCCTTCAATGTGGTAGCCATTTCTTAGCATCCCACTGCAACATTCGATGCCCTATCCGTATAATGACGTGGAAATCCAAAGATCCACTTCCCTGACAAGTCAGTGGATAGTTTGCACGTCTGCAGCCTTTCCAATTTTTCACCTTTTTTATTTTCCACTCAATTAACACATCATCTACACATAACACACACCAACTTGCTACTGTTTTTGACTGGGGTTATCAATAATTTTTGAATTTCATATTCTGATTCAAACTCGTGACCTTTATTGAGCCTTTTTGAAGTAGCTACTACCCCGGCCGAAGGCAGTGGTAAATTAGGACACTTACTGCCTTTCTTAGCTGGGGTTATCAATTATTGTTCAATTTCATATTCTGATTAAAAGTTAAGGCCCTTTATCGAGCCTTAGTGTTGTAGCTACTACCCCGGCCAAAGGCAGTGGGACATTTTCCCACTAGCTGCCTTTTTTGGCTGGGGTTATCAATTGTCCTTCCTGTAATACAAATTCAAAGTGCAGGCCTTTTATTGAACCTTCATGGTAACTATTACTCATGAATAGCAGTGGGTAATTGGCGCACTTACTGCCATTCATGTGTGAAAAAAAAAGCTTAACAAAACTCTACCAATATTAAAAAAGAGCCATTATACTCTATGGTTATCATATCTTCTGTTTGTTATTCTAATTCAAAGTACAGGCTCTTTATTGAGCCTTCTTGATAACTACTACCCGTGAATGGCAGTAGATAATTTGGACACTTGCAGCCTTTCTTATTTTTTCCATTATTCATCTACCACTCAATCAACACATCATCCACACGTAAACACACCTACTTACTGCTTTTCTTGGCTATGGTTATTAACTATTCTTCTATTTCATATCTGTATTCAAATTGCAAGCCCGGTATCGACCTTTTTCTTGTAGGTGCTAACATGTCCGAAGGCAGTAGGAAATTTAAACACTTGCATTCTTTCTTAGCAGAGGTTATGAACAATTGTTCAATTTCATATTCCTATTTAAACTGCAAGCCCTTTATCAAGCATTTAAGTTGTAGCTACTACCACGGCCGAAGGCAGTGGGAAATTTGCACACTTGCTACCTCTCTTGTCTAGGGTTATCAATTATTGTTACATTTGATATTCTGATTCAAAGTAATAACTCTTTCTCAAGTCTTTTTTGTTGTACCTACTACCTACTACCTCAGCCGAAGGTTAATACTGCAAAAGTAATCTTTAAAAGTTGCCAAACAACTCTTTCAAGGGGTGATCCATCCAAAATATACTTCTTTAGCACAGCAAATATAGTGCGACACGTGAGCAACTCGCACCTCAACAACTTTGCTTCAGCTGCAACACAAAGATTGAAGGACAACCCACTTCCTGCAGCACCAAGCACATCAACTGCTGCAAACGCACCTTCAGCAAGCAGTCCATACTCACATAATAATCTTGATTTTGTTCAACTTAAATTTCTATGCATTTATTGCGATGAACTTTTCTGTTATGTGAAACTGTCTATCAACCTCATCAAAAGCGAACAGGAGCATCGCTGTACTCTACATTAGTCATTAGACTTTTATCAAACTTTTTTGTTGTAAGAACTACCCTGTCCAAAGGCACTGGGAAATTTCCACATTTGCTGACTTTCTTAGCTGGAATTGTCAATTATTGTTCAATTTGATATTCAAGTCAAGGCCCTTTATCAAGCCTTTTTTATGTAGATACTACCCCAGCACAAGCAAAAGGGAAATTTGCACACTTGCAACCTTTCTTGGCTGGAGTTATCAATTATTCTTGAATTTCATATTCTGATTAAAAATCAAGGCTCTTTATCAAGCCTTTTTGTTGCAACAACTACCCCGTCCAAAGATAGTAACAAATTTACACACTTGCTGCCTTTCTTGGCTGGGGTCATCCATTACTCTTCAATTTCATATTTTAATTCAAAATCAAGGCCCTTAATCGAGCCTTTTTGTTGTAGCTAATACCCCGGCCGAAGGCAGTAGCACATTTTTGCACTTGCTGCTTTTCTAGGCTGAAATTATCCATTATTCTTCAAGTAAGTCAAAGTTCAGACCCTTTATTAAACCTTCTTGGTAACTACTACCCGTGAATGGCAGTGGGTAATTTAAACACTTGCGTCCTTTCCACCACACAGTATGTGCACTTTGTGCACTTCCTTAACTCCTTAGATGATATACCCGTTTCTCAGGCTCCCACTGCGGAATCTGACTCACAGTCTATAATGCACTAGAAAACCAAACACCCATTTTATTTACAAGACAGAGGGTTATTTTCGCATCTGCTACCTTTCTTCCTTTTCACCTTATTCTGCATCCGTTACCTCAAACACATCTACCTGCAAACTTTCTTGCAGCCTTTGCCAAGTATTATTCTAATTCAAACTACAGTCCCTAAAATGGGTCTGGTGTTGTAATTTTTTTCAGCCCTACCACCCACAGTGGTAACTTAATGCACTCACATTGCTTTCTTCGATGTGGTAGCCATTTCTTAGCATCCCACTGCAAAATTTGACGCCCTATCTGTATAATGAGGTGGAAATCCAAAGATCCACTTACCTGACAAGTCAATGGATAGTTTGCACATCATCAGCCTTTCTAATTTTTCACCTTTTTTATCTTCCACTCAATTAATACATCATCTACACATAACACACCAACTTGCTACCGTTTATGGCTGGGGTTATCAATTATTCTTCAAATTCATATTCTGATTCAAACTCATGGCCCTTTATTTAAGCTTTTTGTTGTAGCTACTACCCCAGCCAAAAGCAGTGGGAAATTTGCACACTTGCTGCCTTTGCTGGCCGGGGTTATCAATTATTTGTGAATTTCATATTCTGATACCAACTCGTGGCCTTTTTTTGAGCCTTTTTCTTGTACCTACGACCCCGGCCGAAGGCAGTGGGAAATCTGCACACTAACTGCCTTTCTTCGCTGGGGTTACCAATTATTGTTCAATTTCATTTTCTGATTCAAAGTCAAGGCCCTTTATCAAGCCTTTTTGTGGTAGCTAATACCCTGGCCGAAGGCAGTAGGATATTTTCACACTTGCTGCTTTTCTTCACTGTTGTTCTCAATTATTTTAAAAGTAGCTACCAGCTTAGGAACAATATTTTTTTTTGTGAACACATTTCAAAGTAATCCTCTCTGTAAAACTTCTTTGCCATGTTCAGTCATTTCTCCAATTTTGATTTCTTGTAGAATAGTTCCATATTCAACATCATTTCCTTGTTGCGCATTTGTAATAAGTTCCTTATATTCAAAATATGACCAAATGTTAACATTTTCAATGCTACATTACATTGTTTACTTATACTACCTGTGGAACATGACACAACTTGGAATACCACAAGCTATCTGGAGAAGCTTGTTGTGAAGACACTTGAAGAAAATGGAACTTCTCATTATTCATGACCTGAGCATTCTATCAAACTTAATGCTTGCCTTTGTCTATTTAAGAATGCAACAAATTCTTAAAACAGAGTATGACATATTCCTATCGATTTATTTAAAGCAGAAACAATTGTACTATGTCCTCAGATTCTTTTAACGGTACAAAATAGCATTTATTGATGTTTGTGTCGAGGAGTACCTTCAATCTACATTGCAGACAGCAGGGTTCACAACTTCAAATCAGCTTTGGATGTAAATTTCTCTTCAGTATCTGTACTGACAACAACTTTCAATCATTTCAGCACTGAGTACAGTTAACAACTAGATACCAAGACCGCCAGCACTACAGGAAACATTCAATACAATCTTACTTTATTTCAAACAGAGACAAGTGCACAATGTCCTCAGGTTTTCTTAAACTTTGAACAGTAGGAAATTCAGCCTTCATTTAATGCAGAGGAAATTTTACTATTTGTCTTCACATTTTCTTTAAATAACTGACAAAAAGCATTTATCTATCTCTGTGTCAACTGCCTTCAATCTACATTGAGCAAGGAACGTACAAGCTCAGCGCCAAAGATACTACTTACTCACTCCACCATAAATAATCACCAAGAACACTTTTATGTTATAGTGAAACATACTATTCATTTTAAAAGGAATTGATGGAGAATTCAGTTAACAGAAGACATTACTTCAATTACTGTTGCTCCCCCCCAATCATGTATAATCAGAGGGTACGTTCAACCTCAGCCCCAACGGTATTACTAACTCAGTGCACCAGAAATCATTAACACAGGACCGTATTGAATAACATGACTAATTTACAAATAAACATATCCTACTTTTTGGAGCTATAGTTCAACTTACTTCTGTGAATGAAAACCATTATTGATTCAACAAACTTGATTTTAAAGACTTTGCTACCGATGCGTCTTGCTTGGACCACGCATAATCACAGACTTCACAGAACTTTGTTCCTTCAGGTGCCACTAACTCATTCCACCACTTATCATCGCTGCATTCACACACATTAAATTACCAATATTGTGCAGCTGTAATCAATGAGACGTAGTCATGAAGTTTTGTAAACCGCTACCTCCTACCATCACCACAAGTCCATATTCAGCCAGAATGTAACTGATTCTTCCTTCATTACGTATAAAGTACAGTACCAAATAAAGTAATCTACCTCAAACCTACACAAAATCGCCAATTGCCCTTACAAAGCCAGAATTCACGAGACCAATACAAATTACTATTAGTACATCCTACCCGGACCACACATCTTCGCAAGCTCTACAAACCTTGTTGTTTCAGGTACCACTAACTCAGTGGAAACTAAACTAAGTATAACACCTATTTCATATTCTGATTCAAACTCAACAGGCTTTTTGTTGTATCTACTACCCCGGCCGAAGGCAATGGCAAATTTGCTCACTTCCTGCCTATCTTGGCTGTGGTTATCAATTACTCCTCAATTTCATATTCTCATTTAAAATCATGTCCCTTTATCAAGCCTTTTTCATGTAGATACTGCACTGGTAGAAAGCAGTGGAACATTTGCGCACTTCCTTCATTTCTTCACAGGGGTTATGAACTTATTCCTATTCAAAGTGCAGGCCCTTTATCAAGCGCTTTTTGTTCTATTAACTACCGTGACCGTAGGCAGTGACATATTTGCATACTTGCTGCCTTTCAGAGACAATTTCACAATATCCTCAGATTTTCTTAAACTTTGAACAGTAGGAAATTCAGCCTTCATTTTTTTAATTTAGAGATGCTTCTACTGCATGTCTTCACATTTTGTTTAAATAAGTGACAAAAAGCATTCCTCCATGTCTCTGTCAACTACTGCCTTTGATCCACACTACGGACCGCACGGTTCAAAACGTGAATTCAGCTTTCCATCTACACTATCCACAGCATTCAAATTAGCCTTCATTTATGTAAGGCAGATATAATTGTATTAATGGATGGCACAATAAACATTCCTCAATGTCTATACTAAATACAACCTTCCAATGTACACTATGAACAACAGAGTTTACCACGAGCACATCAGTACAACAGAAAACATTGAATCCAGCCTTCCTTTATTTAAGGTGGAGACTAATGGATTCTGTATCTTCCGATTTTGTAAAAGAATGTGACAAATAGTATTCATCTATAACTGTGTTCACTAAACCCTTCAATCTACACTGCGGACAGTAGGGTTCACAACTTGAATTCACCTTTCCATATACACTAAGGACAACATTGAAGCTAGCCTTGCTTCATTTAAGACAGACAGTTGTACTGTGTCCTCACATTCTGTTAACTGTGACATAATAGCACTCATCGATCTTTGTGTCAACAACTGCCTTCAATCTACACTGCGGACAGCTGGGTTCACAATTTGAATTGAACTTTCCTTCTACATTAAGTACAGCATTGTATTCAGCCTTGCTCTCCTCAAGGCAGAGACAATTATACTGTGTCCTTACATTCAGTTAACTGTACAAAATAGCATTCATCGATGTTTTTGTCAATAAGTACCTTCGATGTACATTACGGACAGCAGGGTTCACAACTTCAATTGAGTTTTGCATCTACATTTCTCTATATTATGTGTGCTTAGAAGTGCCTTCAATCAATTCTGCACTCAGAAGAGTTCACAACTAGATACCAAGAGCGCCAGCACTAAAGAAAACATTCAATACAATCTTGATTTACTTAAAACAGAAACAATTGCACAATGTCCTCAGATTTTCTTTAAGTTTGAATACTAGGAAATTCAGCCTTCATTTATTTAATGCAGACACAATTCTACTATATGTGTTTACATTTTGTTTAAATAAGTGACAAAAACAATTTGTATATGTCTGTTAACACCTGCCTTCAATCTACACTGCACCGGAAACGTACTAGCTCTACGACAAAGGCACTACTTACTCAGTGTACCATAAATCATCACAAAGACGAGTAAACAGTTTTATGTCACAGTGGGACATTCTGTCTTTTTAAATGGATTTGATACAGAATTCAAACAACAAAATACATTACTTCAATTACTGTACCTCTCCCTGACCACACATCATCACAAGGTACATTCAAGCTCAGCACCAAAGGTATTACTAACTCAGTGCACCATAACTCATCCCCACGTGACCGATTGAATGAGATGACTTAATTAGAAAAAAATATATCATACTTTTTAAAGATCTACTTCAACTTCTGTGAATGGACAACGAATATTTATTAGAAAACTTGATTTTAAAGACTTTGCTACCAATACGTCGTGCCTGGACCATGCATCAACACACTCCATAGAAATTTGTTGCTTTAGATACACTCTTGCTGCCCTTCTTGGCTGGGATTATCAATTATTCCTCAATTTCATATTCTAATAGAACATCAAGGCCCTTAATCAAACCTTTTTGTCATAGCTACTACCCCAGCCAAAGGTTAATACTCCAAAAGTAATATCTAAAATTTGCCAAACAACTCTTCCAAAGGGTGATCCAAACAAAAAATACTTCTTTAGCACAGCAAATATAGTGCGACACATTAAGAACTTGCACCCCAACAACTTTAATTGGGCTGCAACACAAAGATTGAAGGGCAACCCACCTACTGCTCCACAAACCACATCAACTGCTGCAACAGTATCTTCGGCAACCAGTCCATAGTTGCATATTAATCTTGATTGTGGTAAACTTAAGTTATTGTTTGATATTCTGATTCAAAGTCAAATCCCTTTATCAAGCCTTTTTCATATACATACTACCCCGGCAGAAGGCTGTCCGAAATTTGCGCATTTACTGCCTTTCTTCGCAGACGTTATGAACTATTGTTCAATTTGATATTCAGATTCAAAGTCAAGGCCCTTTATCTAGCCTTTTTGTTGTAACTACTTCCCCACCTAAACATACTGATTAATTTGCACATTTGACATGATTCATCTTCCACTCAATCAACACATCATCTACACATACACACACCTACTTGCTACCTTTCTTAGCTACGGTTATCAGTAATTTTTCTATTTCATACCCATATTCAAAGTACACACCCTTTATCAAGCCTTTTTTATTGTAACAACTACCCCAGCTGAACGCAGTATAAAATGTGTTCACTTACTGCCTTTCTTAGCTAGGGTTATCAATTATTCCTGTGTTTTATAATACAGTTGTGACGAATTTAATTAAGAAAGTGATTTTTTTTAAAACACATTTTATAAGAAAAACAAAACTAGAAAATCTACTTGACAAGGTTTTCAAATTGTTTTTTTGAAAATTTGTTATAGTAATCAATACAATTTGATCACTAGATAAACCAATCCCTTTAATGAAGGGCAAAAGTAAGTGGAAAAGAGTAACTAACAGAAGTAATTTTTCATATTCTGATTGAGCGTCAAAGCCCTTTATTAAACCTTTTTGTCATAGCTAATACTTAAGGCGAAGGTTAATGCTCCAAAAGTACTCTGGAAAATTTACCAAACAGCTCTTTAAAAGGTTAATCCATCCAAAAATGACTTTTTTCACACAGCAACTTTGCTTGAGCTGCAACACAAAACTTGCAGGGCAACTCACCTGCTGATGCACCAACCACATAAACTGCTGCAACAGCATCTTTGGCAAGCAGTCCATACTCACATATTAATCTTACATTTCTATACATTTATTGCGATTAACTTTTCTGTTACGTGAAACAGTCTATCAACTTCATAAAAAACAGAAACATATCTGTCCTCAACATTACTCATTAGACATTTATCAACCTTTGTTGTTGTAACTACTCCCACCAAAAGCAGTTAGAAATATGCACACTTGCTGCCTTTCATAACTGGGGTTATAAATTATTCTTATTCTAATACAAATTCAAAGTACACACCCTTTATTCAGCCTTCTTGTTAACTACTTCCTGTGAATTGTATTGCGTAATTTCTACACTTGTATCCTTTCTTCCGATGCACAGTCTGCAATGAGCTCAGCATCCAAATATCTACTTCCATGATAAGACAATGCTTACTTTGCGCATCTTCAACATTTCTAATGTTTTACCTTATTCATCTTCCAATCAATGAACACATCATCCACATGTACACACACTTACTTGCTGCCTTTCTTGGCTGTGGTTATCAATTATTCTTGAATTTCATATTCTGATTCAAACTCATGGCCCTTTATCAAGCCTTTTTGTTATAGCTACTACCCCAAACGAAGGCAGTGGGACATTTGCCCACTTGCTGCCTTTCTTGGCTGGGGTTATCAATTCTTCTTCTTGTAATACAAATTCAAAGTACAGGCCCTTTATTGAGCCTTCTTGGTAACTATTACTCATGAATGGCAGTGGGTCATTTGCACAATTCCTGCCGTTCATGTATAATAAAAAGCTTAATAAAAGTATACGAATAATAAAAAAGAGCCAGTATGGTCTATGGTTATCAAATCTTCTATTTTTTATTCTAATTCAAAGTGCAGGCCTTTTATTGAGCCTTCTTGGTAACTACTACCCGTGAATGGCAGTGGGTAATTTGCACACTTGCAGCTTTTCTTATTTTTTACATTATGCATCTTCTACTCAATCAACACACCATCTACACATACACACACATATACTTGCTGCTTTATGTGGCTATGGTTATCAACTATTCTATTTCATATTCGTATTCAAACTGCAGGCCCTTTATCGAGCCTTTTTGTTGTAACAACTACCTCAGCCGAAGGCAATAAGAAATTTGCACACTTACTACCTTTCTAGAAGTGTATTAGTGTTTCCTGGAAGTGTAAGGGAACAGACTGGGCAATTAAAGGTATAAAAGACAAATTTGCCGGTGCATGAAAAACTGCATACATAGTCTATAGGGGTTTGAAGCAGTCCATGCCCTAAGGCCCACTTTGCAACATGAGTACTTCAGTACTATCTGAATGATTTCAATTCTGCAACAAGAATGTCCCAAATCCACTTTAATAAATGTATTCTTATAACATCTCATAACGTAATAGAGCTTCTGAAATAATTTCATCATATATTTCATATTCCTGATTATCAATTTAAAAACTCATTTGATCTTACTCGATGTCATCTAATGCTTCCAGAAAATCAACATCTAAGTTTTAGTGTAGGAAATCACAGCTAATATCTGCAGCATTTATATCTTCCTCTTCATTCTCGCTACTTGTAAAAAGTATGTTCAGCTCTTCTATGACACTGTTAGTAATTTTGAAACTGTCTTCCAAATTGTTTTGTTGATTTTCCATACTGAATTTCTTATGTTGTAGGTCCTTGTACAAAAACATAAACACTTCATTTTATCTTTACTGTAATAACAGCATACGTGGTGATTCATATGAATTATATTAAATATTTATCTTACAAATAAAGCGACAATATTTTGTGCATGACTGTAACTGTCTTCCAAATTGTTTTCTTGATATTCCATACTATATTTCTTATGCTATAGGTCCTTGTACAAAAACATAAACACTTCATTTTATCTTTAATGTAATATCAGCATATGTGGTGATTGATATGAATTATATTGAATATTTATCTTCCAAATAAAGCAACAATATTTTGTACATGAGTGTAACTGTCTTCCAAATTGTTTTGTTGATTTTCCATACTGAATTTCCCATGTCGTAGCTCCTTGTACAAAAACATAAAATCTTAATTTTATCTTTACTGAAATATCAGCATATGTGGTGATTCATATAAATTATATTAGACATGTATCTTGCAAATAAAGCAACAATATGTTGTACATCAGTGTATTTTATTTTGAAAACATTTGAAAATGAAATACAATAAATAGTGTCACTCTGCATTGTGTCAAGTGCTTTATTTAGTTATCCTACCTACTGTGATGCAAACTTACAACAGTGATAACACCAGTGCCATGCTTTGACTCACCCCATTACGTTGTCAATTAGGGTGGATGGAAGCAAAGAAAGGAGTAAAGTGCATGTCTACACATGTACTGCTATATTCAGAACACTGGATAAAGCACTGAATTAAAAAACTCAGTTTCAAAAAAACATACACAAAAGAACGCTGCACAGAAGATACACAAAGGAAAGCTACACAAATAGGACACCGAATCTTGAACAAAAACTGGTAAGTAAGCAAAAGAACGAAAAAGCTAAAAACACTTCAACGAACGCAACGCTATTGGAACTCATTCTTAAAAGAGGTAGAAACATACCGTAAATAAAACAGAATTCAAATAAAGAAAAAGTAAAAAACATACATGGATGACAAAGTCACTAGAGGAATGATCTGTTCCCCAACATAAAAAAAAGGATTTTACAGAAATTAAATGTACGAAAGTTTAAGGAGCTGCAAAGGAACCCATTCCCCAGGTCCCAAATATATCATTAGGGACGTGTATGGAACACCAATACCCCCGCAGTCCCAGCCGGCTCCCCGCGTCCTTCGAGAGCCTGCATTGCTTTTTAGAGATAGCAGTTTATATGCTGCTCTCTCTAACGAAAAGCAATCAGCTTTCCTACTTGAAAGACACAGCATTTAAGTTGCTCTCTCTTTCAAATAGGAAACCGGTTTCCTGTGCTAATGTGGGTGCCGCGACGCTCCCGCCCTACCATACCAAACAGCAATGTCCCGGGGGTAGACACCCCGGGACACTGCAGGAGCCGGCCCTGAGAGATGGTGGTCCTCAAAACCATCAAGAGCTCCAAGACGGAGACCGCGCGGCCCCCTCCCAACATTAAAAATCCCCGAAAAGTGGGAATCCCCCGGGGCTGGGGAGGTCCGTGCCGTCACGGACCCCCCCTTTTTTTTAAATATTACTGCCCCAGGAAGGTGGCGGTCCCCTGAACATGTACGAGGGCCATGACCCCCCGCATACTTCATTAAAGATGACAGCCAACACTTCCTAGTTTAGAGCATTGACAGCCAATCAGCATGCAGCTCGTGCTCTTACGGATTTGCGTAGGCGTACGCCACAATTTTTATATTTAAAAAAAAAAAATTGAATACATAGCCTAAAAATCCATGAATGACCCTCTGAGCAACCCTAGAGGTTCAGGATGTTTCTACCCTGCCCCCTTTCCTTATTTCTCAACTTTGTTTTCCTATTTTCTTATGACTCGATTCTTGCGACCAACAACATGGCTGCCAACACTTCCTGGTTTGCAGTGTTGACAGACAGTTGACAGCCAATCAGCATGCAGCTCGTGATGATCGTAATTCTACAGATTTCCGTACGCATACCCTGCGATTTTTCTATTTAAAAATAAATAAATATGTAGCCTAAAAAGTCATGAACGACCCCCTAAGCAAGCCTAGAGTGTCAGGATGTTTCTACCCTGCCCCCTTTCCTTATTTCTCAACTTTGTTTTACTGTTTTCTTGTGACTCCTTTCCAGCGACGAACAACATGGCTGCCAACACTTTAGAATAAATAGCCTAAAAATCCATGAAAGACACCCTGAGCAACCCTAGAGGTTCAGGATATTTCTACCCTGCCCCCTTTCCTTATTTCTCAACTTTGTTTTCCTATTTTCTTATGACTCGGATCTTGCGACCAACAATTGCAGTGTTGACAGACAGTTGACAGCCAAACAGCATGCAGCTCGTGCTCGTAATTGTACCGATTTCCGTACGCGAACCCCGTGATTTTTCTATTTAAAATAAAATAAAAAATATGTAGCCTAAAAATTCATGAACGACCCCCAAAGCAAGCCTAGAGGGTCAGGATGTTTCTACCCTGCCGCCTTTCCTTATTTCTCAACTTTGTTTTCCTATTTTCTTATTACTGGATTCTAGCAACCAACAACATGGCTGCCAACACTTCCTGGTTTGCAGTGTTGACAGACAGTTGACAGCCAAACAGCATGCAGCTCGTGCTCATAATTGTACGGATTTCCGTACGCTTACAACACAATTTTTCTATTTAAAATTAAATAAAAAATATGTAGCCTCAAACTCATTTGTTCCATCTTGCTCACAATTAGCCTCTTTACCCTCCTGCGTCCTCTTTCCACTTGTCTCTGAGCGCCATGAAACCAATTGGTGACCGTGCGCGGTAACAAGTACTTTTAACATAACATAACTTAACATAACATAACATAACATAACATAACATAACATAACATAACATAACATAACATAACATAACATAACATAACATAACATAACATAACATAACATAACATAACATAACGTAGCCTTAAAATTCATGAATGACCCCCTCAGCAAGCCTAAAGGGTCAGGATGTTTCTACCCTGCCGCCTTTCCTTATTTCTGAACTTTGTTTTCCTATTTTCTTATGACTCGATTCTTGCGACCAACAACATTGGTGTCAACACTTCCTGGTTTGCGGTGTTGACAGACAGATTTACAGCCAATCAGCCTGCAGCTCATGCTCGTAATTCTGTGGATTTCCATATGCGTACTCCGTGATTTTTCAATTTTTTTTTAAATATATTGCCTAAAAATTCATGAACGACCCACTGAGCAAGCCTAGAGGGTCATGATGTTTCTACCCCGCCCCCTTTAATTATTTCAAAACTTTGTTTTAATGTTTTCTTGTGACTCGGTTCTAGCGACGAGCAAGATGGCTGCCAACACTTCTGGATTTCGAGTGTTGACAAACAGTTGACAACCAATCAGCATGCAGCTCGTGCTCGTAATTGAACGGATTTCCGTACGTGTGCCGTACTCCGTATGAAGATATCACTATGATTTTACTTGTAATTTTCTCAGAAACTACTGAACGGATTTACACCATATAACAAAAAGCACAATCTGCGAACCAAACTCTACCTCTCTGCCAAATTTGGTGTAATTTCATTCAGCCTTTTTGGCTGTAGCCCTGACTAAAGGTCCCTATGGAAAATTGAATAGGGAAAACACGTATTGGGACCCCCCTTTTTTCTCAAGCCCTACTTGATGATTCACCCCCAAACTTTCAGGGAAGGAGCGGAACCGAGCAGGCTATTGTCTTGGAGACATTTGCGAAGATTCGACCACTAGCTCCAAAGTTATTCCAAATAGAATGTTGTAGATTTCCTATGGAAAGTAGGTCCTAACTATAACTATACATATATATATATATATATATAGATATATATATATATTACCTACTGGCGGTCGCCAGTAGGTAGTTATAGTTAGGATTTTTTTCAATGTTAAATCTCAAAATTCTATTTGGAATAACTTTGGCTTCAGTTAACGAATCTGCCTGTAAATTACCTCAAAATGGGCTCGCGGCACCCCGGTCCTTCCCTGAAAGTTTGGGGGGGATTCGTCAAGCGGGGGCTGAGATAAAAGGGGGGTCCCAAAACGCGTTTTCTCCATGTTAATTTCCATAGGGCGGTCGATTTCACTTTTAGCCCGAACGGCTGAATGGATTTCCACCAAAATTTGGCAAAATTGTAGGGACTGGTAGCCCGATGTGCCTTTGCTATGTCTCGAGATATGTGCTCCTGTAGATTTTGAGTAATTTAGGTTAAAAAATATATATATATCTATAGGTGCGCCCTGGTATGCGCCCCGGGGAGCGCTCCGGGCGCGCCACGTGAGGTGTGCACGGAAAGCTGATTGGTTCTCGGGTGTCTGTAAACATTCGAAACAGTCCGGAGCGGCAGCCATCTTGTGTCTCGGTAAAAGACACAAGAGGTGGCTAAAACAAAGGGGGAAATGACCATAAGGCGTCAGGGATAGAACCCCTCTGACCCCCTAGGTTTGATGTGGGGGCAATAAAAGGGACCAGAGGGGCATTTAAAATATATTTTATTTTTCGTTTTGCGCGGGGGGAGCGCTCGGTGCGCTCCCCGGTGCGCGTACCGGGGAGCGTACTATGAGGAAAAAAGAATGACAGAGTTTTTAAAAAAGGAAGACTTTTTTTTAGAAATTGGAGGTAGTTCTAAAAAGAACTTTTTTTTCTTCTTTTTGTTGTTTTATATTTTTTTTGTGTTTTTTGAACATTTTGTACTTTTTTTGGCTTTTCAAAACAGTTTTATATTTTTTTGTAGTTTTTTTAGGGGGAGAAACAAAAAAAAGGGAATTGAAACTGGCTCAACTAGAGCAAAAAAACAAAAAAAAACAAAAAATTAGTTCTTTTTGGGGCACTTGTGATTGTCACCTGCAAGGACGATTAGCTTTATGCTCTGTTCACCATAGGCGATAAGCTTGCCACATGCAGTACAAGTGATTTTAAAATCAGAAAATCTTGGCTGAATACAAGGCATCATCATGTTTCTGGTCCCGATGAAGAGGGTTCGTTTCTTTGGGAGGTGGTCCTTGAAGAATGGGGAAGGTTACTGGCCAGTTCTCTGAGCTGTGCACGAGAATAGTTGTTAGGGTGCTTTCTGGTCATATGACGAATCATGGTATAGTTACCAAATGAATATTTTTTGTTTGGGTTGCCCCTTGAGAGTTCTTCATTGCAGATTAGGCAAGTTACCTTGGCCGCATTCACTTTTTTCTTGCCCTCTGGGAGTGAAAAAAACTCCCATACAATGTGTGGCTTGGGCTTGTATGGGGTATTTTCTTCAGGCAGCCATCTTCTCCTCCCCTCCTCCTCTTCCTCTTCCTCCTCCTCCTCTTCTTGACCACCAATATAATCTGGAGCTGGTCCTGTTGGTGGTGGTGGTGGTGGTGGTGGGGCAGATGCACCAGCTGCTGCTGCTACTGAAGCCATTATTAAGATCAAAAAGGTACAGAGATGTACAAACAGGTCTTCCTCAGTCAAAGGACAAAGTCAGAATAAGGAAAAAAGGTGGGGTCTTTCATCATTTGGGAAAAAAAACTGTCCTGAACCAATGAAAAGTGTTATTTTCAGGTCACAAGACCAGGGGCTTCATCATTATGAAACCAAAACTGTTATGAACCAATGAAAAGAGTTATTTACAGGTCACATGACCCAACGCGCCCTGGGTCGCGTAGCGTAAGCGCATCGGATGTTTACGTTGCGCGATCGTATTCGCTCGAGTACTTCCGGGTGCGCTTACGCCGTGCGTATCACGCGGACGCGGCTACGCGATACATCACGATCATGTTTTCGTTCGCGACATTGGCGCTAACGGGACGCTTCCCGGTTCGGGCACCGGGGCGCTTCAAATGACTACGCTCTCCGGGGCGCTCCCAGGGGCACGCTCCGGGAGTGCTCCAAAAATAAAAAATAAAACAAAAATGGGATAATTGCAGGGACAGGTAGCCCTATTCTGAAGTGGTTTTTAAAAAAATTAACT
The DNA here is from genome assembly GCF_964263255.1 of Lissotriton vulgaris. Lineage (NCBI taxonomy): Eukaryota > Metazoa > Chordata > Amphibia > Caudata > Salamandridae > Lissotriton > Lissotriton vulgaris. The sequence goes on along the minus strand of NC_141687.1, from coordinate 1,377,314,907 downwards.
TTTGAAAAATATGTATTGTGCTACATTGGGCTTAATATATGTTAGAGCCAAAATGTAGCCCAAATGTAGCTCAATGTAGCCCAATGTAGCCCAAAGATGGCCACCAGAGACCAAAAAAAATATAGCCCAAATATCAGCCAGATGTAGCCAAACTGTAGCCCAATGACATAATGTACCAGAGTGTTCTAAACAACTAGAGCGCTAACAGTCTTACTTATAAAGTGAGACTTATAGTTAGGAATTAGCATTAAAAAAACCTATAAAATTCACTGAAAAAACGATAGGTTTCACACCAGTTAAATTTAGGAATTAGCATTTAAAAAACCTATGAAATTTACTGAAAAAACCACTGACCATGTCATGAGTGATGTAATATGTGACGTCATCAGCAGTGCATTACACGCGCAAGTTATAGTGAATCCAACTAACTATAACGTGTAATTTCAATGGTTTTATGACAGTAAAATTTCCAGCTAACTATAACTGATGTGAAACCTATGTTTTTTTTAGTGAATTTAATAGGTTTTTTAAATGCCAATTCCTAACTTTAACTGGTGTGAAACCTATGGTTTTTTCAGTGAATTTTTATATATATATTCACTGAAAAAACCATAGGTTTGACATCAGTTATAGTTAGCTGAAAATTTTACTGACATAAAACCATTGAAATTCCCACGTTATAGTTAGTTGGACTCACTATAACTTGCGCGCCTGCAATGCACTGCTGATGACGTCACATATTGCATCACTCATGACATGGTCAGTGACATCACTCATGACATCACTGATGACACCATCCTTGTGACAGAGTGACAGACCTCCTTTCAGTGTAATGTAACCCTTGAAACACATATTCAAAAATAGAAACTAAAATTTTCAAAAAAATAGAGATACCCATACCAGTTACATCAACCAATTCAGTAATACCACCATCTATGTACACATCCACTCATTCACCAACAGTTCTATATAGTCACTCATACATATATTCACTCATCATATGTAGTGAAACACCTATACATCCTGTTACACACCGACAGTCTTCCAAAAGTTACTCACACACATAATCACACATGCAAATAAACTATTGAACATCCATTTGTTTGCATATACAGCTATAAACACACTACCACCTTACTTCTAAGGAAACTAACACATACTTACTCTCTTAAACAATCACTTATAGAAACACATACTTATTTGAACAAGAACTCTTTCAATCTCTAACTCTCACATATACTCACTTATATACATCAATACTCACATACACTAGATTAAAACATATGTAGTTACTGATAAAGAGACTAGTGAGACAGTCATTCACTCACTAACACACACATATACACACTCATCCACCCATACAGTCCTGCACATATGCTTTCTTCAAAACACATACAAACAGTGAGTCAGTCATTGATGCATCTATGTTCTAAGTAACGCCCCCACCAAACCATATAGACACTCCTACTGATACTAAAAAAAAATCTAATAACCCATATACACATACATGTAGCTACTCACCAACCCATGCAGCCACTTATACACAAAGTGAAACACTGATACAAACATTTAAATATTAAAACAATACTCGCTAATATACGTATTCACTATGATACACTTAATAAGCCAGTTAACCAATCATTAAAAAAAAACATCCATTAAGACACTTATTTAAACATGTATTCTTCCATTGACCTTTACATATACATATATAAAACATGTTTATTTTTCAGAAAGGCACACATTCACTGGATGGTGTCCTCAGTGATGTCATGAGTGATGTCACTGACAATGTCATGAGTGATGTAATATGTGATGTCATCACCCTGCCGTGGTTTCTCACAGGGGAATACCAGGACGGGTTCCCTAAGCAAGCGCCGGGACGCTTACGGGCAGCTGTGCGCTTTACAAGTCCAGCACATTTACATTTACATTTACATCAGCAGTGCATTACACGCGCAAGTTATAGTGAGTCCAACTAACTATAAAGTGGGAATTTCAATGGTTTTATGCCAGTAAAATTTCCAGGTAACTATAACTGGTGTGAAACCTATGGTTTTTTCAGTGAATTTAATAGGTTTTTTAAATGCTAATTCCTAACTATAACTGGTGTGAAACCTATGGTTTTTTCAGTGACTATATATCTATGAATATATATATTCAGTGAAAAAAACATAGGTTTCAGACAAGTTATAGTTTGGAATTAGCATTTAAAAAACCTTTGAAATTCACTGAAAAAAACATAGGTTTCACACATGCTATAGAAAGCTGGACATTTCACTCATACAAGACCAATGAAATTCCCCCGTTTTAGTTAGTTCAGCTAACTATAACTCGCATGCCCGCAATGCACTGCTGATGACGTCACATATTATATCACATTTGCCTTTGTAGCTTGTCAATATTTTTTCTTAGAATGAGTCAGAATTAAGGCATGTTTCGATTAAGGGCAATGCTCGTTTGACCACGTTCGCCTTTGTAGGAGCTGGATCGGTTTTAGCCCACTTTATGGAGAAGCCATTTAGTCTATCTAATGTCAGAGTTTGTTGTTTCAAAACACTTAATGAATTAGGCTTCGCTGGGACATTTGGCAGTAAGAGTGAAAAACTAATATGGAAGCGATCGCTACCAGGATTGTTAATTGAGAACTTCAGGATGTTGGGGCCCAGAGCTTGAGGGACAAGTATAAAATCAATTAAGCTTGAATGTCCCCTTCCGTTAAAAGTAGGGGAAAATGGGACTGGGGGGCCATTAATACATTAGCAAAGCCCATTTCCATGGCGAAGAGTATCTCTTTCATGCTGTTGCCAGTGTTAGTATGGGAAAAATATGTTATGTTATTCTCTCCTTCATCCTTGATTCCGCACTTTTTGCTGTTATTATCTTTACACAATGATATAATAATATAATAAAATCTCCACCCCATATCAAATTAAACATGGTGTTTGAATATTTATTCTGCAAATCTTGAAAAAGAGAAAAAATATTATTTAAAATAGGAATTTGGTCTGCTGAATTAAGATTATTATAACAATTTACCAGGAAATAAGTCAATGTCTTGCCTATGATTATCTTGAGAATTTGGTAATTGGTCTCTAGTCTCAAGAGGACTAGTTCCTTAAGTATGATGTTATTTGGAATGTACATCATGAAGCCCCCCTTTGGCCTTCCCGAAACGGAGGGCAGGGCTTTCGAAAAATAGGTCTTGTATCCCTCAAGATGTATTGGAGTGCAAGACCAAGTATCTTGATGGGATACAATATTATGGTTCCTCACCAATTCTAACTAAGGAATCGATTGTCAATTTGTATCAAAGCCCTGCAACGTTCCAAAAGACTATATCCAGTTGTGGAGTTGTTGTTATGGGGTGAGCACTCAGTGGATGAGAAAATTGCTGTAAATTTGCTTTAGATGTTATCTCCATTAAATTATCTACATTTCAGGCACAATCGAGGTTATCTGATACATTATTTGCCAATTGGTTCAGACACCGATTGGTATTATTAGGTGGGGTGCCCTCGTTTGGGTCGGGCACGGGTTTCAGTCATTCGTAATCGTCCAGACCCGAGAGGACATTAAACCTGTTATTGGTTGCGATAGGCTGAGATTGAATTTGGTGGGTGGGTGGATTTCTCCATGTGAGGGTGCTTGAGTAATGTTTTAGAGGAGGATAAAAATATCCTAGGGGCATAATGTTGATCCCGACAGGATCAATAAAATGGTTTGCGCCTTTCTTCAGTATTTCATTAACTAGCAGTGGTGAAGCGAAGGTCATGACAATAGTCTCCTGTTAGCGTTTTTTTCCTTGAACCCACCCACTGAACTTGTCTCACCATTTTAAATTCTTGAAATAGGTGTCTATTCAGGCCCACCCTTGTGCTCAGCCAATGCAGGGATTTGTTTTTTAGCGATAACCAAGATTCCTCTTTTATACTAAGGTTTTTTGGTACGTTGCCCAGTACAACTATGTAGGGTGTAGCTTCCGGTGGTAAATCAAGATGACAATCAGTGGTAGATAAGTTTCTAGGAAAGAATGTGTTTAGAGGGAGTTGCTCGGATACATTGGAAATAGTATTTGGAAAGGTCTGAACTATGTCATCCTGGGAAATTGTTGGCCTTCTGGTATGGTCTAATTTGGAACTTATTGGGAAGGAATGGGCCCGTTTGTCTTTATATACATTAGATCTATTTTCATTGTTAACACTGTAATCTGTGGTATTTGTTATATCCCGAGTTGTAGATACCAGAGTTGGAATAGAGTGTGAATTTCCTACAAGCGTACTAACCTGAGTAGTTGTTTTGTCATGGCCTTTTGGATGTTGTAGGTTTTGGAGTGCTGCCACTACTGATTGGGTTAATTTGATGCAGAGAAGGTCTTCTATAATCGCCATTCTAGATGAAAGCTGACCCAGCCTTACCCTAACGTAGAGATCTAATAGTTCTACTAGGGATACCAAATTCCTTACATCGATTTGGATTGTTGGACTAGTATTAGAGACGGACTTCCGGGTGGATTGATGTTTATGCTGGCCTGATCGTTTTTTCCCCTGCAAAGTATTTTTAAGTGATTTTTTCCCATTAGGCTGAGGGTGGATTTGAGCTTGGGCTGTGTACATATTTTCCACGGAAGTTTGAATTTCACGGGGATAGGGATTTTTTTACTTTTTTGTGGTGGGTGAGTTGGGGAATCACTTACGACTATCTCATCATGAGTTAGTTGGATACAGCCGTTATGTGATTCTTCCACCGAATTCCCCGGGACTGATAGATCTTTTTCTTTTGTGGTCGTGGAATCAAGGCTTAGCCTGGAGGAGGTCCCTGCTATTGATTCCTCAACTGATAATATCTGTTTATCCAAAGCACCTACAGCTCCCATTAAATAGGACAGTAGGGTTTGCTGCGAGTCAGCGAACAACTTTTTGCCCCTGGGGGATTTGGGACTAATTAATTTCCTTTTCCCCATGGTATAAGTCACGAGTTTCCCTGACTTCTACAATTACAGATGTTACTAAGATCTATGAGGATACTTCTTGCTGGCAAAAATGGAGGGCTCTAGTTATACACCATGAGGGACAATAACAGGAAACCAAGAGGGAGGGCCCGGCCACAGCCGGTCAGTGACAGGCAAGGACGCGCCCGCCCTAGGACCGGGCTTTGCCATGGGCGAGCCCGTGCATGTACCCCGCCACGCCGCGGGAGCTCGCATTCGATTTTAAGGACCCGGGGGGCGGGGTAACTGGTGCACACCTCTCGTGAGACCACGCTGCCTTCTGGATGGTGTGGTTCCGGGCAGCGTGGTCCGCGGGACTTATGAGGCACCAAAGACAAACTGAAACCCCCTCGGGCAGCAAACAAACCCCCAAAGAAGGTGGAAAAGTCCAACGGCGATATGGATGCAGGTAGGCAGGCAAAAATCTGAGTTCAATGTTCCACAGAGCGCGTTGAGTGCCGCGGGAGCCCACGTTCGATTTTAAGGACCACTTGGGTCGGGGTAACTGGTGCGCGCCTCTCACGAGACCGCTCTGCCCTCTGGATGGTGTGGTTCTGGGTAGCGTGCGGTCCGCGGGACTTATGAGGTGCAAAAAACAAACTTAAAGCCCCTTGGGCAGCAAACAAACCCCCACACATGGTGAAAAAATCCAACGGCAAAATGGATGCAGGTAGGCAGGCAAAGATCCGAGTTCAATGTTCCACAGATCGCGTCGCGCGCCGTGGGAGCCCACGTTCGATTTTAAGGTCTAAATGCTGGTATATTTATACCTGGAAGGTGCCGTGTTTGACGTAAGGTTGGACATAAGACATCACTAAGAACTCGCAGTTCTTTCAGGACTCCCGGAGTTTTAGGACAAATCAATACAAAAGCTGGGGGAATTCCCGGGCTGCTGGAGGCTTGGTTTGTTTATGAACATGTTGTGCTTTCTAGGAGTCTATGGGAGTAGCCTTGCCGTATTTGGACTGCATTGGCTATGTCTTAATATGGGTACGATTCTTATGCCTATTTAAGGGTATGATTTGATATAACCACATAAGGGCATGAAATCAGGAATATTTACTAGAGTCCTAGAATCATCTACAACACCCACTCCACGTATAATGTCTATAATTACTAAATACTAAGCAATGTTTTAGCATATCTAAGCATGTGTTTTCCATCCCACCCCAAAATACATAACATGCATTTGAAATGGTATATACACGAAAATGAGTATTATACTGTACGTTTTTGTGAGCAGTGATGTAAATCAGATAATGCATATATTGTACATTTATAATGTTGACTGAATGAATCACAAAATTTACATTTATGAAATGGCTCTTAATACAGAAGAGAAGGTCGAGACCATTTCATCACATATTTATACAAAGCTGTACATGTGCTAGAGACTAAGTAAATAATGTCTCTAGAGTTTCTAAAAATAGAAATCTTGTTCTCTAAGAATAGTTTTACTTTAAGCAGAGTATCATGTGCCAAAAAAGTAAATATTTTGGGAACTGGAAAAAATCAATTTCGCTCTCTGGGGGAAAAAAATCGTTCCAAAGTTTTTTAGGTTCTGTTTACCAAAACTGAAGGGAGAATTCAGATTTCAGGGAACACCATGTGCTTGCTTTTTCAACAGTTATTCTCGTTGTTAGGGGGGAACATCAACTCAGATAGGCTAGCAAAAAATTTGTCTACAACAGTAGGTGAAAGTCGGGCCACTTCCGAAAAAGTGGAAATAGTGCATATGTGAGATGAATTACCGTCAGCGTTATCTGAATCAGCAATGTTCACTGAAAGTTGTACCTGTGTGCCGCTTTCATCTCATACCTCAACGCCACCTAATCGTAATGGTGAGGTCTCAACGAATGGCGTCATCAGAATGGGTAGCCGCTGGGGACAACACGTTGCATGAGCTGTTACCGAACCAAGCAAAGTATCGATATCCATAGGTACTGCTGAAAGAAGTGTGACAGACGTCTAACACGCATTCTTCTCCGCATAGCAGGCATCGTAGAACAGGTAAGATGCAATCTTGCCAGATTGGTCTGAATGAAAGAAACCAGGTAGTATTCAGATCTCTTAGCCGAGCCAAGCCGAGGACTTTAGTAATCCGCTCTCGGTATTGCATTGAAAGGATCGTGTCTTCCATTGTAGCCTGAGTTTTGTCTGTGACTTGGCTTGCCATATCAGAGCAGAAGGAACAAAAATAGGATTCCTGCTACGACTCCCAAGATGAGAGGCAGGCCGCCAAACACAGAGTGCACGAAATTCGGAAGATGCTCAGGACTGCTTCAAAGGGTGTTAACAGTCCCGAAAAAATTGTTTTAAATACATGTGCGATGCCACTGGTATCAGACATGTTTAAGATTTGGCTTAACATTTCTACGAAATGTACGGGGAAATTTGTCGATAATAATGTATGAATCTCTGCAGCTGCCCTTGCAACTTGCAGATCATATGTTTCTCCAAACGAGGTTAAAGGCACAGTTGTTTGTAAAAGAATAGACTTCATTCTGCTTAAAGTATCAATTCGAACAGACGAGATATTCAAAGAAGGCCATATTGCCGCCTCCATGTCTAGCTTGTTGTTTGGATACAATACTTGCATACAACAAGTCACCCTGGAAGTAACCCTCACGAGATAGGCCATTCCTGGCACCATGCCACAACAGCTGGGGTCACTTATTAGAACGTAGCTGCAGTTGGAAAGCTGTCTGAGAAAAGGCTCTATCTGTGTAGCAGGGGTGTCGTGCAGGTGGCATGAAAGGTTATTTGATGAACCTTCACAGGCTCCGTGTAAGTTAATTCCTTGACACAGAAGTGTACCGCTTAGTGAATTTTTACAGTTGTTACCACTAAGGAATACCTCCTTCTATCCCCCACTCAAACATCTATGTGTGTAAGGTAAATTCCAGGTTGACTTGATGTACCCTTTACCCAACCTTTCATACAGGCCTGCTGGTATATACTATTGGCAATATTGAAACTGAAAAGTTGTTATTGGAATTGTAATGGTGCCATGTATTATCCATTCAATGACAGGTCTTTCGGAGACTGTCAACGGTAATCTTTCTAGTTTTTCAATGCTCAGCCACGTATAGAATACTCCTCTTTGTGCAAAAGAGATTTGTTTATCAGTAAGGTTAAAGATAAAAAATAATGACGTTGTGTTTATCAGACGCCATGGCACGTAGACTAAACGCAGATTTTGTAACGTCCAGCCTAACAGTATAATAGAACGTAATTGGGACTGGCCATGTTGTAACATTAGCATATCCTGTTCTATTATATCAATAGCAGATGACACAATGCTGTCCAGTGAATACATTCTGGAGGACAGAGTCGTTAACCCATTGTCCACTACAGAAAACGATTTTTCCAAATGAATACAATCAATTTCTTGTATTTTTTCTGCAGTTTCAATTTGCGTTACTTTCCAAGCTTCATCGAGAACCCCTAGGCAATTCATTATGGAGTGTGCCAGATTGTCCCTCAAAAGAAATTATTTTGAGTTTGAAGACAAAATGTTCCTGCAGACTGGGGGTACATCCATGGGCAGCACTTTTGCGCCGAGCATAGCGGGTCTCTATGTCCATGATTTTGAGGAGAACTACATTCTCAGCAATACCAACCCCTACAGTTCCAACATTCTATTATGGAGAAGGTACATCGACGATGTGCTGACCATATGGAAAGGTACAGAAGAAACCCTATTGTCTTTCTTCAACTGGATTAACACATGTGACGACCACTTAAGGTTCACATATGAGAAAGATATGAACACATTGGTCTTCCTAGATCTGACGATAACAAAGGAGAACGGAAAATTGACAACAGTCACTCATTACAAACCGACTGCCAAAAACAACCTACTACGGTTTGAAAGTTTTCACCCGAGACCACTATGTGAAAACCTGTCCTACGGCCAATTTCTGAGGATCCGCAGAAATCGTAGCGAACTTGAGGACTACCCAGAAAAGATCCTGCACAAAAGCCAAAAGCGAGCGTGAAACCAGCCGCGAGCGGCTTTACTGGAGAATACAACTAAAATAGTGGATGAAATCTCCCTGACCTGTATTACCACATTTAACACCATTTCTAATTAAGTAACCAAAATAATGGAAGCAATGGAATATACTCAACACAGGCAACCTGAGATGGGAGAAACCCCTTTTCTCGTACAGGAAGGCACGTAGCATCAAAGATGCAATAGTCAACACCAGGCCAAAAAAAGAGACGCCAGAGAGAGAAACAATAACCAACTTATGGGGTCTACCGAAAGTGACAGGCCACTACAAGTGTGGCAGTTGTAGCGTCTGCCCATTCACCAACAACACCAAGACACTACAGTTGGAACCCAATAAGACCTGGATAATCAGAGGGTAGACTAACTGTAACAGTGAAAACGTCATCTACAGATTAACATGTCCTTATAACCTACACTATGTAGGAATGACTAGTAGAAAAGTAAAACTACGTATTGGAGAGCACAGGAGTACCATTAGGTGCAAAAAAAAACGACACAAGACTCACTGAACATTATTTTTTGGTGGGACATACACCTGACGATTTACAGTGGACAATCATTGAGCAGATCAAGCCAGGAGCCAATCTCAGTCAACACCTGTTCGAGAGAGAACAGAGGTGGGTGTACAGACTCTCTACCCACAAGTCTGGTTTGAACGATAATATCCCTTGGAATACAGTAATGGGATAAGCACTTTGTCCTACAGTTTTGTTAATTAAGCTGAGCATGCTCCTATGAATCATCAGGCTGCTCTTATGAACCAGCAGGTTACTCTGCGCCATAATTCCTTATGGAAATACCAAGTAAATATTGATATAAGTCCTTTGTGAATTATCTGCCATTCCCTTTCTTTACCATTCTGTCAAAATCCCAAATATGCAATTATTCTCTGTTCGGGACAGGAGTTCGTGCACCAATATGCCTGATCTCCTCCCACAAAAGAGAAATTGTTAGCATGATCCCCATGGTAACAAGACTGCCGCTTAACATGCTTCAGCCAATATGCGATCGAGTAGAGCTAACAGTCCCCTCCCCCGTAACGCACTCCGATTGGCTAACTCAGAATCACGAGCCAAGGCCACGCCCAACCAGGAAATGCGGAACAGCTTACTTTCTCGGCATCCCGGAGACAGCCGGTCCTTCCACGGGGCACCTCTAGCATTAACCAAGTAGGTTTACCGCGAGATGAACAGAAGCTGCAAGTGACGGACACTTGCCATCTTGGAAATGTTGATGCCCATGAAGTGGTAGTTATCGCCTCAAGTGTAAGCTTTACAATGTCGCCGGTGTGATTCACTCTAGCCACGCTAGCACTACACGTAAAAACCCGCCTACGTTGTGTATACATAGCCGCCCACAACGTAGCACGATAGAGATCACTCTCCCCCACAATGGCCCTTTTTCACTAGATTCCCAGTTACCAAACCAGTTCGACACCTCATCCTGGCACTGGCTCCTTATTTCAGGCACGTCCCGGCAAATATCACTGGAGCACTGTTGTCCTGATCGTAGTAGATGGACCCTACTGTTTTAATAAGATGCTGGCATGACTCCATCTACTGATCCTTCGGTTGTGATTACGACCAGTAGAATATATGTTAAATGTAATTCATTGTTGTGTCTACCCTGGTATGTGATCCCAATCTTCTTTCTTTTCCCCCCACCGTTTGTCTTACAGGTTTTTTAGGAAATTACACACCTTTTTACATGAGATCGCTATTTGCAGTCTCCAAATTGAACTAGGGCAGGGCGCACCTTAGCGTGTGCGGACCACCCAGTTCAATCATCACGGTCCTGACGATAACCAAAGAATTAAACCAATGGTTGAAACATGTAGACCTAATTAATAGTAGTTTTCCTATTAAATCTTACATAGCACACTTCGCTATTTTTAACACACCATACTTCTTGAGACAACAAAACCTACCTAACTAGGCACTGGTGCCACACTGTTTTTACAAGGGTTCAAGCACTCAAGAATAAATACTTGAAGAGAGTAGTTTTGGCCCTTTTTAATACACTTGTCAGTCTTTATAAGTTATGCACATACAAAAGAAAAACTAACCAGCTCCACTGTAGTCAGGTGTCGCAGCACACCCTGTGGGCACTCGGCCTATGGGATGGGACCCCGATGATGAAGCATGTCACCAACTAGGTCGGTGAGTGAGGGGCCTTCTATAAGGATATGCATTATCCGACAACGGATTGGGGCATAATGTGCTGACTCGATCACTAAACCTTAGACTCAGAGAATTTTCTCTGCCTCCCTTGATGAGGGTATACTCCTCCATTGTTGTTGTAAACTATTCCGGGGACCTGGGGTTCCCACCTCACATAGTGTATGTAAATTCCCTGACTCTCTCCTTTTGATTTAGACATGTTGTAACATTAGCATATCCTGTTCTATTGTATCAATAGCAGATGACACAATGCTGTCCAGTGAATACATTCTGGAGGACAGAGTCGTTAACCCATTGTCCACTACAGAAAACGATTTTTCCAAATGAATACAATCAATTTCTTGTATTTGTTCTGCAGTTTCAATTTGCGTTACTTTCCAAGCTTCATTGTAAGCTGCGTGTATACCGGCGTATATGAAACGTTTTTGACACTGTTTGCGAGGTCCCAATAAGAAATCTCGCAAGTCAGTACCTTCTTTAAGTAAAGTCAAGTGTTGCTTAATTTCAGGCAGTGTGGATTTCTGTAGCCATTCGAGGCATAGTTTTCCTACACTATAGGTTGTTATAATCCCTGGATGTTGTCTCTGGGAATATCTTGGGTCTGGCCTATTCTGTTTGAACCCCTGTGTTTTTTTCAGGAATCTATCTTGACAGTTATTAGTGTCTATTATTTTTTTTAAATAAGGGTTACGTCTATCTCCACTTCTGTAGTGTTATTACTATCAGGTATGGGTTTTAGTACAGACGATTTGTTTAGGTCTTTTATCTTAGCTAAGCCAAGACAGGTCTTTTGTTGAATGGTATAATTTAGGAACATTATTTGTTCTGGGATCATGCATGCTCTGAATAATGATTCTAAACCTTGTACCTGCCAGTCTTTTGTACCCCAGACAGTTTTCGTCTCAATGTTGTTTTTCCAAAATTCAAAACCAAACGTAGACATTTTTTCATAAAATGTTTCAGAATAAATCAGTTTAGTATATGTCAACATGTTTTTCATTCCTGTCTTATTCATAATTTTAAAATAAAACGTTTCTGGATCAGTGATATTAAACTAACCCTGGGCGGAGTTGGCGGAGTGGGGCTTCGCGGAGCTACGCGAAGTGGGCGAGAAACTACGCCCACCTCCGCACTCCGCGTAGCCCCACTCAGCAAACACCACTGGCCGCCAGCCCCGCCACCCGCCTCCCTCCCGCCCTCCCTAAATACTTTCAAATAAAGGAATCAAATAATTTAAAAAGCACTTACCTTGCCGCCGCTGCCCGCCGCGTCCCCGGGGCTCGCTATCCTCCGTCTTCTTTAGTAATGCGCATGTGCGGGCGGCCGCGCATGCGCATTACTAAAGAAGACGGAAGACGGAAGATAACGAGCCCCGGGGACGCGGCGGGCAGCGGCGGGCAAGGTAAGTGCTTTTTAAATTATTTGATTCCTTTATTTGAAAGTATTTAGGGAGGGCGGGAGGGAGGCGGGTGGCGGCCAGCTACGCTCCGTCTGCGGAGCGTGCGTAGTGCCGCCTGGCTACGCCAGCTCCGCAAAATGCGGAGTAGGCGGCACTACGCACACTCCGTGCACGGAGCGTAGCTGGCCACCCACCCCTATATTAAACCCAGAAAAGTGTGGGAATTTTTCATAAAATGTTTTTGAGCTGCCTTTTGGCGGAGTTGGACAAAATGTTCCCATTGATTATACATAAAAACCTTTCTAAGATTTGCTGATTTATGAAATTAGTGATGCCCATAATGAATATAGATATACATTTCTTCATAATTTGATGAACCTTGTAAATAATCATGTTCTGTATATTTAGCTAACATTTCTAAAACTGACATCATATTGTTAATATTTTCAAAGTCCCAATCATCTGAGAAAGTACTAGGTGATACAAAGTCACTTAAAGAAATCTTGAACTGATGTGGATATTTCAAGAGTTCAACCCGGCCATAGATTTCGTAAGCAGTAGTGTCCCACGCTACACCACCAGGTATAGGAATGGCTGTGATGTTCACTGATGATAGTTCTCTTTTTTCAATGTGAGATGATCTGTGAGGTTTTAGAACCAAGTTGATGTTCTGACTTGCTGTGTCCATTGTACTGTATTTTCCATCAATCATTCTTCCCAAGCTTAGAATTAAAACGAGCCAGAGCAGAAGGAAAAGTACACCTAACACAATCCACAATTCAATCCACGGTGAAATCAGATATGTTTCCCCAAGTTGATGAAAGAGTTCTGTAATTTTGTCTTTGAAAGTTTTGTTTGCTGGCTTGTCTTCATGTTCACTTGGATCTTCAGAAAAGTCATTGAAATTGATGAAGTAACCAGATGCAGTTCTGTCAATTGTTTGAATGGCATTAGGATTGTTATTAATCTTTGTAGTTGCTTCTGCCTTTTTCATATTTGTATAGTCCGAAGCTACATAATTGTAGACAGGTGTTTCTTGACAAACTGTTGCAATTTGGGTTTCAAGAAGCAAAAGTTCCATGGCTTTGTTGCATAGTCCTTTTTTTATTCACTGCAAGTTTATCGAATGTGATTAGTCTCTCAGTTTGAACTTCTTGGATTGTAGCAAGGTTTGGTCTTCTGCTACTTCTTAGGAGTCCACTGGGCCTACTACTTATTATTGGCCACATGGTTGTGGTTTTACCAGGTCGATTGATACAACTCTGTTCTCCTTTTTATCAGCAAGGGGCGGTAGTACGACTGATCTTGTTCCACTGATAGCTAAGACAGGTACTGCTTTTCTGTAAGAAGGCCCAAATTCCTTTTTCACTGCGATTTTTCTCTGACCAGATCCGCAATCTTTGGAATCCAGACAGGTCTTGCTGGGACAGATGGTTTTTCTTCAGTGGCCGTTGGCTTTAGCTTTGTGTTACTTAGACTTCTTCTCATTTCATTCAAGTCCTGTAAAACAGCCAAACGATCTTTGATATCAAACGCTTTTTGTTTCACCACTGAAGTCTGACAATTGAGATCTTCGATTATCATTCTTGTACCAAATAAAAGTTCATACGGAGTGATTCCACCCAGAGAATTTCTTGGCAGATAATTAAGACTACGTTGGACACTTATTAGATGTTTGACCCACCCATCACCCGAACCTAATACCCTCGCTGTTATAGATTGCTTTATGTCACGGTTTTTTCTCTCCACTACCGCATTTCCCTCAGGATGGAATGGACTAGAGTACCGCAATGCAATGCCCAAGCTGGTCATGGCCTCCTTGTAAGCTTGAGAGCTAAATGCAGGACCCTGGTCAGAATGTAGCATGCCAATTGCGTATGTGCCGATAAAAGACTCGCAAATCTTTTATAACAGTTCTGGTGTCAGCCGAGCGCTGGGTCCCCATCCAAATGAATCTCGTCTTAATATTTATGGGATTGCATTTGTCCGATCGGACGCCTGCGTGTAGATAGTCTAATGCTGGTTAATAGAGGTTTCTGGGCTGGTCTCACTGTGCTAGAGTCAGATATCAGGTCCGGTTCCTAACTGCGATCTCTATTGCAGTCCTGAAAATCCATTGCAAAGTTATAAGCTTGCACGCTCATTCCCGGCCACCAGTATCTTGATTGCAATTCTATTAGAGATTTCAGGATCTCTTGGTGCCTCAGACCCATTCCCATGTGTGCTTCTTGAATTAAGAAGTCTCTCCGGTTCATGTTTGGAATTACTCTATCCCCCGCTCCAGGAATTTGAGCAAAAGGAACGGAGTTCGCATCAATTATGTATGTATTTACGAATGGATAATTTAGAGGTAACGCCGCATGATTGCCTTCCATTGAGGCTTTTACTGCTTGTAGCGTTTCTCCATCTATTTGTTTTTTAGAACGCTTTTTGTAGCTATGGAAGCTGGGTGACCATCTGCCACTGTGGCTTTATTAGCCAATGAATACCCTGCAACGTGAACGCCATCACGTTGAAGACCCTGCTTATGTATCACGTGAGTCTTTTGTAGTTTTTTCTGTAAAATAACTACTTGTTCCCATAGCGTTTTATGCTTTATTGTGCCACCTCTTTCATCTTTGTAACCATTTTCAATCCACGTCTGCATGGAATTATTGTAAGATTTGACGCAGTAATGTGAATCGCACACTATTAGTGTGGGGAATTTGCGATCTGCATTTTCAAGAGCCATTTTGAAAGCCTGTAGTTCAGCTCGCTGAGCTGTACAGTCTCCAAGTGATTGAGTTTTTGTGACAATAGGTCGGAATTTACCTTCGCACCAGCGACCTTTTACAATCGCGCACGCAGCACTATATGCTTGTTTACCCCAATTGCGGGCTGTGCTGATCCGTATGTATATATTATATAGCCGTAATGTTCTAGAGGTAGAATTTCAGTTGGCAGAGGACATTCGTATTCGTATTGGAGAAATTCTTGCGTTTTTAAGTTAGGATCAAATTTGTATACTGCATCTGATGCAGCAAGAGAATTAACCCATTCTATCCATCTTGGATGTAAGGCTTTAGCATTCGGAATGCTTGCTCTTGTTCCTGCTTCTTGGGCAGGTATTGGTGTAACGATTATTATGCATTTACCTTGTGCCAGGGCTCTTTCTTTTGCTACAGCACTTTGTACCGCAGTTAGAATCTTTTCAGTGGAACTGAATTTCATTCCAGCTTGTGTGTACAAGTGTGATTTGTAAGCTATTGGTACCGTTTCTCCCTCATTAGAGGTCAGGTATGTAAATCAGCATCTTCCTTGGATGACTCGGATTAGAAGGTTGCGTTTGTTCGCGCGTGTTTGCAGTTTTGTTTTAGTTAACATGTCTGTTTGTAATGATCGTAAAATTTCTGTGTGTTCCTGAGTCCAATAAATGGCTTTGAAATCAGGTTTTATTAGTTCGTAGAGCGGTTTAACCCTCTCTGCATAATTTAGAATGTAAGTTCATCCAAACTTCAGGAAACCTATAATTGATTGTAAGTTTTTCAGCGTTTTTGGGGCTTGGAGTACTGCACACTTCTCTAAGAAGTTGTCTGCTAGACTTTTGCCTTCACTTGATAACTCATATCCCAAAAATAGGACAGTGAGGTGGGCAACTCGTGATTTTTTAAAGTTAAATTTGTACCCTTCAGATGCGAACCCAAGTATGATGGTGTTCACTCTTTTCAAGTGTGTCTCCAGGTCATCGTCTGTTAGATAGATATCGTCGACATATGACAATGCCTCATCATCATACATTTGTAGTAATTCTGTTACTCTCGCTGAAAATATTCCTGGGCTATTCTTGAATCCCTGTGGGAGACACAAAATTGCTTTTGGGCCCCCATATAATTAACCAATAGGATGGTAACCAGTCCAATGTATTTGTATTTTAGGCAAATGATAAAAAGTTGGAATAATCGTGTCTGTGGTTTTCAGAAAAAGATATTCATCCAAATCCAACATTTTCTTATCATGCCATTTCTTTAGAAGGTTGTGTGCTTTCATGATGCTTTCTTGGTATTCTTTCTTAGTTGTTCTCGTGATAAAATATAACATTGTTATTTTATCACGAGAACAGTATACAGATGAAGACATGCGTCAACTCAAAGACTTACATTGCTATGAAATAACAACTAAGAAAGAATACCAAGAAAGCATCATGAAAGCACACAACCTTCTAATATATATATATATATGTATATTACCTACTGGCGATATATCGCGCGATTTTATAAAAAAATAATAATAAGTTTGCCCTTGGGGGTCCTTCTGGGACATGTACGCGTACGTACGAGTACCATTCCGAGCACAAGCTGCATGCTGATTGGCTGTCAACTGTCTGTCAACACTCCAAACCAGAACGTTTTGGAAGCCATATTGTGCCTCAGCAGACTGAGGCACAAGAAAGCAGAAAAACAAACGTGTAGAACACAAAAAGGGGGCAGGGTAGAAACACTCTGACCCCCTAGGCCTGCTCAGGGGGTCCCACAAGGACCCCCAAGGCCCCCCATTTTTTTTTTTTTACAAAAATTGCGGGGTAGCGTACGTACGCGTACCTTTCCAAACACGAGCTGATGCTCATTGGCTGTGAACACTACAAACCAGGAAGTGTTGGCAGCCATCTTGTGCTCGGTAGACTGAGGCACAAGAAAGCAGAAAAACAAACATGTAGAACGCAAAAAGGGGGCAGACTAGAAACATCCTGACCCCCTAGGCTTGCTCAGGTGTTCCCACAACAACACCCAAAGCCAAAAAAAAAAAATTTGAAAAACCTGGTCTGCTTTTTTTCAAATTACCTCATGGGGGGACCAAATCCCGGGGGCATAGTGAAAAAGAAGTGTGGGTGGGCCCAAACCCCCCACACCGCCCTGGGGACTGTCACCCCCAGGTCAAAGCAACGCAGCCCCCTGGTGCATACTGGAGGCTCCTGGTGGGCTAGTTGGCCCCCAGGGGCCCCCAGTATGCAAGGGGAATTAGTCTCCCCTCTGAAAAAGCGCCAGGGGCCTGAATTGCAGAGAGGAGTAAAAAGGGGCGTGGCCTCATTACAACTCTTTGCACCGCAGTCCCCTGGCGCATACTAGAGGTTCCTTGTGGGATAGTTGGCCCCCGGCGACCCTCAGTATGCAAGGGGAATTAGTTACCCCTTTGCAAACGTGTCCGTGGGCTGCGTTGTAGAGAGGTGTAAAAAGGGGCGTGGCCTAATTACACCTCTCTGCAATGCAGCCCCCTGGCGCATACTGGAGATTACTGGTGGGCTAGTTGGCCCCCAGGGACCCCCAGTAGGCAAGGGGAATTAGTTCCCCCTCTGCAAACGTGCCCATGGGCTGCGTTGCAGAGAGGTGTAAAAAGGGTTGTGGCCTCATTACACCTCTCTGCAATGCAGCCCCTTGGCACATACTGGAGGTTCCAGGTGGGCTAGTTGACCCACATGAACCCCCAGTATGCAAGGGGAATTGGTTCCCCCTCTGCAAATGCACCAGGGGGCTGCGTTGCAGAGATGTTTAAAAAGGGGCGTGGCCTCATTACACCTCTCTGCAATGCAGCCCCCTGGCACATAGTGGAGGTTCCTGGTGGGCTAGTTGGCCCCCATGGACCCCCAGTATGCAAGGGGAATTAGTCTCCCCTCTGAAAAAGCGCCAGGGGCCTGAATTGCAGAGAGGAGTAAAAAGGGGCGTGGCCTCATTACAACTCTTTGCAACGCAGTCCCCTGGCGCATACTAGAGGTTTCTTGTGGGATAGTTGGCCCCCAGCGACCCCCAGTATGCAAGGGGAATTAGTTACCCCTTTGCAAATGTGTCCGTGGGCTGCGTTGTAGTGAGGTGTAAAAAGGGGTGTGGCCTAATTACACCTCTCTGCAATGCAGCCCCCTGGCGCATACTGGAGATTACTGGTGGGCTAGTTGGCCCCTAGGGACCCCCAGTAGGCAAGGGGAATTAGTTCCCCCTCTGCAAACGTGCCCGTGGGCTGCGTTTCAGAGAGGTGTAAAAAGGGTTGTGGCCTCATTACACCTCTCTGCAATGCAGCCCCTTGGCACATACTGGAGGTTCCAGGTGGGCTAGTTGACCCCCATGAACCCCCAGTATGCAAGGGGAATTGGTTCCCCCTCTGCAAATGCACCAGGGGGCTGCGTTGCAGAGATGTTTAAAAAGGGGCATGGCCTCATTACACCTCTCTGCAATGCAGCCCCCTGGCGCATAGTGGAGGTTCCTGGTGGGCTAGTTGGCCCCCATGGACCCCCAGTATGCAAGGCAAATTAGTTCCCTGTCTGCAAATGTGTCCAGGGGCTGCAATGCAGAGAGGTATAAAAAGGGTTGTGGCCTCATTACACCTCTCTGCAATGCAGCCCCCTGGCACATACTGGAGTTTCCAGGTGGGCTAGTTGACCCCCAGTATGCAAGGGGAATTAGTCTCCCCTCTGAAAAAGCACCAGGGGGCTGCATTGCAGAGAGGAGTAAAAAGGGGCGTGGACTCATTACAACTCTCTGCAATGCAGTCCCCTGGCGCATACTAGAGGTTCCTTGTGGGCTAGTTGGCCCCCAGCGACCCCCAGTATGCAAGGGGAATTAGTTACCCCTCTGCAAATGTGTCTGTGGGGTACGTTGTAGAGAGGTGTAAAAAGGGGCATGGCCTAATTACACCTCTCTGCAATGCAGCCCCCTGGCGCATACTGGAGATTACTGGTGGGCTAGTTGGCCCCCAGGGACCCCCAGTATGCAAGGGGAATTAGTTCCCCCTCTGCAAACGTGCCCGTGGGCTGCGTTGCAGAGAGGTGTAAAAAGGGTTGTGGACTCATTACACCTCTCTGCAATGCAGCCCCCTGGCACATACTGGAGGTTCCAGATGGGCTAGTTGACCCCCATGGACCCACAGTATGCAAGGGGAATTGGTTCCCCCTCTGCAAATGCACCAGGGGGCTGCGTTGCAGAGATGTTTAAAAAGGGGTGTGGCATCATTACACCTCTCTGCAATGCAGCCCCCTGGCGCATAGTGGAGGTTCCTGGTGGGCTAGTTGGCCCCCAAGGACCCCCAGTATGCAAGGCAAATTAGTTCCCCGTCTGCAAACACGTCCAAGGCTGCATTGCAGAGAGGTATAAAAAGGGGCTTTGCCTCATTACACTTCTCTGCAATGCAGCCCCCTGGCGCATACTGGAGATTCCTGGTGGGCTAGTTGTCCCCAGGGACCCCCAGTAAACAAGGGGACTTAATCCCCCAACTTAGAACACTCTACATGGCGCGTTTGCACAGTGGTGAAGGTAGGGAGAGGGCTTGAGGTGAGGTGAGTGCAAACATGCCCTGAGGCGCGTTTTAAGTTGGGGAATTAATTCCTGTTCAATCCAGAGGTCCCCTAGGGGGCAACTATTCAGGTATCTCCAGTAAGCGCCACAGAGCAGTGTTGCAGAGTGTTGTAAAACGGGGACGTGGCCTTTGAACACCTCTCTGCAACACAGCTGCCTGTCGCAAACTGGAGGTACCTGGTGGGCTAGTTGGCTCACAGGGGACCTCAGGATTGAAGAGGAATTATTTCTCCAATCTAGCTCACTACTATTCCTGAAAAGTAAATTTAACCGTACTTACCAGTAACTTGAATTTCCCTCCATAGAATATCATTGCCTGATATATAAAATATATATTAATTAAAAAAAATATTAAATAAAAAAAATTACAATTTCAATATTTTTAAAAACATTTTTTTCCAATTTATATTAAAAATATGTTATGTAATTTAAAAAATAAAATATCTAAAAATAAATAATTTAAAATATTGTAGTAAATCGGTATAAAAAATATAAAAATTAATACATTTAAAAATTATCCTTTACAAAATCTTTGAAATTCACTGAAAAAACAATAGGTTTCAGCCATGTTATAGTTAGGAATGAGCATTAAAAAAACCTTAGAAATTCACTGAAAAAAAACATAGGTTTCACACACGTTATAGTTAGGAATTAGCATTTAAAAAACTTTAGAAATTCACTAAAAAAACATAGGTTTCACACATGTTATAGTTAGCTGAACATTTCACTCATACAAAACCATTGAAATTCCCCCATTATAGTTAGTGCAGCTAACTATGACTCGTGCGCCCGCAATACAATGCTGATGACGTCACATATTACATCACTCATGACATGGTCAGTGACATCACTCATTACATCACTGAGGACATCTCAAATCACATCACTCATGACATCACTGATGATATCATCCTTGTGACAGAGTGGCAGACCTTCTCTCAGCGTAATATAATCTTTTATGCACACTTTGAAAAATAGAAACTGAAATTTTCCAAAAAATGGAGATACCAATACCAGTTACAACAACCTATTCAGTAATTCCAACATCTACATATACATCCACTCATTCACTAACAGTTCTATATAGTCACTCATACATGTACTTACACATCATATGTACTCAAACACCTATACATCCTGTTACACACCGATACTCATCCATAGAGTTACCCACACAAATACTCACACATGCAAATAAATTATCAAACATCCATTTGCTTGCATATACAGCTATATACCCACTACTACACTTTCTTCTACAGAATCGTACACATACTTACTCTCTTAAACTATCACTTATAGAAACACATACTTATTTATACAGGAACTCTTACAATCTCTCGCTCTCACATATACTCACTTATATACATCAATACTCACATATACTAGTTTAAAACATATGTAGTTACTCATAAAGATACTTTTGAGACAGTGATTCACTCACTAACACCCATACACACACTCATCCACCCATACAGTCCTGCACACATGCTGTCTTCAAAACACATACAAACAGTAAGTCACCCATTCATGCATCTGTCTGGTAAATAATAATCCCCACCAAACCATACAGACACTTATACTGATACTCTAAAAACCAACTAATAACCCATATCGACACTCATGTAGCTAGTCACCAACCCATGCAGCCACTTAACCACAAAGTGAGACACTGATACAGATATTTACATATTTAAACATTACTCTCTACTACATGTATTCAGTAAGATACACTTAATAAGTCAGTTATACAATCATTTAAAAAAAACATCCATTTAGACACTTATTTACACATTTATTCTTCCATCGACCTTTAGATATACATATATAACATATTTATTTTTCAGAAAGACACACATTCACTGGATGATGTCATGAGTGATGTCATTTGAGATGTCATAAGTGATGTCACTGACCATGTCATGAGTGATGTAATATGTGACGTCATCAGCAGTGCATTGCCGGCGCGTGAGTTATAATTAGCTGAACTAACTATAACGGGGGAATTTTATGGTTTTGTATGAGTGAAATGTCCAGCTAACTATAACATGTGTGAAGCCTATGGTTTTTTTAGTGAACATATATATATATAGATATATTCCATATGCTGCTGCCCTAAAATTGAGGTACTTCACACAGACGGAGTTTGCACCATTTATTCTCTCAGGTGGCAAAAGAACGGCATCTCTTCTATAGTACAAAGTGTCCAAATGCGTTTCAGGCATCAACCGCCCTTGTTCACTGGAGTTCTTGAAGGAGAGTACGGCATAGTTTTGTGCCATAGTTGCAGCGCTTGATGTACATTCCCCGCAGTGGGCGTGGCTCGTAGGCACTCTGATATTTTTAGTCATCTTGCTTTAGTAGTCTGCCAATCTACCTTAGTATGAAATTTAAAACCAAAAGTGGGTTTGCTGGGCAAGAGACCTCCGTGTTTCTGCCTGTTGTCCCTTAGAGAACTGTTCCGCTGTTCCAACAGATACTGCATTTCATCTTACACAGCGTCTAGGAGCCGCTACTCAGTGGCTGGGTGCCTTGCGATCTGAGCGGGCCGCCATACATTCCATATGCTGCTGCCCTTAAATTGAGGTACCTCATACAGACGGAGTTTGCACCATTTATTCTCTCAGGTGGCAAAAGAACGGCATCTCCTCAACAGCACAAAGTGTCCAAACGCGTTTAAGGTATCAACAGCCCTTGTTCACTGGAGTTCTTGAAAGGGAGTTCGGCATAGATTTGCGCCATAGTTGCAGCGCTTGATGTACATTCACCGCAGTGGGCGTGGCCTGTAGGCACTCTGATCTTTGTAGTCATCTTGCTTTAGTAGTCTGCCACTCTACCTTCGTATGAAGTTTAAAACCAAAAGTGGGTGGGCTGGGCAAGAGACCTCTGTGTTTCTGCCTGTTGTCCCTTAGTGAACGTTTCAGCTGTTCCAACAAATACTGCATTTCATCTTATGCAGCGTCTAGGGGCCGCTATTCAAGGGCGGGGTGCCTCGCGACCCGAGCTGGGCCGCCATACATTCCATATGCTGCTGCCGTAAAATTGAGGTACCTCACACAGAAGAAATTTGCACCTTTTATTCTCTCAGGTGGCAAAAGAACGGCAGCTCCTCAACAGCACAAAGTGTCCAAACGCCTTTCAGGCATCAACAGCCCTTGTTCACTGGAGTTCTTGAAGGTGAGTACGGCATAGTTTTGCACCATAGTTGCAGCGCTTGATATAAATTCGCCGCAGTGGGCGTGGCTTGTAGGCACTCTGGTCTTTGTAGTCATCTTGCTTTAGTAGTTTGCCACTCTGCCTTCGTATGAAATACCGGTAGTTGCCAGTAGGTAGTTACAGTTAGAACTTAGTTTCCATAGGAAAACCATTTTCTGATTTGCTAATAACTTTGGCGTCATTTGACAAATCTACGCAAAATATTCCAAAAAAAGTCTATCCAGGTCAACTCCCATCCTGAAAGTCTGGGGGTGATTCGTCGTTTGGGGGTGTTTTCCCAATGTAAACTTCCATAGGAAATTTTTTGATGAGCTATAGCCCAAACTGCTGAATGGAATTACCCCAAATTTGGCAGAAAGAGCTTGGTTCAGAAAGCAACCTTTTTTTTTTTTAAATGGTGTAAATCCGTTCAGTAGTTTTTGCGAAATTAAAAAAATAAGAGTGAAAAAATCAATTTCCCATAGGAAAGCAAGGCTACAGCCAAAAGTACTGAACAGACTTACCCCACATTTGGCAAAAAGGCTGTGTTTGGATCAGAAAGCAACCTTTTCTTTAAATGGTGTAAATCCGTTCAGTAGTTACTGAGTAAATAGAAAAATAAAAGTTTTGATATCTGGGCAAAGCCTAAGTCCCTTGCAGGAGCTTCACTGTGATTGGCTGGCAACTCTCCAAACAAGGAAGTGTTGGCAGCCATCTTGTGACTCGGTAGAAGTGAGTCACCAGAAAACAGAGAAACAAAGGTATAAAACAAGAGCAGGTGGTAGGGTAGAAACATCCTGACCCCATAGGCATGCTTAGGGAGTCTCAGAAGGACCCGCAGGGCCAAAAAAAGCATTTTTATCTAAAAAAAAAGTTGGCACAATACGTGCTTGGGTCGCGGGTTCCTGCGTTTTATTTTAATGAGACCCTGGGATGGGATAGGTCTCGAGGGAATTAAAAAAAATAAAAATATATAGCAGCGTCTCACTGGGGCTGCGGGGGCCCACTGGGGTCCCAGCAGTACCGGGGC
This sequence comes from Lissotriton vulgaris, assembly GCF_964263255.1. NCBI lineage: Eukaryota > Metazoa > Chordata > Amphibia > Caudata > Salamandridae > Lissotriton > Lissotriton vulgaris. The sequence continues at coordinate 1,377,290,779 of NC_141687.1, read as the reverse complement.
TCACCGGGGTCCCTGCAGTGCCAGGGCTTTACTTATGTTGGGAGTGGTGTTGTGAAGAGTCCCTCTCCTGGAGCCCTCCAGGTGCTTATAACTTTGGCTTCGTTTGACGAATGTTTACGAAAGGTTCAGAAAACTTTCACTTTTTTGATCAGCTCCTATCTTGGAAGTTTAGGGGTGATTGGTGAAGGGGGGTTGAGAAAAAAGGGGGTCCTAAAATGTGTTTTCTCAATGCATTTTCCATACAAATCATTAGGAGAAGCTGCAGGTGAAACTGCTTAACGGAATTACGCCAAATTTGGCAGGGAAAAGGTCTTGGTCCTGAAAGTGTGCTCCGTTCAGTAGTGTTCTGAGATATTAAAGGAAAACAATATATATATATCTGGTCTGGATCTATGATGTTACAACGCGTTATTTTACAACGCAGGATGTAACATCGCAACTTTTACAACGCAGGTTCCATTACATCGGATGCCATTACAACGCAGGACATTACATAGCAGATGCTATTACAACGCATACCATTACATCGTAAGTATAGGTAAGTATAACTTTTTAAAAAAAATGTAATTAAATTAATTTAATTAATTTAATTTAACTAATATAATTAAATTAATTTTAAAATTGTGATTAATTTAATTTATTTAAATAAGTTTAATTTAATTTAAAATTGGAATTAATGTAATTTAATTAATTTAATATAATTTTATTAATTTAATTTAATACATTTTATAATAGTAATCATTAGTAATTATTTTAATTTAATTAATTTAATTTAATTAATATAATTGAATTAATCTTAAAACTGTAAATATTATGATTTAATAAATGTAATTAAATTTAATTAATTTAATTCATTTAATTAAAGTCGTACTTTAAAAAAACATAAACCCTAAAAATACCCCTGCACCCCAAAACCCAAACCCAGCCCTAAACCCTAAAAATACCCCTGTACCCCAAAACCCAAACCCAGCCCTGAAACCTAAAAATACCCCTGTACCCCAAAACCCAAACCCAGCCCTGAAACCTAAAAATACCCCTGTACCCCAAAACCCAAACCCAGCCATGAAACCTAAAAATACCCCTGTACCCCAAAACCCAAACCCAGCCCTAAAACCTAAAAATACCCCTGTACCCCAAAACCCAAACCCAGCCCTAAAACCTAAAAATACCCCTGTACCCCAAAACCCAAACCCAGCCCTAATACCTAAAAATACCCCTGTACCCCAAAACCCAAACCCAGTCCTAAAACCTAAAAATACCCCTGTACCCCAAAACCCAAACCCAGCCCTAAAACCTATAAATACCCCTGTACCCCAAAACCCAAACCCAGCCCTAAAAGCTAAAAATACCCCTGTACCCCAAAACCCAAACCCAGCCCTAAAACATAAAAATACCCCTGTACCCCAAAACCCAAACCCAGCCCTAAACCCTAAAAATACCCCTGTACCCCAAAACCCAAACCCAGCCCTAAAACCTAAAAATACCCCTGTACCCCAAAACCCAAACCCAGTCCTAAAACCTAAAAATACCCCTGTACCCCAAAACCCAAACCCAGCCCTAAAACCTACAAATACCCCTGTACCCCAAAACCCAAACACAGCCCTAAAACCTAAAAATACCCCTATACCCCAAAACCCAAACCCAGCCCTAAAACTTAAAAATACCCCTGTACCCCAAAACCCAAACCCAGCCCTAAAACCTAAAAATACCCCTGTACCCCAAAGCCCAAACCCAGCCCTAAAACCTAAAAATAACTCAGTACCCCAAAACCCAAACCCAGCCCTAAAACCTAAACATACCCCTGTACCCCAAAACCCAAACCCAGCCCTAAAACCTAAAAATACCCAAGCACCCCAAAACATATACCTCAGTACCCCAAAACATATACTCCTATACTCATACTTATTTTAAAAATTATTTAAATTAATATATTTAATTTATAATATTAAAAAACATAAATAAATATATTTATTTATAATTAATATTAATAAAATTAATTAAATAATATTAAATACAATTTAAAAAAAATTATATACTTACCAATACTTACGATGTAATGCTATGCGTTGTAATAGCATCTGCTATGTAATGTCCTGCGTTGTAATAGCATCCGATGTAATGGAACCAGCGTTGTAAAAGCTGCGTTGTAACAGCATTACGATGTAAAAGTTGCGATGTAACAGTAACATACCATCTGGTCGGTGCCTAACTTCGTGCATGAGCTTGCCTCTGATTTGCTGCTATCACAAGGTTCCGGGGGGCAATTTAATATAGCGGAGCTCTGTGTAATGATGATTTGGATGCAGTGAACGTTCAAGATTCATTAACAATAAAGGTGAAACAGGTGAGATCCAGGCAGCATGACTTACACTCCAGGACACCAATAGGAAGATAACCATTTTATGCTCCCTGTGCCCAACATCACTACTCTACAGCTATGCCTTTAGAAGCCAGTCCGGACTCTCAAAGCTCTCTACCTTTGCGAGCTGATAGGCTGCTTTGCCTTTATGTCTGCGAGCTACTACATTGCTGTTCCAGGTCGTAGTTCTGCCTCTGTGAGTCGAGTGCACGGGCCACAGTTGTCCCTCTGCGAGCCTGGGTGCGAACTCTTCATAATTCACACTATATGAGCATTGAAAAGCCATTTTGTGATTCAGGGTGTCAGCTGGCATCTGCCTGAAGCATTTCTGAAAATATACCAGAGCTCTTTCTGTGAGAGATACCCCTTTCACGCTGCTTTTTCGCACATTAGCAGGTAACGCACCCTCTTCCCTCCAACAACCTTCTTGGGCCTGGAAGTGTCCCTCTGAGAATTAATAATAAGAAGGTGCTTGTGAGGTTAGACAAATAAGAATCTTAGTCATGTATAGATTTACATATAAGACATTTTATTATAACAACAAATAAAACTATATACAGCCATTGTGTGTCATTGCTGGTCCATTTGTGAATCACAGCCTGCAAGAAAAAAAGAAAGATAAGATGGTGCGTCATGCATCAAGCAAAGGAGAAAGAGAGAGAGAGAAAAGTGAGAGAGAGAAGAAGAGAGAGAGGAAGAGAGAAAGAGTGAGAGAGAGGAAGACAGAGAAAGAGAGAAAGAGTGAGAGAGAGAGGAAGACAGAGAAAGAGAGTTAGAGAAAGAGAGGGAAAGAGTAAAATACATGGAAGAGAGAAAGAGATGCAGTGTGAGAGAGAGGAAGAGAGAGAGAGAAAGAGTGAGGGAGAGAAAGAAAGAGAGAGAGAAAGAGTGAGATACAAGAAAGACAGAAACTGTGAGAGAGAGGAGGAAAGAAGGAGAGAAAGAGTGAGATACAAGGAATATCGAAAGAGACAATCTGTATGAGAGAGAGGAAGAGAGAGAGAAAGAGTGGAGAGAGAGGAAGAGTGAGAGAGGAAGAGAGAAAGAATGTGAGAGAGGAAGACAGACAAAGAGAGAAAGAGTGAGACAGAGAGGAAGACAACAAGAGAAAGAGTGTGAGAGAGAGGAAGATAGAGATAAAGAGAGAAACAGTGTGTGAGAGAGGAAGAGAGATAAATAGTGAGAGAGATGAAGAGAGAGTAAGAAAGTGAGAGAGAGAGAGAAAGAGTGAGAGAGAGGAAGAGAGAAAGAAAGAATGAGAGAGAGAAAGGCAGCGGAAGGCCTGGACCCGTCACAATCTGAGTTCAGGCCAAATCACAGCACCGAATCGGCCCTACTTGCAGTGTCCAATAACATCAGGATGACACTGGATGATGGGGGGTCTATGATTCTGGTGTTGTTGGATTTATCCGCTGCCTTCGATACGGTGTCTCATGAAGTACTTCTCGGCCGTCTGAGGGATGTAGGGCTGGGAGGAGTAGCTCTGTCCTGGATGGAAAGCTTCCTTTCCTGTCGCTCTCAAGAAGTCAGGCTGGGCTCCCATAAATCCATCTCTAGGGAGCTCACTAGGGGTGTGCCACAGGGCTCATGCCTAAGCCCCACATTATTTAATGTGTATGTGGCCCCCCTGGCCAACTTGGTGAGGTCTTTTGGGTTTACCCCGGTGTCTTACGCCGATGACACCCAACTTCTGTTCCCTTTTAAAACCTTGACCCCTGCTCTACAAAAATCTTTCTCAGAAGGAATGAGGGCAGTGTCAAAATGGATGGCGGAGAATTGCTTACAATGTAATGTGGGCAAAACAGAAGTCTTACTGTTTGGGGAGGCGGTGACATTGTGGTCTGATGAGTGGTGGCCCGCAGAACTAGGCCCAGTTCCAATCCCAAAGCAGACTGTTAAAAATTTAGGAGTACTGTTCGATCAAGCCCTGACTTTCAAACATCATGTCAATCAAGTCGCTGGCACATGTTTCAGGATCATTGGACTACTGAAAAGGGTGTTCCCTTATTTACCTGATAATCACAGGAAGACTCTAGTCCAGGCACTAGTGATCAGTAGATTGGACTACTGCAATGGCCTTCTTTTGTCAACTAATGAAGGCCAAATGAACAAAATGCAAGTAGTCCAAAACACGGCGGCGAAGTTAGTCCTTAATGCTCCATCTAGAACCCCCTCCCAACCTCTACTGGCTAAACTTCACTGGTTGCCTGTGCGGCAACGCACAAAGTTTAACATTTTGTGTACTATTCATAAATGTTTGATAGGAAAGGGCCCTAAATATCTTACTAAAGCCTTTCAACCCTACATCCCAGGCCGTTCCTTACGATCCAGCAGCCTCCATCTACTACAGGTCCCTAAAATAAGAAAGTCTCGTCAGGGAGGCCGTGCCCTGGCACACACTGGACCAGTGCTCTGGAATTCCCTTCCCCCAACATTAAAAATCATCACTAATCACCTTCTCTTTCGTAAAACCCTCAAGACCCATCTTTTTAGTAGTAGTTAATTTTCTACATGCTTTAGCTACTGAAACGATCCGGCACAGTATAGTCTCCTCCACTGGCAAAAAGCGCGGAGTTACCCCTTCGGGGGTTTATTCAGGCGCTATATAAGCACATAAATAAATAAGAGACAGAGAAAGAAACAAAGTGTAAGAGAGAGAATGGAAGAGATGGAGAGGGAGTGTTGACACTGGATAAAATCTTTGCAGCTCACCTTTGTGCCATCGGTGTATCTCCAAACACTTGCCAGGACAGAGCGCACCCTCATGTCGTGGTTGGCCTCAGCCAGGCCTACCAGTGCTAGGGGTTCTCCCTTTTCTGCACAAGTCCTCAGACCAATAGGAAAGAAGTTGATACGGAAACTGCAATTTAAAACGGAGCGCTTTATTAACCTCAAGAGGTGGAACTACATTCACACACCACCCTTTGGTAGTGTATGAAGTAGCACACTGAACAGAAGGAATATGCTCCTTTTAAACCCACACAAGGGCTCAAAAGAAGGTGGTGCAAGTACAGAAGAGAAGGGATACATACATAAAAGGTCATACAGAAATGCACAGTCAACAAGTGGGAGGAGCTAACAGTTTGCTGGTTCCGACAGAGATACCCTGACAGTTAAAGACTACGACATATGGTTTAAGCAGTTTCAGTTCCCTCTGCGCATGTGCAGAGTAGCAGAGCCTAAATATAGTCTGTCTCTAAGCAGAGTACAAGAGCAAATGACAGCAAAGTAGGAGAGAGCACATGGCAGACAAAATGGCTGCCGAATCCAAGATGGCTTCAGCTAAATGCTAACCCCGATCGCTGTCAAATTACAAAGACGTCCCTTTTAGCATTAGCTGAAAATGTTTGTTAATTTCGGGTAATCTAGGTTCACATCCTGTATATTGATGTTCATCATTTCAGTGACCTCTTTATTTAATAAACGGTGTGCTTTCATTTCTGCAACATTTCGCTTGGCAGGTGTGCAGGCAGAAATGCAAACGGAGCAGAGCATTGGACCACATTGTATACATACACAGCATGTAAATAATAGCACTAGAATTACACAAAAAATGGTCAACAGCTTCCAGCCCCAAGTAGTGAAAAGTTTCCAAATCCAGCTGGTAAAAGTCCAGGTGCCAGTCTCTGGATGAATCTCAGCAGTGATCTTATGCAGTTTTGAGATTGCATCAAACACTGAAGGTGAGTGGTCTGGAATATAGACACAACAGCTGCTGCCGATGATGTGACATGCACCACCTAGATCAGCTAATATCACATCAAGAACCATACGAATTTGGAGTGCTAAAATCCTTGCAATTTTCAGCTCTTCAGTAATGTTCCCAAGTGCCATAGCATGGTCACAACTTCTACAACACGAGTCAAACGTCTTATCTTTCTACTGTTTAATGCAGCACCCACAAAGAAAAACAATCCTAAATTGAAATCAATGTATTGTTGCAAGGTGGTATCAGTCTGGTCTACCTCATAAGTACTTATTGTCCTCTTATATCTATTTTAGAGATATCACTATGCAGTTTGAAATCTCAGTATTGTTCAGGTAGGATTGTTGATGCTTTTGCTCATGGTAGGGAAGCGTAAAATAATGATGCTCACCTAGTACTGGAGTAGTGGCAATCAAAAGCTGTCAAGCAGGAGCCAGTTTCTCAACAAACCAGGTTATTACTGCTATAGCCACCATAGCAGCAACAAATCCTACAGCACAAATGATCTTAGCAACTGTTGATCTTCTTGTAGACATGAGTTCTCCCTTGTTGAAACAATCATTGTAGCTCTTAGCCCAGGGCAGCCGTTGATTTCTTCACCGAGGGTCAAGACGGGTGTCACTTCGCAGAACTGATCCCCCCCTTGCCACATTGGCACTCCGTTTCACCAACCCAGGGCTGTTGCTCAATCAGTCTTTTTCAAAATTGCAGATTTTTTCCTCGGTCTCAGCTGGTACCGGGATACTCCAGGGATCGTGTGGTCCGGGAAGACTCCTTCAGATTCGTCAGGTGAGATAACGTGGCCCTTCTCTGTTTCCAGAATCTCTCGATGGTCAGTCAGCACAGCAAGTTCCATCAAGGTAGGCGATACTCGCTTACAATGAGTACTATGGATTCAATTCTTTCTGTTCATCACTCGAACTGCTGTCCTCGTTGCTAGGAGGACTTACTCTGGTCCTCGCCACCTCGGCTCCAAACTGCTTGATCTCTCGAAAGCTTTGATCATCACTTGGTTACCAGGCCGGAGCTCGGGGGCCTCACCCGCAGATCTGTCAGGAAGTGCTTCTCGATCCTGTTGATGAATAGAGATCAAACTATCAGTTAACTGTGCTAAGTAATCGCTCATCAGAAAACAAGGTACATCATGTATGGGGCGTGGTTTAGGAACTCCCCAAATGTCCATTGGTCTACCAAATACCACCTCATATGGTGTAAGCCCAGATCGTGAGTGTGGCACCGATCTTATGGACAACAATGCCAAAGGTAGGGCATTAGGCCATTTCAAAGACGTGGAGGCCAGTATTTTTGCTAATTTCAACTTCAAAGTAGCATTATACCTCTCCACTAATCCTGCTGATTGTGGGTGGAAGACCGCATGGAACTTCTGTTTGATCCCTAATCCTTTCAAGACAAGCTCAACAACTTGCCCAATAAAATAAGGTCCGTTGTCACTCCATAAAAGTTTACAAACACCAAATCTAGGGAAGAAGTCCTTTAAAATCACCTTAGCTGTAGTCAAAGCTGTATTATCCTTCGTAGGGTATGCCTTCATCCATTTACTGAAGGCACATACCAGACTAAAGGCGTTAGCATGGGGCCTTCAGTTGCGCCCTCTATCGCTAACATCTACATGGCAGCCTTTGAAACAAAAGCTATTTACAATGAAATAGCACCATTTTTTGAGTCAATTTCCCATTGGTCCAGATATATTTACGACATCTTTTTTATCTGGACCAATGGGGAAGAGACACTCGGTGAATTCCTAGAATGGATTAATATGGTAGATACTAATCTGAAATTTACAGCTCAATATAATAACAACCAGGTTGAATTCCTGGATATAATTATAAAAAACTGTAACAACAAATTAAATGTCGATCTCTTTGTCAAACCTACCGCGAGGAATACTCTCCTCCATTTTAAAAGTTTCCACCCTAGGTGCCAAAGAGATAGTATCCCTTTCTCCCAATTCCTGAGAGTCCGAAGAAATTGTTCCAGTCTAGCTGATTTTGACACACAAGCAATCATTATGAGACAGAAATTTCTGAACAGAGGCTATCCACATAGGCTAGTCAGAGATTCATACAAGAGAGCGAGATTTTACGACAGAGACGCACTTCTGAGATCTAAGCCCCCGACAACAAACAAACAATTGGTATGCATCACAAAACACTCTACACTTGAGCACACAGTCCGCCACATTGTTAATTCAAACTGGCACATTCTAAACTCCAATCCCACCAATTGTAAATTAGATAAACCTATGTTTGCCCACAGGAGGAATAAAAACCTCAAAGATCTAATTGTACATTCTCGTTTCTCTATTGACAATAGTCGTTCAGAATTTGTTCAAAGATCTCTTACAGAAAGAGTCCCAGTCAGAGGCACTTTTAGATGCTCATCCTGTAAGTCCTGCAAAAACATCATCACAGGTGAGTCCTTTGAACACAATGGCTGCCACGTCAGTGCCAATGACATGTGGAACTGTAGAACTGCTAATTGCATTTACTTCATTATGTGTCCATGCCTTTTGGGCTATGTGGGTGAAACCTCTAGACCCATACAAACCCGACTTACCGAACATCGGTCGGCTATTCGGACGAACAAAAATCTAGCTCCTTTAGTCAAACATTTCACAGATAAACAACATGGCCCAGACGATTTTAAATGGCGCATCCTTGAAAAATGTAGACTTCCAGATAGCAAAGGTGGCGGAAAGATCAGGAAGAAAAGGGAAGTATTTTGGATATTTTCCTTGGGAACTTTTAAGAAAGGACTCAATGCGGAAATACCTTGGGAAAACGCCATAATTTAAATATTTACCACCGCTACCTAATTATGGCCTGCCACAATGCGCCTTTATCTGTAATGACCCCTAGTTTCAATGATCTCTTGAGAGCTCCCCTTTATTTATTAATGTTTTTCATATATATTTAGTTTTTTATACATATTTATATCCTCTTGATTTATTGACCATTGTATTAGTGAAGGTTTATCTATATATATATATATAAACCTTAACTGCCATGTTAACAATGTGAGTGGTAGTGTACAACAAGTATATCTGTTGCCTTCATTGATGTATCTATAGCTTCAGTAGACGCCATATTGGAATAGCTTTTTTTCCACTTCTCTTGTACTTCAGCTTATTCATGTGCTTCGGCACGTTGTCATTATACATCACCAGTTCGATCATTAACATTTGGATTATGAAAATTCATGCATTGACCCGTTTATTTTATTCATTTTTCACCTTTTATATTTTTTGACTGCAGCTTCATCTTTCAGATATCGCCATTTCCCGGCAACACTCGTAACTCGGTTTTATTTTTCCCCTTTTGGAGCGCCATCTTGGATCAGTCGATTATGACTGACAGTCCGTTTTTGCTCTTTAACACCAGTTCCTTGCGCTTATCTTTTTCGCGCTATTTCCGGACCTTTAAATGTCCGCCCGGTAACGCAGACATTTACTTCTCTGGCTGTCGATGAAGACGTGACGTGACATCCCGCTCGCCTTGGAGCAGCACCAACTTGCTGTCCATGGCTTTTATCTCAGTTCACGGTAAGACTTAGTTAGGATTACGGGATTTTTTAAACCCTTACAGACCCTCGAGATACATACTGTTTATTAAACAGATCTCTGTATTTTTGCTCGGTTATTTCTATCCTCGAGGACAGTTTTACTAAATTCCTTCGTTTCGCCTTTTTTAATTTCAGAGTTATATTACTACTGTCACTATCCGGCGCCTACCCTGAACCATCGTTTTAGACCAGAGATAATAGCAGAACAGTCACATACGACTCTGTTTGTATAAAATAAGGTACGTGTCCATTTTGTACCAAGCGAGGCAAACTAGGCGGGAATCATATGGACATCAGGGATGCTAGTTCTATGATCCTGCTACACTTCTAAGTGTGTTACCCTTCTTTCTACTAACTGATATCCCCCTGCCTTTTCTTTTTGTTTGCATTACAGCCGCGATCTACTTTGCTAGACTAAAGAAGCCTATCCCTGCCCTTATGAGTTTATATGCAGACATTTGACCTAGATAGGTAGGTCATTTTCCATATCAGGTCTGAACCTGTATTTAGGTATATCTTTACATATATGGCAAAACAGTAATCTTATGTGTCCTGCTGTTCTCATTAATATAGTATTTCCTGCTATGAGGATCCTATGATCATTCTACAGCCTGGGTTTTATCCTTCTTGGTGCTGTCTCCTTTGGTTTTCTATCCAAAAGGATGTTTATGCAATCTCAGGTATTCTTACCTCTAGTATATGTTATCTTTTTATTATCTTTAATCTACAAGAACCGAGGCTCTGATAGACACTACAATGAATTATAGTTCGAGCTATGAGCAATTTTTAATTATACTTTCGGTTTAGTCTTTGTTATCGTTTTTATGGAGTTTTTGTTCGGTTACAAACCTTAGCATGGTCACGCTAATTTTGGGAGACTAACAGTCCCTCATTACAGTAATTATTTAAAGAAGGCATCAGCCTCTTTGTTTTTTCCATTTTGTCATTTTGCACAAGATTTCATCAGATATCTAGTAGCACAAGATAAATATTCCAGGTTCTACAACCAGGCATTTCATTGTGTTCAAAGCGACTTATCGTTTGTACTTCTCCTTGTCGCCTATATCATTTTGTTGTAACTTACAGAGTTTTTTATTTTCAATCAGGTATTAGCCTCTATTAAGTGGCCCTGACGTAACTACATGTATGAAGCTATCAATTACTTTGCTGCATCTTATCAATGTAAGTGTCAATTTATGTTAAAGGGTCTTAATCCCAAACTGTCGATCATCTTTGTATTTCTAGCCTTCAGCTGTGAATAACAGATATATACAGCCTGAACCTATAGGTGTCCCTATTTGTATAAAAAGAGGTCCCTATACGATCAATGAATGTTTAAGTACTGCACAATAGAGTCGCTAGTATCTGTCAACCAGATGACAAGAAATGACCTAATTTAATGTCTTAAATGAGTTGCTGTGAAGTTAGACAATTGTGATAGATATAAAATCATTTTGGTGTCCTTATGTTATCTTTATCTCCACATTTATAGGTACTGTCATAAATGATGTAAAGTGTTAAAAGTATTATTAAATTAATTTGATGTATATTTTCTTTCTTTCAGATATGCTCTCCTCTCAGATTATCAGCAGAGACTCCTGAAGAAGGCGGTTTTCTGCCGAAACGCGCGTCGAGTGTTTTTTAATGATTAATGTTTTCATATCTTTTATGTCACTCTTTAATATAATTGTATTATGTTTTATTTTATGTATGACTTATAGGACACCTTTTGAGTTTATAATTGTTGTGTTTTTTATGAATTGAATTGTATTTTTACCCTATCATATAGTCTGCGTCTCTATATGATTTTTATTAATACTTATTAAATATATATTTGTCAATTGCCACTTTTTGTTTTTTCTTCACACTACTCGTTTCAGAGTAATTGGTCATTTACATTTCTGATGTCCTAGGCCTTTTACCCACATTGGTGTTTACCCTGCCCTAGGAGTCTGTACTGATAACCAGGGGGTCCTTGTTTTTCACATAAGTCTTTACCCACAGCTTGTCTGTGTAGGGCTGTTCTCCTCCGTATCACTACAAGTAACATCAATTATTGTCAGTACTTATTTTAATTTTATTTCCTATCCACACCCTTTGTCAGAATACTCTTTCTTGAGAACATCCATGGCTCAACTACCAACATTTGGCTTCTCTGATGAAGTTTTTGCCTCACTTGTTGGAACTAATATAGCCTCTACCAATGGAGGTCAACCTAGCATATCTAATAATGAGGATTATAGAAATCTTACCGAACTCAAAAAGAAACTAACACGTATGGAAGCCCACGGGGAATTTATGTTGGCATATCTGAAAAACGGCATTATCCCAATGGGCCTTAAAGTTCGGAATATCCCAGGCCTCTTTGTTAACCATAGGCCTTTCCTAGAACGATGGATTCTGATTGCAAATAGATGCTCCAGGGATCTTATGATCCTAATCATTGAAACAGCGAAGGAATTGGCTATCGATATTAAAAAAGAAATCGAGGCATTAGAAACCAAACTTAAAACCTCTAGTACTATAGATGATGCCATGAGGAAAATAGAAGAGGCCAATAAAGAACTGGAGTCATTCAGTACTTATTTAAACAAACGTAAGAATGACAAATTAGCCAAAGACAAACGCTATTACACCCTCGAAGAAACATATCCATACTTGAGACAGGATTTTTACAAACAAAACGATTATGTAGATGATATCAGAACTACACCACAAAGAGTTAATAACTTTACTGACTCCTCAGATTCAGAGAATGAAGGCCCCAATAACTACTATGAGGCAGAGAATAACTCTAATCAATATAACGGTCCCCGCTCAAAACAACCTTTTTTGTCCAACAGGGGCCTAAGGAGAGGGAGACCCAGGGTGCATTTCCAAAATCAATCGAGAGGCAACTTTCAACAAGCCCACCACCAGCAACAACAACACCAGCACCAATATCAACAACACCAACAACATCAACCCCAAGAACCCCAATTTATACGCGAGACACGCAACCGCCAGTACTGGGGTCAAGGGATGTAATCCCTATCTTTAACCTGTCCTCTAAGATTATTGACTCTCCAACTAAATCTTTACTATCTAAAGGTTTATCTTATGTTCCTCATTCTCAATTAAATGTCTTTGAGCTTCAAAAAGATATCATTTCTTTTTTTCGTAAAATTAGGCTCAAAAGATTTTTCTCTATGCATTCGGATAGCAACGAGCTACCCCAAGAAACTAGACATTTCTCTTTGCCATCCACTTTCAATCCCTCATTAGAGCAGCTAGGTCCGGAGGTTGCTACTTGCGAATTGGTTATACTACAACAACTAGAAAGAGCCCTCCGTTACATACCCAAACCTATCTATAATCTCAGCAGAGAAGAGTCGGACTCCCTCAAACATCTTAGACAAGATAATTCGTTAACTGTCAAGAGCTGCGACAAAGGCGGTGGAATTGTCTTGATAGATACGGAGACCTATGAACAAAAGATGAAATCTATGCTTTCTGACACAACTACCTATTGTCCAATAAGAACTAATCCTATGACCATTATCTCTAATAAAATCTGTAGTCTAACCACTACAGCGCTCACCAATGGAGATATTAACCAGAAGGAATTTGAATTTTTAAATCACCATCAATTCAAAACAGCATGCATATATGGCATGCCTAAGGTCCATAAGAACGTAATTGACCCACCTTACAGACCCATTGTGTCGACGATAGGCACCAATACAGAACCCTTGTCCAAATTTATTGACTCTTTTTTACGGCCACATATACCTAGGATTGCTTCATATGTAAAAGATACAGGCTCCATGATATCCAAAGTTGAAAACCTTCCCTTTGACCCTAATAAAGATCTCTTAGTTACGATGGATATCAAAGCATTATACAGCAACATTCCCCAGAAAGAAGCCATGCAGGCAACAAAATGGTTTATTGATACTTTCGATATAGGATGTCCGAAAGAATTCATACTAGATCTTCTCGATGTTGTCCTCACTGAAAATATCGTAGAATTTGGAAACACTCTTTATCGCCAGACTAAAGGCGTTAGCATGGGGGCTTCAGTTGCGCCCTCTATCGCTAACATCTACATGGCAGCCTTTGAAACAAAAGCTATTTACAATGAAATAGCACCATTTTTTGAGTCAATTTCCCATTGGTCCAGATATTGACGACATCTTTTTTATCTGGACCAATGGGGAAGAGACACTCAGTGAATTCCTAGAATGGATTAATATGGTAGATACTAATCTGAAATTTACAGCTCAATATAATAACAACCAGGTTGAATTCCTGGATATAATTATAAAAAACTGTAACAACAAATTAAATGTCGATCTCTTTGTCAAACCTACCGCGAGGAATACTCTCCTCCATTTTAAAAGTTTCCACCCTAGGTGCCAAAGAGATAGTATCCCTTTCTCCCAATTCCTGAGAGTCCGAAGAAATTGTTCCAGTCTAGCTGATTTTGACACACAAGCAATCATTATGAGACAGAAATTTCTGAACAGAGGCTATCCACATAGGCTAGTCAGAGATTCATACAAGAGAGCAAGATTTTACAACAGAGATGCATTTCTGAGATCTAAGCCCCCGACAACAAACAAACAATTGGTATGCATCACAAAACACTCTACACTTGACCACACAGTCCGCCACATTGTTAATTCAAACTGGCACATTCTAAACTCCAATCCCGCCAATTGTAAATTAGATAAACCTATGTTTGCCCATAGGAGGAATAAAAACCTCAAAGATCTAATTGTACATTCTCGTTTCTCTATTGACAATAGTCGTTCAGAATTTGTTCAAAGATCTCTTACAGAAAGAGTCCCAGTCAGAGGCGCTTTTAGATGCTCATCCTGTAAGTCCTGCAAAAACATCATCACAGGTGAGTCCTTTGAACACAATGGCTGCCACGTCAGTGCCAATGACATGTGGAACTGTAGAACTGCTAATTGCATTTACTTCATTATATGTCCATGCCTTTTGGGCTATGTGGGTGAAACCTCTAGACCCATACAAACCCGACTTACCGAACATCGGTCGGCTATTCGGACGAACAAAAATCTAGCACCTTTAGTCAAACATTTCACAGATAAACAACATGGCCCAGACGATTTTAAATGGCGCATCCTTGAAAAAATTAGACTTCCAGATAGCAAAGGTGGCGGAAAGATCAGGAAGAAAAGGGAAGTATTTTGGATATTTTCCTTGGGAACTTTTAAGAAAGGACTCAATGAGGAAATACCTTGGGAAAACACCATAATTTAAATATTTACCACTGCTACCTAATTATGGCCTGCCACAATGCGCCTTTATCTGTAATGGCCCATAGTTTCAATGATCTCTTGAGAGCTCCCCTTTATTTATTAATGTTTTTCATATATATTTAGTTTTTTATACATATTTATATCCTCTTGATTTATTGACCATTGTATTAGTGAAGGTTTATCTATATATATATATATATAAACCTTAACTGCCATGTTAACAACGTGAGTGGTAGTGTAGAACAAGTATATCTGTTGCCTTCATTGATGTATCTATAGCTTCAGTAGACGCCATATTGGAATAGCTTTCTTTCCACTTCTCTTGTACTTCAGCTTATTCATGTGCTTCGGCACGTTGTCATTATACATCACCAGTTCGATCATTAACATTTGGATTATGAAAATTCATGCATTGACCCGTTTATTTTCTTCATTTTTCACCTTTTATATTTTTTGACTGAAGCTTCATCTTTCAGATATCGCCATTTCCCGGCAACACTCGTAACTCGGTTTTATTTTTCCCCTTTTGGAGCGCCATCTTGGATCAGCCGATTATGACTGACAGTCCGTTTTTGCTCTTTAACACCAGTTCCTTGCGCTTATCTTTTTTGCGCTATTTCCGGACCTTTAAATGTCCGCCCGGTAACGCAGACATTTACTTCTCTGGCTGCCGATGAAGACGTGACGTGACATCCCGCTCGCCTTGGAGCAGCACCATCTTGCTGTCCGTGGATTTTATCTCAGTTCACGGTAAGACTTAGTTAGGATTACGGGATTTTTTAAACACTTACAGACCCTCGAGATACATACTGTTTATTAAACAGATCTCTGTATTTTTGCTCGGTTATTTCTATCCTCGAGGACAGTTTTACTAAATTCCTTCGTTTCGCCTTTTTTAATTTCAGAGTTATATTACTACTGTCACTATCCGGCGCCTACCCTGAACCATTGTTTTAGACCAGAGATAATAGCAGAACAGTCACATACGACTCTGTTTGTATAAAATAAGGTACGTGTCCATTTTGTACCAAGTGAGGCAAACTAGGCGGGAATCATATGGACATTAGGGATGCTAGTTCTATGATCCCGCTACACTTCTGAGTGTGTTACCCTTCTTTCTACTGACTGATATCCCCCTGCCTTTTCTTTTTGTTTGCATTACAGCCGCGATCTACTTTGCTAGACTAAAGAAGCCTATCCCTGCCCTTATGAGTTTATATGCAGACATTTGACCTCGATAGGTAGGTCATTTTCCATATCAGGTCTGAACCTGTATTTAGGTATATCTTTACATATATGGCAAAACAGTAATCTTATGTGTCCTGCTGTTCTCATTAATATAGTATTTCCTGATATGAGGATCCCATGATCATTCTACAGCCTGGGTTTTATCCTTCTTGGTGCTGTCTCCTTTGGTTTTCTATCCAAAACGATGTTTATGCAATCTCAGGTATTCTTACCTCTAGTATATGTTATCTTTTTATTATCTTTAATCTACAAGAACCGAGGCTCTGATAGACACTACAATGAATTATAGTTCGAGCTATGAGCAATTTTTAATTATACTTTCGGTTTAGTCTTTGTTATCGTTTTTATGGAGTTTTTGTTCGGTTACAAACCTTAGCATGGTCACGCTAATTTTGGGAGACTAACAGTCCCTCATTACAGTAATTATTTAAAGAAGGCATCAGCCTCTTTGTTTTTTCCATTTTGTCATTGTGCACAAGATTTCATCAGATATCTAGTAGCACAAGATAAATATTCCAGGTTCTACAACCAGGCATTTCATTGTGTTCAAAGCGACTTATCGTTTGTACTTCTCCTTGTCGCCTATATTATTTTGTTGTAACTTACAGAGTTTTTTATTTTCAATCAGTTATTAGCCTCTATTAAGTGGCCCTGACGTAACTACATGTATGAAGCTATCAATTACTTTGCTGCATCTTATCAATGTAAGTGTCAATTTATGTTAAAGGGTCTTAATCCCAAACTGTCGATCATCTTTGTATTTCTAGCCTTCGGCTGTGAATAACAGATATATACAGCCTGAACCTATAGGTGTCCCTATTTGTATAAAAAGAGGTCCCTATGCGATCAATGAATGTTTAAGTACTGCACAATAGAGTCGCTAGTATCTGTCAACCAGATGACAAGAAATGACCTAATTTAATGTCTTAAATGAGTTGCTGTGAAGTTAGACAATTGTGATAGATATAAAATCATTTTGGTGTCCTTATGTTATCTTTATCTCCACATTTATAGGTACTGTCATAAATGATGTAAAGAGTTAAAAGTATTATTAAATTAATTTGATGTATATTTTTCTTTCTTTCACATATGCTCTCCTCTCAGATTATCAGCAGACACTCCTGAAGAAGGCGGTTTTCTGCCGAAACGCGCGTCGAGTGTTTTTTAATGATTAATGTTTTCATATCTTTTATGTCACTCTTTAATATAATTGTATTATGTTTTATTTTATGTATGACTTATAGAACACCTTTTGAGTTTATAATTGTTGTGTTTTTTATGAATTGAATTGTATTTTTACCCTATCATATAGTCTGTGTCTCTATATGATTTTTATTAATACTTATTAAATATATATTTGTCAATAACCACTTTTTGTTTTTTCTTCACACTACTCGTTTCAGAGTAATTGGTCATTTACATTTCTGATGTCCTAGGCCTTTTACCCACATTGGTGTTTACCCTGCCCTAGGAGTCTGTACTGATAACCAGGGGGTCCTTGTTTTTCACATAAGACATACCACCACTTAAGACATACTTTTAGTTATTGCAATGTTCAAGTTGGTGATAGTCCATTTGCAAAACTTCAAAAGGTGCAGTTGGTGTAGCAAACCCTCCTGTAGGAGTCCGTGTCCCTTTTCCAGGATTGTACTGCCAACAGATCAAACAGGACTTTTAGCTGTACCAGCAATCTCTGGATGCTCCCAAACTTGTGTAAGCAATGTCGTTATCACCAGAGCTCCAACATGTGCCCGCCCATGTGCCATTTGAACCTTAGGCTGTAAATAGGCAGCAGGCAGTTTCCACTTATTCATCTCTTTATTACGCCAGCAGCCCTCATCGTTTAACATTCCCTCTTTGGACCACTGATCAAGTTCTTTCACAGAAGCAGATTGCGGTATGTCTAACACCTCTTGTCTAGCATCATGCCAACTCGCAGCTTGCGACCTCACAATGTAGATAGCTGTAGTGCTTCGTTGCTTTGCAGTCTCATGAGCTACGCGGTCTGCAAAAGCATCGTCTTGTCCTGTCTTATCAGTCACTTTCTTATGTGTGCTACACTTCACAATAGCTATCTTCTTTGGGTATGCCAGTGCAGTCACAAAGTCACAAAGTTTTATTTATTTATGATTTTGGAACTCAGAAGAGTTCCACATAAAAACAAGAACCAAGGTAAAATGTACAATCTCGAACAATAGAACAGGATATACAAATACACAAAATATTATAAATTATCCAGTAAAATCCATGTTAATAATCATAGCAACCATATAGGGTTAATACATATCAAAAAACATTTAAAAAAGTAGAGAATCCTGTGTCAAAACATTTCATTAGGTGGATTAGAGATAGCGTCTGTAAATGCGGAGGCAGACAGAATGGATAGTTGTAAGCAGATCGACCTCATCCACTTACGTCGATGAGGAAGAAGAGCAGGACATATAAAGAGCACATGGGTAACATCCTGAATAGAATTATTACACAAATTACAGACCGGGGAGGACCCGTACCATTTGAACAATATAATATTTAGTGGGAGAGTACCCTGCCTCAATAAAAGCTAAAAGCGGCTCACTCCATGCGGGAGATTCCAAGTAATATAAGATTGCGCCTTATTTATCAGACAGGAGTCAATAACTGGATGAACGCCTCTCTTCAGAATGTGTGCTTCCCTGTCCATAGTGAAACTTAGTTTCCAGGTGGCCTGTTTCAACAAAGCTTTTAGCTAATATGGAGATAAATTAAAAAGTACAGATTCGTCCAATTGAAGCAAGTCAACCGCAGTTCTAAAATTCTTTACAATTAATGATTGCTATTTTAGGGTTCCTAATATTTCTTTCTTGATAAAACAATGTAATGTACCAAGTTCACCCTTTACAAGATTTGAGACCCATCGCACTATCCCTGCAAGACCCTGTACCCAGCTACTTCGCAAACCAAATTCCAACCTAAGTGCTGCAACAGGCAAGCAGAATTAACCGTGGCTAAGGACCGCAAAATTTTGCCTTCTGTTGTATGTAAAAAGCCCCATTTGCTTAAATCGAGTAATTCAATACCATACAACAGGGAGAGGGGAATTTTGGCGTGGAAAACCTCTAGTAGGAGTGCAAAGTGTCTTCTTCCTGTGGATCTATAAAGGGAGATTAAGCTTTTCCCTTGTGCTATCGCTTTACGAATAATGTTTTCTATGTGAGCCTTGTCACTTAAGTTTCAGAGCACTGTTTTTCCTAGGAAGACATATGATTTTACCAATTCCAAGTTTTGTCCACCTACAGACCAAACAAAGTTCCCGTACTTCAACTTTTTCCTTCCCTGCATGCACATTACTTTACTTTTAGACACATTTATCTTTAGGTGGTGGGCCTCTGCATATACATGTAATGCCTGCAAACCCAGTGCAGTCAGAAGATTATGCACTACTTCTCAGTGCATTATCTGCATCCCGTGGGACGTAAGAAAGCCTCTTTCCTTCCAAAGTAGCCCAAAATCATGGGGCACTCCAAAAGCATAGTGGCTATCGTTATAGATGTTCACACACAAGCCAGTACTAAGTTTACACACTCTTGTCAATGCTATTAGCTCAGCTGCTTGAGCCGACTTCTGTGGTAGGCGAGCTGTCTCCACTGCTGTCTGAAGTGTCGTTATTGCATATGCAGCTGATGTTGTGTCATCTGGTAACTTCAAACAAGACCCATCAACCCACAATTCCCCATCTACACCTGAAAGGGGTGTATCTTGCAAGTCGACACAACCCTTTGTCTGTTCCTCAGTAAGAAATATACAATCATGAGACTCCTGTGACTGAGTCTGAGTCACTGGGTATGGTAACAAAGTAGCTGAGTTCAAAATTGCACACCTCTTCAGGGTAATGTGAGGGGCTAACAGTGTTAATTTGTATCCTGTCAAACAAGCACTAATTAGGTGTTGCGTTTTGGTCTGATTCAAAAGGGCATCAACTGCATGGGGTACTAGCACCAACAATTTATGTGACAAAACTATCCCTCCACTTTGACGTACGGAGACAGCTGCTTCTGCAACTGAACGGAAAAACCCAGGCAATATACGAGCAACGGGATCAAGGTCCGCTAAAAAATACACACAGGGACGCTGTTTGTCACCGTGTGGTTGCACTAAAACTGACAATGCACACCCATCTTTCTCGTGTACATAGAGTGTAAAACCCTTCATGTAATCTGGAGTGCCTAACACTGGTGCAGAGCAAAGAGCTTGTCGTAACTGACAAAAAGCATTCTGGCATTCAGTCATCCATGGAAGGGGCATTGGAGTGTCTTTGGTCAGAAGTGCTAACAAGGGTTTAACAATGAGTGAAAAACCTAATATCCATTGCCTACAAAATGAAGTCAGACTGAGTAGGAGGTACTGGTGTGTCTAAAATTGCTTGAATGCGATCTGTTGTGAGTGCACGACCCTCCTTAGACGGAAGGTGACCTAAATAGGTTACCTTCGGTCTACAATATTGCAATTTCTTCTGTGACACTTTATGGTTGTGTGAAGCAAGAAAGGAAAGTAAAGACAGAGTACATTTTTCACACTGTTCAGGCGTATCGGCTGCCAATAAAATATCATCGGCCTATTGAATGAGAGTCACACTTCAGGCAAAGTGAAAGAATCAAGTTGTCTTTTCAATGTTTGACTGTAAATGTTAGGACTCTCAGTGTACCCTTGAGGAATTCTACAAAATCTGTACGATCGATTATTCAAAGTGAAACCAAACAAATATCGGCTTTAAGGATGAATAGGAATCGAGAAGAAAGCATTCTTTAGGTCTATGACGGTGAATGTAGTGGCTGTTGGAGGAACTAAGGTAAACAATGTTGTTATGTCAGAAAACACGGGGTATTGTGGTACTACAATCTTGTTAACTTCTCGCAAATCAATGATAATGTAAATCCTAGTGTCAGTGTCTTTTATCGAAATAGGAAGAATAGGACTGTTACAAATGTTATAAGGAACTTCTTCAACAACCCCCACTTTAATGAAATCATGGACAATGTGTACAAGTGCTTCTTCATCTTCTTGAGAAATTCTGTAATGAGGCAAGCGTGGCAATGAAGCACCCTCCTTGACACTAATATGCACTGGTGGAATAACCATTTGCCCTACATCGGTGTCTGAAGTCGCCCACAAAGTACTAGGGAGTAAATCTAATGCAATGTCCTCTTTAACAAGACAGGAACTCTCAATCTCGGGGTAATTGTTATTCAAAATAACACGTACTCCTTCCGGAGAACATCGTATCATAGCCCTGAAATATTAGAGCATATCAAGACCCACAATATTGACCGGTGTGTTCGGAGAAAGCAAGAAAGGACATGGAGCAGTAAATTTATCAACATGGAATGCAAGTGATTGTGACAGTGGGCTAAGGAAAGGTGTTCCATCGAAACCTATTGATGTAAATGTTAAGTCAGACAGGTGAGCCCTCAGAACCAATTGTTTAGACACAGTGCTACGAGTAGCTCCTGTATCAACCAGAAACCGATCAGTAGAACCCAAAGCATGTGCTGTAAGTTAGGGACCCTTCTGATCTACTGGAACTTCAATTGATTCCTTACCCCATCCTAGGCATAAGAAGAATCTTTCAAATCAAAATGCAAATAATCGGATTTTTGATATTCGTTCCGTCTATCAAAAGCATTATACCCATCCTGTCCACATGAATTAGCATCAAACCTAGCACGATCATCCGCACTTCCTCTAGGCCCTGAATATCCTGAACGATTTCTCGTTTGTCCATGTGGATACTACTGAGCACGCAATGTTGGACAGTCAGAAAACCAATGTCCAATTTCCTGCAGTACGCCCACTGGTCAAAAGACAAATTCGAATGAGTGTAAGAAGGAAAAGACGAACCATAAGATCCACGTCCACCTCTATCATTACCTCTAGAAGGCAGACCATAAGCCTAATCCAACATAACTTTCGTTTTTAACTCTTTAGTCTTCTTATCCTCATTGCCCTTTGCTTCTAATTCCTGTCGCTCCTAATTCTGAGCCATAGTCAAAAGAGAAACCAGAGAAGAGGTAGTCCATGAACTCTCACTGGCCTTAAGACAACTTGCTATTCCTCGCAATAGGTTTGTGACATATTTATCAACAAACAGATGTCTGACCATGTCATCTGTCAATGACTGGCCACTAAAATCGTGGAATGCTTTCTCAAAGCGTGTAAAGAAGTCAGAAACCGATTCATCTGCCTTTTGCTTGCAAGGCGCTAACACAGTCCAGTCTATCTTTTTAGGGGGAATGATCATCTTTAACTTAACTAATAAAGCTGCAGGAAGATCTAAAATTAGCTGCCATGGCTTCTGTGCGGGCTCCTTTTCTGCGTCCAATAATTCTATATTCTTCCATAGTACCCCAAAAGTCGCAAGATCATCAACTTTACGAACAGCCCTCCACATATCAGGGGGTAATATCAATCCAAAAAACATGTAAATGTTGGACAAAGTCACAGTACATGAGCTAACGGCACCTTCAACTTCCTCATAAAAGGCGGCTGGATTTTTCCGCGGATCAGGCAATGCAGCTTTAAGAGCCATGACATCTGCTCTATTCCAAGGAGTATGAACCAAATTATAAATAAAATAACCCTTTGCATCAGCGGAATCCTTATCATCATTTGTTCCCTCGCCTCTAGGAGGATTATACAAAGGTGAGGCTTCCCGCATGGGTTTCGTATGGACTATCATAGTCTTATCTGTTCCAGAAGCAGAAGCCTGTGTCACGCCGGTCTGAGATGCTTGTGCAGCTGCCTCTGCTGCCTTTTTCTCTTCTCACAAACGGACTGCTTCAGCACGCAGTTTAACCAAACGTCTAATTGAGTCAGCCACCTGAGAAAAGACAAAAAGACCATCACGCATTTGCTTACAATCATTTGCTACATCAACGGGTTCTAATTCCTCAGAATGCTTCCTAAACCGCTCAAGGAGCTCTGCAGCAAATACCTCAGTAAAATATATTTGCTCCCTTTCCTGCCAACCTTTCATCTCATCTAAAAGTTCAGAAGCTGGGGCAGCACTACGGACATCTTTGCGAGCAGCTGATCTGAGCTCAGACGAACGCTGAGCGGACAACATAGACCGAGTTTCCCGTAATTTCTCTTGCTCTGAAGCAGACTCCTAATCTGACTCATGATGCAAAGGAGCAGAAGGAGGAATATACGGAGGCGGAGAACGATCTAATAACAAGAAATCATCTTGTGGTTTATGAAGGATGGATAGAGGGGTCACCGAACAGCGTATTGGCAAATTACCTGCAAATGGCGCACCCTATCCTCTCTCTCTTGTATTTCTTTATTTTTTCAATTCTAATGCTTTTGCATGAATGTTTTTCTGTTGTTTTTTTTCAAACAAGGCTTGCTCTCGCTTCATTTGTTCAAGTACTTTTTTCTCCGATTTTCGTACAATATCAAACATATCTTGCCTAGTCTTTCACTTAAACATACATTGCTCCACATACTGAATCTTTCGTAAATCAAATGACCCATACATATGCCAATGCAACTCAGGATCCTTACGAGTACACTAATTCCATAACGTGCTGTACATTATAGAAGAAATACCATACTTAATATACATTTCCCGATTAGGCGTCCCTTCTGGGGGAGCCGGTTGTGCTTCATCAAGTCTCAAATTGGTACCACTACAAACACAACACACCCTTCAAAGTGTTCTAGAAACAGGCATACAAAAAATAGTGCAGAATATGCATTAATATACGCAAAGTAGTGCTTAAAGTACTTCTTGTATGGTGCGTAGTTCAAATCAATTCTCCTCAATACCTGCCAATATAAATTGCAATTCATATATCAATCACTTACAAATCCAAAATTGGCCAATACAAATCCAAAGCCACACCAAGAGCCGCAAAAACAACCTTACCAATCCCAGGCAACATAACCAACAGCCAGTGTTGTAGCACAACAACGCTTACCAATCCCTTGGTGTCCAGATTCCAACTGCCAAGTTCTTAAATCGACCGAACGGTCACTGCACGCCGAATCAACAGAAGAGATCTCAGTCGAGGACCGGCACCACCTGGATGGTCAGATCTGAAAGAGAGGAAAAAGGCCGTGGTGTGCCAAGACGTGGGCTCCTTGGGCAATGACCATCTGTAGTGAGATTCCAATCCTTCGTTTCGACCACTCCTTCGGGCATCCAAGTAGCGGATGAGCCCCACTGGTTGGGCGCCAATTTGTCGTGGTGGGCCTAAGCCAAGCCTTCCAGTGCTAGGGGTTCGCCCTTCTCTGCCCAAGTCCTCCGACCAATAGGAAAGAAGTTTTCATCGAAACTGCAATATAAAACAGAGCGCTTTATTAACCTCAAGAGGTGTAACTACATTCACACAACACACTTCGGTAGTGTATGAAGTAACGCACTGAACAGAAGGAACATGCTCCTTTTATACCCACACAATGGCTCAAAAGAAGGCGGTACAACTACAGAAGAGAAGGGTTACATACATAAAAGGTCATACAGAAATGCACAGTCAACAAGTGAGAGGAGCTAACAGTTTGTTGGTTCCGACAGAAATACCCTGACAGTTACAGACTACAACATATGATTTAAGCAGTTTCAGTTTCCTCTGCGCATTTGCAGAGTAGCAAAGCCTAAATATAATCTGTCTATAAGCAGAGTAGAAGAGCACATGACAGCAAGGTAGGACAGAGCACATGGTGAGCACATGGCAGACAAAATGGCTGCCGAATCCAAGATAACTTCAGCTAAATGTTAACCCCGATCGCTGTCAAATTACAACACTCAAATTAAGTGATCTATAAGATAGTATAGATTTAGTTATTGCAGAGTATATAGAACTGCTCACGCGTAATTCTCCGTTTCAAGGAAGAGGGAAACAGTGTGAGACAGAGGAAGATAGAGAGATAAAGAGTGAGAGAGAAGAGAGAGAGAGAAAGAGTGAGAGAGAGGGAGAGAGAGAAAGTGTGAGAGAGAGGAAAGAGATAGGGAAAGCGAAAGTGTGAGCGATAGAAAGGAAGAGATGGAAAGGGAGTGTTGACACTGGAGAAAATCTTTGCAGCTCACCTTTGTGCCACTGGTGTGTCTCCAACCAAGTGCCGGGTGATAGTGCAGCCTTCAAGTTTAGTGATCTGAAAGTTAGTGTAGAATTAGTAATTGCAGAGTACATACAACTGCAAACATGTAATTGTATGTTTCGGGAATGCGCAATGAGGCTGGTGCACCCCATCCACTCCCACTTCTCTGAAGTGTCTGTGCACTCTTGTACGCCCAGACTGCTGCACACTATCCACTCTAACAGCCCAGAGGTGACTGTCCACTGCTGCGGAAAGAAGTCTCTCTGCTCACCTTCCACCACCGGCGTGGTGTAAGATGTTCCACCACGTGCTGAAGCAACTTTTTCATGTGTTGAGGATGGCCATGCATCATCAGAGATTTTTCGTGCGTTCAGCTCTGGTGGTGTTGGGGGGGTTGAACGTTGATTCATGATTCACAGCCAGTTAGATAAAATGCAAGGTAATCTTGTGCGTCATCAAAGGAGAGAGGAAAGAGAGAGAAAGAAAGACAGAGTGAGCAGGAGACAGAGAGGAAGAGAGAGATAGTGAGAGGAAGAGAGAAAGAAAGAAAGAAAGTAAGAGGAAGACAGTGAGAAAGAGTGACAAATATAAAGAGAGGAAGAGAGAGAGAAAGAGGGAAAGAGTGTAAGAATGAGGAACAGAGAAACAGATGAAGAGTGAGGCAGAGAGAAACAGACAGAGAGGAAGAGAAAGAGACAAACTCTGTAAGAGGAAGAGGGTGATAAAAAGATTGTGAGAGAGAGAAAGGAAGAGATGAGGAGGGACACTGAGTACCCACACTGTGTTTAAAAACATCACAGCTTACCTTTCCACCACCGCTCTGTCTCCAACCACATGCCGGGACCGAGTGGAACTGTCAAGTTCCCACATCTAAAAGATAGTACAGAATTAGTAATGGCAGAGCAGGGTTGGATTAGGATTCAAAATTGGCCCAGGCACGCTAAAAAAAGTGGCCCACATTTGCATATTGCCTTTCTTCAAAACACTGCTTGAGCGAAATTTTATTTAAAAAGAGGGTGTTGGGGATATACAAAAAATGCACGGATTCGTTTACACTGGTGACTTAAAAACAAGTGAGGCCACTTCTGCTCAGGCCCCCTGCCCTGCTAGGTATGCATACATTAATTGCCCGGCCCTGAAAGAGAAAGAAAGTGACACCTCTGCATGTTGCTAGACGT
Organism: Lissotriton vulgaris; assembly: GCF_964263255.1. Classification (NCBI taxonomy): domain Eukaryota; kingdom Metazoa; phylum Chordata; class Amphibia; order Caudata; family Salamandridae; genus Lissotriton; species Lissotriton vulgaris. The sequence goes on along the minus strand of NC_141687.1, from coordinate 1,377,264,361 downwards.
AAGGTAATGACGCCCATGTGACTCCACAAAGGGCATTCAGACACCCACTGGGCTGCTGGCTATATCCTAACAACAGCAACACTGCCCAAGTCTGCCCCCAGATTGTTTCAAAAAGGAACCCACAGTTGGAACTCGGCACCGGCCCCTCAGGCATTACACCAGTGCCGCATTACCAATCCGACGCTGTGGCAGAGTATATACGAGTCTGTACGCCTGAATCATCTGCCGTCTTTCTGCATTCAAGCTCCTGTCCTCCATCCACTCCCGCCACCCAGAGGTATCTGCCCGGCGCTGCGCACCAAGGCCTCACTGCTCATTTTTTTGCGGTCTGGGCACCCTCCACATCATGCAGCTCCATTTTGCAAGCTAACAGGTCACACATTTGGTACTGAGTCTTGATATCGCCATGGTAGAGGACATACTAGTGCACCTATCATCATTGTAATTTGTACACTCGCTCAGTGCTTGCAGTGCTAACTAACTGATAAGTAAGGCCACACACGTGGTGGTAGGCCCTCGCTGTTGGGCTTGGACCTACAATGCTGTGCAGCAGAGCACACAAAACATCAGGTGTCCGGACAACCGGGACGGGCCATCACCATGGCAGTGTAACTATGCCAGGCGCAGTGCATGAGTTGTGAGCAGTTCTAAAATGGTAAAGCATGAGTGCCCAGTCCTTTATATTAACAGGGTCACGTGTTCTTTGACGCCTGTGCTGGATGGGTGTGGTGTGGGTCTATACCAGCCGTGAGGGAGTGTCTGTGGCATCAGTATTGCCAGATATGGATAGATCACGCACAAATGAGCTATATGTTTTCCAGTTGTGCTGTAACATTTTAATTTGTGCTAATTGCCAGGTCATAAATATATATAAAGCGCTCCAGTAAAAAAGTATCCTAAAGTGCTTTACTAGACAAAGATTTACTTAGCAGCCTGCTGCAACATCAATTCCAATGCATTCATTGCCTGCTTGACGCTGTCCCTGCCCTTCTTCCTTAAAGTGGCAATTTTGGGCCATTTTGGGCTACTCTTTGGTTGGCTTTGGGTTAGAGAATGCTTAAAAAATCTGACAACACTGGATGCGTGTCTCCGTGTTGGAGTGCTGCCGTCACTCGGGTTGCAAAAGCCAAAGTGTCACTCTGTGAGCCAAGTCCAACAACAAGGCCAACATGGAATGTGCGGAGAATCACTGACTCTATATTCATCCATAGTTCCACACAAGAAAGATGGTGGACATGAGACATCTGTGTGGACACGAATGTTTATTGCACATAAGTGAAGTGTTGAAGCTGTAGCAATACAGGGCCATGGAAAGTTGAAGTTAGGCACATGGAGGGCAACCAATTAGAGACAAGTTTGTTGTCAGAGTTAGGCTGCACCAACATATGTACTTTTACAATCGCTGCAACTATCACCACACACTTATAAATTCACTACACACTCTGCTTGCAGTACTCTAATGATGCGAAGTTACATCACTAAAGTTTTCCCCCACTGAAAAAGGTAAGATGGCTGCATACCCTGTCCAGAGGAGTATGTAATCTGGTAGGACCCAGGGGCAGCCTACATGATGCAGACACGGACACAGATAGATAATGGAAGTGGGTACAGGCACATGCATTCAACTTTTTTTTATTACCAGGGTCACATGTCCAGTGACGTCTGTGGTGGATGCGTGTGGGGTGATTGTAAGTCAACCCTGCGGGAATGGTTGGTGCTGGCAACAAGTACAATAGTAATCGTTGGATCAAACGTATAGATTCAATCAAAAAGGGTCATTGATTGGCAAAATCTTGGTTCTTCTGAGTAAAGTCGTAAAGTACAATATTCTTAAGCTGAAATCTGAACTGGTCGTTCATCATATCGTCCACCTTTTCCAGTAGGGAAGAGCTGTGGAAAACAAGCTTCCAAACTTTTTTCCCACACACTCATGGGAGTTCCTTTAGCTTTTTTTATCTGGAACTATTCAATAGTATCTCCTATCAGCTCTTTTGAATGTAGAGGATGTATAGTATAATGTTCATAAATGTCTTCTTTTCTTGAATCATCCACTTGAAATATGTGTTACATCTTCTAAAGTCATTTCTTCTTCTTCTACATTTACAATTTTATAGTAAATATTGTTTTGCACCAGATATAATTCAGCCTTTTGGACTTTCTTGACATGTACTAATTCTTGCAATATTTTCCGACTCTTTCTGGGCACACCGTTAACAAGAATGACTTCAGGTTCAGTATCCTCTCTTTCTACACTAACAGTTTCAACATTTTTCTTAAAATCTAAAGGTGTATACACAACTCTTCCTTTTAAACTTCTTTATAGATCTGTTGAGGGCAGCTTACCTGTTTCAGGCTGTAAATGAATTATAGCCTAAAATCGGTACACAGAATTTATAAGGATGGCCTTGTATGTATTTAAACCTGTAAGTTTAGGATTTATAACTAATTTTAAGTCATATGGATAGCTATAGCTGGCATTTTGCTTTGTTCTAATTGATTGTAACAATAATCACAAATACATTGTACAGTACCTAACTCAAAATGAGCTTCCACAAACAGATAAGTAGGAAATTTTTTCTATTTATCATTGTTTACCTTTTCACTTTTTAAAAACACATCTACATTCCTAGTTTGAATTTTATGATGAATATGTCAAGAGCAAATACAAACGTAGTTGGAATTTTCTACTTTACAATTTGTTATTTCTTTTTGAAACTTCACATCACTTTTTTCTTCTATCTCTTCTTCAACATGTACACTTATCAAACTGTTATTTTCTGTACTCTTCTCTTGACTAGCAAAGAAACGTAATTCTACATCATCACAAATTTGTTTTACATCCAATACTGAACCATGCAAAAGAGCGGTACTAATATCATTTAGACATAATGCAGGAGTTTTCAAATAGTATAATCTTCTAAGTTTCGCATTTCGGAAAGATGTACTGCTAACATTGTTAAATGATGAAAACAATTCTGACACACTTTCCTAGAAAGTCAAGCCAGAGAATGACCTTGCAACCATGTATTAATACTCACTTTTGAAGGATCTAGTTCTTGTAATATCTTAATCTTCTGTTTCACAGTTTTTTTTTCTATATTGTCCTAGGAAATTTCGTAAAATATCAATAGATTGTTGACGTATACTACAAATACTACTACAATCCTATGTAAACACTGGAGCCTGGGTACGTCTCCCTTGAAGTTCTTCAGCTATTACTTGTTCATCATTTCTAGGAACTATCTTTTCTTTTTCAATTGGAGAGCCATTTTTCATTTCATAAGAACGACCTCAGGTATCTACTGCATACAGTAATCTATGTTGTTAAAAAAACAAAATATTGTATTATAAAGGGTCCATGAGGTGTGCTGCACTGAGTTAGTGGTCCTGAAGCACTCAATGTATGTGTCGCCTGCAATTATGCTATAATTCATATCAAAAAAGTTCTTGAAGCAAGGACACTAAAAGGATATTGTGTAGGTTTGAGGTACTTTATAGTTAGGTGTCTACTCCACTCTGTAATTAGTGACTGAAAATAAAATTTTAATTGGGAGCCCTGATGACCACAGTGTAGACAGCAGGCAGCGGTGAGCAAGGGCGCACAGCCACGTGGAGTTGAGTAAAACTGCATAGCATTGGCAATTCAGCGTGCGTGCAAGCAGCAATGATAAGTGGTGTACTGAGTTAGTGGCACCTGAAGCAACCAGTGTATGGTCACCCTGAGATGATGCGTGACCTGGGTGCACTGCACGGGGAACAATGTGTTTTATCTATTGAATTCTGCCTCAATAAGTCCACATGGTGATGACTTATGGTGCACTGAGTTAGTAGTACCTTTGGCATCGAGCGTGTACGGCATCGAGCGTGTACATACCCTGTGATGATGCGTGGTGTGGGGGGCAGCACTGAGACTAATGTATTCTGTCTATTGAATTCTGCGTCAAGAAGGCCGCTTGTTGATGACTTATGGTTCACTGAGTTATTAGTACCTTTGGCACTGAGCGTGTGCATGCCCTGAGATGATGTGTGGTCGGGGGGGCAACACTCCGACCAATGTCTTTTGTCTTTTGAATTCTGCCTTAATAAGGCCACCTGGTGATGACTTATGGTGCACTGAGTTAGTAGTTCCTTTGGTGCTCAGTTTGTATGTACACTGTGATGATGCGTGGTACGGAGGGGCCACATTTGGAGCAATGTCTTTTGTCTATTGAGTTCTGCGTAAATAAGGCCACGTGGTGATGACTTATGGTGCACTGAGTTAGTAGTACATTTGGTGCTCAGCGTGTACATACCCTGAGGGGATGCATGCTCCAGGGGACCGCATTCAGACCGATGTCTTTTGTCTATTGCATTCTGCCTCAATAAAGCAACGTGGCAATGACTTGTGGTGCACTGAGTTAGTGGCACCTCAAGCACTCAGCATGTGTGCACCCTGCACCCTGCAAAGATGCATGGTCCGAGAGGGTCGGACAGGGAGCAATGTATCTTGCGTACTGGACTGCGTCATCTGCAATCACTACTCCATCTGAATTGTGAGGCCTGCTGTCCAAAGTGTAGATTGAAGGCAGTAGTCTGTACAGCATTGCTGTGCCGCTGGGTTCGCAGGAGACCCACTTTTATGGCAGCATCCTGTGTGGCAGGGTGAGGCCCGTCACTCTGGCAGACTTGTTGGTCTTCAGAGTTCACAAGTGAACCACACCCAGAGCCCGGCTTATTTATTCTTACTCCTATGCTGGAGTGGCGTACGTTAGACCAGCCCACTGTGCTTCCACAGAAGGACAACAAAGCTACCCCAGTGCCTGAGGTAACATGGTTGCATCTATTGTGCACAACACTACAAGCACCAGCAGCATATGTAAATATGGAGAGGTTTGTGCTCTGCATACTGAGGTCTGTCCAGCACATCACCGCTACACTTGGTATAGTGTGCATTATTATTATTGATGGGTGAGTTGCGTCCTTCAAACATACTTGCTTGCCATATCTGCTAACATTCAAGTATTGTTTGGCTGAGGGACCATGCTATTTATTAAAGGTCCGCTGTCCTGTTCTGTGCTGCCTCGGTGGTAGTAGGGAGGGGGTAGTCCAGGGGGGACGTCCTGAGTCTGGTGGCAGTGAGTGATGTGGCCTTTATGGGTGTTTTAGCTGCATGATCAGTAACTTTATGAGGTGTTTTGCGCTTCAGATTTATTTTTGTGGAAGCTATTTCTGGAAAACTGGGGATATGGGTTGTTTTCACTAAGCTAACAATGAAGTGATAATTTAAAATCACAGAAAAAACTATAGGTTTAAAAAAGAAAATAATTAGAAATTAGCATTTAAAAAACCTTAGAAATTCACTGAAAATACATAGGTTTCACAGTAATTAAAGGTAGAAATGAGCATTTAAAAAACCTTTGAGATTCACTGAAAAACCATGGGTTTCATTGATGTTATAGTTAGTTGGACATTTCACTTATACAAAACCATTGAAATGCAGTTATAGTTAGGTGAGCTAACTATAACTTGCGCCCCCGCAATGCACTGCTGATGACGTCACATATTACATCTTTCATGACATGGTCAGTGACATCACTGATGACATCACTGAAGACATCTCAAATGATATCACTGATGACATCATCCACATGAAAATCTGATGCTCCCACTCATACCTTTATAAAATCTTTGATGCACCCATTCTAAAATACAGACTACATTTTTGAAAGAATAGAGACACCAATACCAGTTACTACGTACACATTCACAGATTCCCAGGTCTACACACAGATCGTGTCATTCATCCATACAGTTAGTCATAGATGCAGTGACTCATCAATACAACACTTTAATAGGCACTCATACACCTATACAGACACTCACACACCACCACTCATCCATCACTCATCCAGAGTTACTAAAACACCTAGTCAGTCATGCAAAGAATCAATCACACTTCTATTTACCCACCTATACAGTTAAACACATCCAACCTCACTTATTCATGTGATTAAATGTGTCTCACTGAGTGCATGGGTTAGTGACTAAACTGTCTTAATTTGTGCATCATTATATCTGTTGTTCTATGAACTGCTGCATGTGTTGATCAGTAGCTATATGAGTAACTGTATGGGTTATTGATTGGTTGCCCAAGTATTTGTATGGGAGAGTGAGTGTGTGTGTGGGGGTGGCTGGGAGGTGTGTGACTCTGTGCATACATGTGTGAACAGTTTATTCACTAGATCTATGGGTTCAAAACTGCATGTGGAAACAGCTGTATGGGCGGTTGACTGTGTGCATGAGTGTATTGGTGAGTGAATGGATATCTCAGTGCTACATGTCAAAGTAAGTACATATGTAAAACACAGTACATGTGAGAGTTGACATATATAAATAACTGGGCATAAGAGCCAGTGAATGTGTGGGTGGATGTATGGATCATTGTGAACTTGTATCAGGGATTGTATAAGAGAGTAAATATGTGTTAGTATATGTTTGAATAAGTAAAGTTTGTATAACTGTATAGTTGAGGAAATGGAGGTGTGATTGATTCTTTGCATGACTGACTAGGTGTGTGAGTAACTCCATGGATGAGTGACAGTCTGTGAGTGTCTGTTTACACTGATTGTATCTAAGGTTATATTAGAGTCTGAAGAGGTTCATCGTATTATCACATGAATGATTTCATCAGTGATGTGATCAGTAATGTCAAATGAGATGTCACCAGTGATGTCATCAGTGATGTCATTTGAGATGTCATCAGTGATGTCATTTGAGATGTCATCAGTGATGTCACTGACCATGTCATGAATGATGTAATATGTGGCATCATCAGCAGTGGATTGCGGGTGCGCGATATATAGTTAGTGCAACTAACTATATATGGAATTTCAATGGTTTTGTGTGACTAAAATAAGGTTTTGTAAATGCGAATTCCTAACTATATATGGTCTATAACCTATGTTTTTTTCAGTGAATTTTCAAGGTTTTGTAAATGCTAATTCCTAACTATATATGGTCTATAACCTATGGTTTTTTCAGTGAATTTTCAAGTTTTTGTAAATGCTAATTCCTAACTATATATGGTCTATAGCCTATGGTACATACATATATAAACATATATCATCTTTATATCTATATAAATACAAACATAAATGCATGCTTACATATACTTATATGCATACAGATGCATGTTATTTACATGAAAGTTGAAAAAACACTAATAAAAGCAAAGCTAAAAAGCCACCTCATTACAAACAGAATGGCTTTAACTTAAACGAGGGCGAGATCTATTGCATTTTCAATGCTTGTTTACTTTGGTTCCATCAAGAAGGCATTCAGATGTGTCACACCTTTGCCATAAATTCTGAATGTTAGCACTCTAGTTGCACATTAGATCACTGTAGTAAAGCTACTGCTCACCAGGGACGTCAGCTGTTGGTATTCAAAGTGCATGTTTCAGTCTGCATGTCAGAATTTTTTTAATGAAATAGAAGAGGATTTGAGTAGTCACTCAAAATGATCCCTAATTTTTCTTTCTGAAGCACTAATCATACTTTCTATGGCAAAATTAACCCCCTCATGTTGTTCCTTTTTAAATTGAGTGTTTTCAGACTTACCACTTCATTCCAATCAAGATGGCTTCTGGTGTGCCATACTTTTGTCATAAGTAAGACTGTTAGCGCTCTAGTTGTTCTTTAGAACACTCTGGGACATTCTGTCATTGGGCTATACTTGGGGTACATCTGGGTGATATTTGGGCTACATTTAGGCTCTTTTGTCTCTGGTGGCCATCTTGGGAGACTGTATGTCAGAATTTTTTAATGAAATTGAAGAGGGTTTGAGAAGTCACTCAAAATGTGCCCTAATTTTTCTTTCTGCAGCACTAATCATAATTCATATGGCAAAATATACCCCCTCATTTTGTTCCTTTTTAAATTAAATGTTTTAAGAGTTACCACTTTATTCCCATCACGATGGCTCCAGGTGTGCTATACCTTTGTAATAAGTAGGACTGTTAGCGCTCTAGTTGTTCTTTAGAACACTCTGGGACATTCTGTCATTGGGCTATACTTGGGCTACATCTGGGTGATATTTGGGCTACATTTGGGCTCTTTTGTCTCTGGTGGCCATTTTGGGAGACTGCATGTCAGAATGTTTTAATGAAATAGAAAAGGATTTGAGAAGTCACTCAAAATGTGCCCTAATTTTTCATTCTGCAGCACTAATCATACTTTCTATGGCAAAATATACCCCCTCATGTTGTTTCTTTTTAAATGAAATGTTTTAAGAGTTACCACTTTATTCCAATCAAGATGGCTTCAGGTGTGCCATACCTTTGTAATAAGTAGGACTGTTAGCGCTCTAGTTGTTCTTTAGAACACTCTGGGACATTCTGTCATTGGGCTATACTTGGGCTACATCTGGGTGATATTTGGGCTACATTTGGGCTCTTTTGTCTCTGGTGGCCATTTTGGGAGACTGCATGTCAGAATGTTTTAATGAAATAGAAAAGGATTTGAGAAGTCACTCAAAATGTGCCCTAATTTTTCACTCTGCAGCACTAATCATACTTTCTATGGCAAAATATACCCCCTCATGTTGTTTCTTTTTAAATTAAATGTTTTAAGAGTTACCACTTTATTCCAATCAAGATGGCTTCAGGTGTGCCATACCTTTGTAATAAGTAGGACTGTTAGCGCTCTAGTTGTTCTTTAGAACACTCTAGGAGGCTGCAGTAGAACACAAAGGAATCAACTGACAGTCTCTGTCCTTGTTGGATGTACATGTTTTACTGAGAATGTCAGACTTCATTTTCACATGACTGAGAAAGATAATGTGAATTTACAGAAAATATGCTTTCAGTTTAGCTTATAGATCCCCTTCCAAACAACTGTGGGAAAATCATGAGATATTAGTTTTCTTTCAAACAATATTCATGATATCACAGCAGAAGGTTTTTTCACATGGTAAAATCACCTTAGAACCCACCACAATTCCTAAAACGAGTAGGGTACCATCAACAAATGATTTATAATGTAACTAAAGTCCTAAAACCCTCTATTAACTACAATGCTTTTTAATGAGGTGCTATCATGTATATTGGTCCCAAGATGGCTGCCAACACTTCTTGGATGAAGTGCTGACAGCCAATCAGATCAGATGTGTGGTTAGGCTCCGCCCAGATATATATCTTTTTTTGAACCTAAATTACTCAAAATCCACTGGAGCACATATATTGAGACCTAGCAAAGGCACATCGGGCTAACAGACCCTACAATTTTGCCAAGTTTCGTGCAAATCCATTCAGCCGTTCGAGCTAAAAGTGAGGCCAACCGCCCTATGGAAATTAACATGGGAAAAACGCGTTTTGGGACCCCCCTTTTTTCTCGGCCTCCCCTTGATAAAACCCCCCCAAATTGTCAGGTGCTGCTCAGAAACAGAATATTCAATTTTCCTGAAAATTTCAGCCAATTCCGTCCACAAACGCCAAAGTTATTAGGCATAGAATTTTCAAAAATCCCATAGAGAAAAAATCCTAACTATATATACCTACTGAAATTCACTAAAAAAACATAGGTTTCACACCAGTTATAGTTAGCTGAACATTTTACTCATACAAAACCATTGAAATTCTCACGTTATAGTTATTTGGACTCACTATAACTTGCGCGCCCGCGATCCACTGCTGATGATGTCACATATTACATCATTCATAACATCGTCAGTAACATCACTGATGACATCACTTATGACATCTCAAATGACATCACTGATGCCATCACTGATGACATCATCCAGTGTCTGTGTGTTTCTGTTAAGTTAAAATATGTTTTACATTTGGAAGAATGAGTGTATGTATGAGTGTCTGGATGAAGGATTTAGTAGGCGCGTGACTGACTGAATGAGTGACTGATTAAATGTGTCTTACTGAATGCATGGGTCAGTGACTAAACTGTCTGAATGTGTGCATCATTATGTCTGTTGTTGTGTAAGCTGCTGCATGTGTTGATTAGTAGTTATATGAGTGGCTATATGGGTTATTGATTGGTTGCCCAAGTATTTGTATGTGAGGGTGAGTGTATGTGGGAGTGGCTGGGAGGTGTGTGACTGTGTGCATAGATGTGTGAGCAGTTGATTCACTTGGTGTATGGGTTCAAGAGTGCATGTGGAAACAGCTGTATGGGTGGTTGACTGTGTGCATGGGTGTGTTGGTGAGTGAATGGATATCCCAGTGCTACATGTACAAGTAAGTACATATGTAAAACACAGTGCATGTGAGAGTTGGCATATATCAATGACAGTACATGAGAGTCTGTGATTACGTAAGTGACTGTATGGATCAATTTGTACTTGTATCAGTGATTCTAAAAGAGAGTAAGGATGTGTTAGAATATGTTTGAATATGTAAGGTTATGTTTGTATAACTGTATAGATGAGGAAATGGGAGTGTGTTTGGTTCTTTGCATGACTGACTAGATTTGTGAGTACCTCCATGGATGAGTGGCAGTGTGTGAGTGTCTGTATAGGTGTATAAGTGCATATGATAGTGTTGTATTGATGAGTGACTGTATGTATGAGTGATTGTATTGGTGAATGAGTGGATGTGTGTGTAGACTTAGGAATCATTGAGTGTGTATGTAGTAACTGGTATTGGTGTGTCAATGGTTTCAGGAATGATAGTCTGTATTCAACACTGGATGTATCAAAGGTTAGGTTAGAGTGTGAGGAGGTGCATTATATTTTCACATGGATGATGTCATCAGTGATGTCATTTGAGATGTCACCAGTGATGTCATCAGTGATGTCACTGACCATGTCATGAATGATGTAATATGTGACATCATCAGCAGTGGATTGCGGGCGCGCTAGTTATAGTGAGTCCAACTAACTATAACGTGGGAATTTCAATGGTTTTATATGAGTAAAATGTTCAGCTAACTATAACTGGTTTGAAACCTACGTTTTTTTTAGGGAATTTCAAAGGATTTTTAAATGCTAATTCCTAACTATAACGAGTGTTAAACCTATGGCTTTTTCAGTGAATTTCAAAGGTTTTTTAAATGCTAATTCCTAACTATAAAGATTGTGAAACCTCTGTTTTTTTCACTGAATTTCATGGATTTTTTTTAAAGCTTATTACTTTGTATATTGAGTTTGTAACCTACGATTTTTTTTTAGCTGTTTTGGAAAAGTATTAATTATCAATTTATTTAATTATTTTTTCAAAGTATTTTTCTTTTTTTCAATCATTTTTCCCTGGGGCGCTCAGGGTGCGCGCTCCGGTGAGCTTACCCGTATCATTTTGTCTTGTAGCGCTCCGGGTGACGGAGAAAATGAGGGTAACAGAGAGAGAATGAGAAAAGGGGAGTGTAGTACTAAGAGGACAGAGTGAGTAAGAGAAGGAGTTAGTGGAGTGGAGTAGGGAAATTAGAGGAAGGGAAAAGAGTGAAGGAGTGAAAGAAGGGAAGGGAGAGGAAGGAAAGAAAAGGAGAAGGTCTGAAGGAAGGTGAGTGTGGGAGTATGGCTGAGTTATAGGCAGTGAGTGTGATAGAAGAGGAATGAGAGAATAAGGGGATGGAGAGAATACGGCTAACAGAAAGAGTTTGAGGGAATGGAGTTCTGGACTTTTTGGTTCCGTCCAGAGGTGTCAGGGATAACACCCGAATACCCCGGAGTTCTACCTGTCTCGGTGCACAAATAAACAGAAACACGGGCTTCTCGATGGTGGCGTCAAAGACCAAAGGTTTATTACTGCAGGGACACAGAAGTCACAGAAACTACACACGGGCAGTATCTAGGAGCCTGTTCGATTTGTACAAAGAGGGTTGCTCCTTATATACTAAATATTAGGCTTCGGGCAAATTCTTTATATGTTAGTACATTCCTAAACCTTTGTGTCCTAAACAATAAATATTTGGCGTTGCACAGGAATCGTCGACAATATCTGATGTCAAAACATTACGAACGAGGGGTTCCCACTATTCCATCATAGTCTCATGTCAACTTTTCATTCAAGAGCCGGACCGCCTCATCGTAAATTTCGTTACCTCCCCCTAATAAAGGCCCAGAAGGAAAGGAGCAGAGCCAGGTGCAGAAGATAGAAAAGCAGGATAAGAGATGTTTGTGGGTCGTAAATGGGCAAGGCTACCAGCTTCGGCCGCCTAATCATGATCAGGCCAACGAACACGAGAACCAGTATAGCAGGACTGGCCTCAGGCAGAGGAGGTAGTTTCTGTCGAGTCATGCAACCATGGCGTTTTCTGTTCTTAAGGTGCACGTGTTACTAGAGAGGTGAATCGCCGGCCAAAGCCTACGTGTCCTTAATCGACATAAAGTAATCAGAGGTCATTGCGTGTCCATTGACTATTTGAGGGCAAGAAATACAAAATGGCTGCCGCAACCTAAGATGGATGCCATGGGTAGATCAGAAATGTGTTTGTAACAGGAGTGCTCTTGCTCGTATCATAGCAAAAACACCAGGATATGCTAAATGGATCATTTGCGGTTCACTGATACCAAAATCATGTATCTACGACAATGTTGAAAACACGGGTTCAAATCTTCACGGAATCTCAGACCCTCCTTTTGCCCTTACATAGGCAATTACTCAGTCTATGTCAGAGTCTAACTCTATGCTCATCAGGTCAGTGACATGTTGCTGTATCATCATCCTTTCTCGCGCCTTTCCTCCAAACGCAGGTGGTTTTCTGAAACAGGTTGCAGCACAGAGACTACACAAAGCGGGACCACATTGGATAATAAGGCAGCACGAGAACAGGAATACTAGGATGACACCAATGACCATCAGAACCTTCCATCCCCACGCTGATAGCAGAGTCCAAAACCACTCCATTAAGGACCAGTTTCCCTTGTCTACGTGTATAGAGTCAGAAATCTTGTGTAGTTTAGAGATCGCCTCATAGACAGTCGGAGCATTATTGGGAATAAAAAACACAGCAGCTCGATTGGATCATTCTGCATACCCCACCTCGATCTGCAAGTATTACGTCTAGAACCATACGGTTCTGCAACGTCATGAGACGATCTGCCTGAAGCTCAGCTGTTAAGTTACTAAGGGCACCAGCAGTTTCCGTAATAGTAGATTCAACTACCCGTGTTAGCTGACGTAGATTTCTACTATTGGCCATAGGCCCCCAGAACGGAAGGAAACCTTTGAAGAAGTCTCCGGCTTCCTGACCAGCGGTATATTCCTTGCTGAAGACACCTCTTGCTACTCTGGTCTTGTGATAATCTGAAGAAGCAGTGTATGTTGGAGGCAACAGTCGAGCAATATAACATGAACCTGAAAAGTCAGCAGGCAACCATGTATACGCTCTGTCTTGACAGATGAAGTAGGTACCCCTAGCAGTAGGAAAGGCAGGGGAAGAGTTAGACGGAAACACGTAAGTCTCAACGCACTCACTCTTCCCTAGCTGAGCTCTCGGATTCCTCCCATTTCCCTGCAAACAGACTTGACCTCGGTGAGGTACGACCCAGACTGGAGTGGAGCTCTTACGCTTGCTTTCTCCCAAACGAAGGCGATACTCTGTAGAGTTCCAACTCAAATATACCCGTAATTCATCTCTAGGGTAAGATGGAGTATTATTGACGTCTTTAATCATGTCAATAATTCCCTGGACTAAAGCTTTGTTGACAGAGTTGTATTTAGTGGAACGTGGTGGACGTGGAGGATAGGTCTCAAGGGCATAGGCAAAAATGGTCTGAAAGGCCTGAAATGATCCATTATAGCTGAAAGGCAAGACTAGATAGGGAATGCCTTTATCCATAGTGTGGGGTATCAAGCCACACACCCAGCAGTCTGTAGTGTTAACTACCAGTTGGTGTTGGTGCAAGAGCTGTACAAATGTGTTGTTAATGAATTCTGAGCGTCGAGCTTGTTCGTGTTCAGGAAACGAGTGAAAAGAATGCATAGAAGCAACAGTAGAAGACACAGGATCAAGGGGAGGTACTGTAGTTGCTACCTGTGTAAGAATTAAATGCACACCAAAGACGATTCCACCCACAAACGTTATCAAAACAATCAAAAACGTAATGGCACATTGCATTAGAAAGCATTTGCTGTGAAGAATTCTATAAAGTCTATTTCTGCGAACATAAATTACATTTTCTCGTTGCAGCTCAGGAAGCTCCATCTTCTACAATCCGCTCGCGACCACTGATGATGTGTACGTAGATGAAAATGCCTCTATCAGCCCTGGGAGTTCCCAGAACTAACAGAAAGATCGACCTAGTGTCTGACCCCCGCAGATTCAACTAGGCACACAGCCACGACCCTACGGCTACCCAGACGGCAAGGCAATTTTAAAACAAAAAAAACAATACAAAGTATTAGCAAACTTCCTGGCTGGAGGCAATGTATCAAAATTCAAATGTGTAAAATAGGCAGTTTCCTGCTTTATTTGTCCATATTTCGAGATCGTAAATTGTATCTCAATTTTGCAGGAGCTGTTTGATCTGAAAACAGTGTATTTTCAGCAGGGGTTGCAATGTTCAAGTTCGCAGATGGCAAAGTTTCTTCTGATGCAGAGGACAAATGTTCAGAATTCAAAGGAGCAGTTTCAGAAGGGGAGTCAAAGTTCTCTGTGTCAGTGATTAGTTCTGCATCGCTGAAAGGGATAAACCTGGGGACTTGTTCAGCTTCAGAAGCACTGATTCCTTTCTTCACCCAGTCATCATAAGGAAGCGGCAGAGGCACACGCTTGACGTGTGTTGTATGGATCCAGTTCTTCCGTCCGGCCACACGAATAGCAGTTCTCGTCGCCAATAACACCTGGAAGGGGCCAACGAATCTGGGCTGGAGATTTTTCGTCCGGGCAAAATTACGAATGACCACTTGGTCACCTGGTTTCAGCTGATGACCTGGACTCTCGGGTGGCTTTGGCAATGCATCGAAAACCTGTTGGTGAATAAGACTCAATTTAGCAGTCAAGTCGAAAAGATAATCAATTAACATTGGGTATTCCAGCTGTTTAAATTCCTTCGGTCTAGGTACTCCCCAAACATTGGCAGGACGACCAAATACTATTTCGTATGGACTAAGCCCCACTCTAGAATGCACGGTCGCTCTTGTGGATAGCAGAGCCAAAGGTAGTGCATCTGGCCAGAACAAACCCGTGGATGCTTGTATCTTAGCAAGTTTCAGTTTGAGGGTGCCATTGTAACCCTCAACTAAACCAGCAGACTGGGGATGATTTGCACTGTGGAACTTCTGTTTGATCCCTAAGCCGGCACACACACTCTGCATAACTTTCCCTACGAACTCACTTCCATTATCTGACCATACAATCCGTGGCATGCCATACCTTGGGAAGTATTCTTTGAGAAGAATTTTGGCAGTAGACAAAGCAGTGTTGTCCTTTAGTGGATATGCTTCGATCCATCTGGAAAAAGCACAGACTACCACTAGGACGTACTTTAGATTGTTGCAATGATCCATGTGAATGAAGTCTAACTGAATCACTTCAAAGGGGCAAGAAGGAGGAGCGAAGTGACCAGCGGGTGTGGGGATTCCCTTGCCAGGATTATGCATCAGGCATACCATACAATTTTTCACCACTCTCTCTGCACACTTACTAATTCCATCATTCTTCCAGACTGGAGCCAACATCTTACAAATCCCTTTAGAACTGATGTGCGCTGCTCCATGCGCCATCTTTACTACTGCAAGCACGTACGCATTAGGCAACATCCAACGCTGTTGTTCTGACAAATCAATCCAACACCCACTCGAGTCCAATTTACCCGTGCTTTCTTTCCATACGAGTTTTTCCTCCTCAGTCGCTTCTTTCTGAATTTCTTTCACACTTTCCATTGTGTCCTCACACATTCCAGACTCAGAAATCCATCTTGCAGACATAGCCACATACATTCTACTCATCATATTCCTAGCTGTCTGTTTAGCGGTCTCATCAGCAAAAGCATTCCCACGACCAACATCATCCGTGATTGCTTTATGAGCACTGCATTTCACAATCGCAACTTCAGTCGGCAAGGTTAGGGATTCCAACAAGTCGTTAACTAGCTGACCATGTTGAATCCTAGTCCCATGGGACGTAATGAAACCTCTCTCTTTCCACAAACGACCAAAACTATGGGCCACGCCGAACGCGTACTGACTATCTGTGAACACATTCACTCTCTTTCCCTTAGCTAAAACACACGCTCTCGTTAGTGCAATTAATTCCGCAGCTTGGGCAGAATTCTGACTCACTCTCGCAGTCTACACAATCGTACTCAAAGTCATTACTGCGTAAGCAGCAGTCACATCACCATTCTCCAATTTAAAGCACGACCCATCAACATACAACGTGCCATCTGGATCTGACAACGGAGTGTCTTTTAAATCAATTCGTCCTTTTGTCTCTTCCTCGGTTCTGAAACAGCAATCATGTGGTTCAGAATCACTCGACTCCTGATTAGTCGGCAACAATGTTGCTGGATTCAATACATTGCATCTTTTGATCTGAATATGACTCGCTAACAGTGTCAGCTCATAGCCTGATAATCTAGCACTGGTAAGGTGTTGTGTCTTGGTTCGGTTCATGAGTGTATCTACAGCATGAGGAACCATAACCACTAGCATGTTGTTCATCACCAAACCAGCAGATTGTCGAATGGAAGCTGCAGCTGCTGCTGTAGCTCTCAAACAACCAGGCAACGCTCCAACTACCGGATCTAATGTTGATGAAGAATACGCACAAGGGCGTTGTTTATCACCAAATCTCTGTGTCAGAACACTCAACGCGCAACCTTCTCTCTCGTGAACATAGAGCGTGAATGGCTTACTGTAATCGGGTGTACCCAATACAGGAGCTGAACAGAATGCATTTCGTAACTCAGAAAAACTCTCCTGACATTCAGCAGACAATGGCACCGGACTCGGTACACCTTTCCCAGTCAAAGCTACCAATGGTTTTGCCAAAAGGGAAAAATTTGGGATCCACTGCCTACAGTACGAGGTAATACCTAAAAAGGCACGTACTTCTCTCTGTGTGCGGGGAACATTCATCTGCGTAATTGCTTTTATTCTCTCTGGGGTCAACTTCCTTCCCTCCTTTGACAAGAGATGACCTAGGTAGGTCACTTCTTGGCAACAGTATTGCATTTTTGAAGGTGACACCTTGTGATTCAAACTAGACAAATGATGCAATAAGGAAATTGTAGCTGCTTTGCAAGTTTCCTTGTCATCGGCAGCCACCAGAAGATCATCGACATATTGCACTAGGGCAGAACCAGGAGGAAGTGCAAAGGAATCTAACTGACTTTTTAATGCCTGACTGTAGATGGACGGACTCTGACAATAGCCTTGTGGAGCACGTTTAAACCTGAAGCTTCGACCTCCTAGAGAGAAACCGAAAATATCTCTACTTTCCTCGGCTATCGGAATGCTGAAAAAGGCATTCTTCAAGTCGATAACTGAAAACCATGTGGCTGTAGCAGGAATCAATGTTAACAATGCAGTAATGTCTGGAACCACAGGAAACTGCGGAACCACAATTTTATTAACCTCCCTAAGATCGATTACAAACCTATACACTGGAGGCTTTGAAGGATCAGTACGTTTCAAAATTGGTAATACAGGACTGTTACAGACATTTCCTCTAGTTTCTTCAACCACGCCTTTCTTAATCAAATCTTGCACAATCAATAAAAGTGCACGTTCACCTTCACTAGAAATCTTGTATTGTGGAATTCGTGGAAATTTGACATTTGCTTTCAAAGTGACTACATATGGTGGAATTTCCAAAAGGCCTACATCGTTAGGACCAGTCGCCCAAAGAGTATCAGGGAGTGAACGCAGCTCTGGCGGGAGTGCATCCATTGACAGGTACATCGGAGAGGTGATTCTTTTACCCAATGTAAGCTGTACTCCTGACGGAGAACAGTACAGTGTCGTGTACAGGCGTTTTAACAAGTCTAAACCAAGCAGATTTTCATTACAACCGGTTGTCAAAATCAAGGGTGCTTTCAATTGACGCGGTCCAACAGAAATAGACAAAGGACCGGATACGGGGTTGTAAACAGGGGCGCCTGAAAAACCTACTGAAACATTTGTTAAGCCAGACAAAGGTGCGCCAGGGAGTTTCGCATGAATGATAGAACTTTTTGCTGCACCAGTATCCAACAGAAATGGTTCGACTACACCTGAAGTTGCTACCGCGACATAAGGCCCACTCTGATCCACTGGAACTGATACTACTCCCTCTCTTTGTCCATGGCTGTCCTAGTATTCAGTTTGCTGAAATCCCTCATCAACTTCACAATAGTCTTCAACATGATACTGTTGAGATCTATTTTGTTGGGCATACTGTCCATTTCGCTGATCAAAATGATTAGAAGGGCGATCATTCGTTTGTGGAGGCATAGCACCTCGTCTTCGACCTCTAGAATTTTGCATGGAACAACCACGACCTCTCTGAGCTGCTGCAGCGTTATTCTGCGCTAAGACTGGACAGTCATTCTTATAATGACCTTCTTTTTTACAGTACGCACACTGGTTCCACTGATATTGAGGCCTCGGCGAACTATAATCTGTCCTTTGATATGACCCTTGCTGTGTATTAGTCTGATTCATGCGAGGCGGATATGCTTGCTGTAAAAGAACTTTAGTTTTTAAATCTTTCGTCTTCTTATCTGACTTTTCCTTCTCTTCTTTATCCCTATTTTCATAATACTGGGCAGGTGCAAGTATTTGCGCAGTTGTAGAGACAGCCCACGCACTCTCGGAATCTTTCAATTTATTACTGAGCTCTGGTAGCAGATTGTGTACAAATTTATCGACAAACAGTCTCTGTCCTCCTTCTGTGCTCATATCCTGACCACTGTGATCTACAAAAGTCTCTTCGAACCTTGTGAAAAAGTCGGAGACACTTTCGTCTTTCTTCTGCCTGCATGCGGACAACTTGTCCCAGTTAACACGCAATGCTGGCATCAGAGTCTTCATCAATTCAATTATTCTCCCAGGAAGATTAGCAATTAGAGGTTCGGGTTTGGAACCACCTATTTGCTGACCATCTGCTGCAATGATAGCTGCCCAATCACCACCTAGGGCAACAGGATGATTCTCTTTACGAATTTTAGCCCAAATCGGTTGCGGAACTACATTCCCAAATAACATGTCAATGTCCGCTAAATTCATCACGCAAGCCTCAACTGTCTGTGCTAACTCCTTATAGTATCCGGCAGGATTCTTACGCGGATCTGGCAAGGCCTGTTTCACTGCTAACACTTCAGCTCGCTTCCACGGAATGTGTATCCACACTCTCTGGAATTGCGCCGGAGCGGCAACAATACCATTCACTGCGTCAGCTTGCACAACTTCACGCCAAATTGGAGGAACCTCCCTCATTGGATATTGGCGATTCTGTTTCGTACTATGTTTCTCTAACTCTCTCGGTGAACGAAGGGATGGGTCATTCCTATAGCTTAAAATCAGTTCCATCGCTTCCTTTATATTCTGACCAACTATCATACCTGCAGCAAACTCTTTCTGAACATTAATTAATTCTTCTAGATTTGATTCAGAGTCATCTTCTTCCAATTCCTCACGCAAAAGGGAGCACATCTCATCGAACACATATCGTTGTGTTGGTTCTTTCCATTGCATAAATGTATCTAATACATCTCTAGTACTATATCTCCTACTTTTTGAAATCCATCTGAGAGCTGTGGAATCTAATATTCCCCGTTCCTCAGTGCTGGGAAGCTGACTACGTCTCTGTACAGAGTCAGAGGCAGGAGTCTTAATTAAAGTTTTATAGAAGGGAGATAGAATATTAGATACAGAGTCAGTGATTCTCCGACGAACGGAAAGTGGAGTCATGATACTAGCAAAGGCAGAAAATACAGTAGCAGTTGGAACAGATAGAACAGGAACAGTAGGAGTATCAGGCAAAGTAGCTTGCGAAACAGCAGGTGTAAGCGATACAGGTATAGGTAAAGAAGCCGGTAACCCTGGAAGAGGGGGTGCCGAAGGAACATTAACATTGACCACAGGAGGTACAGGAGCTTGATTCAAGGGGACAGGAGCAGGAATACCAGGTTGTCCAGCAATCGGTAATTGAACATTCGGTAAAGGTGGAGCCGTAGCACCCTGTGCATACGGTGGGGGTGACCTTAACAAGTAAGACAACAGAGGATCATTTTCGGGGTCCTCTACTGTCTTAGCTGTACTCGATGGCAAGGCAGGATAGCACTTGTCTATCGCTAAATTACGCTCTCTAGTAGCCACCTCTATTGCCTTCTCAGACTCGTTGAGTTGCAGCTGCTTAGCAGCCTGTTCTAAAGTCAACTCTTGCTCTTTCTGTTCTTTCTTCAACTTTTTAATTTCTCTCTGTTTAGATTCTTTTCGCCAATAACGGAAAGAATCAAACATTGCCGGCCGGGCTTTCTTCTTAAATAATTTCACTTCCAAGTTATCAAGGTCTTCGGGTTCAAAACTACCATGCAGTGGCCAACTAAGGACACCGTCTTTCTCCGTATATCGGATCCACACCTCATTATAAGATATAGGACCCACACCGTGCTTACAGTAAAGATCATATAGAGGAGTTCCGATCGGAGGAACCAGACATGAGTCCTCCAACCGGGAATCACTGTTGCAACCAAAACACGACAACATACAATTTTTCCGACTTACCATTTTATAATCCCGAACACAGAACAAACGAAAACACAAACAAAAAAATGTGCACTCGAACCAAGAACTTAGGCCTACCAAAGCGAACAAATGTATCGATACCCAAACTAAACCAATAGATTATCGTAAATCCAGAACAACCAGTGATAATCTTACGAAACCAAACCAAACCAAGAACTAAAAGGATTATCCAAACAGGAGCAACCTTTACGAAGTAACCAACTAGCAACCACCACTTAATACTTAACTGAGGCACTGAAGACGTCCCCAAGGAGAAACCCGTCACGTCTCGCCGTACTAAGGACTGCACCTCGGGTCCAAGACAGGGCGACGGTCAAGGCAACGGACCACTGCAGCCGTCCTGAACGGGAACCCTCGTGGAAGAGAACGTCTGGACACTTTTGCGATATGCCGGGATCGATGAAGTGGGGCGCCTCCCTCAGGAATCTTCACACGAAGCTTCTCGAACTCTTCAGGCTTTTGGACCGGTACCGAATGATGTCGCCCCACGTGGGGCGCCAATTGGAGTTCTGGACTTTTTGGTTCCGTCCAGAGGTGTCAGGGATAACACCCGAAGACCCCGGAGTTCTACCTGTCTCGGTACACAAATAAACAGAAACACGGGCTTCTCGATGGTGGCGTCAAAGACCAAAGGTTTATTACTGCAGGGACACAGAAGTCACAGAAACTACACATGGGCAGTATCTAGGAGCCTGTTCGATTTGTACAAAGAGGGTTGCTCCTTATATACTAAATATTAGGCTTCGGGCAAATTCTTTATATGTTAGTACATTCCTAAACCTTTGTGTCCTAAACAATAAATATTTGGCATTGCACAGGAATCGTCGACAATATCTGATGTCAAAACATTACGAACGAGGGGTTCCCACTATTCCATCATAGTCTCATGTCAACTTTTCATTCAAGAGCCGGACCGCCTCATCGTAAATTTCATTACCTCCCCCTAATAAAGGCCCAGAAGGAAAGGAGCAGAGCCAGGTGCAGAAGATAGAAAAGCAGGATAAGAGATGTTTGTGGGTCGTAAATGGGCAAGGCTACCAGCTTAGGCCGCCTAATCATGATCAGGCCAACGAACACGAGAACCAGTATAGCAGGACTGGCCTCAGGCAGAGGAGGTAGTTTCTGTCGAGTCATGCAACCATGGCGTTTTCTGTTCTTAAGGTACACGTGTTACTAGAGAGGTGAATCGCCGGCCAAAGCCTACGTGTCCTTAATCGACATGAAGTAATCAGAGGTCATTGCGTGTCCATTGACTATGTGAGGGCAAGAAATACAAAATGGCTGCCGCAACCTAAGATGGATGCCATGGGTAGATCAGAAATGTGTTTGTAACAGGAGTGCTCTTGCTCGTATCATAGCGAAAACACCAGGATATGCTAAATGGATCATTTGCGGTTCACTGATACCAAAATTATGTATCTACGACAATGTTGAAAACACAGGTTCAAATCGTCATGGAACCTCAGGAAGGGGAGTGTAGAAGTAAGAGGACAGAGAAAGAAAGAGAAGGAGTAAGTGCAGTGGACTAAGGAGAGTAAAGGAAGGGAAAAGACTAAACAATTAAGTAAGAGAAGAGAGAGGAAAGAAAGTAAAAGAGAAGGTCTGAAAGAAGGTGAGTGTAACAGAAGAGTGTGAAAAAGGAGAGTAAACGTGGGGATTCAGAATAAGTGAGGCATGTACAAAAAGGTAATAGAGTGGGAGCATCAAAGAAAAGTAGTGAGGTTATGGAAAAGAGTATAGAGAAAATACATTTTGTACATCAAACTTACCTTATATCTAATATCAACTTAATTTCATATTTCCATTAAAATGTATATCTGTGAAAGAGAAAAAAGTTAGAATTTTTATAATATATATTTTACTATACAAGAGACAAAGTACAACATTAAAAGTCATAAAGGTAATTTGAGAGAATAGAGGGAGTAAGACAAACAGTGAGTAAAGGGCAGTAAGATGAGTAAGAGAAGGAGAATGACTAAGAGAGCAAAGGAAGGGAAGAATGGGAAGAAAAGTGAAGCTAAGGGACTGGGAAAAGATGAGTATGTGATGAATGAAAGAAGAAGGGTAGTTAAAGATGATGATTGAGGATAACTGTATGAATTGAAGTAAGGGAACAAGGATGAGGGAGGGTGACTACAGGAGAGTGGGGTTGATAAAAAGGAAAATAAAAAGATGATAAATTCAAATGAGCTTGAGACAAAGGAAGTGAAAGAGTAAGAACATAGACGTAGTGAAGGAAACACTGGCAAAAAGAACCCGAATATTGGAGCAAAGAAAAAAAAGTAAGGGAGTGTGGGTGAGTTTTAGGGAGTAAGGATGACAGAAGAGGAGTGAGAGAGTAAGAGTATTGAGAAACTGAAGCTAAGACATAGGGAGTGAGGGAAAGGAATTGAGGATCTGAGAGGACAGACGAAGTGAGAGAAGGAGTGAGTGAATAGTAATAAGGTGAGTGAGAGAAGGGGAATTATTGAGGAAACAAAGAAAGAATACAAGGGGAAGGGGAGTGAAGTAGAGTGACTGACAGCTGGAAAGTAGTGGATGGGAGAGAGGGAAAGGGCAGTGAAGTAGTGGTTAATGAGAATAAGTGAGCAAAGCGGAATAAGGGAAGGGAGGTGAGGGAGAGTGAAAAAAGGCCAGTGGGGGTGAGTTAAGAGGAGTATTAGAGGGTGGAAATAGGTAAATGAGCATAAGAGAATGGGAAAATAATATATATTTATTAATAGCAAATACAAAATAATTTCAACAATATGTTATATGGTTTATTTTTGCTGTTCTCAGAATATATTGAATTTCACTTAAAACAGTGACTTCAATAGTACTCATCATATAACAGCAGTCAAAAAAAACACAATCAAAATGATTGTGTTTAAAAAAAAACATAAAAACCTTTCTTAAATAATGTAAAATTTTGAAAAAATATATCTGACCTCACTTTTGATCCATATACTTTTCCACGAGGCCAAATAGTATATGGAAAGTCCTTTTCTTTGGAAAATAGTCCAGAGTATTTGTAATTTCTCATTTACCTGACTTTCTGAAAGAAAAGCTCCAACATCTTTTACATTATGGAACAAGAGTATATTTTCCACCTCTAGCTTACTTTTTATAAATAATTTCTATAATACTCACAGCATACACTACATGATATGCATATTCTATCTCTATGAGAACTACATGTTTTCATTATCTTCATTACTCTCATTCAGAAAGTAATTTTGAAGAGCAAACTAAGTTATATTAACTGCTGCAATCTTTATAGGCCAATTACCTTCCCTAAAATTTTGGTTGTAAGAACGCTAGGTAAGAATTTAGTAAGTCAGAAGGCAAACATTGTTTGAAAGTCAATCGAGTATCATTACAGTGTTTCCAGCCTTTTTGATATTTTAAATAAGCTGTGTAATGTCCTGATTTTGTTGAAGGACCATCATGGTAAATAATTGCTGCAGTTGTAAATGTTCTTCCTGAACTTGATAATTGAGAAGCCACATCATTTTTAATTAATGTTGTAAATTTAGTTCCATCAGGTCTACATCGTTGGAACATTAAAATAACATACTGTCCATATCTTCGTGAAAATAAAGTTGATAGCATTGCAGATTTACATTGAGTACAGACCATGTTTTGATCTGCTCCTCTAACTAGATTATTAAAAGACACTGATTTGCAATCTGGTAAAGT
This sequence comes from Lissotriton vulgaris, assembly GCF_964263255.1. Taxonomy (NCBI): domain Eukaryota; kingdom Metazoa; phylum Chordata; class Amphibia; order Caudata; family Salamandridae; genus Lissotriton; species Lissotriton vulgaris. The sequence continues at coordinate 1,377,240,021 of NC_141687.1, read as the reverse complement.
CAAATATATAAATCTTTCAGTGTCTATTGTAGTACTACTTGAAAAGGAGCAATTGTCGCAGTCATGCTGCCATTTATAGGAAAGGCCAAAAAGATTTTCTACATCTACACCTTCATCTTGCAATACAACGAGTATATACATTAGAAATTCCTGACAATCTTGCTGAATATTCTGTGTAAATTGATTAAGAACAGAACATATGTCTAAAACCTTTCGAATATCAGAAACACTTTGTATTTTTGTTCAATCAATGCAGAATTTAATAAACAACAAAGTGTTTGATCACAATTTTCAGCAATCTGTTCTTGTACAGCATGGAGAAAGAAAACAACAGTAACCACAACATTAGAATAGCAGTTGACACCAGCACTATGTTCAAACTGAAATCCATCAACATCTTTAACTGAATCCATTTCGTTTTTGCTTACAATTACTGGTTCATCTACTTTTTTTCTTTTTGCTAAAACTTCACTACAATTTTTCTCATTTCTTTTTTTTTCGGCCTACCACACGCTTTTCAAACAGAGGAAATTGAGGTAAATTTGGAGCATACCCTCTTCTTAACCTATTGTATTCTTTTACACAATTTAGATCTGCATTAATCTTTGTCTCATCAAAATCAATCTAGTACAATCCTGATAGAATTCTGACTCGAGATAAAGCAACATATGCCATACCCTCCTTAAACACAGAACTTCCAATATTCACCAAAGCAGTATCCACACTTAAACCTTGAGATTTATGAATAGTCACTGCATTTGCCAAAGAAACAGGAAACTGTTTTCTGCGGACATATAAATCTTTCACAAGCAAAAATCGGACAGAACAACAACTGATTTGTTGTATTTCTTCAATACCATCAAATTTAATTTTTATAAATACAATTCCATCTCTATTTCGATAATTCACAAAATCCACAACATGACCCATTGCTCCATTTACTAAACCTCTTTCCACATGTAAATTACGTCGTAAAATTATACGACAATTTAAAGATGCATAGAGTCTTTTCCATACCAGCAGTTTTAGATACTGTCTTCTCTAAAGAATCCAATTTTGTTTTCAACTTTTCAGACAAAACAATAGTTGTTCCTTCATGTTCTATTTTATCAATAGCTTCCAGTTTCACAATCTCTTGATTTTCCAACTTTAACATTTTGTTGTTGAAGATTTAACATTCTTTTAGAGTTGGCATCAAGCATATGACAGATTTGTTTCCAGGAATTTTCTTAAAAATATTCTCTGGGAGAATATTTTCATTCGGAAACAAATTTGAAATTAATCGTCCATGTAAAGCTTTTTTGCCATGGTCAGTTAGTTTTCCAATTCTTACATCTTGTAGAATATTTTTATAATCTTCATCCTTTGCCTGTCGCATATTTTGAAGCAGTTCTGCATATTTGAAATTTAACCATATATTAACATTTCCAATGCTTCCTAAGCACTTCCTGGTATCTTCATGCGTAAGCATTTTAAACACTGGCTGTCCTTTCACTGGAGTTAGTTGCAGTAAATCTCCAAAAATGATGATGTGTTTGCCTCCAAATAACACATCATACTCTGTTTTAAGAATTTCTTGCATTCTTAAATGCACAAAAGCAAGCATTACATTTGATACCATGCTTACTTCATCAATGATAAGAAGTTTCATTTTCTTTAGGACTCTTGAAACTTCACAACAAGCTTCTCCAGATAGCTTGTGGTATTGTAATATTTTATCATGCTCCACTGGCAGCATCAATAAGCGATGTAAAGTAATCCCTTTAATGTTGTGCGCTGCCAACCCAGTTGGAGCAGTAACAACACAAGAGAGCGATGACTCCGTTGTTTTCTGCAAATATGTTACAATCGCTTTAATCAGGAAACTTTTCCCAGTTCCTGCTTCTCCACTTACATATAGTCGGACAGGTACAAATGATGTACATGAGCACTCTTTTTTTCTCATGACATAAACCATGCTCAATATGTTCTGTGACTTTGTCATATATTTGTCTCTACTCAACGTTTAGTTCTTTTTCCAAATCTTCTAAGTCAACTCCATCCTCCTGAGCTTGTTCCATGGCTCTTTCAACTTCATCCATGGCAGTGGCAGCTTCATTTTGTATAATTGGTCCTCCTAGTGGATCCTGACTCAATGAAGCAGAACTCTGACTATCTTGAGAACTGTCTCTAGCAATCTCTGCTGCAATAGTAGCTTCTAGCTGAATTTCCTCGTTCAACATTTGCAGATAATTGTGAAAAAACAGGATATTCTATCGTATCCTTGGTTGCATTGAACGAATCTTCATAAGTAAGAAAATCTCCAAGTAGTTCCTCTTCTCTATGCCAAGGCTTAAAGAGTTGCAAAAGAGCTAGGTAATACAATTATCTTTTGTCTGGAGAATCACAACTCAATTTTCGATGATTAATCAAATGGCCATTTCTTTGTTTCACTAGACAGCCTTCTCAACCAATTACACCATATACACCTTTATTGATGTCTTCTGTGACGTTCTTTTTAAAAATATAAGTTTGCAGAACTTCATAGAGACAAGCATTCTCAAGGTGAGTACTTCTATTTGGATAGTATGTATCCAACATGTTTGCTTTCAAAATATCTGTACTCTCCGCCAAATACTCTATTTCATGTACAGATTTCAAAACTCGGTTTCGTGTTGCAGCAAGACCTAGACTCACTCAAATGATGGTTCTAGATTTGGCATATAGACTGATCAGAACATTCATATGCTCCAATTTCTCAATGCGACAACATCTTCAGACTGTAACTGTATAATTTCTTGCTTAGACTCTTTTCATGTGAAATTTTCTCCCACATTTTCTTCAGTTCCGTCTTTTCTGATTTTGTGATTTAAGACGTCACATATCGAGCCACAGCAATAGAGCTGTCAGCCACATATTGAATATCCATGTTAGCATTCCACATGAACAAAATGACTGGGTTGTAGTCATTTCTGAATTTTGATTCCTCATTTCTTCTTAGGTTGTATGTATTTTTGGGTAATATCCTGTTGACTCTTCCTTTCAATGTTACTGGACGTGGAAATGCAAAACGACATTTCGTGTAGAGCTTTGAAAGCGTAAAACTTGGTGTCTTAAATTGTTTTCTTCTTACTTTTCGGAGTAGCACATGTAGAATACTGCTCAATGAAACTCATCACTTTCTCATCTGAATCTGTTCCAAATCTAGGTGCATCTTTAATCCATAGCAGCATATGTATATGAGGAGCACCTCTTGGTTGATAATCCTTTCTTCAAAAGAAATCCAACACCTCTCCAAGTGGAGGATTTTTTTTGTTTGTAATAAAAGACATCATAACTTCAAACCTATGATTGAAATACCTGCATACATTAACAGGATCCAAAGAGCACAGTTCTCCAGGTGTCTTGTATTCAATATTTTCAATATTTTTATTTGTCTCTCGTAGAAATTCAAGTAAATCTTCCCAAGCATACTCAGCACAGCTAAGAGTGAGGAACCATGTAGGAGTTCTTAAGTTTCTTAGCATACATTTCAATTCCCCATGACGACGGTACCAATAGTCATTAGTACCACACTGACATGCCATGAGATTAATTAGCTGAGATTCCAAAACACTGTCTTGCAGTTTCACTGTATCCATAAACTCCCTTGCCGAAACATTTTGTAGATGTGTTCCCCTTTTGAGTATATGGTTTACTGCATAGGAAGGTCCAGACAAGTCACTCTCAAACAGTAGATGGAACAAATATGGAATGCATTGACAAAACCTTGGATCTTCTGCATATAATCTTGAAGTCCGGTATTCAGATGCAGGAATTTGAACAGGTCGGTCGTCATATCGTCCACCTTCACCTGTTGGAAATAACTGTGGAAAACAACAAGCTTCCAAACTTTTTTCCTATACACTAATGGGACTTCCTTCGGCTTTTTTCACCTGAAACAAGTCAATAGCATTCCCCATTACTTCTTTGGAATGCAATGGATGAACACTATAATGTTCATAAATTTCTTCACTTCTAGAGACATCAACTTTTTCTATTTGCCCAGCAGAGACATCAGTGTCGTCTTGTACAGTTGTTTCCTCTTCTCCCACATACACATTTTTATAGTACTGATTATTTTTTACCAAATACAACGTTGCCTTTTTGACTTTCCTAACATCTACTAATTCTTGCCAGATATTCTTACTTTTTGTCGGAACACCATTAACTAGAATAACCAGAGGTTCCTCTTCTACTTTTTCGACACCAATTGTATCAATATTTTTCTTAAAATCTAGAGGCAAATAAACAGCTTTTCCCTTTAAACCTCTCTGTAAATCTGAAGGAGGCAATTTCCCTGTCTTAGGCTCCATGCGAACAATAGCCTAAAAAGGATGCACACAATGAATCAGAATAGACTCATAGGTATTTAAATCCATCAATTCAGAAGGAATGTCTACCAACTCCATATTATTATAAACAGCTCTAGCAGGCATTCTGTTTTCATTTAATTTATTATATCAATATGTACAAATACGTTGATCAGAGCCCTAATCAAAACAATTTTCAACCAACAAATAAGTTGCAAAATCCTTCCACTCATTATTATTTATCTTTTTGCTTTTTACATATAAATCAACTAATCTAGTCTGATGCTTATAATGAGTTCGTCGACAACAAACACAAGAAAAAGTAGGCCTTTCACTTGAATTGACCTTAAACTTTATAATTTAATTTCCAAAATTTGCTTTACTTAAAATCTCTACATTCTCTTCCACATTACCTTCTATTACTATATCAATTTCTGCACTGACCTCTTTTTCACCAAAGTAACAAAACTCAATTTTATCACAAATGTTTTTGACATCTAATTCAGTTCCATGCAAAAGAGCACTGTTTAACTGTTTTAGTTTAAGTGCTGGACTTTTTGCATAGTACAACCTTCTCAGTAATTTTATAATGATGCACTGCTAACAGCCTAAAATGGTGAAAAACACTCTGACATACTTTTCTTGAAAGACAAGCCAGTGAATGTCCTTGCAAACATGTTTTTTCTCTCACTCTACAAGGATCTAACTCTTGTAAAATTTTCATTTTTTGTTTCTTACTTTTCTTAGTATATGTTTGTAAGAAAGTGCGAAACAAATCAATTGATTCCTGTCGGATACTGCAAATACTTCTACAATTCCATGTATACACTGGAGCCTTTGGACATCTCCCTAAAACTTCATCAGGTAACACCTCTTCTGTATTTCTAGGCACAATCTCTTCTTTTTCAACTGGACAACCGTCCTTCACCTCATATACTCGACCACTGGTGTCAACTGCATGCACCAAATCGTTATCCTGAAAGTAACTTTCTTCATTAAAAAATGGCTCAGAACTTGAACTATGCTTCCATTCTCCATAAAAAACATCACAGAAATGAGTTTGATTAATTACTCTCCTCCACTTACATTTTGTTTTGAACACATTGATTACCTTATCAAGTGTACGAATTCTATTCATTACTAAACTAAACAATGTATCTTTCACTTTAAATGCCTCATCCACAATCTTAACTATGTATTTTGTTGTTGTAAAAAGCGGTCATTTTTTTATACCTCTTTACATTTTTTAATAAATTAGATACAATTCTGTTGTAAAACACTTGTCTACAAATTTCTGAAAATTGTTTGCATCTTCTTTTGCTAGGCAAAATATCATCTCCTTGTACAGGTCTAACATTTTTAGAAGGACATCCTGTCTTTTTTGAAATTACAGGTGTTTCATTGTTCTTTCTAAAAAAACTTTTTTTTCTTGACTTTTCAATAATGTCCTGAGAAAAAATTTTGTTTGTTTACCAGGAGCATTTTTCTTTTTCTCTGAAGATTTTATTTTGGTTGGTTCTTGACTTTCTTTTTCCTTAGACCTTCATTTATACATTTTTTCTCTTCTTGATTTAGAAGACATCTTTTTGTTTGTTTGTATAGAGGATTTAAATCTGTGGTAAACAAAAAATAACATATTCTAGACCACTACAAACATATTACATATCAATTACAATAAGTAAACAATATTAACACTAGTAAACAACAAAAGGCTCATTTACATTACATGTGCTTTGCTTTGTGTCAAAAATGATTTACTAATTAATGTTATATCTTGTTTATATATAGGTGGCCTGTTTTTGGCCTGTAGATACAGTGAAATAATTTGTGCAGAGACACAAATACTGCTTGCAGAGACAGAGATGGTAGATTATCGTGAACATGCGCCTAAGATCACATAAAATCTATTGCATTTTCAATGCTTGTTTACTTTGGTTCCATCAAGAAAGCATTCAGATGTGTCACACATTTGCCATAAACTCAGAATGTTAGCACACTAGTTGCTCATTTTATCAAGCTTCACTCACAGTGTGATCTTAGGCAGATTAATAAGATTTTAGATATAATGTACCATGTCTGTCACTGCCAACAGTATGTGTGACAACAAGGGCGAGATCTATTGCATTTTCTATGCTTGTTTACTTTGGTTCCATCAAGAAGGCATTCAGATGTGTCACACATATGCCATAAATTTTAATATTTGACATTAATGCTGGTCCAGAGACATTGTAAAGGTTTCATTAGCATATTTACAAGCCGCTTGCTCAATGTTAGATTTAATTTACCATGTCTGTCTCTGCCGACAGTATGTGGAACTCTGCCTAAGATGACAGTGATAGGTGAATCAAGCTTCAGTCACAGTCTGATCTTAGGCACATGATCAGACTGTTAGATATAATGTACCATATCTGTGTCTGCCAACAGTATGTGTGACTCTGCCTAAGATTACAATGATGGATGAATCAAGCTTTACTCACAGTGTGATCTTAGGCAGATTACTAGGATTTTAGATCTAATGTACCATGTCTGTCTCTGCCGACCGTATGTGTGACTCTGCGTAATATCACAGTGATGGGTGAATCAAGCTTCAGTCACAGTGTGATCTTAGGCACATGATCAGAATGTTAGATATAATGTACCATGTCTGTCTCTGACAACTGTATGTGTGACTCTGCCTAAGATCACAGTGATGGGTGAATAAAGCTTCAGTCACAGTGTGATCTTAGGCACATGATCAGAATGTTACATACAATGTACCATGTCTGTGTCTGCCAACAGTATGTGTGACTCTGCCTAAGATTACAATGATGGATGAATCAAGCTTTACTCACAGTGTGATCTTAGGCAGATTACTAGGATTTTAGATCTAATGTACCATGTCTGTCTCTGCCAACAGTATCTGTGACTCTGACTAAGATCAGAGTAATGGGTGAATCAAGCTTCAGTCACAGTGTGATCTTAGACACATGATCAGAATGTTACATATAATGTACCATGTCTGTCTCTGCCAACAGTATGTGTGACGCGGCTTTTAAATATGCCAATGAAACCATTACAATATCTCTGGACCAACATTAATGTTAAACATTGCGCACGCGGCTTGTAAATATGCCAATGAAACCAATACAGTATCTCTGGACCAGCATTAATGTCAAACATTGCGCACGCGGCTTGTAAATATGCCAATGAAACCAATACAGTATCCCTGGACCAGCATTAATGTTAAACATTGCGAACGCGGCTTGTAAATATGCCAATGAAACCATTACAGTATCTCTGGAACAGCATTAATGTCAAACATTGCGCTTGCGGCTTGTAAATATGCCAATGAAATCAATACAGTATCTCTGGACCAGCATTTATGTCAAACATTGCGCACACGGCTTGTAAATATGCCAATGAAACCATTCCACCATCTCTATACCAGCATTAATGTTAAACATTGTGCACGCGGCTTGTAATTATGCCAATGAAACCATTACAGTATCTCTGGACCAGCATTAATGTCAAACATTGCGCACACGGCCTGTAAATATGCCAATGAAACCATTACAGTATCTCTGGACCAGCATTGATGTTAAACATTGCGCACACGGCTTGTAAATATGCCAATGAAACCAATACAGTATCCCTGGACCAGCATTAATGTCAAACATTGCGCACGCGGCTTGTAAATATGCCAATGAAACCAATACAGTATCTCTGGACCAGCATTAATGTCACACAATGCGCACACGGCTTGTAAATATGCCAATGAAACCATTACAGTATCTCTGGACCGGCATTATTGTTACACATTGCGCACGCGGCTTGTAAATATGCCAATGAAACCAATACAGTATCTCTGGACCGGCATTAATGTCAAACATTGAGCACGCGGGTTGTAAATATGCCAATTTAACCATTACAGTATCTCTGGAACAGCATTAATGTCAAACATTGCGCACACGGCTTGTAAATATGCAAATTAAACCATTACAGTATCTCTGGACCAGCATTAATGTTAAACATTGCACATGCGGCTTGTAAATATGCCAGTTAAACCAAAACAGTATCTCTGGACCAGCATTAATGTCAAACATTGCGCACGCGGCTTCTAAATATGCCAATGAAACCATTACAGTATCTCTGGACCAGCATTAAGGTTAAACATTGTGCACGCGGCTTGTAAATATGCCAATGAAACCAATACAGTATCTCTGGACCAGTAATAATGTGAAACATTGCGCACGTGGCTTGTAAATATGCCAAAGAAACCATTACACTATCTCTATACCAACATTAATATCAAACATTGCGCACGCGGCTTGTAAATATGCCAATGAAACTATTACACTATCTGTATACCAGCATTAATGACAAACATTGCGCAAAGGGCTTGTAAATATGCCAATGAAACCATTACACTACTTCTATACCAGCATTAATTTCAAACATTGCGCAAGGGGCTTGTAAATATGCCAATTAAACCATTACACTACCTCTATACCAGCATTAATGTCAAAATTGAGCAAGGGGCTTGTAAATATGACGATGCAACCATTACACTATCTCTATACCAGCATTAATGTCAAAACATTGCAAAAGGAGCTTGTAAATATGCCAATGAAACCATTACACTATCTCTATACCAGCATTAATGTCAAAACATTGCAAAAGGGGCTTGTAAATATGCCAATGAAACCATTACAGTATCTCTGGACCAGCATTAATGTAAAACATTGCGCACGCGGCTTGTAAATATGCCCCTCTATATCTTATATTCCAGATCAATTAATACCATTACTGAAATACTTTATGCATCTCCCACACCATTTCATATGGTTTTCTATCTGCTATTCCTATCCCTCTCCATACATTCACTGCATCCACCCATGTTAAAGGTTGCACAAGGTGCTTCAATAAAAGGAGCATATTTACAAGTCCAATAAAACCATTACACAATTTCTAAACCAGCATTGAATCCAAGCATAAAAAACAATTTAAAAAGAGGTCTACCTTATAAACACACAGCTCACATTATGGAAAAAGGTAAAAATATAATTCCCTAATTCACACAGACACTAATTGTGATACTTGTCAAAAATCTTTTTGCTGTCTATCTTTTCTAAAAGAATCATTACTCACTTTTAAAAATGCTTTGGAAGATGAAAAACAGTGTCAGTCACAGTCAACAGATATTCTTAAGCAGAATGTCTGAACAGTGCTTCCTTCACTTGAGCCAGAGAATATTTGCATAGATTCTTTGTCATTTCAGAGCCATATTCTTGTACCTAACCAATAAAATGTATTCCCTCACAAATTCAAAACCAAACTGCACATTTTAATTGGTTGTACATTTCAAGACTATGAAACTCACATAACATTCACCCCTCCCCCTAGTGCTCATTCACCAAGTAACCATGGTAACTGCCTCTTAAACCAGCACACAGTTCAAAAGTTCATCATACTATGTTGCAAAAAAATCCATCAAGGCTGTTTGACCTCTCAATCTACTAGCTAATGAAATTCAATGTTTGTTTAAATGACTTTTTTTCAACCATTGAAATGACTTCTTACAAAAAAAAGCATACACCCTAATTTTCAATGGAGATTTTTAAGAAAGCTCCAATCATTTCTGGTTATTCAACTGCACTGATTCTCAAACACTTTTTTTCATAATCAAACTGCCATTTAATTTCCACAACTCATCTGACTAGAAGCAGATCTACCTCCAACATGCAAAAAGTCTGGTTTGTGGGTCATAGCTATGTCCACTGGAGTCACAAATACGCAGCTAACAGAGGTATTTACAATCTTGATTTACCAAATGTGGACATAGTTTGGATTGGACAGAGAGGATTGAGGAGTCACCAATTGATACCATTGGTAAAATCCTTTATGCATTTACCACAACCTGACCTTATAATTGTGCACTGTGGTGGAAATGACTTAGGCACTTTGACTGGGGTAGGTCTGGAAATGCTTTTAAAGGACATCTTTTCGCAATTGATGTCACTTTTTCCCAAAACTGGCTTGGTATTCTCTAATATATGCCAAAGGCAAAAATGGAACTGGTCCAACCAATTTTGTCCACAGATTGAAAAAGCAAGGAAACATGTAAATAAATCTGTTTCTGCTTTCCTCAGAGACTATGCTATGGGTTCCATTTTCCACAACAACGTGCGTTACAACATGCAAAACATCTACAGGAGAGATGGTGTGCATTTTACAGATGAGGGGAATAGAGTTTTTCTCTTGAATATAAGACTCTGCATTGGTACCTACTTGTAGGTACAAAAAACACCAACATAACACAACAGCTCTTTTCAGACCTAACTTACCTCTAAACACTCTACATTATTTTTATACTCTATTTTTTTACACTCTTTTTCCCTGTGGTGCGCTCAGGGTGCGCATACCGGAGAGCGCACCTGAGAACACACCCAGCGCTTGCCCCGCGAAAATTAAAAAAAAAATAATAATCGTTTTTTTGCCCTTCAGGGTCCTTCTAGGCCCCCCTCAGAAAACCTAGGGGGTCTGAGGGGGTCTACCCTGCCCCCTTTTAATCATTTCCCCCTTTTTTCTTCCACCTCAGGTGTCTCGATTTTCCCGAGACACAAGATGGCGGACTCTCCGGACTGTTAAGAATGTTGACAGACACACGACAGTCAGCTTACAGCTCGCACACTCCCGCAGCGCGCCGGGTGCGCTCTGGGGTACGCATACCGGTGAGCACTCGGAGCGCGCCCATTGCTTTTCATAAAAACCACTTGAGCAATTTTTTAATAATAAGGAAAAGGCCCTACTACATACCAGTGCCTAGCTTTTTGCCACCTTTGGTGTAATTCCTTTCAGCCGTTCAGGCTGTAGCCGTATCTAAAAGTCATATGGAAAACTGCATGGGGAAAAATCATTTGAAATTATTGAAAATTAGAACCAATCAAAATTTAACTTACACTTTGAATTTGTATGTGATGAAGTATGATTGGTTAAATATATTTCTTAAATGAGAGGAAAACACGGCCATTTTGTAAAACTCCTGTCAGAGGTACTTTTGAGAGGAATTTTGAGTGCACAATTTCTGAACTTTCAAAAACACAGTACTTACTCTTCTACTTCCAAAAAGGTGAGTTGTAAATTTATAAGGGGAACTATATTATACACTTTTAGATAATTTTGAAAATGTATTCTGTTAGTTATTTACAGTCCTTATGTTATAATTATGGATAAAGATAGGCTTCAACTCATACAGTGCTTTCTTTTTCTAGTTCCTGCCTGATACTATACACTGCCTAATTAATTAGAAAGAAATACATACTTGATTAAGCTACTTTTATGTTATGTATTACCAAAAACGATACATGAAAGTGATTATTTTTTTTCTGCTATTTACAGCAAGAAATTTGAAATTAAAATGGAGGAGAGCAAAGAAATTTCATTTGAAATTACTTCAACAGATCTTGATAATGAAAATGTAATGGAGACTGAAAGCAACATTTCTTCATATGGAGAAGATGACTTAAAATACTTTTTAGATCAATCTCTAGATGAAGAATTTATTCATTGTTTGGATGAAATGGAATGCCAACCAACAGCAATGAACAATTTTCACGAAGAGATTAAATATATAAGTGAAAATGAAATACCAGATGAGGACATGCTGCAAGTACTTTTAAATTATGAGAAATCAGAACAATAAATTAATAATTACAAATTAAAAATTAGTTGACATATTATTCATTTCTATTTCTAATTTATGAGGTAAACGCGAAGTGATTGTAGTATAATGTAATACGTAAAGTATAGTGTGCAAAAATGTTATGTTACATAGTAAGTTTACTCATATTTACTGCCCTTCTCCCAATGTATTTTTACCAATGTATATTTGACATCTCTTCTTCATCTCCTGCCTCCTTTCTCTCACTGTCTGTCTCTGATGCACCCTATCGCCGCCATTTTGTGTAGTTTCAGAAAAGAGTGAAATGTAATACTTCAAAACTTGAAAAAGGAGCAGGGAAGAGTGCCCCTCACCCCCTAGACCTACTCAGGAGGTCCCAAAAGGATCTGTTTCTGATTTCCTGAGAGACTATGGTATGATTTGAATATACCACAATAACTTGCATTACAACATGCAAGATATCTACAGAGGAAACGATATACATTTCTCAGATGAAAAGAACAGAGTTTTGCTCTTCAATTTTAGACTCTGCATCAGTACCTACTTATAGGTACTGAAATCACCCACATAACACAACAGCTCTTTTTAAAGCTACCCTACCTCTAAGCAATCCTAATTATTATTAAAAACTATTTTCTTTCACTGTTTTACCCTGTGGTGCGCTCAGGGTGCACGTACAGGAGAGCGTACATGGGAACGCACCCAGCGCTTACCCCGCGAAAATTGCAAAAAAACAAAAAAATCGTTTTTTTGCCCTTTAGGGTCCTTCTAGGCCCCCCTCAGAAAACCTAGGGGCTCAAGGGGGTCAACCTGCCCCCTTTTCATCATTTCCCCCTTTTTTTTTTCACCTCAGGTGTCTCGATTTTACCGAGACACAAGATGGCGGACTCTTCGGACTGTTTAGAATGTTGACAGACACCCGACAGCCAATCAGCTTTCCGCTCGCGCACTCACTTTAGCGCGCCGGGTGCGCTCCCCGGTACGTGTACCGTTGAGCGCTCGAAGCGCGTATATAGATATATATGTGTTTTTGAAGTACATTTTTTAAAAAAACACTGGAGCAATTTCCACCAAATATAGCACAGGCACATCTGCGTACCGGTCCCTAAAATTTTGCAAGTTTAGCGTAATTCCGTTCAGCGGTTTGGGCTGTAGACTTGTCAGACCGTCCTATGGAAATTAACATGAGGAAAACACGTTTTGGACCCACCCTTTTTTCTCAGCCCCCACTTCACGAATCCCCCCGGAACTTCCAGGGAAGGAGCAGCGCGGAGCTGGCCAAAATTTTGGGAAATTACACACAAATTCCTCAACCGGCGCCAGAGTTATTCCCAATAGAATGTTGTGGATTTCCTATATTAGCCAATCCTAACTATAACTACCTACTGGCGACTGCCAGTAGGTAATATATTCCCAAGAAAGTCTGCCACAAAAGAAGAAGACTTGAGGCGGCACTTGAGGTTCGTGGTGACTTCAATCCTTTATTTTCAACCATGGGCATTGACGCGTTTCAGGGGTTTACTTTCCTTTTTCAAAATGCCCCCCTGGTTGGTAATTCGCCACTGTTGCTAGTAGTCCCGATTTTAAAAGAGTGTGTCCTTCCCACCGCCTGAAGTAGTGTGGGCTGCCTCAAAGACACGGTCTGGAATCGCCTCTGTTCCCACAAGTGAACAATATTTCCCAGCATGCAGCGTCCATCTCATGCTGGCGGCGACCCCATCCATCGGTGCATTTTGTCAGGTGAGTGACCGATAGACTGTGTAAGCAGGCAGGTATTGTAGCAATTGTTCTGGGTATTTCCTGGAGTCAATCACGGTCCTCTCCCCCTGCCTTGCATTTCCATCCGTCATGGGGCAGAGAACACCATTGAAGTAAGGGTGTGGTCCCATTCAAGTATGGACTGCGCATCCGCAGCTGCATCCAGTTCAGATTTTGTGCGGGGCAGTCAGAGGGTCTTCCATATAGCGACCCCCTTAACACTTGCGGGGGTGCCAGCCCAGCGCGCAGCCACACTGAGGATTGCGTAGCTGAACACGCCATATGTTCCCAAGAAAGTCTGCCACAAAAGAAGAAGACTTGAGGCGGCACTCGAGGTTCGTGGTGACTTCAATCTTTTATTTTCAACCATGGGCATTGCCGCGTTTCGGGGGTTTACTTTCCTTTTTCAAAATGCCCCCCTGGTTGGTAATTCGCCACTGTTGCTAGTAGTCCCGATTTCAAAAGAGTGTGTCCTTCCCACCGCCTGAAGTTGTGTGGGCTGCCTCAAAGACACGGTCTGGAATCGCCTCTGTTCCCACAAGTGAACAACATTTCCCAGCATGCAGCGTCCATCTCATGCTGGCGGCGACCCCATCCATCGGTGCATTTTATCAGGTGAGTGACCGATAGACTGTGTAAGCAGGCAGGGATTGTAGCAATTGTTCTGGGCATTTCCTGGAGTCAATCACGGTCCTCTCCCCCTGCCTTGCATTTCCATCCGTCGTGGGGCAGAGAACACCATTGAAGTAAGGGTGTGGTCCCATTCAAGTATGGACTGCGCATCCGCAGCTGCATCCAGTTCAGATTTCGTGCGGGGCAGTCAGAGGGTCTTCCATATAGCGACCCCCTTAACACTTGCGGGGGGTGCCAGCCCAGCGCGCAGCCACACTGAGGATCGCGTAGCTGAACACGCCATGTGTTCCCAAGAAAGTCTGCCACAAAAGAAGAAGACTTGAGGCGGCACTCGAGGTTCGTGGTGACTTCAATCCTTTATTTTCAACCATGGGCATTGACGCGTGTCGGGGGTTTACTCTCCTTTTTCAAAATGCCCCCCTGGTTGGTAATTCGACACTGTTGCTAGTAGTCCCGATTGTAAAAGAGTGTGTCCTTCCCACCGCCTGACGTAGCGTGGGCTGTCTCAAAGACACGGTCTGGAATCGCCTCTGTTCCCACAAGTGAACAACATTTCCCAGCATGCAGCGTCCATATCCTGCTGGCGGCAACCCCATCCATCGGTGCATTTTGTCAGGTG